>NC_090929.1:477278998-478495665 GCF_040938575.1 Ambystoma mexicanum
AGGCGTGCCACCTCCCTTGTTGGGGCTGCCTCTGCCTCTTCCACGACCTCTCTTGTTACCCCTGCCGTAACTTTCGGTAGACTGCTGGTTGTTGTTCCATTGTGTACCCTGTCCTTGGGCATAGTTGCCTCTTTGTGAATTTTGGCCGCGTGGGCGACGAAAATTACTGTTCCCCCTCTGTTTAGGGGGTTTGTTGGTAAGCTGGCCAAGGGATTTGAGAGTCTCGTACTCGTCCTTGGCATTCTTAAGTGCGTCTTCGACCGCTTTCCCAAACAATAGATCGGGTTCCACCGGCTTGTCTATTAATGAAGCCTGGGTTTCTGTTTTGAACCCCGACTGCCGTAACCACGCATGTCTCTTGATAACAGTACCTTCTGCTATCAATCTTCCTGCGTTGTCCGCGGCGTCGAAAGTTGCTTTTAATATGCAACCAGACACGGCTCTCCCTTCTGCCGAGATCCGAGCCAACTGGCCCTTTAACGGTTCAGGAGCAGAGGCTATGAGCGCCGCGACCTCTTTCCATTGATGGCAGTTGTAACTTGCCAACAGGGTGGTGGAGTTTGCAATCCTTGCTTGGTAGGCGGACGTTGAGGCTACCTTCCTGCCAAACCCGTACAGTCTTTTGCTCTCCTTGTCGGGAGGAGCTTCTGACGATGATAAGGGTGTCCCAGCCCTCTTCTGAGTGTTGGTAACCACTAGGGAGTCTGGTTTAAGCTGTCCTCTTATATAAAGAGGGTCAGACTGGGCTGCCCGAAAAAGTTTTTCGACTCTGGGGTTGACGGCTCTGGTGAGGTTAGGATTCACCAGGGATGGATCTATTCTACGTTGGATGGATTTAAGGATAGGGATGGTCTGAGCGACCGGCCTCCTCTCTCCCACCAACTCTTCTGCGAAGTCCCTTTCCTCCTGTACACCGTGGGTGTCGATGTGAAAATGTTCTGCCGCGCGAGCGAGAACTTCATTAAGGAGGGGCTGGTTATCAACTGGCGAGTCGGTAACTGGGGCTTTGCTCTCTACCGGGGAATCTACTCTGTAAATTTCCTGCTCGTCTTCTACCTCCTCCAGGTCCTCATCATCCGCATAGTATTCAGTCCCGGTTTGTTCCTCCATAATTGTAAATTCCTGGTCCCCTTCAGGGAAAGGCTGTCCTTGGTATCTGGGGTGTGGAGTAGAGTATGGAGTAGAGTAAGGCTGCACCTCGAAGGGTTCAGGTCTTTCGAACCGGGCCTTTTTACTTAGGGGGATAGGATCAGAGGAGCCTGAGGGTGTGGCCCCTTGAGGGTCATACGAAAGGAAATGTTCTGGGTTTTTGTCATAAAAATCAGCTAAGGAAGACATCCTTGACATGACCCTGTCTATGTCTTCACTGGACCATTCTTTGGAACAGGGTATGACTTTAGTAGGCAACTTAGAGGACTTATCAAGGGTAGCCTTGCTGGATGTTGATGTCCCAGTAGATTTATGTTTGTCTGTCTGCTTAGGGTGGAAGGATGGTCTTACAGGAGTGGAAGGCTGTGCTTTCCGCTGTTTCCCCCCCTCCCCGTGCGTGGAAAAATGTTTTCCCTGCCCCTTGGAGGCCCCAGAGACTTTCAACGCCTGGCGTCGAGGGTCGGGAGAGGTACCTTGTTTCGAGCGTGGGGCCTCGCTGGTGTTAACTGCGGCCTCGGTCTCCTGGAGCGCGGCCTGGGGGTGGAAGTCGTCTTCGTCTTCCGACGATCGAACTTCCGTTAATCTAGGGAGCGAGGCACTCTTGGCAAGAGTGGATGATTGCCTTGCGTCATGAGGCGATCTCGATCGAGAGCGCCCAGAGGACACCGAGTCGGACCGTTCTATCTGTGCCTCTTTCCGAGAAGTCGACGTCGTCGAGGTTCGGTTGGACTTAGTGTGCTTAGTTTGTGTAGGGTGTGTAGCGCTTGCGTCGCCGGGGGTCTTCCCCATAGCCGCCCTGCCGGACAACCTTCCGAGGTCGGGGACCTGCGCTCGGCAGTCTTTCGACGCCGTAATGCCCTCGCCGTCCGAAAGTACGGCGTCGCTGCCATCGCTGAAGGCGCTCTCCGCTGCCATGGCCGCCTGCCTGGCGTGGTGGGCCCAACGCTTTGTCGAACGGTCCTTAAGTGTCTTAGGCTTAAACCTACTACACGCTCTGCAGTTCGCTTCGGGGTGGTCCCTCGGCAAGCAGAGATTGCACGTGGCGTGCCTGTCGACCCAAGGGTATTTGCGGTTGCACTTGGGGCAGAATTGGAAAGGGGTACCCTCCATACGCACCTTGATGCAGCGGGCTGGTAAGTGTAGGAAATCTATAAGGTGTACCTATATACCAAGAGTGAAGAGTATGTACCACCCCCCACTCTCCCTACTTGCAGGGCCGAGGCCAGCGGCCTACTAGGCCCGGGCCGAGGCCAGCGGCCTTCCGAGGCCCAGATCCGTCGTGCAGCAGCCGACGGTCGATGTCTTCTCCAGCCGTCGTCGAGTGTCGAGGGTTGACGTTGGGGTGGGGAAGGATGTCAATAAATAATTTTAAACTTCAATAATTAGCAAAAGTATGGCTAAGGTCAGGGAACTCCGCAAGATGCTTCCGACCAGTATGGCGGAAAAAAACAATCTGAGGATCCTAGACGCGTGAGGGATCTTGGGTACAGTGGACGTCACACTAGGGATAGGATTACTGGCACGCCTGTGTCGACGCCCATTTTCGAGTTTCGAAAAACAAACTGTAATACTCCGCAGCTTCCACTAGATGTCGGCCTATGCACAGCATGTGATCTAAGCAGATTCCACAAGCCTCAGAAATATATATATATATATATATATATGCACAAAATAAGAGGCAAGTGAACCGCACTCCAAGCAAGTGAAGAGAATGTCCACGAGTCCCAATCCAAAAATAAAAACTCAAACAGCAATAGTTGATGAGTTTATTAAATTGGTTTTAAAAGAAAAAATCCAGCAATAACAGAACAACAGAGGCAGGACACCGCCGGGCAAGTCCTGCTTACAGCGCGTTTCACGCTCTAGATAGCGCTTGATCATGTATGGGGGAAACAGCTTTTGGAGCAGTTTAAATAGAAAGGAAAAGTCCTTTCATTGTGTCCACTAATTGGGAGGCAGAGCCTAATAATATGTATCCACCATGGCAGACATCTTTGAGTGGACAATCAGGTAATGCAAATGCAAACCTACATGAGAGTGCACAATAATACAGCAATGGATAAGTTGCGAGGAGAAAAGCGCAATGTGAAACCCAAAGTGGGTTACAGATTGCGATAAACTTCAAACAACTGCAAGTTAGCTGAAATCCAAGCATAGCTAAAACATAGCCATAGGGAACTAAAGAAAATACATAAGTGCAGAGAATGGACAATGATATAACTCCTAAAACTACAACAATACAGCAGTACGGCACAAAGTAATTAACATTCGATAAAATGCTAATGCATACAAAACAGCATCAAAGTAGCATAATGTCAGGAATCGAGGGTGGAAGCTGTGGGATCGATGGACGCTCTAGTCCTCACCCATCATGGCTGCCTCCACTATAAGTCTAGGCTCCTCCCCCAGCTCAGCGCGTTGTATCTGTGTATTGCCTACACTACTCTCAGCGCTCCGAGTTGCTCGTAACTTTCTCTTGAGTTTTTCCCTTCTCGCTCACGTTTTCGGCGTGAGCTTGTATTTTCTCCTGTGTCCCTCTCCCCTTCTGTCTGCTCTGTGTTCTGCCTTTCCTACTCGCGATCCCTTTCGCGCTCCGCTCCTCGCTCTGCCTTCCGGTTACGATTTCTCCGCTCGCGATCCCTTTCGCGCTCCGCTCCTTGCTTTACCTTCATGTTTACTTTTTCTCCGCTTGCGAAACCTCTCGCACTCTGCTCCTCGCTCTGCCTTCCTGTTACCTTTTCTCCGCTCGCTATCCCTTTCGCGCTCCACTCCTTGCTTTACCTTCCTGTTTACCTTTTCTCCGCTTGCGAAACCTCTCGCACTCTGCTCCTCGCTCTGCCTTCCTGTTACCTTTTCTCCGCTCGCGATCCCTTTCGAGCTCCACTCCTCTCATTGCCTTCCAGTTAACCTTTTCTCCGCTCGCGAAACCTTTAGAACTCTGCTCCTCGCTTTTACCTTCCCGTACCTTATACCGCTCGCAGCTCCTCTCTGTTTCTGTGTCCAAGGCATTTGGCACTCCAGGCTTTCTACAGTGTCCTGACTTTAGAGAAAGCTCTCGTTTCTCGGTCCATTGTTCCTGCATCTTCATCATTTCAGCCTGGGAGAACCTGCCTTATACCTTACCTTAGGAACCGCTCCTCACCTCGCCTGCAGATCTTCATTCAAGGGTTTTTTCTGCCGTTCCAGCTTTTTCCCTTGGGAACCGAGGCTGGCCCACTGGGAGTCCCCCACGGCAGGTTTCCATCACTGCCAAGGTGGCCTCCGGAGGGGCCAGACCTTACTTGCACAATAAGAAGGTTAGAACACCTAAGGATCTTATCTCAACCAAGAAGAAGGAACGTCCCTGAACCCGGACTGCGGTAAAGGACTCAGTATCAGAAGATTCAGGTGAGGAGAAGGGGGAGGTGGAGCCGAAGTCTGACACATAAATGCAACAAGATATAAACATAATACATATATAACACACTCATAAAAGATTAAATGGCTGGATAGGACATTAGAAATACATTCAAATCTAGACAGCTGTATGTTAAAGTGCAAATGCAATCATATGTAATTGACTAAAGTTTGTCAAAAAGGATCTAATGTTTGTACAAGAAATGGCAGATTAAAGTGCAAGTGCAACAGACTGCAATAGATATCATAATTGACCGCCCTGATCACTATTGATACCTGATTAATACATGGAATCACTCAAGGTTTTAAAAGGGAATAATAGCATTATAATAAAATGTTGTTATAACAAACTGTTGGAGCCATAAAGTGCAAAAAAATCATCAGTGCAAGACAAGCAAGATAAAGTGCTGTGTTCCATGCCCACAAGGAACCCAAAAAGAATCAAACATCGAATCCAATAGGCAGCCTCATGATAAAGTGCAAATGCAATGAAATGCTGTAAACAGTCTACAATCAAATCAATAAAGCACAATAAGAAGCAGTGCATGTCAATAAAGTGCAAATGCAAAAAGCAGCTAGGAAATTTTGGGAAAAAGCGGGGTATGTACCCAGTAATATATAGGACATAAACAAAGGTTCAGCACACAACAATTGAAAAGATTGAAAAGATTGAAAAGAAAAACACAAAGATCCCCCATTGTCTTGGACAAAAAAGCAAACACAAATCAAACATAAGGTCTAAGTATAAGTCAAAGGACCAAAGAAAAAACCTGAAATAAAATAGTAAAGCATAGATGAAAACAAAAGACAACTCTGGATGTTTATACTCCAAGGAAAGTCTAACGCTTCTCGTCAATATTGTGTCCATTGGGGACCTTAGTGTAAAAATCGAGGATACATTTTGTGTCCAGTTGTCGCAACTTAAGGGTCCGATCACCACCTCTGGGGTGTTTAGGAACATGTACTACCTCAAAGAAGGTTAGCATTCGGAAGTCATTGGCATGTGATTCTTTGAAATATTTAGCCATGGGATAGGCAGGGTCCGAATTTTTTATGGCTCTTAAGTGTTGCAGGATTCTTAATTTTAATTTACAAGTAGTACTGCCGACATACAGTTTCTGGCATGGGCACGATAGAACATATACTACGAAAGCAGTGTCACAATCGGATTTTTGATTTCATATTTCAGATCAGTAACAGGATGCATGAACGATTTCTGAACAATAGCGTGAGCACATACTTTACATTTTGAACACTTTGAAAACCTTAAAGACAAGCCAGGAAGCCAGTTACACAGCCCAGAATTCTTATTTAGTGGGGTAGGAAGCTTGATACCAGTTTATCCTTGAGAGATGGCACTCGTTTGTAAACCAATGATGTTCGTGTGGACAACAAAGGATACAAATCCTTGTCCAGAGTGAGAACACGTAAACGTTTTGGAATAAATTTGCCATATGGGATGCTCTTCTTACAAGAAGGTGGATGACAACTACTGGCATTAAGGCCAGTATTGGAAGATTTTTTTATATAGGGAAGTATGGATACCTGATGAGTCAAGTGTTACAGTGACATCAAGGTATACAATTTCAGTATAACTATGGCTTTCAGTAAAATTTAAATTGACCTGATTCACATTAATACTTCTGACAAATAATAACCAATCACTCTCAGTGCCCTTCCAAATAATAAAAACGTCATCAACATACCGGCACCAGGAGATAATCTGTGTAGGAAAACTCAAAGAAAGTAAATCAGACAGACAGGTTGCTTCCTACCACCCCATTGTGAGATTAGCATAAGAAGGGGCGAAGTTACTGCCCATAGCAGAACCCCTGACTTGACCAAAAAAAAAAGAACCCTTCAAACAAGAAAACATTATTGGTCAAACAAAACAACAACATTTCCAAGATCATAGTGCTGTGTCTCAGAAGGTTGAGCGATCGAGTTTCCAAGAAGTGCTTGCAAGCTCTCATTCCTACATTGTGGTCAATAGATGTGTATAGTGAGACCACATCAAGGGTCACCAACATTAGTTCTTCTTCCCAAGGAATATCATTAATATGTTGTAAAAAGTCCTTGGTGTCACATAAGTAGGAAGGCAGGACAGAAACAAATAAAAATAAGGTTTTGTCTATAAATTGTGCCATGTGTTCTAACAGGGAACCATATAACGTAACAATGGGTCTGCTAGGTGGATGTGTCAGAGATTTGTGTATCTTTGGTAAAAAATAAATGGTAGGAATGGTGTAACAGAAGGGAACAAGACATTTCACAAGGTCATCCTCGAGTACCCCTTTCTCCAGCCATCGTGTACATAAAGATGTGAGTTCAAATTGTATTTCTGGAAAGGGATTGGTCGATGGTGCAAGATAACAAGAATGATCTCGAAGCTGTCTGTTCGCCTCTGCAACATATTTAACCCGATCTTGGACAACGATGTTAGAGCCCTTATTGGCAGGTTTGATAACGATGCTGGACAAATGTTGTAATTCAATGATAGCTTGACGTTGTAAAACAGTCAAGTTCTGTTTGGAAATGATATAAGGGTTTTTGCGCAGCTTTCTTAAGTCACTAACACAGATGTCATGGAAGGCTTCAATACAGCCCCCCATAGGAATCTGTGGGTTGAATCTAGATTTATTTTTCAGTTTCGGGCCACACATCCCAATTAGAATTAATATCAAAATCAGGAAGGTCAGATTTAGAGGGATCAAAAGAGTCATCATTCAGGCAGGCTAGATCAACTAGCGATGGAACATCAGAAATGCATATGTCAGTCTGACCAATCTATCTAACTAGTGGTTTGGTAGTAACAGGATTGATCGCAAAGAACATTTTAAGTTTGATCTTGACAAAGAAGTTGTTAAAGTCAAGACTTCACTGTACATAATTTATATATATATATATATATATATATATATATATATATATATATATATATATATATATATATTGGAAAAATGTATAACAAACCAGGAGAATTGATAAACCTAACCATACATAAAAGCTTCAAAGGTGGAGTGCAGCTGGCTACTTATCCAACCAGATAAACATTCTACCTTGCATTAGTTACCCACACTCTATTGCTATGTCTGTCACAGACCGTTGTTCCCCACCGCCACTCAGCTTTATCCTGAACACCTTCCCACACTGGCCTCCCACGCTCACCTTCCTTGCCCTCAACCTCTCTCAAATCACCTTCATACTTCAGAATGTGTTTCTTTGACCACAATTTTCCTCCCTTCAAAACAAACACGCTCTCTCTTATGGTTGAGACTTTCCTGGGAATCAAGAACTTTGGGATTATGTTCAAGAGCGACATCACCATCTTTGAGCTTCGTCTCCGCAACCTTCTGATCCAAATCATATCCCTTCTTATAGTGTCTCTGAGTAGCACTTACACCACACATTTTAAGAGAGCAGACTTTATCTCACGTGGAACCCAAGAAGCAGACGAGGAAGCCAAAAGCGTTGCATATGCAACGGACATTATAAGCTTTGATACGCCTGATGTGAATGAAAGAATGGTGGTGATGATGATTGTAAATGAGAGCTTTAATAATTTATTGAAAACGCAGTTGATGGAAGTCTAAGGTGAAGTACCACAGGATGAGAAAGATCTGTGGACACGGAGGGGGTGTTCTTTATCCCCTTCTGAGGCATTGTGGCAAAAGGAAAGCAGTGGTAAACTGATGATGCCTGTAGCCTTATTAAGGGTGGCATTGGAACAGCTACACTACCCTGTGCATGTCACTAGGGAAAGCTTCACAGCAACTATTGCGGAGGAATGGTTTGTACCGAATTGATTAGAGCAGTTTGCATTTTATGTAGTAAATTTCATCGTATGTCAAAAGTTTACTGCTGAGCACACGCTGCGAACAGTCAGAGGTGTTATCCCTCGAGTTAATGGTCCATTTCAGCATTTACATATTGACTATGTTGACATGCTGCAAATTTGTAATAGTTACAGATATATTGTAGTGGTAGTGTGCCCTTTCTCAAGGTAGATCGAGGCTGGTCCCTGCACACATCCTGATGCCACTTGTGCTGCAAAATGCTTAGTCCAAGAAGTATTTCCTAGATGGGGAATATGTGAGGTCTTGAGATCAGATAATGTCCCACATTTTGTAAATGAAGTGTTTGAGCAATTTAGCTTATTGCTCAGTATAAAGCATACGTTTTCCTCAGCTTATCACTGCAAGCGAATGGGATCTGTGAGAGGCTCAACGGTCTACTCAAAGAGAGAATAGCCAAGTTTGAGTTAACTCTGAAAAAGGGATGGCTGCATTGCCTGCCTCTTGCATTATATGCACTGAGGAATCAACCAGACTCTGACCATCATCTTACGCCCCATGAACTAGTAACGGGAAGAGAATGAGAACGCCTCTCACTCTTCCATCGAGGACTAGAAGTGATGACCAGACAACAGCAGAATTGTTAGGAGATGAGCTATGTGCCTACTTAACATTTATGACTACAAGTGTCTCTGTCATTTCAGATCAGCTCAAGCGGACGGGGTGCAGGACTCAGAACACAGATGAAGACCATACAGCAACCGGATAAAATTAACTTCTATTACCAAAGATATTCCCCGGAGACCGAGTATTGATCAGGAACGTTGTCCGCAAATGGCATCAGCCTCGGTTTAACAGTCCTTTTGTCATAGAGGACATCACTCCATCAGCAGTGAAGGTGCAAGGGAAACGCACTTGGACATTCCTTGGTGACGCAAAAATCTACAACGGCAAGATCACCACCACCACCCATTTGAAAGCAAGCAACAGAGAAGAAGTTCAGCATGTGCAGACTAGATCGATGACGAGGAAGGAGGACACAGACACTGTCCAGTAAACTGATAAAGAGTTCATTGGCCTGTGGTTCGTTCGAGACACTCTTTGTAGCTACTAAGCAAGGAGTGAAAAAAGCTATTGTTCTTGAACCACAGAAGTGGATTGATCAGAGACTTTTGGGATGAAGCAAAGAATGCCAAACATTGATTCTTGTGCCAGACATTGGAAGAGGGAGCAATATCCTGATTCCTTTTTCACTGAGTTTCTTTTTGGAAATGCCCATGGTGGTGCCTAATGGCAATGTTCATCGGATCATTTTAGCTGTTTTGCTCTTCATTCTTCATGCATATCCTGCGCTGGTTGGGAGAACAGTTGACATTCATGTTTTCCTGCAAGATCCTAAAAATGGTCCAATCATGGGGAGACTGCTCACAGCTATTATTGAGCACATCTTCCAGCTTCCTGGGTATTGTATGGAAAATACAAATGCCCCTGTCTGATGACGAGACTCATAGGTTAGTTGGAATGGTCTTTTATTACTTGATTGAATAATGCCTGCATCTTTTTGGAAGACAAACTGACGTTCATTTCTTCGTTCCTGAGAGATACTAGGAATCAAGTTGAAATCAATCAATTGCTACGTGATATCATTGAACAAGTTCATCTCATGTCTGAGATAACACAGTGCCCTTCCTGATGGTGTTGATGAATGAGGACATTCATAACTTACTGGCCTTAGTCTTTTATTATCTACTTTAAGAATATCCCCATCTGGTCTGGCAAAATGATAACTCTTTTATATTCATCAGAAACCCTATTAACCATCCTGAAATCAGCCAGCTGCTCATGGAGCTTGTGGGGCAGATTCAGCAACTGCCTGAATACTTTGAGTTTGCCCGAATAAAATGTGGTTTTTCCTTCCTTAAAAGTATTAATAAGCATGTATGGGCAATATTGATAGCAACAATAATGTGGCAAACAACGAAAGAGCACCATGATGTGCAAGAAGCTATTGTTGTATCAGGTGGACCTACTGGTATATCATATACACATGCATTATGTTTATTATTATTATTCTCTCTCTCACAGTACACGCTGTCTATTATGTAGATCCAAACAAAGCGGTAGTTCCTGTATATCCTCCTATGCAGCAGAAGGGTACTGATGTGGCAATTGTAAGGCAGCCAGGGTTTTATGTGATTGTTCCTACTCCAGTGGTGCATGAGAAAGCGCCTAGTCCTGCAACAGATAAGTCTAAGCATCCCTATGGAGGGAGGACAAGGTTGCACGTTTTTCATGATATTTGGTTACCCTCGTATAATGCCAAAAGAAAGACACATTTTGTGACTGATCCTACACCAGTAGCACACGTAATGACACTGACAAATGTCTCTATGATTCCTCCAGTGAGAAGGAATTATGCTGATATACTTCATGAGATGATTACAAGAGCTCATGAGGTGAGAAGGAGACCTAAGAGAAATACAAGGGAAGATGATCATGACTTGAGTGATTATCTAGACAGCACAGCACATTTGGGGAATAACATGTAGTATCAGCACATGAAAGAGGTATGCAAACGAACATCAAAGGAGGAATGCTATGTATGTGCACTCCTGCCCTATAGTATGGGGAAGTGTAAGCTATTCATAGCTATTGAAATAGATGTTCAGGCAGCACACTGTCTATCCCACATTGCACTCTGCAGAACAAGGTGTCAATTCATGGGCCAAACATCATGTGATAAGATACCAACAGCCTAGAGTGAAAAGAGCTGGAATCAGATGGGAAGGGAACAGAAGACTTGAGAGTACAGGAAAATCTACAGAAGAAATCTGAAGATGGAAGAACAGAGGCCAAATGCAGATTTGGGGATAAGTGCTTTCTCCAGATGGTTGAGAAGAAGGAGTAGTAATCTACAGAGCTTGGGTAATAATTGGAGACTACAAACCAACCACTGACATTGTACAAAATGCATGCAAATCTTAATGGTCGAGAATTGCTTAACTACTGACATGGGTCGAAGATAAAGGAGGGCCCTTGCAGGTGGTGCCTATGGAAAGTGAAAAGCTGTGTTTCAGAAACAATGGCACAATAAAACTTGGAGAAAATCAGAATTGTGGCCGAATCTTTAATGTACCAGGAATGAACATTGGAACAGCAGTGGTAATGGATCACTACTGGGCATGTGGATGCAGATCATATGAAGCTGCCCAAAAATTGGGGAGTACTCTGTTCTATAGTGAGCGTCCATGTTCCAGCATTGGTGATTCCTAAAAGTGACCTAGACATTGGCGAGTTTCCAAAGGCAGATGCTCACCTGAGAAAGAAGAGATCTGCTGAGCTCCTGCATCGAATGAAGAGAGAGAACTATTTCCCAGCCAAGTCGATAGAAGCCTTTGATGCCATCCCATATGAACACAGGTTGTTTAGTAAGACTTCATCGATATTCACGATAATCTTCATGCCTAGGATCCAGACAGATGCAAACACTAAGTGGTTACAAATAACCAGTTGGGAATTGTTGCAGACGATCAACAGTACCATGAAGGGATTCAATGCTATCAAGGAAGAGCTGAGAGCCATACGACTGATGACTCTTCAGAATAGATACGTCCTGGACATGATCACAGCTATGGATGGAGGTGTTTGTGCCAAAATCGGAGAATCATGTTGCACATTCATACCTTCTCATGACAACGAGAATTATACCATGACAGAGGCTATAACGATGCTGACGAAGTTACACAGCCAGATGATAAACTAAGAAGAAGACATTGCTGATGACAGCTGGTTTGGAGCAATATTCTCATGGGTTCCACAATCAATGGCAGATATGTTCAAGTTCCTTGGAGCCCTGATAGTTATCGTATTGCTTGGCTTTTGTGTGATCAAGATAATAATCGCACAATGCAAGAAGACTGCAAAGAAAGCTGTAGGAATGAAGATCATGATTGATGTTGAATCAGGATGGAAAACCAAGGAGTTGACAGATGAAGACATCAGAGATTACGTGAAGGCCAGCATTCATGCACCGGAGGGAACAAAGTTCCTGTACCCAAAGAACCACAAGAAATATGTGGGGAAATGAATTTACTGCAGTCCAAATGGACAATGCATTCTTATGTCCTGGAATAAAGATGAGCATGTGAAATCAGCAGGATGCCTGAAAGGAGTCATAAAGATATGGGTCCCAAAGAAGCCTTTCTTCAAACAGGGATGTCTAGATATAATGATTGATAAGAGAGTGGTCGATGAATCGCCCAGAGGGGGGAGTGTAAAGGTGGAACCAAGTACCCCCACCCAAAGCTCCTCCCCCATGTTGTCTATATGTTGGGAGCCAGAGTGTGAGACACGTGCAGAACCTGTAAGAGTACCTATACCAAAAAGGATCATGGAAGTAAGGTTCCCATTAAGAAAGCCATACATGCATTCACAACAATATGATGGCCATCTGAATGAAATCCTGGAGGAAGTGGGAAAGATGAGCAAAGGTGCAGATTGGTAACGTCATACAGAGCAAAGCTGATGCACCCAGAAGAGATGTAGATATGAGAGAACATAGATGATCCATAGGCACCCAAGAGGAGGAGGTGTTAAAGATGACCAACATTTCGGGCTCGAGATGAAGATGCTCATGCTACAGAAAATAATGAAGAAGATATCAAGTCATTTTACAATAGTACAGTTGCAGCAACGTAAGCAGATAAAGTATTCTTTAAGGCTGGCTATTTAGTGAATAGATTGCGGCAATTAATCAACGTATGTGTATTGGGATGAATGGACTACAGATATTCCATAACGCATGTAGATGAATCAAGGAAAGGCTTGGTTGGCCCAACACCAAGAGGTCAAGGCCACTACAAGTCAAGATGTTCTTACTTAAGTTACAACTAACATGTGAAAATAACAAACTCTTGTTGAGGGGAGGTGGAAAAACATTAAATACGTCAGAGGTTAGTCATTTAATAGAGTTTAATACAGCAAAAGGCTCAAAATCATGGTCTGTAGTCATGTGGTCGGATGGAAATAGACACTGGATGGAGCTGAATCGAAACTGGGAGGCAGAGATGTCCATACTCCCTTTTTGCCTCCGGCACAAAGAACAAACTCAAGGCCAATCTTCAAAGGGCTAATTGACTGGCAGACAGCAGAGTGATGACAGATGGTAGACTAATTGGAGGGAAGCTATGGTTATGACCAGCCCACCAAGGACCTGGGTGCCAGCCTGTGTGCTGCTCACGCATGTGGAAAAATACAGAAGGTTACAAGGATGCCAACCAATTATAGAGGGACACGTAATAAAAAGCCCTATAGTTTGTATAACTAATCGGATGTCGTGCATTTGATGCCGATCAGAGTGACGTGCACTAGAGGAGCGCTTAGTTGCCCACCTGATGTTAGATACCCAATCACCATCCCTGATAAGTATGGAACGTATACCTACATGTTCCCTGTAATCCTATCACATCCCCAAGTAGGTTTTTGTAGTTTGCCATGTAGATTGACGTCAATGGTGACTAGTTTTTGGTATAAGAGTGCTGTTTTTTCATATTATGTTTGAGATTACCTGTGCGATGTCGGATGATGTCCGTTGTGCTCCCTGTTTTAGATTATGACATTAAAACAGTTGTACTTTGCCAACTTTCCGAGTCAGTTTTATTATTGATGTTGTGTATTCTGCATTACAATCCATCTCTAAGTATTGCTACCTTGTCTTAAAGGGCTGGGCTATATGCCCCAGTTCAACTGTGCTTGTTGTTACCACTGTGATGAGGAAGCTCTCCTCGGATGCCTGGTTTGCAATGGTTAGGGCTCTCGACCCATCTCTGGTGGTCAGTGGGCTTATTCTTGGCACTTGGATGAGGATGATGTGCTTGAATGCTTGGTTTGAAATGGTAGGGTCCTCAACCCATCTCTGGTGGTCAGTGGGCTTATGTTGCCACTGTGATGAGGAAGCTTTCTGGGATGCTAGGTACACAATTGCTATGGTCCCCAACCAGTCTTTTTTCCACCCCCATGACCCCTCCGCGTCTCTCAAACCTCCCATTACCTTTGGAGGTACTTGGGTTCGCCACCAGCACTTCCTGGGACTGGGGCCCGTCTCTCATTCAGTCTTCTCTCTCTGGCGTCAACAGCACCGCAGTGGCTCCACGCTCTGATGGTCGACTCTTCTCTCCAGCTTCATGTTCGGATCCGCTGCAACTGGACCCATGGAGAACTCACTCAGCGCTTTGCCGGCGTCCTCTGTTCCTCTGAGACTCCGGTCTTCCAACAGCGTTTTAAACTACTGCTGATTTCCACGCCTGTTGCCTCTCCCAGCTAAGCTTGACAGGTTTCTTAGTCCATATTTTCCTATACAATGTTGCAAGTCTCGCCCTGGCGGGTCGTCAAAGGCCTTTTTTCTGTTGACAATTTGATCTGCATGCCTCCTCTGGGCCACCTTGTACCAGTACTAGCATAGTCAGTGAGTTTCATGTCTTCTGTGCTCTTCTTTGTCCTGGTACTTTTTGATTTAGCTATATTTCATGTGTTACAAACATACATGGTTTTACTATCAATAAGATGGCAGAGTGTTGGGGAGTGGCATTGCCCAATACACTGTACCGTAGGTGATCGTCCTTGTCCTCAGAGGGGGAGTCCCTCTCTATGAGGTCCTCCCGCATTAAACCATCCCTAGGGGGACTATTGGGTAGTTGCCACACCTCACAAGCCTCATGGAAAAGGGCTGCCCCTGGGAAGAAATGACGACACCTTGTGAATCGTCACACTGCCCGGTGAAGTGAACTTTCTGTTAGGGATGTTTTTTCTGTACTTTCACCAGAACACGATGTTAAGTGTGAGGCTGCCTTTATTTGTTAAAGCCTATATACTTCCTTTCATCTTACAGTCTTGACATAAGGGGAGTTTCTTGTGTGAAAGTAACTTCACATTGTCAAGAAAAGAACCTGTTTTAACGTTCATTACAGCTCTGTTGGTGCCACACACCTTGCCAAGCCATACACCTGGGTCGTGACACCTTCAGATTGCCATTCAGGCATTGGGAAGCTCCCTTGAGAACAACTTATTCTCGTGGCCCCAGAGTACAGCCCATGCAGGATGATGCAGCGGAGAAAGCTACTACCAGCAAACAGCAACACTGGGATCTTAAATCCCACGACATCTTTGCACCCGGTGAAGCTGCCTTCAACCTGCTTTAACAGGAGAGAAAGTTCACCTCAGGGAATAACTACCTTCAATACTCTATTAACTGCACGGCCAGGCCTGGCACGTCAGGGCAGAGCTTCTGGCCCCAGGAAGCAGAGCGTGCTGCAGGAATACTGCATAAGGGCTTTCCCCTCTGCATAGGTAAGGATTCCTGTAATGATGTTAGATATTTACTTTTAAAATGCGAATGTTTTGCACTACCACGTGGTTCAGGTTGCAAGAGCCAGACATTCAGTGTCCTCCAAAGTGTGCATTCCAGGTCAGAGTTCACGATGCCCCTATAATCACTCCAACCGGTCCCATAGAGCAGGTGAGGCACGCCTAGGTGTTCCAGTGTTCGTATTATTTGTCATTCGGGTGGTGTCTCTGTAGTGCTTTACATTGGAATCTGTGCTTATCAAGGTATTCCCATCCCACCCAAAATAAACCAAGACAAATGTGTTCCATTATACAACCACATCGGTTTTATTGCTGCATGTATGACATATTGAAGCGTAAAGACACAGGGTATATTAAGTTATTTGAAATAAATATTCTGCGCAAGCAAAATATTGCTTTTTATTATAAAAATGTCTTTTCGTTGCGGAGCATCTTCCGAATGCTTAATGGATCATGTTCTCGTTGTTAACTTTAGAGAGCTCACAGGTTAGCCCGACTAAAGTTCTAAGAAAAGGCTAGCCTCCAATTGTGTTTTCTTCCCTGAAGTTTCAATGCATTCACTGAAAAATACAACAGTTGGAGGCAAGCCGTTTCTTATATTTAGTGAGAAGCCACATGCGGGCTGTGTGAAGTAAAACAAAAAAAGTTATGCAAAGAGCAAGAGGTAAGTGCGACACTTGGGAGGGGGGAGAGGACGTTGGTGGAACACGTGCCTGTGACTGTTTTTCTGCATTGAAAGTATGGGGCCTGAAGCAATGAAAGGCGAAACACCCATCAGCCCTTCCTACTGATATGCGGATCCGTGCTGGCTCCTATTATCACTGCCACTGCTCCAGGCCTCTCCCGACAACAATTGTAGCCAATGCAGAGCTCCCAAAAGACAAGCCGCTCACCATGACAATGGCGTTTTTCCAGTTTCCACTGAAAATCCAGCGTTTGATTCCGGTGTTATTTTACCAGGTTTTAGGAACCTAAATCTGGGAAGCCTGGGCACTGACATCACTGTTTACGCCTTCTAGAAACATCAATGACCACTGCAGAACTTAGGTTACCTCACATTATTTGGGTTCACCATCCCCCGATGAGCTATATTGCCGTTCATGTTCAGTAGAGCAACCAGCAGTGTTTGTTAAATAAGAAAACGTTTACGTTTGTCATATTACTTTCCCATATATTATCTAGTTAGTAGGATGTACATAATATTGATATATTCAGTGATCATGTTGTGACTGAATGATGGGACGCAGCTCCTTTAAGGAGGGAAGCACGCCAGAGCGGAAGGGGAGGGACACAGGGGAGAACGGGGCAGTTGGAGAATGGAAGAATAAAGAGAAGTTGACATGCATAATGGCTCCTGTTATCATTAATCTCCGCTATGCATGAATGGCCAGAGAGTGTGAAGGAGCCTAACAACTGGCGATGAAGCCGCTGTCCCCAGGCGTGCAGCAGGGAGGGCACATTAGCCCAGCAGGACGACGAAGCAGCCGCCGTGAAGTCGGCACCAAAGGAGTGACGCGGTCATCCGACCGCAGCAGAGGTGTACCGCCGCCACAGCGTCAGGCCCAGCCATGTGGGAGGACGCCGCCAGAGCAAGAGCCCAGCAGTGGAACGTCTCTGGAGCAGGTGACCAGCAGCAGTCGAGGAGCGCCGCCGGACCAGGAGCCCAGCAGCAGCAGTTATACACCGCAGACCGTGAGCCCAGCAGCAGGAGAGAAGTGCCGCCGGACCGCAAGCCCAGCAGCAGGAGAGGAGCGCCACCAGATCGCAATCCCAGCAGCAGGAGACAAGCGCCGCCGGACTGCAAGCCCAGCACCAACGGAAGAGCGCCGCCAGGATGAGTGCGGAGTGACTTCGCAGGAACAGCTCAGAGCCAGCTGCCCCAAAGCGAGGAAGACACAGCACCACATGGCTGGCAAAGGAAAGGAAGGGCAGGTAAGGACTCTGCGCCCTCCCTGGCAGGTCTACAGTAAAACAAAAAAATAAAAATAAATAAAAGGGACGCGCGCGCATGATTACACGGTCCCCCAGCAATACTTCAATACAAAGCGGAGACACGTGCTAATACGCCAGTGCGCGTATCATACAACGGCCACACTACGATACGAATACACGGGGGACACGTGCGTGCACAGCCACGCTCCCCCAGCAAGACCAACGGAAAATAAAAGGAAAACAAAAGACAAGGGCCGACACATAGCCCCAAAGGGAAGCCAAGCCTCTCAAGTTACAAGGCTCCCAGGACTAAACCTGCCACCACCAAAGACCACAAGGACACCGAGACAACACTGAGGAACAATCAAGCACCTCACACATGGACTAGTGAACAACGGAACCCTCATTTGAATACCGCTAACAGCCCCAACTGACCACAGGGCCAACAGACACCCTGCCACACTACCCAGGGTGCAACCATGACCGACCAAGCACAAGTGGCTGCAGCTGCAGGGCCTCCCCCAACTGCCAACGCTAGCCCCACTTCACATGCCAGCTCATGAGAAGAACAAGTCCGTTCACCCTCAACCCACATCATGACCAAGGTCAGTGATGGGAAGAATGGGTTAAAGAATTTGAGGACTTCGTAGGTGCCATTGGCACTCAGGATCCTCCCAACAAGAGCAGCATCTTCACAAATGTTGCGGGAAGAGAAATTCAAAACATAATACGTGCAATTCCCCCGCAAGACCGCACCACACATCCACGCCTTCTAGAAGCCATCAACGAGAAACTTGTGAAAACACCCAATAGAGATTATGAACGCTACACTTTCAATCAATGTGCGCAACTGGCCCACAAATCCATAGGTGAATTCGTCATCCACCTCCAAAGGAAAATTATAAAGTGTGACTTTGCCAACTTCAATGATGATGAGGCCATCAGACTGTGAATAATCGAAGGGTGCTTCTTGTCAATGTTCAGAAAACACCCTCTGAAGAAACCCCTATCTCTCAAAGAAATACTAGACCTGGCCAGAGTATACGAAAGAATAGATGTCCAAGCTGCAGTCATAGAAAACCCCAAAAAAGGAGACATCACTGCGGCCATGACTCCATACACCCGATACCAGAACACACAAAATCGGCAAACCCTCAGGAACACCACACAGTGACCCCAGAGTGACCGGCAATGCTATCGCTGTGGATTTGAATACCCCCACAGAGGACCATGCCCCACAATTGGTCAACGATGCATGCAAAGTGGCCAAGAAAACCCCTTTCAAGCCATGTGCAAGGAACTACTCCCCGGCCACAGTATACCAGTCGCCTCCCGGAACTACAAAGAGAACAACATGACCAACGACCTGTCGAGAGGGGATTGACATACCCCACAAGTACTCAACAATGCCCAAACACTGTGAGAGCATTAGAAGGATTACAAATTGAACCCGACAGGAAGCCTCACAAACTATATGACTTCCACCACTATGACCAAACGCAAGTGACTGCCCCCGAGAGAGCCTACACAAGGGAACGCTCATCACCTCAAGAACAAGAAACTTACATAACCCCCTTCACACTAGACTATGATCCATACAACAAGGTCTCTTCAAGAGGAGATACAACAACCTCAATACATACAAGATGGATACGACAGAGAATACATCAGGCTCCTCAGCGTCAACGCCGAAGATACCCCAGCCCCCAAGGTGACCTCTCTCCCTTCATTGCAAAGCTTATCAATGCATCCTTCTCCACCGGCACCATTCCCACTAATCTAAAACAATCCTGGGTACTTCCTCTGCTAAAAAAAACACTCTTGACCCATCCGTACTGACCAACTACCGGCCGATTACAACAGTACCCTTCTTTCTAAAAATTCTGGATAAGGCTGCCTATGTACAAATCCAAAAACACCTGGAAGTGCACCACTAACTAGGAGCTAGACAATCAGGTTTCCGCCCCCAACACGGAACCGAGACAGCTCTTATCGACCTCAAGACCCAAGTTGACGAGTGCAGAGACAAAGGTAAAGCGGCCCTTCTCCTCCTCCTAGACCTCTCGGCCGCCTTCGACCTGGTTGATCACACCATCTTATGCAACCATCTCAACTCGGCAGCACATTTCTCAGACAAGGAAATCACTTGGATTAGATCCTTTCTAAATGGCAGATACCATGAGAGTCTTCTTGCCCACTGCAGCGGCCGACCCTATACCTATCACCTGCGGCATCCCCCAGGGCTCGTGTGTATCACCTACTTTGTACAACATTTTTACCAAGCCCCTTTTCGATGATCTGGATCTTCTTGGTGTCACCTACACTAACTACGCAGATGACACCCAGATCCTCCTCCCGCTTTCTGGGGATTATGGAAAGGATTTGGCCTTGGTGAACAGAGTGTACATCATCATTCAGGCATGGATGGCCACGCATGGACTATGCCTGAATGATGATAAAACCAAACTCATTATCCTTGGCACTACCTCTAGCCTAAAAAAACTAGGACCCAACTACTCCTCATTCTTAATTGACGGCATCAACATCAAAGTAGGCTATAAAGTAAAAACGCTGGGCTTCTACCTTGTCTCGAAACTCTCACTTGCAAAACAGGTTAACTCTCTGGCGTCCTCCACGGCCTACACGTGCAGACTTATCCGTACAGCCAAACCATTCCTATCTGACCTTAGCTGCACTACCTTGGCCAGAGCCCTTATCCTCTCTCGCCTAGACTATTGCAACGCCCTCTACCTTGGGGCAACCAAAGATGCCATTCAGAAACTCCAAATCTTACAAAATAATGCCCTCAAGGCGACATTGGGCATCTCCAGAAGAGACCACATCACTGGGATTAATCGCCAGAACAACTGGCTACCTACCATGGATAAAATCCACCTAAAAACCCTGTCACTCACCGACAAATCCCTTAATAACGCTGCACCTTCTTACCTGGCTAACAAATACTACAGACAACACTCCTTGAGACCGTCCAGAACTGCCTACAAAGACCGCCTCGCTATCCCTAAATTCAATCGATCTACTATAGGTGGTAACAGCTTCCTGGTGAAAGCAGCTAAATTATGGAACTCCCTACCCCACACTCTAAGAACTGACCTTCCTTATCAAAACTTCAGGACCAACACTATCCTATGGTTGTAAGTGAATGCTTACTAATGAAGCGCTAACTGAAATGACTTCCCATCAAACTTGTATATTTTGCTACTGTAAATTTGCCTATGATGTTAGTTGCCACTGTACATATGCTTTATTACGACTTGATGTATACCTAATTATCTGTATGTAACTTAAAATTGTGTAACTAAGCTTCACATATTCCTGTACCTGCTGCACACTGTTACCCCAGGGTATGTCTGTGCATTACAAATAATAAACAAACAAACAAGGTGACAATTCAAATGGGGAACACCAGAAATAAATTTGTTGTCGACACCAGAGCGACCGTGAATGTCATGAACGAGGAGCTATACCATGCCATAGCAGTCCTCTATCCCATGCGACAATCGAAGACCCACATCTTCCAGTGGGGAGCAGCACTACCCCTGACGTCTAGAGGACAATTCCAGTGCGACCTGACACACAGAGACCTCAATACAACTACCACAATACACGTCATCCGGAGTCCCTCAATAGGATAATGCCTCCTCAGCTACAGGACAGCCAGGGCCCTGGCACTCAGACCTACAATACAAACCAACTGAAGTCATAAAAGGACACCCATCAGACAGAGGTGATGTGATGACAATAACCTGACGGCCCCTCACCAAAAAGGCCCTCGAGGGGTAGGGATGCTCGAGGACTCCATCATCAAGTTACATATCGACCCCAAAGTGACACCAGTGCCACAGCACCCCCGCAAAGTGGGCTTTTACCTCCAGGCCCAGGTATCAAAAGAACTACGACTCTTACTCCTGAATAACACCATTGAAAAGGCAGAGGGACCGACACTATGGGTATCCCCCATTGTAATAGTCCCCAAAGACAACGGACGGTTACGCATATGAGTCGATATGCGCATCCCCAACACTGCCATCCAAAGAGAGAGGCATCCCGGACCGAGTTATGAGGACATGCTCATCAGACTGAACCAAGCAACACACTTTTCCAAACTGGACCTCAATCAGGGCTACCACCAGCCCGTCATATACCCGGCCTCCAGACCGATCACCACCTTTGCAAGACATGAGGAACTCTTCAGGTATAAGCGCCTCAACTTCGGCATATCCTCAGCTGCGGAAAATTTCCAAGAGACAATGAGACGATTAATATCATCTGAAGTAACCGCCCTAAACTATAGCAATGACATCCTTATCTTCGGGAAGTGTCAAGAACAACATGACAGGGCACTTGTGGCAGTATGCAAGATCCTTCAAGATGCTGGCCTAACACTAAACGGCCCCAAATGCGACATTAACAAAACCAGACTAAAAAAATGTTTTGGGCACATATTCTCTGACAAAGGCATAAGGGCCGACCCGGATAAGATACAAGCAATCACCAATCTTCAAGCCCCCACAACAACAGCAGAACTACGATCGTTCCTAGGGATGGCATGATATTGTGCACGTTACCTCAAAAGCTACGCCACAATCACTGACCCACTCCGAGCCCTCCTCAAAAAGGACAACCCCTTTGATTGAGACCCACGGTGCCAGACAGCTTTTCTGGCCATCAAAGAAAATCTTTCCAACCATCGCCAACTAGCATACTTCCACCCCGAGTGGAACACCGTCATCACAGTGGATGCCAGCCCAGTCGGCCTTGGAGCCATCCTGGCCCCAACCCAGGCCAAGGACAGCCCACGATATACAGTAGTGGCCTATGGCAGCCGTGCCCTATCCCACACCGAGAAGGCCTACTCACAAGCAGAACGAGAAAGCCTTGCAGCTGTGTGGGCCTGTGAAAAATTCCACCACTTCATAATTGGCCGGAGATTTACTCTGGTCACAGACCACCAGGCTCTACTCTCGCTATTTGGGAACCCCAAAACAAAAATGCCCCCGGATAGAATGATGGGGGATAAGACTCCAACAATAGGATTACGAGATTGTTCACAAACCAGGAGGAGAAGCCAACCCGGCTGACTACTTGTCAAGACACTCATTGGCAGGGAATGACAACTCCCTGGTTCACGAGGCGGAACAATACATTGCATACCTGTCCTCCAACGCCATGCCGCCAACTATCTCTACAGCAGTCTTCGCAGCCAGGAGCAAAGCCGACCCCACCATCAAGACCGCCATATATCTCACCCGCACGAACAAATGGAAGGAAGTGCACGAAAGAGGAAACAGAGGGGAGGGGATGGACAAGAAAGACTTAAGCAGCTTAGCCAAGATACACTCTGAACTAGTGGCCACCGATCAAGACATACTTCTATGAGGAAATCGACTAGTAGCCCCAAAAGACCTACGGAAAACACTAGTAACAATAGCACATGAGGGCCACAGAGGGATTGAAAACACGAAAAAGATCTTAAGAAACCACACATGGTTCCCCTACATGGACGTCATAGTAGATGGCATACTGGCACACTGCAGATCCTGCCAACTAGCAGCGAAGAAATCAGATCCAATCCCAATGCAACCGACAACACTTTCAGAGAGACCCTGGCAAAGGGCCACAAAGGATTTCTACGGGCCCCTGGAGGAAGGTGGCTACTTGCTCGTAACCATCGATGAGTACTCAAGATTTCCATTCATTAAACAGAAACCGTCAACATCGTTCTACAACACAGCGCCCATCAAAGATGAACTTTTCAGCGAATGGGGCATCCCCAACATTGTCAAAACGGACAATGGTTCTCCGTTCCACGGATGCGAATTTGCCAAATTCGCAGACCACCTTGGCTTCCATCACCAAAAGGTCACACCACTCTGGCCTCAAACCAACGGAATGGTGGAACGGCTCATGGCCACCATAAAGCTAACCAGGCAGAAAGCCCTAGCCGATCAAGTACCACATTCGCAAGCTATCTGCGGCATGCTTAGGAGCCACAGAAACACATCACATGATGCGACTAGCAGAACTAATGGTGAGATACAGACCCTGAACACGCATCCCTCAATGAGAGGACTATACACCGGAAGAAGACACAGCCAAAAGGGAACGAGATGCTGAAAAGAAAAGCCAAAGAATGGGCCAACGAGAAAAGGAACGCTAAAGAGTCCCAGCTCGAAGTAGGACAGACAGTCCTAGTATGACAAAAACAGCGGAGGAAAACAGACACACGCTATGACCCAGAACCCCGAGTCATCACAGCTGTAAAGGGACCTATGATAACCGCAATGGGAGTACCAGGAGAGATAATGCGGAATGTGTCATTCTTCAAAAGACTATATTTTGAAGATCAGGAAGCACCAGAGACGGCAACTGAGGACTCAGAGCCTGAAGAAAACACAAGCCCTCCAGCTGAAGCGATTGGTGAAACCAGAGTCTCCAGGCAGACCCCACCGAACAGTGCAGAGACCGGTGAGACTCATCGAACAAACGTGACCCCAGCTTTCATGTTAAGCAGGGGGGAGATGTTGTGACTGAATTATGGGATGCGGCTCGTTTAAGGAGGGAATCACGCCAGGGACACGGGAGAATGGGGCAGTTGGAGAATGGAAGAGTAAAGAGAAGTTGACATGCATAATGGCTCCTGTCATCATTAATCTCCGCTACACATGAATGGCCAGAGAGTGTGAAGGAGCCTAACAGATCACTCAACACAATTCATTTTATATTTATATCTGACTGGATTATTATCATATTGGCCTCTTATGGTCAAAGCTGTCGTATGTTTACACATTTGTATTTAATTTCCTCTAATAAACTTGTATTGGTTTTACATTTCACAATCGAATGAAGCAATTTGGATTAAGGGATTGATCAGATATGAAGGAGCATCATTACATCAAAATAATATATTTTTAATGGTTCACTTCCCAATCCTGGTTCTACTCCCTCACTCCAGATTAAAATGAAAAATTGATGAAAGGGACATGACGCACGCACGCACGCACGCACGCACGCACGCACGCACACACACACACACACACACACACTCACTCTCTCTCTCTCTCTCTCTCTCTCTCTCTCTCTTTTTCTCGTTCTCTCTCTCTCTCTCTCTCTCTCTCTCTCTCTCTCTCTCTCTCTCCCTCTCTCATTCATCCACTAGTGACTCATCCATATATCTTCTCTCACATTCACTCATACTGCATCCTCCACACAGGCACCCACCCAGAACATTCACACACATAGAATCACATTCATACTCATTCACCCACCATTCCAGTCACTCACCCATACAACATATACATACATCTAACACACACCTCACACACTACACTTTACACATACAAAAAAGTCTTACCTGTTTTCCACTGAAGCTTTGGTCCGCCACGTCACTCCAGGCTTCCGGCTCCCCTGCGCTGCATGGAGACAGGGACCAGAGAGAGCATCCTGTTTCCTGCATGACATGGCACAGGGGAGCCGGAGGTGGAACTCATCCTTCCCGTGCCACAAGCTACATTTGACCCGAGCCCTCACCATGTGGGGCCCCTACGACACCAGTGCTCCTGTGTCAACTATTCAGTGGCAGGGACACTCCGTAATCTAAAGTGAGTTTTTTTGAGACCCTGGAACTGGAAGCCACACTTGTCTAGCATTATATTCAAATTGCATAGGTAGGCTAATAGATGTGTCGGGAGTATGGAGGCATGATTGACCTAGACTTTATTCTTCACTTTCAAGGTAAGTTAGTCTCTTAAACCTTTAAGTAACATGTAAGACAGGAGACATACATCGGCCACTGAACTCAGCCCCGACATGCACATGGAGCATTCATTCAAGCACTCTCTAAATACTCACTATTCTCTGAGCTTAACATGCACACAGCATTCATCAACAGTCTACCTTCAGTCAACATGGGCAGAAGGACAAGTCCAGGGCACTACACCTAGCACTCCAGGCTGTGATCAAGGGATTGCGCCTATCATACCAGTAGACATGAAGTCGTTCCCCAAAAGGCATACGACTTTCACGCCAATAAGCACTACCAGCTACTTCAGATCCACCCGTCTTTCATTTTGATCATTGCCTCAGCTTCTTTCTGGTTCTAATTGTAGACTAGGATTTACCAGAGTATGAATGCGCAAAGCTTTTTGCATATCAAACTTCATCTGCTTCTGCAGAAATGGTGTTCTTGCTCGTTCTCTTTTTCTGACTTTTCATGCATTTGATCCAATTTTTTCTTGCCTATCTCTCGCTATGTGATCCAGGCTGATTCAAGCTCACGATGTGATGGCTCACTGGCGAGACACGCTTTCTCAATCTGAACACCCAGATTCTCGTATTGCAAGTCCTCAAAGTCAGGAACTGTGTAAAACTGGGCAAGATGGTTTATGTTGCAGGCCCTCCGCGCTCAAAGGCAGATGAAGAAGGGTGGCGCTTGGCTGATCAGTGCTCTCTATATCTTCTGGGACACAGGTTCTGTTGTTTCATTCTCATATGGAATTGTGGGATTGAGGAGTGGGCTGAGAGGATGTTGTCTGTTTCATTTGCATTCACCAAAAGTTCTTTGCTCTTGAAATCTGAATCTTTTCTGGGTCTCTTTTCTGCTCAATAAACTCATTCAGGCCGAAGGATCAGTTTTCTCCATTTAGTTTTTGTGTTTGCAGATAATCCCCTCACAGTGCAAATAAAATAAAATGTAATATTTTTATAAAATGCATTTTGAAGATACATCAAAACAACACTTGTGACCATATGTGTGCACTACGTTTAATGAATAATGTCTGAATATTAGGGATTGTGAAAGAACCACATGTCTCTCAAATTAACCTGACAAAGTCCAAGAAGGTATCATAGAACATGCTTGACAAAACAAGCATGGTTCACTCTTGTAGCAGAAATGAGCGCAAGTGAGAATGCAGGTCTTCAAAATTCAATAAAGTAAAATGAGTGGATTAAAACATTAGAAATGCATCTGTGGTATGTGAAAGGGGTCAGAAATGAGAAACAGTCACAAGGTTGTAGTATTGTGAATTAAAGACATTTTTATTAAACAAAATTGGGTTTGAAAAACACCTCTCTAGCCCTATTCGAAAGAGGAACTTCCCTACCTAGAAACTAAAACTAGGGATATGTTTGAGAAACTAAAACTAAGGAACTGTCTGTATCAGGATGTCAGTAACTGAAAAGCCATCCTTTTCTCCAAAACAATCTATGCTGACCCTCACACTTCTAAACAAACAACAAAAGGTGCAAGGAAATGTCTTTAACTTGATGTTAGAAAAAGTGTTCAAAACCAAAAGTGTAAGAATGGCTCCAACATAAATGTTCCCAAAGGCGAAAAACAATGGATACAGAGGATGATCCTATTCACCTGGATTCCTAAATAGAATGGTAAAATGTCTCTTTAGTTAACAGTTTCTTGGGGTCTTTAATGGACTCACAAAGTTCTTGTTGAAGCAAAAAGTTCTGTTCAAGCAAGAAGTTCTGTAACAATCTTACTGTAAGAGTTCTTGTATCTTTGTGGATTACCTGGTATATTCCACTGTCAGGAATCTTTACACAATTTTCAATTGCCTGGTATAATCGCCTCCCATGACTTCTTTTAAGGATTTCTCAGATCTCCTGGTGTACTCTCCTGCCTGGAATCTTGGTTCCATCTCAACTGCCCTGGTGTACTCGCCTGCTATGATGTTTCACAGTTCTCAGATTCAACTTCAGCTGCCTGAGGTATTCTAATGGGTTCTAATGCACATCACAGTTCTTTGATATTCCACAGTAGCATATACCTTGTGCTGCTTGGTATATCTGGTTGTGATAATATTTGTGCTAAAATATACTTGCTCAAACTTCTCCCCCACTTTGGCATCTCATGCTTCTGTAGGTCGTTGGGGTTTTACTCTTTGTCTTGTCAGTATTCAAATATCCTTCGCATTAAATCATGCCTTTGCACTTCACCATGGCGGTATTCAAATACACTTTGCCTATGTATTTGGCCTATACCGCATTCAAACAAACTCTGCCTTTGTATAGTTTCTGCATCAAACATTTGTCTGATTGGGTGTTGAATTCATACTTTGCTTTGACTGTAACCAAACAAACCTTGCCTTTGTCTATTTCCTGCATTAGCAATGTTGCACCAATCAATCACTGCTTTGTGCGATTGTCAGAATGCCCTCGGGTCCCCGTCTACTCTAGGTGGACTCACTGGTCTTTTCTAGCATTCCTGACGTTGCTCGCACCTCTGCGTTAAGGCTTCTTTCTCTGCTTTCCAGGTAGGAGTGTGCGGACACTTTCCCAGCACTCAGTGCAGCTCCACAGTCACATTCCAGGTATCTTCCTTGGCCCAGGGTGAAGTCTTCTGCCTCGCCGAGCTCCCAGGAGCTTCTGCACTCCTCCTGGCATCTCCACGGTCCTTTGTGCTCACTTGCAGCATGCCTCTTCTGTTCCCAGCAGCCTCCTCTGCTTTGTTGGCACCGTCATTGTGCTTCGCATTCAGGAGCCCCGGCATGAAAGGCAACTTATCCTTCTGCGCAACTCACTGTACCTGCATCTCTCTTCCAGGTAGTTCAGTTGCCATTTTTAAATGTCCCACTCATCACCAGTTTTGAAAAACAAATAGTTTGCATGTATGACTTCAGGCTCCTATCACTCTGCACACGCTCACTTGTCCTCCTCATCTCAGTACCTGAGGGGTTATGGGAGTTAAAGTCCATAACTTTCTTTGGACTTTCAATTTCATGATGGTTTTCCTCAGGATTTTCACAAAAAGGCACATCAAGAACAAAGTGCATTATGCGTGAGTTGTGAGTGTTTGGGTTTAAGGTGGGAGCCTGACTAGAATGACAGTAGCCATTAAGAACTCTGGTATCAGAGGGTTTTCCTCAAGGGGATGGGGGAACATTGTGACTCCTCCATTGAATTCATGTCATCTCCCCGGTAGTTGTAGCCTCCCATGTGATCCTCCCTCCTGAAACCCACCCCAGGGTTAGGATCAGGTAGCGGCTGCTGTCCCCTGGCCACATGGAAGGAGGTCACTACCGGGGAATCCGTGATGGCTCCATTGGATTCATCACATACGGTACAAAGTGGAATGATGCATGAAAGGAAGGGCGCATGCTATGAATTAATTTAAGGAGTTGACAAAGTTAAATGGGACAATGCATACTTCCAGATTTCAACAGAGGTGATGCAAAAGCCTGCTCCACCCCAGCTTTTATCGCTTCAAACAGCTTTTGGCACTAGTTACTTCATTCCATTTTGTAGTGACCCCCAGTCTGACAATCCCGATCCCGATGTACAGACTTTCAGGGACTGGAAACATTATCAACTGAATATAAGGGAGAGAAAGTATATGCAGCTCAAGGCACCCCCCACAGATTTGCCTCCTTGGGAAGATGCCCAGGCCACCCTGATTTAGGCCAGACCTGATATCAAGAGACCTGTGGCCCCTTCTAATTCAGTCACATCATTTTCAGCACAGCCTGGAAAGCGCGGGCTCTGTAGGAGATTATGATATTGATGATCTGATAGAAACCACTCCCATTAGGGCCACAAAGAGTAACTATTATGCCCAAGTGTATTTCCCTCTCTAAACCCTGAGTACCTGTGACAGCTACTCAAGCAGAAAGTGGTATTGTTGTTTTAAATGGAACTTGACAAAATTGAAGAGGCGATGTTAAGGAATGTAGACAATCGGTTAACTAGCAAGTTAGAATTACTGACAGGGGCTGGAGTAGAAGTGAAAATGTCTGATTTCTTGGAGCCGCGCCACTAATCAATGGTTGTGTAAACTTGTTTTACTCACGTGAGGGCTGCTGCCTTTAGGGAAATAGCCTACAGCCACAGGCTAAATTAATTGTAAATTATTAGTGAAAATCCCACAGGCAAAAAGAGGCAAGCGCTCCTCATTCAAAGATCAAAGAGCACAACTGTTAATGTTTTAAGATTGAATCAAAATATTTTAAGGAAATCATACAAAAAAGGGTAATTAAATAAGCCAAAAGGTTTTGGATTGGAACACAAGATACAAATTCTGGTGTGTTTTCTGTTAGTAAAGTCACTTCCTGAGTTTTGACACAAACTAAAGAATGAAATATGCCACAAAATGAAAAATCTCAAATATGAAAGGCATACAATACGCTATATTGCAAGTTGCACAAATATTGAAAGCATAAGATATGCCAAAGTAGAAATTGCCCAGTTTGAGACCATCCGTAATGCTTCCATTATTCTTAGTTTGTTTTTTTCAAAATTGTAAGCATCGTATTCAATCTGTAAATAAATCCACATGCGAAACACAATGGCAAGGGTAGAAAAGGCTTCATATAACTAGTCTTTGTCCCGCGTGGTAACGCACCTTCAAAAAGTCGCTTTAATGCAAACTAGGGTTAAAGCCCAAGTTAGATCAGTCCCATTTGTTGTCATCATTAGTGTTTCAGCTCCATATTCATTCTATAAGGAAAGCCCACAAACAGTATATTATCAAAAAGAGATGTTCCTAAATTTTATACATACATTATCAAGCGTAAATCCTTTAAACTACTGCATGTAACCAATTGGCATCCCACGCGGAAACGCCATTTTGGTTTAGTATATATACACAAATATACTTGTGATGTCATCACGTACTCACGTGATTCAAAAAATGGTGTCCAATGTCAACAACAAATAAATGCCATATAGTTTTAGTTATAAATCCGCAATTTCAAATCTGGTGCATTTCCTCACCTAATGCAAGTTACATATACGTACAAATATGCAACTCACGTCAGCAATTGCCGTCCCACACAGCAGTGCCATTTTTGGTTTCGTATATAAGCACAAATTACTCCTGACGTCATCGCATACTCCCGTGATGTAAAAAAGTAGCGTCCGATGTCAATAACATATATTTACCATATAGTTTTAATTGTAAGTCCACAAGTTCAAGTCTGTATATTTCCTCACTTACTGAAAGTGCACGGACCCTAATAAGAGCTCAAAATAACAGATCTACATATTGCTTCGCCATACTGGTTTAAATTTTTGATAACGCTCCTGGTATCATCATAACTATAGCTTGACGTCCGATATAGGCAAAGCGTATCAGTAGTTTAGCTGACATATTAGTCCCTGTTTTCCTAATATGAAAGGTGAACCCTAAGAAAGTTTCATATATCCCATAGGCATTCTGCTTCGCAGTGCCATTAGAGTTTCTAATATGGGCAACACTCCTGATATATTCACGTGCTCATGTGGCTAAAAATTGTTGTCCAATGTGAACAAAACACATTATAGATATAATATAATTGATTGTAGACTAATTTCCACCAATGTAAAATGATTCTGCATTTGTCACCCATATTGTCCCAAATGTAAGGTTTGTGTCAGAACTGTCGAATTTACTGTCCCATTCCCTCAACTCCTCCTCACCTGTGTTTTCCAAGGAGTCTTCCGGAAGTTCTACCTCTTTCTTTCTTCTGGCTCTTCTTGGCTCCTTCTCCTTCCTTTCTTTTTTGCGATGTAAGTAGGGGCGTGACTCCCCGGTGGCTACCGTCACCGGAAGTTGACCTAGTCCTGGGGGCCCCCGAGGACCAAGTCCCCAATCTCAGGGAAAAAGCCGGCCGGCTGAAAAAACCCTGAGTAGAGTTGATGGTACTCCTTTATGCGACGATTTGGCTCTGGTAGATTTAGTCCTCTGCAGTGAAAGGTAAGTGAACCAATTAGTCCCAAGTAGAGATGGGCTGGTGGCTGGATCTGCACGGAGTAGCAGCGCCCTTGAGCACAAGTTGCTGTGGCTTAGCAACTACAGGAAGCGGCAACACTGCAAAGTCACAAAGCCGCCAGACAGAAGGCACTGGAAATTGGCAGCCTTGCTGAACACCGAGGCTATAACACTGCAAACCCCAGGGACGGGAACACCGTCGGAAGAGGAGGGTGCAGTCTGGCTTGCACAGGAAGCAAAAGGTAAGTAGGAAAACAAAGAAGAAACAAGAGTTGCAATACGGTGACAGCCGAGGGTATTAGAGGGTTAGGGATAGCCGAAAGATAAGATATATACCCTAAGAATGGGAGTTCCGTTAAGACTGCTGATGGAAATTGTAGCAAAAGGGAAAAGACCAGCAAAGGCAGAAAGAAAGGAGAAAGAAGGCAAAGGAAGACGAGAAACAAGTACCAATACCTCCTCTGTGTATTATCAGATAGCAACCCATGAACGAAGACCTAAGATAGAGTAGCCTCGGAATGTGTGAGGAGGAAAAATATAGGCAGTTAGAAAACTGCAAGGCAAAAAGAAAACAAACAAAGGCGAGTCAAAGAATCACAAAGAGCATTTGGAGTTTGGAAAAACATTGATACAACGCATCGGAGAGATGGTGTGTGTGACGTAAATACATTCCAGCGGGCATATTGGAAAAAGCATAGACTGGTAAATCGGAACACCTGCATCCATGTTAGGTGTATCTCCATCGGAGCCAAACCCTCCACAGCTGATGCATTACAGTTTGTTTGCAACACATCTTCTTGTATTGGTAAGTGACCAAAGTAATTAGTATCTAATAAATGGTGCTCAGATATTATTGCCAATCTAACTTAATTCAAATGTTGATAATATATATTATATCTTTCTTAACTCGTTCTCTGTCATGCCTCTAGTTAATGGCTTCACATGGTCAATAGCTAGAAATCTCACATGTTTCTTATCTTCCAGTTTGTGCATTTCAAGCCAGTGTTGGGCGAGTGGGGTTCTCAAATCTTCATTACTTAAAGAATTCAGGTGTTGTCTACTTCAAAAACGCAATTCCCTAATTGTGCTTCCCACAAATATTTTGTTGCATACACATACAATGAGATAGATTTCTGCGACAGTTAAAACACATATTGATATGTATAGTCATCCATTTTGTGAAAAAACTCAACCTATTATCCAAAGCATAGACGCACATAGAGCAGAATCCACACTTATGAAAACCCAAAACTTTATTTTGTGCGATAGTTAACCAGTTGTCTGATGTTTTAATAGGTTTCATGTAATGCAGACAAAGTCTATTCCTCAAGGTCAGAGCCTTACTATAGGTAATGGTTGGTTTGCTTCCTATATACTCCTTCAATTTCTCATCCATTCTCAACAAATAACAGTTCTATTCAAAATTCTGTACAGTACATTGCTTTCGCTGCTATCATCAGTTATTAATTTCACTACTTGTTTGTTGGAACGTTCGTTACCTTGCACATTACTTTTATCTGCAATAAGTTCCTCTATTGTTCTGTTTTCCAACTTCGTGGCAGCTTTTTCAACACAAACATCACCATACCCTCTCTTAGTAAATCTGTGTTTAACCACAGTCAGTTCCTGGTCAAAAACGTCATCCTCACTACAATTCCATCTGTCCTAATCATTTCCCCCACCGTAATGTTATTAACCACATGCCTTTGATGACAGCTGTTGTAGTGTAACGTTTGGCTGACCTCGTCTTGCTTTCGAAATGTGCACTTGTGAATTAGGTTATCCATAACATAAATGTTGAGATCTAATAATGTAATTTTTTCGGAAAGCGCTGTTCGATAAGGGCTGTCAGCGGCTGTCCCGAATCTTGGTTGGACCTGGTTGGAGCTCGGATTACGGTATGCCTTTGCCATGCACATTCAGAAGCTAGGAAAAAAGACTTTGAACTTTTGAACTTGAACGCTTGCAAATCTGACACTTTTTTCTTTTTTTTCTTAGTTTTTTTGAAAAAAAAAAAAGGACGCTAGTCCCGCCCCCATTTACCCACAAGCCCTATATTTTTGGGAAACCCGCGCTTTTGCGCGTGCGCTTTTTCGGAAAGCGCTGTTCGATAAGGGCTGTCAGCGGCTGTCCCGAATCTTGGTTGGACCTGTCAGCGGCTGTCTGAGGGCTGCTGGGGGTAGCGGGAGAGTATCAGAGTTTCAGGAAGCTTACTGCTCTAGCCCACACGAAGGTGTGAGTATCAAGCTCTGACAGTAAGCATTTAAATCACAGCGGAAGATAATATTACAGCTGAAAATCTTATTTTAGTACCTTACGTTGTGCAAAGTTACTTACATTTTTTAGAGCTGTTCATTTGGTAGTAAATTATTGCACCTGTTAACATCCTTATAATTGTTCTTTTATTGCTTCATTCTGCTTATCTTTAACACTTGATTTTACACCAAGTTTGACGTATGACGCCTAAGAAGTATACATTAAAAACAGGCATGCCTGAAATAACGGCCATCGCTCTCCCCCAGTCAAGAGTACAAACTGCAGCAATGAAACGCTTCGTGGCGAAAACAGCCTTCCCACGTGCGGGGATGGCGTCGCTTCGTCGCACTGCATCTTCATCAGCTGACATTCGCTCCTTTTACACAGTGGAGCCCCAAACAAGTGAACGGTCATATATCGATCCAGCTCAAAACATCAATGCAGCGGAATTAGCCAGGACAGAACAACAAGCAAGTGACCCATTAACCAAAATCTGGAAACAACCCATAGGATCTGCGTTGCCTGATACTAATGCACATCTGCTTAAGGATAGCTACAACAATCATTCAAATAATAATCCATCTAGCGGCCTGACTAAAGATAACAATCAAGTACTATCTACTAAAAGAACATCACCAATCACATTGTCGACCCAGCTAACTGGGAATTCCATCGACCCAATTACCACATTGGAAGTACAGGAGACTCTAACAAAATCAAGTATGCCCCCTACTATCCAAATTGTCGATTTAACCCATGGAAGCATGACAGGACAAGAAACCACTTCCAACATGGAAGAAAATCAATGCATAAAGTCAACTCGAACACCTATTGTACAATCACATGAGGAACTTACGGATATTACATTAGAATTCGCTGTAACATCAGGTGATTTGCCAATGAAAGATACTGAGCAGAATGCTCCCTCGACAAAACAGCGTGGAAATGGACTGCCAAGCGAAGAATTGCAGCATCAAAAGGAGAACGCCATTGAATCTATTCTCCCATTTCCCCATATGTTAGAACCGGTATCCTGTTCCGTAGAAGCACAAATAAAGCTACGGAAAGCCTATGAGCATTTACCCTTAATGGGTGAAATTATCCAGGAAGCGCTTGATTTCATGGATGCTTCGTCAAGTTCAAAAAATATAGAACTTGATGTTCAATATATCTGCTCAAATACGGGGGATCTAATACAGCTGCATGAAAATTGCACTAGAAGCATAACAGATGAACCAGATGAATTGACATCAACTGCACAAGAAAATACACAGAGTGACCTCAATGAGAACAGCAAATCGCACTTATCAGAATTACCACAACAAGATGCACAAATAGAAGACGAATCTCCTTCATTCATCGCCCCCACCCCACGGCGTACAAGATTTCAGGACGAAGCACAAGACTCAGATTACTTCATCCAAAGAGCGCAAGTAAATCGCTTTTCGTTTCCTTAAGCTCCGGCGCTCAATAACACTCTGAGCGCCATGAACACTGCATTACTGGCTATTGCAAAACTATATGAATCACTGGAAAGCAAAGTTGCTTATCAAACAACACTACTGGATAAACTGATAGATAATAGTTGCATAATAAAGAGGAAATCACAAGATCAAGAAGCTGTAAGAACATCATTAAATCCTACCAATGAGCACCTGGTCAATAGGGAATCATCAAAATGCATGCCTTGTGAAATTAATTCGGCTTCAGTTAAAGCAGTAGACATAGTGTCATGCGACTCTTCATCACTGGCCAAAAAAGAAACATCGAAATCTGAAACATCGGACTCCTCTCTAGTTCTTTTGTCGATAAATAACAGAGAACCAATCTTGCAATCGCCCTCATTTCAGCAAGTGAATAATGATGTTCAAATAAGCGTCAAATCAAACCTGATGACAGAAGAATTTGATCAATCAAAGCAAAAAAAAAACATATTTGATGCGTTTGAATCGAATGACATAGTTCATTTAAGAAATCTCAACAATTCAAATCAGGATAAGAACAAGGGGCAACCGCAAGTTAAATCTAATGTCCAATGCCTCCCAACAAAAAATCGGAAACTAAAAAAACGCAAATATGTGAAGATACCACACAAAAAACAAGAACAAACCAAGATAGCACAGGGATCAAGTTCCTCAGTTCAACAAATAATTCCATATGAGCCGCTAAACAAATTAATAGCCTTGGCTGATCAGATAAACAATGGTTTGCCTTACCGAGATGTGCACAAAACAATTGCTCCAGCAATCAATACAACTATGTTCAAAGACATTACCGCAATTAAATCAGTAGATACACATCTCCCCGCAAATAATAATCTGCCACAGCAAGTGATAACCATAGAAACGTTGCGAGATGAAATCAGAGAATCAATAAAAGCTTACCAATTTCATCAATCTGAAAACATCCAGCAGGTCAAAACTAATGTAAATTCTGAAATTAAGATTGATACTCTGACCCACGCTCCAGCAGATACCAACGTCATGAAGTTATCTACTCTAAAGAGTCGGAAAACAGAAGAAGCAAAAGAATGCAGTTCAACTGTTTTAAAAAGCATCGCGGAGAACGTAAGTGCGTCATCCGATTTATGTACTGAATTCCAACCTCCGTGCGAAACAACCAAATTACAAGCATCTACTACAGGAGACTTTGCTCCAAACATGGCAACACAGCAAGATCTCCGAGAGTTAATCAATACCTCCATTGAATCTTACCTAAACGACACACGACCTCAACTTATTACCACGCCGCAACAGCAAAGTGGATCGTTCCCTGACGTTGGACGATTATTACAAGGACCAAGGATTGAGAATAAACCTTATAATGATCAGACAAATGCATATCCAAAGTCTCTTACCCAGACTCAAAAGACTTTACAAGTTCTAGCCAAATCCGACTGGTCGAATTCAAATAAACATATAAGTTTACCTTGTTTGAATTTGAAATGCCGGGATCACCCTTTTGAAACATACATGCTCAATCGCACGAGCATATTAAATATATGCACAGAAATACCAATGCTGAAAGAACTCACATCAGCAGATCTTGATCAGATCGAATTTGTCAGTTATGACGATACATCGGAAGTTAATATCTATTTCAAATCTGCCCTAATATACAACCTAATATGGCAGGCGAGAATGACCCTATTTGATATGGGATTTATGCTAACACAAGTTAACCGGGCTTCTGATAATCAGGCTGATAAACCATATGTGAATATTTATCAACCGAACAATAGAAAACAAAGTCAAGCAGCTCAATACATAAACAATGGAAAAAGATCATAACAATTCAATGCTCAATCCATCATCAAATTAATATCATGGAATACAAGAGGCAACAGCCATTTTATTAACTCAAAACAAAGTTCTTTGGAGGAGTATGACATTGTAGCGTTGCAAGAAACGTGGCTGATAAATTCTCCAACATGGGATTCGCACATCATCTTTGATACCTTAGCCACAAAAAAAGCAACAGGTAGACCTTCAGGAGGTCTCTTATTAGCAATCAAAAAATCGATTGGAATCATGGGCAGAATGCACCAATCTCCATCCCCATATTTTCAGGTAGTAACTCTATCAGCGGTGAATATCCAGCTAACCATCATAAACATCTACTGGAGCAAACTTAACCTCACGTCTGAAGACTTCTTTGCCACTCTTTTATGGCATTTAGATAATATTGCATCAAACAAACTCTCTGGATATACTATTATAATGGGTGACTTAAAAATGCATTTATTATCATCTCAGAAATCATCATTCACGAGCGATGAAAATATGTGGAAAACTATCATGGAGGAAAGAGGCCTAATAATGCTGAATGATGCCTTCAATCAAGGTACTACGTTGTCTAACACATGGCAAAGAGGTTCATCTGGAGCTATTTTTGATTATATATATGTAAATAAGGAATTTCTACCACAAGTAGATTCTCTAATAATTATACCTACACATATAAGTGATCATAACCAGTTAGTATTACAGTTTCATCTCGCCATGTCAAAGCATGCACAAGAAATTAATCAAAATATCACAGGTATCACCATTAACAATCAGGGTAATCGGCTGAAATGGATCACCCATAGTTTAAGGCACTTTGAGGGTTTGCTCCATGAAATGTATAATGGAATATTGGTTAATAATGATGACTGTTATGTTCCCAAAATGCAATTGTTTAAAAAACCTAATTCTATTGAATCGTATACTAGAACCAGCAATCGTTACCCTTTTAATGCCCAAATCCAACAAGCTAAGATCAGTCTAAGGAAAGCTATACGAGACCTAATACATCACCCTATTAGTCTCAGAATTGCGATGAAAAAACATCTCAAAAAATCATATTCCCAATGGTTAAAAGGTATAAAGATTAATCAATATCAGCAAAATAGTGAACGCATATTGAAACAAATGGTGGAAAAATCAACTAGTGGCATTTGGACTTGTATGAATAGCATATCTGTGAGACCGCAACTTGCGACCATGATTAACTCTGTGCAAAAAGAAACTTGGCAAATCTATTTTGAAAACTTGTATCGATCACCATTCCAGAATTTAGAGTGTTGGTTTCAGTTATACATCACAGATTGTTCTTTTCCAATTAATTCATCTGACATCCTTAATTGCATTAAAACTTTGAGTAATTCCAGAGCCAGTGGACCTGACTGTATTCATAATGGAATGCTAAAAGCGCATCCCTATCAATGGGCTGCCATTCTTATGCAAATCTATCAAAATATATTCTACACTATGCAAATTCCATCTACATGGAAACAATCTGTAATAGTGCCCATCTTTAAAAAAGGAAACAGACCCTAAAGCTTATAGGCCAATAGCTCTTTTAGATTGTCCGGGTAAAATCTTTGGACGACTGATTCTCAAGAATTTCAATGCATGGCTAGACAAGTATACCCTACGCGATCCTTTCCAAACAGGTTTTATTCCTGAAGTAGGAACTGGAATCAACATCATTACCCTGAACAGCATTATTTATAGATCTCAAGAGAAGCATGAACCACTCTATATTGCCTTCATTGACTTTCGCACGGCATTTGATGCCGTGCCTAGGGAATTGTTATATCTACAGTTAATGAACAAAGGTTGCCCTTGGCACATTCTTAAATGGATTATAGAATTCCATTCTAATACCTCCATCCAGATTAGGCTGGATAGCAAGGGTCTTCTATCTGACCCAGTTAAAACAACCCGTGGGCTGAAACAGGGGTGCCTCTTAGCTTCGGCTCTGTTTAACTTTTTCATCGCAGATATTCATGACAGATTTAGTCCGCTCATATCAGATTCACCAAAAATAAATAACAGTGCCATTAAGCATCTATTATATGCGGATGACATGTTCCTACTTTCTAAAACACCGAATGGGCTGCATGTCTTACTCAAGACCCTGGGGTCATACTGTGAACAAAATTACATTTCCATAAATCCAGCAAAAACCAAAGTGATCCAGTTCGGTACATCTAAGCAAAAATTCAAACACCACCATTGGCCTTTACAATTGAAAGATCTAGAGTCAGTCCATTCTTATGTATACCTAGGAATCTTAATAACTCATCAGTTCAGCTTCCTGGATCAAGATAATCAGGTTAAAAAAAAAGCAATGATGACTCTGTCCCAAGCTAAATTGTTCAAGGTCAAATTTTGCAAATTTTCGCTAAAACCAATAATAATATATTACAAACAAAAATTTGTGCCAGTTGTCACATATGGTAGCGAAACTCTAAAAATAAAATCTTATGCATATTGGACCGTTTTAGAGGGTAGCTTTTGGAAGCGACTCTTGAATTTACCTATGTCAACTCCTATGGTGATACTGAGACATGAATTGGGCCTACTATCTTTGTACGCAATTTATAAATGGAAACTTTGTACATTATATAGGAAATGTTTAATAGCGAGCACTAGGGCCTACAAAGGGATGATGTATTCCATATCCATCTATCTGCTAAAATCAGATCATTGTTTTCCAACATTATGGAGAAAGAAAGCGCAGAAAGTCCTAACTCACCTAAACATCTCTGATGCTACCTTGATTGCAAATCCAAATTTGGTTAAAAAACAACTTTGGAAATTAGATTGGATAAGATCAAGAGAGGCGTGCCTTAAGTACAAATCTTTCGAAATAAATCTGTAACGCTCACCTGATTCCCAGGGAGGCGCTGGCCTTGGCAGGGTGGTGACTGTATCTTGAAAAGTGAAGTGCAGGACTCGATTGGCTTCCGGGGCTGGGCCTCTTCGCACTGTGTGTCTAACTCGAAGAGTAAGATGTCTGCAGGTGAAAGAATATGGGGTTAATGACCTGGGATTGTCGGGTGTCTCTCTCTCTCCCCCTCTCACTTTTCCGTGGAGCCCCAAGGTCAACGTGCTCACCTTAGATAGGTGAATGCTGGACTCTCCATCTGCGTCTGGTGCAGGGTGCCGTTACCAGTTCCTTCACTGGGTTGAAACGTAGGCCTCTTGACTTCAGAGGATTGCTAACCGTCGTTAACTGCACGAACGGTGAGTTTCCGGGCACCTTGAATGTCCTTACAGTCTTTAGGTGCGTGGGCACGTTAGTATGGAATAGGGCTCTGTATAATGTTCTTTTCAAATGGTGCCTTTTGCCTTGCAGGGCTCTTGAGGCGGAAGATGGTGGTTTGAAGAGAGCCGGAGTTCGAGCCAGCGCATAGGAATGAAGCGCTTGGGAGTGCGTAAGTAAGTGCCTGTTGCCTGCTTTCGAAATGCACTCCAACTGTCTCTTTTCTTTTGCAGGTATGAGTTCGGATGCTGAAGAGACTCTGGAAAACGCTGGGGTATTTGCAGGAGCCTAATTGTGGAGGGCGCGATGGCGCGTGAGTAAATAGCCTGCCTAATGTCTCTCCTTTTCTCTTTCAGGTGCAGGAATGCAGCGTTGAAGAAAACCGGAATTCGAGGGGTGCCGGTAAGTAAATTCCCCACAGGAATAATTATGCTTTTGTCTTCACAGGCTTTTATAATGGCGGAGGAGCAGCGCGAAGAGTTGGTAACTGCCGATGGATCAGGTGAGAAAAGCGCTGCGAGTGAAGGTTGCTGTGCTAACCTGTTGTTTCTTTGTCTTTGCAGGTGCTTCTGAAGGCTGGATACAAGAAAGGTAAGCTTTTGTTCTCACAGGTTCAGGATCGGAAGAATGAAGACTGGAACCGACACGGTGAGCGTTCTGCTGCAGATGCAGAATAACGCGAAGCACGTTGCATCAATCGGGTGTGGTTTAAATAGCCTTGGAGTGATGAGGCGTCTTCCTCCACTGCCTCGCCCAGGAAAGAAAAGAGTTCCTGTTCTAGAAGAGTTCCAGTGTTGTATCCAGGGAGTGGAGCCTGCCCCACCCAGGTAAGAAACTAGTCCCGGCTCGTAGAGGATTCCCATATGGCTGGTAAGTAAGCAGCATGGTCTGCTGCAGGTAAGTCCACCCAAGCATCTTTATACATGTTATGAGCCCGGCGCTTCCAGTGCCGGGACCAGTGATTTTGATGAGCCTGGTGCCACCGGCGCCAGGACAAGGTCCAAAGGGTCCCAATGGGGACCGGCTGGTGCCTAGGATGAAAGTTAGAGGCCTGTTTCCAAGGACGTTGGGCTGGTCCTAGCCCCTTGGAAGCAGTGATCATGACAGCACCCCCCCTCAAGGCCCCTCCCAAGCGCGTCTTCTCCGGGGGTTTTGGCTTGTCGGGGTGATTTAGATGGAATTTCTTGACCAGACGAGGTGCATGGACATGTTCTGAGGGTTCCCAAGACCTTTCCTGGGGGCCGTATCCTTTCCAATCAACCAGGTAGTATAACTTAGATTTGGAGATTTTGGAGTCTAGGATGTTCTTTACTTCGAACTCAAGTTCTCCATCCACTAGAACAGGTTCTGGGAGTTTGGTCAATCGGGTTTCTGGTTGTACTGGTTTTAGTAGGGAGACATGGAATACTGGATGTATTTTCATATGAGAAGGCAATTCCAATTTGACAGCCACCGGATTAATTATGGCAGAGATGAGATAGGGTCCTAGGTATCTCGGGATGAAAGTGCGGGGTCCTTTTAGAGGCAGGTGCTTAGTGGATAACCAGACCTGATCTCCCACAGAGTAGTGAGGGGCCTCTTTACGGTGTAGATCCGCTCCTTTTTTGTATAGTGCTTTAGCTCTTTGCAGATGAGCAGTGGCTTCTTTAAAAGCATGAGTGATCACCGAGTGCAAGTGATCCACAGCAGGTGTTTCGAGTTTTTGGGGAGGATCCAGGTTAGAGGTCCTAGGATGGGTTCCGTATAACAGGAAGAAGGGAGTCTTCCCGGTTCCAGAATGGATCGAATTGTTATAAGCATATTCAGCGATCCAAAGGATGTCCTTCCAAGGGTTTTCAGTTTGTTGGAGCATGCAACGTAAATATTGCTCCAGAGTTTGATTTGTCCTCTCGGTTTGTCTGTCAGTTTGGGGATGGTGACTAGTTGAAAGTCTCACATCAATCTGGGCTAAGCGACAGCAACTTCGCCAAAAGTGGGAGATGAATTGACTTCCTCTATCGGAGACCAAAACCGAGGGAAAACCGTGTAACCGAACAATGTTTTCTAGGAATTCTCGGGCTAACACTGAAGCTGAAGGTAGGCCCTTTAGGGGAATGAAGTGAGCCATCTTGGAGACTAGATCCACGAATACTAAAATGGTATTATACCCTGAGCACGGAGGTAAGTCAGTGATGAAATCCATGGACAGGGTATGCCATGGACAGGGAGGGATGTCAAGCGGGTGTAAGAGGCCGGCTGGTTTCTCCTTCTGGCTTTTATTCTGAGCACACACACCGCAGGAGATTACAAAGTCTCTAATGTCCTTCTTCCATGATGGCCACCAGAAATGTCTTTTGACCTTTTCCATGGTTTTGGTAATGCCAGGGTGGCCCTCCATTAATGAGTCATGATAACAGGAGATTACCTGTTTTTGTATTTTCTCACAGGGCAAGTACAATCGTCCTCGGAAATATGGTAGGTCTTGATCCACTGAGAAGTCCTTCCCCTTGAGTTGCCAGTCCTGTAATTCTGCCGCAGTTAGGAGTGATTTGACCGTTGTCTCGATGTCTTCAAGGGATTGGCGCTGACCAAACCCAAAACTCTTTGTTCAGGGATTATGGGTATTTGTTCAGGATTGGTCAAGTGTTCATCTATTCCCATCCGGGAGAGGGCATCTGCTTTTCCGTTTTTACTGCCTGGTCGATAAGTAATTATAAAGTCAAACTCAGCCAAAAACAGAGCCCAGCGGAGCTGCCTGGAAGACTGAGCTTTGGCCGTCTTCAGATATTGTAAGTTGCGGTGATCTGTCATTACTGTGACTGTGTGTCTGGCTCCCAAAAGGTAATGCCGCCAGGCCTTAAAGGCCGATCTGATAGCTAGAAGTTCCTTGTCTGTAATAGTATAGTTGATCTCGGGAGCCGAGAATTTGCGGGACCAAAAGGCTACAGGATGTAATTGGTGTGTAACTGGATCCCTTTGTGATAAAACTGCCCCCATAGCAAGACTAGAAGCATCTGTTTCAACGATGTAGGGGAGTTCTGGGCGGGGATGTTTCTGAACAGGTGCAGAGATAAATTTAGCTTTTAAGTCTTGGAAAGCTTGTTCCGCCTCTGTAGACCACTCAAAACGTTTGTTTTTCTTTAACAGAGCGGTGATGGGCTGGACTATTCGAGAGAATTCGGGAATGAACCTGCGGTAAAAGTTAGCGAAGCCTAACATGCTTTGAACTCCTTTTACAGAGGTTGGTGAAGGCCACTTGATGATTGCATCGACCTTTTTTGAATCCATATGGACTCCGTTAGGCGACAGTATGAATCCCAGGAATTCAACTTCAGTTACGTTGAAAACGCATTTTTCAAGCTTAGCAAAAATGTTATGTTGACGCAATCTCTCGAGGACCTCTTTAACGTGTTTCCGATGTTCCTCTTCAGATGGTGAATAGACGAGGATGTCGTCAATATAGACAACTACACACACATCTATGAGTTCTCTGAGGACGTCATTCATAAAATACTGGAAGGCGGCCGGAGCGTTGCATAGTCCAAAGGGCATAACTTGATATTCAAACAGCCCATACTTGATGCGGAAGGCCGTCTTCCATTCATCGCCCTCTTTTACTCGTACCAAATGGTAGGCTCCTCTGAGATCCAACTTTGTATATATACATGCGTTTTTGACTTGGTCCAGGAGTTCAGGGATCAAAGGCAATGGGTATCTGTTTTTAACGGTGATTTGGTTCAGGGCGCGGTAATCTATACAAGTTCTAAGGTCTCCTTCCTTTTTCGGAACGAAGAACAAAGCCGAAGAAGCTGGGGATCTTGAAGGACGGATAAACCCGTTAGCTAGGTATTGGTCCAGATATTGTCTGAGGTGGAGATTCTCTGGCTCGGTGAGGGCATAAATCCTACTGCAAGGAGGAGTAGATCTGGGTATCAGGTCTATTTGACAGTCGTAAGACCTATGAGGAGGCAGGGAGTTAGCTTGGTCCTGCTGAAAGACGTCTTGGAATTCCTGGTATTCAGGAGGTAGTTGGGGAACCTCAGAAGAGATTGCTGCCAGTGAAACGTCGGGCCGAGGATAACAAGTGGGGATACATTCAGGAAACTGAACCGTCTTTGCTCGCCAATCGATCTGAGGATTGTGCTTCTCTAACCAAGGAATTCCTAGAATGATCTGGAACTGAGGGGCCTTGATCACATCAAACACGATTTTCTCCTGGTGTCCATCTTGGCTCACTAACGTCACTTCCTGGGTGGTGTGAGTTACTGGTCCGGAGGCTATCTCCATGCCATCCACTGTAGTAATGACGTCTTTTACTGCCTTAGGACAAAGAGGTAGATTCATCCTTGATACCATTTCACGGTCCACATAATTGCCGATTGCTCCGCTGTCGATGTAAGCTTCAATTGCATGCAAACGATCCGGACGTTCAGGGCTAATGAGGACCATAGGCACCACGAAATGCGAGGTCACGGAACAGATTTTAACGCTCGGCAAGAGGACCTCTACACTTGTCGGGCTAGGTCGTTTCCCTGCTCAGAATTTGTGGTACAGGTAACTGCAGCTCCTAGAGCCTTCTTAGCTGGTTTCACTGGACAGTCTCGAAGAAAGTGCCCCGAGTTTCCGCAATAGAGGCATAATTGCAGCTGTCTTCTCCTTTCTCGCTCTTTTTGGGTTAATGGTCCTTTCATGCCCCCTATTTGCATGGGTTCCACGGTGTCAACTCCCCTAGCTAAGGTCTGCGGTTTGGAAAACACTCGGGTATCAAATTTGGAACGATCAGCCTTCCTGTTCTGTAATCTGTGGTCCAATTGAACAACTAGGTCAATATAGTCTAAGCAGTCTTGTGGAGGATTCACAACTTGAGCTAACACATCCTTGAGCTCTCCACGCAGGCCTCTGTAGAAAAGCGTAATTCTCTTATCCTCAGGCCATTGAGTTTCCACTATAAGTCTGTTTAATGATGCGATGTAAGTCAAAAGGTCTTGATTACCCTGTCGTAACGAAAGGAGTTCATTGTCCAAGGCCTGCCCTTGTGAATGTCTTGCGAACAGTTTCTCCATGCTGGACTGGAAAGCCTGGAAATTATGAAGAACCGGATCATCCTGAGTGACTAAAGGGATCGACCAATCTGCGGCACTGCCACTGAGATAAGAAAGCACGAAGGCCACCTTGGCCTGATCTGTTGGGAAGGCTGCTGGCCTACATAAGAAGTGTAAGCGGCACTGGTTAATGAACACTGCAAATCTCTTTGGGTCACCAGAAAAGCGTTCGGGCGGAGCCAAGGGCACATTACCGGGTAGATTGATTTGCACTGGGTTTGTGGAGGATGCTGAAGGATAGTTTCCTCCTGAAGCGGGCAGAGGTGTTTGTCCTGCCTGCGTTTGTAGCAATTGCCTAGCGAGGTCATCTGTTCGCTCCTTGGATATAATCAGCTCTCTTCTTAGAGCGTTCGTTTCCTGACGAGCTGCATGTACTTCCGCTTTTAGTTCCCCAAGTAACTGGGCCAATTGATCGGTATCTGAGGTTTCCATTGCGCCTGGGTAGGAGTTTTGCGGTTGGCTTCGCGTTCTGTAACGCTCACCTGATTCCCACGGAGGCGCTGGTCTTGGCAGGGTGGTGACTGTATCTTGAAAAGTGAAGTGCAGGTCTCGATTGGCTTCCGGGGCTGGGCCTCTTCGCACTGTGTGTCTAACTCGAAGAGTAAGATGTCTGCAGGTGAAAGAATATGGGGTTAATGACCTGGGATTGTCGGGTGTCTCTCTCTCTCCCCCTCTCACTTTTCCGTGGAGCCCCAAGGTCAACGTGCTCACCTTAGATAGGTGAATGCTGGACTCTCCATCTGCCTCTGGTGCAGGGTGCCGTTACCAGTTCCTTCACTGGGTTGAAACGTAGGCCTCTTGACTTCAGAGGATTGCTAACCGTCGTTAACTGCACGAACGGTGAGTTTCCGGGCACCTTGAATGTCCTTACAGTCTTTAGGTGCGTGGGCACGTTAGTATGGAATAGGGCTCTGTATAATGTTCTTTTCAAATGGTGCCTTTTGTCTTGCAGGGCTCTTGAGGCGGAAGATGGTGGTTTGAAGAGAGCCGGAGTTCGAGCCAGCGCATAGGAATGAAGCGCTTGGGAGTACGTAAGTAAGTGCCTGTTGCCTGCTTTCGAAATGCACTCCAACTGTCTCTTTTCTTTTGCAGGTATGAGTTCGGATGCTGAAGAGACTCTGGAAAACGCCGGGGTATTTGCAGGCGCCTAATTGTGGAGGGCGCGATGGCGCGTGAGTAAATAGCCTGCCTAATGTCTCTCCTTTTCTCTTTCAGGTGCAGGAATGCAGCGTTGAAGAAAACCGGAATTCGAGGGGTGCCGGTAAGTAAATTCCCCACAGGAATAATTATGCTTTTGTCTTCACAGGCTTTTATAATGGCGGAGGAGCAGCGCGAAGAGTTGGTAACTGCCGATGGATCAGGTGAGAAAAGCGCTGCGAGTGAAGGTTGCTGTGCTAACCTGTTGTTTCTTTGTCTTTGCAGGTGCTTCTGAAGGCTGGATACAAGAAAGGTAAGCTTTTGTTCTCACAGGTTCAGGATCGGAAGAATGAAGACTGGAACCGACACGGTGAGCGTTCTGCTGCAGATGCAGAATAACGCGAAGCACGTTGCATCAATCGGGTGTGGTTTAAATAGCCTTGGAGTGATGAGGCGTCTTCCTCCACTGCCTCGCCCAGGAAAGAAAAGAGTTCCTGTTCTAGAAGAGTTCCAGTGTTGTATCCAGGGAGTGGAGCCTGCCCCACCCAGGTAAGAAACTAGTCCCGGCTCGTAGAGGATTCCCATATGGCTGGTAAGTAAGCAGCATGGTCTGCTGCAGGTAAGTCCACCCAAGCATCTTTATACATGTTATGAGCCCGGCGCTTCCAGTGCCGGGACCAGTGATTTTGATGAGCCTGGTGCCACCGGCGCCAGGACAAGGTCCAAAAGGTCCCAATGGGGACCGGCTGGTGCCTAGGATGAAAGTTAGAGGCCTGTTTCCAAGGACGTTGAGCTGGTCCTAGCCCCTTGGAAGCAGTGATCATGACAAAATCCCTTCAGATTAAAGCGCTATGGCATGTCTGAACCATACTTGGTTCTCTTTCCAAATGCGCGACAAAGAGATGACTTTATGCGTTTTCGATTAAACATATGGCCCACCCACGAGATTTTATGTGAGAGAAAAATGTTACCACCTGAGGCTGTGAATTGTCGATCTTGCTCCACCGGTACAGAAACTTTATTTCACCTATGTACTGAATGCATTCATTTGCTACCTCGAAGAATTGTATATTTTAAACATTTATTTGAAGGCTCAACTATTGAATCATCAGTAGAATTGTGGAATTTATTATTTCACACAACCAGGAAATCAGTTAGATATGCCATTCTAAATTTTTTATATAGCTTAAAACTATGTATAACCAAGACAAAGGAGAAAAAAAGTGAAATCTAATTTCACCGAATTCCACAAAATGCAAGAATGAAACTACCTTGGTGTTTTTAATTTTTAAACAAATGATACTAAAATATGCAGAATTAATGAATAACCTTATCATGGACTTTTGTATTTTAGGTAAATTTTTATGTTTTTTCTTTTTTCTTTCTTCTTCTTATGAAAACAGTTGCTTTTGAATATTGTATAATTGTATCTTGTTGTTATTATAGAAAACCTTATGAATTTTATGAATTATGAAATTTTGTATAAATTACTGTTGAAAAATTCAAGTATTTATACTTGAATAAAACATCAAATAAAAAATAAAAAAAATAAAAATAATGTAATTTCACAGTCATTGATATGTCCCACCAATTCTAATCCAAACGAGTTGTTGTTGATATATTTTGAGAACTCTGTGAAATCTTAAATTGTATCATTCCAAATTAAAAGGATGTTGTCAATTGTGATGAATCCTGCATAGCCATCACTAAAGCCCAGCCTAAGATCACTTCCTTTGTGGTCAGGGGAAGGTAACCAATACCTGGTCCGAGCCCTGGGGGTGGTAACCTGGGGAAGCATCACATGGGAGGAGCCATCACCTGCCACGTGATACTCCCTCAGGTTACCACCCAGAGGGTTGGGATCAGGTAGTGGCTACATTCCCCAGTTTTCTCTGTTTAGCAGGCTTTTCATAGCATGTGCTTTGGGCATTTATATGCAAGGGACTTGCACACTGACAGCATTCCATTAGGTAGTTGGGAATCATGGGAATCTCATCCTCAGAAGAAGATGAATACAATGTCTCTCCTAAAGTAGTCACCACATCCCCCTTAGAGCCATTTTAAGAAGAGGCACTGTATTCATCTTTTTCTGAGGATGAGATTCCCATAATTCCCAAATACCTAATGTCATGCTGTCAGTGTGCATGTGCCTCCCATATAAATACCTAAAGCACATGCTATGAAAATCCTGTAAACAGAATACAAGTGGTATCTTGGGGGTTCAGGAAGTAAAAATGACCGCCTCAAATTGTTATGATTCTGTCTTAAATAGAGGTCCTAACCCCAAGAGTAAATCACAAACCCTTTGGACAACCTTGAAAAGGAGTGTGGGAATCCCTCTAGTGAGAGGCTCAGCTTCACCTCACTGAGGAGCCGCAGCAAGGCCGAGAAACGTGGTACTCTTTGTTCAGAGGAGAATTGGCTAGCATTTCGGTGCTGGACTGCCCTTGTGGGTGGGACAAAGACTGATATGCAAATTTATATTTCTCCTATGTGAAGGGTGCAGTGAGCTTAAAAGTGTTTGTAGACCCTCCTGAGTGGAAGAGATTCCATAGAACAGGGTATTTGAACCATGTTCGTTCTCATTAGAGGGCCTCCCACAAACCTTTTCAATTTTGTAACACTTGGGGTTTCCAGACATAGACCCCTTGATCACTGTGCCTTAACTACACCTTCACCACACTCAGGAGACCCAAACAAGGCTGAAACACGTGTCTATATGGGACAACAATTGAGGGAAACCTGTAACCCACATCGCCAGCAGTCAATAGGGCCCTAAGAAGAAATACCAAGGCAGCAGGGGCACAACTCTCCTTATATGGGACACCAATTGGGGGAAACCTGTAACCCTCATTGCCAGTAGTCAAAGGGCCACAAAAGAGTACTACAACGACAGCAGCAGTGCAACTCCACTTATATGGGAGACCAACTGGGGGAAACCTGTAGCCGGCATTGCCAACAACCAAAATGCTGCAAAAGAGTAATACAGAGACAACAAGGGCACAAATCCTCTTTTGTGGAATACCAACCCACATTGTCAAGAATCAAGAGATTATAAAAAGAAGCAGCCATTGTTCAAACCTCCTCACATGGAATACTAGTGTGGAGAATCTTGGAACATATACAGCCACAAAGCACAATTGGAGTTGTAGTCATTTTTATCCTGGCAGGCGAGTGAATCAGGAAAGCGACCAATAGTTGTTAGTCCTGGCAGGCAAATATTCCAGGAAAGAAAGAAGAGGATGATTTGAAAAAGTGTGATTATGATAAAAAGGTGTGGTGCAAAGAACTTTTTGACAAACTGTTACATCAACAGAAGTAGTTGCTGTGCTATCCTGACAAAAGCGTTTCATTTGAAGAATATGTGTGATATGCTAATAATTGCTTGGCATTCTGAAGAGAACAATTGCTTTGGTTTATGAACTTATGTTTAGAGAGAGACATTTGCTTTACCATGAAGGATACTGTGGAGTACAACAGTTGTTTTAACTTTGTGACCAAGCATCTGTCAAAGAGACATTTACTTTACTAAGTGGAAGGAAGCAGTGAATGGAAAATACTTTTTGTGTTAGACGGAATAGACATTTGTTGAATCAGAACTTTGCACAGGATATTCCTGAATTGATCCAGGGGAAGGGAGCCTAACCCTGGTCACAAGGAATACTTTGTAAAACCTTACGTTTGAATTGGTATATTGTTTTGTTGAACTGAAAACCATCTATAACTGGGGAAGAAATAACCTCTGACCCTTTTACCATCAGGGGAATGGGAACACCGAGGGAAGACTATGGAAATTGTTGGTCTTCCTAGACTAATATAGGTATGAGGAATCTATACCTATGTGTGGGTCTCGCATTACTGACCCCTGACACAATGTAACAATAGCATCCTAAAATATGCTGTGCAAAAATATTATCTGCTTTGAGTTCAAAGTGAGAGATACATAAATTGGCTAGCGAGGGTGCATAGCATGCCCCCATTGCAACTCCCTTAGCCTGTTTCTAATGGGTCCTATTGAAAGTAAAGACATTATTGTTCATAGTAAATGTCAAAAGTTCTTTCAAGTATTTTAAGTGCAGATAGTAGGTAGCAGACATAGGACCTCATTAGGAGGTTGCCGGTAGGCCACCGGTAGCATCAGCGGCTACTGGCAACCTCCAATTACTGTTTCTAGATTTATTACCTGGAGGACTCCACGGGAATAGGAACACTGAACCACCAGCACCATTTGTAATGGTGCCAGTGCTTGAGTGATTTTTCTGCTGGTAGGGGTTTGGACTACTGGCAGGTCAGGCCTGCCAGTAGTTCACTGCCCCTACCGGCAGACTTGTAGTCTGCCGTTCCAGAAAAGATGCCAGCAACGTTATTACTGGCACCTTATTTCCGGACCGGCAAACCTTTAATGAGGGCCATAGTATTGGTACTGTAGTCAAAGGCTTTGATTGCTAGTCTGTGCTCAATTGACGTGTACAAAGATTTAACATCAAAACTTGCTAAATAATTGGATTTCCATTTTCCTGTGCTCAGTTTCTGTATCATATATTTCAATTCTCGTACATATGTTTTCAATTGTATCGCGAGTGGCTGTAGAAACTGGTCACTATATCAAAGACATTCTCAGTGATCCAACCAATACCACTGAGAATGGCTCTCAACTAAGGTACATTCCGAACACTTTTTTGATGTATTTTGGGGAGAAAGTACCTTGTAGACATGATTGCATTCTCCTGCCATAAATATGTTCTCTCCTCACCTAATAGGATGCATTGTCCATGCAATCGCAAGACTAACCTATTGTACTCTTTGTAAAATGTGGGCAGTTGGATTACCATTAAATGAGATGATTTCAAAATCTTATTAAGTGCTTTACGCTCCAATGAGGGTGGGATATTATATGTCAGAAAAGGGAATTAAGATTTCTTTTTGTTCATTGATTGATGCAAGTCCATTAGTGTGGCTTTGTAGAAAGTCTCAATCGTACTGTCTTGAGCTATCGTTGGTGTAAACCTAGACTTGCTTGTCAGATTAGAATCAGATATAGTAACTGATTCGATCTCTAAATCCCAATAATCTGTCTGTAGTCCTGAGATATTGGTCTCAACATCTAGAGATAAGCGTAATCTAGCATCCTCTATGTCTCCAACTTTAAATGTACTTGGTGCAATTTTAGTTATAGAATGGTCCATTTGACCTTTATCCCTCTCATGAAAATGTTTCTTAAGTTTAAGTTTTCTTACAACCTTGCATTGGTCAATTTGTGTTTGTGTATAATCCAAAAGCTTGGACAGTGCAAATGACAAACCCTTGTTAAGGACTCGTATCTCCAACACATCCAAATATTTGATAAATTGGTAATCAGGTTCTCGGAACTCGTTTTGGACGTGATATATTCTGCACTCTGGATTCTGCTCATGTCCTTGGTCATCCTGCTGATAGCGCTTAGTTGTCTATTCTTGTGTTTTCCCTTTCACTTACCCCCTCCTCTGTATCCTCTGAATAAACGTATTGTATTGAGGTATCTTGTGTGATTGTATCTGCAAATCTCACATGTCTTTAATTGTCTGGTCTGTTGCGCCTCCTCAACCTCTGTACTTGCTCTAATAAATTACTTTAGGAGGATTGGTGGTCTTCAGCAAAGAAAAATCCACATACAGTTGAGGGATGGGATAATTTCCTTCTCTAATCTCTGGAATGTCCACTTGAAGACATGGTCACATGAGATTGATGTCTCTTCTGAGCAATATAGTATCTTGTATAGGTGGGAATGTGAGTTTGTGTAAATAAATGATGTTCTGCATTTTACACTGGAAAGCTGTGGTCCTTGTCACTTGTGGGTAATAACTTCAAACAGGATGTCAGTCCAGAAAAACTGGACACCCCTTGAGTGGAAGGAGATGCAGGATAATTGGTTGGCCGAAGACCAATCGCCTCATTTAAAGTGTTAAGAATACATGCTCATTAGTTATTACGTAGCTATTTGCCCAGCTAAAGTGTGGCCATTTTAAGATGACTAAATTTGCCATTTTGTTTTCTCTCTGTTCTCTTTAACGTTGCCTCTTTGCCTCATGTAAAACTGCTTTGCTGTAGATATTATTTCGCTTCAATGGTCCAAGGCTACGAAAACATGTTGAGACATTACACTGGAGAGCCAGACAGAAATGCCCGATTCCCTCCCTCATATATCCTTGAAGACAGGGAGCAAGGCATTTAATCAGTACATAAATGCCAGCGAGTCTCTTGAAAGAATAGCAATGTACAAAACTAGCATTTAAAGAGTTGAATTATGTTCGTCTTTACGGCCCCCCTTTCTGAGCCCAGTGAGGCCCCGGAGAGCGGGCTGACCTCCAGAGCGAGAATTGAAACTTAGAGATTGGGAGGCCTGGTATGCGCCAGTCTCCTACGCACAGCTTGCCTATGAGAAACAGAAACGCTGTGTTCTCGCAAACAAAGAATGATGTCTGTAAAACTAGAGATTGCAACCTGTTACTAAATATGGTTGTCTAAGGTGTCATATTTGTAACACTGGTCAATCATCACCTCTAATTCAGAGGGAAATGAATTGGGGGCGGTATCAAATGTGTCATACTGTGTCATTGCTGATTGTAAGGTGCTCCTTTTGTATATATGTAACTGATGTACGTCGTTTGGTTGCTTGCGTCCCCTGAGGTCTGTTTAGACATACGTCGCGCGGCATGAGACCACTTGGCCAATTGGGACTATTTTGTATTGCAATAAACCCTAGATTTTGGGAACGGAACCTCGTGTTTGGCGTATCTATTCGTGTGTGGTGACTTTGCCTTGTTTCCACATTCGAGGGTCCCTCAGGGGCCCCTTCAAGGAGAGGGCGTGGATTGTTGTCACTTCTAAATAATTTAATTTTGTCTTGGAGGTGTGATCTTGAGTGGTTGTTTCCTGCTCTTTAAACTAGTAAGATGTTTCTGCAGGTTCATGGACTTGCAGGGGGATATGTTTGTAACCTATAGGTCGAGATCCATATCATGCTGGTGCCAACTCAATCTTTCATAGTGCTGTATGATGACTACTCTTATCTTTTGTAAATCTAAGATTTGCATTCTGTATAGTGCCCCAAAGTGTCAAGACTGCACAAAAAGCATGATATGGTATGTTATGCTATTGGGTTTTTATACTGCACCCTTCACCAATGTAGTGGCCTTACTGCACCTGGAGCTTGCTTGAAAGTATATGTATTGTGCTCCTGCCTGGGATAACCAGAATGTATTCTGTTGGAGGAGGGGGGCAAATCATAGGGGAGGGAGACAGAAATAGATAAGGTTCACAGAGAATAACAAATTGGAATGGTAGGGAGGCATGAGGTAGAGGCAATGTAATTGCATACATTGAGGTGCATTTGTGATGATAATCAATAGATCAGATGGAATGATGATTATCAATATTGATTCTAGAATTACTATGCATGTATTGTGAAGGCATCATGAAGCAAGACACAGACAACGGATTCAAAGTTCAAGACAATTTGATTTATTAAAGTGAATGTCAAGATGGCAGAAGGCCTAACTTGCCCTATGCTAAGGTGGGATTTCCCTACCTGAACAAAACTAAGGAAAGTCTGAGTCAAAGAGGTCAATTTAAAAGTCTGTCTGTGTCCAAAGCCTATCCTTGCCCTCACAACTAAAGCTAAACAACATGTAGGGATGTCAATAACCAAAGAAATAGTGATCAACACAAAGTGCTGAGCTTCTTCCAGCTCTAGTGTCTTCTTCCGCTGCCCTTCCCCAAATTCAAAACAGTTCCACAAAATTCTCAAGATTACCTTTCTCCAGTTAATACAGTTCTGCACAATCCTCTGTGTTCCCTTGCCCAAGTTCCAAGCAACACAGTTAAAACGAAACATGTCTTGATGCTCGTCTTCAAGAAAGCACTTGCAGCTCCTCAAGTTTCGGGTTCCCTTCCCCAAGACTTTAATGTAACAACCCATATTTGTTTCTCAAAGTTCAACATCATTTTTGGTCAACCTGACCCTCCTTCTGAATGGCATTACCAGTTCGCTTACAGTGTTTATCCTTGGTTATATTTCACAATGTCTATGGCTTGCATAATTTAGGGTTCATTGGTCTAGGTGCAGTTATCAGACCACACAGTCCACCCATCACAGGTCATGCAACCAGGATCTCTAGGCTCTTCAGCTCGCACAGGTTCTTCTGCAACGGTCCTGTGCACAGATATATATACACTTAGTTTCTCTTTGACGGCCTCTTGGTTTCATTGGTGGTTTCACACGTTCTTGGCTTCTCCTGGTTTGCCTTTTGGCCTGGCCATACTGTGTCACACACCTCTCGCCTTTTGGCACTGCAGCATTGTATCCATTCATAAAAGTTCATTTTATGGTGGTCGGCTTCTTGCCGCACCTTTCTCTTACACTCTTTCACACTTGCGCTATTTTTTGTAGTCTTTTACGTGGGCACTTTCCTGTTTTAGCTTTCATGAGTTGCTTGCTTTGCTCATAAAGTTTTATTTCCATTTAGTGTTGAGAATGCTTAATTTCAAGGTTTCGTTTAGTTTGATATTCAATATGCGTAATCCTGCTTAGTTGCTCATTTTCATTCAGTTCGGTACCCAATATGTATTATTCAACTTAGTTTCAAGTTTGTATTCGGTCCGGTATTCAATATGCATAGTTCAGCTTAATTTCAAGTTTGTATTCGGTTTGGTATAACTTTACCTACATGCGGTCCGTTAGGAGCGCTCCGGCTTGTGAGTGCCTTCCTCTGACACACCGCCGGTCCTATGTGTTCCTCTCCAGCGGCTCCCGCTTCTTTCTGCAAGGCTGCTCGCATGCCGGGTGATGTCTTCTGCATGCCGGAAATTCCAGTGCTGCTGCCCGGATGCAGACGGTGTCCTTTCAATTATTTCTCGCTCACAGCTCGTCTGCTCGGTTTGCAATCCGGAGGCTCCCACACATGTGGAAACTGCACAGCCCATTTACCTTGAGCTCCGCAAGCTCTCTTGGATGTCAGCCGGCATCCTGGCTTCTTCACAGGTCCCACCAAGGCTGTCTCCTCATGACACAGATCCCCTACTTTCTTGTTGCACTGGTTTTCCTTTATACACCTGCAGCCCCTTGACAGGTTGCAGGTGTGGATACCTAATTGGATCTTCCTGACTGTGATTAAAGGGACATGCCTGAGCTTGAAAGTACTCTGCAGGCATCTTCTTCGTCCCAGTACTAGAGTGGTAAAAGGAATGTTTAGTGTTCATTACTCTTAGTTGCTGCTTCCTCATCCCAGTACTGTCAAAACATCCAAGCACTGTCAAAAGTTGAATGTGGGGAAATGAGGGGAAAGATTCTACAATAGGCCATAAAGGCAGGAGGGGGTTAGGTTGGTCTTCCATAGGGAAAGGGGGATACCATGTCTTGCCTGTTCTATCCTTGACCTGTCTCTTCTTCACTCTCTTTCTGGTGCTTCTAGAGTGGTAATATCTTTGAGAATAAGTGGGACAGGGCTAGCAATACCCCATTACCACCTCTGGGATAGAGGGTTCTTCTTGAAAGGAAGATGCAGAATACTGTGTTTCACCTGATGACATCTCACCCCCAATCCCCCGGGACCCTCCACCCAGGTGATCCCCCCTCATTTCTCCACCCCCAGGGTCAGGATCCAAGAGCGATGGCCTTTCCCTGGCCACCCGAGAAGAGAACCCAAGAGGAGTAGATGTGAGGACGCCCTCAGTTTTCTCACAGTATGCATGTATGTATTGCCACAGAATGTGCTCAATGGGAACATTGTGCAAACGTACCTGCCCTGTATTGATTGTATATAGAGTAGAGTAGTGTAGGAAGATCATTGTAGGGCAAATAACTAAGAAGAAATTGATTATATTTAGAGAACAACTCAAAGTAGCTTGATGCAGTTTGGGACCTCTTCTTAAAGCCCCATGAGAAGTGATGGGAAAGCATGTGGGAGTGTGGGTCACAAAAGGAAAAACTAAGATGTGCATTTGCCAGTTCCTTGTTGATAGTGTACATTGTTCTCAGCCTCTGCAGCCAGCACATCTTGGGCTGGGAGAGGACCACAAAATCTCCTCTAGAAGATCAGAGTAAAGACACTTTTTCTGTTCAGGCTCTGGTGGTAGAGGTCGCAGAGCAGGATTCAATTGGGTCCCTATCTGTGAGTCAGCTCCCTGCACTAACTCTCTGATCCCTGAGACACCATCTTTCAGACCCCACCTAGAATAAAGTCACAGACTCCTGTAGAGATTGATTGCACCATATCATACCTCCTCCCACCAGAACCTCCTTAGTCTTTCTGCCTAGATGCACCTGCTCTCGAGCCACTTCCACAGGTCTTTAAGCATTATCTCATCTTCTAGCTATTTTCTCTAGGCCACAGTTAGTATTGACTTTCAGTTCTCCTTCAGCCTTGCCACTCTCTTTGGCACCGGAGAAGGATAAAATAGCCTCAATCTCCTCACGACTCTTCTCGACCTGAGGGTGATGCCTGTTTTCCTGGGTGTAATGTTCTGCCTCTGCCTAAATCTCCTTCCTTCTGTGATGGTTAGCCTACTGCTCCTCCATACAACACCATCTCTCCCCCTTCTACTTACTATTTTCAACCTCCTCCACTCCACATCAATTCTTCCCTCCTTGACGGTACCCTTCTCATACTTCAACCTCCTCCTCTTCCCACCAACTCTAATATCCCCTTTCACCTGCTCTTTCAGACTCTCCCTCCAACCTCCATCTCCCTCCTCCTCATCTCAGTAAACCTGTCTCTTGACACTCTGCAATAAACCCATTCCTCCAACTACTGCTTAAACACCCCATACCTCCAGACTGTGAGGTGGATGCATTGATTTCCTTGGTCTTACAGAGACATGGTTCACGGACAGCTCTGTCACAAGCTTTGACACTCTCCTCCCTGATGGCTACAAGATCCTTTCTGCACATAGATTCACTCGGCCTGGAGGGGGCGTAGCTCTGATCTTTCCTGAGTGGATCCCTGCCACCATCATTCCCACTCAAATGTACTCCTCTTTCAAATGCCTTGTCTGCAGGCTCTCAATCTCTCCTAGCCATTCTCTCACTGTTGGTACTCTCTACCGGCCCCCTGGCCGAATCACCTCTTTTCTCTCTGAGTGGGCCAGCCTCTCTTCCTCCCTCCTGGCTTCAACCAATAAACTCCTCCTCTTTGGTGACCTCAACATCCACCTCGATTCTCGTTGTCCCTCTTCTCTGCTCTTTCGTGACCTCTGCGATTCCCTCTCCCTCTCTATCCTCCCCTCTGGCCTGACACTCTGCAGGACGCACACTTGAAGTCTTGATATCCTCTGGCCTCCCTCTCCTGGAGTGACCACTGCCTTCTCTCCTCTCATCTCTCACTCTCTTCCCCCCAAGCCAAGCCCACCCCAACACTGCCACCTACCTTCTCGGACATCTGACCTATGAAGCGTGTATTAGTTGAGTACTTTGCTGCCATCTTCTCCCCCCCTCCTCCTCTGGCTGACTCACACCCTGACACAACACTGTCCCTTCTCTACTCTTCTATTGCTGATACTCTTGATGCTCTTACCCCTGTCATGAGTGTGATGTCTATCAAACATCAGTCAGGACTCACTGCTACGTTCGTTAGGCCCAAAAGATATGGCGTAGCGTGTTGCTGCGCATAAAGAAACACAGCCATCCGTTATGGTGCTCAGACCCCAACTGACTCTACGACGCCAGTTCCGGTGGTCACATTTATTATATGTATATATATATTTTTTCCTGGTTCCCATTGTCACGTGACCGGCCACTTTCCGGCACGTGACACCACATTCCTCCCCAACTTGGAATGTTTTAACAACCCTTAGCAATAATCAACAAAACAGATGTAGTCTATTTGAGTCTCTAAAGTTTATCTGGGCAAGTTCAATTGCTGGTTGATCCCATCTACCACATAGCTTCGCAGGCGGGACAATGGTTTTGGTCTTTCCCTGAGGTGGTATCGGGTATTGCATCTCTCTGGGTTATCTACTGAGGGACTCTCAGCTGAACTTCCTCTTCATGCTGACTAGGAGTCTTCAGTTCTCTTGGTGTCTCAGAGTCCAAGTGTCAACTGGTTTTGTGAACGGTAAGGCGATTGACTTGGTGTCCGGCAAGGTGATCTGGGTTCTTCTCTTGTAGCTTCCTGGCTTTCTTCCCACAGCTCACCCTGTACTTTCCTGAAGTGTGAAATATTTCTCGTTACAGTCTCACTTCCTTGAGTGGCCGTGATCATACTATGATTTGCGGCACTGACTGTCCAAGGGTGGTATTCAAAATTAAGAGAAATCTTCTTGGTGGTGGCTCGGTTCTTAACAATGACTGTATCTCCAGGTCTTAGTTCCCGGTGATTGGCTCGTCGAGAAATGCTCTCTTGTTCATTTCGTTTCACTCTTTTGGCATCTATAGTTGGAAGATCTGGTTCAGGCGCTACCCACCAGGGGTGTATTGGAAGTCCGGCCTGTATGGGTACTCCAAACTTAAGCGCTACAGGGCTGATTCCTGTCGAGGAGTGTGTAGTCTGTCTATGGGTTCTCAGGAATCGAAACACTGCTTTCAGCCACGAGTGTCCTTTTTCCTTGGCAATACGGATAACTTTGTTGAGTGACCCCATAAATCGTTCAGCGTCACCATTCGCTTGTGGCCATCCTGGTGTGATCCGTTTGTGCCGTATGTTGAGATCTTGAAAGAATTGGCATAGTTCTTGGCTTGTGAAGGGTGGCCCATTGTCACTTTTGATCTGTGATGGGATCCCGTGTATTGCAAATATTTTCTCTAATGCAACAGTCATGTTCTCAGCATCAGTGGATGCCACATGTTCGACTTCAGGATATCTGCTGAATTCATCAATTAAGACAAGAAGGTAGCTTTCTCCAGCAATGGTGCAAAAATCGATACTGACAGCTTCCCACCGTTCACTGCTCCTTGGGGTGCTGGTGATGGGTTCTGGGTTCTCAGCTCTCCAAGTGGCTTGGCAGGCTGCACAAGATCCCACTAGTTCCATCACTCTCTGTTGCATGTTGGCCATCCACATCCTGGACTTCAAATATGCTGTTGTTTTCACAATACCTTGGTGTCCATTGTGGGCTAGTCTGAGGGCTCGCTCGTCTAGCGAGGTAGGTAGTACAATGCGATGGCTCTTTAGTATTATCCCTTCGGGTGCCACTAAGTTCATGATGGATTCCAAAAAGGGATTGAAGTTTAACCTGGGCCGCTGCGGTGCGTTGAGCCATGGAGGCAAGATAGTTCTTCCAATTCCCGGACTGGATGGCAGTTATGGTATGAGTTAGGATGGTGTCTTTCTCGGTTTCGTTGGCTATTTCTCGCAAAGTCAAAACCTGCGGTCGGGCGGAGGCTATTACATGGCACACATGTTCCTCCGTCTCCCTCGCATGGTGTTCTTCCTCCTCTGTAGCGGGTCGTGGGTGGCTGGGCAGATAATCAGCTGGGTTGTCTGTCCCTGGTCGGTATTGCACCTCTATATTGTAGGGCTGGAGTTGAAGCATCCACTTTTCTATGTGTGCTGATGGATGAGGTGCTGATCCTCTGAAAATTGGAATAAGTGGCTTGTGATCTGAGAATACTTTTGTCTGCTTGCCCAGTAAATAAACTTTGAAATCTCTGCATCCCCATAAAATAGCAAGGGCCTCTTTTTCTACATGTGCATAATTCTGTTCTGTTTTGGTTAGTGCACGACTGGCAAAAGCGATTGGGTATACATTTCCATCACTATTAGTCTGGGTAAATACAGCTCCTAAACCAACTGGACTAGTGTCAGCTAGACGTTCTGTGTGCCTCTTGATGTCAAAGAAAGCCATTGTTGTAGACGCAGATAGGGTATCTTTGATCTGCTGGAACGCTTGTTGGTGACCAGGCAACCATTCCCATTTTTTATCTTTCTTGGTAAGTTCACGGAAGGGACTTGCAATGTTGGCAAGATCTGGAATGAATCTCGCACAATATGTCGCCATTCCCATAAAACCTCTTACTTCTGTGACGGATGTGGGAGGCTTGGTGTTTTTGATGTCATTGACTTTGGCATGATCTGGCGACACTCCTTTCGCATTAAAAATGTAGCCAAAGAAACTCAGTTCTTCTTTTCCAAACTCGCATTTTTCAGCATTCAGGGTTAATCCGGATTTCTCTAGTCTGTGTAGAACCGCTGAAAGGCGTTTGAGGTGTTCACTTTCGTTGGATGCATATACAATAATGTAATCACTGATATTTATAGTTCCTTCCAGGCCAGAGAGGACTTTCCGAATCTCATGCTGGAATACCTCAGCTGATGATATTCCCAAATTTAGCTACTTATATCGCCGTAGTCCAAGGTGAGAGGTGAACGTAGTGATGTATCTCGACTCTTTTGCTAATTTGAGTTGGTGATATCCTGACCTGAGGTCAAGCTTGCTGAAGATGGTTGCTCCAGTTAAGTCAACAATAAGTTCATCTATAGTTGGTGTAATGTGGCGTACTCTTCTGATAGCTGCATTTGGAAGCCTCATGTCAATAGAGATTCGTACTGCATTGTGTTGTTTGGGCTTTTTCGCGACTACCATGGGGGTCCCCATAGTGTTGGCTCTGACACTTTCTCTATAATGCCAGCGGCTTCTAGTTTGTCTAATTCTTTTTTTACAACTTCCTTCATGTGGAATGGTACTCTGCGATGACGTTCTGCTTTTGGTTCAATGGTGGGGTCAATGTGGAGTTTGATGGATCTGCCCTTCAGACACCCTATGCCTTGAAATACCCTGTGGTGTTGTTCTGTGGTGTTGTTTCAGCAACTCATCGATCTCCTTGCACTGAATGTTGAAAGCAAAATGAATTACGTTCAGTTTTTCAGCAGTTCTACAATTTAGCAGTGTTTCACAGCCAGCATCAACAACGTAAACTCGTGCCAACGCATATGGCGCTGTTGCGAGCAAAGTCAGATTTGAACGACCCTTGCACCAGCAGAGGTTTCTTGCAGCCATATGCATATAGTCTGACCTTCCTTTCTTAGAGTTTGGGCTTCGGGCGAAGTTTATTAAATGCAGATACTGGCATTACATTGACAGTTGCGCTTGTGTCTATGACCACTCGCAGCGGTTCTCCGTCAGACATGACAGTGCATGATGGCCTCTTTCGTTGCCTGGACCGTTGCGGCTCTACAGCTGAGATGAGATGTACTCGGAGTACCCGTTTGCTGTTCTTCTTCCACCTTTCATGGTCTTTTCTATTGGGGGATGTACTGTCTTCGCTGTCTTTGCTTTCACTTGTGTCTGGTGTTCTCTGAGAATAGTCTACTGCTCTCGCCCTTCCTTTCTTTCTTGATTGGTGTGATGTTCCTCGAGGGCCAAATTTCTTACGGCTGACATATGTTTGCTGCAGTGTTTGTTCTCGATCGCTTCTATTTGGTGGGTTTAAGCAGACAGCTGCATAGTGGTTGAGACGGCTGCACTTGCGGCATGTCGATCCCCATGCAGGGCAGGACTCCCCCTTATGCCACGGACCTCCGCACCATTTGCATGCCTTGTCTCTCCCTTGCGATGTTGGAGTTTTGTTAGTGTTTCCTCTTCGCTCACCTTGTTCTCGGGTGTTTTGATGTCTCATTATGGCAGCAACGTCTTCCGTTGGTTTTGGGTTGTCGAGCGGGAGTTTTTGCATTGCTGCTTCAATTACTGCCACTTGGTCTTCTGTATGTTCACGCAAGCACGCCATTTCTAAGATTCGGGATAGGCTTATGTTCCTCTCCGACAATATAGCCCTTCTCATTTTTTCAGATGAAATTCCATTTATTATTTAAAGACGGATGGCAAACTCTTAATTAGGGAATTCACAGCCAACTGCCATTTCACGTAGGCATGCATGGAATTTTTCCACTGTCTCATTTTCACGTTGTTTAGCCATGCAGAAATAAAAACGTTCATAGTGTGGATTGAGTTCAGGCTTGAACATGTTAGTGAGGGCATTCTTGGCAGCATCATAATTATTTGCATCTCCACGATCTGTTATTGCGTCGAATAAGCGTAGAGCCGCCGCTCCAATGTTGAGTAGAAGAAATGTACGTTTCTTCTTTGCTAAAGTGATCACTCTTGCATCCAGGTGCATTTCAAATTGTTGTAACCAGATTTCCCACCGTATGGCTGCCCCCGTTGTAAATGGGTCAAAAGGTGGAACTCCTGGTATGACTCCGACCTAGCTACACTTAAACGTAAGTGTAGGGCTGCTGAGAGGAAATGGAGGGCTTCTTGTTCATCTTCTGACAAACTGGCCTGTCGCCTGCTCCAAAGGCAATACCGACTCTCTGTCCGCACCAAGAAGAGAGTCCATATTCAAGCCCATGTCTCTGCGGCATCTAACAAATCAGCCGAACTCTTTAAAATCTGCAAGGAGCTCGCCAACCCTGCTGCTGTCTCTACCCCTCCTCTTGCCTCCCAGGATCTCTGCAATGCCCTTGCCTCTGACCTTATCTCAAAAACCCAGGACATCCTGTCCACCCTCCCCTCCCCCTCCTATTCTCTCTCAGTCTGTGCTCGCTGACCCCCCTTTTACCACCGCCCCCACCCTCCTTCTCTTTCTTTCCTCTTTTCTCTCCTGATGAGGTTGCTAGACAAGTCCGATCTATGAAAGCCTCGTCAAAACAGGTTCATCCCTGTTCCTCTAAAACCATCAAGGACCACATTGACACTCTCGCTCCGGCCCTTGCCGATTTTTGTAACCACTCCTTTGCCTTAGGATCTTTCCCCTCCCCTCTGAAGCACTCCCTTGTGCTCCTCTTCTCAAGAAACCCACAGCTGATCCTTCCTGTCCAGCTAACTACTGCCCAATTTCCATTACTCCCTTTCTGGGCAAACTCCTGGAAAAGCTGGCAATATCTCAGCTTAACCTTCATTCCGATTCTGTTGGCTGTCTCCATGACCACCAGTCTGGCATTAGAGCGGCCAGAAGCACAGAAACTGCTCTCCTGAACATCCGTGAAGATCTGCTCTCCAACCTTAATTCTAACATTCCCTCTGTCCTCATCCTACTCGATCTCTCTTCTGCCTTCGACACGTTCAACCATACCATCCTGCTCAACCGTCTCAGTGATAACCTTGGTATCACTGATCAGGCTCTGGCCTGGCTGACCTCTTTCCTCTCTGATCGACCCTCCCAGGTCAAACTTGGGTCCTTCCTATCATCTATCTTCCTCTCTACCTGTTCCCCAGGGGTCTAACCTCTCGCCCTAGCTTTTCAACCAATACCTGGCTACTCTAGCCCACTGCAGTGCCAATTCCTGCTCAAATTTCCAGTGCTACACTGACGACACTCAACTCATATTCAGACTGCCCTCGGCCACCTCCTCTCCCTCTCTCATCACTGACTGCCTAACTGCCATTCAAGATTGGTGTGCCGCAAATGATTTTTGTCTGAATGCTAGCAAGACTGAGATCTTCCTCATCGGCTCACCGTCACCATCCTTTACCCTCAATCTCTGGCCAGCCTCCCTTGGCCCTCCTCCTACCCCCACCTGAGAGGCTAAGAACCTCATGGTCATCTTTTACTCCACACTTTCCTTCTCCGCCCACATCACTGAGGTCTCAAAAAAGTCAAATTTCCTACTGCACCTCCTCAGAGGTACTCTGCCTTTCCTCTCTTTCCCCCAGAAGCTCACTGTTTCCCAAGCTCTGGCTCTCTCTAGGTTGGACTATTGTAACAGCCTCTTTCTAAATCTACCTGCCTCTACTCTCCGACCTCTGCAACTAATGCAGAACAAGACTGCGAAACTTGTCCTTGGCCTTAAACCCTTGGATAGTATCTCTTCAGCTCTGAAATCTCTCCACTGGCTCCCAGTGGATGCAAGGTTTAAATTCAAACCCCTCTGCATTGTCCACAAGGCTTTCTGGGGCATGGGTCCAAAATACCTTCAGCTATCCCTCCGCAAATACCTCCCCTCTTGAGCTCTTTGCTCCTCCAGCTGTAACTCCCTCAGGGTCAGTTGTTTTTCAAAGAAAGGAGCTGGGGGTAGATCTCTGTCTTCGGCTGGGGTCTCCCTCTGGAATAGCCTCCCTGCCACTCTAAAACTTGATGAGAACCATCTCTGGTTCCGGAAGCACCTCAAGACCTTCCTCTTTGCTTTTGCCTTCGCTCCCCCTCCCCCTTGCTGATGATTCTGCTGTCTCTTGGCACTGTGCACTTGGCCACCCTCTATCCCCTGGGCTCAGGTACCTGCTCACCCTGCCATCCTCTGCTCTGCACTTTCCATTCTCCACCTCCCATGCACTTTTCCCCTTTCCCTTTCCCATGCACTTGCGCGTTCTCAATGTCACTGGACCTAGTAAGATCGTTGTTGTGTTCTCCCCTGTTCCCCTCACTTGCCTTGTCGCGCTCTGAAACACTTGTGTACGAGCGCTATACAAATAAAATATCATATCATATCATATATGTCAGGTTCTCTCCTCCCCTGTTGTGGGGCTCCCCGATATTGAGGACAACCATATTCTGAGTACTGTGATTGCTTGAAATGGGGCTGGTCTAAGGTTACAAGAAGGCCAGACATTATCATGGATCTGGGAAGGGCTATAGGCTGGGTTCTCCCACACTTCTTCTGGAAGCCTTTGTGTCAGTGTCTGTAAGTGGCTTGATCCCTCCGCCTACTAGCTTGTCATTTTTCAGCTAGAAAACATCTGGATAAGCAAGGCAGAGTGGTAACTACATTCAATTCTCCTTCATCACGGTGTGGGCAAGTTTGTAATTTCCACAACGTGGAGATAAAACTGTATTTATCTTTTCTCGTGTGCTTGCTAACATTAATCCAGTGCAACTTTGTAACTGTAGGACCTCTGTTGTTCAAATTGATTTCCCTGGCACCCATTCTACATACAAGATTGTTTTTTCTCTGTTCATCAGGGATTGCTGTAGCAATCATCCCTGCTTTGGGGGGCATACATGGCCGGTAACGGCCCACTAACCCGAGTCTAGGTAGGCCCGAGCAAACCCTGGGCCTTGGCGGGGGCTAAGGGTCATTACCGGCCATGTACGCATCAATGGCAAGGGGATGATTGCTATTCGCAGGCTCTGTCTGGGGTGCAAAGAGTTGGGGTTTTGTTCATGAGAGACTGGCACTGTGCGTATTCGGTGAAAAGAAGTTGAATACCCCAGTGACAGTTCCATGGCTTAGTGCAGTGATACAGATGGGGTGGTCTGACGGTCTCTCATTTACCTCCTCCGGGTGCAAATTCTAATAGTTTGGGCAGCCCCGGCTCCTTTAACCACCCCATCTTCTATTCCCGAGGTTAGGCATGGGACTTTATCACAGTATTTAATTATTCTGCAAGCACAAACCTACCTGGGAAGCAATGGCATGCTGTACACAAGGCATTCAAACAAAAAACAGAGGGATCCGGATGGAGAAGGGATATCCAGAGTACTGTCACACTATATATACAAAACAAATCCCCTCTCTTAATTAGCACCAAATGAGAAGACCACAGAAAGCAATACGGTATGAAGCATCCGGTTTACAAAAAAAATATATCTTTATTACTTCATAAATGGTTCATCATTTTTGTTAAAAAACACAACTTTATACATTTTCCATGTAGACAACATTGAAAAACAAGGTGGCCACAAGCATTGTGACACCACTTTGCCCCTAGTCTCTTGCACACATATATACACTCAAAACAGTTTGGACAATAATATAAACAAAATACACTTGAATTAAAGAAAAAGTGTATATCAGAAACTAACGATACCACATTAATCACAAACTTCAAAAACACGAGGAAAAACTACTCATCAGTTCACCAATGTGACTGTGAAAAAAACAAAAAATATCCAATTGCCTGTTGCCAGTACTCAAACACTGGCACAGTGTGTGGGTCATATCCTACTGCTTCTTATACCCCAACATGTTTCTGTTCATATAACTTCGAACATTCCTCAGGGGGACCTCTTATATCAGTATTTCGGACCCATCGAGAGATTGGTGCAGAAGGGTGAATCTTGATGCGCTTGCTAGTGTCATGATATAGAATACATCTGCAATAGGTATGTATACATAGTATCAACCATGGATGCATAGTATTAACCGTGGATATTCTCATCTGGTGCAGTTCAATTCATAATCTATTCTGTATATGCATAATAAGTGCGTTTTCTATTACCTGTAGATGCTGAAGAGACTCACAACAGGCGTCTAATGCTGTAGGAACACAGCATATCTTACTGTTCGATGTGCTTGTGAAAAATCAAAAGTGAATGGATATGAATACCTCCCTTTCTGTTAGATCCGGTGTACTCCCACCGGTAATGTATAGGCGTATCTCAGATAGGACACACACTGACTTGTAATATAAGCTCTGAAGACGCAACGGGCTGGTATGTTGTAAATCCTTATTCTGTTCCCAAATAGTAGGCTTGCAATGCTTATGAAGGCGCAGGTGTACCATCTTTGTTTGTTATTATACTTATTTGCGTGCCACAAGTGGCATTTTAGTCACTGCCAAATGTGCAATAAAAGCGCATTCAGCATTTTTGTTCTCCTTCATTTCGAGCAATACCACAAATCCTACCTGGTAGATAATTAATAGTAGCAAATTCTAAGGTGAGTCACAGGTGGTTTGAAATAAATGGTGAAGCCGGGTGAGGGGGGGGGGGCTACCTGATGTTGCCCATAGCTTTCTTTCACAATATCAATGTTCAGCCATCATGAGGACCCATAGACTTGTCCCCTTCTGAATTGAAGCGAGGAATCCAAACAAGAGTTAGAATGGCCGAGAAAAGACAACATAAGACGACATATCAAAAAACACAATTTATTATTACATTTGCAAAAGAGACCATCCTTCTCGTTTTCCACAATTCCCACTCCTCACCAACAGACTTCTTTCTGCAGAGTCGATGGGGCCTCATAGTTCTTAAGTGCAGCAGAAGTAATTGTGTTCTAATGAGGAATTAACTAATTATTGCTCTGTGGGCAATTAGACTGAGACTGAGCAAAACCTGCTGCAGTGAGACATGTTCAGGTCCCTGTGGCGCTGCTAAACACTTATTAACTACTGTACATCCACTGGGACCAGCACAGTAGGCGGTTCTCCAAACGAGTAAGAGAAAAAGAAATACATAATTATAGCGATTTCAATGCTAAAACACAATTAAAATGGGTGAAATGCCATCATGCAACGTGCAGCAGAATAGAAGGTTTTGCAAGATAATTTGCACAGCCCCCGCAACTCTTTATCATTAGGTTCCCCTGAAAATTCAAGTCACAAGCTTAAGCTATGGGTGCTCACGTTTTCAATGTGCAAGGAATGCTCACACTTTAGCGTCGACATTCCCAAGCAATTCCTCCTAACCAACTGTCCATCTTGAAAGCGTGGCGGTCCAAGAGGTAGGTCTGTTTCAGGTGGTCATCATTGAATGCATTCTTAAGATCCTAGTGGGACAGAGTGCAAAGAAAGGGTGTGGTGCTGAGAACCTGCCTGGGATGAGGAAGTCAATACTCTTGCTGCATCAGTGGATCGTGTTATCCTTTGTATGGCTTCCCCAGCATCCAAGAAGTTAAGATTGATTTATATTAATGTAAACCGTATCTTCACCCTAGCGCAGCATAACTGAGCATCCCTACTAAATGGCTAATTGCTGAGGGTTTCTGCATGTCTGCGGATATCCCCGTCTGAATCCATGGGGTCTAGATGTCCAGGGGATCCCCAGGGAATCTGATGATGCCTGTGTGAGGAAAAGGCCCTGGTATTTCCTGAGATCCCTATTGGGGACCATAATGAGCTAATGCAAAGTGACTGGAAGGATTTCAATGAATACGAACTACTGGCAAGTGCTCTGGGCAACTTTTGATTCTATTATTCTTTAGCCCGCTGTGCCTTTACCGAATGGGGGAAAAAAGACAGACAATTTGTTCCCAATCCGAAAAGGCAAGCCCTTCCCATCCCGCTAGGTCACAAACCCTCCTGCAGAGGACGACAAGCAACCCCAGACGTGGTTCTGCCTGTCAGTGGTCGAAGTAGGCAGAACGGTTGGGAGTGGCGCTCCTCTACTTTTTTCGTTACTTTTTACTGTTCCGATACTTTTATTTTGAAAAATAACCGTTCCGGAATTGTTTCGTTTTAAAATAAAAGTGTAGGCAGCAGTTGAAACTTGCCACTGCACTTTAAGTTGCCTTAAACAGCAGGCACATTTGTTTGGGGGTTTGCATTGTGAGTGTGAGGGGGCGCTTGGCAATGGGGTATGTGGGGAGTGGGGCAGGCCAGCAGGGAGCATAGCTCCACTTCTTTTCATACCTCTCAACCACTGCCAACTTTGTTTCATCAATAAGGTGTGGCTTAGTATCCTGGCCACCCCGAGATTGGGCTTGAGGTATGTGTCACTCGTGCTACTTAATAGAATTTTACAACACTAAATGGTAATGGAGGGAAAGCTTTGACTCAGTCATAATCACTGGCGATTGCTCTGTGACATTGCAAAAGGGAAGGGAAAGAACATGCTCAATTATCGCTTGCACCCCATTTGCTCATTGGCCCTTATGAGTACAGTGTTGCTATGGACCCTGAAGAAGGGACATGTCTGGATGTACTAGTGGTCTCATGTAGAAGAAATGTGACTTAGCGATTGGGGCTGTACTGCCCGATGTGGGGTGGGGCCAGTACTGACTTGCATATGGCGTTTCGCCTTCTATAATTGAATAACAGACTTTTTTTGTTATTTTCTTTTTTTAATCGTTTTTAGCGGAAATAATCAACTTTTACAATTTCATTTATCGCATATTAAATAGCAAAATTAATTACATTCTCACAATTACAACAAAAAATGGTCTAAACTCATATAATAATTAAAAAAGGAAAGGGAGAAAAGGGAAAAAATACTTAATAGCAGACTTTAGAATGAAGGAATACAAAGCTACCCGAAGGAATTGACAGTGTTTGACATGAATTCCAAGGTTTTCATCCATTCATCTTTTAGTGTTGCAAAGATGCCTAAGTGCCACGTGCCACGGGTATTCCAGAGCTCGCTGTGTCCAGCGTCCCAACCTGCCTCCTCACTGAAGAAGCAGCCACAGGTCTAGAATAGCTGGTGGTGCCTTGCAGGAAGGATCCAGCCTAGCAGTTATGAAGCAACTTCCACTTTTGGGGTGGGACCAATCTTGATTTGCATATGTTTATGTAATCTCACACTGGATTAAGCAACAATTTTAAATGTTCATTAGTTTCTAGGGGAGTTTTAGTTTAAGTTCTGATGAATTGATTTAGGAAATGCAACACATGTTCTATATCACTATGAAGATCATGAATTATTGAGTCCAAGTATAATGTCATTTTATTCATATTTACTCGTTCTTGCTGCAGTGGTGTTTGTACCGTTGCAAAAATCTAATGAAAATGAAGCTCTATACCAACCTTACCCTGAATTACATACTTTTCTCCTTTAAACGTCCACTGCCCATACAAACGATCCGGCATTGTGCCCCTTCTAAAATATAAATTGTACGTTATGGTATATGAATATCATGCAGGTGTACAGCGGTCTGTTTCTCGGCGCTAGGCTCGTACTTTAGAACCACCCAAAGTAAAGTATCATCAACGACGATTAAGTACTTTATATGTAACCAACATAACGTAGACTTCTCCTTTATCTTGCTTCTTTCTTCTTCTTCATCCGACTCCTTCTCCCCATTTCTCTCTCATCTTCTCTATTAGGGCGTTAAAGTCGTCTTTTGACGATGTAAGTGGTATACAAACAATCGACATCACAGTGTGTGCCCCCATCCCTTTCTTTTATCTAATTTCTTCTCTCTGGCTTCCACTCCAATCCCCTTCTTGTATTTCTTGCCCAGTGCACATGGATTATCAAAGGTGTTTTCCCAGCTTGGAGCTTTGTAGCACTACCACATGGAGTCTCTTTCCTTTTTAGCTATTGGCAGCCAGGTGTGATGCTTCTAATTAGTTACTCTCTAAGCATTGTATGTGTGTCCTGTTTCTGCATGTTGTGACAAATTGAGGGAATTAATCCCTTCTCCCCAAGGGGGATCGCCCCCCCCCCTGTGAGTCTAGGGAGGTGAGCCCCTTTCAGCAATGCCCTCCCTAGGGGTAGATGCAAATGGGACTTCACTGGGAGAGACTCCCCCTTTGGGGACACGGACTCCCGTTCCCACGAGGAACTCTCTCAAGCTGGTCGACTATTCTCTATATGGGGTGTTTCAGGATACCGGAAATCATGAAGTATCAAGACTGGGATGAAGAAACTATTAATGAATGTGGTTATCTTATGAGCAAGGATCATGTCCTTTTAAATCAGAACACCCAGTCTACTGGGACGAGTACGTTGAAGGACATACATTCAGAGTGAGACAAATGAGAAACCAGTGAGAGAGATGAACGAGAAGCTGGAGAGAGAGAGGAATGTATACACAAGCTCGGGTAGGCCCAAGCTGCACATAACCTGGGAAGGACGAGACCTAGGAAACCAGTGAGTTTCAAACTTGCTCGCAAATGCTTCATGGGACGCCAAAATTGAAGCTAACCCAAAAGAGAAAAACGCAACAGGGCAGGAGCCCAGGAGAAGATGGTGGCAAGACCATGGAGATTAATCCAAGGTGGACAGCCAGTCCAAAGAATGTCGCCAATACCACCAGCTGCAGAAGAGCAGACTGTGTCCAGGTGTGCAATCGAGCACCAGAACACATGAAGAGAACGAGAGACAAGGAAGAGACAGAGGCCCGAGTGGAAAAGGCGTTGCTGGTTCAGAAGCTGAGAGCGAGTCCCTGAGAAAGAAGTATTTCCAAAAACGTCCTCCTTCAAAAACAAAGGTAACGGGGAGAACGACAAGTATGGGAAGACTCAAGAGAATCATTATGCTGCACAGTTAACTCGTCACAGTAAAAATTATGAAACCGAGTTAATCTTGAAACCAAATATATACAAACATTTGGACCAAAGAGAAAAGTTGTTGAAAAGCTGGTCAATGGAAGAGGGGACCAGTGGATAAAAATAGTCTGGGAGGGGGAAAGGTAACTCTCTATTCTGTACAAGAACAATACGGTACTAAAGAGAAAGAAAGACATGGCCATTAGCCTAGATATTTAAGTCATATACAAAAGCAAGTGATCCAGGATAAGTCGAACTGTTATAAAATAAGAGTGAGAACCCTACAAAAAATAATTTGCTGAAAAGTACAGGCTGAGCTCTACAATCAAAATCATAAAACTATTAAGAGAAAACCAAAAGTGATTCAAGGTAAAGAGAGAAAACTCAAGATCCCATTTGGGGAATTAAAGGGACTGATAAAAGAAGTCACGAGAAGCTATTTATGGATTGTATTTTCTAGAAGTACCCTCAGGAGAAGGGAGTCATTCTCCTGACCTTGGTTAGCCTTTTTCTTAGTGGTAGGGTCAGTCAGGTTTTTCAACAGCAGACTTATTTCTTTGGACCTTCACCACTGACAAACTAGCACCGTAGTCAATAATATAGGTAGAGAACACCCATAGTTACAGGGCAACTTAGGCCTTATGTAGTTACTTTAATGAAAGATTATGCATCATGTCCTCTGAGAGTCTATGTCCTTCTTCTGACTCACAGCAAAATGCAATCACAAAATTCCAGTTTGATATTCTTGAATGTCCCCATGCGATTGGAAGAAGGGAGCAGGACAAAGTTGTAAATCTTTTCTTTTATTGTTGTTCATCTACCCACTATCCTTGCTCTCTTTCTTACACAACCCCGAGCCTTACACAACACCAATTGGCATATGCCTTGCTCCTGCAAACCAAATGGATAAAATAAACTAGTAAAAAAAAGGTGCCTGTCTGCCAGGACCCACTTTAAATGTATTATGTGATGGCACACTCCCTCTAGATAAAACATCAGATCAAATGCACACACACACATACACACGTTCCAGGGTGACAGTATGTTCTATCTAGGGTTGGGTTATATCTTACCCATCTGGAAGAAAACCCAATCTCTATTGTGATACCACTGTGTGAGCTCTCATTAGATGGTTGTATGATAGGGCAGGCACAGCTGCATACAGTCATATGAGCAATCCAAGCAGATGTGCCTTAAGGAGGGTATTTAAACAAGAACACATTTGGAACACTCAGGGGGGGGGGTTCGCACTCCATAATGAGGAGGTCCACTGTCTTATGATCCTAGCATGGACCTTTACCTTTGATTGTAGGAACTTTCTTCCATCATCCTCTCTCCTCCTCAAACGGGATGCTGCACTCCAGGGTTCAGGCTCTTATCGCCACACCTCATACGGTGCTCCCCTGGGCTGGTCAGTTCAGCTGCCCCATGGAACAGGCAAGGCAGGCAATGCCTGTTGGCGAGGATAGTTTTTTTTTTTTTTTTTTTAAATGTGTTTATTGATTTTGACACAGTTGACTCATTGATAGACAATGTGGTATGCATAACTCAAGAACAACATTGTGTAACTTCCCCAAACCTCCCTTCCCTCCCCCCTCCCCCTTCCAACCGAGACCACCGAAAAGTCCTCAGTCTTCTTTAGGATCTCGTGCCGGGCCGGGACTGTCCGTTTTATCCGAGGCACAGTCCTGCGCCTCTGGGTGGAGTAGTGGCACCGTAAGCGCCACCCAACTGAGCAAATCAGCGCTGGAGTCGAGGCGCTGCACGTGAATCGCCGTTTCCCACGCTGCAGTCTCAGCAGCTATCCATCTCCTGAGGTCGCCCCACCAAAGGGCCTCGGTCGGACCTCTGGCGCTCTTCCATTTCATAGCTATGCGCCTCTTCGCGGTGATGTAGATCAAGTCAGTGAGTCTATTCAGGGGCTTATTCTTGCTGCTTCGCTTGTATTGCCCCAATATGCAGGCTGCCGGCTCACGTATTTCTACCGCAATCCCCGCAGTCGCCACCCTCTCCTTCACCTGGGCCCAGAACCTCTGGATCGTCGGACAGCCCCAAAACATGTGGGTCATTCCTGCCCTTGGCTCGTGGCATTTTGGGCATGTCTGGGTTGTAGCGCCTTTGAACTTAGATATAGCTTCGGGCGTAAGGTAGGCCCTATTGGTGATGTACAGCTGGATGAGTTGAAGACGGGCATTCCTGGAAATCTTTCTATGGTAATGGGTTATTTTCTCCCATGATTTGTCTTCAAATTCCAGGCCCATTTCTCTTTCCCACCTCCCTTTGCATTTTAGTTCATTCTTGGTCGAGCCCTGCAGAAGGGCCTCATATATTCTGGAGATTTCGTGGCCGCCTTCAGCAGTGTCCAGTATTGACTCAACAATTTCATTTTCTATGATTCGGACGGTAGTCTCCGGCCGTCTAATCTTCAGGGCCTGTGTCACTGCTCTGTGGAGCAAGAACTGGCCTGTGGGCAGGCCTGTGGATTCACTGAGGTCCGTGAATGTCATGAGTTCCTGGTCGTGAACAAGGTCCCCAAGTACTGCCACCCCATAGGGTTCCCACTGGGTGCGTGTTTCTGTGTGTCCCCATGAGGATTTAGCCATGACTGCCGCAATGGGGATCTGCGGGGAGTACGGGTCTGGCGGTCCCACTGTTCTGCAGGCTCTCTTCCAGAGCTGAGTTCCAAGCTTAATCAGGTAAGGATACTGTCTTAACGCCCCCTGTTCCACCCACAGCAGGTCTCGGAGTAGCAGTCGAGGCAGGGCGGGTTGAAGTAGTCGGGTGTCTGTAGTGGCTTCGTCTGCCATCCAATGCGTTACATGTTTCAGTTGGCTGGCCAGGTAGTACAGTTCGAAATTAGGGATTTTCAATCCCCCTTTTTCATAGGGCCTTTGGAGAGTGTCGAGCGCCACCCTGTGCCTGCCACCCTGCCACAGGAACCCTCTACAGAGTTTGTTCAGCTCCCTGAAAAAGGCGGGGGGGATGCAAAAGGGGATGTTGGTGAAGCAATGCAGTAGGCGGGGGAGTGCCACCATTTTGAGGAGACCTGCCCGCCCAGCGACAGAGAGAGGGAGTTTACCCCAAAAAACCATGGACTTAACAAGTGAATCTTTTGCCCTGACTGTGTTGAGGTTATGTTCGGTACTCGGGTTACGGTGAATGGTAACGCCCAGGTATCTAAAGGATGTCACCTGCCACTGAAGGTCCAGGGGGGGCAGGGATCTGTGCTCCTCACTGAATAGCGCAGCGAGGGGGTAGAGACAAGACTTTTCTTTATTAATCTGAATGCCTGTGAGTTTGTGGAAACAATCTAAAGTCTCCAGAATGTGGGGCAGGAGGTGCTCAGGGTCATGTAGGTACAGCAGCATGTCATCTGCGTACATGGAGATAAGATGTGTCACTCCGTCCAACACGATGCCTCCGTCTCCGTATTCCTGGCGGATATATGCAGCAATCGGTTCTGCAGCAATAATGTATAGCATGGGGGAGAGAGGGCATCCCTGCCGTGTGCCTCTGTAGAGGGGCCATTTGTCTGAGTAAGTCTTGTTAGTACGCACCCTGGCGGTGGGGTTAGTATAGATCAATTGGGTCCATCTAAGGAAGGCGGGTCCAATCCCCATCTTAGCCATAGTGGCATATAACCATTCCCATCTCACCGAGTCGAAGGCCTTGGTGGCGTCCAGTGACGCTACAGCGTATTTCTGGGGCCCTCGCTCGGTGCTATATATAATATGGTGTAATCTACGCAGGTTTTCGGTAATGGAGCGCCCTGGCACGTAACCAGTCTGGTCCTGGTGAATCAGCACAGGAATCACTCTGCGTAATCTGTTAGCGAGGAGTGCCGTCAGTATTTTACTATCTACATTTAACATAGAAAGTGGCCTATATGACCCACAGTCCGTCCCATCCCTCCCGGGTTTCAGCAAGGGGATAATAACTGCCTCTCTCATGGAGTCTGGGAGCGTGCCTTGTTCATAGGCTTCGTTATATACCTGCGCTAGCAGTGGGGCAAGGGTCCCCTCGTACGTCTTATAGAACTCCCTGGGTAGGCCGTCCGTGCCCGGCGCCTTCCCAGAGGGTAGTGTTCTAATTATTGCCACCACTTCCTCAGGGGTGATCGGATCATCTAGGGCTTCGGCCATCTGTATATCTAGTTTGGGTAGCCTTATGCAGTCCAGGGCATCCTCGATCCCGGAGTCGGGTGGAGGCAGGGTCGGAGAGTAAAGGTCACGATAGAACTCGGAAAAAACAGAGTTAATCTCTGCCTGGGTGTGCGCAGTAGTACCATCAGGTCTGCGTACGTGGCAAATGGGGGTCCTGGGGGTTTCTCGCCTGTACAGCCACGCTAAGAGTTTCCCAGGTTTATCTCCCAGGGCATGAGTCCTTTCCGTGTGCTTAGCATAACTTAATTTCCCAAGGGTCTCCCAGTGCGACAGACAGGCTTGTCGTAATTTGGTTATTTCCTGCAAATGTTCAGGAGTCGAGTCTGCCTCGCTCTCCAGTTCTCCCAGCTTCTTTTCCGCACCCGCCAGGGAATTTACGATGGATCTCTGGGCGCCCCCCACCGTGGCTATCATTTCCCCCCTCATAACCACCTTATATGCCTCCCATGCGGTGCTAATATGTTCTACACTATCTAAATTATTTTGCCAGAATTCCTCCGTACTGTCTTGTATGTGGTCGCGGAAGGCCGCATCGAGCAGGGCCTCGGCTCTAAGTCTCCACGTGGGAACCGGGGGTCTAGGCGGGTACACCTCCCAGGTGGCCAACATGGGGGAGTGGTCAGACAATACCCTTGGTAAATAATGTGCGTCATGGAACATGGCTTGCTGCCCATGACTGACTAGAATATAGTCTAGTCTAGTGTGGACATTGTGTGGAGGGGAGAAGAAGGAGTATTCTCGCCGCTCCGGGCCCAATTCCCTCCACAGGTCACAGAGTGAAAAGTGGCTTATCAGTTTAGCTAATATTTTAGTTGGGGGGGACGGGCGTGAGTGTTTAGTGTCTGACCTATCTAAGAGGGGGTCTAGGGTGCAATTATGGTCTCCTCCCCAAATCATAATGCTGTTTGCGTGAGGGCCCAGTCTGGCATATAGGGAGTTGAAGAAAGCCGTGGCATCGTGATTGGGCGCATAAGTGCTAACCAGGCACAGGTCTCTACCCTCCACGGTGCCCTGTACAAGGGCCATCCTGCCCTCATCGTCCGTCTTGGAACCCATTACTCTGAAGGGGACGGACGGGTCGATCCATATCAGGACCCCTCTTGCAAATGAGGAATAGGAGGAGCCAATGAGGGTTCCTTGCCACTTTTTGGCTAGCGCCTTGAGTTTTTCCTTTGTTAGGTGTGTTTCTTGCAGCATGGCGATTCCGACCTTCTGGCGTCGCAAGTATGTGTGAATCCGGCATTGCTTCACAAAGCTATTCATGCCTCTGACATTCCATGTCATAACTTTAATTCCGTCAGCCATAGGTGGCATGGTGTCTGTTACTTCTCTCCAGCCCTGAGCAAGGTCCAATTAATGGTGGATCTGTTGTGAGGTTATCCAGTGATCTCGGTGTTTGTTGAACAACATTCCCAACATGGGTGTAAACCCCCCGTTGCTCCCTCCCCTTTATTCCCTGTGTCCCACCCCCCCCAATAACTGCAAACAAGTCAAACATAGAACCAGCCCAGCGAGGTCTCCCTCGTTATGACAAACCCGTTTCTGCTCCTCGGAACCGTACATTGGCTCCAGGTGCCCTACGGGAGGGTATATGTACCCAAAAAAAAGAAAAGAAGAACTTTCAAGGGGCTGGAGTGAACCTTGACTCGTGCGTCTCCTAGCGAAGGATCCTTTCAGCTGTATGGAATTTCAGTGCACCCACCGGTAGTGGATGAAGAACGCGCAGTTCCCAGCAAGTGAATGGGGAGCAATCCTCTAGGCTTCCGTTTCCTTTCTTCAATATCCGGTATTTGTAGACCCTCCATCCAGTCCCTGGCCTGTGCGGGGGTGTCGAATAAGTGTGCTTTGTTTTTGTGCAATACTTTAAGTTTTGCCGGGTACAGGAGCATGTAGCGCAGCCCGGCGGCTTTCAATCTGGCCTTCGTGTGTATGAACTGGGCTCTGTCCATTTGAACCTGGAAGGTATAGTCGGGGTAAATAGCGATTTTGGCAGAGTCACGTATTATCTGGCCGCCTGTTCGGGAAAAAGCCAGGATTACTTCACGGTCCCTGTAGTTGAGAACTTTAGCTATCACAGGTCTTGGTGGGGCCCCAGGTTGTGGTTTCTTAGCGAGGGAACGATGGGCCCGTTCGATCGTGAATCCCTGGGAGAGTTTCCCAGCGCCCACTTCCTGAAAGAGGAGGTTTTCTACATAGGTTGTGGGGTCTGAGCCTTCGGAGCCCTCAGGCAGCCCGAGGAGGCGAATGTTATTACGTCGGGCTCTCCCCTCTGCTTCCTCTGCTCTATTTTCCAAGTTTTTGACCCTTTGTTGGAGTTCATCTACGTCCCGGAGGAGGTGTGTTTTAGATTCAGTGTTTTCCCTGACCTGTGTCTCGAGCACCTCCGTCCTGCCAGCCAGGGTTCGGACGTCCTGTCTTAGGAGGCCCAGGTCTGTAGCAACAGCATCTATCTTATGCTCCATTGTCGCCTGAAGCAGCCTGATGGCTTCCAGGATCTGGGTGTTGCTGGGCTCGGTAGGCGTTGTAGTTGTGGGGTCCGAATGAGGGTCTGTGGTCGCCCCACTCAGGTCCGCGAGGCCTGTTGACTCGCTGGCTGTGTAAGTATCCATGGTTGTCTGCCGCTGTCGGGGCTTGCTGTTTTTACCAGCCATCTCGGGGATGCACAGAGGTCCAGCTCCGGAGGCGCCTAGGGCACAGGCGGCAGTCCGCAGATTCCCTGTCATGATCTCTGCTTCCAAAAGGTCAGGGTTTTCCCAACTCCCTTGGAAGCAGATCCATAACCCAGGTTCCGAGTGCCAACCAGTCCCAATTGGGACCTTTTGGACCCAGTCCTGGCACCAGTGGCACCAGGCTCATAAATATGCCCAGTCCCAGCACTGGAAGCGCCGGGCTCATAATGCTTGGGTGGACTTACCTGCAGCAGACCATGCTGCTTACTTGCCTGCCAGTTGAGCCTCTGATCCTCTTCTGTTTGGAACTACTTTTCCTGTTGGGTGGGGCAGGAGCCACTCCCTAGGTTCAGAACACTGGAACTCTTCTGGAAAGCAGGAACTCTTTTCTTACCTAGGCGTGGCTGTGGAAGGAGACACCTAAGCACTACAGGAGGCTATTTAAACCACACCCGATGGATGAATCTTGCTTTGCGTTATTCTGCATCCTCTGCAGCAGAACGCTCATCGTGTCTTCTGCATCTGATCCTGGGCCTAAGGAAAAAGGCTTACCATCCTGAATCCAGTCTTCAGCAACACCTATAAAGACAAGAAAGAACAGGTTAGCATTACGGTCTTCAGTGACAGCTCTTCACTTACCTGGTCCATCGGCTGTCACCAACGCCTCGCGCTGCATTCCGACATCTGAAAGACAAAGGCTTACCTACTCTTCGTGCGCTCCGGAGGTCTTCACACTGCATTCCGGCATCTGAAAGACAAAAGCTTACCAACTCTTCGCACGCTCCGGAGGCCTTCGGCGCTGCATCCCGCGAAAGACAAAACAAGGTGCGTTTAAAGACATTGGGGAACTTTAATACTCACGTGCCATTACTCCTTTCCACATCCAACCCAGTGGGTATTCCGGCACCCTGCAGCCGCTCCGAACTTGTACCTGCAAAATAAAACGACAGTTAGAGCGCATCGTGAAGCAGGCAACAAGCACTTACTTACGTGCTTCCAGGCGCTTCTATTCATCACACGGGCTCCATCTTCAACTCACTTCAGCCCGTCATCCACCATCGCCGGAACCCAGCAAAATAAGAGACATCATTACTAAAGACTTTAAAGACATTAGAATTACTCGAAACTTACCGTTCGTGCAGTAAACGACGGACAGCAGTCCTCTGAAGTCAAGAGGCCTGCTCCCCTTATCCAGTGAAGAAACTGGTTACAGCACCCTGCCCCGAGGCAGATGGAGAGCATGGCGTTCACTTACCTAAGGTGAGAGCGTTAACCTTCGGGGTTCTACAGGAGAAGAGAAAGGGAAGAAGAGAGAGACATTCAATAACCCAGTTCATTAATCCCATATGTTCTATCTGCAGACATCTTACCCTTCGAGTCAGACATACAGTGCACAGAGGTCCATCCCAAAGAGTCAGCCGTGTGTTACACATCACCTTTGAAGATACGGTATCCGCCCAGTCAAGACCGGCGCCTCTACGGGAATCAGGTGAGCGTTACAGAACGCAAAGCCTACCACAAAACTCCCGTCCAGGCGCTATGGAAACCTCGGATACCGACCAACTAGCCCAGTTACTTGGGGAACTAAGGGCAGAAGTGCATGCAGCCCGTCAGGAAACGAACGCTCTAAGAAGGGGGTCTGATTATTTCCAAGGAGCGAACAGATGATCTCGCTAGACAATTGCTACAGTCACAAGCCGGACAGACCCCGTTACCCGCATCTGGGGGAAATCTTCCTTCTGCATCCTCTATGAATCCAGTGCAGATCAACCTACCTGGGAATGTACCTCTGGCTCCGCCCGAACGATTTTCTGGTGACCCAAAGAGGTTTGCAGTATTTATCAATCAGTGCCGGTTGCATTTCTTATGCCGGCCAGCAGCCTTTCCAACTGATCAAGCTAAAGTAGCTTTCGTGCTTTTGTACCTTAGTGGCAATGCGGCAGACTGGTCGATCCCTCTAGTAAATCAAGATGATCCGGTCCTCCATGATTTTCAAGCTTTTCAGCTCAGTATGGAAAAACTGTTCGCAAGACATTCACAGGGGCAGGCCTTGGACAATGAGCTTCTTTCGTTGCGACAAGGTAATCAAGACCTTTTAGCTTATATTGCGTCTTTCAACAGACTGATAGTGGAAACTCAATGGCCTGAGGACAAAAGGATTACGCTGTTTTATAGAGGTCTACGTGGAGAGCTCAAAGATGTGTTAGCCCAAGTAGTGAATCCCCCACAAGATTGTTCGCACTATATAGACTTAGTCGTTCAAATAGATCACAGACTGCAGAACAGGAAGGCCGATCGTTCCAAGTTTGAGGCTCGAGTATTTTCCAAACCGCCAACTCCTTCCAAAGGAGTAGACTCTGGGGAACCCATGCAAATAGGGGGTCTGAAAGGTCCTCTAACACAAAAGGAGCGGGAAAGGAGAAAACAGTTGCAATTATGCCTCTATTGCGGAAACTCAGGACACTTTCTTCGAGACTGTCCGGTGAAACCTGCCAAGAAGGCAGTCGGAGCTGCAGTTACCAAAGTTACAAACTCTGAGCAGGGAAACGACCTCGCCCGACAAGAATAGAGGTCCTCTTGCCGAGCGTGAAAACCAGTTCCGTGACCTCGCATTTCGTGATACCTATGGTCCTCATTAGCCCTGATAATCCGGATCGATTACATGCAATTGAAGCTTACGTCGACAGCGGTGCCATCGGCAATTATGTGGATCATGAAATGGTTTTGAGGATGAATCTAACTCTTTGTCCCAAGGCTGTAAAGGACGTCATTACTACGGTGGATGGTACGGAGATAGCCTCCGGGCCAGTAACGCATACCACTCAAGAAGTGACGCTAGTAAGTCAAGATGGACACCATGAGAAGATCGTGTTCGATGTGATCAAGGCCCCTCAGTTTCAGATTATTCTAGGAATACCTTGGTTAGAGAAACACAATCCTCTGATCGATTGGCGAGCAAGAACGGTCCAGTTTCCAGAATGTGTCTCTACTTGTCACCCTCCACCTGGTGTTGCACTGGCAGCAATTTCTTCAGAGACTCCCCAGTTACCTCCCGAATACCTAGAATACCAAGATGTTTTCCGGAAGGATCAGGCTAACTCTCTACCTCCTCATAGGTCTTATGACTGCCAGATAGACCTGATACCTGGATCTACTCCTCCTTGTAGTAGAATTTATGCCCTCACCGAGCCTGAGAACCTTCACCTTCGACAATACCTGGATCAATACCTGGCAAATGGGTTTATTCGTCCTTCCAAGTCCCCTGCTTCTTCAGCTTTGTTCTTCGTTCCAAAAAAGGAAGGAGACCTTAGAACTTGTATAGATTATCGCTCCCTGAACCAGATCACCGTTAAGAATAGATATCCGTTACCTTTGATCCCTGAACTCCTGGACCAAGTCAGAAAAGCATGCATATATACAAAGCTGGATCTTAGAGGAGCTTACCACTTGGTACGAGTAAAAGAGGGCGATGAATGGAAGACGGTCTTCCGCACCAAGTATGGGCTATTTGAATATCAGGTCATGCCCTTCGGACTTTGCAATGCCCCGGCCGCCTTTCAATATTTTATGAACGATGTCCTCAGAGAGCTCATAGATGTGTGTGTTGTTGTTTACATTGACGACATCCTCGTTTATTCTTCATCGGAATCTGAACATCAGAAACACGTGAAAATGGTCCTCGAAAGATTGCGTCAACACAAACTTTTCGCTAAATTGGAAAAATGTGTTTTCAACGTGACTGAAGTTGAATTCTTGGGATTCATATTATCACCTGGCGGAGTGCGTATGGATTCAAAGAAGGTCGATGCAGTTCTCAAATGGCCATCACCATCCTCCGTAAAAGGTGTGCAAAGCATGTTAGGCTTCGCTAACTTTTACCGCAGGTTTATCCCCGAATTCTCTCGAATAGTCCAGCCCATCACTGCCTTGTTAAAGAAAAACAAACGTTTTGAATGGTCTACCGAGGCGGAACAAGCTTTCCAGGATTTGAAGACTAAATTTATCTCTGCACCAATCTTAAAACACCCTCGCCCCGAACTCCCCTACATCGTGGAAACTGATGCTTCAAGCCTTGCCATGGGGGCAGTTCTATCACAAAAGGACCCGGTAACCAATAAGTTGCATCCCGTGGCATTTTGGTCCCGCAAATTCTCGCCTCCTGAAATCAATTACACGATTACTGACAAGGAACTTCTGGCTATCAAGTCTGCCTTTAAGGCTTGGCGGCATTATCTGCTGGGGGCCCGACACACCGTTACTGTGATTACGGATCACCGAAACCTGCAATATTTGAAAACCGCAAAAGCCCAATCCTCTAGACAACTCCGTTGGGCATTATTCTTTGCCGAGTTTGACTTCATAATTACCTATCGACCTGGTACAAAAAACGGTAAAGCTGATGCCCTTTCTCGGATGGGAGTGGAAGAACACTTGATCAACCCTAAACCTGTACCAATCATTCCCGAACAAAGAATTCTGGGTGTAATCGCCACACAATCCATAGAGGAAGTTAAGGATAAAACCAGGCAACTTGTAACTCCAGCAGACATACAGAATTGGCATCTGCAGGGAAAGGACTTTGCAGTAAAGGACAACTTATTGTATTTCCAAGAACGATTATACCTACCCAGCACAGATTTACAGAAAAAAGTAATCTCTTGTTATCACGATTCTTTAATGGAAGGACATCCCGGTATAGCCAAGACCTCAGAAAAGATCAAGCGCTACTTCTGGTGGCCGTCTTGGAAAAAATATATCAGAGACTTTATAATGTCCTGTGGAGTATGCGCCCAAAACAAGAGTCAAAAGGAAAGACCAGCAGGCCTCTTACGCCCTATTGACATCCCACCTCGCCCTTGGCATACGCTTTCTATGGACTTCATCACCGATCTACCTCCATGCTCCGGATACAATACGATTCTAGTAATCGTGGACTTATTCTCCAAGATGGCGCATTTCATTCCGCTCAAAGGCTTGCCAACAGCAGCAACTCTGGCCCGAGAATTTCTCGAAAACATCGTCCGACTGCACGGTTTTCCTTCGGTTCTAATTTCGGATCGAGGTAGTCAATTTATTTCTCATTTTTGGCGAAGTTGCTGTCGGTCGGCTCAAATTGATGTGAGACTATCGACCAGTCACCACCCTCAAACCGACGGACAAACTGAGAGGACCAATCAAACTCTGGAACAGTATTTACGCTGCATGCTGCAACAAACTGAAAAAACTTGGAAAGACATCCTTTGGATAGCCGAATATGCCTACAATAACTCTGTCCATTCGGGAACTGGGAAAACCCCGTTTTTTCTTTTGTACGGCAGTCACCCTCGAACCTCGGAGTTGGATCCCCTCCAAGATCTTGAAACACCAGCAGTAGACTACCTGCATTCTACAATCACCCAAGCCTTTAAGGAAGCTGTTTCTCACCTTCAAAGGGCTAAAGAACAATACAAGAAAGGAGCAGATCAACATCGGAAGGAAGCCCCTCAATATCAAGTAGGGGATCAAGTCTGGTTATCCACCAAATATCTACCTCTAAAAGGGCCACGCACATTCAACCCAAGATACCTTGGTCCCTATTCCATCACTACCATAGTAAACCCAGTAGCGGTCAAGTTGGACTTGCCCCCGCACATGAAGATACATCCGGTCTTCCACGTCTCTCTATTAAAACCCGTGCAACCTCAAACCCGACTAACTAAATCTCCAAAACCTATCCTAGTTGATGGAGAACTCGAGTTTGAAGTCAAAAGCATTCTGGTCTCCAAGATCTCCAAATCTAAACTATTTTGCCTAATTGACTGGAAAGGCTACGGCCCCCAAGAGAGATCCTGGGAACCTGCTGAATATGTCCATGCTCCTCGCCTAATCAAAAGATTTCACCGAACATTTCCTGACAAGCCAAAACCCCCGGAGAAGCCCGGTTTGGGAGGGGCCTTGAGGGGGGGTACTGTCATGATCTCTGCTTCCAAAAGGTCAGGGTTTTCCCAACTCCCTTGGAAGCAGATCCATAACCCAGGTTCCGAGTGCCAACCAGTCCCAATTGGGACCTTTTGGACCCAGTCCTGGCGCCAGTGGCACCAGACTCATAAATATGCCGAGTCCCAGCGCTGGAAGCGCCGGGCTCATAATGCTTGGGTGGACTTACCTGCAGCAGACCATGCTGCTTACTTGCCTGCCAGTTGAGCCTCTGATCCTCTTCTGTTTGGAACTACTTTTCCTGTTGGGTGGGGCAGGAGCCACTCCCTAGGTTCAGAACACTGGAACTCTTCTGGAAAGCAGGAACTCTTTTCTTACCTAGGCGTGGCTGTGGAAGGAGACACCTAAGCACTACAGGAGGCTATTTAAACCACACCCGATGGATGAATCTTGCTTTGCGTTATTCTGCATCCTCTGCAGCAGAACGCTCATCGTGTCTTCTGCATCTGATCCTTGGCCTAAGGAAAAAGGCTTACCATCCTGAATCCAGTCTTCAGCAACACCTATAAAGACAAGAAAGAACAGGTTAGCATTACGGTCTTCAGTGGCAGCTCTTCACTTACCTGGTCCATCGGCTGTCACCAACGCCTCGCGCTGCATTCCGACATCTGAAAGACAAAGGCTTACCTACTCTTCGTGCACTCCGGAGGTCTTCACACTGCATTCCGGCATCTGAAAGACAAAAGCTTACCAACTCTTCACACGCTCCGGAGGCCTTCGGCGCTGCATCCGCATCTGAAAGACAAAACAAGGTGCGTTTAAAGACATTGGGGAACTTTAATACTCACGTGCCATTACTCCTTTCCACATCTAACCCAGTGGGTATTCCGGCACCCTGCAGCCGCTCCGAACTTGTACCTGCAAAATAAAACGACAGTTAGAGCGCATCATGAAGCAGGCAACAAGCGCTTACTTACGTGCTTCCAGGCGCTTCTATTTATCACACGGGCTCCATCTTCAACTCACTTCAGCCCGTCATCCACCATTGCCGGAACCCTGCAAAATAAGAGACATCATTACTAAAGACTTTAAAGACATTAGAATTACTCGAAACTTACCGTTCGTGCAGTAAACGACGGACAGCAGTCCTCTGAAGTCAAGAGGCCTGCTCCCCTTATCCAGTGAAGAAACTGGTTACAGCACCCTGCCCCGAGGCAGATGGAGAGCACGGCGTTCACTTACCTAAGGTGAGAGCGTTAACCTTTGGGGTTCTACAGGAGAAGAGAAAGGGAAGAAGAGAGAGACATTCAATAACCCAGTTCATTAATCCCATATTTTCTATCTGCAGACATCTTCGAGTCAGACATACAGTGCACAGAGGTCCAGCCCAAAGAGTCAGCCGTGTGTTACACATCACCTTTGAAGATACGGTATGCGCCCAGTGAAGACCGGCGCCTCTACGGGAATCAGGTGAGCGTTACATTCCCGCTGCAGAGGGGAACCTCTCACTGACACCGCAAGGCCCACCCGGCAGCGCCACCCGGGATCGAGGCGAAGATCTGTAGGTGTCTTTGTGTCCTGGGGGCACCCGGGGGTCGCCACAGAGGGGGCAGCGGCCCAGTGATATGGGAGGGAAGGCAATGTCCGTTCAAGAGGGCAGGTGGAGGCAGCTCGCAGTTCACTGATATGGGTTGCCCAGAGGTGGTTATGCTCCGAAGTTCCGCTGTGTTGTGGTGATTGGGCACCCCCTCCAGTGGTAGATGATCCGAGGGGGCCTTCCAGCGGAGTTATTGGGCAACGGATGAGACTTCTGTGGCGGGGGTCAGGGAGGCGCGCAATGCAAGCCCTCAGATCAGTGGATGCAGGCCTATGTTATGGCAAAGCAGGTTGGCCAGTTCGTCGTGGGTGCCGCTGGGCATCCAGGTGTCTGTAGGGCCACCGCGCTCTAGGCGGGATCCCACCGGCCGCCGGGTGCAGGGTGCCAGGTAAATCCGGGCAGTGGAGGAGCGCTGATGCCTCTTGTTGAGGGGTTGTAGGGAGCGGGTGGGCAGTCCAGACTGCTAAATCATACAGTTGCGTAGGGTGGAGAGCTGCAGCTCCAGTGCCTCGAGGGAGGCCAGCCTTGCGTGGGTGCGGCGAATGGGTTCCCTTTATTTATGAAACTAGGGGGCTTTCCAGCAGGATTTCCTGGCGAGAGATGAGGCCCCACCCGAGCGCAGCGCACCAAGCAGCAGGGGCGACGCCCGCCTCCTGTCCTGCAGATGCCGGCTCGATTCTGCCAAGCCAGGCGTCCAGTTCACTGAGAGCGCCCCCGGGCGCCCGGACGCCTGCGGGGACACTGTGCACCAGGCGAGAACCCCCCGGCCGACGGGCGCAGGCAAACCCGGGCAGCGGGGGAGCTCTGAGGCCTCAGGAGCGCTGGGGCCTCTTATCGGAGGCGCTGCAGGGAACGGGCGGGTAGTCAATCCAGGGCGCAGGGTCGGGATCAAGGGCTCCGGTGGCTCTAGGGGGGCCAGCCCCGCGTTCCCACCACTCCCGGAATCCCAGTTCGGGCTGGGTCAGCCCCCTTCCTCCTACCTACGCCGCGCCGGCCGGCCACGGGTCTCGCTGGCGTTCCTCCTGGCTCAGCTGGGCTCCGCTGCTCTCCCCAGGCTGGTTGCAGCTCAACGGTGGGCGCAGGGGCCCGATCGCACCTCCGCGCCGCTCCTCTCCCTCGATCCCAGCGTTGGCTATCAGCTCCGGGTCCGCCGCTTGTCTCGGCGGGCTACGTCCTCTGCAGTGCAGGCGAGCTCCGGTCCTCCAGACGTCAGGACGCGGGAGCCGCCATCTTGGCTCACTCTGCTCGGCACAATCCGTCCGCCTAACAACGGCGTTCGTAGTCTTCGGTCGACTGGCAGATGGTTCGGATGTATGTAGATGGGGTTCCGTTACAGACGGTGCCGTTTGTCGGGTTCCAAAGTTAGTTAAAATTAAGTAGAAACAGCTTATAGTGGCACATCAACTCAGAGCTCACACGAGACACGTCCGCTCTACATGGCGGTTAGCCACGCCCCCCGTTTGCGAGGATAGTTAATAGTATGCCCAGATTTCAACTAAAGATAGATATGGCACAATTAACCTTCACCTTGCAGGAAATCTCAATTCTGAAACCCCAGAGCACCGCGTTATACATGCCTGTGTGTATATGGTTTCCCTAGTGCTCTAGTAACCCCCCCCCCAAATGTGGGGTTATATGAGACTCTGGTTCTGTGCCGTAAGTGATCATGAGGGCAACATTACCCCTTGTGTGTACCTGGGGCCTCATAGGCTTCCACAGAGGACTGCCTCGAAGAGGCTAAGGAACGTCTGGGAGCAGGACTACCAACTTCACCCTTAAAAAGTCAATAGGAACTTTGGGCCTGGGGTCTCTTTGGTCCTACTCTACCCTGCCCATCCACGACCTGCTTCCTCTCACTCCCATCAGCACTTGTGCATAATTTTACATGTTGTTGATTTTCACATTGCTTAATTTTGGAGCAATGCTTTGTATTTTGTATCAATAATGTATTTAGTTGTTTTTCTCTGGATGGTGTGATTTATTAACACTGGTTTAATATGAGACTGTTTTCATCTAGTGTGAATATATATTATTATTTTTCGTGCTCGATTATCTTTTAATTTCCACATGGTGGGGAGGGAGATTCCAATGCCTTCTGATTCGGGGTATCATCGGGGTGAAGGGAGCAGGGTGACCCATTCGGTCAGATTAACATGTTTCCTATTTCACCCCTTTCCTCCTCCCTGACTTGCCTCTCCCAACTGCACTTATTGTCACTGCACTTGCACGATCCGAATGTCACAAGTCCTAGTAGGACCGTCCCTTACTGTATTGTTTCTCTTCTGCACCCCAACCCCATGTTTTGTGGCATCTTGAAACACTAGTGTATCAGTGAAATACAAATGTCCAATCAACAAAATAAAATAAATAAAAGGTTATACAATGTTTAAGCAATCAAACAATGTTTATCTAATTTAGTGATCATGTGCGAGGCGTTAACAGTCTGAAATCCTGCTTGCCCAATGGGCAGCTTGATTGGCAGGCTTAAGTGTTACTCTGGCCAACCTAAAATATTCCCATTTGTGTTGTCCCCCTTTTGTTGGCTATGTTGACGATGCAAGAGTACTCGGGTCTTTGCATGTTCTGCAACCCCAGCAGCTGTGTAAAGGGCAAGTTCGGATCCAGCCTGCGTACAGCAGGTACCCAAGCATGTCTAAAAGAACAGATAAAAGAGAAGAGAACCTGAATCACCGTGATTGTAAGGTTACAAAGGACTCAAGTAGACATTGATTGAGGGTTCCAAGAACAGCACCTACTTTGCTTTCCCATTAACGTCCTCACAAATTTGGCATCCTGATTGGCACTCTAATCAGAGAAGGTAAGAATGTGAACTCAGTGGATTTACCGTGCCCTAGAGGGTGTTGTTAGATGATCACATTTGTGGGCAGTCTGAGAAGCTTGAGTGATGGGTATTGCGAGGGTCTTGCACTGGCTGGCACATGAGAAGCCCACTTCGGTGGGCAGTGTGAGGCACTTATAGTGGTGGGCACCTGTTGGCAGTGCAAGGAATCCGCATTGGTGGGCAGTAGAATTTTATGGTAGTTGCATTGTGACGGTACGAGTAAGATACGTGCAATGGTGGAAGTGTCAGAAGTTTGAACTAGGGGTTACTTTGAGATGCTTGCATTGGTAGAGGAACCTAAAAACATACTGAGGGGGCAGTTTGAGAAGCTTTGACTTGTGGACAGCATGGGATGACCACATTGATGTGAAGTGTGGGAAGACTGTATTGGTAGGCAGTTGGAAGACCTGATAGTGGTGGGCAGTGTGAGGCGTTTTCATGGGTGGGCTGTGTGAGACCTTTGCAATAATGGATTTTTCATCAAAGCCACGAGGTATCAACAGACAGCCAGACTGAAACCTAAAGTGCAACGTATGTTTATTTGGGACTGTTGAACTGGTTGGGGTCAAAGCAACACAGGATGCATGAAGCTAACTGAAAAGTCTCTCAAAAGGTCATCAGCGCCCAGGTGGGTCACTTCCCAATTCTTTCTCTCGTTCTCTCTCTCTCTGCGATTGGGGTTTCAGCTGCAGTGGTTCTTCTTGGGTCTTCTTAGTGCATGATTAAAGGGGATCCGGAACACTAGTTAGGGAAAGTCCAAACAATCTCTGCCACTTGAAGGGGCCATCACAGTTTTTTTTATGGAAAGGGGTGCTGGCTCAGGGATCCAGGTCTGCCTGCTGGGGTTTCCAAGCTTTCTCTTTTTCTGGCCACCCTCGTCCAGTCACTGCTCTCTGATGATTGAACTGGATAACCCAGCCATTTAAGATGAGTAGGAATTACCCTGGAGATGGATGGGGATGCAGATTTTATTTGTACATCAATATTCAAAACGACTCAGGTAGTTGGCAAAAAGGATAACTGTTTTATTTTTAATTGTCTAAAACAGGGAGTACAAAGAACATCAACGAATGTGCTCGATCCTCTTACTCCTCGCATTTCATAAAAAACTTAGCTTACATACTAGAAACTCGTCATCATTGACGTTAACCTACGAATTACTAACGTCATCCTACGTGGCAAGCTACAAAAACCTAGTGAAGAAAGTGGATAGGTTCTACGAGAACATCTAGGTATACAATCCATACTAGTATGGGACAATGAGTGAAAGTGATTGGTTTCTTAACATCAGGTGGGGCAACTAAGCCCTCCCCTCAAAATGGCCACTTTCAATGTCACTAAATGTATGACGTCCCATTGGCTTCACAAACTATAGAACCCTTAATTACCTGGTCCCCTACAATTGGTTGGCACTCTAACCTCCGTCAGTACTTTTCCACCTACGTCTAGCAGCGCACAGGCTGGACATCCAGGTGCTGGTGAGCTCACCTTTAGCAGAGCTTCCCACCAATTAGTATAATAATCCATCATCACCTCAGTGGTCTGCTGTCAATTAGGACTTTGAACTTGTCCTTGAGTGTGTTCTTTGCTCTAGAGAATTTCAGGGGAGTGAAGGCACGCTCTGCCTTCATGCGTAGGTGTGACAATCTTGTTTGTCCATCGTCACCTTCCACGTGACTGAAGACCATGGAATCAAGCTTTCAGTGTCTTTAAAATACTATTCTTTAATAGACCTCTGATGTCTTCCTTGTTTTGTTCATGCCTTCTGAACAGGAGTTTTGTTCTTTCACCCAATTTGTAACTAATGTTAGTTTGCTCCAGTCTAATAAGACCATGGCTCCTTTAGCTCATCCAACCTCGCCTTTCCGAGATTCACTTAGGTAATTCAGCTTTTGAAAACTGCGACACACTAGAAATGTGGCCTTCTTTTAAAGTCCAGCACTGCTAAAATATGTAGTAAAACCATCCATCCTGTGGTGCTTGCTGCAATCTATTCACTATAAATCTAGCCTCATGAATACTTTGTCTGCTTGCGTTTCTTTGCATATGTACACGTGTAAAATGACTTGATATCTTCATCGTTTCTGTGGCATAAGCTTCTTCACCTCGAGCCCGAGATGTCACTTATCCTTGGTGCTTTCTTGATGCCTTATAGAATATCTTCATTCTATTGTATCTGCATCTTTTACAGACGTCAGCTTGACTCAGTGTGACGTCACCATCCATCTTTGTCAGTCATTTGCTCTGCTTATTCAGGAATTTTATTCAAATGGCCATCGTATGCAGGTAAGGTTTTCTCAATGAGAACCTTGCTTCCAGGATTCTCCTAAGTATTGGTATTCTCAATGGCACTGCCCGGTTTTCATACTCTGGCTCCAAAAATATAGGCAATATGGGTGAAACGGTTGAGGTGGGGGTACTTGGCTCCTCCTCTATACTCCCCCCTCTGGCTGATTTATCGACCACTCTCTCATATTTCACATCCAAACATTCTGGTCTGAAGAAGAACTTTCTCAGGATCCATATTTTTATGACACCTTTCAGGCATCCTGCTGATTTGGCATGCTCATCTTTGTTCCATGTCATGAGCCTGCATTGTCCAGTTGGACTACACTAGATCCACCTTCCCACATATTTCTTATGGTTCTTTGGATACAAAAACTTCATTCACTCAGGTGAATGGATACTGGCCTACACAAAGTCTCTGATTTCTTCCTCTGTCAGGTCTTTCGCCTTCCATCCTGGTTCAGCATTGATCATGATTTTCATCCCTATGGCCTTCTTTGCCGTCTTCTTGCATTGTGAGATTATTATCTTGATTACACAGAATCCAAGGAGTATCATTATTATCAGGGCTCCAAGGAACTTGAACATGTCTGCCATCCACTGTGAAACCCAAGGGAAAAGGGTTCCAAACCAGCTGTCATCAGCAATATCATCTACTTCCTCTATCATCTGGCTGTGTAGCTTGATCAGCATGTCTATGGCCTTCGTCAAGGCACCATTCTCATCTTCATGAGAAGGTTTGAACGTGCAACTTGATTCTCTGATTTTTGCACAAACACCTCCATCCATAGCTGTAATCATGTCCAAGACATATCTGTTCTGGAGAGTCATCAGTTGTATGGCTCTCATCTCCTCTCTGATTGCATTGAATCCTTTTATGGTCGTGTTGATTTTTTGTAGCAATTCCCATCTGGCAATCTGCAGCCATTTGGTATTTGCGCCAACCTGGATTCTTGGCATGAAAATCATTGTAAAGATTGACGAAGTCTGACTGAACAATCTGTGTTCATATGGTACGGATTCAAAAACTTCTATTGACTTGGCTGAGAAATAATTCTCTCTTCATCCTTTTCATCAGCTCTACAGATCTCTTCTGCCTAAGATGAGCATCTGCTTTTGGGAAACTGTCAAAGATTCAGGTCACTTTTAGGAATCACCAACGCTGGAACATGGACATTTACTATTAAAAAAGTCCTCCCCAGTTTTCTTGTCTCTTTATTTATGCTCTGGATCCACAATCCCAGTAGTGATCCATTATCACTGCTGTCCCAATCTTCATTCCTGGTACATCAAAGACTCAACCACAGTTCTGATTCTATCCAACTCTTCTTGTGCCATTTCTGAAGCAGAATTTTGCACTTTCCAACGGTACTATCTGCAAGGGTCCTCCTCAACCCAAGTGAGTAGTTTAGCAAGTCTTGGCCATAATGGCTTGCATCCATGTTGTACAATGCCAATAGTTGATTCAGGGCGACCGATTATCACCCAAGCTCTGCAGATTACCACTCCTTCTTCCTATCCGTCAGTAGAGAACACTGATCCCCAAATCTGCATCTGGCCTCTGTTCTTCCAACTATTAATCTCTTCTTCGAATTTTCCAAGCCTCTCAAGTCTTTTGATTACATTTGGTCTGATTTCAGCTCCTTTCACTCCAGGTTTTTCATATCTGATCACGTGATTTTTGGTCTGAGCTTTGTCTCTTGTCTTTGAGTCTTGCAAATAATCATCTTCATCTGGATCTGTTCATTCAGTTGCCCATTTGAGATAGGCATCTCGGCCCATGAACTGGCCTCTTGTACGGCAAAGTGCTACGTGTGACAGACAATGTGCTGTCTGGACATCTATTTCAATGGCTATGAACATCTTTGACTTCCCCATACTGTAAGGCAGGAACACACATACCAAGCATTCTTCATTTGAAGTCCTTCTTCTTACCTCTTTCATATGTTGGTACCATATGCTATTCCCCAAATGTGCTGTACTATCTAGGTAGTCTCTTGGGTCTCATTCTTTTCTTGTGACCCTCTATAGTCACTTCATGAATTATGTCAGCACAATTTCTTCCTATTGGATCAATCATAGGAACATTTATCAAAGGACTGGGTACGGGTACATGTGTTATCTGCGTCGGTTCATATCTTGACAACTTTTTATACATCGTGGACGTCTCTCAGGATCTGGCATGATGATGTTGCTGCTAACGCTGCCCATTTTTGTTAAGGAAGGAAAAAATAAAACTTTAATCTGGCAACATGATGCACTGTTTCAGGAAGCTGCTGACTCGACCAGCTGTCTGCTTACTGGATGATGAACTCAAATTCCCAGTGGGTGCCACGAATTGGCTTTTCACCAGACGACATGATAATTTTCTTTCAGCATGAGAGAAAAGTTCTTTTCATCTAACAAAGCCCTGGATCTGTCCCTTCAAGGAAAGTTTCACTCTGATCTCAGTGTTCTCTCGGAATATTTATGCACTATAAAGTCTATCAAAATTTCATTAAGTGCTGCATTATTTCTCGGGTCTCTCAGGAATGTTCGGACATCTGTGTGTCGATTAACAAACTGCGTGGATTCTTCAATTAAGTAGTACAACACTACACTGACCAGTCTATGTACATTGTCAGCTGATAGGGGCATGTACACCTTCCCCACTGTACTCAGGAAGCTGGAGGACTTGCTCACTACTTGCAGTGAGCAATCTCCTTACAATCGGACCATTCTTAGGATCTTTCAAGAAAATGTAAACGCTAGTAGTTCTCCCTACAAGTGCGGTATATATGCACAAAACAAACAAGAAAGCTTCAAATATGATCCGTGAAATGTTGTCATTGGGTCCCACCATGGCCACCTCTGAATATGGAACTCAGTGAAGAATGAATCAGGGTATTGTACCCTCTTCCAATTGTCAAAAATTAAATCAAGATTTGGCATATTTTCTTCTTATCAAGGCATAAGTATGCCTCAGTCCAAATTTAACAAACTCCTGTGGCTTAACAACAAAGATCTTCCCTTAACCCTGAAATGACTGCAAAGAGAGTTCGAAACAAGTCACAGTCCAATGAACTCTTTGTTCTCACTTGACAGCTTCTGCGTCCTTCTTCCTCGTCATAGACCTAGTCTGCACATGCTGAGGTTCTTTCCCGATGCTTGCTTCCGAAGGGTGTGGGTGTAGAGGGGTTTCTACAGCATAGATCTTGATGTCGCCCAAGAAAATCCAAGCATGTCTACCTTGTAGTTTGACTGCAGACGACGTGACGTCCTCCACGATAAAAGGGCCTGTGAAGCAGGGTTTGTGGCACTTTCTTGTGAAGTTACACACTAGGACCGTATCTTCGGGGAATAATTTGAGAACAGAAAGTTCTTGAAATACACTTGTGAAGCATCTCCTTCTGTGTTCTGTACTGCCCCACACCCATTTAGTTTCAGTTCAGCTAAAATTACAGAGATACTTGAAGTCATACAGGTAAAGTAATTACGTAGTTCTATTCCTGTCTGGGCATCACGTCTAACTCTGGATGGAGGCGTGAGGGGTGTCCTCATTCGCCTCCCTGTCACCATCTCATGGGGGGTGAGATGGTGGTCTAAACCTGCTTGGTTCCTCAACGCGTATAATGCCAATGGTAGGCAATGCAACCACCATTTCTTCCAGGTCAGTTTCAACGTAGCTGTTCTTTCTTTAAGCAAGCCATTGAGCCTTTCACAGACCCCGTTCCCTAGTGGATGATAAGCTGATGAAAACGTATGCTTTATACCAAGCAATAAGATTATTTGCTCAAATGATTCATTTACAAAATAAGGCCATTATCTGATCTCATTACTTCACATATTCCCCATCTAGGAAACACTTCTCGTACTAAGAGTTTTGCTGCACAGGTGGTGTCTGGGTGTGTACAAGGACCAGCCTCAATCCACCTTGAAAATGGACAAACTACTACAATTATGTATCTATATCCATTACACACCTGCAACATATTGACATAATGGATGTGCAAACGCTGGAAGGGACCATTTGGTCTTGGAATAACTCTCCTAACTGTGCGCAGTGTGTTCCCAGTGGTAAACATTTGACACACGATGCAGTACACTACATAGAACGCAATGTGCTCTAATAAATTTGGTATGAACCAATCCTCTGCAATAGTTGCTGCAAGGTTCTCTCTAGTTGTGTGCGCAGGGTAGTGCAGCTGTTCTAGCACCACCCTCAATAAAGCTACTGGTATCACCTGTTTACCAGTATACTCATCCTTACAACCAAACTTTCATTCACTTCAGGTGTCTCAACATTCATCATTACACAGTCTGAATATGCAGCGCGCTTGGCCTCATCATCAGCTGTTGATTTCCACGTGAGAGTTGTAGTGCCTTAATGAGCCTATCCAATAAGGCGGCATGCTGTACAGGAGTGCCGTTATCTGGGAGAGTTGTAGTGCCTTAATGAGCCTATCCAATAAGGCGGCATGCTGTACAGGAGTGCCGTTATCTGGGAGGTAGCCCCTCCTTTTCCAACGTGCTAGCCATGCGTGTTCTGTTGACGTTATGTAGGCGGAGTCACTGTATACTGTTATATCCTGATCTGCATGTTTATCGAGCGCGATTATCAGCGCCACTAATTCTGCAGCCTGTGCTGAATAATAAAATGGCAATTGTGTTCCTACAAGTACCTGAAACTCCCCTTCGGCCGTGTGTTTCACCACAGCGGCACCTGTATATCTCTGACCATCAGTTTGATCGATCCTTGAAGAACAGTCAATGAAAACAATTTCTCCTCCTGCCAAAGCATTTTCTTTGATCATAAAATTCTTCATAGTTTGCACAGTCGTGCACAGGCTCTCCCTCTGCCAGTTGTTCAGCTACAAACATGGCAGGATTTGCTATTCTGCATCACACTATTTTAATCGCCAGATTCGATATGACTACCTTATAGGCAGAAGCCCTTTGGGAAGTCAACGTACCTTTCGGTTTTTCCAAAATTGCAAATAATGCATGCTCAACAAATAACGTCATATGACATCCCATTACTATGCTTGCAGCCTTCTCAATGGCGAATTCAGCAGCTGTCAAAGATTGTTCATATGGAAAATGACCTCTCATTACTGGGTTTAGAATCCACTGTAATATGCAACAGGCTTGTACCCAACGTGGTTCTCTGCATGAGGACTGCTGTGATAAAAGTGCTATCAGTGTGTTAAAACAAAGATATTCCTCTGCATAATTGGGAATCCCTAGAACTGGAGCTGTACAAATTGCTTTTTTCAATTCTTCAAAACCTTCCTCCATTTTCTCAGTCCACACAATTTTCTCTTGTATTGCCTGTGCTGTCTTTAGAGATTGCAATAAGAGCCTTATGTATGAACTGTAATCAAAGACCCATACTCTGTCATAGTTGCATAATCCCAGAAATCTCTGCATGTGTTTTATTGTGAGTGGCTTTGTGGTTTTCAAAATAGCCTCAGCTCTTTCGGGAGTGACCTTCTGTCCTTCATGTGAAATTAACTGTCCTATATACAATACTTCTTGTTGACAATACTGTCATTTCTCTTTATCAACTTTATATCCTTTGTCAGCAAGTATAATCATTAGCCAAATGGAACCGCGTCTGCACTCTTTCTCTGAGGTGCTACATACTAACATGCCATCTACGTACTGCAACACACTGCTTTCTAGATCAATGTTGCTTAAGTCCATCTGTAGGACTATTGAAAATAGATGGAAACTCACAGTACCCCTGGGGTGACCTTGTGATTTTCAATTTCTGTTGTCTAAATGTAAATGACGTCAGATCCTGTGAGTCCTTATACAATGGGATTGAGAAAAACGCATTTTTCAAATCCATCACCATGAAATATCGTAATAATAACAAGCATACTGCAAAGAATTGTCGCCGGATTAGGAACTAAAGGGAAGTCAGCCTCTACAATTTGGTGAATTGGGCGAAGGTCTTGGATTAAATGCCACAGCCCCTCCTTAGATTTCTTGATAGGGTACACTGACGTGTTACATGGTGACTTTGACATCACTAAGATATCTTGTTCCATCATGGCGGAAATCGTTTTAAAAATACCTTCATCCACTTCTCGAGACATAGGGTACTGTTGTGCTCTTGGTAAAATTGCTCCTGGTTTCAATTTAATCTTCACTTCTCCAACCCCCTTCAATAAATAAGTCATAGGGGCCTGTGGTGCACAGTGAAGCCATGTCTTCATGAAAATATTCAGGACGTTTTTATACTAACATACTTTTCTGAAGAACCTCTCGTTTTATTGCTCTTACCCAATAAGTAATACTCATTTCAAATACCACTTAGTCATCAGATGGATGATCTCTAAATATGTCCTCATCAGTGACATCAGTCAATCTATAACCTTCCCCAATGGTGATGACTATGCACCATCGTCTACCTTCATTGTCAGTTCCATCAAGCAAAGCCATTTCTCCTCGTACTATGGCTGCTTGCAGATCTAAGGGAAAGACTCGTCCCTCCTCCTCAAGCATTGGAATCCTTGGTCTAAATAAAAACTCATCAGGTATTCTCATAGTTCTGCCCACTAAGCCTGGTAGCAATGTTAACAAAATGCGTACCCCATAATGAAAAACATCTAGTTCCAACGGAACTGCTCGTATGGTCACTTGTCCTGCAAATTCCATAATAAATTCACTCACATTTAAATAATGTATTCATGGTGTAGAACACACTATGCCTTCATCTGTGAACAAAATTGTCATGTTCAACTTGGCCATTAAATCTAGACCTAATATATTGGCAGGTGTCTTCCTTGAATTTAGCAATGGTACTGACATGTGACACTTTCCTATAGAGACTGGTAATTCTTCAGTAAAAGGAATTCTACCTGTAGCTCCTGTGAAACCTTGAGTATTCCTGGCATTGCCAGACATTGAAAATGTTCCTTCTCGTATACATGAGCGTGTTGCACCCGTATCTACTAAAAACGAAAAACATTTGCCTCCTATACTGACATTTACCCTTGGTTCCTCATGAGGATTCGGGGTCACTGATAGTATCGAAAACATCAAGTCTCCCAGTGAGCTGTCCTATTGAGGATACAGTCTCATCCCTGTACCCATGAAAGGATTTCCTCCATCAACAGTGACACCCCCTATTCTAGGAGTCATTAACTGTCTTGTGCTTGTGCTTTGCTGTATCTGCATTGGGGAGTGCTGAGACTGCCCTTGTGGTGGATTCATTGCTGGCTGCTGTGTCTACAACCCTTGCTGCATTCTCTGCGCTTGTGTCTGCTGCACCGTTTGATTCTGAGCAAACCCATCTCCATTCTGCTGCGAATACATAGGTGGGTTTGACGTCCCCCCTCTTGAAAATTGACCATTTTGCATGAACCCTTGACTTCTACACATGCGAGCAACATGCCCTGTCATACCGCACATCCAACAAATAGGAGTTCTCCTATTCTGCCCATCCTGCATGTTTTGATTATCATTCTGCATATTTTGAAACCCATCTTGATTGCTCTGCCAGCTTCCCTGATTATTCTGGAAGCCTCCTTGATTATTCTGGAAGCCTCTTCCTCAAAAGCCTCCTCTTCCCCGTGGCACAAACCCATTATTGCCTTCGTCAAACTGTCTTTTATTATTCATCTGTGGCATGTTCGCCACTTGCTGTGAACTCGATCCGTCTCCACTAATCAACATTGCCCCTTCAATGGCGTACTTAGATAATTTCTTCTGCACTAGCTTCGCCTCATCGCCTTTCCTAGCATCATCTTTCTTGCAATTCTTTGCAATAATGCGCAATGGTCAGCTAGATCTCTGACCATGGTTTTGCTCCCATACCCACTAACCTCTTGAGCTGCTTCTGCACCGGGTCTGGCAGCCCTTGGCACAACATATGGTAAAACACAGGTATAGGTTTTCCCCAATCCTCACGGATCTCCAACGCCCACTGCTCTTGAAAATTCTGAATGTAAACAAGCGGATCATCCCCTTCTTGCATCTTTTTCGTTATTATAGCTCCCATATCTGACGTGTCCGGATACAGCACTCTAGACACTTTCCATACTGCCACTCTGCAGTTATTGAATGGTGCTCCATCATGAGCAGTGTTAACTGTAGTAACACCATAATATCCTGCTCTTGACCAAAACGTCATCAGCTCTTTCCCCAAGGATGGTAATCAGGAGACCCTTAATGTCCCCTATAGCCAACGTATTTCATTCTGTCATTTTCTCTAACTCATGTATCCATTTGCCAGTGCCCGAAGTAAAACTCAAGAGTTTACACCTTAAATTATCTTTGTCCATCTGGGGCCAAGGTATATACTATGGTCTGGCCACCCCCTTTCTCTAGTAAGGGAAATTGTGAAACCCTGATCCCACTCTCATCTCCCATCGTCTGTCTGTCCATAGCAGGGACAATGGATCTGCACTTCTTTCTACCGGGCAGCAACCTTAACCTAGTCACATAAGGTGGGGACTCCCCCCTCTCACCTTTGGGTTGCCCTTTAGGTCGATCTGACTGCGTCAATACTTCTGATGCCCATGATATAGGTAAGTACAGATCTGAACATCTTACTTCCGTATCCATTGAAAAACATCCCTCAGGACCACATGCGTCACCTCCTTCTGCTCCATGAAAGGCGTCTCTGTCTTCGTCTGACATTTCTTGTACCCAACTCGCAAAGCTTTTCCCCTCTTCGTCTCTGTTAAGAGTCAGTCTATCTAAAGACAACTCCTTGGGTTTAACACTACACGGGGCTCCCTCTGTGTCATACAGCTGCATGCTTTCAAGTGATAATTTTTTCCTTTCCCCTTTAATTCTTTCCTGGCTTTCATGTCATAATAGACTTTATTGATTGCTTCCCCAATGTTTCCAGAGTCAAACGCGTCCTCTAGATTTGCTCTATATGGACGTGGTAATGATTCGTATTCTGGGAAGAACTTTTCTATATCCTCCCATGCTACTTCTGGATCAGGATTCCTTACTTCCTTCTCCATGTGGTCAAGATTGCATGCTCTCTGCCTTCTCTTCTGTTCTATATCATCGTCAAATTCTCTTCTTTTTATCGCTTCTTCTCTCACACTATCTTCCTGTTTTTTCTTTGCAACCCTTCAATCATTTGGCTTTGTATCTCCACATCCTTTCGTATTTGTATTCTTTTATCCCTTAATTTCTGTTCCTCAACTTCTAGTCTTTCTTTCTAGCCTTTCCTGCCCATCGATTGCCCTCTGTCTGTTATCATGTCTTCTCTGCTCCTCTGCTCTTTCCTGTTTCTTCAATTGTCCATCTTGATACAACTGCTCCCGTCTTTGTCTATATTTCCTTTTCACCCCTTCTTCTTTCAATCGTTCCTCTCTTTCTTTATCTTTCCTATCCTGTTTGTCTTGATCTTCTCTTTGCCTCACATCCTCAATGCCTTTACCATCAAGTTTGAGCAAAATCTGACCACCCATCCATTTGTTCTGTAGAAGTGCTAACTCAGTTTTATCTCTTTCTCCCTTCCATCTCTTTATTTCTTTTCCTATATATAAGGAGGTGCTTGTTCGTTCACTTCTCTCTTTATCGCATCTCTCCTTGTTCCTTGGGAGCTTAGAGATTACATCTCTCTCAGTATTCCTCTCAGGACCCTCGTCACTGCTTTGCACAGGTGACTCATATGCCAGGTTACTATACCCCGCTGCTGCCTTAAACTCTCTTAATGGGTATAGCCCATCGTCTTTCTTAGTATCGCCTTCTATTTCAGGTGGGGTGGGGGAAGCATAGGGCTCCTCTCCCCCCTCTTTGCATACATTGAGCACCCAACCTACAGGAGGCTGCTCATCTTTCTCTTCCTGGTACATGTCCCAGAGCTCTAAGCTCGCTAATGGCTTGTCTAGCTTTTATCCTGTGTATGCTGCATGCAAATATGCCGTCATGTGTTGCAAGACTGCCTTCGATAGTGACCCTCCTTGCAGCCACGGCATAAACATTTTGTCTGCAGTCCCTTAACCCATTCCACACTATACTGTCTAAGCTTGGGTGAATGTTTTGGCAACTGCTTGCAGAGGTGCACAAGTGGAGTAACAGCCTCCATTTTTGACTCGTCACTCTTAACTGTCAATACTCACTTTCGCTTATCATAGATTTAAAAAGGTACGTTTCAGAAAAACAATAAAATTTGAGCGTGCACCGATCATCGCAGGATCTAATCCCTTCAAATCACGTTTTTCCCTTTAATCTTGGTAAAAAACAACATCAACAAGTTTTTAAGTAATTTCAGTCTCACTCGACCGCCCACATATATCTCAGTCTATGCACCACGAGACTCCTATTCCTGCCATTAAATATGTTCCTACAGAACTTAAGTTGTCCTCTTTAGATTCGTCTTTAATCGAATCCGTTTTATACATCACTTGTATTTAAAACAGTCTCTAGGTACAGCTTCTTCTGTTACGTTCTTTAAAACGCAGGCCCTGGGCGTACTCTTTATCGAGGCCTCTCCTCACGATGTCTCTTAATTACTTGGCTCACCCTCAAGTCAATGTTTATACAATATTTAACACTCTTATTCTCAAGTTATATTTACCCCAGCCTGCCTCCATTACTTGTTTTCTCCTTATTTTATACCTTTTCTTCACTTATTGCCTATACACCTTTTGCCACCTTATTCAGTTTGTTACTAACCATTCACATTTTCATCTTCGGACTCTCGGGAACATACACCTCTTTCACCACCTCTTCAACTTTCTGTCCGTTCAGCTTCTTGTAGACTTGGGAAGGGATTCTGTCTGAAACCGGGGGACCCATCACTCCCTGCTTGCAAGGCTGCCAATTTAAACTAAACCACTATCTACGGGGAGCTTCGCGTCCTTTCAGCTGAATGGCAAAGGTTGTGCGATATTTCCGGGACCCCAAAGTTTACTTATGTCGATGGGTCTTTAAGCATCCTCTCTGCTACCACTTGAACTGGATAACCAAGCCCTTTAAGATGAGTAGCAATTACCCCGGAGATGGATGGGGGTGCAGATTTTATTTGTACATCAATAATCAAAATGACTCAGGTAGTTGGCAAAAAGGATAACTGTTTTATTTTCAATTGTCTAAAACAGGGAGTACAACGAACATCAACAAACTCGCTCGATCCTCTTACTCCTCGCATTTCATAAAAAAACGTAGCTTACATACTAGAAACTCGTCATTATTGACATTAACCCACGTATTACTAATGTCATCCTACGCGGCAAGCTACAAAAACCTAGTGAAGAAAGTGATAGGTTCTACGAGAACATCCAGGTTTACGATCCATACTAGTATGGGACAATGAGTGAAAGTGATTGGTTTCTTAACATCAGGTGGGGCAAATGAGCCCTCCCCTCAAAATGGCCACTATGAACATCACTAAATGTACGACATCCCATTGGCTACACAAACTATAGGACCCTTAATTACGTGGACCCCTACAATTGATTGGCACTCTAACCTCTGTCAGTACTTTTCCACCTACGTCTAGCAGCACGCAGGCTAGACATCTAGGTGCTGGTGAGCTCGCCTTTAGCAGAGCTTCCCACTAATTAGCATAATAATCCATCATCACCTCAGTGGTCTGCTGTCAATTAGGACTTTGAACTTGTCCTTGAGAGTGTTCTTTGCTCTGGAGAATTTCAAGGGAGTGAAGGCACGCTCTTCCTTCATGCGTAGGTGTGACCATCATGTTCGTCCAACTTCATCTTTCCACATGAGTGGAGACCATGGAATCAAGTTTTTAGTGTCTTTAAAATACTATTCTTTAATAGACCTCTGACGTCTTCCTTGTTTTGTTCATGCCTTCTGAACAGGAGTTTTGTTCTTTCACACGATTTGTATCCAATGTCAGTTTGCTCCAGTCTGATATGACCTTTGCTCCTTTAGCTCATCCAACCTTGGCTTTCCAAGATTCACTTTGGTAATTCAGCTTCTGAAAACTGTGACACACTAGAAATGTGGCCTTCTTTTTAAAGTCCAGCACTGCTAAAATACGTAGTGGAACCATCTGTCCTGTACTGGATCATATATATATATATTGGCGCTTGCCACAATCTATTCACTATAAAGCTAGCCTCATGAATACTTCGTCTGCATATGTACACGTGTAAAAGTGTAAAATGACTTGAAATCTTCATCGTTTCTGTTGCATAAGCTTCACCTCGAGCCCGAGATATCACTTATCCTTAGTGCTTTCTTGATGTCTTATAGAATATCTTCATTCTTTTGTATCTGCATCTTCTACATACGTCAGCTTGACTCAGTGTGACGTCACCATTCATCTTTGTCACTCATTTGCTCTGCTTCTTCAGGAATTGTATTCAAATGGCCATCATATTTTCTGCAGTTAAGGTTTTCTCAATGGGAACCTTGCTTCCAGGATTCTCCTAGTTATTGGTATTCCCAATGGCACTGCATGGTTTTCATACTCTGGCTCCCAACATATAGGCAATATGGGCGAAATGGTTGAGGTGGGGGTACTTGGCTCCTCCTCTACATGATCTCCATCCGTGTTACTTTGTCGCATGCTCATTCCTCATCCCTATTATACTGCCGGCCTATGACAAATTTGACCCTCTCATTCCTCCTGACACAGTCTTTCCCTAAAACCTTCTCCTTCTATACAGCTCTCACGGTCTCACCACTCTTCCACTGTCTACTTCTGCTGTATTTTATTTGGCTCTATTCCCAGCTCTCTCACACTTCTAATATACTCTTTCTCTCCCTAAAGCTCCTTCCACCTCTTGGCCTTCTCCTCCTCTTCTGCCTTCCAATATCTAACTCCTCAAGTTATTTCCTCCTCTAGCTCTTCATCATTCTCCTCCTCTGAAAACAGTCCTCGCCTCTTCAAGCACCCAAACAACCTTTTTGTCTTTGTTGTCCTCTTTCAACTCTGTTAGGTCTTTTTCACCCACCCCTGTACAACTCTCCTCTTCAACCTCCTCTGATTACTTACCTCTCTCCTTAAGCTCTCTCTTCTTTCTCAACCACTGTTTGTCTCTTCCTTTCTCCTGGTCTTGCTCAGTCTGTGTCTTCTCTGGACTACTCTAGGCCTTACCCTACTCTTGTGTATAGTGGATCTCTTTAATGGTACTATCATGTATTCTTCCTCTAATCAGCTCCTCTGACAAAGCTCCTGTCCCCTCCACCAAGTCGTCAATCTCCTCCTCCTGCTTTTCTCTCTATCTCCCCCCTTCCTCACACTCAGGACATTGCCAGGAGGTCCCTATTCCAGCTCTTCCTTCTCAAAAGAATTCTCCCTTTTCTCATTTTCCCCTAGAGGCTCAATGTTAACCGAGCCCTGGTTCTCTCTAGGCTTGTCTATTGTAATAGCCTCCTCCTGAATCTACCTTCTTCCACTGAGCGACCCCTCCAGCTAATCCAGAATAGGGCAGCAAGACGTATCCTTGGCTTTAAGCACAGGGGCCACATCTCTGCTGTCATAAAAAGTCTTCACTGGCTCCCAGTTGCTGCAAGGATTAAGTTCAAATCCCTCTGCATCATCCACAAGGATGCCTGGGCCCAGGGACCACACTATCTTCAACTTTATCATACTAAATACTCTCCTTCTAGACCACTACGTTCCTCTGGAACCAACTCTGTGTGTAAAGCGTATTGCTAAACAGAGGGTCGGTGGTTGATCACTTTCCTCAGATGGCTCCCTCCTATTGAAAAGCCTCCCCCTGCCTCTCTGCCTTGAGCAGGTCTTCATTAAATTCCAGAAGCTCCTCAAGACTTTCCTCTTTACCTCCTCCTTCCCTTCTTCTCTGCTAATCCCACAGTTGCTGTGATTGGTGTCTGGGTCCCTTATGCATCCTTGGGGCCCCTGACCTGCCACACCCAATTGCCCCAACTCCTGTCTACCCTCAGCAATTGCCCTGTCACACCCTCCACATTGGAGGTTCTCACTGACCCCTAACGTGGCCCTGGGCGTATAGCACTCAACAACCCAAGCACTTCATCTGTGGTTCACCCATGAGCCCGGACTCCCCAGCACGTATGCCCTCTTCCCTCTTCCTTGCTACACTTGCACATTCTGAATACTCACAAGGCATAGTAGGTTTGTCTTTCCTTCCTTTTCCCTCCACTGATCTTATTAAATATTGTGTTTTGTTATGTAATTCACTCCCTTGTTCCCTCCCTCCGCCCTGTGGGTGCTTTGAAACGGTATTTGAATTGCTGTATAAGCACCTAACAAACAAACAATAAATAAATTAAACAAATAAATAAACTTAACACCTTCCTCAAACAGCCTCATTGCCTTCTCTTTTACTCTGCCTACCCCATCCTTAAGTTATCATACCTCTTCCTTAAATTCTCCTCTCTTTGCCTTCAACTCTCCAGCCTTCCCCAACAACAAACCTTCCGTCTCATCCTTTATATGTCTCCAGCCAAGCTCCTGGAACACCTCTGCCCTGCTCTTAAGATTCTATTTTGACCTTTCTTTGCCTTTTTTCTATCTCCTCCAATGTACATTCAAAATTCGGTGTCCTTGCCCTCACCAATCCAGGGCCACCTCATCCTCTTACATCCCTCCTCTCCAAACTTCTTCCAACTCCTTCCGCACTTCGTCCCCTTCTTCAAACTCCTTCTCTGTAATTGTGCTCCTACCACGGTACATCTCCCTCCTAACTCTTACACTGACTGCCTGTTATTTATATAGTGCTTTAGTGCCTTCTTCCAGCCACCTATTGAGGTAAGGGATCTCAGGTTTTCTGACTTGTGGTAGGAAGGCAAGGAATTGTAGTTTACAGGGTCTGGGCGGGTCGTCAGTGACAGCTGGACCGTAGCCATAGGAACTACATCCGCCATGTCAGAGTTCCCAACTCCCTCTTCCTGTTCAGTTTTCTGCTATATGCCTGGGTTGGTCGGTCCCTACTTTTAAAGATTGATGGGTGGGTTCTGTACCTGCACAAGGCAACTGCTCCTTGTTTCCTTTAAAAGGGCCCACTTGTTTGTCTCAAGGGTTCTGAGGGGGCCTGTCTAGTAGGTGCCAGTATATTCGGGTGATCCCATAAACGCCCTGGGCCCATTTTGGCCTGAGGTGGCTTAGACCTAAGAGTACTCTATTTTCCCTAGGGCCATCTTACACTATCTGTCTGTTCAGTGAGCATGGCTATGGATTTTAAGGGTTGTAATTTCTGACTAATGTCCCAGGGTATTATAGGAGATGTAGTCCCCATGTTACTGTCCGCTGCCAGCAACGAGGCCATCATGCAGTGGTACCCCTGGGGCCACCCCCAGAACAATTGGAGATGGTCCAAAAATGAACAATCATGTTAATTGCTGGCTCCCTCCAGAACATTCTTAATAACTTTTATTTTCGATATTTCATCTTCCCTTTCAAATGTCCTTTTTTCTAAAAACTAGGTTTATCAAATATGTGGCACCACAAGGCTTGGGGACAAATCTATGTCCCTTGGAAAATCACGCCATCGCCCTATGTTTCAGCTATTTTGTATACCACTACTAGGGGACCTTTGAAACAGGATCCATGCCAATGTTCAGCGGTATTAAAAGAACTGGACATGTACAGTATAAAATATGCATACCACTTATTGAAAGGTATTGCAGGGAATTTGCTGGGCCAATATAAGACATTCTGGCAGACAGTCTCAAACATCCTCACATTAAAGGGAGGGAATGCAAACCGTATCTTGAAGTGGCCCTAGGGTAACACACCTTCTGCTATAATGACATGAATAAATCCATACCAAAACAGAACAGAACAGAACATTTTAGGTGACCTCTGTTTGGCAGAAGAATGAGTGCATGCCTTTGTAGTGTGTGCCAAGCAACACAAAAGCAAATCAGAGAACAGTAAAGGCATAATGTAAATCATTTGCAAAAAAAAAACAGGACTGTCAGTTCCCAATGGAGAATCGAGGCCCTTAGATGCAGCATAATTTCCCCCAGGTGTGAGGGGCCACCAGTGTGGAGGTTTGGTCCTCGGTGTGACAGTAACAGCTTGTTTTGTCTCCTGGTAAATTGATTATCCCTGTGGAATAGCCCTGCATTATTAAATTAACTCCCAGCCTCATTAAAGTGCACTGTTCCTCCCTTAATAAGGCCCATTTAGGATCCATTTCATGGTCTCTTGCCTCAGCCGTACAGAACATCATGGCGTTTTCTCGTGGCAAGTCTGTGGTCGCCCTGACTGCGCTTTGGGCCCTCTTCCCCGTGTCGGTCGCCGATGGACTATTCCTTGATGCGTCCACCGAGTTTAGTCGCCCTGGAGATTACATACTGGGAGGCTTGTTCCCTATTCACTTCGGTTCCAGGGTTTACAGCGCGCCCTACAGGCCAGATGCTATGCACTGTGAGGGGTGAGTATGCCAGCAGGGGCTAAATGCTTGGTGGGATGGGCGCATTTGGGGGGTTACCCTGGACAGTGAATATGCATCTGAGGTGAACAAACTTGTGGAGATATCAGAGTTCCTAAAGAGGTTGGCGCCAGTGGAAGGCAGTAGCGCTGCGGCCAGAGGTGGTACTTTTCGGTATCGTTCGATGCTCCATCACCTCCCTAATAGCTTGGGAGTAAAACCAGTTGGAGTGATAGATGTACATAGAATCATTGTTTCTAGCTAGGTGTCTCCATATCTCTTATCCAGGCAGTCAGTGCTAGGCCTTGCACCCTTTTTTCCCAACCCAAGGTTCTCTGTAAAATCTTTTGCTAAATTGCTCCAAAGAGTTAGACTGCTGTACTCAGCTCCTTCATTAATTCAAGCCAGACTTATGGCTATGGATGTTTATCATAAGGACATTGTAGGTTAAACAGAATGTGGGAACCTGCACCAGTCAGGAGCTCAGAATTCCATATGTCGCCAATCCTGTGAGATCTCCCCAGTCTTCCTGCTAAACCCTAGATAACATTTACGATCCTGTGTACAGCTCACCAGGCTTGGAGCTGTTTTCTTCTGCAGCCCATTCTCCAACCAAGATATGGGAGGGTCATAAACAGTGTTTACCCCGTTTTTCAAAACAGGTTTTTTTTCAACCGTTTTTTCTAGTTTTAAATTGATTTTTAATTGTGTTCATTATGTTTTAAAACAAATATTTATAAATATTTATTTTATGCTGCACTAAAATGTTTCCTAAAATGTTAATCGATTTTTATCATGGATTTGCCTTTTTATTGCCGAGTCAAATGCGAATGAAAATAACTTTTGATTGGCATTTTAGGGTTAAAGTAGCTGATGATTCCACTTTAACATTTTGAGGGGATACTTTCAAAGCCCGAATCTGTGACATTTTGATAGCAATGTGAAAATTAGGCACTACAAGCAAATATCTAAAACTGGTTGGAATAAGTCAGCCAATGAGCTGCATTAGAAGGAAAAGAGGAGAACAATAAGGAAAAGTTGCATGAATCCGATGGCACATGTGGTCGGAATGTTTACATAGATATTGCAAAGTTAACATTGCATAAGGTTATATGGTTCTAAAATATACCAGGACGCTCCTTCTAACATGTACTATATACAGGCCGGGTGGACGGATTTTTGGCACCCTAGGCAAAAGCCCACAATGGCGCATCAGTTCCCAGCCCAGTGTCTGGCATGTCCAAACTCCCTTGTGCAGTATGGAGAACCTCCCTCCTCTTTCAGCATCCCTCTGATAACAGAAGTATTGCAGAAGCCTCGGTAGGCCCTGTGGGATGCTGGGAAATCAAGCCTCCTCACATAAAACAAGTGCAGCATAGACCAAATGATGCAAGGTTCCCCCACATAGAAAGGGTTTCTCTCGCATGAGCCTCAGTAGTAGAAGGCCCCCTCATATGGAACAGGTAGATAGACTACCCTGACACTAGAGTTCAACATCCAGTGCTTACAGAAGGCCCTCTGTCCCAGGGCTCTGACTGTGCACTGCTCGGAGGCCACAAGAGGCAATAACTTCAGACATCCTGCTGTCAGGATGCCAGAGCGCAGAACAGTCCACACATGGGGCCACACGGAATGAGACAAAATCACAAGAAGTGCGATTTCTTTTTCAGACGATGCATTGGGAGTTAGCCACACACAGCCCTGTATGGCCTCACGTGGAAAGCAGAGCAGGACAGAAAGACACATTCACACATGGCAAGTGTCACATACGAGCAGCAGTTCCAGTACAAGTGTGCTCACCCACCCGACCCAACACCACAGTGGCCGCTGCTCCACATCTGCTGGAAGCGCAGTGTGTGTTCCTTCAGTTGTACTGAGCACAGTCTACACAGGGTAACATGCAGCGCGTACTGCACGTTTCAGGACAGTCATGATGTGGGCACACAACCCGTTTCTTTTGGAGAAACAAAGCAAATGAGTGCCAGCGTGGCACAGGCTAGGCTGATTATTGCATGATGTTATACGGATGGGGTACATTTCATCGAAAAAAGTGTTCGAAAAAAACAAAGTTTTCGAAAATGATCATAGAAAGATTTGGCACAACCTGTCACAGTTTCTGCAAATGTCTTTCTTCAATGTTAGCCCAATTCACAGTCTTGTTGGCCCTACAGTGTAGCGCAGGGTTAGACTTTCCTGCGTGCACACAGTGGATCTCCTTCAAAGGTCTGAAAGTGGTCTACAGGCCTTCTACTGCACCCTGGACTGCGGCAGTCTTTCCTCTCACGCCTCTCCTCGTGAGACGTGCACTTTAAACCATTCACCCAGCGCTCCAGGTAAGAATCAGAGGTGCTTTTCTCTAGATTTTGGGAAGTTTGTGGTAAAACATTTTTTTTAAGGAGTAAGAATAATCGGTCTCATTTCGAGCTGGTGTAATTTTAGACAAGTAAAAATATGCTTCGATTAAAGAATAAATAGATATTTTCTTATAATCCAAACATGTTGTGTTGCAATAAATGAAAAGTGTCAGGTTTATCATTTAGGCGTCTTCGCATTATGCGGAACTGGACTCATGGGGCCTCATTACGACCCGTGCGGTAACCATGGCGCTAGTAGTGCCATGGTTGCCGCCGGTATTTTACCGATTCCGCCATGGTGAATGGCGGAATTACCGCCCTATTCCAAGGTTGGCGGGGTGCTAATTCCTCATTCACCATTGGCCCTTCCCCATTTCCATTTTTTTTGCCCCATTGGGCTCAATGGAAATGGGGAAGGCGGTAGTTACGGCTTTTACGGCGCCGTTAACCCCTTACCGCCAGGGTCGTAATGAGGCCCATACTCTTCTTTCATTCTGTTTCCTCTTCTCTTTCTCTTCGTTCCGCTAGTCTTTTTCAACTCAATGTCCCCCGTGCTCCCTGTGCGCAATCTCGTTTCCGCTCTTTTCAACTTCTTGCCCCCCTCCACTTCCTCTATCTCTTCACTCTTTCACCTCCTATTCTCTTCTTCGCTCTTCCTTAACAACTCACCTCCATCAGTCGCCTGTTTGATTGTGATCAGTCGACCCTCCACACCATTTCCTACGGCTATTTTATGTACTGCTGATTGTTCTTTGTGAAGCGCTTTGGCGAAAAGCGCTATATAAAATATAATAAAATACAAATACAAATACTAGAGATGGGAGCTCACCCATTAGTTTATGGAATGCTAACACAGCCTATCTTTTTCTGCTGGCTGTTTCCGCCTAGTGCTTTACAGCATTATTCTAGGTATCACAGTTATTATCGCAGGGTTCAGCCAGGTTGAAGTCCTGCAGTAAACTAACCCTAAGATTTAGCATCTATTTGTTCGCATCCTTGACCATCCAAGCACATATCGGGATGTTCATGTTTGGCAGGAACATTTTCGAAAACGTTGCATGTTTCGGTTCAATGCAAGTCGAACAGATGCATCTCGGTAAAATGGCATTCGGTTATATATACGGAAACAATGTTAGACATCTCTGATAGTGTCCTTCAAAGACCAGCTCCTCGATGTCCCTTGGTGTAAACGCGCTGCTGGAAGGGTGCTAGGGACTGCCCAGGCAAAACCTTTTTATACATTAGCACCTGTCAGAAGTTACATGTGAAGCGATGCAGGATCCCTTAGGGGGCAGGATGTTGCACAGACGGTATTAGCATAATTGACCTAAAAAACATTTGACCTAAAACATTTGATCACTTTTTTTTAGACCTTTTATTGGTCAAATGTAATTAAATATACTTATGGGGTGGGTAAGGGTATAGATTAGGTTGAAGGGAAGTGGGAGGTGGTTGCAGGGGTATCCCCCCGCATTTTAGACTGAACAAAAGGTTAAAAAAATGTGTTGAAATGTGATTAGGTCAAATGTTTTACGTCAGATAGACCCAAACCGCACAGACATCTACAACAGGCAGATTATTTAGGTTAACATACCTTTACTCGCATTTGTTTCCAATGAAAACCTATTTGTTCAAGTGTCCCACACCCCTTCCCACCCCTTTCATGTCTTTTGATGGAGAAAACTGCACATGTACATAGTGTATGCATTATTTATTTATTATTTATGCTTTTGGGAACTATTTCAGGGTTTTACCTGGCAATTCTATTTGTGTAACTTACTTTATGTAAAATGTAAACGAGTAAAGCTGGTTGGGCCTATTTTTTATCAAAGCTCTGTTATCTAGCTCGTGAACGCCTTTTACGCATTTCTTCATGCACCAACTGCTCCAAACCAGAAGTGCTGCGCTTTAGTTGGGAGAATGGCGCTACACACACCTACTCATTCATCCAATGCCGAATGTGGCTTGAGATGGGCCACATATATTGTTGACACTGCATTGAGAAAAATTTTCATAATCCTTGCACAGGCTCTGCCTGGCTGTGAGAGAGGCTTGCTGTTTCCTCACGGCTACTGAATTTTGTTTGTAGAAGAACTATTCCTCTTTTTCACAAAATCTCTTGTTGGATTTCCTGTCTGGGTTTCAGTGCAGAGAAGTCACTCCCTCTCTGTTGGCGCAGAAAGGGTAGGGAGAGAAGTAGGAGGAAGAGTTGGTTGATACTGCAGTAGCATCCAGACTTCACTTAAGCTCTATGGGGGGTAGAAAGGCTAATGGACTACACTGGGCCAACTTTCATGGGCTTCAGTCATGCACTGCACCACAGCTCCCAAACACTTGCAATCACATGTCCACTTTACCCTGCGGGGCGCCTGCCAGGCTGTCAAGGTAGTCAAGTGGCGCGCACAGGCCCTGGGGCGATAAGCTGTCATGCAGTTGCCACAATTTGCTGCATTCCTAGCAAACATGTTCTTGCTGTCGATGGCTGGCCTCTGTGAAACTGGGACCCAGGGATCCTGTAGAGGCATGTGCTTCAGCAGGCAGAGTTAGATAACCTGCTGCTGAGAACTAAAACAGTGCAACCTTGCCTGCATGCCCTTTAAATATTGTGCCCTAGGCAAATGCATAGATTGCCTAGTGCTCCCTGATTTTATATATATATATATATATATATATATATATATTTATATATATATTCACAGAAAAAGCCTTACTTAAGCGCATTTAAGTTTCACATCAAATATTAAAAAATACTACTATGCTTCATGCCCAAGTTGTTTCGTACTTGGTCCATTTCCGTCAAAGCGGTTTTTACTGTACGCACAAGCTAAAATGTAATGACTTCTTTATTTTATAACCGATCTTTCTAGTCTTGGTGGAGGGGGGAAGCATAGGGGGAGCCCCCAGTACAATTTTATCTGCAAATATTCAGCTAAATCCATAGTACGAGTCAAAAGTTATTAGCAATTCATTTTTTCAATTTCCTATGTATCTCAATACTCAACTATAGTTTGGTGACCGCCACACTATAATGTGTGTGTGTGTGTATATATTTGTATATACTTTCATCGCTGAAATAGCTGTTTGTGGTATTCAATACCATTTTTCATGATAAAAACAGGGACGCATTTCATTGACTAATTTGGAGTACTGTCAAAGCAACTTGTGTGATTATGCAGTGGACATTCCGAAGGCAAATCTGCACCACAACTCTTGCAATACCTTCTTTCGCATTTTCGCAGTGGTATGGTCACAACTGCTGGTGTCAAGCATGGCACAATCTCTGGCTTCCAACATACAGGAGGGAGAGGGGCAGGACGTCCTGCAGGGCATTCAGCTGCTCCTCTACAACCCAGTCCAAACTCGCCCAGAAATTCATGGCACTAGTGTAAAGAGACCGTACCCAGGGATGATCTGTCACATCTGTGATGTGCCATCTGTATGTCTTTTCTGTTAGAAATGCCATTTTCACTTTTTTAATAAATACACATAAATGCATTATGAGGTCCCATTTAGCTTGGACAAATGCAAAACGTATACAGCTGTAAGATTTTCTTACAGCAGATTAAAAAGAGCAACCCTTACATGTAGGGTGAAGGCTGGATATTATGCTTACATTTATTCCAGTTACCGCCAGGAAAGCCATTTAGGAGTTGCAAAGGGGCACAACTGCGACCCCTGAGAACTCCCCTGCTACCCCTGTGGTCTCCCTGGCTACCCCTAAAAAAACAAAAAAACATTTTTAAGTTTTTTCTAATGCAAGGTCTTGGGTTGTGTCATGTGGCTCTTTGCTTCTGGAGTGGCTGGCTTTCTTGTTCAGGCCTCTTAAAAATATAATTTGTTTTTTAAAAAGAGCTGGGGTTCTACAACTCTAGCAGTTTTAGCAGTGACCCTAAATAAGGAAGAATAGGAATGCCAAATAAGTTGTCTTTCTGGAATTCTATACAATAATTGCAAGACTCATTAAAGGTTTATTTCAGGCACACGTCAGGGGGTGAGTCACTGATTTAGTGTGTTCTTAAACACCTCAACTCAGCCTTTCATCATTCTGAGGTCGATAAATGAGTACCAACACAGGTTGGGTGATATTGTATGTATATTTGTTCGTAGTATACTTAGGAACAATGTTATGTGAGGCCACTTCCTGTTTTGTCAAGGGGTGAACGGTCGTGTTCCATGCTTCTCGTGATATCACTTCGGGGTGCGGTCAAATTACATCACTTTCTGTGATGTCATCAGAGGTCAAGGGTTGTGTGATGTCACTTCCACTACCCCTGGCATTTTGCTGTGTACAAGCTTCAAAAAAGGAGCTACCTTCTAATGGCACAGCACGTCTAAGGCATCAAACAGGCCACCATGCTTGCCTTCAACCGTATCCCATGTCCCCCACAAAAGAACCACCATCGCTGCCCAGGCAAGCGCATATAGACTGGGCGCCATTCTCCTGCAACACGGCACAGGATCTGAAAACATGGTGGCCTTTGCAATCGGATGCTTGGCAGAATAAGAACATTATCCAGTCTTAGAATGTGAGATGATAATTTGCGACTGGACCAGACAACATTTCTGCATACACTTCTGAGGCAGGATATCCCCCTTGTGCACAGGCCACAATCACCTAGACCACCATCTTACTCTAGGTGACATGAAGAAAATGGCTTCTATACTACTTACACTGGCAGACAAGCTCAATGAGTTTTATTTTTGAGGTACAACATGTTGTGGGGCTTGCAAAAGAAGCATGTGTACTGCCTTCCAGCCTGCCCACATGGCACCGCCACTTGGAGCAGTGCAACGGGCATGAGTGCATTTTAACCAGCATAACTGATAGTTCTGACGGCACAAAAGCAGGGCACAAGTCGAGGGATCACCGGGTGCATTCAAGAAATAAAAAAAGGTTCTGCACCCACTGCAAGTAAACAGTGTGCAGCCGGGGTCCTAACCCAGGTACCTGGGTGTGGAGGTGTGGGATATTTTTACCCATGCCAATGTGCCCCACTGCACCCTTTGCCAATGGGGAAAGAAACAGCCAAAAATAGATGCGCTAACCTCTGTGCACGCAAATATCTGTAAAATTGCGCATGGTTCATAAATCACAAAAGGCTGCACACCCCTGCCACACACAGTCAAAGTTGGTGTAAAAACAGAACTCACTGCAGGAGAATGCCAGTGGGTGCTGATACAGGTACATGAAGCAAGGCCACAGAAGTGGGCTAAACACCGAAAATGTCTTTTTAAAATGCAGCTTTCCTGACCAATTGCAACCTTCAAAGTGCTGTTTTGGCGCTAAATTCAATCATTTTCAAAGTGAACTATTGACATTAAATGTGTGCTGAAACCACAGAGCATCCAGTACAGTCAGAAGAAACCTGGCCTCACTGACTGGCAGCAACTAAGAAATGTATTTCATGCAAAAAAAATCCCAGCACTCAAAGACAGAATATTGCTGAGTTAAATGTGTGTGTGCTGCATAAGAAAATTAGATGTAAAAAACTAAGTTTAAATTTGTTTTTTCTCTGAAGAAGTGCAAAATTTGCCTGTTTAAAGCATGTTTTTTGTGAAGGGTTTAATTCCTTTAATTGTCAAAATCCATTATAAACTCTGTACATTTTATATCTTTTAAATGAAAGATTGTAGGTGAATCTTAAAGTAACCCAGTTGGAGCTAACTGGTTAATTCTGATTGGACAGTGCCCAGCCTGGCAAAGATGGCACTGCATGTTGACATTAAGCTTCTCCCAGGAAGGCTTAATGGGTGCTGGAGGTTCCCGTATATTTAGAACAAAGTCCTCATTAGCCATGAGTCTTTGGGTGACCCAAGGACAAAGGAAGGCTTGGACACCCATCCTCCCAAAGGAGGGGCAGGATGTGGAGGAGGGTTCACAGTGAACTTCAAAGGAATGGCCATTTGCTCACTTGGGAAGTAAGAAAAAAAACCTGGCATGGATTTTGAATGGAAATTACTTATTGTGCCTCGGAACTTTATGACATTTAACATGGCAGCCAAAATAAGTAGACGAGTGAAAAATACATACTTATGAATCTAAACTCATGCTAGACATTTGACGATTTGGTAGGAGTTCTTACTACGTAAGGAACCAAATATACACCAAAACACTGATTGTGGCAAAACTATTAATGCTGCAAATATGATATTGTATACCCATGTTCTAGGGGTCATCACCCAGATAGGTATTGAATTAGAAATTGTTAGGCCAAACTGTTATGGTTAAAAAGGACAAAATTCCACAGAACGACAAAGACGGCTCTCACAGAGATGGGAATTGGATACCAGGATAACCCATAAAATATATAATGTATGTGTCTGATTTTAGTAGAGGGCATGATTGTAAAAATGTGTATTTATGTGAAAGTTAAATTGTGGTTCAAATCAATGTGGGAGTGCCTAAATCGCATCATAAAATATGACAGCTCTTTCTGACTGCCAACCAGAACAAGGCAAGTGCCTTTGGCCACTCACAGCTGTGGGGGTGTGGTCTGAAATTCTGCCCATACCATAAACCTTGTGATTTCACTTAGTAGGATAAATATAGGAAGGAACACACACACTGATTCCTGACTTCATCCTGATTTCCGCGCAGCGCTTTGTTCCTGACTTCATCTTGTTCCTGACTTCTTCATCTTGTCCTGATTCCAGACTTCTGTGCAAAAACCAAGGCCCAGTAATTGCTGAACTCTTTTTAGCTAGGCCCAAATTCAACCATCCCAAACTTAATGGAAATGAATTCTGATCCAGTCTGGCTTGCTACCATTAAGGCTTGCCGGCTGAAACTCACCATCCTGCTAAATCTACCGTGTCCAGTGGCCAGAAGGGCCAATCCAAATCCAGTCTGAGGTGCAGTCCAAATTGATCAGAACCGCCCAGCTGACCTATCCCTCCAGAAGTGCCTGATGCCGGTAGACCCGATCCGATGACCAGAACCCTGACGGTCCAATCTTAATTACAGTGGACTGTAAGTATCAACAGGAATAATAGTAGCCCATAGTATATTTGCCTTGTCCTATCCTAATCTCAACCTATCCCGTCTTTAACTTCAGAACCTCTAACATTGTCAGAACCATTCTTGCACTGATTTTTTTCTCTCATTTGTTTCATTAAACATAACCCATTAGTGATTTGGATTAAATAAAGTAATTCCCATACAGAACGGAAACCAGAGTATCATGCGTGAAGAGTTACAAGCGGCCGTGCGTAACTGTTGAGATTCACGAGTGGCATTCTCTTTTTCATAGTCATAAATATATTGTAATAAAACCAATCTGTCATTTTTAAAACCAAATTTCTGCTTTTCTCTGTTCTATTTTTCAAAAATGCCCCTCACTAAAACTTCCATAACTTCTTCAATTTTATAGATAGAAATGTAATTTCAACTCTAAGTTAAACCTAAGACCCCTAGCTGAATCGACACCTACACATCGGAACAGTGTATTTGACCAGTTTTTATCAAAAATCGCATAGTGAAATTTTGCTGTGAATTTACATTTTACAAAAGTTTTACACGTGTCTTTTTCCATCCAAAGTGTTTCTTCACTTCCATTCCGATATAAAATGTTTACTGTTGTTTATCTTGTAGCTCATGTGTGTTTGGACCTGTTTAGTGCTGCTCTCCTACGAATTTCTATCAGTTTGCGCATTTTTGCCCACTTTGCATTGTTTCACAAAGCCATTTTCAACTGTCAGTTTAAAAAGTGTCAATTTCCAAAAATGGTTTTCTCTCTTGTTTGGGGAGGGAGGATCGCATTCAAACTCTAGACATTGTCTTTCATTCCTGAATACCTGCTGCTTACTTACATCTGTGTAGGATTGGTCATTTGTGCCTTAAGAAATTTGCAGGGGGAAATATTGACCTAAACGCTATCTGTTCACAAACCAAAACTGTTCTTTTTCCTGTGTTTTCTGTTCAGGTTTACAATAAGTGAATTCAATTGCTTTACTTATTTTCTGAATTGTATGGTCATCACTTGGTGATTGCTGCCCCATATATATATATAAAAAATGTGTGTTTGATTTGAATATTAAATAAATAAATATATATCTACTTTTATCAACTAGCCTGATTCCTGGTCCAGTGTGAGCTGGGGGGGGGGGGGCGGTGGGGTTATTTTGAGATGAGTGTGGTATGAGTGGTATATCATTCAGAATGTTGAACCTATAGACATAATAAATAAGTATTTCATTGCGCACTACATGCTAGGCGAGACCCGGGTGTGTGCCTGATTGAAATCCTTAACAGAGGCCAATCAGGGGCACAGTTAGCCTCAATATTCTGAGGTGATGGGTGACAGTTTTGAAAGCTGTTATGAGTTGGGCATTAACTCATTGCGCTGTGGACCTCGTCCTTCCCCTGAGCCCAGGAGGCTGAATAGCTATTACTTTGTTTGGCCCTCTAGATGTGCTTTTCACCCCAATTCAGAGGCTTTTTAGTTTCACAAAGAGATGCTAATCATTGGAGGTGTGCCATCTAAAAGCTGAGCCCAGCAGTTAAGCCCTTGGCTTCATAATGGGTGGTATAGTGCTATCGCCTGGGCAGGCTTTTGTTCTCTGCCACTTTACCATTGCTGCTGCCACCTTAATGATGGTTTACATTTAAATAGTCTGTTCTCGTAGGTGAGAAATTTGACAGGCTCTTGCTGTGGCACCCCAGGCTGAGAATCACATGAATGTGCTACCTTCTGCCTGCTGTATCACCCTCAAAGTGGCAGGGATTAAACCCTCCCAAGCCAGAGCCTAGCGCCTGTTAGGCAAGATTTGTATGCAGTTCCCTCTGGGACCACTACACACAATTCTGTCTACAGGTGTAAGCAAAAACCAACCCTTAGTATAAGTCTGTACCACACACTTTTGGTAGCGAGCTGAGCAGCCAGGCTTATCTTAAGAGGGATTTGAGCAGTAAATGATGTTACACAGATGTCTTTAGTTACAATTACCCAGAGAGACTCGTATCAAGGTTTCTTGGTAAAACACTTCTTAATTTATTTTACAGAATACCATACTTAAATATACTAAAATATACTATAGTACTGTACTCAAATAAGGTTCTGAGGCATTTACACTACTTTGAAGTAGGAGCAAAATGGCATTCAGTAAAAAGGCAAAGGCTAGGCAGAATATGTACAGAAAGGATCACAAATATTCTTAGGCAGTTCAGAGTCTTTGAGTTTACCAGAAGGGTCAATGCAATTCAATAGGATAGACCAAAGTCAGTGGGCTAAAAGTCTTGGATAGGATAAACCGGTTCTGGTTTCCAAACGTCAAAGTCTCTGTAAAAGTTCACAGAAGTAGTTTGAGAAGAAGAGAATCATATGAGGGGTCACAAGCTGATCAGGCCTGAAAGTTGAAAAAGTTGTACGAACTTTTGTCGCGGGTGATAAATTATCTCCATCGGGTTTTCACAGTACCTTTTAAATGAAGAAAAGATGCAGCACAGATGTTCCTGGCAGTTCCTACAGATCTCGCTGTTCCTGAGCCTCAGTCGTGGGGACAAGAGGGAGGACGTCGGGGGATTCCTGCACTGCACGGGGACAGGTACACAAGCTGGCAAAACTTCGGTTTCGGGTAGCTGTTCCTTAAAGCCCACAAGCTGGTGTCCTTCTCCCTGGTTATTCCTAACCAGCCTTGAGAACGATATCCAGGTGGCTTATGAGTTGATTGGTCCCACCAACTCAAAGGAAGAAGTCGTCCTTGAAGGGGCTTCTCTGTTGAAAGGAGTTTCAGCGATTCGGACCTGCAGCACGGCTTCACCAAGCAAACCAATGATCCAGGAGTTGCAGCAGTTGTCTTCCTTCAGCTCATGTTCGGTTCTTTCATTCCAGTGGTCGACTCTGCCTTCCAAGCCTTGAGACTTGCCTTTTATCCTCCCATTCATTCCAGCCTAGCTGCCACTCACCCAGCAGGGTGGCTGTCACGCCAGAGTGCATTTGGGTCTCCTAGGAGACTAAGCACAGGGAGTTTCGGGCACCTCCCTCACTTCTTGCCCACCCCAGACACTCAGGCGCCAGAGGCGGTCTTCAGTACTGAAGCCCGCCAAAGGATATGAAACAAAGGGACCAAACCTGGTTTGGCACACAGAGACAAACACTAGAAGGACCTTTCCAAAAAGAAATGGCGAAAAAAGAAGACCGGGACCCATTTAAACAAAGGGGGCTCAGGCGCCATCTTGAAAAACATGGCTCTGGTGGATTTTAGCTACCGTAGCTACGAATAGCTTCGGGAAAAATCATGGTAATACCAGTGCCACCAGCCATTCTGAGAGGGAAGGGTAGCATTTGACTGCTACATTTCGTTTCTAGATGCAGGGGACACTAGGTACCCCCTCCAGCACTCTGCTGTAAGGCAGAGTGTGCTGGGTCTAATAATTTAAAAAGACTAGTAAAGCCAATTTAACTTTACATTCTATGGGAAACAGTAGTTTATCCCAGAGAAGGTATTTAAACCTTGGGAGAGCCTGCAAGGCTTCCCTGTGTCACTGCACTGAGGGTGCTGTGTGACACACATGAAAAGATGATGCCTATGGAGTTGTCTAAAACTCCATAATAAAAAGAAACAAAATCAGAAAACACTTTGAAATGAAAAGTTAAAAGTTCCAAAGTTTGGCAAAAGAGCTGGAGGGCTCTAGTAGAGAGAATTGGCACATTTATGAGAATTCTCCCTAACAGAGCCGCCCCTGGGACAGACACTTTGCCACAAGACCACAGGACTCACTGATCAGGAGGATGTAAAATGTCTCATGTTGACATTCTGCTACACATGACATGTTTTGTTAAGATTTTTCGGTATAAAAGATGCACACCGTATCTACTTAGCTAGCAACGGTATAGGACAACTGTTCTCTTGACAAATGTTTATTTGTCCTCTGTGCTTTCTTCAATTGGGAAAGAAAAATTTAACTAAATTTGCATATTTCACTTAAGAATATGCTCACTTCGTATGATGTCACTTTCCATTTTATATGTCAGAGTCCCCCCCCACATTTTTAGTTTGGGATATTAGGTGGCGCTTGTGCCACCTATAAGCTGAAACTATTGCAATACGGTACAATATTTGTTTATTTATTGTTTGGTAGTTAGTGAATAGCATATGAGGAGGAACACACAGCTTGTAGATGTTGTTTGGATATTTAACAATCCATTGACTGCCCATGGCTTTGCTACTCCCTATGGCCATTCCCATCCAGTTCTTGCCCCTCTCCGCCAAAAACCCCTCCTTGCGCGAACTCTTTGAGTTCGCTTTAATCAAGTGTTACTATCACACTTTGCACTTGAAGTGCCTGCCAATGTTTTGTCAAAGCAGTCTTCTGAGAGTTACATGTAATTGGAGCTGTAAACCAGCTACTGGTGTAATAAGAAATGTCTTAACCAGGTCCACTCGATTTATAAGCACTACTTGTGTCCTTCACTATTGGCAAAGCCCACAGTTTTGGCTTGTGCATAGACATTTGTCAGGCACTGCTGTTAGATACCCAGTCAATACCACTATGGCAGAGCCTGGCAAGTGCCTTTCCCATGCCTACACAAAAGCCCAAATTGTTGGCATAGTTAATAGGTGTTTAGGACTTTAGCCTGCACTAAAGGTATTATTCTGGAGGTATCATGTCCTGCTTCCGTCATCACAGTGGGCACCACTGTGTGCTGGGCATCTTCTTTAGCCAGGTCCCGGGCAGAGTACGTTTACAATCAGAGCCCAATGGGGCAAAACATTCTCTATGGGAATTTGAATGGAAAATGTGTTTTGGAACTCACGCAATATAACTTTTCTATACTCTACCCCCGTCGATGGACACTGATTAATCTTTCTATAAGTAAACTGAACATTTCGTGCATTTCTGTCCATGAGGCCAAAAGTTCAAATCAGCTCAAAACTGCCTCTTGCTATGGTCCTGCTTCACTCTAAATGTGACAGGGGATTCAAGCAAATCTATGCACCTACTAAGGTCTGTGACAACCACACCATAGGCTTGTGAACTCAACGGGCATAGTCCACTTATCTGGCACATGCTTGCCCTCCCCTGGACCAGGACTTACCCCAGTGGGCTGCTATATGCCGCTTCACAAAGGTTTTGTAGAGCAAAATTGGTGAACCTGGACTCCGCTCGCAAATCTACTTGGCTGCCAGCCTTAACTTTTTCCAACTAGTGACCACCAATCAGGCCCTGAATTCTCATTTCAATTAAAGTTTTTAAACTGTTTGGGATCCCAACCCCCCATTTCGCTTTAGTTTTTGGGGCACACTTATTTTTATTTGAAAAATTCGATGGATTTTAACTCAATCAAGTGATGTTTGCAAATCAAGTTGGCCCAGATGCCAATAGCTAAGTACACGTTAGATGAACATTCATATAGCATTTTATGTTATGTTTATACCTCACACCCTTACTGTGACAAATCAAATTCCGGGGCACCAGTTGTCCAGGGATGAATATCGGTTTCTAAACCATCAATCAGCCCCACACCTCTAGTACACCAGTACAAGTGAATTATAAGACCCCCTTGTCCAATTTTCGTAACGTGGACGGAATGGCAGGCTTATCTCCGCAAGGTCATGGATCGTTGGTTAGTTGCAACACAGCAAAAATACAATTACCCAATGATAAAAGGGACGGTCCAGTCAAGGTTGTATAAAAATAGCTACTTTATTATTATTACAACAGACAATACTAGCAAACTACAAAATTAAACCACCCTGTAAAGGAACACAGAGGACAGACAGTTTCACAAAGGAAAGGGATGCACTCTGGATACTGACAGGAGGGTAGTTCATAAAATAATCAGTCTTACTGTTCAAGGTTACTCAGTTCCAGCACCAAGGGAGCAAAGGGTCGTAACTTTCTCTAGGGGCCTTTGGAGAAGGACCAGGGGTCAGAACCATAATGTACCTGGTGCTGAAGAGGTTCTTAGTGTTCGACAGCATTGAGGTGGTTCCAGGGCGCTTCACAGCACTTGAGACAGAGTACCAGGCGGCAGACAGTTCAGCAAGCAAGGCTGGATAGATGTCTGCAGGCTGTCCGGCGCAGCGGCTCAGGGCCAACAATCATTGTCTCTGTGCTGGTTGACCGATCTGGAGTGCTGAACGAGGCATCCCGGATGGCTCTGGTCACTGTGGTGTGACAACAGAAAGCGGTGCAGCTCGATGCGGTTTGAGGACTCGACTGTCTCGAGAATGTCCTTAAAAAGATGGATGCTGGATGATGATTGTGTGGCAATTCACCTAGCTTCTTCGCAGGGCTTGTATCGTCCTTTCAAGGTGGATGACCCAAAGCTCAGGAGAGTGATTGCAAGCAACAGTGTCCTTAGTCCGGGCACACTGTGTCCTGGCTGGGTACCGGTTCTGGAGCTGCTGGATGGATCCTCCGAGTCCGGTATCTCCCTCTGTTCCCTGGGAGATGCTTAGGGGAAGGCTCTTGCTTCCCTCTTGGAACACCTGGCCTTCCTTCACTGGCGGAAGATGTAAGATAGACTGTACCTCCAGCCCAGGTCCAAATGAGTCCTTCTTCTTACTCCTTTCAAAGTCATCATCTGATCTCTCAAGTGAGGGGTTCAGCCCTCTCTTAAAGCCAAACAGGTCCCAGTGATTGGTGCAGGCTAATCTTCTGTTATGCATGAGGTCAGGACCAGCGTGCGCTGCAAAAGGACAGACAAGAGGTGACAGCACATACCCAAGTCCCCCACATTTGCTTATCTGTTGTAGATTAAAGTGTCTCTCTGGTTAACTGAGCCCTCTGTGACTCTTGATTAAAGCGCAGGTCTCCCTTGAAGTTTGTGATGTGAGCAGGCTTCCTGTGTCCCCTAGATCACATGCTTCATCCCTCTGAAAAGGGGTTGCTCCGCAGGCAAACCTGCGGTAACTGCTGATCCCAGACAGGCCATTCACTGCCTTTCAAACAGAGTCTTGGGAACTAGCTTAAAGCTGACACATTGCATACCAAAGGGGTGTTAGCCCCTCCTTCCTGTTGTCTGTTCTGCAATTTAGCCTCTTCAGGCTTGCCTCAATTATCTCTCGTTAGTATGCACTGCCACCAGCTGAATGACAATAGGAAAGCAGATCCATGGAGCCTTTGATATTTAAATTAGGCTGCCCATGCCTGGAGGAAGGTGTGCCTTGCCCCTTCTTGAGATGCTTTGATGTAACTGTGGCTGTCACATTCCAGCTGAATATGACAGGGGAAGACGGCGCCTGTAGTCTTCCTGGACTACATGTGACTATGCATTTTGTGCGGGCTGCAGATGAAATGTGTGCGGAATGACCTCACACAATTCTCAGAGGTTGATCTCCCATCATTCCTTTTCATTTATCAAAAAATAAAAAAAAGCCCAGGCAAGCAGACTCTCCCTGTGTGGATGGAGAAGAGGGCTTGGTGTGTTAGTGAGGATAGGATGGGTTCAGATTTATGCACTTTGCAAGAGCAAAAAAACTCACTTTTGGAGTTTAAATGGGATTTTGTTATTTTCTTTTTGGGATCACCCATAACTTGAGGAGATACCTCAACCCCCTGGACAGAAAGGCAATCAATAAACCACATTTGAAATATGCTCATTCATTTCAACCATACTTACAGAGGTGCTATCACTGCCTCTCTAATATATATGTCATCCTTTTTTCTGAAGAAAGAACAAATTGGTACTAAAGTAGGATAACCCTATCATTTCTTTGTGAGCTTGTCGCACCAAAAAAGATAGATTTGTTAGACTTTGAATGAACTCTAAAACTAAAAAGGGACAGGTTAAAGTGCAAAAGTCAGATCTCCAGATCCGCTGGTGCCCAGAGATTTTGAGCACCAGTCACTCCCAGAGAAGCAACGTTTAATGTTGCGCTGTGGAATCAAGCATTAGCAATGGCGACCCATCCATCAATTTTGAAGCAAAGTGCAGTCAAGTTGATTAATCTAAAAATAGACCTTAGTGTGTCTCGGGGCACCCTGATATACAGCTTTCATTGCTTTTGGACTTTGCTGACCTCAGTCCTCTTTCTATTTCCACTGCTGCAGAGAGGAGAGTGGAGTTTAAAAACCCCTGTAGTCCGCAGAGTGGCACAGAGACGGTGCAAAGTCTTGTGAGTCTCTGGAGGCTCATGGGGCTCGAGTGGCACAGTACCTTTTCTCCATGGAACGCGACAGACAATCAATGTGGAAGCTCCATCAACCGCTCACTCGGCTGCAATTATGGCGTGGAAGCGAAGGAGGGCTCTGCAATCCAGCTGCGTTTACACGCCTGACGGACGTAACCAACGGCAGATACCAAGTAAGAAAATCTGTTGTTACACCGGGCTCTGCTGCATGCGCGTTAACGATGACTCTAAATGCAGAAGGAGCCCAAGCACTAATTATAATACAACTTCCATGGTATCAGCTACCCAAAACGGAACTTTAAGCCTAGGTGAAATGAGTACTAACGAAATCTCACCCCCTGAAAATTCCATTGTAACCTCCTCCGGTCCACCCGCACAAATTACACTAAATTATGAATGCGGTGAGACCACCCCTTTCAAATTCGCTTCCAATGTGTGCTATGATGATAAATGAACGCATGCTGAAAGACATAAATGCTCCAAGTGCAGACGAAATAAAGGCCGCAAAGGCGAAGGCATTTGTACCATCTTTGCGTGTCTTAGCCTGGGGAGTAATGCAGCACTTTGAATTGGCCTTGATGTTGCAGAATAATCAGTGCAATCGTAGAATGCAGCGCCTGACGTCTGAAAGCACAGGTACTTGGCTTGAATGCGCTATCTGCCCATCTAAAGTACCGTTTGCTGTGCATGAGACGGAATCCCCAATGGGGACAAAACTAATTTCCCCCTTGAATGCTGAAACAAAGAGGGGTGATGCAACTTGTTATAACCAAAAGGCCCATCAAATTGTGAATATAAATAATGACGGAGAAGTTGAGCCACTTCAAAATAAGCTGCACATGGAGGAGCCCGAGGAGTTCTTTCCCGTCATTCATGAAAATAAGGAATACTTTGATCAGCAGAAAAACAACAAGCTGTGTGAAAAAAACTTTAGTCCAAACAAAAGGCGTGACTCATTGTCAGTAGTGAATAAGCTCTTACAAGACTTGACTGAAATGAATGAAACTCCAAAACATCCATCAGTGACCTCATAAATGATGAGGACACCGATAAAGAACCTTCAACGTCTAGACTAATATGTACAACCCTATAAATGAGGATACCTTTGTGCCCCAATGGCCAATAGGTGCCAGGAAAAGAAGACGGGTCGCGTCTACTTCATCTCCATTGATTTACTGCTCACAGAACAGAAACACAGCTCGAAAAAAAGTTGTGAACCTAAGCACAAACATAAATGCTAAACACGATGTCCTGAGTACAGGAGATATTAGTACCTCCTCAACAGATGAAACATCACAAGATTCCTCGTTTATGGAACGCGACCACCCAAAAATAAGATGTCTGCATCATAAAGCCACCAAAAACCAAGCCACGATGGACATCCACATGCAGAAACTGCTCAAGGAGGCTCTAAACGATCTTAGACCTTATGTGATGTCCTCCCTAACTATAGCTATGGCACCCATGCTCAAAATGTATGAGAAAATTAATGAAAACATAAAAGACCTGTCGACTTGGTCGGCACTTACAAACTCCAAACTGCTAAGTGCCGAACAAGATAATGATCCCGTAAAGTCCAAAATATGGGAAAACATAAGAAGAATTGACTCTTCTCTAAAGGAGCTAGTGAACCAACAAAAAAAACAATAGTGAGGACAAGAAATTACTGGCTGAAGTGGCCAGAGAATCCTTGGGCCTCCTAAAACACAATCAAAAACTTACCAAAGAAGACTGAGTGAACAGCTTACCGATTTTGAACCAACCGGAGTGTATTAAAACTTCGGCCTCAACAATAGTGCTGTCTGATGGTGGCTTCTGCAGAAATCCAGAGAGCAAAGACGCAGAGCAAGCGTTTGGCAGCCAGCTTCCAATGACTCTACTGATGGATACAGGGCAACTTTCGATTTCAGTACAGCAGGACTTTGGCAACAATATCCAGTGTCAGTGCGAAAGACCAGAAGTCCTTGACCTGGAAAAAACGGATGAACGGTTAACAAGGCACCAAGTACAGTGTCAGATAAATACTGTTGGCTCTTGTGCCAACAGTAAGGATTCAATTAATGAAACCGAGCCAGATATGACCCAGTCTCTTCCCTAAACTTCTGCCAATGGGGAGGGCATTGTTGGCAACCCGAATGTGATAGAACCTCCAGCTGATGTTACTAAAGACAAAACGTATTCGATATTTCCAAAAAATCTGAACATGTCAGTAAATTTACCTCAAGCAAAAAAATAAAAATCGAAAAATCAAAAATGCAAAAGAAAACTAAATAATATTGGCTCAAGGAAATTCCTTAGAAATTTAAAATCGGTAAATGTCTTTGTAAACACAGAACAGCCTAATGTCAACCTCAAAAAGGATGATCAAACAGTGAACCCCTCCAACAAGCTCCCCTCTAATGGTCCAATTGCGCTTAATGAAAGTGTGGAAATCCTCCCAAGTGAATTAATAAATCTTTCAACATATGAAGATGAGACTTGCCTAGAAGCTAGTGAAGAAGACTATGATGATGAAAACACAGACATACCTGTTGGGGTGCCGTACGTGGAGATTCCAACACCATTGATAACTGTTTTTTTTTTAGCCCTTGGTAGAGTGTGCCAACTGGTTCTACCCTCTGGTGCCGACAAGCCTTCAAAGACAGGGGCTCAGGCCTTTAACTTCTTGACGATGGATGATAAAAGAAGGCGCTTGGTTACTTTGAACTGTCCTACAGAAATTTTAAATGACAGACTCGCAATAAGAAGGGATTGCAATGGAAAGGTACTTGAGTCTGTACAGTCAAAAGGTGAAATGATTTTGCCAAACTGTCATGCAAATAGACAATTCAACAAATGCGAGAACGCACAGAATACAAAAACGTTCAGTGAGGACAGAAATCGAGGGAGTCCGGCTCAAAAAAAACATTGTTCCTCCAGTGAGCCATGCGAAAGCGGCAAAGTATAATCTGATTCTTGAACGCATCTTGGCTACAAAAGATGGCCTGACCCTAAACCGGAATAATGTGCTGCGGTTATTACATCATGTCCCAGGATTAAGATCTATCAAGTCCAATGATATACAAACTGTCAAATTCTTCAATGAACAACACAACGATAAAGTTCGGCTCCATATAGACTCAATATTGATTTGCGACCTCCTATTAAATGCTGTACCCTTCATTTTGTCATTAGGGTTTGACATACATGAAGAATCTGGAGTTCCCGTGGTAAAGAAATTGTCTAAGGAAGGGTTAATTGCGAACCAAAGTGATAGGTGGAACAACATCAAAGTGACCTTTGACAATTCGGCAACTTTGGTTCATAAAGTCAGGGAAGGTGCAGTAAATGAGGCAAGTAGAGATCGATCTGAAACGACTAAAAACATTGACAGTCGTGACAAAGCTCCCCCAGGAGAGAAAATTTAAATCACGATTCAAGGGAATGTAAACCTTATGGGAGTTGATAGTGCTGCAAATGACTGTGTAAATGAAAAAGACAGTCCAACAAACTTGAATTGGCTAGCCGGAGTACTGGGAGGCCAATCTAGCTAATGGCATCAAGGGCTGGAAAGCCCGAATCTTAACATCTTATCCTGGGATACAAGAGGTTTCAGTCATTTGTTTAAGGAAGCCATAAATTGGTTGGAGGATCTCACCTTTATAGGTTTACAGGAAACGTGGATTGCTTCCTGTGCTATCCCTGACGACTTTCAACTGGCAAAAAACCCAGCTATAACAAGAAAAAAGGGTTGTCTCTGCTGGACTACTGACTCCTGTTAGGAAAAACTCGGGATGGAAAATTACCAGTTCAACAAATTATAGGTCTTTTATACAGCACATTGTGGTGGAATCAAATAGCTTGTTAAGAGAGACCGCACTCCGCCTCGACTTCATTAATGTATACTGGCATCACAAAATGGCAGGAACGACTAAATTCATGAAGATAGTGCATGCATTGATTGATGATATTAACAGTTTGCAGGAGATTCCCAACATAATACTCTGCGGTGATCTCAATTTAAGCTGCATAAAAGTGACTAAGAGTGATCTTGGAGTTCAAAATGCCTCCCAAAAAATGGCATTAAAATGGTGTACTGCCTTAGAAGAGAGAAATCTAACGATGATAAATGGCAATACCAAAGGTGACATTCCGGCCCAAAAAACCTGTAAGTGTAAAAACCAGAGCTCCACCATAGACTACTTCTTTGTCTCGGAAAACCTAAGTCGTCGGGTGGTTTTGTTGCAAATTACCAGTTCACCATCTAGTGATCATAGCCAACTCAAAATGACTGTGCATTATCTGGAGCCAAAAAAGGGCCCGAAGTGGGATCACAATGTCTTAGTGGAACCAAATAGAATATGCCTAAAAATAAAATCACATGAAGTTAAGACAATTACAGATACTGCAAGAACTGGAACGGACAATCAGAGAAGAAAGTAGACTACAGCTATCTTTTGCAGCAGTTTATGATACAAGATCATGGATTAAAAAGATGCTTGTTTAAACCAAAGCATCAATATGATGAAGAAATTGCCAGAAGAAAACAACAATTGCGAAAAGAAATTAGACAAAATGCTACCATAAATAAGGATCAGCAACATTTGGGAAAAAAGCCAGCAGACAAAAGTATAAAAACTGGATGATCTCTCATAGGTCTATTTTACAACAAAAAGATGCCAAAGCAATAATGTCGAGTTTCAATAACAAGAACTCATTGGAATTCTGGAAATTAATAAATAACATTGATTGCCAGCAACAAGCAATACAAACAAACGTGGTGAGTGAAATCCAGTGGGTCAAACATTTTGAAAAAGTTTATGAGAAGTAAGGAAAAATAGCTGATCCAAAGCCCCTCAATTATCCAAATGGGAACTTCAGTTTGAGGCAGAGGACATCTTACAGAGTATCCAACGAAGTTCCTCTTCACGGGCCCCCGGACCCGATGGTCTAACAAACCACATCATAAAACAAAATCCAGAAGAATGGGCCAAATTTCTTGCCAAGTTGTTTGCAAACATAGCAAATGAAGGGGCAATTCCAACAAGTTGGAAAAGTGTGATAGTGATTCTGATCTATAAAAAGGGCAATCGAGCAGAGCCTAAAAACTACAGACCGATCGCACTATTGGATGTCCTCGGAAACATTTTTGCCACTCAGCTCCAAAAACTATTGTTGAAATGGATCGTAACAACCGACCACTTGGATTGCTGGCAGACTGGCTTTGTAAAAGGTGTAGGTTGTGAATTAAATTTGATGATCCTCAACCTGCTTAAAATGGAAGCAATTAGAACAGACAAAAAGATCTATCTTGCGTTTGTGGACTTATCACAAGCTTTTGATAGCATCGATAGAGAGCTACTATGGACAAAAATGATCGCATGGAATTGCCCTATTAGCCTTCTGACGGCTATCAAAGCCTTGCACACAGACACCGAGATAAGAGTGAGATTGGATCAAAAGGGCTCCATATCGGAACTGATAAAAACTTGTCGGGGCATAAAACAGGGTTGCCCATTGGCCTCGATTATATTCAATCTCTATCTCAGACCTTGGTGACGCATATACAGGAGCCAATGTGTTTCCGCCGAAGATCAACGGAAGCAAAGTCAACTGGCTACTGTACGCCGATGACCTGGTCCTTTTGGACCTGACACCTATAGGTCTTCAGCATAAATTAAACATACTAGAACAATATATTCAACAAAACAGCTTGTGTGTCAATGCAAGAAAATCGGAAATTTTAGTGCTCTTAAATCGGCAAAAGAATAGAGAAGCCATCGGAAAAAAAAATGTTGTCTGGAAAATGGGAACTGAAACCATTGAACAAGTAAAACAAACTATTTACTTAGGCATGTGCATCAGTTCCAGTCTTAACAATGCCCCCTGGATACAAAAAATAAAGGATAAATGCAAACAACTGGCGGCTCAAGCTAGCATTTTGAACAGAAAATATGGCAAATACTAATTGAAGCCAGCTTTGAAATTTTATAAACAGAAGGTCGTTCCGGCACTGATACATGGAGCAGAATTTGCTTTTGGATGCACAGCAGAATTTTGGTCTTCTCTTGAACTATCGTTCTGGTCAAAAGTATTGTGGCTTCCGAAGGGTGTTCCTACTGCGTGTATAAGATACGAGCTCAGTCTCCTATCAATCAATGCAAGGATAATGTGGAACATCCTTAATGAGTATTGTAAAATGACTGCTGAGCAGCCTGATCCGCAAAATGCAATCCTTAAAGATCCAGTAAGTGGCAACAATGGGAGTGTCGTAACTCTGTGGGCCCAACGCTGCAAAAAAATACTAGTTGACATAGGTGCCAACAGAAGTATTTTGCAAAACAACCCAAACAAAGTCAAAACCATCCTATGGACACAAGACTGGATAGACACTGGAGAGGTACGCTGCAAGCATAGAATCATAAGCATGGTCCCAACCGAAGCAAGAAAGTATAACAGGACTTAGCCTTACCAAGAAAAGTTTCCAGGAAGAGCTCGGAGGTTGATCTTCATGAAGTTTCGATTGAATCAAATCCGCACAAGAGAAACCCAAAGTCTCTGGACAAAAAATGGATCTGCAGCATTAATGTGTCGCCTATGCGGAAAAAATATTGAGACTATGAAGCATCTAACCTTACTATGTCCAAACCTGAGACATGAACGTACCATCCATCTGGGGAGCTTCATCCTAGCAAGACCATCATTGGCGGTTGATGACTCGTGGAGTGAGATCTTTCAAGACTTGGACTGAAAGTTAACAATTGAATTAACATTGTTTTTTAGAAAAAATGGTGGAAAAACTGACTAAGGCAGAAGCAGATCTCCAAATATAAGAACCAAGACTTTTGATATGAGCGATTGAAGTCGATAAGGAAAGTCGTGATAGAAGGAAAATGCATTCCATCATATGTTTTGTGACTTTTCTATTTTTACTTCATTTTGTTAATTTCATCTCTATCTTATATCGGCTCTTACAAATGGACCATGTTTGATGTGAGTTTTTCCCTTTTTAAAAGTTTGAAACAAACCAATAAAGATAAAAAAGAAAAATAAAATAAAAAAAATAGACCTTAAATTATTGAATGTTTCTCCAGCTCATGAAAGTTATCGGGAGGATCGCTCAGGGGCAACGTGCTCGCCTTGGAAGCAAGATGACACGGAGCAACACAGGTTCGATCCCCGGGTCTGTGCTTAGAAACCTCTGGGTATTAAGCACATTATAAATAACCAATCATATATTATCATATATATTATCATGAGAAGGAATTGAATATTGTGCATAACTAATAAAACATGAAAGTGCAGTGTGAACAAGCAATTCTTATAGTTTGCAGAAACATCTCAAGGATGGATCTGATCAGGCTGCAAGAAGGTTTTATCTGAGCTTTAAATTAGATCATTTGAATGTTGGAGCTGCTAAAAGGCCATGGAATAAGATTCCACATAATGAGTGGACATTTCTCTTTCTGACAGATGCAAGGAAATACCACTCATTCTGAGGATATACTTGAACAATAACTGTATTATGACTCTTTTTTTGTTTTTTTTGCTAATGGGGGTCAGCTGGTATCTCAGTGATAGGCTTAAATGATTAGCAATTGGGACACGCAAAAGGTTTTTGTCGACTGTGGCTTTCTCTGACACTCGAGGGGTGTGAGACTCCTATGACCCGCTCACAATGTTGTCTGGCTGTGTGCTTTGCTCCATTTGCTCCAGGAACTCCTCGGCTGAGTTCCAGCAGGCGGCGTTGTTTGTCCATGATTTTTTACAGACAACATATACAGCCCTATCCAAATATTGTTGGACAGTGTTCTGATGGGTGGGCAGTTTCAGGTTGGGGGCATCATAAAACATTTGCCATCCAATTTACAATTTGGACATTTATTTGTGTAGCCCAAAAAATAAAGGACAAATTGACAACCTGAATCCTGGATGAGAAGTTGGTATAGGCAGCGACTGCCAGTCATCTCCACAGGCCATGTCCAGTGGGCACTGTAGCTAGGTTCACTGTCACTGTGCCGGGGGCATGCCTGCTGGGCATGTTCGAAAGGGACTGTTGGTATGTTCATTTTGCCAGGATATGGTTAAAGACTATGCTCAGGTAATATTGTGAGTGTTCAGGCCAGGGCTGGATGCCATGGCAGGAAGGATCATTGTGCCTGGGGCACGGCTTAAGGTCATGCTGTGGGCACAGTGATCCCTGAGCGTGGGTGCATATTGATAGAGTACATCATTAAAAAATACAGACATTCACTACAACAATTTTGTTAAATAAAATTACAGTCAACCTTCTGTAATACAATCCCTTGAAATTCACTGAAAACTTGATGTTGAAGGATCATTATGGTTGCAATTAAAATGACAAAACAACTAAAATGTGCAATTCTTATAAGCAAAGTAGCTATAATTTTCTGCCACCTGGATCTGCTCCTGATGCGCCACATACAGTCATCCAAGGTATCCCTCGGGAAGATGACTATCGGTCCGTTACTCTAGACGTTTCTTCTATCTTTGCCATTGAGATGGCTTAGCATCAGTTACATTTTACTTAAGGAACTCGTGCAGCTTAGTGCAACATGCCAATATGCTTCTGAATGTGGTTGGCTGTATCTCGGGAAACTATTATTTCTTGTCTAATGAAGAATTCGCGGATCTCTTCAAAAGCCCCGTTCCTGTAGACCCACAAACCTGGATTTACCTCCCTATTTCTATTTCCCTTCTCCCCTCCTTGTTTGTTTTTCACAAACCTTAAGAACACACCTTTTCATGCTGGGCTGCATCCGGCTGTTATTCCCCATTTCTCTCTTTTTATTTTATGAACTTTAGCTATGTTTTGCTGCTGCTTTTAGATCATTTCATTTAACAGTTATGCTGTAATTTAACTTTTTGTTACCGTTGTAAAACGTTTGAAATGCATGCACAGCACCCAGTACCTCCAGGTTATGGTCAGCGTTCTATACATTTTGTCAATACAAATAAAATGATAGATAGAGGGACAGAGGTGGGGCACATTTTGAGTTTGTATGCAAAGTTCATTGAAGGCCACTGGCATCATGGCAAAACACTAGCACATCTAATTTGGCTCCTGTTCATTGATGCACTTTTCCTAATGGAGAAGGGATCAAAAGTGCAACTAAATTAAATGCGGAAACTAGTCCAATAGCAGTGACCACAACTTTTCTTTCAGCAGCACTATGAGTCAAAGGTCTATAGTGTTCATTGATTTGGGGGCAAAAAGTAGTGCATAATAAACTGGAAAGGCGCATGCTTTGTGAACCACCTGCAGGCATTACGCTTCTGCATGCATTGTCAGCCCAGGCTTTGCATGCCATAAACAACATAGCATAGGCTGAGTTTCTCAGAGCCAAGCGAAACTGTTCCATTGTGGAGGATCTAGCAATAGAACACAAATCAGAGGGCCGCAAGATGGCTGGACAGTGATTACTGGCAGGAGGTTATTTCATTATCTTTGGAAAGATCTAGTTTACTCTTGGGCAAGCATGGCAGAGAAGGGAAGGACCAAGTCATCAGATTCATTGCTACCTACGGGAGGCAAAGCAGGCAGAGAAAGTGTCAGAAATAAGCATTGGTGCTATCTGACAAAGAATCATTCAGTGCTGTTAAAAGGAACAGGGAAACAGACCTTGCATCTATGACAGAAGAGCAAAACAGATGGGTAATACAGTCATCGGTATCCACAGAAAATGTCGCCGGGAAAATTGCAGCCAGGGGGGCGACATTTCCCTAAAAAATGAACCCTCCAGCAAATCAAACACTTTGCACAAATATTCTAGGATTGGAGGTAATAATATATAATATTAATTATACCCCAATTTTAGAGACATGATCACATGGAACCAGACATCAGAAACCTCTATGAAAAGAGAAATGAGGAAGTGGCATGTGGATTTTAGCTAAGGGGGGCATGTTCAGTGTGCAAACATGCTATGAATAATACTATGAATAATACCAAAAGGGCGGGTTTGCGAAAGCATGCCCGTCTCGATAGTATGAAAGATGCATTTTTGATATTGTGCAGCTCATTGCTTCATGTGTATTCAGAACTAAAAGGCTCAAGAAGGTATGTGCGCACTAATGTTATATTATTATTTTTTTTTTTGCTGAGAAAACTATGCGCAAAATAATGCCCCTTGCACTCCGATGGAAATTAAAAAGCACTGGGGTGATATAAAGATGTAGGCCAAATAGAAATGAACGGCCAGTACGCCCATGCTAGCGGCACAGGGAGAGGCCCGCAAGCACTAAACATCCTAACACCGGGGGTGGGAGACAGTAGTTGGCTGCTGCACACAATTGCTGCAGATGACATGACCAGATCAGATACAATAACACCTGAGCAGGTGGGACTTTCAAAAATAATGTTTTTTTTGGTGCATATGTATGCGCTGTGGAAAGCCAATGTGCAGATGACTGGGCAGCCACATTATGTACCCAGTAGCGTGTAATTCACTAGTAGGGCCCTTTGCATCCCTGCATGTGTCGGTTCACAATCCACACAGTGTACACACATATGACTCCTATAATGACAGCGAGAGCTTGGCTGGCACTTTGAGTGCTAACTTTGATTTTAAAGCTTGATAAAGTTAGCTCAAAGAGATACAAGGAGGGTGTGTTTTGGCATTAAGTTATAGCCAATGTTTTAAACCTGTTGCAAGACCACAGAGTGGCACGCATCTGCCATCAGACACCACTCAAAAACACTTTGCACAATGCATCTGCCATAAGAATGCAGCTATTGTTCACGACAAAAATTAGATGTATACCTGCACACATAATAACTATCCCGCTCTTGCATACCGCCTCTAGACTGCCCTCACGACCCATTTACATGCCGGCTCGACATGGGTGGCTAGCAGGGATTTGGCCTCCCCTCCATAGCTTTGTACTGGCCACTATGTACACACGCATACTAGCACTTCTCGAATTTCCCATACCTGGACTTCGATCCCCCGAGGGCATACAACCAAAAGTGCGTTGTCACCATACCCATGGTGAAAGGCGCTATACAAATGATACCATGAAAGACACGGTTACTGCTTATAAATAAAGTGGCTAAACGCAGACCTTTGTAAGACATTTTTATTACACAAATAGCACATTTACAGCACCAATTGAACCATAAACTCTCAGAAGACTGTTTTAAAAAAAAACTTGGCAGGCACTTTGAGTGCTAACTTTGATTTTAAAGCTTGATAAAGTTAGCTCAAAGAGATACAAGCAGGGTGTGTTTCGGGAAGGGAAGGGAGGGGAGGGGCGGGAAGTGGGTGGAAATGGCCATAGGGATTAGCATGGCCATTGGGCAAAAAATGGGTGGTTAAATAACCAAACAACACCTACAAGCATTGTGTCCTTCCTCATATGTCATCTCTCCAATGCATTTGTTTCGGGTTAGATGCGGCGCTGAAGCACCACCGTATAGCCAAAACTAAAAATCACAGGGCTCTAGGTCACCGAGAAGTGCGATTCGTAAGGTGCAGTTTGTCCAATCATTGGTCATTCAGCCAATTTTCAACGCAATTTATTTCCTGGAAGGCCTCATTTGCAGAGCAATGGCCTGTCAGGAAATTGTGCATATTGTAAGGTTGTGTGAGGTTATGGGGAAAGGTTGGGTATGAGTGCCAAGAGGGGACATTGGGAGTTAGGGGAAAGAAGGAGTAATGGAAGGGAACAGAGTGGGGCCTGGCAGGAGACCGGGAGTTGCAGATGGCGCCCCTGCAGAAGATGAGCGAGATCAGGGTGAGGTGAGAGAACAGGGCTGAGGGGGCGTCCGCCACATGAGTGGCGGCAGAGGAAGGGGAGCACGTGCTGCATGCTGCCTTAAAGCAGCGTCAAAGCATGCGGGGGGGAAACCGAGGTTCGGCATAACTGACCTACAGGAATACACCATGGAGCAGTTTTGGCAGAAGTTTAAGTCAGTGACTATCCAGATTTAGGAAATAGTAGCACTGTATTTTAGACTACATTAAAAACCAACATCAGGGGCGTTGCTAGGGGGGGGTAAGGGGGCTGTAGCCCCTGATCTTTTGTTTGTAGCCCCGGATAGAATCTCAGGAGCTACAGCCAAAAGACTAGCTAGCCCCCAGCCCCAACAGTTCTGACATCAGCGTAGCCCTGGATCTTTTCCAGACCTAGCAACTCCCCTGACCAACATGTTTCAGTGGTGCATGCGTCTATGCTATGGTGTCAGGCAGTGCATGGCGCGAAGGAGCCAGCCATAGCAAACAATGCGTTTGCCAAAAGTCGCTTATCATATAATATCTGCTGCATTTATTGTGAAGTGGTGAGATTCATGCTTAATAAGACTAACTTCTTCAGAAAAAGATCTGATCAATAAATAACATTGTTTGATAAAAGAGTTTGAAACCATTCTAAAATGCTTGTCTCTCCGCCTCACCTCACCTGTTTTCCCCCAGAATGCCCTTGAACTTGCAAGGCTACCGACACTTCCAGGCATTTAGATTCGCCATCGAAGAAATTGACGCATCTGGATCGGTGCTGCCCAATATCACCCTTGGGTATGATGTCTACGATGATTGCCACGAACAAGCCGGCATCATGGCCACCCTGGGGTTCCTGGCTTCTCCATCACACTTACTGGTGAACGGAGAGGTGGACGGAAGCAGGCCGCACCAACAGGTGGTGGCTGTGATTGGTCCCACCGTCAGTGACACTGCAGTCATCACAGCCACACTATTGGGCAGCTTTAATCTACCTCAGGTCTCTGCCTCTTTCTTATAATAATAATAATACTAATTGTGCATTTCGAGTTATCTTATTGTTTCTGTATACACATTTTCCCAATAAAACACATGGGCCTCATTACAAGTTTGGCGGTCAGGAAATAAGGGTGCCAGTAGCAACATGCCAGCGCCTTTTCGGACCACCAGACTATGAGAATGCCTTCTAGGCCGGCCCCTGCAGGCATGGTTTTCACAGAAGCGCCGGCACGGTTATCAATGGTGCAGGTGCTTCCGTGTCCCCATTCCCGTGGAGTTCTATGGAGTCCACGTGAATGGGGACTCAAGTTTCCGCCGCCTGACATCCCGGGCCGCTGGGAATATCCCGGTGGCACCGGGATATCAGGCTACGAAAATCGTGTTATGAGGTCGGCTCCAACCGTAAGTAGCACCGGCGGGTAATCACTGACCTCGTAATGAGGCCTCACTGGTATGGATGGGAAGAGTTGAAGTTAGAATGGGAGAAATAACTAAAAGTGTCTGAGGCGCTTGGAGTGGAAGGGTGGGTTGTGTTAGGAGTGGGGTAGAGGTATGAGTAGTCAGACGTGAGAGTAAGAGGGGTGGTTGTTTGGAAGTGGCCAGAGCAAAGGTGGGACAAACCAGGAGATGCAATGTGTCAGGAGCTGAGGAGAATTGAATGGCTGGTGTTTGGACTCCATTAATGATTGAGTGCGTACGCTTGCATAACATAGTATATGGTGTTAGATTTGAAAATAAGAATTTAAAAAATGTTTGAAAACACAAAAGATTGAGAAACGAAACATTTGAAAAATGAAACGAAACTTAAAAATGAATTGGGAGGAAGAGGCTCTGTGCTCGCGTGGTGGAGTATGAATGGCAATACATTTTAATGTTTAAAGCACAACTTTACTGCAAAAGAGCAGCAGGACATGTAACTTCAAGGATAGGAGAAGAAAGGGTCTGCAAAGCAAAAGGGGGCAGCTAAGGAGTGTCTTCTCATAATAAAATGCATGACTAGTGTCACCCGCATTTCTGTGATAGTGTAAAATGTTTCGGTGGGTTGTGCTTCATTCGCAAAATTCTGGTACCACAAACAAAAATGCCTTATAAGATTCTTATAAGTAGGTTATAAGAACTTGTGAGAAACAAGGGGAATTTTCAGAAAGATAACAGTGAAATCTTATTGAATTCTTATAAAATCGTACTAATTTGAAGTAGGATTTATGTAACATCTTATAAGATTCGGATAAGAAAATCAATTAAAAAATGGTTGTATGGGATAGTACAGATCTACTGCACAGAGTGGGAACCACAGCGTAAAATCCACTCCTTGTAATTCTGTTCTCCATGCAGGGAATCTGCATGTGTTTCCACCGGCTTCATTATTCTGTATCTGCAGAGAGTCAGGGATTCCTATGGACTCTGCCTACTTTTATCCCCGTTCATTGCAGGGCATCTGCATGTGTTTCCACCTGCATCAGTATTCTGGTATCCGCAGTGAGTTGGGGATACCTTTGGACTCTGCCTGCTTTTTATCCCCGCTCCATGCAAGCAATCTGCATGTGTTTCCACCCACATCAATATTCTGGTATCAGCAGAGATTCAGGGATCCCTATGGATTCTGCCTGCTTTTTATCCCCACTCCATGCAGGGCATCTGCATGTGTTTCCACCTGCATCAGTATTCTGGCATCCGCAGTGAGCCGGGATACCTTTGGACTCTGCCTGCTTTTTATCCCTGTTCCATGCAAGCAATCTGCATGTGTTTCCACCCACATCAGTATTCAAGTATCAGCAGAGATGCAGGGTTCCCTATGGACTCTGCCTGATTTTTATCCCCACTCCATGCAGGGAATCGGCATGTGTTTCCACCTGCATCATTATTCTGGTATCAGCAGAGAGTCAGGGATCCCTATGGACTCTGCTTGCTTTTTATCCCTGCTCCATGCAGGGAATCTGCATGTGTTTCACCCGCAGAAGTATTCTGATCTTCGCAGAGAGTCAGGGATCCCTATGGACTCTTCTTGCTTTTTATCCCTGCTCCATGCACGGAATATGCATGCGTTTCCACCCGCATCATCATTCGGGTATCGGCAGAGAGGCATGCATGGATCCCTGCAGAATCTGCCTGCTTTTAACCATGTGCTAAGTAAGAAGGGCAGAGTCTGTAGGTGTCTGCTGCCACTGCGGTCACCATTGCAGTTCTGTGCCATGGGTGCATCCCCATATGGCAGAGATCCCGTTGGATTTTTCAGATGGGGATTAAACAGGCAGGGGAGCCTGAGGTCCGCCTCACTTCCCTTCTCCCTATGATGTCTATGATGGGAATCTGGTGGAGAGGCTCGTGCCTGGAGGTGGTAGCGCTACGACACGCTCTATGGATGCTCCACCTCAAACAACATGAGACCCATGTTGAGGAGGATGAATTGAAGGACAGCAGAGAGGGCAAGATGGGGGTAGGGGGTTATAAATATAACTTTAACAAATGAAACGCTCAGAATACGCATTCACAGCATTCCCCCAACATTTCAGTCACCTGCAAATACAGAACCAGCATACCATCACTAGCACGCATACAGGACAAAATACAGCATATAGTAATGTATAGCATACAAAAAGGAGAATTATTTCAGCAATAACCTCCTGATGCGGGCAGCGTGGTGGGCATTATCGGTTGGTAACGGCCCGGGCCCCAAGTTAGAGTGCTATTACTAAGCGGGAGTGCCTCTGACCTCATGGTTATTTTGCTATTGGTACTGTACCACAGGAGCACGTTGTAGTCTGGAAGGTGTCCTAGGGTACTATTTTATTCTGCAGGCGGAAGAGTGCAGTGATGCGACCCGCAGCTAGGAGCTCACTAGAGAATGGCAGACCATAACATAGAGTTAAGAAGGTGCAGGGCTTGGTTCCAAAGTAAGTAGTACCTACAACCGGCCTTTACCAGGACAGCAATACCCTGGATTGGCAGCAAGGAAAGCGCGGGAACCCTGCCGGGGGATGCACACATGTGGTAGAGCCGTTGAAGCTGCATCTCGCATAGTGGTGCGAGACTCTCTGGAAGGGATGAGGTTAAAGCAGTGCCGCGGCGGCCATGTTGAGAGAAGGGCATGCAGGGAAGTATGTAAATCACGTAACAGATGTGAGCAGAATTCTTATTTGAATGTAGTGAAGGCACGTGTTTATTCCTAAAGGAAGAGGCATGTATATTAAATACTAAAAGAACTTTAACATTTCAAAAAAGATAGAGGACATTTTTGCAATGGGGGATAAATGGGGAAAGATAGCCCCCAAAATACATGGGGGAGAAAGAGGGAAGGGTAGTCCCCAAAATACATTCAATATAGCAGAGGAGTTGCCCCGGAAATGTCACTTGTGTTGGGAAGAGGCCCTGTGAGGCGGCGTGATGACCACGTTCACAGTAATGGCGCATGAAAACGACAGCACGTGGAAGAGTGAGTGCCTCGTGCTAGGTGGTTGAAAGCAAGGGAACTGATTACCAAATGCAGGCATTTCCAGCAGGTAAGGGCCAATGAGGGAATGGCTGGCCATCGTGCTAGGAACTGATTTTCGAAATGTAACTTTCAAACGTTGGTGTTTTACACTTCACCTGTTCAAGCTAAATACCTACACTCGTATCTCACGCGCACAGACACACACACACCTGTAGGTCTCCCCCTGTCTGCCTGGCAGTAGGGGGAGACAGGGCTATTCTCTTTGAGGACAAAGAAGTGGAGGCAGAAGGAGTCAGGAGTTTAGTTAGGAGTCAGAAGAAGCGGAGATGGATTGGTTGGAGTGAGTTGGAAGTGGAGGGGTGGTAGGTGGGCATGGCAACTGTTGGAAAAGCTCCTGAATACCTGCATTCCTTCTTTCCTGTTTCCTATCTCCATCATTCCCTTCCTTCATCAATCCCTCCCTTCGATCTTTCTCCTTACTCACTTCAATCTACTGTTGCGCCCCACACCCCCACCCCGTCATGCTTTTCCTCCTTTAAGTTTGTTAGCTATTACGTTTTGAAACACCTGTAGATATTGGTTCTCGATCTTTTGTTTCCATAGGTGAGCTACAGTGCTGCCTCTGAAGCCCTCAGTGACAAGAAGAACTTCCCCTCTTTCCTGCGGACACTCCCAAGCGACCGGTTGCAGGCAGAGGCCATGATCGCTCTGCTGAAGGCGTTTGGCTGGACCTGGATTGCTGTGTTTGGTAGCAGCACTGAGTACGGACAGAGGGGAAAGCAGGTGCTCATCCGGTTGGCTGCGTTGCATGCCATCTGTGTGGCCTACCACCAGACAGTAACCCATGGTGTGGATGAGGCGTCCAATGCTCTGGCTATGGTGCAGATGCTCAGGGCCAATGTTATCTTTGTCTTCGGTGAAACCAGCTTTGCATTGGAGTTCTTCAAGGCTGTGGCACAGTCCAATCTGACGGGCCGGGTTTGGATTGCCAGCACAGTGTGGGCGACAGACCGATCTATCACAGAGATCCCAAACCTTCCAAACATTGGGACAGTGTTAGGGATGGCCCCTCTTCCTGGAAGCATGCCAGGCTTTGAAGAGTTCCTTGCCAAGGAAGTAGGGAAGTACCACTGGACTTCCAGCGCACCAGGCGGTACAGTGGCCAGCTGTACCCAGAAGTGTGAGCAGTGCCAGACCCTGCTCTATGGTAATGTGGTTGACATCCCAGAGAAACGGGCCTCCTACAGGACATATGCGGCTGTGCATGCTGTGGCACGCGCCCTCCACAAACTCCTCCAGTGCAAATTAACTGGCTGTGTACCAAGAGATTTATATCCATCACAGGTACGTGGAAGCAATGTACATATATGTTCAGTTACATGGGCGGATGGATTATTCGTATATTTGCTAGAGTTTGACACATTTTTTGTTTATGGGAAAATTCTGATTTTAAACACTATTGTTATACAAAGTCATCATTATGTTAAAGACACAGATGCGAAGGGTTATGTTTTCTCTCAACTTTATTTCTCCAGCAGCATAAAAACCAAGCAATAATATATACATAACAAAGATAACAAACTATATTTGCCATAAAGTTGTGAGTCTTTGGTAGTTCACATATTATTGGTCTTTCTATAGCATGCGATATCCCAGAACAATCTTCTCATTCCAAGTCCCATAAACGCTGTCACCATCTTGATCCTATCCTCTTTCTTTCGCTGATCTCTCTTAAAACATTTGGGTCCTAACCGGTAAGCATGATCTGACAAATAAATCCCAGCCAACACTTCAGGACCCAGAAGGCCTGCTGTCGATGTTGGAACCTACACCATAAAACAAATCTCAGGATTCTGTTGTATACGGGTGTGAATCGTGACATATCATCAATCAAATACATTACAGTGTCATGAACATCATCAACATTATCGAATTATTAAAATTCATCGAGCTTCACGATTGTTAGGGTAGGATAATCCTTCACTTCTGTGTCTTTCATAGAAATATGATTTTCTATAACAATAGGGTTGAAAATCTGAATTCTATGCTGAGACCCAGAGGCTCGGATTATGCTTTTTCAAAGCTTACCTGCAACCAACAATGCCACCTTGTCGATCTGCTTAACATTAAAAGTCTTAAATGTCGATTAATTTGACCCATCTTCTGATGTCATAATGTCCTCCAGACGTGCTCCTACATTATAAGCCTTAGAGGCCATTGCTCCGCTCATTGAATGCACGCCATAACATTCTATATTGATGCCTGCTTGATGCTTCACCCATCTCGTCAGGGTTGGTCACTGCCCCGAAGGGTCTCAGTAAAGCAATGAACAATTGAGACACTCCTACCGGTCTCAGTTCCTTTGTCATGTTTTCATAAGCTGATAGACATCAAACTGGGCATAATTTAGGGTGGTCCGGGAATGAGTCATAAAATATTGTTCTCAAACCTTTCCTAGTTCTCTTCAATATATATAAAAAAGAACTCCTGCTGGAGATATCCATTTTTTGTCAAATTCCAACACTCTCACATAAGAAACTCTCTTGCATGACAAGAGACAGAACAAAATTGTCAATTTGGCGGTCAACACTTTTCTAGATACATCTGTGTCATCTGGCCATGATGTGAAAAATTTCAAACCTCTATCCACATCCCACAACTGTGAATACCTCACCTTAGGGGGTTTGAGCAATTCAATCCCTCTCACCAATCTGCATATTAAAGGGTGCTCCCCAACTGGTATCCCTTCTATATGGGGATGCCCCGCTGATATCACAGAGCACGTCATATTAACAGTTCTGTAATCCTTCCTTTGTGCTGCTATCTAAGCTCGGAACTTCGTTACGTGCACCACATCTGTTCTATAGGGATGCTCGTTCCTCTACTTGCACCAGCTATGGCAATTTACCCATGCTGATCTGTATGCCTTCCTGGTCCATGTTGCCCAGGACTCCTCGATAATACGTTTAGCCTTACCCGATAGTCCTGGCCTATCCCAGGATCCATTGAAATCGTGGTGACTGCCCCCATGTGGTCTCGTACGATCTGATCATTCTTGGGAAGAGCTATAGGGTAGTCATGCAACATCTCCAGAAGATTGGGAAACCAAGCTTGGCTCCTCCAATCTGGAGTTATTGAATCTCCTCACTTGGGCTAAAGTCCTTGCTATCATTGAAAATGGCAGGAATGCATAGTCTGTGCTCAGACCCCAACTTTGGAGAAATGCATATGTCGCTTCCGATTCGGTGTCCGGCCTCCAACTGAAAAACCAATGACATGGCCTGTTGAGCCTCATTGCAAATAGGTCAGGCCAACATGGACCCCATTTGTCATCAACTCTTGGAATACCTTCTCGTCCAGCTTGCAATCGCTGGCATCCATGAGGAACCTGGAGTTCCAGTTGGCCACCTCGTTTTGTTGACCTGGCAGGTATTCCGCAGTCACTGACACCTTCCTCTGAAGGTATAAGTGCCAAAATTGTTTTGCCAGTTCTGCCAACATTGTACATCACTTGCCACCCAGTCTGTTTTTATATCTGACCGCAAACATGTTGTCCATCTTGAGGAGTATTCAGCAGTGCGCTCTCTCCTGTGTCCAGCATTTCACTGTGAACAAGCCCACCAACAATTCTAGAAAGTTTATGTGCTGGTCTAGTTCTTTCCCTGACCACCTGCCTGCTGCCGACAGATCTCTGCATCGGGCTCCCCAGCCCCATCTGCTGGCATCGGACTCTATTATCAGGTCCAGGGATGAGCCAAATACTGCTCTCCCGTTCCAGGTATTCATATGATGAAGCCACCACTCCAGTTTTCTCTCGCTTCTTGTGATAGAGGCACTCTCTGTTTGTAAAATAAGCCCCTTCTGAGATGTTGAATCTTCAATCTCTGGAGGGCCCTGTAGTGGAGTGGTCCTGGGAAACTAGCTTGGATTGGTGACTCCAAGCGAACCCACCAGTCTGGCTATCTCCCGGAGCAACATCAAGTCTTTTGCCAGAGTATTCCTGATCTTTTTTTGATGTTGTTAACTTTGCTCCGAAGGACCTGCCGTATACATAGCGACTGGCAGACCAGCCCCTGCCTCTGACCACAAATTTGCTTTACAAAACCCCTTTTCAGGGAAACCTGTGCCTTGTCTAAGGCTCTGCAGGTGTTTGCAAACTTTGTTAGTTCTTTTATGAACGAGTCGCCAAATAGCTTATTACTTTATGCCACTTACCTTGTACTGCACTTCCCCCCCTCCCCTTCCCCTTGCACTTTTCCCCCTCCCCCACCCCTGCACTTGCGCGATCTGAATGACACCTGGCCTAGTAGGATCGTTGTCTGTCTCCCCTTGTCCCTCCCCTCCCTGCCTCGTCGCGCCTTGAAACACCTGTGTATAGGCGTGTTACAAATACCATATCATATCATATCATATCATAGCTTACCCCTAGCTGCCGCTGCTGCCTCCGAAGTGGCTAGTTCGCTGAGCTTTGCATCAATTTTCACCAGGATGGATCTCTGCCTTTCCGCAGTGATAGCACTGTTGGCATTCCCCAACAGACAAATGGCTCTCTGAGCCCAGCCGATCAAAATTGCAGGGTCAATAGCTTTATTCTTTTCTTTTGATTCTTCAGCCATCTGTAGTATGTTTGTAAGTAGTCCTACCACATCCAACTTTTTGTCCTGACATGATCGACAGGATCTATCTATCCCCTTCTTTATGTCTTAGACATATCTATTCATAAACTGGACCATCTGGTCATCTATTTCTGGGGTCTCTGCTTAGGGCACTCACTCCTCAGCTTATTCCTAGCTTCATTCACTAGAGTCATCCTGAGACGCTTTCTTAAGTATGCCACAATATTTGTCAGCGGTTCCCACTCTGGTGATCGTGGGTGTATGAGAAAATCAGGGTCGAAGTCATCCTCTCCTTCTTCCATTTCTGAGCTTTTCCTTTTCTTAGGAACCTTTTTACGCCCCTCATAATAAGAGGATGATATTACTGCCACCTCCTCCTCGGAGGAGTGACTCTGCCAGTCCTCATCCTCCTGCTCTCCTGAGCTGTCTCAGGATATATCCTGCTACCTGCTTTCCTTCCTCCCTGACCTCACTGTCTTCCTTTTGCACTTGTGTGGCAAACCCGGGGAGGTCTTGGCCTCTCATGCCTTATGGACTTTCTTCCTTCCCTCTTTGTCTCTTCCTTGAACCTTTGATTTTTTTTACCTCCTCCATGCCTTGGGAGAATTTAAGCCATTCTCCCACCAGAGATAATTGATGGGATCCATATCCCAGACTGGCTCCCAAGGCTTTTTGAATCACTTGCCCCACACTGGGCTGGGCTCTTTTGGCTTACCTGATCCCTCCCTTCTTTACTGGAGCTACTCATGTTGCCCAGTGACTCTTGGGAGATTATTTGTTCTTATATACACAGGAGTCTTGGGCCAGTTCCCGTCAGGTTAGTGTTAATACTGATAGTAAATATGAGCGAGTCAGGTAATTGCTGCTTAAACAGCTAACCGGTTTTACTGAGGACTGTGCTCGTCAGAAATGATACACAAATGCACTTACAACCAGCAGGGGCGCTGTATTCCCTCTCTTGAGCGTTCTGACAGTCTCTCTGTGGAATGCTCCACACTCATTCTGTGTGTTATCAGTTTAGCTGCAGTGTACATGTCGCACGCATATCGCGCCTATTTGATTACACAAAACTGTTTAATTGCAGATCGAGAGCTCACTAGGCTCACTGCCGACTCACGCTCCTTCAACTGTCACAGAAATAAGATCTGAAGCCCTGGAACTTGTTCTGATCCTGTTGCGCTTCAGATTTCCTTCTGTGATAACGATGCCCCTGTCTTCTAGCCTGCAAGGCTGTGGTCGCCTGAGCTTTCGCCCCGTCGCAACTGTACCAAAATTAATAAACACTCACGTGGACAAGCTCTGCCAACAACTGCAAGTCACTGCGCTCGTGTCGCGCTGCTCACTCAAGCCGTTCTTCAAATTACAGTTCAATCATACAATCACCACAATTAGAAAATTATAAAATGCATATTCTTAACTCGATGCCTGAGCAGCAAAGGTAGGATCAAGATGGTGACAGTGTTCATGGGATTTGTAATGAGATGATTGGTCTGGGATATCACGTGTTATGGAAAGACCAATAATATATGAACTCCCAAAGACTCAAAACTTTATGGGAAATGTAGTTTGTTATCTTTGTTATGTATTTATTATAGCTTGTTTTTATGCTGCTCGAGAAGTAAAGTTGAGAGAAAGCTCAAACCGAGCCTGCGCGTCTTGACATAGAATCAAGATCCATCCCCCCAAAAAACAGTGATGGCTCCAGGGTTTAAAGGGAGTAATGTTTCAGTCATTGGCTGACTCTCCTTATGCCCTATAGACATGTCTTTTGCCAAGCAGATAACTGTGCCTTGAATGCAATGCTTATCACACCTCAAGGGTACCTGTACACCAAACGATCCTTCAGGTAAACAATATCAAATATTCAAAAAATGAATCTTAGCTTTGATGCTGCAATAACTCACTACACTTCTAATTCTTTTACAAAGTTTTTTTTTTTAGAAATTTAATTCAATAGTTATAGCATAAAAATCAATACACACATGACCAGTGTTCCCTCTAAGCTGTGCGCATGTGCGCTTGCCCAGCTTCCTTCTGGGTGCCGCTCAGAAGATTTTTAGCAGCGCACACAGACAATTCTCAGATATTCAAAAATATGTAATAAAGCACAAGCCACAGCAATTAATTGAAATTAGCTTTCTCTTAAAATAAGCAACTAGTCTTGATATTCTGCTAATTTGCATTACGCTACTATGCAAGGGTGACCATAAACACCTAAAATCCCTAAAAGCAAAATACACACATAAGAGGTTAAAAACTAATATGAAAAACTGGCTCCATTAACAGAAGATTCTAACCAAGATACACCTGCACACATTAACCATAATGTTCCCTCCCCACCTATGACTCCTAAGCTTGATTCTACCACGCTTTAACCTTATGACTCTAACTTCTGCCCCAGAGCACATTAAGATAGTACCGGACAACCTTGACTCCTCCTCTCTTGGCTCTGCGAAAGGTTAGCAGATGTGTACCTACATCCACTTGATATGATATGGTTTTATGTTTGTTGTAATATGAATGATACGAATAACAGGAATAACGTTCAAGTGCCAGAATTTCTGTTACTCATTGTGTCTTACCAAAAGCACGATACAATCTAACTACCAGCTAAAATATTGGATACTGACTGTAAATAAGCAGGCCACCTGGATGTGTAACCTTATCCCATACTTCCTCTTCTTTGTACATATGTGACGCAAGTGCTTTGAAGCCGCGCCCTTGCTAGTGAACACATTATAAAACTCAAATATGAATTTGCCCTATAAGGATTTTTAGAAGACAAATGTGACGCTCAGCGGCTCCTACTTTAGCATTAATAACATTACCCGATAAGTAGAGAGCTACATTGCAATATAATTTACTTTGCCAAAAAGGGATAATTAGTATGAACTATGCCTGGGATTACCCGTCCATATTATCAGGGCATCGGATAGTCAGACAGGAGAATGATTTTACACAATCTGCCTCGTTTCCAAGTGGTCAGAGTTCCTTTGGGCATAGACCATCATACATTATATGGTAACTCGCTGCTATGCAAAAAACTGTTTCACTGAGCAATGTGTAATCCTACACAATGATATAAGTGTGGGGTATGTTGCGAACAATCTTGTATGCGCTGCGAAATAATTGCGTACATGCAGAGTCATGGCATTCTTAAAATGCACATAATATGTTGAGGCATTAAATATGCCTTGCTTGCAAAGTATTGTGGCTCTGCAAATATCCCAGTGAGTGCTTACTACTACAATCCCTCATGTTTTACAGTGCTCTATCAACTAGTATTGTAGGCAACCACAGGGGCCGGGGAAGGGTAAGAGTGGAAGAACACAGGTCATCACTTCTTGCGGGTGATGATCAAAGCAGCAAATTAAAAAAACCAAGTCAAAAGTTTCGGCAGTACACTGAAGGAAATGTGTTGCTCGTTTGCTAAAGGATAGGAAATTCTAGTACCCGTCTAGACAACAGCACCTTTTTCTTTCTATACTCAACTGCTAAGGTCTTTTCAATATAACCATGCACTCTGTATTGTCTCTAGCATCTCCCTGCATCTTGTTTAACTCATAACAAAGAATTACAGAACAGGGATCCACATTTACAGACGAAGGGACTCAATCTGTTCTATCTCTCAAGATTTGATGCCATTAACTTAAAAGGCATATATATGTGATATTCTTATATATTTATGTCGCCTGTCATTTCATTTTCTATGTTGGGGTTACAAGCAAGGCTCTAATCAGATTTTGCTCCCTACCTGGAGCCAAATGATTTTTCAGAGAGTAAAAAAGTGATTAGCTTTGCCAATAGGAATACTTTCTGATTATTAAAAGATGTTCTTCCCCTTAAAATTCCTGTTGAGTTCAGGCATTAATATTAGAAGAGTTCCTTCCTATGCCACTGCTCTACTGGTCACCAATTCGACAAAATATCAGTGGAGCTTTGTGGGTTGATGAAACAAAATGTTAATTGTTTCTCATTTTTGGTGGGCACATTTTCATATTTAGGGAGTAAAAATGGATGGTCTATATGTCTCTTAGCTGTAAGGCTGGTGTTATCAATACCAATAAACATTTGCAAGGTACTGTGGCAGATGCTGAAGTCTTGGACTGGTTGACTTTTCTGTTTAATCACATATAACATATTCTATTTTAGCCTTTGTGTTTGTAAAAAGTGTAGTAAGATTGTAAGATTTGTCAAGAATCGAAGTGGCCGGGAAGAGGAAATTACTTTCCAAACTCTCTTCTGTGACGGTAGTTCACTACATACGCACGCTCACAAAGTGGCTTACCTCATTAGTCAGTTGCGCACATGGAAAATAATGTGCGCACAACAGCAAACCAGTTCCGCACATAGAGCAAAATAATTAGAGGGAACATTGCACATGACTACCGTACACTATTAATCCTGTCTCGCACATCAATTATTATTCACCTTTCATACCTATTCGTATCCACACACATACACTCAGACTAATATTTCCAGTGAACACAGGATCACAGCTCTTAATGAAGTCTTCCCAGTTGCACTATCTCCAATAGTATGTTTTTCCTTTGCACCCTACTTTATTAATAGTGCTCATATAAATCCAGTGATATTCTCATATGGACTCTGTCTACATATGTTTCAGTCGGTTGATGGCCAACCCCTCTGGCCTACAAATTTCTCAACCTTCTTCAGGACAACAACCGAGAGTGATTCTGTCCTCACTCTCTTCATACGTATTGGTGGACGATGTCTTCAACACTTTCACAGTCTCATACTTCCTATGACAAACATAAAAACATCTGTTTATAATCCAGCCTCTAACAAAACAAATTGTACACAACAAACACCAATGATTGTTTGGACTCACACTCACCTCTACTTCGTAAGTGATGGAGGTTGCGCAGGTAAAGGGGAATCAATCCCAAGTGCTCGAGAGAACCAGTTTCCTAAGTTCAACCGAGCCCGCTCCCAACTCATCAGCCAGGAGCCACACACAAGGTGACCTACAAAGCAAAAGTCCAGAGTCAACCTCAATGTCCACCTACTGGACAAACCAACCTAATGTATTGCCAACCTATATGGCATCACTTACTTCTTATTTCTATATGCCTGTTTCTCACTTCACTGCAACGTCTCTGTAGTTAATGTCATCGCTCATGGGTATATCACATTCATCTTTGTCCCACGTGCGTCTTTATTCCTCATCTGGCACCCACCTGCAAAACAGTATGATGCAACTTTTTATCGATCACCATCAACTTATTTACACAGCCCTTCATCTAATACCATAGTTTATAGAGCCACTGTCAAAAACTCACTTTCATTTGAATTTCCAGGCTGCCACCAATCCGTGATCAGTGATTAAACAGGCAGAAATGCTGTCATCAATAAATGCAACGCCTCCCAGTCAGCACTGCTTCTGTGTGACACATTTTACAAATGTTACCACCTCTAATTCGACCATACATATGGCATATCAATCTAATTGGCTTATAACTTCATCTTTTGTGGTTGCCTCAGTCTAAACCTCTTAAATGGTCACATTTCATGCCTAAATCAGACCAAACCAATGTAGCATTGCCGCCCATCATCAGGTAAACATAGGACTGGCCAAATCATCCATATTCATTACTTATATTCCTGTTCAGCCCGGGCCAAACCTTTCTACCAAGTTCCCTTAATCTTAACAAAACGTTAGTCACTTGTATTACACAATGATTCTCCTATCTCTTCTCAGCTGTTAAACTTACTTGTATTTAGAATGCGGAACATTACGATCGGAGCGTCCAAACAGAATGCCTTGACTAAGCATCACATTTGTAGACGTTCTCTCGGCAACAATGGTCATAGAAAGGGGACTAATCATCCCCATGGTCTGCCCGAGCGGATTGCACAGTGTATGCAACATCGCTCGCCTGTGATATTCACTACAAAGGAACTTGCATCATATTGAATAGCCACTGTGGGGCTGTGGGGTTTACCACCGGTTGTGGACTGATGGGTACCGGTTTATCCTCACACACTAAAATTCACCATAACAATTTTTATTTTTATCACTAACATAGATAAGTGGTGAAACATTTTGAAGAACATGTATTCTGAATGGTTGACCTTCTTCTGGTGCCTTTCAACATACATCAGTCACATTAGAGGAGCTCTGTGTGTGATGCTCTTCTGCAGTTCCCTTAGCTCTTTGACATTTAGTGGTTAAGTTGGGAAATGTCAATGGTCTATTTGAAGCTTCCAACATTGATCACATTTTTTGACACTAGCAGGTCACACCTTCTCCCTGTTTCTAAGTTCCTTCATCAACCAATATTGTATCTGCTCAAAAAGAGATTAGAGACCAGTGTTTCCCACAATATAAAAAGTAGACATTTCCAATTTGTAGCATACACAAATCATTGGAATGCAAATTGTGAAAACAAGGAGATTTCAGATTCCAATGGCAATCACCAACTCTGCAAGTACAAATGGATTTTTTTTAAATGCTTAGTTATGTGACAGGGTGATTATGAAGTGGGGCACCCCCTTGCCCGCCCCTCAAAGTATTGTTTGATTCTTGAACACAGCTGCCATGGCTAATCTTGTTCTGTAATTGAATTGACCTTTTCCAGCTCCTGGGAATCCTGCAGGATATAGACTTTTCTCTCCATGGGCAACGGGTCCACTTCGATGGGAATGGCGACGCCCCCACTGGCTATGACATTGTGGCATGGAACTGGAATGATGGAAGGGCCTCTTTTGATACAATCGGGCAGTACACCGTTGAGCCTCAGAGACTTCATGTGAACAGCTCTCTAGTGACGTGGCACACGCCTGACGGCATGGTAAGATTCATTCAAAATAAGCAGTCAGACATCAAGACTCAGCCAATACCTGGATTTAAACATCTTTCTAGCCGATTCTAATGGAAAGGAAGGTGGTCTGGCCAGTAGAATTTATAAGTTAATTGTATCACATTATCAAAGTAACGACAAATTACGGGAGATTTGGAGTGAGAGGATTGGTTCAGAGATTGATATCGGTACCTGGCAGAATATGTGTGTTAATGTCTCCTTGTGTTGGCTGAATTTAAGTGAAAGGTCTCGGCAAATTAAGATTCTTAATCGTGTATACTGATGTCCGGAAACATTACACAAAAGAGGCATGACAAACAGTGACGAGTGTTGGGGACGTGTTCAGGATGTTGGGTCTTTAGAACACATCCTGTGGAGCTGTGTGCGGGTCAGAGGTTTTTGGAATGAAGTTTGTGACATATGTGACAGGATTACAGGTGGGGGGTCTGTCCTGGATTTCAAAACTGTGATCCTAGGTGATGATTCCGGGTTGTCTGATCTTAGCACTGCCCTTAAAAAATGTTTTTATAGAGCTTCGATTGTGGCCAAGAGGTTAGTACTTCGAGGATGGAAAAGCCGGATCCCTCCTGCATTTGAAGATTGGGTCCAGGAAATGCACTGCCTGTCGAGAACTGAAACATTGATTTACAAATTGAAACATAAATTGTCTTTGTATGAGAAGATCTAGAATGTGTTTAATGAGTGTTTAATGACTTCTTTTAATTTTTTTTTTTAATTTTTTTTATTTTTTATATATATTCTATAATTACTTGCTCATTTATGTATTAACTGCTTCTGTACATAACTGTAAATACATAAATAATAATAAAAAAATACTCACCCAATAGACTCATTCAAGCAATGCGTTATTACGGGGGCCTAGTATTGAAATGAAAGAATCCAGTTCAGTGTTCTTCACCCGTCTCTGCATCATCAACATTCACCAATAACAAGGCTCCAGATGAGATTTCGAAGCTGGAGTATTTCACTCCATATTCATTTGCAGCAGACAGCAAAATGGGTTGAATGGTTTGAAAAAGTCATTGCTTTTCTAAATGAAGATGCTTTATAGGCAAGTAAAATTATATTTTAACTCTAGGACAGACTTTTTTGTCATCCACCTTCGTTCTAATTAAAAGATGTGTTTTTACCTTAAGGTTCCTCGTCAAGTCAGGAAGTGATCATAATAACAGAGCTCCTTCCTGTGGCACTGATTCGAACATATGCTTGGAACTGTGTAGATGGAAGAAGGGAGTGGGGCAGTTGGACAAGAGCCTATGTCTCAGTTATGTGCAACTTTGACAGTATTTTTACTAATTATTTTATTTTTATTATTTTTATTTATTTAAGTGTTTTTAGGGATTCAACTTTTTACTACACTTTTTTCAGAACATTAATAAAAAAGCTCAGTATATTACCGTCTTTTCATTTTTGACCTGGGTTTTTAACAAATGTAAGATAAGACAAGGTATCAGCGCCACATCTAAAACCTCATTGATAAACATCCAGGCAGCCTGATAATTTGGCCCAATTTTGAGTCCAGAAGAGATACCGGTCGATAGTTGCTAGGAAGCATTCTGTCACCTCGTTTGTAGATCAGTACAATCAAAGCACTGTTCCTTGTCTTACTGGCTCTTGGAGAAGACACTGCTCCCTGTCCATCCTTTTCTGCACCTAAGTGTTCAGACTCTTTATGAACCAAATACATAGGTGACAGTGACCAGGATCATTCTCCTGAAAGCCACATCAACCACTGTACTAAAATACTGAGATATTCTCTCTTTTCAGGTGGACGGCTGGCTGAAGTTACGTATTGTTTGGTTATGTTTCAGGCTGGCTTTTAAGGGGTCAAACGTTATGATTCCACCCCTTCAGCTTCAAAGCACCTGCCCTTGTTGTCAAAATATAGTGTTTTTAAATAAAAAGATTAAAATAGAAAATTAATTTAAAAAAACAGAGAAAAAATAAATCCTGCAATTGCCCGTTAAATGTATTTCTGAAGTGGTGTATAAAGCATTACAAAATTCATTAAGCACAATCTTTAAGCTGCAATCAGGTTACAGGTGATCCCTAGTTAATAGTGATAATGCTCTGCTATTATTGTATTCTGGGATTCAAACTAAATGCAAAATCAACCCTTGTGATCTAAATGTGTGATTTGTAAAATTGCACCTTACACTAGTTAAACCAAAAACAGACAGGGCTGCAACATCATTTGCCCCTGCATTGATCACTGTTTAATTATGATTGCGTATACAGGAGTTGCTTTCAACATGGGGCATGTTTAGACCATTTTCCCTTCGGGCGCAGGGTGATTGCAAAAGCTCTCCAAGATTGGTCCTGATTTATCGTCTACATAGATTACTAATGATTCAGATCTCCTGCTTGGTTTGTCATATACTTCACACTCAGAGGCTGCCATCACAGCCATATCTGTCAAATATAAAGTTCTGTAGTCAGTTTTGTGTCTCAAAATACTCTTTGATGTTATGCAAAGCAGCTAGGAATCATCATTGATGCTGTTTGTCTCATTCTCCTTTCTTATATGGGGGTTTCAAAAGAGTATAACAGGAAACAATCTATATGATTATTCCTGGTTTGAAAGAAATCGGGAGAGAGAAAACCGGACCATACTAACAGAGAGAGAGTGCTTGTGTAGTAGACTGCTCTGACACAGATGAAACCGAAAGAACAGAGCCTGCACGATCACATTAAGAGAGGATGTGTGCGAGAGACAGAGAGAGAGAGAGAGAGAGAGAGAGAGAAAGAGAGAGACTGCATGGGCACACATAAAGAGAGAAACAGACTGCACTGCGCTAACAAAGAGAGACAATGAGAGTATACCAGACTGCACTGAGAGAGACCTAAGAGTGAACCCCTCTACCTCCACGTTCTTTTCCTTGTCTTTTCCGACCTCATGCTCCTGCACCGGCCTTTCTAATCTGTCAACTCCTTGCTCTGTCCTTGCCCAAGCTGGGGTTGGATTTGGGTACAATAGCTACTCTTATTCCCAAACATGCATCTGTGTTTCAAGTGTATACTTGAGCACATCACAAGCCAATCATGCAACCATATACCTTCTTATGGTACTCGATATTTGAGTGCCAATATTATGGCAGAAGATATAGTTATAGATATAGTTATTTCTACATTTTGTGCATAAGGATGGGCTTACTCCTCCTCGCTCCACCCACCTCCAGTCAAACCATTTGAGTCAACATACAAAAAGCCTCAAATAAGCTATTCACCACCTTCCTGCCTCTCCTCTGCCTCATTGATATGATATGATAGTTTATTTATGACGCACTTAATACCCAGAGATTTCTATGTGCGGACCCAGGGATCGAACCTGTGTTGCTCGTGTTCAGTTTGTCAGTAGCTGCATCCTCGTTGCTTCATTTATCCTTCACAGCTTTCCTCCTCTAATTGTGGTCTGCATATCCCTGGCAGGGGTGTAATTCATTATCTTTCAGACAAACCTCAGCAGTAGGAAACAGATATGGCGAGAACCTGTGCAGTAATAATAACACTTATATATTTACTGTCTCTGACATTGGGGTGCTTAGAATCATTGCTCTAAAAAAAAAAAAGGAAAACAATCTTTCCTTGAGAACAGGCAATGGTGGATATGCCTTGAGTTGGCACAATCATTGAAGTGCAAGGCCATATAATCCTACGTGCACTTTTGCAGGATTATTAAGATGGGTGAGCATGACACTATTATACAGGTGGCATAGGTGGAATTTAATATCCAGAGTAGGAACCTGCTTGGTATGTGATGCCTTATGTTATGTGGGACAGCAATTTATTGATTGATTGATTGATTGTTACATTTGTAGAAGCGCGCAAAGACTCTGGGTATCTAGATGCTGGTTTCAGACATGTTAAGTTCAATGGGTACTGTGAGGAGTCTGAGGGCGCCCTCACTTCTTTCCCCAACACATCCTCCTCCCAGGTGGCCACCAGGGAAAGGCCGTCTGTTACGTATCCTGACCATGAGGGTGGCTATGCGAGAGAGGATCACCTGGGGGGGCGGGGGAGGAGGAGGCATCCTTGGGTGAGACATGGCATCCCCCATTTTCCTTTTCTACTGAGTCTGATGTCACCCAGGCCTTTGTAGTGTATTACCAGTCCCTTCCCTATCTTTTACATTATTCATATCCCAGTAAATACCAGTTAGGTACTGGGACAAGGAAGAAACACATCATAGACATACATCTTGTCTTTATCGATTCTTACACACACAAACACCACTTTGGCAGTGGAAGATGCAACCAAGACTGAAAACAGACTACAGAACTAACCCTACGCAGTCTAGTTGCTGAGGACCTAATCAAGCTGGTGGGATATTCAAAAGCCAGTACTGGAAGAAGAAGAGAGAAGTGAACGAGAGAGCAGCCTTATGGGAGCAAAACCCTGTGAAGTCCAGATAAACCAAAGAGGAAAGCAGAGCAAGTGCAGCAGGAAGCACGGTGGAAAGCAGGCTGGCACAAGAAAACTCTGCAAAGGAAAGCTGGTGCTTTCCTCCAAATCGGAGCGGCATCCGGAGAGACTGTGTGAGAGCCAAAGGAGAACTGCCAAACGAATCGCAGAAGGGAAAGAGCTGGCGGAGTCACAGAGGCAGTGAGGTACATTGGCTGTACCGGCGGGCGAGAGAGAAGCGGTCCACAAAGCTGTGGGAGAACCAGCAGGACAAGGAACACTTACCAGAGACACAACCAGTGATGCAGCCCCACACCATACATCAGACACACCAAGCAACACCAGTGAGTCTGCCCAGGAGCGCTGGGAGCCCCGGGTCATAGCAACACAATTTTCAGTGGGGAATATGCCATATATGACAAGTGGATTAAAGAAAGAGACAGTATTTACATGAATTCCCTTAAGTCAATTTGGGGAAAAGTCAGAATAAATACAACAGCGAATTAATGAAATGTGATAAATCCAGAGGAAACGTTGATACCAGTGAAGTGAATTGGTTGTGAACTGATATGAAAAGTAATGCTAACAAACAAAGCCAAACAAACCAGCGCAAGTGAATGCAAGTAGTGTTAAGAGTCAGACAAGCATTGCCAAGAGTCAAGCAGATATTATTGCGCACTATTGAAAGAAATGAATGGTTGAGAAGAGAAAACCTGTATGCAAGAGAAACATGGCAAAAGGAGCCAGCTGCTTTGGTCAAGAGACCTGAAACAGTGACCGAGTTTCCTAACAGGAGAGCGTAATGGAAAGCCTATGTGGGTCTTTGCAAGTGAAAGGTACGAAACAAGTGAATGGTGACAAAACAAGCAATAACAAAGCTTGAAGGGCACCTGAAAGGATAAGAAGTCAAGCCTCACTATAAAGCTGAAACTGTGGCAAGATAACTATGAAGCAGATACAGGTAAGGTGTGACGGTTGCGTGACCTGTAATGGCTGGACTGCGTGGTCCGACAACTGCGCCAAGGCCAAATACACCCTCCTAAAGAAAAGCCAATTTGTGATTGAACAAAGGAAAAACCTCTGTGAACTGATATTGGGGAACTGAACCTTCTAAATTGGTGAAAGTTAACCGACCCCGGGAGAGTGGGAAATATCCTAAGGAATTGTGTTATTTTTTAACATTGAATATCCTAAGGAATTGTGCTATTTTGGAACACAGACTATCATTAGTTTTATTTAGGTAGGGAAATCCCATTTTAGCATAGGGCCAGATAGGCCTTTTTACCCCCCCACCCACCTGTATTTGTTAATAAAGGTTTATAGCCCAAAGTATATTGTGTTGTCTGTGTCTCCGTCGTGATGCCTTCACAGTGCACACAGTGTAGGGTTTTTGAGCGGTATGTCTGGAACATTTTCCTAAATAGAGAGTAGGAAAGTTCAGATTAGGATCAATCACGAGAAAGTAGTTAATGAAGACATTTAAGAAGCAAGCGAAAAAGAGTGCAGCCCGAGGCTAGGTTTGAAGCTGTGCTGGATGTGTCTGGAAAGCAATTTTCATGCGGATTTGGCTAGATCTGAAGTAATTTTCTGATCCCTCACAGACATCTATCTGTCAGTGGTCCCCAATAGAGAAAGCAGGTGAAAACAAATTTGGTGCCACTGTAATTAGCGATCTGCGGCATGTGGGAGGATCTTCCATGAGCAGAAATATTTGTAGACGGTGTAACTGTGAGACTGAGATTAAGACTGGTCCCACGATTTTATATCAATGCTTTTTGATGCATTTTTACAATAAGTGAATATTTGTATTTAAAACAAATGGGAGGCAAGCCACCCATACCACGCTCCCCTATTCTCCCCATTTTTGTACTATACCCCTTACTCTTTTTCACATCTGTTTTGCTTGTTCCCTGAAAATCGACCAAAACCACTGTAAACTCTTCTTTATATCCCGTGCTGTTTTGTCTGATGTCTTGGTGTGCGTGCGCCCTGATGCCTGTTGGCTGTTGGCATTATAGAAATAAATAAATAAATAAAATAAATGCAACAATGAAAATAAATGTATAATGGTGCAAATGGATCGATAATAAGACACGTCACCAAATGAATAGCCTAAATAAGGCTTTGAATTTTGTAGTGTTGGGTTATAGAATAATGTTGGTCTCAATTTCCCTTAAAGCCAAAGCCTTTGATGTGTACAAAGAATTGAGCAGGTGGTGTGTTTAGCCCCATTTCCCATTTCATTCAGCCTGATGGTGTGTAGCAGATTTCCCAGCAGTGTCACAATGATAAAGGAACTGACAGTGTTGCATGTGCCCGCTTTGTGTCACCAGGTCCCTGGGTCCATATGTTCGGAGGAATGTGCACCTGGCCAGAGGAGGAAACAAGCTGGGATCCACTTCTGCTGCTTCATGTGTCTGATGTGCCCAGAAGGGACCTTTGCCAACAGGAGTGGTGCGTACCAGTATCAGTGTAACATTTATTAAGGCCCCAATCATTTTAATATTTAAATCAGTGTTTCTGGCTCGATAATTAAGAAGTTAAAATCCCTACAGAATATGAATAGCATTTTATATTTGGATTTCAATCAATTTTGTTTCTTGTTGAAATTAATTTGACTGGATAATTACCACTAAGGATGCCAAGAGTAAGCATGGGCGAAAGGGCCAAAAAACTGCCCTTGCTCTGCCCCTACATTACAAAAAATGAATAGTAGGAGGGTTGCTTTTTCAAGCTGGACCAATGCCTGGCCTTCAAGAGGATCCTGGGCCTCCACATAGCATGCCCTCTCTCTCACCAACCTTAGCTGAGAAACACCAGATCTTTCCGGCCTCTCAAAGGAATTTGCAGTTTTGCTTTGACTTGTGCACCATGAACATGCCTTTGTTTGTTCATTCTTTCTTGTTATCAAAAGGCCTTGTAGGGAAAACAAGATGCAAAACTACTGTTAAATATTTGTGTTCAAATCCCTTGCAACCTGGAGCATATATACCATTTATTTGCAGCTATTATTGGTTTATTATCTGGCCCCTGAGTCTCTGATCTACTCGACAGAACTCACTATTTGGCAATACATTCCTTGTTTATTTTCAGTGGGTTCCCAGTGGACAATCAGAGATTTTCAACTAATTTAGATCGATGCTCTGGGACTATCACCTGAATTAGTTGCATGCAATAATGCAGTGAACGGTGGTGGTTCTGACACATGTCTGGTGCTCTCTATCTACAACCCTAGCAGATGTAAATCAACATTTATTTGAAATAAAGCTGCAGAGGAACAGCTGTGTGCCTCTGCAGGAGATCCTGCCCCCTACCTCCCATGTATTGGAGACATGTAATCGTTCCGTGCCTAGCACCGACCATAATACCAATACTGCAGCGAGTGTTTGAAAGAAGATACCCATTGAGACAACCCTACCGAATGTACCCTTGACGTGATGATACCCTGCAGGAGGAAAAACCTGAAGGAGCGTGAAAAGAAGCTAACCAATGAATTAATGATGTCATAAGAAGTCTGCACGACATCACGAGATGTGGGCTAAAGATGATGTATAGATCCTGAAGAACCTAATGGCGAATTAAAGAATTGAGTGAGTTTTCCCAATATAGAAAGGGAAGATTACACGTGCACGAAGTACTGCAGAAAACCAACCGTTCAATAAAATGTACAAGATAGATTAAGTCATCATAGAAGCTGGCTATGAGTAGTGAATAGAATGCAGGCGAGGCTGCACTTGTATGGACACTGGACATTGGTTTCACAAACTTAGTAGGCCAGAACCCATGAAGCTGTAATAGAAAACTGTGTTGCAGCAAGAATAATCGGCTTGTGAAGCTGAAGGGCAAGGCTGCCTGGCCTAGAGTCAAGATACAAGAAGCAAGGTCAGCTATCTGTTCTGAAGAAGAACTAGTATGCAGGAGATTAACTTTTTCACACTAAGATGCAAGGTATAACACAAAGGATGCCAAACTTTAATTCATTTAGAGCATTCAAAAGCTGCAAAATGGACCAAATCGTGGTCTCCCGTCACGTGAGCCAAGGATGGAAATAGAGCTTGAACTTGAAGTCCCAGACACGATAGCGAGTGCTCTCACTTCTTTGCCTTCCCAAAGACAAGGATATTTTGCAAGGCCAAGTACAAAGACAATTTCATGGCAGAAGGCATGGGCGATGAGAGATGTTGGGCTAATTGGGTGGTGAGGGAGCTTCATGACCTACCTCCCTGCACCTGGGTCTTTGCTTACATGCTGCTAAGTTAACCGAATGTTCCAGACATGGCACAAGCGTACCAACCAATTATATTAGTCCATATAATGAAGGACCTTATAGTCTGAATACCAATGAGAAACTGGGTATCTAATGTTTCTGAAATGACATGTTTTTTAGAGGTAGGCATAAATTGTCCACCTGATGACGGGCAGCCAATCCTAGCTCCTATAGAAAAGTATACTTAGATGTTTCCCTTAACCAATCCCAACCCTTGATAGGTTTTTCATTATTGCCATGTAGAATGACATCACTCTGATGCATTATTGTTATAAAAAGTATGTTTTTTGCGGAGATCGTTGAGAGACTGAGCGTACGTCCGTTGACGTTCGTTGTAACCTCCCTGTTTTAGGTAATTGTCAATAAAACAGTACTTTGCCATCTTCCTAAATTGGTTCCGTTATTTGGATTCAGAATTACTCTGGTGTGATCCCATCCATTAAATATGCACGTTCCTAAAGGGCCATAAGCTCAAAGCCCCAATACCGGCTCCTAATTGTGTCCAATTATGGCCAATAAGAGAACAAAGGCTTTGACACAAGGTGATTTGCCCTAGATTTCCCAATTTGGTCCAGTGATCAGTAAGAAAGCCACAAAATGCTACAAAAATCTAAAATCTTTATTGAATTAATTAGAAATTCAATATTTAGAAATGCAACATTACAATTCTCATGACATGAAACGTTCGAGGAGAAGATGCAACTCCTAGGCAAAAATAATTTAAAACAGCAAAACTAACAAAATGAAGCAAGGCCCTAGCTATACCCCCCACCCAATTTCCCACACTTACACAGGTGCTAGGTAGATCTTGGAAAAAATGACTCCCCCCTTTCCTACAACAGTCCCAATGTTTGTATGCTTGTGCTGGGTATTTAGGAATTGCTATAATGACTGGTATTTCATTAGTGGAACGTACTAACCCCATTAACTCATCTACTCTCCAGACTCCCCTCTCCTTGAACGTAGGTTTCAACCACCGACATTGTAAACTGCTGCAAGAACGGTAAAATAAAAACAGATTGGGTATAGACTCCACCTTCTTCTTTCGACAAGCAGGCTCACTCTCCAGGAGACCCCGCCATTAGCCTAAACACTCTCACAATGACAGATGCCCAAATCTGAACTGTGAGCAAAGTAATTTCTCCTGACCAGGAATAATAATATTCCAATAGTGATTTGGACCGCACCTTGTCTTAAATTCAAACTAGTCCACGGAGAGACGATCCTGCATAACCAACATCCCAAATGCTACATGCTTCTTCCTAGCAACTCTCAAGAATGTCCTTGAGAGGGCTGAAAGGGGCAGCCAGGCCTCTTCCAACCACAAACGGGTCACATAAAGCCTGACCGTGGGCTGCTCCTTGACGAAGACCCTGTGAACACAGTCCTACTGTGACAAGTCCACACCGACCAAGTAGAAACCAAACCCACGACTATACACTCAACCCGAGAATATGGAGTAATGAGGCTCAAGCCTCGGTATCCAAAAATCACTGCTGATGGATACATTCTATCAGCAAGAAGAAGAAGACGAGAGCTCCTTGAGTGCATCAGGTGGTGGTAGGAGTGGATGAGGAGGCAGTTGGTAGCCTGAGTGCCAACACCAGCAACCAAAAGCTATTCTCTGGAGGAGGGGGCAATTCAGGAAGCACCAGCTTGCTGGCACACCTAGCTCAGCCACACTAAAATGCTGACTGGAGGAAGGGGTTGCATGATGGATGGTGTGAGGCTGGGAGGGCACAGATCCCACCTACCCAAAATGCACCATGGGAGAAAGAAATGGGGGAACTAATGGATGACCAGAATGGCAGCCCCAGCCTATCTTAAATACAGCCGGAAAGGAGTGGACTAAGGCACAGAGAGGTAGCCGAACATGAGGTCCAATGCCAAGGCACTCAAACATGTAGCTAAGGGAAGAACTAGAGTTACTACGGTAAGATGCCAAGCGTGATGACCATTAATTGCAAATTGCAGTATGGAAGAGAAGTGGGGGTGGGGAACTAGTGTTTTGATGGGGTAGCAAGAATGATGCCTCATTTGCTAAATGAAGTGGGAGGGTGAGGTTGCAGTGGTATTCAAACTTTTTATATTGTGCCCATCTTGAGTAAAAATACACAAACTCGAACTGCTTCTATTGTCTATTAAAATCAGTCACCAAAATACCTTTATAAAGAGCCTTGCCCACTGGCCATCCTTTGGGTGGGGGGCTGCCCCATAGTTTGAAGACCACTGGGTTAGGAGAAGGGAAGTCAAGGCGTCACAGGACGAGTAAGAGGCAAGGTTGTAGTTGCCAACCGAGGACCCAAGCCCAGTTAAACAAACATGTGCCCAGGTAGATGGAGGCTGTGTGTTAACAGGGCACTGCTCTTAAATGAGGACGGGAGAAATAAATGAGGTACATGAAAGTACATTGGCCTGGTTGGGACGGGAGAGAGAAGCTGTGGGTCAACAGGATTGCGGAGTGGGTGTACCACCTACTGCTGCTGCTGCTACTTCAATGAGTGACTGGAATACAAAACACGCCTACTCTACTTTTGGCCTTTTCCCTAAGCCACTAGGTGACCCCCCCTTGGTTACACACAGGGACACAAGAGGCTTTTAATCAAGGTACATGTAACGAGGAATGGTGGGGGAGGGATGTCTTCTGCCCACAGTACAATGAAGAAATTAGACAAGAGAAAGCCATTCTATGTTTTCTCCTGGGCAGAGAGGCCAGGGAGCTGGAGTCCTAATAAAACCTTGTTAAACTACATTAGCGTTGCATGTTGTGTCATTGCTTGACATCCCCACAGATTATATATTATAGTTTACTGTTACACTGCTGGATACAAAATACTTATCACATTAATAGTGTCTTTAACGTGTTGCATAGGCCTAAGGTGATTCAGTCCAGGTGGAGACACCTCCATAGTTCTTTACACTAGCTATGCACTCTGGAAGTATGTCCCATAGGGAATAGAACATACCCCTCTCCTGTAGAGGATAACACCATATACCTGTTTTCATATTCATCATCTACCTCCGAAAAGGGGCTGCATCTATAAAAACCGTCGTGACAAATTACAAGCGAGTTTTGACTAAGGAAACACGAATCCACCTCCATGTGTCCAGTGGAAGATGGAGAACACCTCTATAGATAAAAAACGGAGGCACTGTTTGGCCTGTAGAGCACAAGGACACAAATGCACTGACTCATCTGCTTTAGCTAGCAGCTGAATCAGACATATCGAACAGCTAAAGGGATGCTGTACCGATTCCTGAAATTTCAGTTCTGTACTGTTGTAATAGCTCTGACATAGTGCTTTGTGCTGTTCAGCAAAATCTTAAAATCAGATCCACAAGTTGCTTGGATTAGCTGTTTCTGCCCGCATTCTGTGCCACCTGATTGGTTGGCTCCCACACCGGGGGTGCTAATGTTCATTAATGCATGTGTGTATTTGAAAACTATTCCACGAGAGGACCACCTACAAGGACATAGGCTTTACATGTGTGTTCCAGTCTGGTTTTCTTAGTGGATCTACTATGAATTGTAGTAAGACATAGTTGGTGTGTCTCTCCCTTTAATAAAAATCAATCCAGGCACAAGAAGCATAACTACACCCATCTCTTTATCTGTAGAGAAATGATACATTACTAAGCACGAGGCCCTCATTACAAGTTTGCTGGCATCCCGCGGGTAATTCCGGCAGGATACCGGCAAACTGACTTGCTGTTTCCGCCACGTGGCGGAAAGGGCGATAAATCCCCATTCCATGGAGTTCTATAGGACTCCATGGAGGGGATTGCCGGTATTTCTGGCACCTGTAGTACCGGTAATACTAGCTGTTCTTTGCTGGTGGGGGCCTGATTTACCTGCAGCTCTTGGCTGGAGGTAAATCAGTGAACCCCAACAGGCAAAACTGTAGTTTGCCGGTACCCCCACTTTTCTCTGCATTTTTCCCAGACCGGCAAACTTATAAATGACCAGTTTGTTTAAGCAGCCTGCCCACAATCACACAGCTTCTGAGTGAGGCAGCTAGTATAAGTACAACGATGTCAAGTTCCAATGTCTTAAAATTAAAAATAAAGTTTCTTCCAGCTGAACTATTCTTCTAACTAGAAAAGTCCACCTGTCACTAGAATATAGATTCTCCCACTCGACCACACACCCTCACACAAGACTCTATTTTCTATATCTTCTCCCACTCGACCACACACCCTCACACAAGACTCTATTTTCTATATCTTCTCCCACTCGACCACACAACCTCACACAAGACTCTATTTTCTATTAATTGATCTCACCACTCCTCTTCCCCCAGAGTACACTATTCTTAGTATACCAATATCCCAATCCGAGTAGACCACACTAGCACCAACTAGACAGCAGCTTGTTTGACCACAAGCTTCATATTCTTTCCACTAGATCACACTGCCTCCGGTTAGGCCAACCTCACCCAGTAGACCAACCCTCTCCCATTATACAAAAAGGCAGTCATTTTGGGTTATGTAATAATGCTAAACCAGGCAGTATTTGCCAAATGCTCTCTTTTTGCCATCTACAGAATTCAGTGGTTCGGGAAGTAATTTATATGTATCCTTTCCCAATGGAAATCCGCCAATTTGTTTCACCATTCATGAAGTGGGGTTAACATGTAAAATCATCTTAAAAGTCTTTTAAATGTTTTTCAATATACAGAAGAGAAGTACATGCACTTCCCTTCAATACATTAAAAAAAGAGAGCATTTTAAAGCAGACATTGCAAAGGCTGAGAAGGTGAGCATCTCTTATGCTCCCCCTCATACCTACTTAGACTTGTAATGCACACACATTTAGAAATAACCTTTTTGTGCAGAAGAAACACGTAAATAAGTGGTATGCACCACTATTGCAAAAGACTTGTTTATTTCAAGTCTTCATTTTGTTGGTTCACTTTTGCTTAAGCAGAATTCGACCATTTCTTTTATATGTATATATATATATATATATATATATATATATATATATATATATATATATATATATATATATATATATATATATATATATATATATATTTAGATGTATTTGTATATGTATTTGTTGGGGGTAGGGAAGCAGGGGGTGGGCAGAGTCAGGATAGTCAGGTAGTGTGAGGAAGGCTGGCGGATCCCCCGTAGTACAAAAAAGTGATCCAATTCTTTGGGCACGACCAAAATGAAGACCTTCGAAAAATCTAATTTAGAGACTTATCACATGATCTTTGATGCTGTTTGAGTCGAGCACTGTGAACCTATGGTTGTAGTGCCCTCGTGACATAAATTAGGAATCAGAAATAGAAAACACGTAGAACGCCACTGTACATTATACATTTCCACCATCAGTACAATGGTGAACAAACATTGGTATTACTAGAATACCGCCTGTGGAATACCACCAATAATGTTTCAGTTAAAAGTAGAGTCTTTGGTAACTCTAAATTGGGTGCATTTTCTTCAAGCATCATTTAACATCAGAAAGCAACAAAGTGACATGCAAAAAAATTCCAGCCATGTCGGGTAGACAACAAGAGTGCAGCATTTGTGGAGAATGCAACAAAGGCAGTGGTCTCAAGTCAACAGCATTTACGAACACTAAAAACAGACAAACTATTTAAGCAGGGGCCGCATATATATGCCACACATATTACATAAATGCTCGGGCGCAGCATGGAGACTACAGCAAATTAGGGGGTCGATAGTGTCAGCCTCAACAACGGGGTGGTGGACCAGCAACCGCTGGCTTGGACATTCATAAACATATCATTAGGATGTGGACCAAAATATGTGATGGTGTAGATGCAAAAGTCGTTTCACAGTAGGCCTATTTCCCAATCTTGGGAATTTGATAAATCCTCCAACCATTGTCACATGGTCAGACAGTTTCCTGGGCTGGCCTGCGGGAACCCTGGCAAGGCCGAACAACCCAATAATGGCAAAATAAAGTGATATTTGAACATCCAGAATTTTGTTGGGCACCTGAAATACTACGTGTTAGAACATTAAAGAACTGGCCATTGCCAAGTCAAATAGGAAAATCCAGCATGATCCTGCTGATAACGATACACGCACGGGCATGTGAGAGGAAAGGCTCATGCTGTTAATTAGTCATGAGGTAGGTTTGATAAAAATATTCGAAATGCAATCATTTGACCCTCTATTTAAATGTCAAGTATTTGGTTTACGAGCATCTAAAGGTCAATTGGTCATCCTCAATAAACATCTGGAGACCCATTTCCCATTTAGCCCTAGCAGCATCCAATAATTTTAAGTCACTCTTGATAATTTGAGGATTAGATACAAATTAGACACCACCTTATGCTTTAATCTTACTGCAAAGGGGAGAAAAATCAGGAGGTTGTACTGGAAGGGAAGAGAGCTTTGAAGACATTGGCCAACACAAGATAGAGGAAAATATCCAGGCTGATGTACCCCCACTCATTTATTCATGTCTAAAGATAAAACTACAAATTAAGTTACCCCATAGTTTTGACAAATGAACAATCAAAGGACATGTAACCTCAGCTATGTGAACCAGTGGTATTAAAGAGGAGAAAGGAAGTCACACACCCAACCAGATTGCTATCTTTTCCACACGCGTCATTTATTAGAACCACATCAATCTCTCCCATATTACAGGAAATGCCCTTCACCATGATAGAATTCAGAGATGCGATTTCAGCAGTCGCCCTCTCTGGGCGAGTTATATTGAAGAGTGAACTACTGATACAGGAATTTGGCATGTGCCACCATATAATATACTTCAAAGTCTGGCATAGCAAGGCTGCCCACTTCCAAGGGTGTTGTTTCTCCTTCACCCAATTCTCATACGCCATCCATCCCAAATGAATTACAGTAGGATACCACGCAATCAAACATTTAGATGGATCAGAATTTTCAAAAGCATCCAATCAGAGATAATGGGAGTGATTTCCATGTATATAGTTGCACTCGCCATTTTGAAGGTGAATCAAAGTATCCATGGGTGTGAAGGTGAATCACACCCATGGTGGCTTATAAGCCAGTACCACACCCATAGAAACAAACGGCATGTACTCAATTTTAATATTCGCTAACACCACGCGTGTGTTTACAACAGTTTCAACTTGCCTGCACACAGCACGGATGGAAATACTATCCTTATGAGACCCCTCATTTTCAGTACTTACAAACATCCGGGACAGCGCGGCCATGGCGAATACATCATTAGCACCTGCCGCTTAAACAAATACAGTATTTCACCCATCTCTTACTCTCTGAACCTCCCCAAGCACTCTGACACACCAAAACACTCCCCAAAACAGCATTTCGCCTCTGGTCGGCGCAGCGCTGTCGGCGGATCCAAGATGTCAGATGCATTGAAACAATCTGACGCACATCACGCCTCACTCCAGCCAATCCGAGGACAGGCCGTGTGTCCGCGGTCATGACGCAAGCCCCTTAGCCAATCGTTATCTTGTCCGCGGAGCGAACAGGGTGTTGTGACCACGGAGAGGGCATAGATATCACACATTTTTTGAGACATACTTTTTGGTCGTTTTAAAGAAAACTACTGGACGGATTGGCACCAAATTTGCAAAAGCACGTCGTCCTGCCGCAAATTTGGTGAAAATCTGTCCAGCGGTTTGGGCTGTAGGCGTGCGCAAAGTTTTTTTCCCCCATTCACTCTATGGGAAAAAGATGTTTTGGGACCCCCCCTATAACTCCATTCCCCCCATCCCCTGGACCAAACGTCACCTAACTTTGCAAAGAAAATTCAGAGTGGCCCATAAACCTTTTTTGCAAAGTTTGGTGATGATTCGTCCAGGGGGAGCGAAGTTACAAGCTGCCCAAAAAGAGCTCTTCCTATGGAAACAGCAACTTAACCATAACTACACGGCCACTACCTATATATACTATATATATATATATATTCGAGTGGATTCCAAAACCAGATGGGAGTGCAGCTTTCAAGAAACGAAGACTTTGCTATATATATATAATACCTTCAACTCTTTCTTCCTAAATATCTTCCTTCCCGAGCCCTTCGCTCATCTGTCTCCAACTCCCTCAGGGTGAGCCGCTTCTCGAAGCAACGAGCTGGGGGGAGATCTCTCTCTGCGGCAGGGGCCTCTCTCTGGAACAGCCTTCCTGCCTCCCTGAAACTTGAGGAGAACCATCTTCGGTTCCGGAAGCACTTCAAAACCTTCCTCTTTGCTTCTGCTTTCTCTCCCCCTCTTCCCTGCTAAATTCTTCACTGAAACTGCACTGAACCTGCACCTGGGCCACTCTCACCGATCTCGGTCCTTGGCCCAGCCACTCTCCACTTGCACTGCCTCCCTGGCAACCCCTGCACTGCAGGGCTGTCTCTGCATCCCTACAGCTCCCCCCTCCTAGCACTTGTCTGCACTTACCTTGCACTTGCCACCACCTGGCCCTACTTATTTATTATTTATTTATTTTATTCTACTTACCCTGATCAGCACTTCCCCCCTCCCCTTCCCCTTGCACTTTTTCCCTTCCCCCTACCCCTGCACTTGCGCGATCTGAATGACACCTGGCCTAGTAGGATCGTTGTCTGTCTTCCCCTTGTTCCCCCCTCCCTGCCTCGTCGCGCCTTGAAACACTTGTGTATAGGCGCGTTACAAATGCCATATCATATCATATCCAAATGGGATTCACAGTGACCTCTGCTCCTAAAGAGCACATGGTATCTTGCTCTAACTTAATACCAAATAGACTTCCAAGACTCCTAGTGGACGTCATAATCAGGAAAATCTCAGGCTTCTAGTTCATCTTCAAGCCAGAAAAGGAACAAAACTGACTTACATCCAACAAGTTATTCAGAAACTTGTCCTGCGTGTTTCTGCGTTTTTTTGACAAAAACATCATTACCCTGATTCATGGAATTATTTGCGTGTAAAACGCACATTCGCCCGCCATTCTGCCCGAAAATCCCCATACCTCACACAGGGATTTTCGGGCAGAATGGCGCGCAAATGTGCGTTTTATGCGCAAACAGTTCCATGAATCAGGGTTTAAATCGTCAGCATATATATTGTCAGGAAGTAATGTGTGAGAGTAGAGCTTCAGTCACTGGTACATATGTTTGCTACAAACTAGGGCAGCAAAGGGCTGTACTGCCATGGAATAAGGGTGACAGGAAAGGGGACACCCATGTTGGGTGCTAAGCCCCATGCAAATTCCATCTGAGACTCTGCAGATAACACATAACCCGGGCAGTGGAGCATGCATATAAGAGCTTGATCATAGAAATAGATTTGGTACACAATTCCAACCAGCCATGCACTGTGAAAAGGAAATGCCATTTGACATCCCACATGGTCAAAACAATAGGAATCCCTGGTTTAACCAGTTGCAAGAGGCCAAAAATGCACCCCAGGTTATAGTGGTTGGACTGCACTGGAATAAAATGAGATTGATTAGATAAGATGAATAACGGCATCAATGGGAGTAGCCTATTTGCGAGAATCCTAGTGATAATGTTATTATCAAGATTCATAAGAGAAATAAGAAGCTAGGAGGCACATGATGTTGCACCCTTGTTTGGTTTTAAGAGGAGCGTGATCATGGCTTCCATAGTAGTTCTCTACAATTCTCCCTGACCAATAGCCTCCTTAGATACTTTAAGCAAATTCAGGGCTAGCAAAGTAGAAGCCTTTGTAAAAAGCAGTATAAAAAAGTAATTCCCTGGATGCTCTCTACATGCCACCCTGGGCATAGCATTGTGCATTTCTGGTGCCTGGTGCGATCAGTGACTCATTGAGGGCCTGCCTGTACATCTGATGTATCCAAAGGAGGCTGATATGATCCAAAAATATACTGATTTAATCCACAGTTTGGTGAAGTATGGAGGCATATATCTGGGTATAAAACTTGTTTTATCCTCTTTATTTACCGAGTTTAAATTCTGTCACCTAAAGAAAACCAAACCAAACAAAACATATACAACGTAACTATGCAACATCACATCCATTAAAGTATCAAAATCACGGTCTAACAATACAAAACACAATGCAAGCCCTCTCCAAACAGATTCTCCCCAAGTGTGAATATAACCAAACACTTAAAGCAAAAAAACACAACACATACATAAACCCACTCACTCGCACACCCATAAAACTCACCCAGGCCCTCCACCATTTATCTGAACATTGGACAATACAAAGCAATCAATACTAATCACAAAAATTGTTAAAGGGAGTCCAAAGTTCCAGATAAAGGTCTTGTCGATTCTGCTTACGAAACAAAACTCTCTCAAAGTCCGACAAAACCTGTAAATCATTCAACCAATTCTCCACCAGTGGCTTTTTCCTGGTTTTCCACACCTTCAGAACCTGCTATGCCGCCACCATCAACACTTTGTCTATCAACTGACTGCACTGTCTAGCAAACTCACATCTCCCTCTTCCAGGCAACAAAAGAATTTACAAAGGCATCCTTGGAAAACCCATAGAAAAAATCGTGTCCATCCTGTCCAACACCCTTCACCCCCATAATATGAGCACCCTAGGACAACCACACAAAATATGCAACAAAGTGAGCCCCCCCTTACCACAGCACACATCATTGTCCAACAAACTCAAACTGTGCATGCGCATCATGGTCCAATACCGACGTCCTAAAATCTTATGTTGGGAAAGTCTCACGGTCAGGGCCAATTTACACCTAAAACCAGCCTTCTGCACCCATCACCATTCCTTATCTGAAATGTCTCACCCAAATTTGCACTCCCAAGTCTGTCATACCTTTTTCCAGGATTCAACAAATAACAGCTCCATAGGCATCGTATTAAGTAATGTGGATACCATACTGGGTGAGGATGCAAATATAGCAGATGCACCTGGCTCAGTTATAGTTATAATTGTTCTTTTATAATGCACTTACAACCAACCGGTTTCTAAGCGAGATCCTGGGAATTCAAACCTGTGTTGCTGTGCGTTGTCTTGTTTCCAAGATACATGCGTTGCCCCTGAGCTATCCTCCGGCCAATTCCTCCCAATAGAACAGACAACATACCCCAGCCTCTGAGACAAAAGTAACTCTAACTCCCTGAATCTCCCCAACTCCCTATTCCCCAGACCAAATGTACATTGAAGATCTGCAAAGGGTATCATCCACCCCTCCCACAACACATCACCTATCCGCAGCACCTCCCTTGAGATTTAACTTTGCCAACCTAGTGGTTTTCTCACAATCTGAAGTCCTGGATTGTGCCAAAGAGAAGGCTTATAGCACATCCACAAATTCTGATCATTGGCAGTCAACCACAAGGTAAGAGCCTCCCGAGTCACATCAATCAAAGGTAATCTATCACTTAATCTCAGCGTTCCCCCCATAGAATAAACATTATCCAACAAGAACAGAGAAAACCTATCCTTCTCTTTCATCATCCAAAGTGGCTCCAGTGAAATTTCGGGCGCAAAGTAGTGAGCTGCCTTTTTTTAATTAAAAGCCCCTATGATAATTAACAAGATCCGGGTAACCAAAGCCACCCTCCCGAAACACTATGCATAAGTATGAAGTTAGGAATTTTTAACCCTCTTCTTCTAACCCCGCAACAAGTCTTGAAAGATTGTATCAATCCTCTTCAGCAACGTCTACAGGAATCGCAAGGGGAGTGACTGAATGACATAGAGAACATTCAGCAGAAGGGACATTATAATGGCATTGATCTTAGCCCAAATACCCAAGGGCAATTTTTCTCATTTCCTCACATCCCTCATCAACACCCCGATTAATTGAGTCACATTAAACTCAGACATGTTCTTCAAATCCCCCCGCCTACAAGTCACAGAGAGCGGAAAGACCTCTGTTTTGTCCCAATTGATCTTATGATCCGAACACCTACCCACCCTCTCAAAGGCATTCTCAAATACCTTATTACCCTCACCCAGATTAAAGAGGACCACTGCTATATCATCTGCATAAAATACCCGCCAGTGGCTGTAGAGCAACGTTAAATAAAAAGGGCAACAGAGGACACCCCTGTCTCGAACCCCACTTAAGAGTAAAAGAATTAAAAAGTTCACTATTCACCCAGACCTTTGCTGTCACTGCGAAGTGTAGAAAACTCACTACACTCCGAAACCCAGCACAAAATCCCACTGTCTGCATAGTATACATCAGGAGCTCCCAATCGACCCTATCAAACGCCTACTCGGCATCCATAAATACTTGTACTTTATCTGAAATAACATCCTGCCAAAGTCCCATTATATCAAGTATAGTCCTGATGTTATCATAACTGAATCTGTCCCTCATAAAACCAACCTGGGAAGTATGAATCAGACCCCCTATACATTTGCCAAAACTATTCGCCAAAACCTTAGAAAATAACTTTGCATACACATTGAGCAACAAAACTGGCCTCCAATTGACACATTTTCTATGATCCCTGCCCGGTTTAGGAATCAATGTAACTAAAGCCTCCCGCACATAAAACCCCATCCCGGGCAAAACGATTAAACAACTCACATAAAATAGGAGCCAAATCACCCCTAAGAGGTCTTATAAAACTCCACCGGAAAACCATCCAACCACAGAGATTTGTCAACATTTCAGTGAATCTATTGCCGTCACAATCTCCCCCATCTCAATCTGAGCATCCATTGCAGCACTATCCTCAGACGTCAGAACAGGAATCGCAATCAACTCAAAAAACTCATCCAAGTCGGACTTCAAAGGAAAGGTATCTTCCATATACAGTGACTCATAAATGAACGAAAGCACCTGCAAATATGAACATTCTTCACAACCACATGACCATCCACATCCTCTACACTCTGGACATGTGACCTCTCCACCACCCCCTTCAACCTACTAGCCAATAACCTACCACTCTTATCACTACATTGCCAATATTGTTTCCTCACATAAAAAAGACCTTTCTCCTCCTGCACATCAATCACACTGCTCAAATTCTTCTGTACCTGATTCATCTTCCACTTGTCAGCAACACTTTTGGTCAATGCAAACCCCATTGTAGGTGAGCAAGCTCCAACTCCAACAAATTCAGCTCTGCCCAACCCATCTTCCTAGAATAAGATGTCTGATTAATCAATTCCCACCATATCACAGCCTTAAAATAATCCCAAATCATCAAAATATCCACTGAGCCCTCATTCTCCTTACAGAAGACATCAATTTATGTCTTAAGGCCCAAGACTACTAAACTGGATGCCTATCAATCAGTACAAACAGCCCTTTAAGATGAGTAGCATTACCTTTGAGATGGATGGGGATGCAGATTCATACTCATGCATCAAATAACAAAGGCGACTGAATAGTTTGGGAAAGTAGGTCCGTTTTATTGCAAGTTCATAAAACGGGGAGTACGAACATCAGCACTCGCTCGATCTGCTTGCTCTCTCCCTTACTTTTAGATAAAACATAACTTTTATAGTAAAAACTCGTCATCAATGACGTACAACCTGTGCATGCTCTTTGGCATCCTACGTAGCAAACTACAAAACCTAACAGGCAATCTGATAGGCTCTGGGAAGGTAACTTAATATAGGTACTATATCTGTATATGGTAACGGGGAGAGGGGATTGGATAATACATGTTAGGTGGGGCAACTAAGCTCTATCTTCAAAATGGCCACCATGAACGTCACTAAAAGTAGGACATCCCAGTGCAACTATAGGACCTTAGATTACACGGTCCACTATGATTGGGTTGGCATCAAACCCACTCATACTTTTCCACCTGCGTCTAGCAGCATTCAGAAAGAACAGCCCGGTGCATATGGATGTGTATGTGCCCCGGATTCCCACCAATTATGGTACAATCAATCATCACCTCAGTGGTCATGTGTCAATTATTTCTTTGAAGCTGGCCTTGAGTCTGTACTGTGCTCTGAGAACTTTCAAGGAGGATCCGCATGGTGAGCTCCCAAGCGTAGGTGTGAAGTTTTCCTCCCTTCAACCTACTACCATCACGTGACTGGACACCATGGAATCGAGTCTTTTCATAAAAATAAATAAACTTGGCGCTTGCCGCAGTCTATTTTCTATTAAGCATAAACTAGCTTTACGAAATCCTTGCTTCTTGCGTTACTGAGCATATGCACACGTTTTAACTAACTGGACATCTTCATCTCGTCTGTAACATCGTTTCTTCATCTTGATCCATGACATCTTGGGATCATTTCCTTAATATTTAATCTCTTGTCTGCATTCTCTGGTCATCATATCGTCTATCTGGGCGTCAGTTTGAATTCTTATGACTTCACAATGGTGATGTCATCCTCATTTTCTTTGATCATCTTTCTTGCTTCTTCGGGAATTTCATTCAAATGACCATCATATTGTCTTGAATGCATATATGGCTTTCTTAGTGGATATCTCTCTGTCCAGGTTCTCTTAGGTGTCAGTATATTGATAGGTGCAGTTATTCTGATAGGCACGGGGCAAAGCCGGTATGCTGCTCTCTGCTGATTCAATTGTTCCTTGTATGTCACATAATGCGGTATAAATCCAAGAGGCAGTGGGAGGGCGGCAACTGGAGTAACTAGGGTAAGGACGGTACTTGGCTCCTCCACTTCACTACCTCCAGATCACGCAAACCTGACCTATCTGTAAATCAATCAATGTGTGATCCGAGATCTCACACTCCCTAATGGACATGCAAAGAATCCTGTCAATAAGCCTGTCAGAGACCAATAAATAATCAATTCTAGAAAATGAGTCATGCACAGGTGAATAGAACGTGAACTTCGTCATATTTGCATGCATAACTCCCCAGTTATAACTCTCAAACCTCTGGAGGAAAAGCTCCCTACTTACCCGTACATTCGTCAACCTACTTGAAGCCGAATGATCCAATTTATGATCAACAATGCAATTAAAATCCGCACCCAAGACGATAGTCTCCATATATGCCACGCAACATACGGGTGAGCTCATCAAAGAAGGGCTTCCCCAGTGAACATGGGCCATAAATACATCCTATCATGAGCACTCTGCCTCCATGAAGCACATCTGCAAATACCATCTGCTGATCGCCATCCATAGCCACCCTGTCAATCAGCACATTCATACCCCTTCAAAACAAGATACACACCCCTCTCGACTTTTAGGAATGACAGCTAGACAACTCTTTTGAATATCTCAAGTTGACTAGGAAGCCCAGAGATTCATCAAGCAAGTGCATTTCCTGTAGAAAGACTACATTTGCCTTTGCCATCCATATCCTTGTCATCACTTTCCTCCTGTTACATGGCCAATTCAGGCCCTTGACATTCCAACCTTTTGAAATTCATGATAATGGAGTTGTCATAATAAAGTAGCCTACTAGAGTCATCATGAATCTTAAGTATGTCTGAATTCTGCCACTCCACCGAACCAACCAAACAGGAATTCTACCCTATCTTTGTACCTTTTTTTTTTATAACTCTGTTTATTGAGTTTGAACAACACAACATAGAAAAACAAACATGGATCATCGGCATACATAGGATAAAAGCAGCATAGCATTAATAACAGTTAGAAGAGGCCCATAAGGCAGAGGACCGTAAGACAATAACAAAACAAGGCAGGTAACCAATGCTAACAGTGGTATTGATCCATCCCCACCAGCGGATCTCAGTGAGCATCTAGCCATTTACCCCATATTTTTTGCAAATTTACGGGGGCAGCCCTGTGCATTATAAATCCGGCGCTCTGAAGCTGCGCACCTGTCCAGCTCGTTACTCCAACGGTTCAGGCACAGTGGGTCGGCAGATCCCCAATTAGCTGCAATAAGTCTTTTGCCTGCCCCCAACGCAATTGCCAGAAACATTTTCTCATATTTTGACAGGTCTACTTCACCCCAGATGCCTAAGAGTACCATTTTGGGATCCCTGGGGATTGGTGCCGCCAGGGCGGCAGAGATTGTACTAATACAGTCCTCCCAGAAGGCCTGTAACACCCGACAATCCCATATCATATGGTAGAAGGTGGCAGGTTCATTTTTGCATCGAACGCATGTCCCGTCCTCTAGTCCACCCCATCTGGCCATTACAGCACGTGAGTGGTATGAGCGATGGAGGATTCTCAACTGTATAAGTCTTAGCTTGGATTCTATACCAATTTCTCTAGAAGACATTAATGCATCAACCCAATCTTCAGGTTCAAGGTGACCTACGTCCCTTTCCCCCTTTGCTTTGAGCCCGTCTAGCTGTGTAGCCCCGAAGGAGTTAAGGGCCTGGTAAAGAGTGGAGGTGACCTTAGAGGAGATGCGTTGCGGGAGGATATTGGCCTCGATGGGGGAGCATGGGGGTATGATTGTCATGTCAGGGAATTGGGTGCGGATAGCATGGGCTAGTTGCGCGTGTCGAAACCGGTCAATGGGTGCCAGGTCAAATTGTTCTCGGATGGTCTCAAAGCCCAGGAGGCAACCCCTATTTATCACCTGTGCTAGTGTGTGTATTCCTTTTGCATGCCAGTGACCAAAGGAGCCCATTCTCACTATTTCCGGGAGGAGCGCATTGTGCCATATGGGTTGTAATAGCGTTGGCTGTCCTTTCCAGCCGATTAGTTTGTGTGCGTCTCGCCAGGCGCAACGTATATGGTGGGTCATTTTGGGCAGTGCCGGGAGTTGGTCATGGGTGGCGTACAGGATTTGCAGCGGTGTTAATGGGGCCATGATCTCCAGTTCGATACGGATGTGTGGCAATGTGGGGTCCGCGTGCATCCAGTCGTTTACCACTCCTATCTGTGTCGCAAGGTAATAGGTGCGTATGCAGGGTAAACCAATGCCTCCCTCCCATACTGATCTCTGGAGCGTATCAAGGGCGATCCGGGATTGTTTTCCGCCCCATAGCAGTGTGCGTAGGTACTTGTCAATGAGTGCGAAGGTTTCTCGGGTGATGAGGAATGGGGCGTTCTGAAGAACATACAACAGCCTGGGAGGGTCATCATTTTGAATAGCGCGGCTCTACCCATTAGCGATAGGGGAAGTGATTGCCAATGGGGGGTGTCTCTGGTAAACCGCTCAATTACTGGTTGTAGATGAAGTCGGGGATACTCCTCGAGCGTCGGGTCAAGCCGTATACCCAGGTATTTAAATTCCTTAATAGAGACATGGTATGGGCAGGTCTCCGGGATCGCAGACTCACCCCCCCGTGAATCGGGAAGAATATGGTTTTGGCCTCATTAACCTTTGGGCCCGCAAAATTCTGATATTCCCTGAGAATGAGGGAGACAGCCGGGCATGAGATGCACGGGTTACTGAGGTATATGAGAAGGTCATCCGCATAGAGCGAAAGGCGGTTTTCTCCCCCTTCCGGCCAAACGAAACCGGTCCAGTTGGTATTGGCTCTAAGCTCAATTGCTAGCGGTTCAATGGCCAGGAGGAAGAGGAGTGGGGATAGCGGGCACCCCTGCCTCGTGCCCCTACCAAAGGGAAATGATTTGGCAGGCCTGCCATTCACCCTCACCGTGGCCTCCGGGAATGCATAAAGAAGTTTTACCCATGATATAAATGTCTGCCCCAGGTTCATCCTAGCCATGATCGCCCACAGAGCTTCCCACCCCACAGAGTCAAACGCCTTTTCAAAGTCCACCGCCAGGAGGGCGAGTGGGGCTGGTATTTCTTTCGCTCTGCTCAGCGCCAATTGGACTCTACGTAAGTTCATTCGAGTTGATTTATTGGGCATAAATCCACATTGGTCCGGGTGGACGAGGGTCTCAATCTCCTGCAGTAGTCTATTGGCAAGTGTTCTGGTGAGGACCTTGGCCTCGCCGTTGATCAGGGATATCGGGCAGCAGGAGGCACATTCCTCAGGGGGTTTTTCAGGCTTGTGTATGACTACTATGCATACCTTCCTGAGGTCTGGGGGGAGTGCTCCAAGCTCTCTGCTGCGTAGGAACATGCGGTGCATGTGGGTAGATAGTGAGCCACAGAGGCATGTCCACGTTTCCGTTGGGAACCCGTTGGGGCCCGGAGTTTTCCCGGACTGGAGCTGTGCCAGCGCCTCTTGCACCTCGGTGTCGGTGATGTCAGCATTCAGGAGATCTGATTGGTGCTGTGGGAGTATCGGAATCTCGATTCGGTCGAGGTAGCGTGAGGGTTCAACTGGCGGGTTCTCAGTGGGTGGGGTGTAGAGATTTATGTAGTAGTCGGCGAATGCCTCGACAATGTCAGAGTCTTCTGTAAGCAGTGTTCCATCTGGAGATTTAATGGCCCGTACATGTCCCCTGCTTTGTTCGCGTCTCTCTAAGCAGGCCAGAGCCTTGTTAGCTTTGTCGCCCCGTTCATATATTTGGCTTCGGACTAATTGGTGGGCAGTTCATGCATTGTCTAGAGATAGGTTGCTAAGGGCGTCTTGCGCCGTGAGCATCGCCTCTTTTGCTTCGTGGGTGCCGTGTACTAGGACTTGCCGTTCACACTCCAGGACTCGTGCTTCTGCTTCTCGGACCTTCTGGACTGGACGTTGTTGATAGGCGGAAACCGCTGAGATAGCTTCCCCTCGGAGGACCGTCTTGTACGCCTCCCAGATCGAGATCGGGCAATCCACGGAGCCTTCATTGAGTTCGAAATATTCCGTTGTCTTTTTTTCAAGCTCCTCCGCGATTTCAGGGAGGCGGAGATGGTATGCGTTTAGGCGCCAGTTACGGTCTGGGTGGCTGCATGAGTTTTTCATGGTTAGGAGGAGCGGAGAGTGGTCCGAAATACCTCTTGCAAGGAATACAGCGTCGAGAAGCCTGTGATTTATGTTGCGGGGGATAAAGGCAAAATCAATCCTGGAGAACGATTTGTGGACGGCTGAGTAGAAGGAAAAGCCAACCTCGTTGTTATGAAGCGAACGCCATGTGTTTGTCAGTCCCAAGGCCTCGGCGAACGCGGCGAGCGGTGTGGAGGTGGGGCGGGTTCCAGATCTCCTATAGGATCTATCGACTGTGGTGTCCATTACTTCATTAAAGTCCCCCCCAATCACCCAAGTATCAGCCTCTTCTTCCAGGTGCAAGCTCTGTAGTTCGGAGAGTAGTTATTTCGCCAGCGTAGGGGGGGGCATAGATTGCTGCCAGGCCCCATTTCTCGCCCCAGATATCAGCTAGCAACAGTACATATCGGCCTCGGGGGTCGGTCCTGATCTTCCTTACCTGGAGGGGAACTCGTTTGTGAACGAGTATCATCGTGCCCCTGGCACCTTTCATGAATCCGGCATGGTAGGTATGCGAATAATTGGATCTTTTGAAAAAATTGGCGTTTGTGCATATCAAGTGCGTTTCATTTAGGAGGGCAATGTCTGGCGAATGTCGGTTTAGGTACTGGAGCACCAATCTTTGCTTTATGCAGGAGCCGAGGCCATTGACGTTCCAGGACAGTATGGTTACCTTGTTGGAATTCAATCTATCTACGTGAGTCTTCTTGTTGGGACATCTGGAAGGATCAGTGGCAATTGCGCTTTTTCTGGGGACATATGGCGGTTTCCTTCCAAGGGAGACATCCGAGGGTTGCCTAGCATTGAGGTGCCTGCTGTCTGGCTGATAATGGCGTCCACGGTCCTGGCCAAAGACAGTGTATGCTTTCCTTGCCTACGTTTGTCGGCTTCAAGCCTTCTTGTACCATGGTTCCTTAGGTCCCCAAAACGCCCCCCACCCTGTACTTCCCCCCAACTGGGAGCACCTGTCGCCCAAACATTAAACTTATAACTTGGTAAACTTCCTCGGGATAACCCTGACTGCGATAACGCCCACGCCGCATTAGGAGCGGCGGCCGCTAGGTGAGCGCTTCCATGTTAATGCGTTGCAGATTAGTCCCCCCCACTGCGTGGGCCTTACCCCTTTTCCGCAGGGGTCCTCGTCATGTCGTTGTCTGCATTGGCCGGAGATCGAGGGGGCGAGAGCCGCTCGGGCCTGGGCCTCTGTGTGGGTGGGCCCGGTGGTGTGCGCCGTGTTCTGGAATCCGTGAGAACTTGGGTTTCCTGCCAGTCCCATGCTTCTTTGGGAGTGTAAAATAGATGAGTGGTGCCCTCATAGTGGACTTTGAGCGATGCCGGGAAAAATAAAGTACATTTGATAGAAAGCGACTGAAGTTTCTTCTTGACCGAGTCAAAAGATTGGCGGGCCTTTTGAACTTCCTTGGTGTAGTCGGGGTAGAACCCGACCCTATAGCTGTTGTATGTAATCGGCCCGGAGGCCCTTGCCATTTGTAGGATCGCATCTCGATCATGGTAGTTCAGCAGGCGTGCGATTATCGTTCTAGGCGGGGTGCTCGGGGTAGATGGGCCGGTGGGGACTCTGTGCGCCCTTTCTATGGAGAAGAATTTGGATAGTTTTTTGGGGGCGAAGACATGAGTTAGCCAATCCTCCAGGAACAGTTCATCGCTGGGGCCTTCCTCCTTCTCCGGTATTCCGAGGATCCTGAGGTTATTGCGCCATGCTCTCCCTTCGCTGTCCTCAGCACGGTATTCCAGTTGGGCAATTTTTTGGGTGATCGCGGCAAGTTGTTGCTCCAAGCGGTGCACCATGTCTTCTGTGTCCGACACTCTCTGTTCCGCCTCACCAACCCTGGCCAATAGATTGCAGAGGTCTTGGCGTACAAGGGACACCTCGGTGGATATGCCACCTATTTTAAGTTCCAGTGATGTCCTCGATTCCCCAATCGCTCTCATGAGGTCTGTCAAAGAAATTGGGGGGTCCTGAGGCTCGTCGCTGGCCCCTTCGTCTTCTGGGGGCTGAGGTCCGTGGCGTGGAGGGGCCTCCACGGTGTAGAGGTCCATTTTGCTTTGCAGTGTTTGTCGCTTGGTCTTTTCCTTCCCCATGTCGCGGTTGTTCAGCCCCGTGCAGTGTGGGTACAGCTGCTTCAAGTATTCACCAAAGGGTTGGATGGAGTGTTTGGAAAAGGGCTAGCGTATGCCAAGCGGGTGTGCCCAAGCAGCGCAGGGGCCCGTCGTGTGTCCGTGTGCTGGCTGCGCCTTAATATAGTTCATTGGCAGCGCATCTCCGATCCACGGGGGAGTGCAGCCCCCGGTTCTCCTTGTCCTGCTGCAGCTCAGCCCCGGTGCCGCTGTCCTGCTGATTGGGAGGAGGGGGGAAAAGACGGCAGCGTAGGCCCGAGCCGCAGGTAGTCAGTTGTGCGCCCTTCAAGCCGCGGAGCCTCACACGCTCACCTCGCCGGCCGGGCCAGGAGAAGCTCCTTGAGGATTCGCCCGCTGCCAGTGTCGGGTCGACGGAGGAGATCGCCGTGGGTCTCCAGTGGTATCTGGAGGGCGCCGGTTCTTGGAGTCGGGTTGTCCCTATATGCCTTCTCTAGGAGGGTTCCCTGCGCACGCCGTAGTGGAGGGGGCGGGCGCTGCGTCAGGGCCTCAACGGCCGCGCCTCGTCCGTCTGCCGACTTCGGGGAGGATCTCGCGTCTCCTACTCCGATTTTCTTTGGGGTTGCAGGCACTGGTTCTCTACTGCATCTGCTACCCCCGGGGTGCAGCCGGGGTGGAAATAGTACACTTTAATGGGAGTTCTTGCAGGATAATTGTAGTGGCCGCCGGGAGCCGAGGCAGTTAGGTCCGCATGCATCGGGCGCGCATGCGCAGTCCTCTTTGTACCTTTCTAGCCTGTCTAGCCATAGCATATCTATCCCAGAAGCATACTTCCCTGTATGGAGCTTTACAAAATGTAGGTAAATAGGTTTCAATGGGCCTCATTACACGGTAGGCGGTAAGGGTTTACCGGTACCGGTAAGGGCACCGGTACCGGTAAACCCTTACCGCCTTACTACGAGTTCCCTTTGCGGGACCGACCTTAATGGCTGGTTTTACCAGCCGTTAAAGTAGGGTGCCGCAAAGGGACCTTGGTGCTAATTACGGTACCGCAATTTGCGGTACCGTAATTAGCGCCTTCCCCATTCCCATTATGCCCTATTTGGGGCAAAAATGGGAATGGGGAAGTGCCTTGGTGAATGGGGAATTACCGCCCCCGCTCACCTTGGAGTAGGGCGGTAATTCCGCCATCCACCAAGGCGGACACGGTAAAATACTGGCGGCAACCATGGCGCTAATAGCGCCATGGTTACCGCCTACCGTGTAATGAGGCCCAATGTCTGCTAATACGGTCCTATTCCTGGTCCCTTGGTACAAGTTTTCCAATGCTCAAAGATGTTCCTCAAGCTTATGTCAATACGGCGTTCTAGCATGCAAAACACCACATTCTTTAGACATACAAATCCCACGAATTAAATATTTAAATGACTTCCAATATGACGCATACAAGTCCTAGGATCGCACATTAGTTCAAAAATGAAAATAGCTATTTCATGATGTAAATCTGATTTAATGGCTTGATCAAGAAGGGAGCCAGCCTTAATTCTCCAGCCACAAGCCAACAACAAGTCTGGTGGCACTAAGCGCTTAACCAAGATCAGAGAGTGATCAGAAAGTTTTTGGGGGCGTACATTCATATAAGTTAATATGCATATTATTATTATTATTATTATTTTTATTTGTATTTATTTGTTTTAACCTCTTTGGTTTTTTACAAAAATCAAAAAAATCCATCTTCCTACTAGGGACACCACTTTTGTCCGGCGAGCAGACTCCCTGTCGAGCTCGCAAGCACTTCTACTCCATGCGTGCTGGTAGGCCACTTGTGACAGGGGTATTGGCCCTTCTGAGTGCAATGTCCAAGAATTTATCTGTCATCCTGGACCATCTGGGGGAGTCTCCTGCGAATAGCCGATACCAGCGAGTTTCTTCGTCCAGTGTAGTTTCATCTGATGTAAGTGGTGCCAAGTATTTTTGCCTTTCTGCTTCTAAGGCTGGGCACGACATAAGAAGATGGTAGATCGTTTCAGCTTGAACTGTATCTTCACATGGGTGACAGTGGGAATCAGGGACACGAGCTTGGAAGCCAAGATTTCCTATGCATATTATATACATCAGGTAGCTCTAAGTGCTTTATAACAAAGATGATGATGAGTATTATAAATTCCTGCACCCAATGAGAACTCAAAAAGCATGCAAGAAAATGTAATGTGTGGTGGTGCATCGTGCATGGATGAATAATAAGTGTATTCTTAGTCTCCTGACAATTAAACATGAATCTCATCTATTGTATAGGCGTATTACTTTAGTGGATCTGGACAGATGCTGTGTCCCTGTCCACCTGCTCATGTCAATATGCAGAATAGGTTTGAAATACCACTCGTACTATAAATGAATCCACAAATTCCATCAGGCCATTTGCAACCCACCCATGAAACTCCAGAGAGTCCGTATATGGGGCCTGGACATTGACGCTGATAATGTTCAGGACACCAATCACCCCTGACGCAATCAAGGGTCTACACTCGTTGGCTTGAAGGAGTGTGTGTATCTTGAAAGAAAAATGATTATGTCTTGTGATAGATACTTCTCTCTCGTGTGTGCAGAACAATGAAAAAGTAAGGTGGTAACCTGGGACATACATGTGCAGGCATAGATTTCCTAGACAATGTCCTCGAGTTAATGAAGACAGAAGAAAAAGCAGGAACAGAGACAGAAAATGAAAATGGGCAAAATGGACTAAATTAACATATTTAAAAATAACATGAATCGAGGATACACCAGGAGTCCCTAGTAAAGTTTTTTCTTTTTTTCAAAATGATATAGTTTCATTACAAAACTTTTGATTTGTGCTTTATCAACATGGTTTACAATCACTATACAAAAAAGAAAACAAATAAAAACTAAAAGTTTCTTTTATGTGTAAAATAAATTGTGTTTCAAACTATAAAACAAAAAAAAGTAACAGGGCCATCCACTTTTACAGGCAAAGCCAGTACCAGAAAGGTGAGCAAAATGTGTTTATAGCATAAAGTCCACATTGACATTATGGTGTTTCATGCATAACAGGGCCATTCTTAACAAGATGGCCCGGACCTCTCGTTTATTAAGTTATAATATTAATACGCACAAGATGTCTATCTGAGAACAAATAAACATGAATAAATCAGAGAAGGGGTTCTAGAAACCAGTTCAGCGGTGACACCCCGAGCCCTTTCCATAAAAAGTGCAACCAAAGTGTAAACACAAATTATCCACATACATCCCCATTCAGATCAAATGGAAACATGAAAAACCTTTGGTTGAGAACATCTTCTAGATGTAAATATTAATTGGACGGTGTACAATAGCTGCACAACAGAATTGTGAGTGTAATAGAAAACAGAACAGCAAGAATGACCCTAGTAAGCCCCCAACCACCTGCATCCACAAAGAAAACATGCCGATGACCAATGCCCTCTCCATAAAGAACCTTCCAAGGAACCAATCCCCCTCATCCTCAATATGTGTGGAACCCGTGGCAGGGAGCCCGCAACCAAACCATAGAACATCCAACCTGTTAATGTAATACCAAGTATATGGATTAGCACACAGCAGTTATCCAGATGCTGTACCTGAAGGAAAGTCCCTCCAAAATCAATTTTTTCCAGCAATTACCTTCAATAGAGTTTCCTTAATGTCCACTGCCACTGTGGTGGAAGAATTCCCTACCGATGACATTTGCTCTTCTGCAAGGTTGAGCCTGTTGCCGTGCTTGTTCAGGCGTGCTTGCAAATGATCCACTTTTCATCTTAAAGTCTCTATTTTAGCATCCAAATAAGAGATGCCAACCATGGCCTCCAAAACATTGAATTTACGTCCAAATCAGCATTAGAAGATGCACATTTCCGCCCCAAAGTCCGATTGGGACATGGTTGGCTTGACTCTTCCCTCCACTCCCATCTTGGATGTATCTGGGCTAATGTCGATTGGGCTTACCCATGGCGGCCCAAGCAATCCAGAGGGACAGCAAGAGACTGAACCATCTGTACGAAGACCCACTCAGTAAAGTTATACAAAGGGATGCAAACCTCAGGCCAGTGAAGGAATCCACACAGAAATAAGCTCAGGTAAGGTGTCCCAGAGTGTCTCGAGAGCCACTTATGATGTGTGTCCAGAGAGAATGATACTCTTCTGAGGATGAGGCTACACTCCCTCCCTGGCAGCATGCCTCCAAACGAAGTTCAGCCTTCCCTGTGCGCCGGGAAGCAGCCAGCAGCGCATATGCAGAGGAAGCAATGAACCTAAGGAGCCACACACCATTCCATGGCTTCCAGAGGTTCCATGCACGCACACAAGCAATAGGTTCTTGAAGTATACAGGCCCAACTCCCCCGTTATGCATCGGATCACTGAGCCGGTCAGCACACGGCCCCCATCACCATCAGAGCAGTGCCGGAGATGCCACCAGAGAGGTGCTATTTTCCTACACTGGTATTCCTGGCCGAAAATAAACTCATACTGACCCCCTATGTGTTAATTTCCCAACACCAGTTATGCCAAGGTGGAGGTTACCGTTACTATGGAAAACTATCACCTCAGCTCACTGCTGGCTGATGGCCGCTTGCCTCCCTTGCTATCCTCATTCGTGTCCAGGAACTCATAACTAAGGACTTTGACATGTATTTCCTGAACAGTCAGTGACCATTTCCATGCTGCTCCTCTTAGAATTCTCGCATTTATTGTTGACTGTTGTTCACCCCCCCTCCAACCCCCCCCGCCCGAACTCCCATTTCTTTCTCTTTCTTGGACACTCCAGGATTATGGCGATCTTTGAACTCATTGTTCCAGTGTTGGATACTGATAATGTCATCCACTTTCCTGTAGTTTGCCTCCACTGTTCTATATCTAGATGCTCCTTTGGTTTCTACTGTTCTTTGTATCCTTTGTAATGAATCGGCTTCCTAGTGCTAAGAATCGTTTAATAGAGTTTAAGTGCTCCATCAAACAGAATGTATTGATTGATAGATTGCATCACCTCTCACTAGTCCACACTACCTTCACCAGAGCATATCTCCTCCCACCATATAACTTCTTTCCATAGACCTAGCCTTCACTTACAATACAGTGGCCACACCTGCTTCCACAAGAGCTCAACCAATCCCACCACAATACATCTGTTCTCACTAACATAACACCTCTCTTTATACACTTCATCTCTACCCAATTATCCAATAATTTGTACACTACCCGGCCCCCCGCCCAGGTTCTTCCCAGATTTGGAATACCTTTGTTAGAATCAACTCCCTGCACCAAATTTCTTGCCACTAAACTGCACCTTACAAATGGAACACACCTGCTCTAGTAGTCTTTACCTGTGCTTTGAACCACTTGTGCCAATAGATACCACCATTTGTAACGATACCACACTAACTCCAAACAATCACTGGTTAGGCACATCTCTCCCTCTAGACCACAACGACTTAAGCTACTCCTGTCTCACACAGCCATATATTGTGCTGTGCCACAGTCTTCCCTGTAGCCACATCTCGTCAACTCCACCACACATACTCCCGTGATACCAGATTCATCTCACGAGACCACTCCATCTCAACAAACTAGAACTCCACCTATTAGACCAAACTTTTTCCTCTAACCCCAAATTTCCACCTTTAAATCACATCACTTTTCTCTATACCACACCTGCCGTATTTAAAGCCTGCCTACCTTTCGTAGACCACAAAAGACCACATGTACTGCCTCAAGAACACATTTTCTCTCATTAGATCTTGCCTCCACTTATTAAACAAGATGTACTCCCAAAAGAACACTACATTTCAGATTAGTGCCCAGCGAGGTGGGCGTTTCAGTGTCCCAGCCAATCAGGAGGCTCCGAACGGGGGCTTTACCACATGGGAAAACCCCTGCTCCTAGCCTCCTCTGAGCTGGAGGCTGCCATCTTCCCTCACCGGGATCCGATAAGTGCACACCCTATGCTCCCATTCCGTCCTGCCCCCACCACATCCCCAAATTCCACTCGCCCCACCCCGCCCCACCCCCTCCCTACTTACCTTGCACTCCTCCATCCCTCGCCGGCGACGGAAACACTCAGGGTTCCAGGCACATCTCCTTCCCGTAAATGGCCGCATGGAAAGGGAGAAAGGACTGCATGTAGTTCCCTTCTCCCCGATGCAAGGCAGCCATCTTGTTTTATAGGGTTTTCTCAACTTGAGAGAAAAAAACTATTAGTACCCCAGTACGATGTGCCGGGGTACTAAAAGCAACATAACCATTGCAGGGGGCATTACCGGTCAGGTATGCCCCAGGGCTAACGTTAAAACCCTTGCTGCACTCGAGCTTCTAAATTATGCCCTGAGGCATTACCTGACTGATAATGCCCCCCTGCAAGTGTTAAATTGCTTATTCGACCAGAAAACTTAAATTATTAGACAGCATCTCTTTCCACTAGACTACTCTTTTCTAGAATAAAACACGATGTCAAAGGCACACACATCCCCCCACTAAACTACTCCTTCATCCACTCAAAAACACATCCTCACACCAGACCACATCTCCTTCCCAAAAGCCACGCATCATGCCTCTAATATGCATCTCCTTCTACTGAACCACACATTGTTCTCCTAGCCCCGCCATCGAGGTGGAAAGGCGTGATGTTAGTGCACTGAGATGTTTCCCTCACCCTGCTCTGAATGTAGAGTGCAGTCCCTGCCTTTTTGTGGCAAACGAGCCGCACTGCTCAGAACTTAATAAGGAATGCAGGGAGTGAACCGTGGAAGCTGACAAACAGATAACTCATGCAATATTTTCTTTCATTTGCAGATCAATATGGATGCCAACCTTGTCAAAGAGACCAGTGGTCACCAGTAGGAAGTCCGCTGTGCTTTCAGAGAACTGCCATTTATCTCACCTGGGACTCCAAGGTGTCCTTGGGTGTGCTGCTCGCCTCTTCTGCTGGGCTTGTGCTGGTGTTCGTCGTGTCGGCCGTCTTCTATAGGTGCCTAACCACCCCAGTGGTGAAAGCAGCAGGAGGGAAACTGTGCTTCCTAATGTTGTCTATGCTGGCCATGAGCTACTCCAGTATGTGCTGCTTTCTGGGAAAGCCAACCCAGCTGATATGTGTCTTGAGGCAGCTGCTGTTCCCCTTAGGCTTCACGGTCTTTCTCACCTGCCTGCTCATTCGCTCCTTCCAGATTGTCTGCATTTTCAAGATGGTGACGAAAATTCCGAAGTCTTTCGCCTACTGGATGAAGCCTAAGGGCCAGTGCTTGCTGCTTGCCTCGTGCTTTGCCTTCCAAGCTCTCCTGTCTGGTGTTTGGGTTGCAATGGGTGCCCATCAGCCTAGACAGGACTACCGCTTCAGGGATGCCATCATCCTGAAGTGTGGGCAGGACCCCTCTCTGGCAGTGGCCACCCAGGACGCTTTCCCTGGTTTCCTAAGCAGCCTCTGCTTTCTCTTCTCCTTCCTGGGGAAGGATTTCCCCAAGACCTACAACGAAGCCAAGAGCATCACCATCACTGTGGTCATCTATTTCTTCACGGTGGTCTGCTTCTTTGCCGTGAATGTAGGAGAGAACGTGAAGCACAGCACCCTCCTGCTGGCACTTTGCATCTTGGCTCGGCTCTACGGAGTTTTGAGTACTTTCTTCCTACCCAAGTGCTACATTTTGATCTTCCGCCCGAAGCAGAACACACCTGGCTATTTCCAGAACTGTATTCAGAATTATACCCTTGGTGGGCCCACCTAATCCATCATGGGAAAGGTACAGAAGGAGTTCCCAAATTGATTGACTTGTTCAGAACTTAAATCAGCCAATCACAGAGTTGATAACATTTTCACCAACCAAATACAGGGCGTGTATCAGCCACCACACTAACGTTTTGTCTTTGCGTGGATTGTTGTGGGTATCTATTTTGTTTTCTCCTAAGCCAAAAGCAGTGCAATGCTTCTTTGAATCCTGTCTTTCATGTGTGTGAAGAAGAAAGTAATAGGTGATTTTTTAATTGCGGCGTCCTTTGGTACTCCAAATATCAGTGGAACAGAGATGAGTTGAACAGATTGCTTTTCGCATGACCTGCTTTCAGCCAATTAGAATGCTCCGTTTGCAGTCGATAACTACTGAAATTGACTGCATTCCAAACATTCTTTAGAAGCAGACTCAGAAGCAACAAAAAACATTTCTGTTTTCAAGAAACAGCAATGCAATTTGCCAGCACGTTTTCTTTGAAAAAGACATACCACTGCACCTTCAACCTGACTGATAACATCAAATTTGAGGTACCAAAGCGAAAGCTAAAACATGAACCAATGCCTTCACTTTTGTATAGCGAAAGCGTTCACTTTTACATTGATTAAAAGCAAACGTATGCTACACCTGTTCCAGCTCAATCAAGTTCATAATTCAAATATTGTAACCTTATACAAAAAATCTTGTTATTTCAATATTACAAAATAAAACAACTTTCAATTTAATAACACTTTTTGTGCATTTACTTTTTCTCACTATTAACGTTTTTTATGTCACCACTACAACCCCAAAACCTGAATTGGTATTACCACCATGGTGCTCTGCTGCCAATGTTTATCATTTCCACTGTGGAGTGGAAAGGGAGGTGTAAAAATGTGTCAGAAGCACCTTTACACCTCCCTTTTGCACTTTGCAGTGCAAAATGAGTAAATGCGACCTGCCGTTTACATATGGCAGCGTTTACAAATGATTCCCATTACTTTTTGCCAGTGAATAAAGCAGGCTGATTCGATGGAATCCATTAGTTTTAAGCCAGCGATAACATGTCATGCTGGCGTAAAACCAACTGTTTTTTAAGACTAAGTGAAAAAGGGAGGCGGAAATGGAGCTCCTGTCCCTTCACCCCCCACCCCCGCTGCTTTCAAAAACCATAAAAATGTTCCCGTCTATGAATGGAGGTGTTGAGACAGGCATAACACCTTCACACCTGTCTTTTACTGCTTCATTTATGCTTTGGGGACTTCGAAAATTAGCACCTATGTCTTAATAGCCTTATATACCATTGATGGGGTCGTTATAGCTTCCTTAACCTGTGGTCTCTAGTACCTGCAAGGCATTATTGTAAACTGATGCCCTCATTGGCTATTGTACCCTTCATTTCTGTCTCCCCTTTGCATCTTCCATTCCTTGTGCCATATTGAAGGGTGTCAAGAGCCTACATCAAACCCAGGCAAACACCTTGTCGCCCTAGTCTCGCCTCCTACCCAATACGTTGGAAAACAAGTTGTGTATTAGGGTTGACTGGACTCTGGCTGCGGCCTAGCTACACTACTTCACTACCCTCTCATCAGCTCTGCTTTGTTTAAGCAGTTCTCGTGATCCAAGATCCCACTGTCTGGGCATAGAACGATCTGACCATGCCACTGGCATTACCAAAGGAATGGATGGCTATCATTTGGTCTGATAAATTCCGAAGTCATATTTGGCATAGCCTATAGGATTCTGCGCACATAATAGCTGATTATGGCACCTATAGAACCTGTTGGCATTTCTGACATTGTCAGATACCCCCACTACCAAGAAATATAGCATAGAGACGTATTGAAGGAAGAAATGCGGGTAGGTTTCTCCTTTCATTACACACGGGCTAGTGCAAGCAGGAAAGGGGAATGGATAATACATGGATTAGAAGCATATGTAAAAAGTTTAGATAAGGTATTACATGCACAGTCTGCTTTCCCTGCATGGCTGAGTGGAACAATGGACACCTTAACATATGACAGTTTTGTTTTCGTTTTGTTTTTTTGTGTGTGTTTCCTGGTGTTAAGGGTTTATGTTCTAAACTATGACACACAATGAATACATAAAAAAATGTTTTGACAGCACTTAATCCCAGTCTGGCCTACTGCCTGATTGTAGATGCACCCTGGTGTCTGTCCCTGCAATCTGAAGCGACACTAGGGAAATGTGAATGTTGAGAGGTCCCGGGAGAACTAATTTGAGTAAACGCTGAGCCTACACAAGCCGGCCTCTCAGATTTTCTAAGGAATACAGAGTTGGAATTTTTGAATCCTGATATTGCAGGCAGTAGCAGGAGGTTTTTGGAACTTTGGCAAGTGGAGGTGGATAAAAGAGGACCTTTCATTTGAGTTACATTAGGGTAATTGTGGGAGATTTTAATAAGGGTGGGTTTGTGGGGTTACTTGCGCCCAGCCTACTAAATTAGTTCGTTTTGAAATCAAACCAAAGCGGTCATATTTTCAGAGATTCGTATTAGTTAAATACCAAAGGTATTCTTTTTAGATAAATAGGTGCCAACATACTCCATTCGGAGGCACGTGCATCTGTTTCGCCTTTACCCAGGCTTTCTCAAGGCACAGTTGCGAATAGGTGTGTAATACTCCATGTTCTATTGTATCAGTACATTTTCGTACACATTGTGACATACTGTCTACATTTCACACATATGTTAGTTCAATCACACAGCAGTTCAATCATATAACTTAAGCATGGGTGATTCGTGAAATGTACAATGCGTCTACAAATCAAAGCAGTTGTTTGCTAAATTGACAAGCTTAATGGCTCTGTAGTCAGATAGGGGAAAAGAAGAATAGGGTAGAGTAGTATTAGTAGGGTCAGAGGTTTAGTTTGTATTTATCCACTAATAAGAATCAATCACGAGTTGTATCCTGATTGGTCTTACCTCTGAGGTTTGGCTTGGCAACTATTCAGTTTCCTGGAGTAAGGGCCCTTAGTCATGGTTTTTCTATACGTTTTAAGTCTGACTACAAGTCTCCCTTCGTATGGTTAATCTATATGTGAAAAAAAGGCCATGTCACTCGGATGTACGTTAACATCACGAAAACCAAAATCTTGAACTACAAAATCACAAACACAATAGATTTACATTTTGTAATTCGAGATTTTTCAAATTTTTTTGTCCCCCGCAACACATGTGTATGCAGAGGACCACCCATGACCCCTGCAGACAAAAATACCGAATTAGGGAAGTGGGGGATACCCCCGCAACCCCTGTCCCCTAATTCAGTATTTTGGATTACAAGATTTCGGTGATGCAGGATTTTAAATACGGTATTTTCGTTGAATACCTGTCACTCAATAATATGCGAATCAATTAAGTAATTTCAAGTGTATAGTTCCTGCATAGACTGTCAGTGGGCCTCATTATGAATCAGGCGTTAAGGGGTTAACGGCGCCGTAAACTGCGCCGACCCTTAACGCCTGATTCCGAGGTCCCTTTGCGCCATGGTGAGTTTAACGCCTGCTTTTGGCAGGCGTTAAAATCCATGGCGCTAAGGGACCATGGTGCTAATTACGGCACCGTAATTTACGGTGGCATAATTAGCGCCTTCCCCACTCCCATTATGCCCTATGGGGCAAAAATGGGAATGGGGAAGGGTAAAATGGGAAATGATGATTTACCGCCCCACTCACCTTGGAATGGGGCGGTAAATCCGCCATCCACCATGGTGTAAACATAGTTTACACCATGGTGGTAAGGGTACGACCCAGGCGGTAACTTACCGCCTGGGTCGTAATGAGGCCCAGTATCTCACTGTAACATGGTAAGTAGCTCTCCTTCTGATCCAGAACTTTCAATTAATCCAATTATAGGGGACCTATGTCTGAAAAAACGTCCGAGTTACAACTATTATATGTTATCCGTTTGGAAACCCAATATTCTCTATGCTAAGGCTCCCATACTTAGTTGCTTCTAAATATACCTGAAAGCGCATTTGCTTGTGCTGCTGGGTCTGGATTCTTTCAGGGCGGCGGCATTCCGCATGTTTCACGGTCGTCACCATCCTGAAACTGATTAAATAACAGCTGCGGGCGTTATTCTGCCCTGCAAGAGCGACATGACGTCATCCACGCTAGCCGGGAGTAGCGGTCATACGCTAACGTGTTATGTAAATTACAATAGCGGGCATGATTGAGCCGAGGAGCTCCTTGCCAGTCCCTGACATTATTTTGAGGTGAAGTCACTGTCACTTCGCATTACTTAATTCTACAAATGTCTGGTGCCAGTCTCAAAGTGAATATCAAAAAGTACCTATTCGGAATTGAAAATAGTGTCACCTAGCATTACTCAATGCTACAACTCTCCAGTGCCTTACTTTTCTTAATTTGAGATGTATAGATGGCCTCGTCCATTACGTCTGTGGGTGAGTCATTTAGGATTATCGCATGTGCATAATCATGGTGCCATATATTCGATATAGTATGCATTACGATGATTATTAAGTCAAATTCCATCACTTTCCATTGTTAAGTGCCATCTAGGCTTATCGCATGTGCATTAACATGGTGCCATACATTCGGCACAGTTAGCGTTCTGGGAGATGCAGGCAATTCAAATGCGATTTATTTGAGAGAAAGGTAGAAAATTGTAATAAGGTAAGTTGGTTATTTTTTTAAAACACCAAAGTTTGTTGGAGGCAGGCAGGGAATTATCATTCAGTGGCTGTAACTGAGTGTGCCATATAATTGTAGCTACTACGAGGCAGGAGAGAACCCAAGTGACCACTTTGCATGACCATGCACGCAATGGACATTTCTTTATAGTGACTATGGGGGGAGTAGGACATACCAGAGTTGGTTGGAGGCACAATATTACATTCAGAAGCTGTAACTGAGTTTGAAACACACAAGCCATCCTGTTGTGACCAGTGAGGAGATAGCTTGGGTGAGCTCAGCCATGATGTGGGAGCACAGACAAGCCTCTGCAAGAAGCTTTGCACATCCATTGAATCACAAATATGGTTTTTGTTTCCATTTGCAAGTTCTGCCAGGCAGAAGTTCTCCCACACTTAGGGTTGAGTGACCCTTGAGATCTGCCACCTCAGGCAGAAAACATCCAACATATATTTATTCAGAAGATCAATCAGAGATCCAGCTTATTTCCACCCAATCTATCAGATGACTCCCAGATACAGCACTGCAGTTTCCTGACAAAAGTAAATGGTATGACGGGCAGACACATTACCATCGCTGAATCATACCCATTATATAATTTCTAAACCCGAAAGAGACTGTACAGGAGGGCGGAGTGTCCTCTGACGGGCCCATAGGTCAGAGCTCACCCTCTAGTACCTGTAAAACAAGATAGCTGCACCTTGAGGAGGTTAGGGTGCAGGATTCACTTACTCTGACACACTTCACTAAAGACAACTCAATAGTTTGGCAAAGGGAAGTCCGTTTAATGACAAGCACAAAAAACGGGGAAACAAATGGTAATCAACAGTTGCGATTGCCTGTCTCGCTTCAACTTCTTCAGACAGCAACCTTTATGGGCAAATCTCGTCATCATTTGATGTGCAAAACTCATATGTTTGTCATGCAATTCTATTGGTCAGAAAGGTAACTTAAGTATTGGTGCTATATCTGTATATGGTAACAGAGCATGCGGATTGGATAACTCTTATCGGGTGGCCGTCTACGCCCATCCCACTACATCACTCGTGATAGACGTCACTACAACTACAATGTCTTATTGGTTCTACAAGCTATAGGATCCTAGATTATTTGGTCCATTGTGATTGGGTGGGTTACACCCCTAGGCATACATTTCCACTTTAATTAGCATCATGCAGAATGGACACCCAGATGCGGAGTTCCCCAAGATTCACCCTGCCTCGCTTCCATCAATCAGTATCTCTGGGGCTATGTGTCAATTAGTTGGCTGAGGATGGCCTCGAAACTGTAGTTATCACGAAAAGTTATGGCAGCCTCGGGTTTTGGGTGACATCAGACGTTGGTACCTCTTTGCCCTTGGCTGGTCATGTGTCTGTTCACCGTGAATTTGCTTCATTTTCTCTCTTTGCGTGTATTTAATTCTTCCATAGCCTCGCCACCTGCCTGGGGCCTCCTTATCTCCACCTTCACTGGCTGGCTGGTATGCTCTGAAGTTTCGATTCTCCGAGGTTGCTGCTCTCCTCTCTTCCTTAGGTGGACCTCGAATTCCCAGGCATGCGCTACTTCTTACTGAGTTTCGATTCCGCGCTTTCCTTTGGCTGGAATATGAATCTTGACCTTGTTAGTTCTTTGCAATATGGGCATAATTCTGCTTCACAAAATGGAGTCGCACTTGCATAGTGTGCTTCATCGAGGTAGATATATACTTGGCGCATGCCGCTCTATTCTTCTACTAAGCATTGCAAGCAGTACCGGTTACTTAGCTTCTTGCGTTCCGAGCCTATTTACATGCATTCAGTCAGTTGCACACTTCGATCCTGGTTACGTTCTTTGTGCTGCAACGTTGTATCTTCTTAAACATCTATCACATCATTATTCTTTACATTTTCGTCCTTGTGTATCATCTTTTGCTCGTTGTTTTATATACGTCATGTCCGTTTGGGCTCTCATGTCGTCACCATTTGCCTTCCATTAAGGCTCTATGTGCCCACGGTTGTCTGGTGATAAGTGCTTCAATAGGTATGCATGTCTTTCTGATGGGTATTGGACAGAGCCCCACCATGGCTCTCTGTTGGTTCATTTGCTCCTTATACGTCATATATCTTGGCGAGTATGCTTCTGGCATCTCGACATGGGTGGCTGGTGTGCAGGCCATATTTGGGACCTCCTCTACACACCCCCCTCTGGTCGGTTTATCGACCACCTTTTCTTCTTCCTTTAGCTTATTCTTACTTGGTTCTTCTATATCCAATGCTTCGTCTTATGGGTTTGTAAATGATGGTGTGAATATGTGCATCTTTGGAGTCCATATTTTTATCACTCCTTTCAGACTTCCTGTTGTTTTCACGTGTTCGTCTTTGTTCCAGGTCATTAGCTGGCATTGCCCATTTGGGCTGCAGTAAATCAATTTCCCTTCATACCTTCTTTGTTTTCTGGGGTATGCAAACTTTTGTTCCTTCTGGTGCAAATTCACTAGCCTTCACAAAGTTTATTATTTCTTCATCAGTTATGTCTCTGGGTTTCCATCCTGGTTCGACATCGACCATAATTTTCATCCCAATGTCTTTCTTCGCAGTTTTCTGGCATTGTGTTACGATTATCTTGATAACACAAAATCCTAGTAGTATCAATACTAGCAGGGCTCCCAGAATTTTGAATATGTCTGCCATCCATTGTGGGACCCATGAAAACAGTTTTCGGAACCAGCTGTCATCATCAACTTCGTCAGTTTCACTGACCATCTGATTCTGCAGGTTTGTCAGCATACTTATGGCTTCTGTTAAGGTTCCATTTTCTTCATCATACGAAGGTATAAACGTGCAACATGATTCTCTGACTTTCGTGCAAACACCTCGATCCATCGCAGTGATCATGTCGAGTACATATCTGTTCTGGAGGGTCATCAATTGGATTGCTCTTAATTCTTCTTCGATTGCGTTGAATCCTTTTATGGTGGTGTTGATGGTCTGCAATAACTCCCATCTGGTTATCTGCAACCATTTCGTATTTACTCCAACTTGGACGTGGGGCAAGAGCAGTGTTGTGAATACTGATGAGGTAAGGCTAAACAACCTGTGTTCATATGGTATTGCATAGAATGCTTCTTCTGATTTGGCAGGAAAGTAATTTTCTCTCTTCATCCGGGATACCAATTCCACAGATCTCCTTCCTTAGATGAGCATCTGCTTTTGGGAAACTGTCAATACTCAGGTCATTTTTCGGGATCACTAGGGCAGGAACGTGGACATTCACTAGTGGGCATATGCCTCCCCAATTTTTCAGTAGTCTTATATATGCCTTGGATCCGCACGCCAGTAATGGTCCATGATTACTGCGGTCCCTTGCATCATTCCTGGAGCTTTTATAGATTTGTCTGCAGTTTTGATTCTCTCCCATCTTCCTTGTGCCATTGTTTCTGAAGCACAGTTTCAGGCTTTCCAGCGGTACTATATGCAAGGGTCCTCCTCTGTCTTTGACCCATGTCAGCAGCTTTACCAACTTCAGCCATAGGGGTTTGCATAATCTCTGAGAGTTCTCTATTGCTTCCTTGCAGGCTCCAAGGACCATCCACGCTCGGCAGATTACAACTCCTTCTTCCCATCCGTTTGGAGAAAGCACTGTTCCCCAATTCTGCATCTGGCCTCTATTCTTCCAATTTTGGGCTTCTTCTGGAATTTTTCCTTGGACGTTCAGTCTCGGGTTTATCTCCTACCTTGTACCTGCTCCTGGTGCTTCTGGCTTTGAATACCTAATCACGTGATTCCTGGTGTGAGCTCTGTTTCTTATCTTGATGTCTTGGATATAGTCATCTTCATCAGGGTATGCTGTTTCTGTTGCCCATATCAGTGAGGCATCTCTCCCCATGAATTGTCCTCTGGTGTTGCCCATTGCTACGTCTGACAGACAGTGTGCTGTCGGGACATCAATTTCTACGACCACGAAGATCTTGGATTTTCTCATGCTATACGGTAGGAGACGTAGCATTCTCCTTCAGCTGTCTTCTTCCGACCTCTTTCATGTGTTGGTACCAAATGTTATTTCCTAGATGTGCTGTGCTGTCCAGGTAATTGTTCTGTTCATTGTTGTCTTCATGTGGGTTTCTCTTGATTCTTAATGTCTTTTTGTAGTTAGCTATAGCCACATCTCTAAATGCGTCTGTGTGGCTTTTTCTTGCTGGAGGATTCTCAGGCATGCTTGTTGGAGGAGCATTCTTCAATACCTGTATCGCTGTGGCAGGAGAAGATTTTGTGTGTCTCTTCTTCTCCTCTTGCATTCTCTCGTAAGACTCCTTTAACCACCATCTGTGTATCGTCTGTCCAACGTGTGGCCTCATCGTGGGCCTGGTGCTCGTAGGAACTGATGTGCTTGCTGCGATAGTCACTGTGGTTCTATTTTTCAGTTTCTCATGCAGTTTATTTACTCTAGCTATAAATGGGAACAAATGGTCCATCAGCATTTGTGTCTTTGTTGTGAATTCTTGTGCAGCTGTCTCTGTCTTCTTGAGTGCTTTGGTTACATATTTTTTAGTTGGTCTTTTGCTTGCTTCCTCTTGGTTACTTCCACTATTTTCTGGAACTGGTTGTTCGGTAAGAAGTCTCTTACTTTCTGTTGCTATCGTTCAAGGTTCTGTAGCCATTGACACTTGCCCTTGTTCGTGTGCATTCAGTGTGTGTGTGCGTGAAGTGGTCAGTGCTACGTTTTCATTCATTCTGCGCTGACCCTGTCTGCAGCTTTGCTTCTCATTCGTTACCTCAAATGTGTATGAATTACTGCTAATTACATTCAATTTTAGTTCGTTTACTTTACCATCAGGTTTTCTTGGAACCGGAATTTACTATATAGGGTCTGGGTGCTTTCATGGGATTTGTACGTACATTATCTGGTTGGTGCACTGAAATTGGAACGTTTCGTGCACCAATGAAGAATGCAGTTCTGATTGTTAATGACAAAAAGACAGTGATAATCACCATGCATATACATATAATCGTGCGGTACGACAATTGGCAGCATTTCCTTCCAGGGAAGCGGGGGCGCCCCTCTGCTGGCGGGATGACCAGTTACTGTTCTGTGCTCCCATTTTAATCACCACAGAATGTCAATGTTTATTCCTTTCCCCCAATTCACTTGTTCTCGATCAGTGGTATTGCAGTGTCTGGTGCTTCACAAGTGCCCTCTTGCAGGTGACGTTTGTCTCTGGTTATGGGATACAGTTCCCTTTCTAGACTATGGAAAAAGATTAGACTAACACCTTTGGTGACTCACATTCATTGTGCATATTCAAAATAGGTCAATTCCCAGTCCACCCCCCGAATTTGCTTCAGTCCTGAGGACATGCTGGAACCTGTTTAAATGCGAAAAAATAAAAAAACTGGAAAAAATGGTAAAAATGGAAAAAATGGAAAAAATTTAAAAAATTGTAACATTCAAAATCAAATCAAAATCGGCAATCAATTAACCATAAAAAAATGAAAAATAAAAATAAAACAAAGGAGTGAAGTTCTCTTCCCTGCTCTTCTCGATCTGTCCCACGGTGGTAAGATGAAGAACTGTGTCTCTGTCTCCTCGATCTGTCCCACGGCGGTAAGTTTCACTGGAATCTCCTCAGGTACTCTCGCTGAACATTGGACAGCTCCACCTGGAGCATGATACCATGGAGGAGTGTCCCCATGTGTGCAGTGTTAGCTGGATCTCTGAGGAAGGTGATGACGTCAACCTCTACAGGCCTTCCTACCATTTCTGGATAGTCAGTGACTAGACGAAACAGGACATTATGTGCCAACCTGCTGTCCTCGGGTGACAGGGACATTTGTCCTGCTTGGCTGGGTTCTGGATCACAGACCTTTCTTTTGGCGTGAACAGTCTCTGCACTTTCCTGCTGCGTGGATTGCCACCACGTAGTTTAGTTTGATCCACAGTTGGTTCAGATATTCATTGTTTCTTGGATCTATGATAAAAGTGAGTGTGTCTGTGGTTCTTCCGATGAGTCCTGGGCACTCCTCCATGATGCGAAAGAAAAGCGTGTATGTCAGCTCATCAATGATCACTTGTGGTGGAAGCATTTGTGTCCTTATCACTGTATTCTGGCAACACAGTGAAGGCTTCCGCGATGACAGTCAGTAGTTGCCAGATTATTTTCTTGTTGGCAGGATTTTGGACAAAGTCTGTGATACTGGTGACTCTCCCTACAAGCGATGGATATGTCTCTAGTACTAACTGAAAACAAGACAGCCAATCTCTTGTAATATTCCTGTTGGGGGATGTCATAAATTCTGCAAAACAAAGTCTGAGTGTTGGTTGATTCAGGTGACTGTGTGATGTTCTTAACTTTTGCTCTTAGTCTGCCAAAGTCTCGTTTACCAATAATGCTTGGATATGGCCTGATTCAAAAGTTCGTATTATCAGTGTGTTGTGGCTTAGATGCACAATTCTCTTATTCACCCTGCAACTAGAGGTTCGTTATGCCCTTTGCTTGGAGGAACTGTACAGTTTTAAGTCACAACTTGCATCCGGGTTCCTTGTCTTGGTTATCCTGCTCATGCGTCCTTCTTCCTCGTCATAGCTCTCATCTGCACGTGCTGAGGTTCTTCCCCGTTGTCTGTAGGTTCTTCACAGTGGGGTGCAGCTAAAGGGATCTCACCGATATACGGTTTAATGTCATTTAGGAAGATCCAAGCTCTCCTGCCTTGCAATTTCAGCTGAGGGAGTGCAGTCCTCTACGATGAACGGGCCATTGAATCTTGGTTCGTCTCACCTTTTCTTTGTGTCATTTCTCACCAGTACTGTGTTACCAGGGAGGATGAGTGACACACATAGACCTTGAGCTGTGTCTGTTTTAGCACCTCCCGCTGGGTCTGGTGTTGTGCTGCACCCTTTTCGTTGTCGCTGTAGTTGGTCTGAAATGACAGCGAGGCTTGATGTCATGCAGTTCAGATATTCCGACAACTCGGTTCCCAGGACCTCTCGGGTGGACTGGGCATCACATCTAGCTCTATTCCGAAGGGTAAGGGGGGTCCTCATTCTCCTTTCCATGACTATCTCGTGTGGCGTAAGATGATGGTCGGTGCCTGGTTGGTTCCGAAGAGCATACTATGCCAGTGGTAGACAGTGCAGCCATCCCTTCTTTAGAGTAAGCTTCAACTTGACTATCCTTTCCTTTAACAAGCCATTGAGCCTCCCGCATATACCATTTCCCTCTGGATGATACACCGACGAGAACTTGTGCTTTATACCAAGCAACAAGCTAATCTGTTCAAAAATTGCATTTACAAAATGAGCCCCATTATCTGACCTCATCACCTCACACACCCCCATCTAGGGAACACTTCCCTCACCAGGAATTTGGCAGCACAGGTTGAGTCTGGGTGTGTACAGGGACCTGCTTCTATCCATCTAAAGAATGGACACACCACTATAATTAAGTACCTGTACCCGTTACATACTTGAATCATGTCGGCATAATCGACGTGCAAGTGCTGAAATGGCCCATTTGGCCAGGGGATGACTCCTCTCACTACTTTTAATGTGTGCCCAGCTGTGAACTGCTGGCAGATCATGCAGTTCACTATAAAGAATGCAACTTGCTCTGCTAAATTCGGTATGAACCAGTCTTCTGTGAGCATTGCAGTTAGATTTTCTTTTGTTATATGGAAGGGGTAATGTAATTGCTCTAATGCTATCTTTAGTAGGGCTACAGGCATTACTGGTTTACCAGTGCTGTCTTGCCTCCACAATCCATTTGAGGAGTTTAAAGAACACCCTCTACACTTCCACAGGTTCTTTTCTTCCTGTGGTGCCTCCCCTTGTAGCTCCATCAATTGGGTTTTCCCCATATTACTATAGGCCTCTGGTATGGCCCGAGATATCATCATACGTTCATGGGTGCGTGCCACTTCTATTTCCATGATTGTCTCATTTTTGGATGCCATACGCTTGGCTTCAGTGTCTGCTGCGTGATTTCCACGTGACACGAAATCTGTCCCGTGAGTATGGGCGGCGCATTTCACGACCGCTATGCCCACTGGGAGCTGTAGTGCCTTGATCAGTCTGTCTAATAAGGCTGCCTGCTGCACTGGCGTGCTGTTTCCTCGGAGGTAGCCCCTCCTCTTCCAGCACGCTAGTCCAGCGTGCACTGTGGACGTCACATAGGCGGAGTCACTGCACCCCGTTACTTCCTGGTCTGCGTGATTCTCAATGGTGAGTATCAACGCCAATAACTCTGCAGGCTGTACTGAATAATGAGATGGTATTCGTGCACTAACAAGTACTTGCAATTCTCCATTTGCTATGTGTTTTATTACGGAAACGCCCGTATATCTTTGTCCATCTTCTTGGTCGATTCTTGAAGAGCCGTCAATGAAAATGACCTCCCCTCCCGCTAGGGCATTTTCTTTTACCCTGGGGATTTCATCATAGAATTCTTCATAGTTTGCACAGTCATGTATCGGCTCTCCTTCAGTCACTGGCTCAGCTATGAACGAAGCTGGGTTTACTGTTTTCCATTGAACTATTTTGATCGATGAATTAGATATAATCACTTCATAGGCAGAAGCCCTTTGAGATGTCAATGTGCCTTTTTGGTTTTTCTAATATGGCAAATAATGAGTGCTCGACGTATAATGTCATGGATCATCCCATTACAATGGTTGTTGCCTTCTCTATGGCGAATGCTGCAGCAGCTAAGCTTTGTTCGCATGTGAACTGGCCTCTCATTACTGGGTCCAGATTTCCACTGTAATATGCCTGGGGCTTGTATCCCAATGAGATTTTTTGAGCGAGCACTGCCGTCATAACGCTGCCATTCATGTACAAGAACAGGTAGAATTCCTCTGCATAATTGGGAATTCCGAGAACTGGAGCCACGCAAATTGCTCTCTTGAGTTCTGTGAACCCCTCTTCCATCGCTTCAGTCCATTAAATGTTTTCTTTTGTCGCTCGGGTCTTCTTCAGGGCCTGGAGCAAGGGCTTGGTATATGAGCTATAATCACAAAGACCCATGCTCTAACTTTATTGCACAGGCCTAGGAAGCTCTGCATTAGTTTTATCGTGAGCGGTTTAGCCGTGTTCATGATAGCTTCAGCCCTTTTGCGAGATTAGCTGGCCTATGTACAGCACCTCTTGCTGGCAATATTGTAACTTTTCTTTGTCAACCTTATATCCTTTCTCAGCCAATATAGTCAGTAGCTTGATAGAATCGCGTCTGCATTGTTCTTCAGTGGTACAGCAGATCAGAATGTCATCCATGTACTGCAAAACAACACTGTCTACTGTAATATTGCCTAGGTCCATTTGCAAGAATCTGTTGAAAATGGATGGGGACTTGGAAAACTTGCCTTCTCGTATGCACGAGTCTGTAGCACCCATGTCAATTAAGAAGGAATATTCTTTCCCCCCTATGACGACATTTACCCTAGGTTCCCTTTTAGGGTCTGGTGTCACTGATAGGATAGAACACATCAGGGTTCCCAGCGAGCTGTCCTATTTCATGTAAAGGTTCGGTCCACTGTATACTTGTGGATTTCCTCCATTTCCAGGGTTGACTCCCCCTCCAGAGTTTGTTCCCTGTGATATTTGCAGCAGTGCCTGTTGAGATTGCCCCTGTGGCAAGTTCACCATGTTCGAGGGTTGAACCCCTTGCTGCGCACCTTGCTGCACAGCCGGTGCTTGCTGCTGCACTGTGTGTTTCTGTGCACCGCCCTATTGTGGGAAGGCAGGCTGGTTCACCATGCCTGTTCCCATTCCTTGTCCATTTTGCCACGCGCCTTGGCTTCTGCATGCGCGTACCACATGTCCTGTTATTCCACACAGCCAACACACGGGCCATCTGTCCATTTGGCATATCTGGACTGCCCCTCTGTATGGTTTGAAGCCCCCCTTGATTATTCAGGAAACCTCCCGGATTACCTTGCAACCCTCCCTGATTATTCTGCCATCCTCTTCCTCTGAATCCCCTTCCCATTGGGTAAAATCCTGCATTACCCTGGTTGTTCTGCGGCAGGTTGGTCGCCTGTTGTACGCTTGATTCAGCGGGACTGGTCAGCATAGCTCCTTCGAGAGCATTCTTTGATAACTTCTTTTGCACCAGCTTCGCTTCCTCACCCTTACGAGTTGCCTCTTTTTTTCGATTCTTTTCTTGCAAGAATCTACAGTAGTGTGCAATTGTCAACTGTATTTCGGCCCATGGTTTAGCTTCTACTCCTACCAATTTCTTGAGCTGTTTCACCACTGGTTCAGGCAACCCTTGGCACAATATATGTCAGAATACAGCAATAGATTTCGACCAAGATTCGTGCGTTTCGAGCACCCACGCGTCTTGAAAATTCTGGATATAAATCAACGGATCCTCTGACTCTTTCATTTTTCGAGTCATTATAGCTCCCATATCGGAAGTGTCTGGGTACAGCACTCGTAGCGCTTTCCACACTGCTGCTCTACAATTATTGAATGGTGCTCCGTCATGGGTAGTGTTAATTATGGTTACCCCAGGGTACCCAGCCCGCTTCCACACATCGTCTGCTCTCTCACCAAGTATGGCGATCAGGAGACCCTTAATGTCCCCTATAGCTAACGTGACACCCCCTGTCATTTTTTCTAATTCATGTATCCACTTCCCGGCTCCCGATGTCAGCATTGGAAGCTTGTTTTTCAGGTTCTCTCGATCCATGTGTGGCCATGGAATATATTGTCTTCTTGCGCCCCCATTTTCTAGCAGCGGGAATTGAAATGCGCAGTATTCCTTCGCTCTCCTGTCTATCGCTGGGGTAGCACTCCCGCATTGCCGTCTACTTGGCAATGTCCTCAATCTGTCTACATAGGCAGGTGTTGGCATCCCCCTCTGACCGCGGGGTGTTCCCTCATGTTGGCCAGGCTGCGCGGCGGACTCCGATGCCCTATGTGCGGACTTGTTGGCGTCTGACCACCGTACCCCTTGGTCCCTTGGGAGCCGCTTCTCGCGTCGTCTCCCGTCTTCATGTGTCTCGTCCTCCGTCTCCTCACCGGAGTCGGACGCTGATTTTTCCCAGTTCATGCAACTCCTTGCACCTTCTTCATTCTTACTAATTTCTAGCCTGTCCAAGGACAGTCCGCTGCTCCCACTACTTCGAGTGACATCCTCGGTGTCATATAGTTGAGTGCTTTCCAAGCGCTCGTCTTCCCTTCCCCCTTGAGATATTCGTTCTAACTCCATCTCATCATATATCTTATCGATCGTTTCTCTGATGCTTCTGGTGTCGAAGTCATCTTCGATATTAACCCCATCCGTGCCTGACACTGACTCGTTGGCAAGGAAGAATTCTTCAATGTCTTCCCATTCTACAACAGGACCGGGTTTCTTAACTTCCCGCTCCAGATATTCGAGATCGCTTGCTCTCTGTCTATGTTTGCGTTCTATATAATCATCGACTTCCTTGCGCTTCCTCGCTTCTTCTCTAGTCTTATCTTCTTCCTTTCTTCTTTCATTTCTACGTTCCTTTGCCCTTCTAACTTCCTCATTTTCCCATCTCTTTACTCTCTTTTCACGTACTCTTTGCTCATCTTCCAACCTTTGCTGATTCTGTCTGTACTGGTTATAGGCTGCCTTCTGTTTGCGATCAAGTTGTTTTTCTTGCTCCTCATGATAAAGCTGTTCTCGCCTCTTTCTTATTCTCTCATCCCTTACTTCCTTTTCCTTCTCTTTTTCCCTTCTCTGTGCCTCATCAGACTTCTCTCCCGGCCTCATATCATCACTTCCTCTACCATCAAGTTTCAACAATATCTGTCTTCCCATCCATTTGTCTTTTGCGAATGCTATCTCATCAGTTCTTCCTTTGCTTCCTTTCCATTTCTTTCCCTCTCTCTCCTTAACGAGAGGTGCACAACTCTGTGCCTCGTCTTTCCTCTCCTCATCGCGTCTCTCCTTGTTCCTCGGGACTGCAGAGATAAAATTAATTTCCTGCTCCTTCTCCTTGATTTCGTCACTACTGTACATAGGCGACTCATACGCGGGGTTACTGTACCCTGTAGCTGCTTTAAGCTCTCTTAACGGGTAGAGTCCCTCTGACTTACTCCCCTCAATCTCTGGCTCCGGCAGGTCTGGTGGCGCGGTAGGCGTCTCACCCCCCTCCGTGCATACATTTAGTATCCAGTCTGCAGGAGGCTCTTCCTCCTTTGGCTGTTCGAACATTTTCCACAGTTCTAGAACAGCAAGTCGTTTCTCTAGTTTCTTGCCTGTGTATGTGGCATGTAGATAAGTCGTCATATGTTGTAAAACTGCCTTAGATAAAGACCCGTTCTGTGGCCACGGCATAAACATTTTGTGGGCGGTACCCTTAACCCATTCCGCACTATACTTCTTAAGCTTGGGTGCATGTTTGGGCAATTGCTTGCACAAATGGGCAAGTGGGGTAACCTCCTCCATTCTCAACTTTCGTTACCAACAATATTTTATGCTATTTTCACATGTCCAACAGTATGAGCAAGAACCAAATACGCAAGCTCCAATCCAATCATTCCTGCCAAAATTCTATATCATTAATTTACTCAAGAACATCAATCCATTCACGATTCCCTCTTAGTTACGGAATCGCGTAAAGCCCAAACTTAATTTCAAACAATCAGTGATACAGTTCTTTACATTTGACATATAACAGGACACGCATGACAGACATTTGACAGACTAGACAGACACCAGCTGGACACACATATACCTGCCTTCTAATCAATACCCCAACATGGGGTTTAAACGAACCCCATTAGTGCCGTCTTTAATCGTCACCGTAGCCTGATTGTCCCCCATTATGTGGGCTCTGAGTTCACGTTTCTTCTGACCGCTGTATTTAAGCGCAGGAACAAGGCTAATCCTCTTTACTTTTTCCTCTCGGGTGCCCTCCCGGTATCCTCTACTTTTTCCTCTCGGGTGTCCTCCCGGTATCCTCTACTTTTTCCTCTCGGGTGTCCACCCGGTATCCTCTACTTTTGATCTCGGGTGTCTATCCCAGTAACCACTTTTTATCAATTTATACTCGAGTCATTAACCCCATATATATATATATATATATACATTCTTCTCTACTTCTGACTATTTTTGTTTTTCTCCGCCACCCTCTGTTGCCTTTCCCTTACTTGTCTAATGCCTACAAGACATTTGCCGAAGTAATGAGTTTATTGTTTCACTCACCGCTCGCATCTTTTCCTTGCTGAAACTTCGGGATCACCACCCCTCCTTTTTCCTGCCTCTTGCAGTCTTTTCGTCCGATCCGCTGCCCGTGGGAATGAGAAGGGTTATGCTTTAAAATGCAGGTTCCTTCAGACCCACTGCAGATTTTATGGACTTACACTATCATTGTCCACGGGAAGCTTCTCAGTCTACTCAGCCGAATGGCGAAGGACTCGTAAAAGGCCTAGAGTTACTTCCTGCCGTCGGTCTATGGGTGTCTTAGTATTAATTGATCAATAGTTGATGGTCGAACCATCCTCTGCTACCAAGTGTACAGGAGGGTGGAGCGTCCTCTGATGGGCCCATAAGTCAGAGCTCACCCTCTAGTACCTGTAAGAGAAGATAGCTGCACCTTGAGGATGTTAGGGTGCAGGATTCACTTACTCCAACACACTTCAATAAAGACAACTCAATAGTTTGGCAAAGGGAAGTCTGTTTAATGACAAGCACAAAAAATGGGGAAACAAATGTTAATCAACAGAGTCGCGATCGCCTGTCTCGCTTCAACTTCCAAATTCTTCAGTCAGACAGCAACTTTTATGGGCAAATCCCGTCATCATTTGATGTGCAAAACTCATATGTTTGTCATACAATTCTATTGGTTGGAAAGGTAACTTAAGTATAGGTGCTATATCTGTATATGGTAACAGAGCATGCGGATTGTATAACTCTTATCGGGTGGGCATCTACGCCCATCCCACTACATCACTCGTGATAGACGTCACTACAACTACGACGTCTTATTGGTTCTACAAGCTATAGGACCCTAGATTATTTGGTCCATTGTGATTGGGTGGGTTACATCCCTAGGCATAAATCTCCACTTTATTTAGCAGCATGCAGAATGGACACCGAGATGCGGAGTGCCCCAAGATTCACCCTGACTCCCTTCCATCAATCAGTACCTCTGGGGCTATGTGTCAATTAGTTGGCTGAGGATGGCCTCGAAACTGTAGTTATCATGAAAAGTTATGGCATCCTCGGGTTTTGGGTGACATCAGACGTTGGTACCTCTTTGCCCTTTGCTGGTCACGTGTCTGTTCACCGTGAATTTGCTTCATTTTCCCTCTTTGCATGTATTTAATTCTTCCATAGCCTCGCCACCTGCCTGGGGCCTCCTTATCTCGACCTTCAATGGCTGGCTGGTATGCTCTGAAGTTTCGATTATCTGAGGTTGCTGCTCTCCTCCCTTCCTTAGGTTGACCTTGAATTCCTAGGCATGAGCTACTTCTTACTGAGTTTCGATTCCGCGCTTTCCTTTGGCTTTGGCTGGAATATGAATCTTGGCCTTGTTAGTCCATTGCAATATGGGCTTAATTCTGCTTCACAAAATGGAGTCGCACTTGTATAGCGTGCCTCATTGAGGTAGATATATACTTGGCGCATGCCGCTCTATTCTTCTACTAAGCATTGCAATCAGTACCGGTTACTTAGCTTCTTACGCTCCGAGCCTATTTACATGCATTCAGTCAGTTGCACACTTCAATCCTGGTTACGTTCTTTGTGCTGCAACGTTGTATCTTCTTATACGTCTATCACATCATTATTCTTTACATTTTCGTCATTGTGTATCATCTTTTGCTCGTTGTTTTATATACTTCACATCCGTTTGGGCTCTTATGTCGTCACCATTTACTTTCCATTAAGGCTCTATGTGCCTCTTCGGGGACCGTTTGTAAGTAATCTTCATTTCGTATCAGCTGCTGGTATGGCTGTCTCAATGGGTACCTTGCAGCCCACGGTTGTCTGGTGATAAGTGCTTCAATAGGTATGCATGTCCTTCTGATGGGTATTGGACAGAGCCCTACCGTGGGTCTCTGTTGGTTCATTTGCTCCTTATACGTCACATATTTTGGCGAATATACTTCTGGCATCTCGACATGGGTGGCTGGAGTGCAGGCCATATTTGGGACCTCCTCTTCAAGACAATGCAGAATACAAGCACTTAAATATCCAAATAAGCTGCACCTGCGATATCATACTCTGCTCTAGCGCTCTCGCTCTCTCTAGCTATCTTTCTCTATCTCTCTGCTCTCTTTCTGTCTATCTATCTAGGTGGAATCTCATTGTCTGGTTTGTTCTACCTGTTGCCCCTCTCTGTTATTGAAGTCTGTTATTCTCTCAATGTTTCTTTCTCTCTGTTGGTGGAATGTTTCTCTCTCTTGATTGGTGTCATTGTGGCCTGGCCCTCCCTCTCTTTCTCTACCTATTCCTCTGTTAGTGTGGTCACATGGGCAATATTCTCTTTGTGTCAGTGCATTCTGGTACACATGCACAATTTCTGTCATTATAGTCTGCTTTTCTCTCCCTGTCCTCTTTCAATTTCTCTCTCTCGCTGATTATCTCTTAATGTTTCTATCCCCTCCATCTCTCCCTCCCTTTCTTCCTCCCTCCCTCTGTCTGTTCCTCTCAGTTGCTCTCACTAGCTTTGTCCCTTTCTCCTTCTCCCTCTAACTCTTCCTCTGGGTTGGCATCTCTATCTCTTGCTTTCTCTCTCTCTCTTTCCCACAGCATGCATCCCTTTATCTCTCCCTCTGTGTGTTTTTGTGTACCAAGCTCTCTCTCTCTTTCTCTCTCTCTCTCTCTCTCTCTCTCTCTCTCTCTCTCTCTCTTTCTCTCTCACTCTCTCTCTCGATGTCCTTCTTTGTGTCTCACAATAAAACATTGCCTTGTTTCAGATCATTGGTTTTAATATGCGTTTGACCCTTTCTAAGTAGTAAGAACATTTTGACAGAAAAAAGTGGGGTGTGTTCTTGGCAACAGAAGCTCTTAAAAATTAATTGCACTAACTTTGTAAACGGGCTCCTTTGTATGTTTTATAATGCTAATTTCTAATAAACACTTCCTATGTATGTTGTAGTCATGATAAGAATGGTACCCTTGTCATACTGAGCAAAGCACATTATCAAAATGTACAATAACCATGCATATTATCTTCTATTATGCGCTCTCGAAATACTCTTATAAGAAAGGAGAAAGGTTTGATTAGCACCAATGAGGGTTCCTCGTTCCTTTGTATAAAGTCAAAGAGGAATGTAAGACTGATCACATATCTTTTTATTTCCCACATATGTCCCTTGTGTGATGCTTGAATCAATAAGTACAGAATGCACACTAGGCTTGGTACTTATTTCATTTTTCACAATAATCACCTTAACCTTAAATTGTTTATAACCTTGAACCATATATACCCATGTACAACCAAGTATGCAACTCTCTCAACCAGCACTACAACTACAAAGTATTCTGTCATATATGATGGTGCTTTATAAAACAGCCAACAATAAAAATATATATTCTCTGATTAATCTGCACCGAAAAATATGTGGTGTGAATATTCTGCTATGAAATCACTGGGTACCACTCGGACAGCTTTACGATTTGAATGTGAGTATAACATGTCTGTGACTTCTGCCACTTTATGGGACTCCTTAGCGAACCACGTATACATAGGATGTATAACACACAAAAGAAAAGAACCTCAAACCTACTAACAGCTTGTACCTTTTTAAACTTTCAAGGGTATTTCTTGGTTGACCACTCCTCAGTTTTGATACTGCCCCTACACTGATGGCACCAATGCTCACCTCAGGTTCAACACAACCTTTGCACCCTTGATTCCTAACTATCTCTTGATATTCATATTCCAGACTGCATACTGTATGTCAGATTGCACATTTTCCTAATATTGTTTCTCAAAACACTCATCCTTAAACATCCAACAAACCCCCTCCCTTAACGTCTGTTTTTTTTACATTAACTCTTTCACCATAAGATATTTTTTGAACTCAACATAGATCACTTGGGGGTAAATGGCACACTGCTCCAGTCCCAGATTCCCCCAAGTAAAGCCTCCAAATATAGGACATTCCAATGTTATGGTTATTACCAGGTTGCAGTCTAAACAAAGTCCATCATAAGTTAAATGTAACCTGAATTTAAAGTGAGCTATGAACTAGTGGTGCAATGCGAGTTCATTTATAGTGTAATGAGCTTTATTTGTTTTCTGTGTGTGTGTGTTTGAACCTTAAGGTGCGCAGAGCCAGTATTACAGGATTGTAGTCAAACTTGTGCAGATATGTGCTAGTGCTTAGGCGATGATCTCTCTGTTTTGATGGACAACTATACCAGCAACACCAAGGAAGCACAATGGGTGCAACATACGCCCCAATCTATGCAAATATATTCATGGGGCACTATGAAATTTAACATTTATGGGCGCACCCAGCCTTAACGGACCACAACAATGTTGTCTACTGGGGTCGTTTTATAGACAATATTTTGCTAATATGAGATGGAGACAATAAATTCCTGTCTGAATAAATACTCTACTTAAATAACAATGACTATAATATCAAACTGACGATGAATTCCAAAAAACAACGCATCTGTTTTCTGGATCTTGAACTATATGTGAAGGATAATGCCATCCACGCTACTTTATATAAAAAACCAACTGCTGGAAATAGCATTCTACACGCTAAAAGCAACCATCCAAAACACACAATCCACAATATACTGTATTGTGAAATTTTAAGGATCAAAAGGAATTTCAGTGAATAAACAAAATACCAAATACATGTAAACAAAGCTGTACATAGATTCAAGGAAAGAGGCCACCAACCAAAAATCTCACATAAAGCTTTGGAAAGAGCCAAAATGAAGGAAAGAATTGAACTATTATGAAACAAAGATACTAGAATAGAGAAAATTAAAGACAGCAAAGTAAGATTTGTAACAGCATATATAATTCTAATGCATACACTGTTAAGGACATCCTAAGGAAACATTGGAATATACTACATCTGGACAAAGACATAACCACATTTCTTGACCTTCATCCATCTATGGAATTTCGCAAAGCTACCACAATCAAGAACCAGATCAACCCAAGCTTTCGGCAACCGAAAAAGAAAACAACCACCCTACACTCAATGTGGAGTATGCCACCAATTGTAGGTAACCATAAATGTGGGAACTGCAAAATATGCCCATTAATAATGGAGGGAGAAACAAAAATGTGTCTACCAAATGGAACACAAAAAGAAATCGACCAGTTCATCAATTGCAACAGCAGGTTTGTCAAATATGGGATACTATGTAACTGCAAGAAATGGTACATGGAAAGCACTGTACGACCTCTCAGAATTCGAATCATGGAACACCTAAGAGCAATCATAAACAATGACTGCAGATGGCAGTGCACTTCAGTTTAGAACACAACAATTCAGCAACAGACACCCTTAAGGTGATAGGTTTGGAGACAGTGAGTCTATCACCGATGGGTGGAAACAGAGAACTTGGACTAAGTCAGAGAGAGGCACAATGCATTAACACTATGGAGACTTGCCAGACTGGATTCAATCAGGACAGTGAATTCTTTACTTATCTCTAAACCTGTAACCACCCCAAAACTACTGTTGAGACTTTGAATGTAACTGCAGAAATATTCCTTGTATGCATTGGTATGAATTAATAGCTCTAAACACTATTGTTTTTAACCCTATTATAGGCTACAGTTACTATTAGACTTGCATGCATCCATACACATTCATCACAACACAAGTCCTTGTAAGGAAGAAACAACCGAAGGAGGCCTTGAAGCACTAATGCAAATATAAGGCAACAAGAATATTATCAATATGTATGAAAATATGAAAAACAATAAGTACGTGGAATTAAACAACCAGGCTACAATACATTCTAATTAAATGTAATAACTGCACAAGCAGCAGATTTAATCAACTATTTAACGTAGAAAGGTAAGTAGCCAAGTAAAATTGCCCAAGCCTTAAACAACACAATAAGAATTCAAGCCATCGTACAATGGGCGCCATTAAAAAGTCCCCTTAATCCAAATAGAACTCACTTAATCGTTCACAACACCCTTTGCGAAAAGGGTTTTGAATAATACAACCATGCTACCATGCCATTGTGATCATGTCACAATGGCAGATAATCACAACTATATATAAGAGGTAAGGGCCAAAGTAGATGACTAAGTATCAACAAAAATACATTCAAACTGTACAATTGGCCAAATGGGACATTGAGTGATGGCCGCCGTGAATAACAAATGCTATAAAATTGAAAACCAAAATGGCAGCCATGTTTTAGAAACGGACATGATGATGTCATTGTGCAACAACGCTGACGGGATGACACGAATCGTGAAAGGATATTATTGTCCACTATCCCCAAATGGTGGTCCCACGCGGAACAGTGTTTGGAGGATCCTGGATAACTGGACTACTTCATCCAGTGTACACTCATTACAGGTGAGGTAAAAATTGGGATACTGCATCTCTTGAAGCACAGCCTTTTTTATAATTATGGTTTTTATTAGTTTTCAAATAAAACAAAAATACTGTATGAGTTCATTACAACTGATTCCTGACAATAATCTCAATAACAATAGCTATCACAATCACCCCTCAAGTAATTTCATACCAATTCATTACATTCTGTTGCCCTTCTTGCCTGCCTTCCCCATGTTGAGTTGGTCATCTTCAGACATAGTTAATTGAGTGAAACCCCCCTCTCATTCAGCATTTCATTAAAGTCTGAGCCCACTCAAGTTAAATCAGAGTTTTTAATAAGCTACTGCCAAGTGTTGAAGTTCATTAATACCATGCCTTCCCGCTTTTGACCCTCCCCTTTACCCCACACATGTCATCTCTCCCCTGGGCCGTGCAATGAGGGATGCACCTTGACCCCCTTCTCCTCCTCAGAATGTCTATGGTAACAACTGCCAACAGATAAACACAAAGTAAAAAGTAAAGAACAAAAAACAACATGCATAAAGAACAATAAATATAACCTTGGCATTTTACAATGTTTTAACGACCTACATGTGGTTGCATTCCCCCATTCGGCCCCCAGTTCGCTCCCAACGTTCCTCCCATCTACTTCCAATCTAATATCGCTCCCCACACTCGCGTTGCCCCCGTATAGCTCAGGTGCCCTGCAGGAATTTATCCCAGGTTTGCTGGAAGTATGCCTCCCTATCCCTTGCCCTATTTACAACCTCTCATACGAGGCTACTTAGACCATTTCTTGTTCCCATGCATTCACTGAAGGACTTGTAGGAGACTTCCGAGCCATATAATTAGCTGCTTTGCCACCATCAGCACTGTGTTCAACCACTTCATGTTCTACATAGCTATGTTTGGGACTGATGACATATTCTGTAGTATGCACAGTTTTGGATTCAAAGGAGTTCTCCATTACAAGGTATGCTGCACCTTTTCTCACACTCCAAGCCAGTAGCCCTGTAACTTTTGGCAATGACACAGGATGTGTCCTAGGTCGACCCATTTCTACCACATCTCCAGCACTTGTCGTCCTGTGCTAGCTGGGCCGCCCACAGCCTAACTGGGTTAAAGTATCAGCCCTGTATGATCTTATAATGCGTCAGATCCAACCTCGCCTACGCCACCTTTCTCAAAATTGTGGAAGATACTTTGAGTCGTCGCCTCAGAGAACTGCTCCTCTAGTAACTTCTGCCACTTTTCCACTGTTCCCTTCCTGACAATGCCTGTGTAAAATGAATCAATCATCTTCATGTAAACCTTAGCCACCAGACCATTGCCCCAGTTCCATTTATCCAGAAATGCCATGAGCGGGGAGCTGCCTACTTCCCCTTGCCTCACCCTAAAAATTGTATGCAGGCAATGTGTCATCTGTCTATGTCTCCACCCTTCCTCCATTCTCAGTCCCCATTTGTTCTGAATGTCCTTGAACGTCTTGCATCCCCGCCCTGAGAGAATGCCCCTTTCTTGCCTTAATCCTGTATTCTCCCATCTCTGCCAGTGCACCTGCCCTCCCCCTATCTTTATTATTCTGTTATGCCACACTGGGGCTTCCAGGTGCCAGTAGCCATCCCTATGGAACCATGCATGCACTCGTTCCCATGGTGCCACATTTGCCCCAAGTGTAGCATGTGCCCTGTCTCCCCCTCTTTGCCTCAAAGATGACCCACAGTCCTTCCTTCTTCGCAATCTTCTGCCCTCAACGCATCATTGGGCTGTGCAATACATGTCATTCTAAGCAACCTAAGCCCCCCTGCCCTTGGTAGAGCATATAAACTTGTCCGCTTTCAGCCATGCTCTCCTACTTCCCCCACACATGTTTTAATGCCCTGTATTATTTTCTCCATAAGGTTTGCTGGCACTCTCAGTGGAAGCATGGCAAATACGTAATTCAGCCAGGTGGTCGTCACCATTTTTACTCTCTGGGTCCACCTCCAAATAGATACATTCAGCCCCACCCATCTCTCAAATTCCCCTTTGCTTTCTGCCATGCTGGCCCTACATTATCCCTGACCACATTCTCCAGGCCCTTGGTCAGATAGATTCCTAAGTACTTAAGTCACTCCCGCCCCTTCTTAGCGGGGTGCCCCCCACACACTCCTTGTAAGCATTGTCATTCAAGGCCATTGCCCCACATTTCCCCCAAGTGATTTGATATCCGTAGAAGCTAGAGAAAGCTCACATTGTTCTCATCAGTTCCTGCACCAAAGCATCTGGATCTGACAGTGTTAGCATACAGAAGCTCCTTCTGTTCCCCCACCGGTGTTTCTATCCTTTTAATGTTCAGGTTCGTCCTTATGGCCGCGGTCAGTGGTTCCAGCGCTAAGATAAATAGCAGAGGATAGAGTGGGCACTCTTGCCCCATCTCCCTACCAATTACGAAAGCCTCCGACTCTAAGCCGTTACCCCTTACTCTGGCACTGGGACATTTATATAGCAAACAGACCATTGCGATAAACCCATGGCCTAGACCAAAACGCTCCATCACTCCTAACAGATACCCCCATTCCACACGATCAAACTCTTTCTCAGCGTCAAGCGACAGCACTATTCTGGGTTCTGTTCCCATTCTCTCCTGACAAAGTACATGCAGCAGCAGTCTGATATTGTCCCTTGCCGATCTGCTTGGGACAAACCCTGCCTGTGTCTCATGGACTATTTGGTATGACCTTCAGCCATGAAGCCAGGACTTTAGCAAAGATTTTGATATCTCTGTTGATCAACGATATTTGTCGATAATTACTGCAAAATAGGGTGTCCCTGCCTAGCACCTCATTAAGCTCTGCCTGCAACTCTCTGTGTGTCACCGCCTTAATAAACACATGTGCCAATTTGATGGCCAACTGGATTCCCCCCCTTGTAAAACTCTACTGGCAGACCATCCCCTCCAGGTGATTTCCCACTGTTCATGCTCACAATGCTTTCACACACTTCTTCTGCTGTCCCCTAGCTGCACCTGAACCTTTGGCTCTAAGCACGATATGGGCAGTGGGTCTAGAAACCATTGCTCTGACATCTGGTCCCCTGTAGCCTCTGCTATATAGAGATTTTTGTAGAAAGCACAAAATTCCTGCAAGAGCTCCTCAGCCTGTGTCACCTGCTTCCCTGTGTCTTTACTTCGGATCACTGTAATCCTTCCTTGTTCCTCTCTTCTTAAACTGTGCTGCCGGCTGTTGTGGGCATGTTAATAAAGCACTTAAAGGTATTTCATGTTGCTTAGAATGTGGAACCAAGAATTGTATGGCAGATTAGAATGTGGGCATGGAATGTTAGGTCTGTAATGTTTGGTAAGAGCTCAGTTAGATTTGAGATAATAAAGAAGCAATATATTGAAGAGGTCTTTGAATTATATATATATATAAAGAAATATAACATTTGGCGACGAGGAGAACAATAACTAATGCATATTAAGAGGAGATAAAGGACAATAAGTAATACTGAGATTTCGGGAAACGTGATAGAAGCAATGAAAAGAGGAAAATTGTCATGCATCATGTCCACACGCCCGCTAGACTCCCCGCAGCACGCCCCGCAGCACGTCCAATCCCAACATCCGGTACACATGTAGGATGGGGCCGCGTGAGCAGCTTGGGGTCCATACCTTACATCACAGCAGAAGTCACATTCGGTCCCGGTTGTATCTTTTTCTGCATTGACAACTGCCGTGGCACATTGGGTCAGGCAGAGTCAGGCGGTCATGTTCACTTCCAGATCACGTGACAAGGAGATCCCGATCACGTGATTCTGTTTTAGGTCAGCTGTTCTTCACGACTCTGTTTGGCGTTTGCTCTTCAATCTTGATTCTTGGATTGCTCGAACTCGGACCTCGAATTACAGACTTTTTTTTGGCTTTCCCTTCCGATTTGGTGCTTTTTCTTGTGGATATCTGGCTGCTTTTGACCTCAGGACTTTCATACCGGACTTCTTTTGGTTCTTTCCTGGATTGATTTTCGCTTCTCACGAACTGATGTATATCCACGTCTTCCACGTCAAAAACTGCAGGTGGGCTCAGCAACTGGTGACTACTCTGAACACCCTTCCAAGTCACCATTACCATCATCTGAAGGTGCTGCTCAACCGCCCCCACGTAGCTGTATCTCAGGCCCCTGTGTGGTTAGCAGCGACCTTACTACTACACTTTGGTAAGCTTCTTCCTGAACAGTACTAGTCCGTTCTTTATACTGCAACTGTGATTGTTTGTACTAATAATTGTTTGCCTTACAGCGGCCTTGGGGTTTCCAGTGCTACGTGGCTCCGGCGTTCCAGCATCTCCCACCTGTGGCCTCAAGGATCGCATAGAGAGTCATATTATCTCTCCCTGTGTGGTACTTGGGGACGGAGGCCCCTCTAATCTTCACGACAATCAAGTCTCGACAGACTGTGAAGCCACTTGTCGTTTAAGTTATGGAGGCCTCAGCTGATGTCCCCGTGGCCACTTTGGTTCAAGCAATCACAGTTTTACGGGCTGATATGGCAGCCGCCACCACTGCCATTCACCAATGTCTTGATTCCATACAAAGTGTCCAACATCCCCTTCCTGCAGATCCAGAATTCGGGGATGCTGCATCACAGCCCCCAGGACCACAAACCCCAGCACCCAGTGTGCCACCACCCGTTCCCGTGGTGGTTCCCACTCCCTTTCCATTAGCAGCTCCTGAGAGATTCCACGTTGACCCTAGGAAGTTCCGCAATTTTTCTCAATCAATGTAAATTACATTTCTTGTGCAGACCATTGGCCTTCCCAGATTCCACCACTAAAGCAGCATTTACTCTGTCTCATTTGGCAGGTACTGCAGATGCCTGGGCCAACCCTTTGTTAGAAAAAGACAGCCCTACCTTGTACGACTTTGATTTACTAGTGGCAGAAATGACCCGGGTTTTTGATACTAGACATAAGGCCCAATCACATATTTCACAAAAGGTAGCAGGCGCTCCTCTCCAGAGAGAACATGGCATGATAACCTGTTCTGAGGTGAGAGTTTGCAGCACATGCCTTCTGCTCACTGTACCTTTCACAGATGGTAAATAGCCATTTGCATATTAGTCTTTGTCCCGCCCACATGGGCAGTCCAGCACCGAAATGCTATGGCAATTCCTCTCTGAACAAGAGTACAGACAGCAACCCCATACACGTGTTTCAGCCTTGTTGGGCCTCATCAGTGAGGTGAAGCTGTGCCTCTCTGAGTACAGTGAGCAGGGAGACCACGTCTGGTTGCCCCCAGGTAACTTAGGGTGAGCAACCCTAAGTTCCTTGCACATATTTCACAAAAGGTAGCAGTGATCTAGAATTACTGGATTTAAGTCAAGGAAAAGGTACACTCATAGAGTACATCACTGATTTCAACCAATTATCAGTTGAAACTTCATGGCCGGAAAGCAAGAAAGCAGTGGTGTTTTATAGAGGACTGAGCAACTCTATGAAAGGCGCCCTTTCAGTCGTTCCTTCTTTACCAACACAATACCCCGACCTGGTGGACTTGGCCCTGCAGGTGGACGCCCGACGAACTGAACGAAGGGCCGAAGCTGGGTTTTCTAGTACACATCCCGCCACTTCATCTTCTGAGTCATCCGGGGAACCCATGTAGATTGGGGGAATCCGTAGTCCTATCTCTCTCACAGAAAGGGAACGTAGAAGGACAGACAACTCTTGTTTCTATTGTGGCCTGAACGGACATTTCCTCAAAGAATGTCCTCGTCACCCAAAGCTGAAGAACCAGGTTTTTCAGACAGCCCGATCTTAGATCCGGGGACTGGATCGAGCATGCCTTGTTTTTCCTCGCAATCAGGGACGGCTTTTGCTTGCATAAGACCCGTTATTGTACAAGCCATTCTGAAACCAAATCCAGATATCACGCACCCAGTTGCCATTGTCATCGATTCTGGGGCCACTGGGAACTACAACGACATCACATTGGCCTTGTCTTTGAATCTCCCATTGGTGAATAAATCACATCCAGAACCAGTCCAAGCCGTTGATGGAACATGCTTAGTGTCTGGCCCCATCAAACAACAAACCCCTCCCCTCACCTTGATCATCCAAACCATCCATAAAGAGACCATATGTTTTGACTTGATCTCCATGCATCAGTTTGGTCTCATCTTGGGTATTCCATGGTTAAAAGAACACAATCCGCTTATCAATTGGAAATCGGGGCAAGTACACTTTGAATCCGAAGTATGCCAAAACCTTTGTCTCACCTTGCCTGAAGGAGACGGGACACCCTCACAGGTTTTGGGTGCTGTCGCACAACTTACTTTGGAGTATGCTGGGGATTCTACATCCAGTCCTCATGTGGTAGTGTCAGTCGCTGTGGGCATTCCTACGGTCTACCACAACTTTCAGGAAGTTTTTGACCAGGGGACAGCCGAGGTCCTCCCTCCGCATCGTTCTTACGATTGCCCTATAGATCTGCTCCCCGATTCCTCCATACCTACTGGACGCATATACTCCCTATGCCATTCGGAGGAACAAGCTCTGAAATCATACATTCAGAAATCACTAAAACTAGGACACATACGTCCATCCAATTCACCTGCAGCCAGTCCAATATTCTTTGTCCCCAAGAAAGAAGGCGATCTCCGACCATGTGTGGATTATCGCCACCTAAATGCTATCACTGTAAAGAACCGCTATCCAATACCCCTCATCACACCCTTGCTAGATTGACTAACACATGCTTCTGTGTATACGAAACTCGACCTCAGAGGAGCCTACAACTTGGTTCGAATCCACAAGGGGGACGAATGGAAAACCGCGTTTTGTACCCGCTATGGCTTATACGAGTATACGGTCATGCCATTCGGGCTTTGCAACGCGCCGGCCACTTTCCAATGTTTCATGAACGAGGTGTTCAACAATATATTGGATGTGTACATGGTCGTGTATCTAGATGACATCCTCATATTTTCCCAAAACACGGAGGAACATGTAACACATGTTCACGAAGTACTCTCTCGACTACGGAAGCACTCACTCTTTGCTAAACCCAAAAAATGTCAATTTCACGTTGACCATGTCAAATTCCTGGGTTTCCACATCACACCAGGGGGTTTGGCAATGAATCGTTCAAAAGTCAGAGCAGTGTGAGACTGGCCAACTCCAGCCAATCTCAAAGCCCTACGGTCATTCTTAGGTTTTGCAAATTTTTACAGACGGTTCATCTATGGATTCTCATCTATAATAGCCCCTCTCACAGCTTTGACCAGTCCTCATGTCCTGTACCTATGGTTAGACGAGCACCAGAAAGCCTTTGCATCCTTAAAAACCGCCTTTACCACTGCTCCGGTCCTCCAACATCCCGACCCAGAATTACCTTTTGTAGTGGAAGCGGATGCTTCCTCTTTTGTTTTAGGGGCTGTCCTATCTCAAGCATGCTCTTTTTCTGGTCGTTTACATCCTGTGGCATTCCACTCCCGTAAATTCACCGCCACAGAAATCCATTACACAGTCATAGAAAAGGAGTTACTGGCCGTAAAGGATGCGTTCCAGGTTTGGCGGCACCACCTCCTGGGTGCTAAACATCAGACAATCGTGTTTACGGATCACTGCAACCTTCAAGATCTGGCCTCTCTCAAGTGCGTCAATAGCCGCAAGGTCTGTTGGCATCTGTTTTCCAGATCAAACATCGACCTGGGTTGGCACATGGGAAAGCCGATGCATTTTCCCATTCCCCTGGGCGTGTTTTCCCTACCAGTGTTTCCCGAAACTTTACTGCACCTGGCAAAACGTCATTTGCCTTTGCACTCCACCTCTATCCATGTTGACTTTTATCCGTACCTGGGTGGGTCAACATCCTGATCATTTGTCTGAATGGGACCCTGTGTATCACGACAGTCTACCCTTTGTGCAGAACAGACTAGTTTTACGCATCACTGACAGCCGTAACCTTGCATTAGAATGGTCCCATGATACCGCCATGAATGGACATCCCGGTCAGAGATGGACACTGGCTCTGTTGAAGCGCTGGTGCTGGTGGCCGTCTATGAAGCGGCACGTCGACTGTTATGTGAACACTTGTTCAGTGCGTTCCCAATGCAAAAACAGTAGGGACGACCTGAAGGCCTGCTGCAACCCCTACCCGTACCCCCAAGACGATGGCACACTCTTACCATGGACTTCGTGACTGACCTACCCTGAGTACAAGGATTTGACACGATATGGGTAGTGGTAGACTCATTCACAAAAATGGCACGTTTCATTCCATGCTCAGGTATTCCTTCTGCCTCTGTATTAGCTTGGTTGTTTTTCAAGTCCATTTTCTGTTTGTTTGGGTTACCCACCGTATTCGTTTCTGATAGAGGATCCCAGTTCACGTCCCGTTTCTGGAAGGCTTTGACTAAATTGCTTGGGGTAGACGCACGTTACTCCTCAGCCTACCATCCAGAAACAGATGGACAAACTGAGCGAGTGAACCAGACTATGGAGCAATACCTGCGCTGTTTAACGTGCAACATTAGCAGTCCTGGTTCCGCGAATTACACCTCGCTGAATTCGCCTACAATAACGCCTTGCACTCCTCCACAGGTTTTCTCCATTCTATTCCCTTTACGGTCAGCACCCACGCACCTTGCCTTTCCCTGATCTCTCCCTTTCTGGCAATCCTGCTGCTGCTGCCTGTGTCCGTGATCTATCCACTATCCATTCCCAGACACTTGTTCATCTCCAAGAAGCCAGGCTACCCTGAAGTCCGCGGCTGACAAAAAGCATTCAGCAGCCCCCGATTATTCTGTGGGGGATAGGGTGTGGTTGTCCTCTCGTCACCTCCGCTGTCCGGGTTGTCGCAAGCTAATGCTCTGGTTTGTTGGGCCTTTCGTGGTGTCTAAGGTGATCAATTCTGTGGCTTATTGGCTTTAGATTCCTGCTGCCTGGCATATCCATCCTGACTTTCCCACCTCCCTGCTCAAACCCTGCCCTGGTCCTACCCACCTCCATGCTCCTCCTGCCCCTGTTTCTTTGGACACCCCTGATGTGTAGGAGGTCTCTGGTATCTTGGGTCCCCGCATTTTTAGGGGTAGGTTGCAGTATCTGGTGGATTGGTTGGGGTATGGTCCAGAGTAGTGTTCCTGGGTCCCTGCTGGGGACGTTCATGCTCCTCGCCTCATTTCCCGTTTTTACCTTGAACATCCATCCTGCCCACGGGGCCGTGGGCCTTTGGGGGGAGCTCTGTCATGCATCATGTCCACACGCCCGCTAGACTCCCCGCAGCATGCCCCGCAGCACGTCCAATCCCAACATCCGGTACACATGTAGGACGGGGCCGCGTGAGCAGCTTGAGGTCCATACCTTACATCACAGCAGAAGTCACATTCGGTCCCGGTTGTATCCATTTCTGCATTGGCAAGGAGATCCCGATCACGTGATTCTGTTGTACGTCATGTGACTAGGAATCAAACGGTATAAAAGCAGAGTTACCGCAACAACACATTGCTTCACAGCTGTTCTTCACGACTCTGTTTGGCGTTTGCTCTTCAATCTTGATTTGTGGATTACTCGAACTCGGACCTCGAACTACAGACTTCTTTTGGCTTTTCCTTCGGATTTGGCACTTTTTCTTGTGGATATCTGGTTGTTTTTGACCTCAGGACTTTCATACCAGACTTCTTTTGGTTCTTCCCTGGATTGATTTTCGCTTCTCATGAACTTACGTGTATCCACGTCTTCCACGTCAACAACTGCAGGTGGGCTCAGCAACTGGTGACTACTCTGACCACCATTCCAAGTCACCATTACCATCATCTGAAGGTGCTGCTCACACGCCCCCACTTAGCTGTATCTCAGGCCCCTGTGTGGTTAGCAGCGACCTTACTACTACACTTCGGTAAGCTTCTTTCTGAACAGTACTAGTCCGTTCTGTAAACTGCAACTGTGATTGTTTGTACTAATAATTGTTTGCCTTACAGCGGCCTTGGGGTTTCCAGTGCTATGTGGTTCCGGTGTTCCAGCATCTCCCACCTGTGGCCTCAAGGATCGCATAGAGAGTCATATTATCTCTCCCTGTGTGGTACTTGGGGACGGAGGCCCCTCCAATCTTCACGACAATCAAGTCTCGACAGACTGTGAAGCCACTTCAAGATACTAAGAATCTAAAGGAAGAACACCCTAAAAAAATTTCTTTAAAAAAGGCAATGAACAAACACATGAAGACCATGCAGGTAGCACGGAGGCAAATATAAACGGAATGCTGGTTGAGGACAATAAAACAAAGATACAATTGGTAAGGAGCGCTGCGTAACTATAGTCAAGAAATGTTTAATATGACAGTCGCTCCGTATAGAAATTTATAAAATTGAATAACATAATTGACAGTAATAAGGCTACTAAAATAAGGCATTTTTTGAAAGTCGGAGCGCAACCGAACGTTACTTAACGAGGCGCGAGGCATGCCATAATACAGAGAAGGAAACACTGTGACGTCGTTGAAACGCTTAGAGGAAAAGACCTCAAAGCGTGAAATAACGTGCAACCATAGTGGCAAGTTGTTTACTATAGCGTGAGCCTACAAGCGAGGGGATATTAGAGGAAAGAACCCACCAAAACATTAAAAAACGTGCGGCGGCCATCTTAAAAGGAGGGTGGTGTCAAGACAACCAAGGCAAAACGTATAAACAAAGCCGCGGTATGTAACTCGAAGCGAGTGTAACTCAAAGCAAGATAACGCAGGATCGGAATTAGAATAAATATTAAAGCGAGTTACTGGTGAAGAAATATTAGATAGACAAATACAAAATACAGTGCAATACATAGATACAATACATTATTATAAGAAGGTACGAATAAAAGTGTGTAAGTGGAACTCAGTAAAATTGAAAACATTTGTCAAAATACAGAAATTGCCTTAGTTACTGAACATGACAACAGAACAGAAGGAGATGAAATGAAACATGAAATGAGGACCTGACAACTGTGGTGATTCAGTGCCATTCCATAAAAGCAACAGCATAAAAAATAGGCAATACAACACTGCATGAATTTACAAAAGGAGTGAGAGAATATATGGCAGTGGCATGTCTTTAATGAAAGTTTAGAAATAAAAATCACAAATACATTTAGATCAACAAAATGAAATGAAAGCAAGAAGTTATAAAGGAATCTACAAATAAAAAAATTAATATAATAGTTCAACTGACAAACAGCAACACAAGGAAAAGAGGACATAAGATACAAATTTGTCATGAAATAAGACTGAAACTGATACTGCTGCAAACGAAAATATAAAGACATAGAACGAAATGTCTTCTGAAAATGCAAATGGGGATGCGAGCACAATTTCTGCTCAAAGTGTGTCTGGAATGTTAATGTCCATGAATCCAATCAGTTACTTTAGAAGTCCAAATCCTTTCAGTTTGGAACCTCAAGAGGATCAAGGTCAAAGATGGCAAGAATGGTTAGATGGATTTGAGCAGTTCTTGAGGGCAGTTGGAAATCAAAATGCCATAAATAAAGTGGACATTTTAATAAATTTGGTTGGTCAAGAATTAAACGATACATCCAGAGGAGAAAGAAACATATCAGATTTTGATAGCAGCAATTAGCAGTAAGCTGATAATTCCACCAAACAAAGACTATGAGAGTTACATATTCAATCAATGTACACAAGGTCTTAATGAGACTATTGCAAACTTTGCATTGAGATTACAACGGAAAGCAGCATATTGTGATTTTGCAAATTACAATGACAATGAAGCCATAAGGCTGAAAATTATTGAAGGATGTGTGTCATCCCGGTTCAGGAAACATCTACTGAAGAAGCCGCTTCCATTAAAAGAAGTGCTGGAATTAGCAAGAGTATATGAGAGAGTGGATACTCAAGCTGCGAATATAGAAAACCCAAAAGAACTGGATACTGGTGCGGGCATAGGACAAACTGCACAGTGGCCAAAAAGATATGACAGTGGGTTATCTGGAACAACATATCGTCAGGATGGGTGGAACAGTTTTTGCAGAAATCCATTGGAATGACAGTGCTGCAGATGTGGTTTTGAATTTCCACATAAAGGTCAATGTCCATGGGTCAATTGTGTTTCAGATGTGGACAAGAAAATCATTTTCAGACAATGTTTCGGGAAAGGATGATGACACCTGCATATATACCTAACACATCAATGGTAATGAACAGGAGATATGATGGTCAGCGAAATTTCAATGTGAGACCATTTCCAGAGAAAGAAGTAACAGGATCAAGTGGAATATCTGAAGTGAATCAACAAGCTCAACAGCCAGGATTTGTTAGAGCAATAGATAATCTACAAATAGAATCATCTGAGTAGAGAGGTTTTGACCAGAATCAAGATGTGAAAATATCCCAAATTCAGAGTCAAGAAGGAATACAGATTGTAGATCCATATGAAAACCCGCCAGTAGGAGAAGAAAATGTAAATAAAGACCAATATCAATATCAAGAATATGATAGATACAGTAAAGAATATGTACAACTGATCTACAATAATGAAGATGATAAAGTGGTCATAAAAGTAATTGTGAATTTGGGAGGAAAAGATATACCGTTTCTAGTTGACACGGGTGCAACGGTAAATGTAATGAGTGAGAGAGCATATAAAAGGATTTCAACATTGTATCCGTTAAGGCCATCAAGAGCTCAAATATATCAATGGGGTGCTAAACAACCACTATTATCAAAAGGTCAATTTAATTGTGATTTAATTCATAATGGAAGGAGTGTATCAGTTAGCATGCATGCTATTAATACTCCAGCTGTGGGTCGATGCCTTATCAGTTGCAAAACTGCGACGGAACTCCAGCTCATTGATGTAAAATATAACTAAACAGAAAAAATACAAGGGTTTCCATCACAGCGTCATCATAAAGTATGTGTCATGGAAAAAGAGATGTTGGACTTGGAAAAAATTAAGGATAAGTTTCCAAAGTTATTTCAAGGGGTTGGAAAACTGAAGGACAGTGTAATACAATTACATATTGATAAATCAGTTTGTCCGGTTCCTCAGCATCCCAGAAGGATTGGTTTTCATTTGCAAGCCAGAGTGTCTCAAGAGCTACAACAACTAATCGAAAATGACATTATTGAAAATGTTGAAGGAGGACCTACACCATGGGTATTTCCGTTGGTGGTAGTACATAGAGCAGACGGTCGTCTTCGTTTATGCGTGGACATGAGAATCCCAAATATGGCCATACAGAGAGAGCGTCACCCAGGACCTAGTATTGAAGACATGATAATTTGTCTGAATCAGGCCACTAGGTTCACGAAATTGGACTTAAACCAAGGATATCATCAATTGGTAATTGATTCAACTTCAAGACCAATAACAACTTTTACGACTCATGAAGGGTTGTTTAGATATAAGAGACTGAGCTTTGGGATTTCGCCTGCAGCTGAAATATTTCAAGAAACAATAAGAAGAGTTATTGCACCAGTAAAGCATGCATTCAATTACAGCGACGACATACTGATATACCCTGTGGATGAAAATCAACATGATGAGGCATTAGAACATGTATGCCAAATTCTTCAGGATAGTGAATTAACATTAAATGCTCCAAAATGTGCAATAAAAAAAAGTAGTTTACGATTTTTTGGGTATATATTCTCAAGGAATGGGATCAAAGCAGACCCAGAAAAAGTGAGTACTATTTTGGAGTTGGATCCTCCCAAGGATGTGGCGGAAGTGAGATCATTTTTGGGAATGACTGTGTACTCTGCAAGGTATTTGCCCAATTATGCAATGATTACTAACGCTCTGAGACAATTGTTGAAGAAAGAGGTAGTGTTTCATTGGAATGATAAATGCAAGGAAAGTTTAGAATTAATAAAAAAAGAATTAGCCAGTGAAAGACAATTGGAGTACTTCAATCCGGAATGGGAAACTGAAATCACTGTGGATGCAAGCACAGTGGGTTTGGGGGCCATTTTAGCACAAACTGAACCCAGAGAAGACAAGCTCAGACATGTTGTGGCGTATGCAAGTAGAGCCCTGAGTAAACTTGAACAGGCATATTCCCAAGCTGAAAGGGAGAGTTTAGCAGGAGTATGGGCCTGTGAAAAATGTAATCATTTTGTAATTGAAAAACTGTTCACTTTAATAACTGATCACCAAGCTCTGCTGGCTCTATTTGGAAATCCTAGAATTAAGATGCCTCCAAGGATTGAACGATGGGGAATTCGTTTACAGGAATATGATTATAACATTATTCATAAACCAGGGAAAGAAGCTAATCCTGCAGATTATTTATCGAGACATCCAAAAGGAGGATGTGAAAACAAAATGCAAGAGGAGGCTGAAGAATTTTTGTCATATTTATCACTGAATGCATTACCATCCGCTGTCACGAAAGAAATATTTGCTGAAAAGATTAATGCAGATCCTACAATTCAGGTGGCAATTCAAGTTACAAAAGCTCCTAAATGGAAAAGTTGGAGCAAGGATCAAGTTATGAAAGAATGCAGTAGACCTGAGAGATCTGGAAAGGATAGCCAGAATAAGTAGTGAACTGTCAGTAACAGCCCATGGAATATTGCTGAGAGGAAATAGGTTAGTAGCTCCTAAAAGTAAGAGGAAAATACTTGTGATGTTAGCACATTAAGGTCACTGAGGAGTTGCAAATACAAAGAAAATTCTTCAAAGTCAAGTATGGTTTCCATACATGGATGTTATAGATGATGACACATTACAACATTGTGTTGCATGTCAGGTGACGGCATCAGAGAAAAAACCTTAACCTCTTCAGTTGGTATCCTTACCTGATGGCCCATGGAATAGGGTGGCAGTTGATTTCTTTGGGCCACTTGAGGAAGGAGGGTATTTGCTAGTAATTGTGGATGAGTATTCCAGATTTCCACTGGTAAAACATATAGTATCTACTGCATTTCATCATGTTGCCGTAGTTTTTGGAGGAGTTATTCAGTGAATGGGGTGTTCCAAATGTAGTCAAGACTGATAATGGCCCACCATTTCAAGGACATGAGTTCAACACGTTTAGTGTACATCTTGGATTTAAACATCAAAAGATCACTCCACTTTGGCCACAAGCTAATGGCATGGTCAAGAGATTCATGTACACTATAAAGAAAACTAGACAAAAAGCAGTGGTAGATAATATGTCTATGCCTCAGGCTATATCCCAGATGTTGAGAAGCTATAGGAACACTCCTCATGAGATGACTGGACATTCTCCTTCGGAATTGATGATCAGATATAAACCCAGAACCAGACTTCCACATATGGAAGACTATACTCCCGCGGAAGATGAAGAAATAAGAGAAAGAGATATGTTGAAAAGGAAAAGAAGTAAAGAGTGGACTGATAAAAAAAAGGAAGTCAAGTGAGAACAATTTAAAAGTGGGAGAGTCTGTTATTGTTCAACAAAGGCAACGCCGGAAATTGGATTCAAGGTACAGACCTACACCATTAAAGATGAACCTGTATCTGGTGTTTTTGAAGAGATGGATTTTTCTGTTTCTGAAGATGATATATATGTAAATGTGGGTGATGTTCATGTTCAAGAGAAGTCGGGGTTAGTGAATTCAGAAGTTAATGTAAGTTCAGAAATACAGGATATAGTTGCAAGGAGTCGGCCTTGTAGAATGATTCGAAAGCCAACTCGGTTAATTGAGCAGATGTAGTAGAAAACCTGCTGTACTGTAAGTACACATTTACAGATTCACTTATTGATTGTTAAGTTGAATTAAAATGATAAGTAAGGGGGGGTTGTTGTCGGCATGTTAATAAAGCACTTAAAGGTATTTCATGTTGCTTAAAATGTGGAACAAAGAATTGTATGATAGATTAGAATTTGGGCAAGGAATGTTAGGTCAGTAATGTTTGGCAAGAGTTCAGTTAGATTTAGATAATAAGGAAGTAATACATTGAAGAGGTCTTTGAATTATATATATATATATATATATATATATATATATATATATATATATATATATATATATATATATATATATATATATATATATATATAAGAAATATAACACCAGCAAGTGCCCTGCTCCCCCCCTGCTCATAGTAGGAAGCCCAAACTCAAAAAAGGCATATTCTGCCTTCTGAGTGAAATATGTGTTGATTTGGAAATTAGCCTTCTGTAGAACCAGCAAAAGCCCACCCTTCTTTTTCATATTTATCTGTCAATTAATTCACCCTCTATTCTAACCCTGTTAATTTCTCCTCATCCCCCTTCTTCTTCTGATCCCCCTTCTGAATCAACATTCCCTGCAGATATGCCTTCCCTGCTGTCCATAATGTGTCTGCCCTTTCTGCCGAGTCCTCATTGAGTGCATAACAATCCTCTATCATGTCCCCCAGCTCCTTTTTTGTCTTTTGGATGCTTCAATAGGCTAACATTTAGCTTCCATCTATTAGAGCCTGTACAGTTTGCTGTGGTGTCGAGCGCTAATAGGACAGGGTTGTGGTCTGAGGCCAACCCTGGGAGTATTTCCCCCATGCTAGGTGAGGTACCAATCTCCTTGACGCTAAGAAGAAATCTATTCTTGATTGTGCTCCGTGCACGCAGGATGTGAATGTGTGTTCCCTGGATGTGGGATTTCTTAATCTCCATGCGTCCATTACTCCATGGTTCGTTGTGACCTGCTTTAGTATTTCCCTCTCCCTTTTTAGCCCATCCATATGCCTATCTGACTTATCTAGGAAGGGTTAAGTTCCAATCCCCCCCCAGCACTATGTTGGTGTTGCACGTCTCATGGACCACTCTAGTGAGGTACGTGAAAAAGGGTTGCTTGTCTGATGTGGGTGCATATATTGATACCATCACGAACGTGGCCTCCCCTAGATGCATTTTAATCGCTACCAACCTGCCTTCTCCATCTGCCCACACCTTGCTGACCCTGGTAGGCAAGGATTTCCTTACGAGAATGCTACCGTGCATTTTTTCCCTCACTCTCTGCACCTGTGATACACTTTCCACACCCATCCCCGACATAGTTTCTCCACCTCTGCCTTTAATTAATGGGTCTCCTGTAATAGTGCCACATCTGCACTTTTTGCGTTCTAGTTCTGTAGCACCTTCTTGCTCTTGACGCAGTGATTTAGGCCATTTACATTCAGCAAGATGATATTCAGAGGCCTATCGGCCATCACCTCTCCGTCTTACATGCTCCCTGACACACTCACCTACTATGATGAAGTCTATAGGCTACCTTGGATCAATCGCTCAAATCATCTTTGGTCTCATCTTCCTGTCCTTTTCTACCTCCCGCCTTGGCCCCTAAGGGTGGTCCATCCTAAAGGCATGTAATAAGCCATTTCCAGAGTAACTATACACATCAACCCACAACCACAATGGTCTCATAACCCCCCTCCCATCTAATGATATTGCCACAAGCTCCCCATTGTGACATGTTGTGTAACCCCCTCCACCTCCTTTTACCATACTTTTTCAAAGGGCGTGTTCCCCATGTTCCCCAAACCTCCCCTTCTTCCCCCAGACAAACTCATCTCTGCTTCGCCCACCCCCGCTACCATACTTGCACATGTGTCCCAAACAGGTTTGTCTAGTTTCTCCGCCACCTCTCCCTTTTTTTTCCTTCTGCACCCTGATTCTTTTCTTCTCTGGTCCTTCACAGAGGAGGCTTTATTGGGGACCTGGACTTCTCTCTCTGCCTTTCCCCTCGGGACATACTTTGTGCAGTGGGCCTGTCTGTCATCAACTTTTGCCTGCACGCTGGCACTCTGTCTGAGGCCCCCCATTTTCTCCCATCTTGGGTTTCACAAGTGATGGTCCCCTGGTGTTGCGCTTCCCCACTGCGCTCCAGTTGAGTCATGTCCATTGATGTGTGTTCCTGCATGAATTCCCACAGCGCCTCCCGCTCCCTGAATTCTAATGTCTTCTGCCCCTTTGTTATGGGGATTGTGGCGGGGTCTAGCAGTCCATCCCATATGTCTAGCTTTCTCATTTGCGCTCTGAGCACCAAGAATGTCTTCCTAGTCTTCATGGTGTCTTTGGAATAATCAGTTTATATGTAGATCTTGTGACCTTCCCACATCATGGGATTCCCTTTCGTAGCCAATGCCAGTATTTGTCGGACCTGTTGGTAACACAGCAGACACGCAATAAGCGTCCGGGGTGCTTTTGTGTTACTGCCCTTCCTTCTTCTGATCCTGTGCGCCCTCTATATCTCCATAGGTCTGGTCAGCTCAAGCTTTAAGGTCATTAGCATCCATTTCTCTAGAGAAGCCACTGGGTCACCCTCCTCCACTTTCTCCGGAAACCCAAAGAAGCGCACATTGCATCTTCCGCTTCTATCCTCCAATTCTCTGTGCACCGCCCTCACTTCCTGTAGCTGTGTCTACATCATATATACCTTGTCAGCCACCTCCTCCACATGCCCCACTCTCTCCTCCACCTCTGTTAGCCTGTTCCCCAGCCAGCTCATGTCCGCCTTTACTGTCAGTACCTCAGCATGCGTGTCTCTTACTTTGGCATCCATACCTATAACGGATTCATTCAGTTTTACAAACTGCTGTGCAATCAAGTCTAATTTTGATGACACCATTTCCATTGGAGGCTTGGCTGGCCCACAGACGCTCTTTTGCACACACTTTTTTCTCCTCTGTTCCCTTCACTTCACCTGTGGAAGCAAATCCTCATCGATGTCCTTTTTGCCCCCTCTTCGCTCTCTCGGTGCACCTGATCTGTTACAGCTTTGCGCTCATATCCTCTGGCCCTCCGGGGGAGAAGGTGGGGGCTGTTTTTAGCGTGCCGGCTTCCCCGCCTCTGGACCCAGATAACCTCCAGACTGGTCTATTCCTGCTTGAGCAGGCACCTCAAGGTGAGTTACCAGTATGCCTGCCACTCGTTCCCGCACCACGGTTGATTTTTACCAGGGCGGCAATGATATGGGCAGCAACGTTGCAGTAACAAAGAATTCTGACCTTTAATCTGCTCCTGTATGCTCTCAGTACCAAGCGTGTATTGTGGAGAAAAGCATTTTCCTTCTGCTCAATCCAGTACTGTCCCAGTTGTTCTCATCCCCCACCTTGCACAGTCCAGTGACCCACTGTGGCTACATTGCGCCTTCCCTCCACTGCCCTGGACACTCGATCCCAACTCATGGCTTCAGGGCGTGTGTATGGTTAACCTCAGAGCACCTGCACACTGCCTTCCTAGCCCAGGTATTCCTTACACTACAGACTATGGACGCATCCCAGGTGTCAGTTGCTCCCGATGCAGTTGGTTCGTATGCCTCCAGTGAATTCGCTGCTGTTGCCTCTGGCTGGTCTCATAAACGCTCATCTCAGCGTTCCTTCCAGTGAGCCGCAGCCACCATTTTTGGCACCAGCATCCACCCTCCCTCGGGTGTCCTTAGATCCCCCAATGCTTGCTCACCCGAGCTCATCGGGTCACGCAGAGAACAGCTGTGCACGCACCGTTGTTTTCTCAATATACAGAGCCACTCCTTTCTCGCGCAGCGCTACTGTTTGCAGGCCATTTATCTAGATAGAGTTACTGAGGGCTTGGCGCTCCGCAGCTACGCGACCATTTTGCCGGCAGCAGGCCACTCACCCTGAAGCACAGTGTTTTAAATGGATTTTTGGAAAAGTAAAAAGGGCATGAACATGCTAAGCATTTTCCGTTTAAAAAAAATATTTTCAGACACTATTGAATTACAGACCCTAATAAACTAAGACAGGAAATCAACGAGAGGAACGTATGCTATTGGTCTGAAAGTACACAGACCACAATAAGGTAAGTGGCTGTGAGAAAGCAACCACATAGATAAACTCATATCTAAAGGCATATGTTAAGGAAGTTAACAGTTCAAACCTTGCATTGTGTGAGAAACCTGAAGGTGTCTCACCCACTAGTCCCCCGGGAATCTGTCATCAAGGTGGCCAGGACACGGTCATTGGTTTTGGATCCAGTTCCTGGAGGTGGACCAGTTCGAGAGGATCACCTGGTTGGGGGGTCTTCGGGGAGTGGAAGTGGAATACCGGACCATGAGAAGTGGTATCCCTTTCCCTGTAACACCTTTACCCCATCCTACCAGGTAGGATACGTAGGGACTAAATCCCCTCTGCCCCTTTTCCAAAATGAACACTTTCTCACGGACAACTCACTATGAGGGAAAATGGACTAACACCGAGCCATATACCTGGCATATTCCACTACAATGATCAGGCAGTGTCAGGCAGTTACTGATCATTACACACACCTGACCTCCATCACATTTCCCCACACAGATAAAAGGCGGAGCACGAAAGCCAACTCTGAGCAAGGAAAAGCACATGAGGAAGCAGCAGTTCCAAGATGGCAGTTTAATATGAGGCAGAAGACGGCAAGACCAAAGAGGATTGCAAGGAGGGAAGTGCCCTTGACCTTTTCACCGAAAGACTGTATCCTTCATGAGCCTTCGAGAATAGGAAACGGGAGACTGATACCAGACCGGTCTGTTTGGAAACCAAGGTTGCAAGCAGCAATATTGTATAAGAAAATTTAAAAGAACAGCCTATGGAGCATATGTGGGAAGCATTGCAAATATAATTAAAAAAGCAGACAAGAAACTGAACTTTGACTGAGTGGTCCGGAATTACGTGGGTGCTCCTTCGAAAGTCTCTGTTAGGTATCCAACTGAAAGGCAAAATATGTTAAAAGAAAATGATCATACTCTTAGTTGAAGTTCAATAAACATCCTTGAACTGTGCTCACTTGTGTCTGTCTTACTGTTGATGCCATGTCTTCCTTACATGTGGTGTCAGCAATGGGATTTGACTCAATCGATAAAAATTGAAAATCCATGCTGATAATTGTTGTATACCACCAGAAGGGGAAAATAGAATCGTTTAACTCATTGACTCTGATCGTGTATCCAATCTTAAAGAGGTTTTGCTCTCTCAGCTACATATCCCAACTGGTCGACAAGACTTGTTTTTCAAAACTCAAGTGTTATTAGACACACTCCCACTGTCTCATTATGATATCCAACAGTGGGATCGAATAATATTAAATGTACGGCTAGCCTACACCTTCATTAGACCTAGTGCCTTAAACCCTCCCTCTCCCAAACTTTATTTTTTGATACCCAGCTACCATCAGTCCAGGTCCTTCAGGGTTACAGACCAATCCATCTAAATCAGACTCAGAAGGGTCTGATGACTTTAAAACCTTATCTGAGGGAGTCGAGACCTGTTTTTTTTCCGATTCAGAAAAAAACACCAAAGGAACCCTTACCCAACCAGTAGAAATGTGTGAACTAGCAGCTGTCATGGCCCAGCTGGCTATCCATCAAATTCAGGCTGAAGCTAGGCTTCAAGAACACCTGATGAAATTGGTTCAGTTGCAAGCCAGACCCCTTCTACCACAGGGGATACTTCAACCATACCTAGAAGGCGACGATCTAGCAAACCTCTTTCTGAATTTCAAATGATTAGCCGAACAGCTAGAATGGGAAGATAATCTTAAAATGTGTTATTTAGGTCTCCTGTTGAAAGGTGAAATACAATCTACCTACCAACTACTTAACCTTGCCCAAGGAGCCATCTTTATATCTATAAAAGAAGGGCTATTGAAAAGAGTAAGCCAAGCCTGCAACTTCTATCAGCAAAATTCCAGGGCCATTAGATTAAATCCTGGAGAAACCCCCCTTGAAATGGGTGAGTGTGTTAAAAATACCATTGCTATCTGGATTAATAACACGACAATAGAAGAATTGGTAGAAATGAATACTTTAGAACAATTCACCAATTCTTAACCCCATTTTCTGCAAAAGGCAGTATTACAATTAAATCGACCTAGCCTAGCCATGGCCATTCAAACTGCCCAAAACCTCTCAGATGCAGCCAAACCCTTCCACTTGGTACATCAAGGTGAGGAACAGAAGGCTTACAAACCTACCCACCAACCCCAGCCCCATGTAGTAGACAAACAAGGAGGGCAGTATAAAATCAAGGAATGGATACTGAAGGAAAGAATCGAAGCTAAAAGATTTGACCCTAGAAGTAGAGAAGAATGTAAAAGGGAGGAACCTAAAGGTAGCAAACCTCCCCACCCCTTATCTGCTTTTCATGTAGAGAAACTGGTAATTTGGCCAGATACTGTCCAGAAATAGGCTGTTTAAAGGGAGAAGAGTGGGAGGAACCTGAAGAAGATCTGGAAACTTTCAGCATATGTTTATGTCAGTCTTCTGCTGACTTCACATATGAAAAGGCCCAGGTAAATGGGAAACAAGTGAGAGTGTTAATTGACTGAGGTAACAAGCAAACCACCACAAGGGCCACTTGGTCACAACAACAGACCTCAAGAATGCTACCCTAGTTAGAGTTACCTGTGTACATGGGGATAACAAAATATACCCCAAGATACCCGTGCACATTAACATCAGGGGAGAGTCATGTCTGATATCTTCAGCCATCATTCCTGGGCTTCCCGAAGAAGTAATTGTGGGACGGAATTTCCATACATTTTCCACCTTTTTACAGCAGCCTCCACCCTCCTATAGAGTGTTTTCACCCCAGGATTGATGGTGCTCGAATTACTATGCCCAAAACTCTCCAATATGAGACTGCGAAAGGACGGAACCCCATGAACTTCCAATAAAACATAAGGAACCCATAAGACCAGAATCAACCCCAGAAAACCAGTTTGTTGGTTATTTTCATGAGACCAATGAAGCCACCTTACCTCTGCCTGTACAGTTGAGGAAAAACCTGTGGAGTATGCAAGAGTCCTTGGATGCATCTCATCCCTGTCCTTTTCCAGGTCTTCAAAGTGAAGACCATGGACAAAGACCAGTCATACCCACCTCGCATAGGTGAAGGGTATGCAAGTAATCTGAAGGTGTCTCGCCCGCTACTCCCTGTGGATCTGTCATCCAGGTGGCAAGGACACAGCCATCGCTTTTGGATCCAGTTTCTGGAGGTGGACCACTGTGTCAGGATCACCTGGATGGGGGTCTTTGGGGAGTAGAAGTGGGACACCGGATGGCAAGCCGCTGTATCCCCTTCCCTGTAAAAACTTTGCCCCATCCTACCAGCTAGGATACATAGGGACTCAACCCCCCACCCTTTTCCGACATGAACACTTTCTCACGGACAACTCACTGTGAGGGAAAACGGACTAACACCCGAGCCGTATACCTGACATTTCTCACTACAATGGTCAGGCAGCATCAGGCAATTATTGATCATTATACACACCTGACTTCCTCCCTCATCTTCTCCCGCATCTTCTACTGCTCCTCCCTACTCTTTGGACTTCCTACTTCTCATCTTGCCCCTCTTAAATCCATCTACCACTCTGCTGTTCGTACCGTCTGTCTACTTTCCACCCGTGACTCCATCTCTACCTCTCTCTCTTACCTTGGCTGGCTTCCTTTTCACTCCCAACTTAAATTTAAATTTATCTGCCTTGATTTCAAATCTCTCCATGGTCTCACTCCCCTTTATCTCTCCTCCTTTCTCTCCTTCTACTCTCCCTCCTGTTCCTTTCGGTTCGCTGACCATTTCCTTCTCACTGTACCTCTGTCCCCTTGTGCCTCCTCTAGTTTCCGCTCCTTCCAACTCCTAGCACCTCTACATTGGAACTCCCTTCCTCTTGCTATCTGCTCTACCCCCACATTCACCTCATTCCGCACTTCCCTTAAATCTCTCCTCCTCCATTCTCCTCCCTGAAATTCCTCCCCCTCCTGCTTCCCCCTCCTTACTCTTTCCCCTAACTATCTCCCCCCTCCTGATTCCCCCCTCTCACCCTTCCCCTTCCCTCCTCCTACCCTCCTTCTCCACTCCCCTCCTTCCACTCCCTCTCCCCTTCCCTACCTATCCCCTTCAGTTAATTGCTCTTTTCACTGTTTTGTTGACTGATTCATAATGTATTTGCTTCAACTGTTATATTGTTTGTTTATGTATTATGTTGTTCAATTGTACAGTGCTTTGGCGTAAGGCGCTTAATAAATCAAAAAATACAAATACAAATACACTTCCCCACAGGGATAGAAGGCAGGGCATGAAAGCACACTCTGATCAAGGCAAAGCACAGGAGGAAGCAACAGTTCCAAGATGGCAGTTTAATACGAGGCGGAAGACAGCAATACCGAAGAAGATTGCAAGGAGGGAAGTGCCCTTGATCTTTGAATCTTGAATTTGTCGTTGTTATTTTTAATTCACCGTTCGTTCTATGCTTTCAGACATCACCATCTGAAGTAATCTCATTCGATCACTTGATCCACTCACCTAAAAGAGCCTTAGTAACTCAAGATATGAACTTCCTTTTCTTTATAAATGTTACATCATATGCGCATCATTGCTCTGCGTGAAGAAATTCTTTTATTTTGTCAAATCATTTCATAAACTTCCATTTCAACACTTTGCTTTTTACTGTGTTTCTAGAAAATGCATTGCTTGAAGCAATTCATTTCCCCCTAAGCCGAGCTCATCACTTATTAATGAGTTAGTTATTAAGTGAGCAGTGCAGATGCATTTCCCTTTTTTAAAAATCTTTTTCTATTTACATTGCAGTGTTTTAATTACTGAAACCATGCATTTATACATTATTCTTACATCAAGCATACTTAAAAAAAATATTTTTCTCAAATCATTCTTTGTATTTGCATTTTTATGAGATGATTTTTTTCTGTGTGTCTTTGAAATCTGAGTTTTGCATATGCGTGTGCGTGTGTGTGTATGTGCTTGTGTGTAAGTTTGCATGCATTATCTGTATGTGCAAGTGTTTGTGATGTGGGATATACTGACCCACTCAACGGTATTGCCCCACATCACTAAGCTGCATTTGCGCAAGAAAGAGCAACCTGGCTACGCTGCCTCCTATGCGCACCAGGACCTCAAAACTGCAACAAAAAAAATGGCTGCACCATCCTGCCTAGCACACTTAAGCAAGATGGAACAAGGGGACACGCTGACAAACAAGCCGATTCATAGAATTAATGTGCACCGAAAATTCCCGCGCAGAGGTGACAAAACGTGCGATTCGCAGTAAAAGTGCGAAAATCGCAGTGCAACTGCGAAAATCGCAGGGAAACCAGCGCACATCGATTCATGGAAGTCCGTGCGCGAGAAAAATATTGGATGTGTGCTGAAAAAGTGTGCGGCGCACGCTGGCGCACAGGTCATCCAACGGCGTGCACCACGGCCGCTGCAAAATCGCACATAGCGCGGCGCACATTACAAAAGTAGGCGGAACACGGGGCGTAACACTCGGAACGGGGAACAATGCGTGAAAATGTGGGCGTCACGGGGGAAGTACAGGAGGCAAGTGCGCGGAACGCCCACACGCTCGCCTACAACTCGTATTCATGGAATCGAATAGGGCAAACCAGCGCACGGGCAAAGACACGCACAGGGCCAAACAAGTACGCCACAAGAAAGCAGGTGGTAGCGTCCCTGCGCTTGAAATAAATGTGCGCCAAAATGTGCCCTAACAAAAAGCACCCATATACAGCTTTGATGAATGCTCCATACAGTGGCCCTCTAGGACAAATGAGGTGCAAAGGGGTACCGACAAACACGGACACCCGCTGTGTGAAAAATAGCATGTGCGTGTATTACGGGGTTCGAAGGAAGTTCCACATGTGATTGGCCTGGGCACGTGTATTCCGGGGTGCGCGTGAAGTTCCACACGCAATTTCAGCAGGGTACGTGTACTCCGGGTGCGTGGCAAATTCCACACGCGAATCCAGCAGCCTATGTGTATTTCGGGGGTGCCGGGGAGTCCCACACGTGAATTGGCCGTGTGGGTCCTCCCAGCTGTTCCCTCTACACCCTCCACGGCCCCTGCAGGCGGCCCACACCACAGGGGACTACCCTGTACCCCTGCACATGTCCCGCAGGCAGCCCATCCACCATGGCCATGCCCCCCAGCCAACCCACATGTCACCTTGCACTACTGCCCACCAACGCATGTCTCCCAGCACCCCCACCCTCCAGCATCCAGGGCACCCTCCACCAGGCCCCCACTCATGTCTCCCAGCACCCCCACCCCCTGCATCCAGGGGCACCCTCCACCAGGCCCCCACTCATGTCCCCCTGCACCCCCACCCCCCAGCACTATAGGGCACCCTCCACCAGGCCCCCACTCCTGTCCCCCTGCACCCCCACCCCCTGCATCCAGGGGCGCCCTCCACCAGGCCCCCACTCATGTCCCCCTGCACCCCCACCCCCCCAGCACTGTAGGGCACCCTCCACCAGGCCACCACTCCTGTCCCCCTGCACCCCCACCGCCCTGCATCCAGGGGCACCCTCCACCAGGCCCCCACTCCTGTCCCCCTGCACCCCCACCCCCCTGCATCCAGGGGCACCCTCCACCAGGCCCCCACTCATGTCCCCCTGCACCCCCACCCCCCTGCATCCAGGGGCACCCTCCACCAGGCCCCCACTCCTGTCTCCCTGCACCCCCACCCCCCAGCCGTGCGATTTGCCTGGGTACGTGTGGGTACGTGTATTATGGGTCCGCGTGAACTTCCACACGCGATACCAGCAGGGTACGTGTATTACGGGGTTCGCGGGAAGTTCCACACGCGATTGCCCTGGGTACGTGTATTTCGGGGTGCGTGGGAAGTTACACATGCGAATTTGCAGGGTACGTGTATTTCGGTGTGCGCGTGAAGTTCCACACGCAATTTCAGCAGGGTACGTGTACTCCGAGTGCGCTGCAAATTCCACACGTGAATCCAGCAGCCTACGTGTATTTTGGGGGTGCCGGGGAGTCCCACACGTGAATTGGCCGTGTGGGTCCTCCCAGCTGTTCCCTCTACACCCTCTACGGCCCCTGCAGGTGGCCCACACCGCAGGGGACTACCCTGCACCCCTGCACATGTCCTGCAGGCAGCCCATCCACCATGGCCATGCCCCCCAGCCAACCCACATGTCACCTTGCACTACTGCCCACCAACGCATGTCTCCCAGCACCCCCAGCATCCTGGGGCACCCTCCACCAGGCCCCAACTCATGTCTCCCAGCACCCCCACCCCCTGCATCCAGGGGCATCCTCCACCAGGCCCCCACTCCTGTCTCCCTGCACCCCCACCCCCTGCATCCAGGGGCACCCTCCACCAGGACCCCACTCCTGTCTCCCTGCACCCACACCCCTCTGCATCCATGGGCACCCTCCACCAGGCCCCCACTCCTGTCTCCCTGCACCCCCAACCCCCAGCACTGTAGGGCACCCTCCACCAGGCCCCCACTCCTGTCCCCCTGCATCCCCACCCACCTACATCCAGGGGCACCCTCCACCAGGCCCCCACTCCTGTCTCCCTGCACCCCCACCCCCCTGCATCCAGGGGCACCCTCCACCAGGCCCCCACTCCTGTCCCCCTGCACCCCCAACCCCTGCATCCAGGGGCACCCTCCACCAGGCCCCCACTCCTGTCTCCCTGCACCCCCACCCCCCAGCACTGTAGGGCACCCTCCACCAGGCCCCCACTCCTGTCTCCCTGCACCCACACCCCCCAGCACTGTAGGACACCCTCCACCAGGCCCCCACACATGTCTCCCAGAACCACCACCCCCCTGCATCCAGGGGCACCATCCACCAGGCCCCCACTCATGTCCCCCTGCACCCCCACCCCCCAGCACTGTAGGGCGCCCTCCACCAGGTCCCCACTCCTGTCCCACTGCACCACCACCCCCTGCATCCAGGGGCACCCTCCACCAGGCCCCACTCATGTCCCCCTGTACCCCCAGCACTGTAGGGCACCCTCCACCAGGCCACCACTCCTGTCCCCCTGCACCCCACCCCACTGCATCCAGGGGCACCCTCCACCAGGCCCCCACTCCTGTCCCCCTGCACCCCACCCCACTGCATCCAGGGGCACCCTCCACCAGGCCCCCACTCATGTCCCCCTGCTCCCCCACTCCCCTGTATCCAGGGGCACCCTCCACCAGGTCCCCACTCCTGTCCCCCTGCACCCCCACCCCCCTGCATCCAGGGGCACCCTCCACCAGGCCCCCACTCATGTCCCCCTGCACCCCCACCCCCCAGCACTGTAGGGCACCCTCCACCAGGCCCCCACTCCTGTCTCCCTGCACCCCCACCCCAAACCGTGCGATTTGCCTGGGTACATGTATTCCAGGGGTGCGCGGGTTGTCTCACACGCGATTCCATCAGGGTACGTGTATTATGGGTCGCGTGAACTTCCACACGCGATACCAGCAGGGTACATGTATTTCGGGGTGCGCGGGAAGTTCCACGCACGAATTTGCAGGGTACGTGTATTTTGGTGTGCGCGTGAAGTTCCACACGCGACTGGGCCTGTGAGAGTGGGGTACGTGTATTCCAGGGGTGGGCGGGAATATTTACTCGCGACTGGGCCTGTGAGAGCGTGTTACGTGTATTCCTGGGGTGGGCGGGAAGATTTACACGGTCGCCTACAACGCGCCAAAAAATAAAAGGACCAATCCTGAAACACGTAAGCCAGCATGATGCAGGCGCACGTCCCGCGCAGCATAAAAGAGTGCGCAAACAACAAACAAGCTCAGACGCCAGGATGAATATACCATTCCTAGTAGCAGTGGCCATGGGATACCGCAGGAGGAGGAGAAGGATAGTCAGGGCCAGAATCTTCACACCCAGAACCAGACTATTTGGTATGCCTGATGACCAGGTGTATGGGAGGTACAGGTTTCCACCACACATAATACTCGACCTGATCAGTGAGTGGGAGGATGACTTCACATCCCCCACCCTGTGCTCCCAAGCACTCAGCCCCCTGGAGAAGGTCCTCAATGTACTGCACTTCTTGGCTACTGGATCATTTCAGCAGACAAGTGCCATAGTGGGGGGGTGTCACAGGCCACGCAGTCACGGTGCCTACACCAGGTGTTGGCCATCATCACTGCACGCCCATCAGTCTGCAGGCACATATACCTGCCCAGAACACCTGCAGAAAGGCAGGCTGTCAGCCAGGATTTCTACAGGGTGGCATAATTCCCCAAAGTGCTAGGTGCCATTGATTGCACCCATGTGGCTCTACGTCCCCCAGGGCATCTGAGCACATCTATAGAAACCGCAAGCACTGGCATTCCATCAACGTCCAAGTAGTATGTGATGCCAAGGGAATCATCACCTCAGTATATGCCAACTATCCAGGGTCCACCCACGACAGCTTCATTTACAGGATGTCAACCCTAAACCGGGACATGGAAGCTGGGCGGCATGGCGATGCATGGCTGCTTGGTGAGTAGAAATGCCACAGCACACGCATGCATGACAGATACAGAGTAATGCCAATACCCCACTAATGATCCCCATCACCACCTCCCCAGGGGACAGTGCCTACCCTCTGAGCACACACATGATGACGCCAATTCGGAACCCCATCACGCCTCCCGAGGTAAGATACAACACAGCCCATGTTGCAACACGGGGCATAGTGGAGCGCACATTCGGAGTGCTCAAGTCACGCTTTCGCTCCCTTGACCGTTCTGGTGGGCAGCTGTTATGCGCTCCACCAGTAGTGTGCAGGATCATAGTGGCAGCATGTGTCCTGCACAATGTTGCAACACGCCGGGCCTGACTGTGGACATGGTGGTGCCCCCACATCCCCAACCACATGCACGCCCGCTGCGCATGGGAGGGGAAAGGGCACGGGGTGAGGCAGCCCATACGCAGCTGGTGGGTAATTACTTCACATAGAAAGCACACCCCTGTGGAGTGCACACAGCCCTGGCACATACCATCTGACAATCAATGATGACTCAATCTGACAATTCTGATGAATTAAGGGACAGTCAACTGTCAGAACCATAGCAACCTGAGATTGTTCATCTGGAAGTGTCACAATGTGTGCATCCCTACCTACACAAACACCACCAATGCAGTGTCATCAAAAGACACACTTCCATGCAGCAAAAATTAATACCCACTTGCAAAATACAACATGAGAACAGTGCCATGTCACCCAACCCCTCCCCGACACGGCCACACAACACACCATGGCATGTCATGCAATGTGAGAGCAAACAAATTAATCCCCACAACATGACCCAAATGTCACCAACTACAGTGTCCCTAATGGAAACTGGCCACACATGAAATGCTCACAGTAATGCAGGACCAACAACACACATTACCAAATACTTACCAATAATACCAATCACCTACACAACCTCCAACCTACCATAAACATGACAGTACAGACTTAAAAAATTGGTAGCGTCACTACCTGATAATGCCAGCACTTCGAACACTTCCAACTATACAGTGTTAGCGCCACGTAAGAGTGTAGGTGCACTGCTTACAACATGGACTCCAGTTCCAAAGTAGACCGCCTTGTGAAGACATGAGAAATGGACCTGCAAATTAGGAGGATGAGATGGATGCAGAGGCACATATCAATACACCATGTAGTGTACAATACAACAACAATATGCACTAGGAATGTATACACAGTATTGACTACAGACTGCCCACACATCAAATGGTAGTCCAATGTCACCGTGTAAGTCAATGTCACTTGGGCACACCCTTTGCAAGCCCCTGGAAACGGGAAGCAGGAGGGGTGTGTGTCACACAAACCCAAGCATCTGACCCAAATTCAGGACAAGCCTGCATGTGCCCAGCCACAATACAGCGTATGCCCACGGGAGCCACACAAGGCAACACACTGTCAAAAAAATCAAGATTCAAAAATTTAAAAAAAAGAAAAATCAAAAAACAAAAATGGCCATGAATGGGCCCACGGGGAGCGGGGGAGGCCACCCAGGAGGTCCGAGGACAGGGTGCACACCAAACCCCACCTGTGTGGATCTTGCGAAAAAAAACCACCTCCATGGGCTCATGGACTGCACTGCTACCCTATTGTGGGAGAATTGCTGCTGTCGCTCTCCTCACCCTCTGCAGCTGCATCAGGAGGTGGTGGCACTATGTGAGGCAGCCCACGCAAAGCCCTAGTCTGGTCCTCCATGGCAGCAAGCATGCGGGTGTGGAAGGTCTGGTTCTAGAGGATAATTGTGCGTAGGTCCCCATGCAACAACTCACGGGATGCCCGGACCTCCGCCCTAGTTGCCTGCATCTCAGCTGAGAGCGTACGTGTGAGCCACTCCAGCTGCTGTTCTGTCCTCGTGTTAGCTGAAGCCTCAAGCTCAACCAGAGTTGCCCTGAGCTGACAGAGTTCCACCCTCAGGGCTTCCCTGTGGCCCTGGGACTCAATAGAAATGGCTTCCCGCAGAGTCTCCAGTGCCGCCCGCCTGTACCTGTTGGACGCCAACATGTCCTCTCTGTGTGACTGGCTAATGGAGTCTGTTGCCTGCTGTAGTTGTTCAATTAGCCTTTCTTGGGGGACAATGGAAGTGGCCACCCTATCCATGGCCTGAGCCATCATCTCAGTTGATGCTGCCTGTTGGTTTGCCATACCGTATATGGATTGCTCCCATGCGGTATTGCCAGGTGGCGTACAGCCACCGCGTCGGCGGGCATCACACCTGTCTGGGGCAAGGCAAACTGCACCTTGCTGTGCCGGCACTGCCTGAGGCTGCAGGATGCATTCCCCCTCTGATCTGCTGGCCCAGGAACAGGATCAGATGTAGCGGAGTGTGACCCTGCATCCGTAACCACCAAAGGCGGACCTACCAACACTGACATCCCCATTGAGGGTTCTACCCCTGGTGCAGGTGGGTTGGACAGTACAGAATCCCTCCCAGAAACACTTACCTGCGACGGCACATAGGTCTCATCATCCGAATCGACACCTGAATAGAGCTCGGGGGAGGTGCAGCCAGAGACACCCCTTGAGATGACGGCCTGCAGCAAGCGTGGGTTCTCACCCACCACCACACCACGTCCCTCACTGGTGCCCGGTCGGGCCTGAGACCCCTCCTGGGTCTGCACCATCTCCACAACCCCAGCAGTACCAAGTGTGTCATCCCCTGCAAAGACATGAAAGAAAAGAAATGGGAACAGGCATTAGCAACATGGAACACAATTAGGGCTGAGAAGCAACAGAAACAGTACTTCATTGACACATGTACCACATGACTATAACCCTCCCATGCATGCACTGTCACTGCGTATTAAGGGGAGGCAAATGGCACACATTGATGACACCAAGATGGAAGACCAACAAATTTGCTGCATGCTGCCTAGCAGTGCCATCACACATTGGCCTGTGATTGGCATGTCCAATACACATACATGACACATGCCATCACACAGATGGCATGTACTCTAGCCATGTCACACATGTGACAATAGGACTGAGAAATGCCTAGTGAAAGTGGTGGAATGCAGACAATCAGCCTGAATGAACACAGAATAACATGCAACTATGTTGTGGCAAGATGACAATTCAAGGGCAACTGGCGTGAGGTTGGGCTGAATGTCTACTGTTGCCAGAAGGGATACTGCAACACCCAAATCCTGGTGCTCAGAATGTATTGGATGAAGCACATGGGTGACCCAAACCACTCAGGCACACACCCCCTCACCTGGCACTCAATCAGAAGCACTCACACACACACCATGCACATGGATAACACACACATGCATGTGCACTCACCGGACAATGCCTTGTAATCTGGCAGGTCTCCCATGCCTTGGATCTGTTCCTCCGTGACGTAGGTCCCAGCAACATACTCATGTGGAGTGAGTTCTATGTCCTCTGCCGGAGACCCACCTCCAGTCACTAGAGTTGCGGCATGACTTGAGGCCAGCTTTTTCTTTGCCCTGCGCTTAAGGTCATTCCAGCGCTTGTAGCAATCATTAGCTGTGCGCCTCACAAATCCAAGGGCACTTATGAGTTCCGCAATGGTCTGCCAGTGTGCCTGACGTTGTGCAGGTGTGGTCTTGCATCCTGCAGTAATCACCATTTCGCTGTCATGTGCGGACACATACTCCACAAGTGCATCAAGTTCGGCCTGATTGAAGCTGGGCTTCCTTGGTGGGCCGGACTGTGTAGCCGTGTCTGGGGCATCAGCCTGTACTGGACGAGCACTCTTCCTCTTCCCCTTGGAACGTGGTGGTGATACTGAGTGTCCTACGCCGCTCTGGACACTAGGGGCAGGAGCCCCGGTGGACTGTGGACTAGGAGTGTAGGAATGAACACTCACCATGGGACTTGGTGCAGGCATTAGCTGAAGTGTGATGTAGTCAGGGGGAACGTCAGCAGGATGGACTAGGACCAACACTGTCCTGGCTGGGACACTCAGAACTGGGGTGGATGGAGCCGCAGCTGCCCCTGCAGCCTCCCCACCTTGCCTACTCAGGGCAGCAGATGACATAGCTGCCCCTGATCCACGTGGGCTGGTGACACCAACGTGCACCGCCACACGTGGCCTAGACCTGCTGACCTGGAAGTCAGCCATGGAGTCACCCAGTGCCAGGTCTGGTGCCACAATGGGCAGGTCCAACAAGGGCTGAGCAGGGATGGTGTCAGCCACGTTACCCTCAACCAGGGGGGGGGGCATGGGTGTCCCTGACTGGTCACCCACACATGGGGGGCTAGGGGCACCCTGCAAGTCCTGGCCACATCCCCTACCGTATCCACCACGGCCACCTCTTGTGGCTCTCCCACCTTTGCCACCCTTACCGCGTGCTCGCCTCCCAACCATGGCACTGATGTTGTTGTGCGTCTGGGAGTTGCAGTAAACTATTGTCCTGGGCAATTTGGGGTCAAAGGGGTAGGGTACTAGATGGAATTCGTACCCTAGTGCTCTAGCAAGGCTGTATGTGACCCCTGGGGGAAGATGATGGGTCACGCAACGCACAGGCACCCCGAAAAAGGGAGATAATGTGCACGCAACCCCTCCTAGACCACGTGCGTGGAAAAAAAAACCTGCACTACGCTGTGGCACCCAGAAACACAAAAATGAACTTATGTGTGTCACACGCAGCCTAGGCTGACCTCTGAAGGGGTAGGCAACACACGGGGCAAGCACAGATGTCAAATACGTGCGCGACTCACCGTCTGCCAGGAAAAATTGCGTGAAAAATACATGCATGTGCGCGTTGGCAACACCCCCGCCAAAAGAAGAATTGTACGCTGTCTGAGGAGACAGGACAACAGGAGAAGTGAACGCTGTTTGAGGAAACAGGCCCAGGAAAAAGACAAGAAGACAAAAAGCTGTCAGAGGTAACAGGGAGTACGAACTTGGAACGCCGTGAAGTAAATCGCGTGTGAACCGACAAGAAGTACAGATTTCACCCACTCGCTCTCCACGAAAAGCACATACAAGGAAATGGCATTCTACACATACCGTTTAAACATGCCCACACGTCCAGCGTCACTTCCGCGTGTACGCGCTAAGGCCCCATCCTCCAATTACACGAGCTGACACTCTGACGTGCAGTCATTGGACGTGTAACATGCACCCGTGTACAGGGAAATGCCCGCGCACGCACGTCACAGACGCGCATACCTGCTGGTGGCCTTTGGGCCAATGAATTCGCGTACGTGTGCTGACGCGCTTACGCGCTAAGGCCCTTTCCTCGAATTACACGCAGACGTGCTGGATTTACACCTGCCAAATCACTCCGTATCAAGCTGGCCACGTGTAAGCACACGGAAGACAATGCTCCTGCCCAGAAGGCTGAATTACTGCCCCCCCCAGAGCCCCGAGCACGCTCCCACCTGCCATCTGCTGCTGCCTGATTGCCTACTGCCCACGTGCCCTGCCATTTGCTGCCTGCACATCAGCCAGGGGTGCTGTTGCTGTGACCACCCCTGCTGGAACAGAAGACTCCCGACTGGGATTCCATCGCTCCACAGCCCAGCCCCAGGACCCAGTTGCCCACCCACTCCTGCCTCTGGGGTTGTCATGTCGGGCACTGCAACATCTGGCACCACTGACAACCCCCGGCCAGAGAGGCAGAGGGGCACCAGCTTCACTGCCACCGAAGTTGGTGTCTTGGTGGAGCAAGTCCTGGGGCAGTATGATGCCCTCTTCGGAGGTTTGCATGCCGACAAGGAAGGACGGACTCGGATCTGGACGAACATCGTGACTGCCATCAACGCGGAGGGGGTGGCAGTCCGACTATTCCATCATGTCAAGAAGCGCTGGGAGGACTTCAGGTCCAGGACCCTGAACAAGGCCCGGCGCCTCTTGAAGGCAGCGGATGCTAAGGGGCGCCGGGGCCACTTGTCGGAAGATCAGATGAGGGTCCTGGAACGCATATCCCCAGCGCTCTACGTCCAGGTCCTTGAGAAGCAGACCCGTCTGGAGTCGAGCGGTAAGTGTACATGCATCATGATTGTAAATTGTGCGTGTGGTGATGTGCCAGTAGTGTGCAGGTTGCACATGTGTTTGTATGGGGCCAAGTATGGGTGGGGGTGTACAGGGCCGTGAGGCTAACACATGCGAGGGCTCTCATGTGTGAGACATGGATGGTGCTTGTGTGTGTAGGCTTGCGTGCCAAATGCAGTTGTGTGGACACACATGTTTGGATGAATGTGTATGTAAGTAGGCGTGTTCGTGATGTCACACATGGATGTTGTTTTCAGCTGCATGTATCAGCACTGTGTACATGTGCATGTGTGTGTATTTGACAAGGGTGCAACGGTGATGCAACATGGATGCATGTGACAGCGGGATGTGGAAGCCTGATTGGCAGATGTGACATGGATGCCGATCTGAACACTGCAACAGTTGGCAGAGGTGTACACATGCATGCAAGTGTGGTGGTGTGTGTGCATGTGTAGTGCACTCCCTGTGTTGCATGTGATGTCTGGCTCACCTTTGCCTGCTCATGCTGTTGTATGTGTATGGATGGTGCTGGCTGTTGCGATATGGCTGTGGTATGGCTCATGTGTGCAAGTTGAAATGACATGTGTGTTGGCGATTGTGATGCCATGTCTGAGGTTTGCCAATGCCACTCATGTACAACTGTCATGTGTGTATGTGTCCATTGTACAGTGCCCTGATGCCTGTGTTTTATTTCTCACTGTCTGCAGCGTCCACTGATGAAGAGGGCGGAGAAGGTGCTGTGGAGCATAGCGGCGGGGATCGCACCACCAGCCGGAGACGCAAGGCCCGGCTCCCCTCCCAGGTTGTGATCTCGTTGGGGTGTGAGGAGTCCGGTGCCGCGTCCCAGGCCGCAGCTGCCGGGGGGAGGTCCAAGAGGCGGAGGTCGGAGTTGGACTCCTCGGCAGCAGAAGGGGCAGCTGGGACCCCACAGGGCCCAACGGGGGAAGATGGCACAGAGTCATCCAGGTTGGTGGGGGTTTTGGTGGAGGAGGAGGCCGTGCAAGCAACAGAGACGGGGTCTGGAGGTGGGGATTCCACTGGTGCTAGTGGTGCAGTGCAGGACCAGGGACAGGAGGCAGCACAGGCCGCCGCGGAGGTGCCTGTGTGCAATCCTGTCCCTGATCCTGTCACTGCATCATATTGCACCAGCAGGGATGCCTATGTCCAGACCCGTTTTCAGGCAGGGGATGAGCTCACAACAACTGGCCTTCCTCTGCCTGCAGACATGGATATCCGGGTCCGGGTTGAGCCTGTCCTGACTGGTGTGGCGTTGCGTCAATGGGCCATGCGAGGTGACCTGCAGTCTTTTCATGAGGTGACTGCATGTCATCTCGAATGGCTCGTTGACCACGTCGGCCTACTAGGACAGTTCACCCAGGCCGGATTCCTCCGTTTGATGGGGCTTGCTCAGACCTCCTCCTCAACTGAACCCCCTATGCGCCAGTCGTCCTCCGTGCCATCTTCCCACCCATTAGTCACCTGGGTGCCCTGTGGAGCTGCCTCTGACGGTGTGGCCAGGCTGGTGGAGGAGGCATTCCTGCCACAGTCGGGAGTCGGACGTCCAGCAGGGGTGGCCACATCAACGACTGCACCCCAGCCGGTGGAGGATGTGCAGGCAGCAGGAGCCAGGGCACGGGCACAGGCACAGCAGCAGCAGCAATGAGGTGGGAGCCATGATGGCTCGGGGCCTTCGACATCGGAGGGGCAGGCATCGGCCGGAGGGCAGGAGGACCCAGGACGGGAAGTGTCTTCCGTGTGGCAGCGGTTGGGCCACGCCATAGATGCAGAGCGGCAGCGGGCGGAAGAGGCACGGCTCATGATGGTCAGGGCGGAGAACTCCATGCGGAGGGCCCTGAGGCGGGCCGAGTGCTTCGAGGCAATCCGCAGGGAGTTGGAGGTGAACATGTCGACGGCCCTGCAGACCCTCGGGCCATGGAGGAGAACCGCTTCCGGGACATTGAGCAGGAGTTCGATGATGCCCTGGCCCGGAACATTCCGAAGTGAGCCGTCGGACTGGCCCGCTGCCCTTGTAAATAGTTCTGTAGTTAGTGTTAGGTTTCCTTTGGTTTTGCATTTTTATTGACCTTTTGGACAATGGGCCACATTTTTGTATATAGTTTTTTTTATTAGGTAGTGTTATTAGCTAGGTTTCATTTCTTCTGTTGGGATCATGGACCCTGGATTGTTTATCTGTATATAGTTGACTGTTGGATTTTCTATTTTTTTTTTATAATTTACCCATGGAGCAATGGTTTTCGATTTTAATTTTCCATTGGATTTACTTTTGTGAACTGTGACTTTGGACACCTTTCCTTTGGATTATGATTTGTGGTTTTACATTATTTTACGGACATGCTGCTTTCTTTTTTTTAATTCCCATTTTCGTTTGTTTATTTTTGATTCAATTTATGTTGCTTTTAATACATATTTTTTCTTCAAACTTCAATGTGTAGTATCATCTCATTGGTTTCATGCATATCATGATATGGGTTTTGACATTCACTGACACCCATTGTGTGTATGTGAGGGACATGTGTTCATTTACAAACTTGCCGTTCGGGTTGTATCATGTAATTGCCATTTCTAAGTGGGTGGATGCAATACTTGGGTGGGTGTTTGGCATTTGGAGGCTGCCCATAAGGCCCAGGGATCTAGATTGTGATGACATGTTGGCTGGGGGACATGTGTGGGGGCCTGGTGCAGGGTGCCCCTGACTGGTGGGGGGTGGGGGTCCTGGGAGACATGAGTTGGACATGAGTGGGGGCCTGGTGGAGGGTGCCCCACAGTGCTGGGGGGTGGGGGTGCAGGGGGACATGATTGGGGGCCTGGTGGAGGGTGCCCCACAGTGCTGGGGGGTGGGGGTGCTGGGAGACATGAGTTGGACATGAGTGGGGGCCTGGTGGAGGGTGCCCCACAGTGCTGGGGGGTGGGGGTGCAGGGGGACATGAGTGGGGGCCTGGTGGAGGGTGACCCACAGTGCTGGGGGGTGGGGGTGCTGGGAGACATGAGTGGGGGCCTGGTGGAGGGTGGCCCACAGTGCTAGAGGGTGGGGGTGCTGGGAGACATGAGTTAGACATGAGTGGGGGCCTGGTGGAGGGTGCCCCACAGTGCTGGGGGGTGGGGGTGCTGGGACACATGTGCGGGGGCCTGGTGGAGGGTGCCCCACAGTGCTGGGGGATGGGGTGCTGGGAGACATGAGTGGGGGCCTGGTGGAGGGTGGCCCACAGTGCTGGGGGGTGGGGGTGCTGGGAGACATGAGTTGGACATGAGTGGGGGCCTGGTGGAGGGTGCCCCACAGTGCTGGGGGGTGGGGGTGCAGGGGGACATGAGTTGGACATGAGTGGGGGCCTGGTGGAGGGTGCCCCACAGTGCTGGGGGGTGGGGGTGCTGGGAGACATGAGTTGGACATGAGTGGGGGCCTGGTGGAGGGTGCCCCACAGTGCTGGGGGGTGGGGGTTCAGGGGGACATGAGTTGGACATGAGTGGGGGCCTGGTGGAGGGTGCCCCACAGTGCTGGGGGGTGGGGTGCTGGGAGACATGAGTTGGACATGAGTGGGGGCCTGGTGGAGGGTGCCCCACAGTGCTGGGGGGTGGGGGTGCTGGGAGACATGTGTGGGGGCCTGGTGGAGGGTGCCCCACAGTGCTGGGGGTGGGGGTGCAGGGGGACATGGGTGGGGGCCTGGTGGAGGGTGCCCCACAGTGCTGGGGGGTGGGGGTGCAGGGGGACATGAGTGGGGGCCTGGTGGAGGGTGGCCCACAGTGCTGGGGGGTGGGGGTGCTGGGAGACATGAGTGGGGGCCTGGTGGAGGGTGGCCCACAGTGCTAGAGGGTGGGGGTGCTGGGAGACATGAGTTAGACATGAGTGGGGGCCTGGTGGAGGGTGCCCCACAGTGCTGGGGGGTGGGGGTGCTGGGACACATGTGTGGGGGCCTGGTGGAGGGTGCCCCACAGTGCTGGGGGATGGGGTGCTGGGAGACATGAGTGGGGGCCTGGTGGAGGGTGGCCCACAGTGCTGGGGGGTGGGGGTGCTGGGAGACATGAGTTGGACATGAGTGGGGGCCTGGTGGAGGGTGCCCCACAGTGCTGGGGGGTGGGGGTGCAGGGGGACATGAGTTGGACATGAGTGGGGGCCTGGTGGAGGGTGCCCCACAGTGCTGGGGGGTGGGGGTGCTGGGAGACATGAGTTGGACATGAGTGGGGGCCTGGTGGAGGGTGCCCCACAGTGCTGGGGGGTGGGGGTTCAGGGGGACATGAGTTGGACATGAGTGGGGGCCTGGTGGAGGGTGCCCCACAGTGCTGGGGGGTGGGGTGCTGGGAGACATGAGTTGGACATGAGTGGGGGCCTGGTGGAGGGTGCCCCACAGTGCTGGGGGGTGGAGGTGCTGGGAGACATGTGTGGGGGCCTGGTGGAGGGTGCCCCACAGTGCTGGGGGTGGGGGTGCAGGGGGACATGGGTGGGGGCCTGGTGGAGGGTGCCCCACAGTGCTGGGGGGTGGGGGTGCAGGGGGACATGAGTGGGGGCCTGGTGGAGGGTGGCCCGCAGAGTTGGGGGGTGGGGGTGCAGCGGGACATGAGTGGGGGCCTGGTGGAGGGTGCCCCTGGATGCTGGGGGGTGGGGGTGCAGGGGGACATGCATTGGTGGGCAGTAGTGCAAGGTGACATGTGGGTTGGCTGGGGGGCATGGGCATGGTGGATGGGCTGTCTGCGGGACATGTGCAGGGTAGTCCCCTGTGGTGTGGGCCGCCTGCAGGGGCCGTGGAGGGTGTCGAGTGAACAGCTGTGAGGACCCACACGGCCGATTCACGTGTAGGACTGCCCGGCACCCCCGGAATACATGTAGGCTGCTGGATTCGCATGTGGGATTTCCCTTGCACCTTGGAATACACGTACCCTGCTGAAATCGCGTGTGAAACTTCACTCGCAACCCGAAATACACGCACCACGGACAATCGCGTGTGGAACTTCCCGCGCACCCTGAAATACACGTGCCCAGGGCAATCGCGTGTGGAACTTCCCGCGCACCTTGGAATACACATACCCTGCTGAATTTGCGTGTGGAACTTCCCGCGTGCCCCGAAATACACGTGCCGAGGGCAATCGCGTGTGGTACTTCCCGTGCACCTTGGAATACACATACCCTGCTGAAATCGCGTGTGGAACTTCCCGCGCACCCCGAAATACACATACCCAGGGCAATCGCGTGTGGTACTTCCCGCGCACCTTGGAATACACATACCCTGCTGAAATCACGTGTGGAACTTCCCGCGCACCCCGAAATACACGTACCCAGGGCAATCACGTGTGGAACTTCCCGCGAACCCCGTAATACACGTACCCTGCTGATATCGCGTGTGGAAGTTCACGCGGACCCATAATACACGTACCCTGATGAATTTGCGTGTCAGACTACACGCACAACCCTGATATACACGTACACAGGCGAATTGCACTGCTGGGGGGTGGGGGCGATGGTAGAAAGGAGTGGGGGCCTGGTGGAGGGTGCCTCTGGATGCTGGGGGGTGGGGGTGCTGGGGGACATGAGTGTGGGCCTGGTGGAGGGTGCCCCACAGTGCTGGGGGTTGGGGATGCAGGGGGACATGAGTTGGACATGTGTGGGGGCCTGCTGGCAGGTGCCCCACAGTGCTGGGGGGTGAGGGTGCTGGGAGACATGCGTTGTTGATCAGTAGTGCAAGGTGACATGTGGCTTGGCTGGGGGGCATGGCCATGGTGGATGGGCTACCTGCGGGACATGAGCAGGGGTGCAGGGTAGTCCCCTGTGGTGTGGGCTGGCTGCAGGGGCCGTGGAGGGTGTAGAGGGTACACCTGGGAGGACCCACACAGCCAATTCACGTGTAGTGCTCCCTGTGCACCCCTGAAATACACGTGCCCTGATGGAATCGTGTGTGATACTTCCTGCGCACCCCTGAAATACACGTACCCTGATGGAATCGCGTGTGATACTTCCCGCGCACCCCTGAAATACACGTACCCTGCTGATTTTGCGTGTGATACTTCCCGCGCACCCCTGGAATACACGTGTCCTGATGGAATCGCGTGTGTTACTTCACGCGCACCCCTGATGTACATGTACCCAGGACAATCGCGTGTGAAACTTCCCGCGAACCACTAAAATACACGTTCCCCGCTTGCCGTTTGCTGTTTGGCAGCCCTGTGAACTGGTCCAGGGTTAGCGCAGCCCTTTGCGATGAATTGGGAATTTTGATGGCTTTTCCTTGCGCGAGGGTGTTCTTGGGGGCGTAACTGGCGCTGCTGCAGGGTCGCTGCGCCACTCTGCGCCACGGCTGGTTTTGGAGGCTAAAATCCATGAATACGCTGTGCGATGAAATGGATTTTATCGCACGCGGCTGGCGCAGTGTATCGCACAGGGACACTGTGCGCCAGCCGCGTGTGCCACTTTTGTGTGAAATTCTATGCATTACCCTGAAAATATGCCAGTGTGTTCTGAAACATATATGGAATTAAGTGAACAGGCAGAACTGATTGGCGGAAAACCCAACATTCCCCTTCAAAATGAAACATTTTCACCCTTTCAAAATGCTGTTTTGACGCTAATTCCATCTGTTCATTCTGAATCCACTGTGAGTAAAAAGGCCCTGTTATGCCCAGTGCTTCACCAAAACCAGACATAATTCCTGAGTGACAGGCCCAGTCAAACCAACTCTGAGAGAAATCAATAAGCAACTTCACTTTCACTCGCACAGGAACACGCGTTTATGTCTTTCCAAATGTATCCAGGCTCAGCAGTTCAAAGGGACTTTAACTCTCTGAGCCAGGTCAGTGTCAAATGTATCTATGCTTTAGATAAAACCCCTGCACTCAAGGAAATGACTACAGCTGCAAAGACAGTGTGGGAATCTGAGGGAGCTGCCAAACCGAATTTAAAGAAAGAAATGCTAGCAGTATTAACACATGTGGAAAAAAAGGGTTTGCTGACTGAAGAAAAAATGGGCCTGTTTAAAAATACATTGTGAATGAAAGCCTGCTTACTTAGCAACATAAAGGTATTAAGTTGGTGGTGATAATACACACCCAGGCTATCTTCTTTCACAGGTTAGTTTTAATTCAGAGTTTAAAACACATGGGCTGGATTTGTAAGCTCTCAGAAAAACCAGTCATTCCAGTTTCCAGCCATGAAACTTCCCCAAGGAAGGGAGACACACCATAAACTTCCAGGACACGTAAGTGAAAATCGCCAGCTTGAAAAACTTTGAATGGGCCAGGACAAAGAAAGTTCATACGCTTGTCAGACATTCATCTGTGCTTCAGGCTCGGACAATAGAAGTCCTGGGGCAATAGAACCTTCAATTAAGATGAGAAACCCCTACCTTGCTTTGGAGGAAATGACAGTTGGCAGCAGTTGAAGTTAAAGATAAACAAAATGACCCAACAAAGGAACTGCCATTTGTTCACAAAGACTATTTTAGAAAGAAACTTTAAATACTTTTTTATCTCTGCAGCAAGAATTAGTAAAAATGTTAAAAAAAGTTTGCAGTTTCAAACATAATTTAATGTGCTTTCTTTAAAAACTTGGTAGAACTCATTGCCACGTGGGGAACAGAAGTTACACAATATGACAGATTCCAAGGAAAGTATTTATGTTGCAAACATACATTTATGTACATACATCCATGGGGATAGTTTGCACCTGTGTATAAAATTGTGGAATTTTAGGCTTTAATCTTTCATGTTTAAAATTACCAAAATGTATCAGAAAGGCGAAACAAGGTCGCACAGATTTGAGTATTGGACTGATATGTGCTGCACATAATATGTAACCTGTGTGTATAATTTGCCAAGAGATTGCAATTGTAGAAATTAATGTTTTTGGTAAAATCGGATTTTCAAAAAAGTAAATGTGTGAGTTTTGGACATTATAAAACTCACCTCAGAAACCTCACATCATTCCCTTGGAAATCCAACCAGTTGGGAGCAAGGCAGAGACCAGCACCCCTGCCCAATCCAAGTAGTTTAGGGGCGTGCATAGTTAACCTTGCCCAGCCTATTCTTCGATGATGTCATTTTGCACTATAAGTAAGGCTCCCTGACAAGACTCTACACAGACTCTTCCTGATTTTCCTGCACCGGCGTCCTGTTCCTGTTCCATCTATCCAGACTCCAGATCCCAACTACAAGGCCAAGCAGTGCTGATCCTACTCCAGGGTCCACTGCAAAACCCAAGCATTGCTGATCCTGCTCCAGCAAGGCCTCAAATTCTCAGAACCACTAAAACTCCCAAATAACCAAAGGGAAAAGCTGTGGTGTTTTTGGGAAGCATCCTGATCCCACTAATTGCCTGCTTGCTGCAATCCTGCCATCCTGCTACCCTGATGACCTATATGATCCAGTGACCAGAATTGCCATTCCAGAAGTGCTACCTGGTAACCAGTCCCTGCCCAGCTGATCCTGTCCTGATGATTTTGTCTGGCTGTCCTTTGTTAGACCAGATCCGTGTGGTGACCAGAATGCTGACTGTCCAGGATCCAAAAACGAAAAAGTGGACTGTGAGTATCAAATGCCTGCCCACCTCAACCCATAGCCTATCTTGACTTTATCCTCATCCCACTTTCTAAGTCACCCTTTGCTTATCCTGATACCTTGTTCAAACTGTCACAATCATTCTTGCTATCCTGCCATTGATTTCTAGTGCTCGCACCATCTCTTAGTAATTTTGTCTTGTGAAATCCTCAGCTATTAATCCTATTTCGAGTGATCAGACTGGTTCCGCCAGGGCGGGCGGTGGGGAGCTAGGGCTGAATTCGCGAATCAACCCTGGAGCTTACTGTGTCCCTCTTTGGTGGTCTAGCCTGAATGTTCTAGTGTAGAGTAAAACTGTTCTTGTCAAAACTGATTTCCTTTCCTTTTTCACCGCTCCATTTGACTCAAAACACACCTTTTAAGATCTTGCATAATGCATTCAATTTACCAGTTAGAGACCTAATTTCACTTCCATATTGTACCTATGATCTATAGCTACACAATATTTCACCCTTTTTATTAAAAACCGTTTTGGTCATTTCAGGCGGGAATTGCAAAGTTTCCAACATGTCATTTGCTGCAACATGTTTTAAACCCTGCCACTCTTTTTCAAACTTTATGCTCTTGCTAATCCATTGCTTGTGATTGTTTGCACCTTTACACTGTTGCTTTGGTGAAGAACTGTATTTGTTTCAAGGTTTTTGCACACATTAATTATTTTATTCATCCATTTCCGAGTGTCATTTTTAGAATTGCCCGGTTTTAAAATCAGTTTTTCTCTCTTGTTATTTGTGGGTTGAGGGAGCATTGCAGGGGGAAAACTAACTCAAGTGTTATCTTACCTAAAATCAAAAAGTGCTCCTATTCCCTGGTGTTTTGTATATGTGTCAACAGAAGGTTAACTAAGTGCATTGCTTACATTCCTATTGTTCTTATCACCCCATTGGTGATTGCTGCCCCATATTAAAAATTGTATGATTTCTTTTAACTTTCAAATAAATAAATACATCTTATATTTTACCAGCCTGGTTCATGGTCCATTGTGACCCAGGGTATTTGAAAAGGGTGTGTGATATGAGTGGTGTACTATCTCAATATTGAATCTAACATTAAAACATAAGCATTTCAATTGCACGCTGCATACTAGGCCAAGACTAAGGTGTACATCGCCTGATTGAAATCCTTAACAAATTTGGGGGTTCAAGTCTGGGATTGAGTTTGGTTACTACCCATGACAGTCTAACACAGCAGACTAACCTGCAAGGTAGTAATACTTTGTGTGGTGGGAATACTGTGTTACACTGTACACGCACCTCCCAAAACAAATACTCTAAGCACCAGGCCTGTCTATAAAAGTAAATTTAAATCAACCCCGAAATAATTAATAAAGAACATTTCCAAAATGGCTGTTCCAGTAGAGATCAATATGGCAAGGGATCACCTTCTCTGACAAGCTATTTGTCAGAGGTGAGTGGCCAGAACAGGATGAAAAAGTCTGGCTACAAGAAATAACCCAACAGGTCACCGCCATGGACCTGGATACATGGCTTGGACGGTGGCTTATGACACCAAGCTCTGAGTGAGGTATATATGACCCCAAAAATTAAAGAGGAACAAAGCAAAATTGCCAGAATCACGGCCTACCTTTATCTCCACACAAGAGTGATGCAGGAAAGGCAGGAGGAAAATTAAATGTTAGCGCAGAATCAATCTGAACTGTTTACTAAAATCCAGATTTATTTAAGTTTAGCGGATCAAACATTACAAAAGAGCCAAGAGTTGGTGGTAGAATCTGCAAGCTACATAATAAAATTAAAAGAGGATTTGGCTCACCAACAGAAAAATAATGCAGATCAAGAGGCCCAACTAGAAGCAGCAAAAATAGAGTGTCAGGAGAAGGTTGACTCTCTCGAAGAGAGTCAACAGGAGCTGACTCAACAATTAACCTATAACAGGGGCTGCTCAGGACAAATAACCATGTTGCAAAATCAGATAGATGAATTGAAAGAGGAAAATAATAAGTTAATCTTGAGAGACCTCCACTCTCAAACAAAATTTGATGAAGAGCGCCAGAAATTCAATATCATCAGGCAACAAAGGGATGACCTGGCTGAACAGAGAGGCACCCTAAGTCAGGAGAGAGACGCCCTAGGCCAGGAAGTAAGCCAATTAAAAAAGAGTTACAGGGGAGTGAGTCAGCCCTCCAGAAACACAATGAACTAAAAACAGAGTATGGGAAGCTATTGGAGCATGCCAGACGCGTAGAGGGTGCTCTGGAAGAGAACACCCAGACCAAAGATGCTAAAACTCAGGAGATCAGTCTCCTGCAGCAGAGAGTGTCTCAGTATTCCCAAACCATACAGGAAGCACAGAGAGACAATGAGGCTCTCTGTGAAAAGAATGATGGGCTCAACAAACAAGTGGCAGCACAAGAGTGGGTCATAGAGGCCAGTAAAGCCTTGATAGCTGAACAAAAAGCTCAGATCTTTGCTTCTTATCTAGAAGCTGGGGCTGAAAAGGAGAAACTAGCAAAGTTGGAGAAAGAGGGTGCTAGATTTAATCTTAACTGGAGGGACCCCGAACAGGGAGAGAGGGACAGGGTAACCCCTGATCATAGTATAAGGACCTCTATGCTAAGGGACTCCAACCCATTTAATATGGTGAATACTGCTAACTTCATGTCCATCTGTGCACATGAGCCGGAGGCCATGAGGCCCGCAGAATTCAATAAACCGAGCATGAACGAACTGACAGGTCAGCGCCCCACAGAAATTGATGTAAGGGCGTCCCTGTGTAGATACCCAAACGTTCAGGCTGATGTCTCTGACAAGGAAGTCTCCTATGAGGGGAGGGTCAGGGAATTAGATCCACCAAAATATTACTTTCCGAGAGACCAGTTGGTCCAATTTAATGAAAAACCCGATGAAATGAGGCCCAAAAAGAGTATCATGAAGACATCTACCCAATTAGAGCTGTGGAGGGAATACTCTGCCAATCCGGTGAGTAAGGAGGAGGCAGAAGACTACCCTGCTGTGCCCCACAGGAGTGGAGAAACTAGGCCCAAACAATTTTGCTAGCCCCTCACAAGCACACAGAAGCCAGGAGGGCCTATATGATCATGAGGGGACCTCAGCAAGTTGTGCCTCTCAGTCTGAGAGTGAGTGGACTCGAGTGACAAAGCCAAAGAAGGCAAACAAACTCAAGCGAGTTATGACTAAAACCCCATTAGGCAGATTAAGGCTCAGGGGCGTTGCTAGGTTTGTAAAAGATCCAGGGCTAGAGCCCCTCTAGCCCCCCCAGCGACGCCCCTGCCGTCTGCAATATTCTTAAACATACTGACAGTATTTTTATTTTCCTTAAATCGCTCCCAGAGTCATTCTGACACTGCTTTCTATGGCCAGATTGGGACTTTGCCATTTCCTACGTTGTCCATCTTTTCCTCTCAAGGCTTCAAAAGCAAAAGGCGTTTTACCTAACTCTTGACTCCGAAACTGTTATGGCTTTACAAAATATGGATTCCGCTTCTGAAAAGTAAACCGAAGCACTGTTTGCAAAAGTGCACTCTCTGAATAGTCACTGTGATTATAGTGCCTAGAGCCGCGCTGTAGTCTGTGGTTGGTTTTCGTATTACTAGTGTACACTGTGCAAGTAATACACTTGTATGACATCCCTATTTTGTCAGATAAGCCAGAGTGAAATAGAATGATTTATTTGGGACCACCCATTTCAGGTATATAAAAGGCAGAGTTTGAACCTACCTGCCATTTTGACACACAACCACACACCATTTTAGCTCTGTTTGGTACACATCGTGTATTCATGTGTGTCTTTCAAGGGCTAAGACACAAGTGTTATGTAGAGATGACTTGAAAAGTACAGACCACATATTAAACCGAACTGACAATTATCCAGCTCCGTATAGAAAAAGGGCAACGTTTATGTTAATCATTTTATTTTTCCAGTCCGCGAGGAAAGTAATGTGAGCCTTAACAATCTCATCTGAGTTTTACATGTTTACTTTCAAGATTTAAACATGCACAACAAAACAAAAAGTGTAATACGGTTGCCTGCTTGTAGAGATTGTTTGTCAGCGGCTCGCCATGGTAATGGGCCCCTTTTAGACCATCACGGCAGTGATTGCACAAAATAACACTCAGATTTCGTTGATGCATGTAGTCCGGAAAATGCAAAGGTCGAAAAAAAACACCCCTTGTTGTGCATGCCAGACAAGCAAACATCATTGAAAAGGGCAGTTGGTTGAAAAAGTGTGATTTTGTGTGGGACTGTTAAACTGTCTTGAAGGGAGCCTCAGCTTTGAATAGCCAACTGGTGCTGTTGTGGGAGCTTTCAGATGCAAATGCCACCATTGCGGTTATTATCATCCAGTATTCTCACTTACCTGGGGAAACAGTCCTACTGGAGCATTTACAATAGCAGGCACTGGGAATCGTTACATCATCTGAATTGGAAGCATCAGGTGGGTCAATGGGCCATGCCACTGAGGTGACACCTAAGAGGATCCTCGAGTAACCTGAGCAGGCGAAGCCCCTCTGGAGTAAATGTTAGATCGTTCCCCGTGGGGGAGAGTCGTGCGTGCGAGTGATCAGAAATCTGCCCGGGATATTTACACATTTTTGCGGGAGATTGAAGGGACCGCTGAAGGTCTGATTTAATCCAATCAAAGAAGGGCCGTGGGAAGTCGATGGCAGAGGCCTGCTCTGAAGAGATCTGACTAGCATCGGCGCGTGGCATCAGTGACCGAGACCTACGGCATTCCGAGGACTGCCTGGGTCCGTGAGTGGGCACTAAAAGGGGTGGCAAACAAAAGACACCCGCAGGTAAACGGCAGGAGTCCCAGACACAACCAGGCGGAGACTACGCTTGACTCCGATATGTTGGCAGAAATAGTGACGCAGAATGTATTTCAGAAGTTAGTTTACAGGCGACCCAGGACATTGATCTTGGTGTCAAGTAACGGTAATACTATCAAATATGGCTAATCCACAAACCTGCGTCTCCTTCTGTTAGCTCCATTATTTCCCCCCAAGTACATGTATGGGTGGGACAGGGGGGTGCAGCTTACGAAAGAGGAACATACCGGTTGGGGCAATTAAGTGAGTTGACACTTACTGTCACCTTAGGGTGTTAATTAGCGCCTCCTAAGCATATGATGAACTAATGGCACAAACAAAAAGAAAAAAGCGCTTATGCTAGCATACATAACTAAGAAGATTGCTCATGAAACTGCAGGTTACACTGGCAGGCGTTCAGTTGTTAGGCAGCAGACGTCTGTGTGCGTGAACCGTCCATCCAACATTATTTTAGACAGTTCAATTGACTCAACTCTCTAAAAAAAATGTCGGTTTTGTTCCGAAATTACAATTACAAATGAAACGAGAACGTAGGCCGCGGGCCGTGGCTATTACCTGCCTTAGCTGGCGCCGGTGCACATGCCACCACTGGCGTGGGGCTCAACCGGCACTGCAGCTTCACAGGGAGGGGGCGGGTAGGTGACGCGGCTGGCGGGGGGTCACAGTAGATGGTGGCATAGTCATGTCAGCTCACTTCCTCGCAGCAGGTACTGGGAGCATGCATCAGTGTCTGCAGGCACGGGGCCAGGCGTGTCCTGCTACTGGCTTCTGTCTGCGCAAGTGCGCATGCAGGGAAAGACCCAGGGCACGTGCGTTTGTGCCTGGGCGGTGGCTCCCTGCGCAAGCGCAGGCTGTTCATCCCCATGAGTCAGCACAGCAGCAGCCCAGGAGGCAGTGCGATGTTCTTGTCACTCACCATTTTTTATTCAAATCACGAACATTGCTGCTGCCTCCTGGCCTGCATGCTGTGTCTACCTGTGCCATCCACCCGCCTTTCCAGCACTGCAGGCGGCAGCAAATAATGTTCGGATGTTCGTGGCTAACCTTTGCTTGTAGCCCCAGGATCTTCATCTGGGGCTACAAGCAAAGGATCCGGGGCTATAGCCCCTCTAGCCCACCGCTAGCAACGGTCCTGTTAAGGCCCTTAGGAGTGTCATAACCCCCTACCATAGTAATGTGATATTTTCGGTTTGGGAACACCTGAAGCTCTATGAGAATATGATGGACACTTTTCATATGAAAGATAATCAAAACTGTATAGATTATGTAAAATGGACATTTTCACCTGAATACTCCAGTTTCTTTGCGGGACTGGAGGACCAGAACCACTCAAGATGGTCCACCTACAGGGCAGCCATTTTGAAACACTTTTCCACCCACTGAAATCTCCAGGAGGCTTGCAAAGCGGCCTACAATCTGCAGTGTGGGGAAGATCAGGCCCCACGAGAGTTTGTGCAGGAGCTCAAACGCGCATTTGCTCAGACAACTAGGAGGGTGCGCACAGATAGCAGGGAGTTTGTAATCACCTTCTTTCATGCCCTCCCCAAGTATATTATGACCCAGCTGGTGAAGGACTTCCATGAGAAAAGAATGCTGGACAGGGTCATAGAGCAGGTGACCCGCATTTATGAGGTCCAAAAACCTGCAGAAAATAAAAATATTAATAAAAACCCCAAACCAGCCAACACCCCTGCAGCAGCTAAGGTGGCGGAGGTGAAGGTTGCCCCCATTTTAGACTTAATGATGGCAGAGCCTAAAAATACACCTGCACAAAGTCAGCAGAATCCCAGACCCAGAAGGCCTTCTGGCCAGTCACAAAGAGGTGGCAGTCTAGGAGGTAATCCCACTAATGGGACCCCTAATTCCCCTGATTATGTCAGCCCCCGATACAAGGGCAACAGACCAATCCTGGGGTATTTCTGGACTCCCCGGCCCAAAGGGGTGGATGCAACCAGGTAAGTGCTGCCCCAGGAAGCTTCCCTCCTAACTTCCATCAGGAGGGCAGGAATTCCCCAAATGCTGGGTTAAGCTTCTTTTCCCCGATACCCACAAAACCCCAACCTGCAAAACAACCCTCCTTTCATTCCCTGCTTTCAGGAACCCAGACAACCCAATCCGGGAGAGGGGAGGCCAAGGGTGGAGGGTTACCAGAATTCGCCATATCCAGGGTACTATGGGAGAAGGGATAGTTACCCTTCCCGTGATCCACCTATGGGTAGACCAAAGACCGCCATACCAGCCGGAATGGGTGTCCCAACTGAAGCGCCAGGTCCAGAACCTAACCCAGTATCTGGGTTGCATGTTGAGGGCTCAACAGAACCCTCAGACAACCATGGCGCCTCAGAACCCCACAAACCAAGTATCTGGCACCCCAGAACAATGACGGGGCGAGAACCCTGACAACTCACCTTTGACACCCAGGAACCAGAAACAAAATGTCCTGCTCCCAGAAACATGCCACCCAAGGAACAGAGGGCGGGTAAGAGATATAAAGAACCCAAAAGACCCATTTTGTGGAGGAAGTTAGTGTCCTCCAATTTGAAGGAGCGGAATCCTCAGAGGATTCTGGGAAAAATATCTTCTCCTTCAGGGAAGAGGGGACTCCCCCCAAAGAAAAATGGGTCCCAAGGGATTTAAATAAAGACTGGGTGGGAGTGGAGACTGATTCTGAATCGCCCATCCTAGAACCCCAGAATGAGCATCAAGAAGACATAATCTTAAAAGGGGGTCCCCAAACTCCCCAAAGCAACTCTGGTGACTGCCTCCCAAATGGGTTGAGGGGCAGTCCAGAATCAGAAAAGGGGGAGCCCGAAACTCCTCGAATCTCCAAGTGCAAAATGTTTCTTTCAGATTCCCAAACTCCTACACAGACTTATGCCCAAACTACCCTGGTGTCGGAGTCAAAAATAAGGAAATTGACTACCCAGCTTGCCCAGAATTCCCATTACCTTTACCCATTGGAGGAGAAAGAATGTAGATTCTATGCCTCCGTCCAAGTGCAAGGGAAATATGCAATTCCAGCACTGGTGGACACTGGATCCCAAGCCACACTTCTTTCAAAAAGGGTCTTTGAGCAGCTAAATTCAGGAAGGGGGGAAAGATACCAAATCCCTCTCACCCCTCTTCCTGGACAACTCCAGAACTTCGATAGGAATTTAATTCCTGTCGAGGGGACTGCAGATTAGGAAATAAAAATTGGGTGATATAAGGTGAAACACCCTGTCATAGTCATAACTCCCGAGGGCACACCCTGTCTACTAGGGAATTACATCCTGCAAAGGTTGTTCCCCTTAATAGACTGTGTGAACAATGTCCTCTGGACCCAGACTAGCAGGACAATAAAATTGAAACAGAGTGTCAACCATGTTAGTTTAAATGGCATATGCCACATGGTTGAACAAAAATCTGATCATATTTAGTTTCATTTCCAGAATAACCAAATACCTGACGTGACAGTAATTGCTGTAGGACAACAAACTGGTGATGGGAACTCCTCTCCATTCCTTATAATCAACCTTCCTTCCAGTCTCAAGTGGCATTCAACACTGGAAGGAAATACTCTGAAATTCTATACCAATTCACAATCTGAAAATCCCAATTCCATAGCCAAAAGTGATGAGAAATCAGCTCAAAGGTTAGCTGATATTCAGAAAATTAGAGGACAGTTATTCATCCCTATTGAGTTAAATGAGGGGAAGGAATCTGTTCTTGCCCGAGTGTGCATGAACAATGGTAAGAGCTTCATCAGCGAAGCCATGTTCCAACAGCTCCCAAAAGATCCAGTCTTCCCACATTTAAATTGATCAATACGTGGGAAATGGGCCTGGAAACACCCAATTCCAAACATCTCCTGCCTAGCAGGTGTATGCTCAAAATGTCTTTCGAAAACAATTGTTGGGTCGTGCAAGATGTCCCTGCTGCATTCTATTTAGGCAGTGACATTCTCAATCGGTTTGCCATTAATTTGGACTTGATAAATTACAAAGCCTGGTCCCGACTAGGGGATAATCCCATGGACTTTGATGATTCAGAAAAAGCATTTCAGTCAGCCTAATTGCTGCCGTATGCAGTTGAAGTTCAGATTGGAGAGGAGGTCACCATCCCTGGACGGACACAACTATTCCCACTTGAATTAAAAATTAAAAGAGGACAGAAACTGCAAAATCCTGACGTATATATATACATCAATGCCCATCTCCAACAGCAGGGGTTGGGGTTAAACCCAACACCATTAGTCAATGTAGAACACAACACCATTCCAATATTGAAGGGTAACAGCGACCTTAGGAGTATCACTCTGGGCACAGGCACCATTATTGGAATGGTTGTGAACTGATAGGACCAATCCCCAATGACTGTTTTGACAGTAATAGTGACAATGACGTACCACCAGACAGGATCTCCACCCGACAAGGGGGGAATTTCCTGGTGTACTCTTCCTGCCCTTCCGGGGAGGAAGAGGTGACTTGTGACTTCAGGCAGGTTGAGGTGATCTTCCAGGTCTCCAATGACAACCTCGCCTACCTGAAACCCTCTGTCCAGGTCAATACTCAAACTGGGGACCTCTCCACCCAGCTGGAGGAGGCCGCTGAGATAGCAAAACCGGAAGTCTTTCCAGGCTTCAGTCAAAGGGTTGAAGAGCGAGTCAACCTAGTTGATGCCTGTGAGACTCCGGAGCAAAAGCAAAAGTTGAAACAAGTTTTCTTAGATTTTCAAGATCTCTTTGCGGTGGACTCTATGACTGTGGTTGCACCGAAATCCATACAACTACAATTCCCACGGACCCTGGAATGACTCCAGTGTTTGTGAAGCAATAACGCTTGCCTCTCGCATCCCTAGAGTCCCAGATAGAAATAATTAAAAACCTTGAGTCCCGTGGGATAATTCGTCAAGTCCACAGCACCTTTAATAATCTAGTGCTGGGGACTTTAAAGCCGACTGGCCAGTTGAGACTCTGTGCTGACCTTAGGGAGCTAAACAAACGGGTCCATGTCCCAATGGCCTCTCCCCTACATTGACCAGGGGCTGGCCCAGACCCAGGGGTCAGAGGTATACACTGCCATTGACCTGACCAATGGGTACTGGACCGTGCCTCTCAGTAGGGAGGACCAATACAAGCTGGCCATTACCTTTGGGGGGCAGCTATACACCTGGACCCGGACTCCCTTTGTATACATCAACTCCAGCAACAAATTCAACATCTTCCTACATAAGGCCATGCCCGACTTGGGTGAAAGGGGTAACCTGGCCTGTGTGGATGATGCCTTGATAAAGAGCTTAACTGTGGAGGAGCAAAACTCTCATTTCAAAAGGCATAGTGGTATAGAACCCGTGTCAACTTCTTGGGGCATGAGATAACGCCTGAGGGTCTCTGTCCCCAGGAGACGAAAGTGGAAGCACTCCTAAAACTGAGACACCCCACAACTCTGTGTGAACTAAGAAGCCTCCTTGGACTGACTAATTACACTAGGAAGTTCATTGAGGATTACGCAGAGATCACAAGACCCCTGATCCATCTGTTGAAGGGGGGGGCTGTGGGAGTGGGGTCCAGTACAAGCCGAGGCAGTAAAGTAACTCAAAATAAGCCTCTCACAAGCGCCTTGCCAGGTTACCCTTTCAAAAACAAGGAGTTCTTCTTGGAGACAGGGTTCTCGAATACATGCTTGACAGGAGTATTATATCAAAATCATGACAAGGTCAATAAAGTCATCTCCTATGCAAGCAAGACTTTATCCTCTGTGGAAGAAAAATTCAATGATTGTGAGAAGGCACTCCTGGCAACGGTGTGGGCATTGAAAAATTACCGCCCGTTCCTCCTGGGGGAACACATCATAGTGGAGACTCCCCACCAGCCTTTGCAATATCTCTAAAGTGACAGAATCTGGGCCGGAAATGTGAGTAATTCCAGAATTACGTCCTGGATTCTGTCATTGCAAGGCTTTTCTGTGGAGGTCAGATATGGCCAAAACAAGAAGAGTCCCTTCGCGCAAGGTCTGGCTGACTTGCTTGAGTGTACCAGAGAAAACTGTCTTGAGGACGAAAGTCTTAAAACCCAGGACAACATGGAGGCGTACCTAGATTCCCCGCACACAGTCTATGAAGAAGACCAGTGCGAAGGAATGCCCACCGTTTATGTGGACTGGTGTTCCTACCATGTTGACAACAACGGGGAAAAGGAACTGGTGGCCGGCTTTGGGCATGCTTGGGTGAATGATGCCCCACAACCCTCCGCTGGGACAAAATCGGTCCCCGTAGTAGTGAGGTGGAAGAGTTGATGGCAGTTCATCAAGCCATCCTCACTGCTGTCCAACACCAACTCCACGAACCGGTCATAATCACCAATTCAGATTATGGCTGGAACGGGTTTGTGGAGCACCTGGTTAATTGGAAAACCAGATGCATGCTATGTGCTAATAATAAACTGCTCAAACATGGCAAGCTCATCCATCCAAAATATTGATGACATGGTCACCTCTAGTGGGATGACCATCTATTGGAAGAAGATCAAGGGTCACTCCAGAATAGAGGGGCCAGACAAAACTGGAAACGACCTAGCTGATCAGCTGGCCAAAACTGGAGCCATCCAGTGGGAGCTCCTCGAGATCGAGTCCCTGTTGGGGGAAATCCAGGTCGCTGCTATCAGTAGGTCCCAGACAAATGCTCAAAATGAACTCTCAACTGCCCAATTGAGTGGGAGACCCCAGATGCTGATTTAATCACGACACAAAAAGGGGAACCAATTATTGGTAAGTTTTATCAACACATTGAGGACCCTGAGAACTTTCCCCTGACGGATACCAATTACATTGGGAAAGAGGACCTCAGGATATTGATGAAATGTCCAATAATGGTCCAAATCCAAGACGGTTGGTTGGTAAGGAGATCCATATCTGACTGTGACCAGTGGGTGGTCCCTAGCTCATTCTGAACCCTGATGCTAAGTCATGTCCATGATGCGGCCACAGCCGGTCATCAGGGGTTTCACACTATTTTAGAAATCTTGCGAGAGGTTGCATACTGGCCACACAGGGGGCAGGTCCTCGACCAATATTTGAAGGGGAGTCTTGTGTGTGCACAATTTCAGCCAATTTCACTCACACACATAGCTCCCCTGAAGAAGAGGGGGATGACACTGCCTTGGTCAGATTTACAAGTAGATTTCATTGGGCCCGTGATTCGCTCCTCTAGGGGGAACAAGTACATGTTAACCATAACATGCCTGTTTGCCAAATGGGTGGAATGTCTCCTGGCCCCAAATTGCAAGGCAGAAATAGCAGCTGCCCTGATGATCAATCACATCTTCTCACGTTTTGGCATACCCCAAAGGATTGAGTCAGACCGAGGCAGTCACTTCACCAGCAAAGTGATAACAAAGAATTGTGAGATACTTGGGTTAAAAAGGAAACTTCACTTTGCATACCGCTGGTCCTCTAGTGGTGGAGTTGAGAGGTACAATAAAACCATTGTGAGCATTTAAAAAAAGTTTGTGGCAGATTCTGGGCAAAGTTGGGACATCTGATTACCACTTGTCCTGATGGCCATCAGATCTACACCTTCTTCTGCAAGTAAGATGTCTCCATTTGAGCTGATGACTGGACGAAGGATGGTGCTACCTCAGCATCTGCTCTATAGAACACAGGAGCAGACACTGATTAATGCCTACACAACTTATGAGTATGTAGAGAACCTAAGAAAACACCTTCAACATGCATTTGAGTACGCTCAGCGGAACCTAGAATGATCTGCAGAGGGGATGAAGACTCAATATGATCTAAAAACAACCAAAAAGGAATACCAAGTAGGAGACAGGGTTTACCTGTACAATTTCCATAGGAACCAGACCAAAGAGAACAAATTTTTGCTTAGCTGGCGAGGACCTTTTGAAATTGAAGACAAAATCTCACCTGTCGCCTACAGAATCTGCATCCCCAAAGGCGAATTGACAGAAGAGAAATGGATCCATATTAATCAGATAAAGAGTTGTCACCCTAGGCACACTTTGAAACACATTGAGGAGCTCAGAGAGAATCAAACAGAGGAGACATCGGAAACCTATGAATAAGGAAAAGAAGAACCAGAAGGGAGCCGATAGGATTTATAAATAGGATCATGTAACAGGGAGTATTTCCTTCATTGTCAATTGTTATTATTCAATGCCTGTGTATCCCACTGCTGCCAACCCAATTGGTGGGCAGTTAGTGGGAAATTGTTGTAACCAGTTTGTGTTCTCTTTCTGATATTCGTACTGGTTGCGCCTATCTCGCAACCAAGGAGAATCTCCCTGGCAACCTGGAAGGGAGACCCAAAGTAGATACGGAAGTATCGCTCCACACCATGAAAGGAAGATCCAAGGGAAAGCAAGGGGTTGTCGTTCCACGTTATGACCAGAGACAACAAGAGGAGCAGGACGCACCGTTCTCTGATGCAAGAGGGACTCATACCTGCCAGATCCTGCTGTGGCCAATGGAGAAATCCCACTTGCCTGACTCTCCCTCGACTTGAAAGCCCAGGAGAAGTCGGGGGGATGTGTGGGATCTACTGACACACTCAACGACATTGCCCCACATCACTAAGCTGCATTTGTGCAAGAAACAGCAACCTGGCTGTGCTGGCTCCTGTGTGCACCAGGACCTCAAAACTGCATTTTGGCAGCAACAAAAAAAAAATGGCTGCACCATCTTGCCTAGAACACGTCAGGCAACATGGAACAAGGGGAGACGCTGAAAAAATATGCCAGTGTGTTCTGAAACATATATGGAATCAAGTGAACAGGCAGCACTGCTTGGCGGAAAACCCAAAATTCCCCTTCAAAATTAAACATTTTCACCCGTTCAAAATGCTGCTTTGCTGCTAATTCCATCTGTTCATTCTGAAACCACTGCGAGTAAAAAAGCCCTGTCATGCCCAGGATATTTCACTGTGCTTCACCAAAACCAGGCACAATTCCTGAGTGACAGGCCCAGTCAAATCAACTCGGAGAGAAATCAATAAGCAACTTCACTTTCACTCGCACATGAACACGCGTTTATGTCTTTCCAAATGTATCCAGGCTCAGCAGTTGAAAGGGACTTTAACTCTCTGAGCCAAGTCAGTGTCAAATGTATCTATGCTTTAGATTCAACCCCAGCTCTCAAGGAAATGACTACAGCTGCAAAGACAGTGTGGGCTTCTGAGGGAGCTGCCAAACCGAATTTAAAGGAAGAAATGGTAGCAGTTTTAACACATGTGGAAAAATGGGCTTTGCTGACTAAAGAAAAAATTGGCCTGTTTAAAAGTAAATTGTGAATGAAAGCCTGCTTACTTAGCCATGTAAAGGGATTGTGTTAGTGGTGATAATACACACATAGGCTATCGTCTTTCACATGTTTCTTTAATTTAGGACCCAAAATAAGAAATTAAAGGGTTTAAAACACATGGACTTGATTTGCAAGTTCTCAGAAAATCCAGTCTTTCCAGTTGCTAGCTCTGAAACTTCCCCAAGGAAGGGAGACACACCATAAATCCAGGACACGCAAGTGAAAATTGCCAGCTTGAAAACCTTTGTATTGGCCAGGACAAAGAAAGTTCACATGCTTGTCAGACATTCGTCTGTGCTCCAGGCTGGGACAATGGAAGTCCTGGGACACTGACCTGTCAAGTGTAAGGGGCAATAAAACCTTCAATTAAGATGGGAAACTCCCTTGCCTTGAAGGAAATGACTGTTGCTTGCAGTTGGAGGAAGAACAAAAAAACTGGATCAAGTAACAAAGGACTGCCTTTTGGTTACAAAGACTATTTAATAAAGAAACTTTAAAGACGTTTTAACTTGTTAGCAAGAATTAGTAGAAATGCAAAATGTTTGCAGTTTCAAATCTAATTTTACGTGCAATCTTTTAAAACTTGGTGGAACTCATTGCTGCATGGGAACAGAAGTTACAAAATATGACAGATTCCAAGGAAGTATTAATGGTGCAAACATAAAATTTTGTGCATACATCCGTGGGGATAATTCGCATCTGTGTATAAAATTGTGGAATTTTAGGCCAAATCTTTCATGTTTAAAATTACCAAAATGTATCAGAAAGGCGAAACAAGGTCGCACCGACCTGAAGATTGGACTGATCTGTGCTGCACATAATATTTAACCCGTGGGTATAATTTGCCAAGAGATTGCAATTGAAGAAATATATGTTTTTGGCAAAATCGAATTTTCAGTAAAGTAAATGTGGGAGTTTCTGGACATTGTAAAACTCACATTATAAACCTGACATCATTCCCTTAGTAATCCAACCAACTGAGAGCGAGGCAGAGACTAGCACCCTTGTCCAATCCCTTTGCTAGGGGGGTGTTTAGTTAAGCCTGCCCCAGTCATATACTGTGATGATGTCATTTTGCACTATAAGTAAGGGTCCCTGACAAGACCCTAGACACACACTCTTCCTGATTTCCTGCGCTACATTCCTGTACCCACCATCTATCCAGACTCCAGATCCCAACTACAAGGCCAAGCATTGCTGATCCTGCTCCAGCAAAGGCCTCAAATTCTGAAAACCACTAAAATTCCCAAATAACCAAAGGGAAAAACTGTGGTACTTTTGGCATCCTGATCCAGATTGGCTTGCTGCCACTCATTGCATGCTGCTGCCATTCTGTTTCCCTGATGACCCATATTATCCAGTGACCAGAATTGCCAGTCCAGAAGTGCTACCCGCTATCAAGTCCATGCCCTAGCTGATCCTGTCCCGCTGATTTTGTCCGGCTGTCTTTGTTAGACCAGATCTGTGTGGTGACCAGATCGCTGACTGTCCAAAATACAAAAACTAAAAAGTGGACTGTGAGTATCATTAGGACCCATAGAAAACCATAGTATACCTTGCCTTGCCTTGTCCTTAGTTCCCCTCTCCAAGTCATCCTATTCTTATCCTGATAACTTGTAATATTTTCAGAATTATTCTTGAAACCCTGCCTTTGATTTCTAGTGCTAGCGCCAGCTCTTTTAGTAATTTTGTCTTGTGAAATCCTAAACTATTAATCCTATTTCGAGTGATCGGACTGGTTCCGCCAGTGTGGGCGCTGGGTAGCCAGGGTTGAATTTGCAAATCAACCCTGGAGCTTACTGTGTCCCTCTTTGTTGGTCTAGCCTGAATGCTCTAGTGTAGAGTAAAATTGTTCTTGTCAAAACTGATTTCCTTTCCTTTTTCACCTCTCCATTTTACTCAACACGCACCTTTTTAGATCTTGCATAACTCATTAAATTTACCAGATACTGACCTAATTTCACTTCCATGTTGTACCTATGATCTATAGCTACACCCCAACACAAAAACCGCATTGCGATTCATATAGTTCACCCGTTTTTATTAAAAAAGGTTTTGGTAATTTCAGGCAGGAATTTCAAAGTTTGAAAAGTTTCCAACGTGTCATTTGCTGCAACATGTTTTAAACCCTGCCACTCTTCTTTGAACTGTATGCTCTTGCTAATCCATTGCTTGTTTGCACCTTTACATTGTTGCTTCGGTGAAGAACTATATTTGTTTCAATGTTTTTGCACACATTCATTATTTCATTCATCCATTTCCGAGTGTCATTTTTAGCTTTGCCCAAGTTTAAAATCCGTTTTTCTCTCTTGTTTGGGGAGGTAAGGTCTGATTTCAATTCTGTTTTCCATTTGTCATTCCTGATTAGCTGCTGCTTCTGTTTATCCACTCTAAATGTATTATTTGTGGGTTCAGGGAACATTGCAGGGGGAAATTCTAACTCAAGTGCTACCTTACCTAAAATCAAAAAGTGCTCCTATTCCCTGCTGTTTTGTAGATGTGTCAATAGAAGGTTAACTATGTGCATTGCTTACATTCCTATTGTTCTTATCACCCCTTTGGTGATTGCTGCCCCATATTAAAAATTGTAGGATTTCTTTTAATTTTCAAATAAATAAATAAATCTTATATTTTACCAACCAGCCTGGTTCACGGTCCATTGTTACCCGGGGTATTTGAAAATGGGGTGTGATATGAGTGGAGTACCATCTCAATATTGAATCTAACATAAAAACATAAGCATTTCAATTGCACGCTGCATACTAGACCGAGACTAAGGTGTACGTCACCTGATTGAAATCCTTAACAGTGACACCGGGAAAATAATACACTTTTTTTAATCTTAAAAAGTGAATATTTCGTGATAGACTTATTCAATTTGTTTGTAGTTGTGGTATGCACCAGTTCATGTAAGGGTTAGTTGTTTACCAAACATTTCAAAAATTGATGCAAACAATTTTGAGATATGCTTTTCTATGGAAGTAGAAATGCAATAAAATACGTTTTTTGCACATTCTTTTTTACATGAAAGCATTCAAGATTATGGTACAAACACTCAGTCACATAACTAATTTTCACAATGTCACTGCTCCACAACACTCATCTTAGATAGCTTCTCCAGCATTGGATACTTCATGGATTCACATGCTCTTTGAATATTCCCTGTCATCGGTCTGTAATCCTCTCTTCTACAATTTTTGACATTTTATTTCTATTTTTGATTTACTCATCAAATCTTCCAGTTTTGGTGCTGCATCGCTTCTCGACTTTAACCACAAAAGTGATGGCTGGAAGGTTTTGAATTAATCTGAACCACTGGCATTGCTCTGGGCAGCCTTCCACACCATTCTTTAGCCCGTCTGCCCCATTGCATAAGGGGTCCAGCCATATGCAAATCAGTCATGTACTGCCACCAATGGTAGCAGCCCAGCACAAACTGCTAGATTAGGTCCTCTCTGCATGGAAACACAACCAACCCCAGACATGTTTCGGCCTTGTTGGGCCTCCTTGGTGAGCTGCAGCTTGAATCCCTATGGCGCAGCGAGAAAGGGGCCCATGTCTGGGCACTGAATTCTCGGCCCATTCCACTGCCTCCAAAGTTCAGATCTTCTGTCTGAGGCTTTCAGTAGTCCATTGAGATGACGAATAGGAGGATGAAAACCGTTTTTAAGGCATGCTTGACATGTAACCTGAAGAATGCTTACCTCGAGGATCTTCATGAACAGTGTTTCTAATATCTGTATCCAGACCACGACTTGAACTACTGTACCTTCTGCCAGTCGTTCTCATACAAGACCCGCAAGGACCACCACGGTAGGTTAGTGGCCTGGTTGGATGAAGGTGCCGGTGGCCTCTGACTTGGCCTCTGTTCGCAGTTATGCCTATCCCAGGCACAGCAGACTGCTAGAACGCACTCCCTCTTTAGAGAGGTCGAGGTCCGACAAGGAATCTTCTTGGGGGGGGGGAATTAAAAAGGGGATAGGGATCACACACTCAGACTGCTCCACCATCCACAATATCTTTTTTTTTTTTTTTACTTGAAACCATCAAAACACATTTTATTTAAAAACAAATAATTACATTGAAGCATATAACCACAGATAGCCCCCAGCCTAATTCACCACATCCCCAGTCACCTCCCCCCCACCCCTATTTACATAAGCACAACACCAAGTCTAGTATAGCTGAAGAAATTTACCCCAAATTTTCTCAAATAAAACCAATTTCCCTTCCCTTCTGTAAAGTGTCCTCTCCATAGCCGCCAAGTCATGCATTTCAGTCAACCATGTCTCAATATTCAGAGTCAATACCGACTTCCAGTTCCGCAAAACAATTTTCTTACCGATCATTGCCCCTCGGAACAACCACTTCTTCTGATTCTGAGTAAGCCATCCACAATATCATTCATGTCTCCATCTCTGTCTATGGGCACGGTGACCACTTTGGCATTGAGAACACCTTTGTCGACAGCTTTGTCATCTAATCACTCTACATATAAGTGACGCTCATCCACAAATATAGTTTCATCTTTGACGACGGCTAACCATCGATGACTCTGTCGACCACTTCATCAACAAACAAGGCAACTACGTCAACTAGCGAAACCATTGCTTCTGCCCATCGATCACTTCGTTCACGACCACATTTCTGACATCATTGCCATCCAGACTGACGCCTTCATCAAGCATGTCTACATCGTCAGCGATGCCTATCCAGATGACCTTGATCTCCACGTTTCAATAGGGAGTAGCTGTGGACAGTGATGTCCTGTCCACATTATCATACCTCCCCAGGCAAACTCATGCTCAGCTACTGTTTTCACAGGCTCCTTATGCACAGCTTGCAGTTCCCTGGCCATTCATGGCCCTTCCTGTGCACATGTGCTGCAATAGAGTGCTGATTCCGACATGGAAGTTTCAGAGGTAGTGTTTTCAGTAAATAGTGAAGGAGAAGCTATGCCTCCTATTATTAACAGGCCTCCACCAGGTCTAATAAGACAAGGCCTTCCTATACCTGAAGGTCCTACTCAAACTCCTCCAGTGGCACTTCAATCACCACCAAGGCATCCTGTCCCATAGGACGTACCTACAGGATCGAGAGATGTGTCTATGGATATACTATCAACACTACAGACACTAGTTTCTGAGCTCCTTCAGCGACTTTCGGCTACACCATTGACTCCTCCAGTGCAACCCGTGAGTGCCCTACAAGGGAAGGCCAGTCTCCTCCACCCTCGGGACCTCTTCCAAGGGCTCCACTATTATCATTGGTCACACTCACAGATACTGACACCAATGCTGACGACTATCCATTGAATGGTTCCCCAGGCACCGACTCCACAGATGAGTTTGAAGATCTGGTGCCAGGTGACGGCAAGCAAGCAGACCGACCACCAAGAGATTCGCCCCAGATGAGATTGGCTCCTTCCATGACCTCATGATGCGGGCTGGAACGATTTTTGACCTTCTACCTGAAGAACAGAAGAAGGAGGGTTTCCTTTACCAGTGACAGGGATCTTCCAGGAAGTCAATGGTGGCCATCCCAGTGATGGAAGATGTCTGGGAGGATGGCGCACTTGTCATGAAATCCCCATTCTCAACGCTTTGAGAAAAAGTACAAGGTTCCAGATTCAGCACCCAAATGCCTGTGCACACATTCCTTGCCGGACTCTTTTATTTCTGTAGCAGCCTGTAAGCACTCTGCCATTCCCTCTTCTCCCTGTATGGTGTCACCAGACAGAGGGGGAAAACAGTTAGATGCTTTTGGAAAGAGAATCATCTCTACAGCTGCGCCAACCATTAAAGCAGCTAACACTATTGATATTATCTGCCGCTACAACCATAAACTGTGGCTTAAACTGGGATTGATGCTAGATTTTCTCCCAGATGATACGTGGGATGAGGCACTGACACTGCTGCATGAACGTGAAACGCCATCAGATCATGCCATCTCTGTTGCCGTGGATTTAGCAGATACAGGATTACAATAGATGTGTAATGGGGCAGTGTTACACTGCCAAGGATGGTTGAAAGCCACCAAATTCTGTCTGGAGGTACAGTCAAAGGTAGTGGATATACCTTTTGACAGCACTGACCTCTTTGGAAAGAAAGTGGATGAGACACTGCAAGCCATCAAGGCAGACACAGAAACAGCCAGTTCACTAGGCACTCTACAGCAACGGCGCCAGTCCTTTCGCTCAGGTAAAGCAAGGTTTTCAAGCACTTCAGGGGACTACAGGTCCTCCTACCATCCCCTAATGTCCAGCACCACCCGGGAAGCTAATAAGGGAAGATCCCAGCCGCATCGAGGAAACCAGTGACAATGCAGAGCTTCCACCAGAAGTCAAGTATCAAAACAGGCATGTCCAGGCCACAGCCCCGACCTCTCACTTTGACATCCCAGGAGGGGGTGGCTTACCAACCTTTTTGCACAGTGGAACAACATCACCACCAACAAATGGGGGCTGTCCATATTAAAGCAAGGCCATAACCTAGAGTTCATGGGGAAATATCCCACCATGCCTCCTGCCCCAAAGACGGACAGGCACCAAGCCTTGCTCCTCCAAGAGGTACAGTCCCTCCTAAGGAAAGGGGCTATCAAAGTCATACCACTGCACGTCTGGGGCTCCGAAGTGTACTACAGATACTTTCCGGTCAGGAAAAGGTCAGGAGGATGGAGACCCACACTAGACCTCAGGAGACTCAACACATTCCTCAAGTTTCAGTAGTTTCATATGGTGATGCTACAGCATATCCAGAACCAGATAAAAGAAGAGGACATTCTCGCCTCTATAGACCTAGAGGATGCTTATTTCCACATCCCCATTCATCGACGGCATAGGCACTTCGTCCACTTCCAAGTTCAAGGAAAGCACTACCAATTCAAGGCCCTGCCCTTTGGATTAAAGTCAGAGCCAAGAGTGTTTACAAAAGGCCTAGCTCCAGTGGCTCCCCACCTCCGTTGTTCAGGCGTTCACCCACATCTGGACTTGCTAGTGCACGCTCCATCTCTACCACTGAGATGCATAACTAACCAAAGATACGATCCAGTGTCTAACATCATTGGGCTTCTCAGTTAATTTTGCCAAGTCTTTCTAACAGCCTGCTGAAAACTCATTGTTCTTGGGCTTACACTTCAGCACTCTTGCATTTCTCATCACTTCTTCGGAGGAGAGGGTGAAAAGAATACTGTGCAAGGTCCAACAGCTATCAGGACTACCGGTCGCACCAGTCTGCTCCCTCAAGTCCCTCCTGGGAATATTGTCATCTTGTATCCCATTAATCCCTTACATCAGGCTCCAGCTGAGGCCTCTTCAAGAGTTTCTAGTCGCCCATTGGCAACAAATATCAGGCTCCTGGGAAGACAAACTTCTCCTCACACCATCCTATCGCCAGGCTCTCCAATGGTGGAGTCTACGTTGCAAATACACTCAAGGAGCCTCCTTTCAACTTCTAAAGCATCAGGTCACAGTTATCACAGATGCATCCCCGGACAGTTGGGGAGCCCACAGAGGACATTCCACCCCAGGAGCTTGTGGTTACCAGATGAACAAGCCCTTCACATTAATGTCCTGCAGTTGAGGGCAGTGTTCTGGGCCCTGAAGTCTTTCAGACCCCAGCTGCAAAACATGGTGGTCTGCATCTTCACAGACAACACCACCACCATGTTCTACATCCACAAACAGGGGGGAAGGACCCACACTCTGATTCTGTCTGCAGAAGTGCAGGCACTGGGGAAATGGGCCCTATGCCACAGCATGTTTCTCATTCCCTTGCATCTACCAGGGATCCACAATATGATTACAGATTCACTCAGCAGGGAGCTCCGGTCCTGCCATGAATGGGAATTCACCAGAGCCAACCTCTCTGTCTTTTCGCCAGGTGGGGGCACTTGGAAATCAAACTGTTCGCTAGAGAGAGCAACAAAAAATGCGATAGGTTTTCAAGTCGGTTTCCGCAGAAGGGGAGCATTCTCATTCCACTGGGCGGGACTGTTTCTTTATGCTTTCCCTCCAATCCTGCTTCTACCTCGACTACTCAGTACACTCAAACAGAACCACTGCATGATGATCCTGGTGGCCCCAGCGTGGCTGCAGCAGATTTGGTACTCAGACCAGCTTCACCTGTCAGTGGCTCAGAATGTCAGATTACCCCCTCTCCAACCTACTCTCCAGAGACGCTGGGTCAATTCTGCATCACGGTCCAGCATCCCTCAACTAGACAGCTTGGCTGCTGAAGCCGTAGAATATGGAAGCATTCGGCTGCCTCCAGACTGGAAACAAATCCTATCCAGGGCAAGAGCTCCATCTACGGTGTCCTGCTATAGGATCAAGTGGAAACTCTTTACCATATGGTGTGCAACTCAACACCTATATCCGTTACAGGTTGAAGGTGCTCAAGTCTTGCCATACCTGCTGTCCTTAGCAAAGAATGGCTTAGCACACTCATCTGCCAAATAGAAGGTGATGCCTGGAAGGTTGTAAATGAATCATAACCTCTGGTGCAGCTCTAGGTAACTCTCCAAACCATTGTTCTTTAGCCCGCCATGCCATTACAGAAAGGGGAAAGATGATATGCAAATCAGGCTTGTTCCCACCCCAAAAGGGGCAGTCCAGCCCAAACTGCTAGGTCACATCCCTTCTGCACGAGACCACAAACATCCCCAGACATTTTTCTGCCTCATTGGGCATCATCAGTGAGGAGTAGCTTGGGTCTCTAGGTCCAGCAGGCTTGGGACCCACGTCTGGTAATACCTGTCCCATACGGGTTGACTAAAGCCAAACAATTCCCTTCCATCTAGCAGAGATCCACAATATGATTACAGATTAACTCAGCAGGGAGATAAATTCCTGACACAAATGGAAACTTCACCAGAGCCAAGCTATCTGTCTTTTTGCCAGGTGGGGGCACCTGGAAATCTAACTGTTTGCTAGAGCGAGCAACAAAAAATGCAACAAATTTGCAAATCAGTTGCCCCAGAAGGGGAGGATTCTCATTCCACAGGAAGGGACTGTTTCTTTATGCTTTCCCTCAAAACCTGCTGCTACTTCGAGTACTCAGTACACTCAAACAGAACCGCTGCATGATGATCCTGGTGGCCCCGGCAAATTTGCTACTCAGACATGCTTCACATGTCAGTGGCTTTGTACGTTTGATTACCTTCTCTCTCCGTCCTTCTCTCCAGATACGTGGGGTCAGTTCTTCATCATGATCCACTGTCAGCATGTGTTGTCACTGCCATTGTCTGGCCAACAGGGAGACCAAGAGCACACTCGATGAGAGCTGTGGCTTCTACTATGGCGTTCCTGTTCCGGTTCCTCCCTGCTCGACATCTGCAGGTCAGCCACGTGGAGGTCTGTCCATACCTTCACAAGGTTCTACTGCATCGATAGGTATACCAGGGAGGAGTCCTGAGTCAACCGGGCAGTGCTTCTCAACCTGTTTGCATGAGGTGAATGTTCTAGAGGTGAGTTGATTGCTTCTGTTGAGCTATGGCTGAGCCCATTGGTTGTTTTTGTGTACTGCTGTATAATCGTATTCAAAGAGCATGAAGGATCCAATGCTGGAGAAGGAATACATTACTTACCTGTAACTCCTTTACTTCAGCATTGGTATCTTTCATGGATTCACATGCAACCTTCCCTCCTGCCCTTCTTTGGCCATTCTTGGCTCATACTGCCATGTTACATGTGCTGCTAAACCCAAAGATGTCCGCCAGGGGCAGAGCTAAGGGAACCTGTCTAATTGGCCGTGGGCAGCATGACCCAAAATGAGCCTAATGGAGCACTAAAGTCACAAGCAGTTTTAAAGTTTAAAGGTAAACTGCTTTAATGTTACAGAGGATTCCCAGCCTGATGTGACGACAGGGAATATTCAAAGAGCATGTGAATCCATGAAAGATACCTATGTTGGAGAACAGGAGTTACAGGTAAGTAACTTATTCCTTAATTTAATTGTGTTGTGAAATTGAGTATTGTGATGTTTTGTGTAGAGTGAGTTAAAATTTAATGTGTAGGGCTTGGTTGTTTCAAGACATTTTGACTTGAGTGTTTGTACCCTAATTTTGGCATTACCAATCTTTGTAGTTTTTGCTATTTTTATATTTGGACAGCGTTTTTGTACCTTAACTTTGGCATTCTGAATGTTTACCTAATTCACTTTTTCATCATTATTTTACTTTATTTCAGCTGAATGCAATAACATTTTCACGGCACAGTTTGATACATCACAAAACAAAACCCTTGACAGTCATAACACAGAAAAAAGACATAGAACTAGAAAGGCTTTAGGTTCAGGCTTAGCTTGAGACAGTACAGTGCCAACTAGGTAATAGCACAACAGCCATTTAAGATCATGCGCGGGGAGCACCCCACAGATTTTACCCCCAATGGAACAGCACTCGCTCCTGTCAAAGCAGACCACAGTGGCATCGTTCCCCAGGGCAGATACTCAGTACAGTTGCCCTGTTTCTAGGGGGGGAGGGGTTGCTTGTCCTGCCATGGCACAATATGTCCCTTGCCACTTTGGGATCACTGAGCTTAAGTTCAACAGATTCAGACATGGCCTTCCCCCTTATGGATATCCTAATGCTGTCCACAGTATGCTCCCAAGTTACAAAGAGACACTCCCTCACAGAGCGGAGCTAGTGCAGAAATTTGTTCCGAAGTGCTTCCCTTGGTTCATGCCACTTGGAAAACAGTTTTGGTACTCCATGGAGAAATATTGTCTGATGGGAAGGGGGCCTAATTAGCTTATGGGGTGAATTAGGCAACTCTTGGGCCTAGATCGCCTTCACGGGTATCCCAGTTGCCTCAGGGATTGTAACTGACTGCAATCCACGAGCCATGTCTTTGCCCTACAGGACCCTTGCTTTGTTTGCTTCTACTCTGCTCACTCCATGGGGCCCACTGTCTCCCTTGTTTCAACTTTTAAAGATAAATCTTTTTCCCCCAACTGCAATCATATATGACGTTTGAGGAAGCATCAAGAAGGGAAAAACGTGTTGTCCAACACAGTGTCCCTTATGCTGTTTACTTTGCCAATAAAATAGACTTACAGATGTGCGCGCGCGCACACAAACACACACACACACACACACACACACACACACACACACACTCACAGAGACCCACTCACCCATGCATACAGCCACACACATACACATACAGCAGGACGTCATCTATTGGTCCCGGCACCCATTGCACTTGCTCATTTCCAAAGAGGCATGGATTGTGCAAAAAAGTCCATTATTGCATCATAAAAGGCGGGATGCTGCTGTGAGAATGCCTTTAGCAAACTTGTTTTCTCAAGTGCTGCTATATGAGTAGCCTTTCCAGGTATGCATGTCCACGTGGGTACGGCTAGTAGGTCGGCTACACCGGGTGAGGCTTGGAGGTAAAGGAAAGGATGAGTCAGACCTATTTTAGGCGTGAACCTGAAAAACCTGATTCACAGGTGAGTCACATAGACATCAGAGCAGAGACTCAAGGGGAGTGGTTTGCCTCGTGCTATGGTGAGTGACACGTTTCACCGAACTGTCTTTGCACCGACATGAAATTAGTGATCTGGTAGGCACAACTTTGTAGCAAGCCTGAGGTACGTGGACACCTTACTCCTAGCCCACTCAGACGATGTTTAAAGTGTGACTCGCATGTAAATTGAATAAGAAGAGAAGGCGCACAGTGATGAGAGGAGCTGGTGCCATCAGTCCTAAGCATTGGAATGGAATGGGAACGGAGGCGGAAATTTGAGAGGGTGATGTGTTTTATGAATAGAGAAGAGAGGAAAGGGCAGAGGATACAGAGAAAGGTGACACGCTTAGGATAAGAAGAGTGAAAAGTAATGGAAGCCTTGTATTGGCAAGAGCAGACACTAGTTAATCCCAGACAGCGTGTGGGAGATTCTTGGTTAGAGATGGGTCTGATGCGGGGGAAAAAAACAATGTGATCAATGATATCGATGTCAGGAAGCACGGTATATGGGATCTGAAAGTAATTCTGGCGATGAGTAGCTGCCAAAGAGACAGCAAAGTGATCCCATTCGTGATCATGCGGGCGGGTTCAAGGAAATAATTGAACACCTTGTCCAAAGAACCTACAATAGGAATATGCAACCTTTGGCCATCTGGAGATCCAGATGGCCTGGAGTATAACTCTTATAATCACTCACCATTGGGTAGCCTGGCAAGGGGTGATGGGAGTTGTAGTTCAAAACATCTGAAGAGCCAAAGGTTGCGGACTCCTGCTCTATAGAGACATGTAGAAAAGAAAATAGAGTGGCAAAAAGAGTGTGAGGAAAGTGAGAGTGGGGGAAAGGAGGGTGAGAAAAGGAAAGAAGAGGGGCGTTGTAAAAATATGAAAGATAACAAGGGGAGTGAGCAAATGAAGGGGGAAAGAGATTGCATCTGTGTCCAGGTGGCAGCCAGTGGCGTGTGCTCATTCATCAAAACACAAAGAAGAAAGAGAGAAGGTCCAAGAAGCCACAGAGTTGAGAAAGAAAAGTCAGGTAGAAAAGCAATAAGGGCAAATAATAGTGATGCTTGAGCTTCAGCCCTAAGTGACTGCCGCTGTTCGATGTCTTATGGCACCGGGCTACGATGCACACCGACATAGTGTGAAGTGCTACAAGGGGTTAAAGTGGAATCAACTCAGGAGAGAGAAAGGAAATGACAAACAGCATTACTTACAGACGAAAAGAAAGGAGAGGATGTAGAGAGTATGGCATGTTGTCTTCCCAGTAAGGAGAGTTGTCGGGTTTCAAATGAAAAGGGAAATAAAAGGAGAATTGAGGGGGGAAGAAAGGGGAGTGATAGACAATGTTCAAAGGGGACTTGGAGAGATGTGCCCTTAGTTCCATGTTGAAAGTTTCAAGTACAGGCAGAAAGGTGTCACTCATCCAAGAACTTTTACAGCTTATTGTCAATGTTATGTCCCCAGTCTATCATGGTTCTGCGAAGGTTATTCTTGGATCCATGAAGCTCCGAAAAGTGTTTAGGATAGCTACATTTTTTATTCCTTATGACCCACAGATCCCGGAGTATGCATGTCTTGAGCACTCTGGGGCGCTTCCAATAAATAACTTCACACAGGGATAAGCGAGGCCTTAACCAGATGTTTGCTCTCAAATGTGATTTTATGTATACTAGCTTTTCCCGGCGTAACATTTGCCATTCTAGCATATCTTAAAGGATCGGTCAGTAATTCATAGGGTCACTTCTGTCCCCCTTTTAAAATTTGATTTGATTTGATTATATAGCGCAGCACGTCCGAAAGGCCTCAGTGCGCATACAAATAAACAAAGACAATACAAAATATAACATCAAACTGTGAGAACATGATCAGGCAGATGATAAAACATACAGGGAGAAAAAATGGAAGCTACAAGAACATTTGTAACCAGAAAGAAAGTCAATTAACAATAATTCTTCACTTGGTAAATGACGACATATTCTGTAAATTAACATTTTTGCCCAAAACAAGGGTAAGCTACTAAATCCACATCCAACAACAATACAATCTGTGTTATCAAGAGAACACCAGCCATCGATCTGTATGCTCCGGAGGACTTTCAGGTCTTGAGTTCTGACACAATTATGGCCCACTCTTTGGTTGAGCCAGGCTAGAATTTTATTTTTAAGCGCCTCCCTGGATTCATAATCCATAGGCTTATCGACGTTTGTAAGAATTAAATTTCTGGAATCCATGGCAAAGCTCCTTAGAGTAGGATCGACTATTTGTGCCATACCGGACTTGCTTAAACGAATATCCTTTACGGATAAAGAGTCAGGAAAGGTATATGATTTCATTGGCGAGAAAGTTCCAACAGACGAATGGACATTAGCTACACCAGGAACAGTTTTTGGTATGGAAACTTGAGGAGTCAGTCTTTTATAAGGAAGTTATTCTGGGCAGGTTTGGCAGACTTGGCAGCCTTGTTGTGCCCTAATTTGAGTGTCTGGAGTTTGACAGGAGTTGTCATGCCTATAGGCACGTTTTGGCAACATTTGTCAATGGTCAAGGGATGTAATATGGGAGTTTTAGAGGCCAAAGAGGCAACCCAGGAGATCTTCAACATTAGAGCATGCATGAAGGTCCTGCATATAGTGCTCCTTAAGAAGCAACCAATTTCCTAGGATGTTTTGATCGCCGGGCCCTTTTGCGGGACCTTCAGAGGTGACTTCCCTTGTCCTCAACCCTGTCTCAGCCAGCAGGGGTGGAGTTGGAAGAATCCATGTGGGCCCATCACCTTCAAGATTGTCGAGTCCACCCCCCGCTGTAAGGTCTTCATTTGCCCTCACGTGGGCGACATAAGGGGGGATCTCTGTACTCCGCAGCTGCACATGCGTGTGGGAGGGGGCTCCCATTAATGCATCAACACCTTTAAAAGAATCACTCTTTGTAGCTTTATTAATAGAAGAGGGGGAGCTTTTCTGCATTCTTTGTTTCATTTTTGCGCTTAATGCTTAATGGAAAAGCGACTGCCACTCTCTTGAGGGATAGGAGATGTAGATTGCAAAAGGGGTTCCATACTGCCTAATAAAACTGAAGAGTTGGTATAAGGCATTGTACCAGGAACATCACTAATTAATAAGTCCCTATTGTTCACCCCATTACCCATAAGATTTGCCCTTGTAACTGGCATTTTCTAAAAAAAACAATAATCAAGTAAGGCCAGTAGAGGGAACATCGTGTTAGAACAGAATGAGAGCAGCAAAGTTCAGTAACAAGCACAGAGCATGGCTTACCAAAAAGGCAGCAAAAGTTCAACAGACCACCGAGCAATCCAACGGCACAGCAGGCCGTACAGGCTCACAAAGGCTCTCGGGCCTGGAAAGCAGCAAGGAAGTGTCCAGAGATTCCCCTAGCATACTCCAAGAGCTCTCAGAACACCTTCTCTCCCTCTCCAAGACAGAAAGGACGTCCTGGAACATCCTAAGAGCTGAAGCTGAGACCAGAAGTCACTCAGTAGTAATGAGCAGGGACACCAAGGTCCAAAGTCTTCCGGAGCAAAATCTCTGCATTCTCTGTATACTCCGCATTCATCACACAAATATCAGAATTATCACTGATCGCTTCCAGGAAGGGGGCGTAGGTAGCTGTGACTTATTAATGGTCATTGAAAAGACTAAATGTATCAGATAGAATGGGAGGTATTCATGGTATAAGAACAGTAACTAAGTTCTGTCAATCACACAGGCTTATATGATGTGTCTTTATAGACCCGTAATTGTCAACCTTGTTCCATTTCAGAGTCCCTGTGATGGCAAAAGATTGCGTAGTAGCATAGTTACAGCACCTGCTTTAAGTTTTAGTTCATGAGGAGGTATTCAATGTACAGCGTTTTGCTCTTTGTAGACTGAAATGTTGAGCCAGTAATTAACTGTTCACTGACACTGGAACTGCCATGCCCTGTGTGAAGAGAAGTGAGGGTGGAAAGAAGTAACTTGAAATTATTCTGTATGTTTGCGATGGTGGAAAGTGAAGGTGACTGCATAGAACAGTACTCATTCTGTTTGATGAAATGATAGCTGTTGTTGAAGTGGGTACACTTTGCCATTCAGACATCAGATATCAACATAACACTGATAAATTGCATCTGTATGTTGAAATGATAGCTCTTGTTGAAGTGGGTGCATTTTGCCATTTGGAAAGCAGAGGGCAACCTAACACTGAGAAATTGCATCAGCTGAGCACAGAAACATACTTAAGCGTTTTATATATAGAGATATATGTGTAGATGCACACACAGTAGAAAAATCACAAAAGACAGGTTAGGTTACTACATATACAAATTTAAAGTCTAGAAATGGAAACGCCAATATTAAGATTCAGTGAAACACTGTGGGGCTTATGTTCGACAAATCGTAATTTGATGGTGGGAGCCATTACGTTTACACTGTAATGTAAGTGACTCCCTGCTGCCAAATTTTCATCATTTACACTGTGGGGTGCAAATGTGAAGGGCAAAATGTGGTGTACAAACGTGTATGCCACCTTTTGCCCTTCAACTTTGCACTCTGCAGTGCAGTGCAAAGTAAGTGAATGCTGCCTGACACTGTTTACTTTTGTTTTTGAGCGCCGCTTGCCATGTTCACATTAAACCCTCGCCAACATGCTTGCACATCGGAGAGTGTTTAATTTCAACTGGGAACACTGCATGGTAAGCAGTGTTCCCAATTAAAATAAAACACGGGTTTCAATTCGATTGTACACACTCCCTGCTATGCTTGCATGGCTGGAAGCTTGTACAATGGATCCCCGTGGGGTCCGCTTGCTTTATGCTGGTGCATAAAGCAGGCAGACCCCATAGGGAACTCTAGCATTTGCACCGGCATGAAAATCCATGCCATCGCCGATGCTGGAGCATTTATATGGTGGCGAGGAAGGGCGCAGCATAAACGTAAATTGCGGTCCGCCCCTCCCCTCCGCCATACAAATAATTGAAAATGAGCAGTGGCATTATTGCAAGGAGTTAAAGCCTTACTCAAGATTGCCTTGCAATCACGTTACGGCCCAGTGGAAAATGAGCTCCTATACATAAAATCAAAGCAACATTGTTTGATCATTTACTCACCCTCTCAAACATGACACTACTCATGGTGCATTTTGTATAAAGACACAAAATGTGGCCCTTGTCTAACTTGCCCTTCAACCATACTAAACTATACCATTGTGTGTTACTTGCCCTAGTTTGCGCTGATTGCTCTGCTTATCTAGTGTTAGGGGATAGTAGAAAAGAAACTTGCCCTATCACTAGTCTTCTACCACACTATGAACGGTATAATTGTTCATAATCGATTTAATAGGCACATCAGGGCATGTGTCGTCTGCCTTGCAAATGAAGAAGTTCATATATTTTATTTGTTTTCTTTGTTCTTGTATTTTTTTATATAAACAGGGTGATGTCCCCTTTCAAAAAGAAGAAACTGTTCAGTTGGTGTCTGTTGGTTGGGTGTACAACCCCATTAATTCCACAGTGTGTTTCTGCTTTCTTGAACTCAAACTGTGGTTCAATCTGACTACATCCTAAATGTGTTGGAAGGATTTATATGCGGCTTTTCACCATGTCACTAGTACATTCTTCTGAAAAAACCGGAAAGAGCTCTTTCCAACCCGCAGATACCAACTGAACAGTTTCTTCTTTTTGAAAGGGGACATCACCCTTTTTTATACAAAAAATATAAGAGATTCACATCCACACGTTTTTATATTTTTCTGCTGAACAAAGAAAACAAATAAAATATATGAACTTCCTCATTTGCAAGGCAGACAACACATACCCTGATGGTTATGGCATGGTCCTTTTAAATATATTTTGAACAATTATACCGTTCTCCCAGAGTGTGTTAGAAGACCAGTGATAGGGCAAAATTTCTTCTCTACTATCCCCTAACCCTAGATAAGCGGAGCAATCAGCACAAACTAGGGCAAGTAACACACAAGGGTATAGTTTAGTATGGTTGAAGGGCAAGTTAGACAAGGGCCACATTTTGTGCCATTGAAAATTACTAAAAATCATAAAAACTGAAGACTTTATTCTGTGAAAAAGTTAACAAGGGAAGTCTTCAGGTTGACACACAGAACATTTCCTTAACGTGTTTTGGCATTTTGTATAAAACCAAGCCAGCAGCATTGTTGGAACTGTAACACTCCCTCTCAAAAAAAGGTGCAAGGTCCTGACGCCTGTTCGTTATTCTGCTTTTAATGAACTGGAAGGTATAAAAGGGCCCTTCTTCACTTCCCCTGGAGTTTTTCTCGTTAGATGAGAAAATGTGTTTGTACTGTTTTCTTGCATTGCTATGAAAATAAACTGACTCTGTTCCCATTGCAAAACCTAAATCAGAGAGGAGACTTTGTTTATGTTAACTTGCCCTCACAAACTCAAACCACTCTTCAAACACTGTTGTAAGGAACTCGTGGCGGCAAGAGTAAAGACAGAAGCAAGTGATCACAGTTCAAGGGTGTTTGTTAAACTGTATGCATGGGTGAGAAAATTGCCTAATCTAAACCTAAAGCTAAGATGGGAGCAAACTATGACCATCAAATAGTAATAAGGCAGTCCTAGTAGCGTCTTGTCAAATAAAAAGGGCCTATATTAAAAACCTATTGCCAATCCTTACTACTAAGTTACAAAAATAGAATGTGGGATAATGTTCACCAGAAAAGAAAGACGTTTTCACAAAATGATAAGTCAGGATGGTATGGCGGGGTCTCCCTTCCCCACGCTTTTAGCACAGGACAATGCAGGACGCCTGAGCACAGCACACTCCTGAACCTCTCCAGCACGATGTTCACAAGTCTATTTCACAATGCCAGAACATTCAAGGGTCAGCCGTCTCTTTTCTTAAAGTCTCTTGCCTTAGAAGTCCTGCTGGATCAAAACAAAAACAAACAAAAGTTCCTTTGATGGTCTTGCACCTTTGGGAAATTGCTCTTCGCCCCTAGGACCTCCATCCGTTGGGCTATGATCCTCTTTGCAAAATGGGCCTCCCTCCGCCGGGTTCACTACGGCCTTTCAAATATCGCTCGTAACATTCAGGAGCTTCAATGTCTTTTTAAACAAACAATACTGTGGACAACCCCCCACGAGGTTCACTCTCATCGACACACTGTTCTGGGTGTATTACTCTTCACCCCAACTCAGAGGCATCCCTCAGCCCGGTTCACGTTTGCCACATGTACAGTTCACATTACTTTATCTGAATGCAGGATTCACTCTCTGTAACTTTCCCCTTGGCATCCCTCCGTTGGGTTCATATAGCCATCTTTAACACAGTTTGTGAATTACTATCACAGTTCATGACTTGTTAATTTTCATCAGAAAGCATGGGTTCCATCCTACTAGCTTTCTTTCGGCATCCCTCTGTCGGGTTCACACTTGCTTTGTTCCACAGTTTACAATTTTATCAGAAAGCGGGGTTCCCTTCCCCTAGCTTTTTCTATGCAATTGGTCAGAGACTTTCGATTGTACAAGGGATTTGACGTGACCCTTGTAGGCCCACTCTGACATCTTACACTGCCTTTTCCTAGGGTCTTCTGGTACTTGCAGTTTTCAACACACAAAGGGGGCCAGCGAGAGTCCTTCGAATGAGCACTCCTGTGGCACCTGACTACTCTGCAGATGGCCCTTATGATATTTCATTTCGGAGGCTTCGCAGGTCTGAGTTGAAAAGGGCAAGGGGATACCCCTTTCGTCATCCCTCTAGGTCTCGCCGCCTTTCTCCTCTGTTTGAACTGCTGGTTCGGTACAGCTGTTTCCTTGTGCGTTTGGCCTTGCTCGTAGAGTGCTCTTGTGCTCCACCTTTTATCCCTGTGGGGAAGGTAAAGGGCCGTCGGGTGTGCGTGGTTATTGTCAATTGTCTGACTCTGCCTGATCTGTGTGTTGGGACATGTCAGGTAAACTGGCTCTGGTGTAAGTCCGTTGTCTGTTTCAGTGTAGGAAAGTGTTTGTGTCGGAAAAGGGGGGAGTTATAGCTTCTAAATATCCTACAAAGTAGGATGGGGAAAAGGTGTACAGCATCTAAACCCTCGGCATCCCTCTTCCATTCCACCCCCAGGAACTGGATCCAATAGCAATGGCCGTGTCTGGCCACTTGGAAGGTTCCATGTAATAATGTCCCCACAAAAATAGCGTCCCTATCCCCATATATATGGGTTACCCATATAATATCGCCACAACCTTTTCCCGGCGATATTATGTACGGCGACCATATATATGGGGATAATATTACCTGATACCACTTGGATTACAGATCCCCTGGGACTAGTGAGTGAGACGCCTTCAGGTTTCTCACACTGTACATGAAAACAAATATGCAATACTGAAATCTCCCCATTTATTTATGGTAACGTGTTCAGAGTTTTTGAATTCTTTATTTATTTCGTTATGTTGTGTGTATTTGTTTTAACTGGCTATGTGTTTGCTGTGTCTGACATTTTTTGGGGAACTGTTTTCTGATGGTTGCAGTCAATGGATATTGTTGTAATATTGTTATATCTATTTTGTTTGAAGGTGTATGCTATACACATGATTATATTGTTATTCCTGTCTATATTTAGTATGTAATTGTAAGTGTGTAGGACCTTATTAGGTGTTTGCTTTGTTTGAATATTATTTGTATATAAATAAATGTATATGGATAGTTGTATATTTGTAAAAATGTCTTCTATTATGATACACATGTTAACTATACAAAGTAATTTATTTCCCTCGGCTTGGTTTGCCTACTTGTTTTGTCACTTCTTTTTTCTTTGTTGTGGTGAAACTTCTTTTCCTTCTGCTTTTGTATGTTGTTTCTCATATTATGTGCCGTGTAAATAGTGTTGTTGTACACATTCTACATGGATAATCCCCTAAATAAAATGTGTCTCATTGAAGGAGACTTCAATTGTTGTTAGTTGGTTTCATTTTTCTGTACGTCATGCTCTTCCTTTGTCTGGCAGGTTCAGGTTCTCCTTGCAATGTGGTGCAATGTTGTTATCAAGTAGTTAAATATGCTGTTAACGAGAGTCGGTGGTACATCATGTTAAATTACTGGTCTAGTGAATTGTGTTCACGTGTGGAGTCTTAACTTCACTTGTGTTGTTTTGGGGGGGTAGATGTTATTTGTCGATTTGTGAATTAGCAGAACCAGGGATACATCTTTCAAGTTATTTTAATGTATGATTTTAGAATTCAATTTGTATGATGTTATCAGCCTATTTTTGTAGACCCCTTTTAAATTCCAAGTGTCCCGAAGTGTTTCTGTGTGGGTCATTACCGGCTAGGAGTGCTACGAGCAACATCTATTTTCTTTCCTGCTGAGACGCTGCAGGAATCGTGCTACTGCAGCTTTAAGGAAATGGACCATTAAAAATCCCAGGCAAACGCGAAGTGTCCAGAAGTGTTTCTGTGTGGGTCATTACCGGCTTGGAGAATTACGAGAATTATCTATTTTCATTCCTGTTGAGATGCTGCAGGAATCGTGCTACTGCATCGTTAAGGATTTGAACCTTTAAAAATCCCAGGCTAACGCGGAGCGCCGCAAAGTGTCCGGAGGTGTTTCTGTGTGGGTCATTACCGGCTTGGAGTACTACGAGCAACATCTATTTTCTTTCCTGCTGAGACGCTGCAGGCATCGTGCTACTGCAGCTTTAAGGATTTGGACCTTTAAAAATCCCGGCATAACGCGAAGCGTCGCAAAGTGTCCGGAAGTGTTTCTGTGTGCTCTGGTGTGGAAACTGACTGTGCGAATGAGCCTGGCAGGGGCGCCGAGTACCCGGCAGAATGAAGTTGGGGCTGAGCCCCCCTGCCCGGGCCGCAGAGAAGAGACGCAGTATGGATGGCCCTTTGTTCCATCCATGCTGTGTCTCTCTCTGGCGGTCCGGGTGAAAGCGGGGTAAAAAACGATGTTTAAAAATTGAGGGACAGATGCGCAAAGCATGAGGCTCTTGCTTTGCGCATCTGTCCCTCAATTTCTAAAAATCATTTTGGGTTGGGTATACTTCTACATCTCTGCACCCGGGTGCACAGATGTAGAGGTACACCCTACCCAAAACGATTTTTAGAAATGGAGGCACAGATGCAAAGCAAATCTGTCCCTCAATTTCTAAAAATCTTTTTGGGTTGGGTGTATTTGTACACGATTTTTAGAAATGGAGGAACAGATGCAAAGCAAGCCTGTCCCTCAATTTCTAAAAATCCCTTTGGGTTGGGTGTATTTGTACATCTGTGCAGGAAAGAGGGGTGCACAGATGTAGAGGTACACCCAACCCAAAACGATTTTTAGAAATGGAGGCACAGATGCAAAGCAAGTCTGTCCCTCAATTTCTAAAAATCGTTTTGAGTTGGATGTATTTGTACATCTGTGCACCCCTCTTGGCAACAGGGCTTCTATAATTGTAATACTATGCTTTTGTTGAGGCAATGTTAGTTCATCTTAGTGGGGCTCAAATACTTTTGATGGGACAACATCAGCACTTCTCAGTTGAGCTGCTACACTCTTATTGACAAAGCCCCAGCACTTTGCTGCAGTTTTATTTATTTACATTTTAATTGGTTATTTATTATGCACGTAATACCCAGAGGTTTCTAAGCGCAGACCAAGGGATCGAGCCTGTGTTGCGCGGACCGAGGGATCGAACCTGTGTTGCTCCATGTCGTCTTGCTTCCAAGGCGAGCACGTTGCCCCTGAGCTATCCTCCCGAGACTCTGAAGATCTGAAGTACATTTAATGATAGAGAACTAGAACTATTGAGCAAGTCTGATATCATCTTCATCATCATCAGAATAACTCAACACTGTCGTGGTTATACAAGAGCTAATATATTTAAAGGGATGGAATTACTCAGAATGTAGCAGCACTATTCAATAACCCAAAGTGCTTAAGCATAGTTAATGTGAAAATACTACACTTCTCACCATTGGGACAGTACTGCCACTTCTCACAGAGGCTTCTACACCTTTTATGGGGCACCACTGATCCAGCCTACTGGACAGCTTCACTTGTAATGGCACTTCTCAATAGCGCTGCTATACTTCAATAGGAAATGACCAAAACTACCCCGCAGGGAATTGCATACTCTTGATGCCACCGAAGCAGCACTTCCACCCACCACAGCTGCTTTATTTTTAATGGCACAGTGCGTGTACTTCTCAGTCACTCTGCTTTACATTTAAACAGACCAAATTGTCATTTCTCAGCAGGACTGCAACACTATACCATTGTGTTCTGTATGTTTAGTGCTTCTTCACCACCAATGTGGGTTCATGGCACTCTCCCAGTGTCTAAATAGTAATCCCGAGCTGCCTGCTGTACATAAGCTGCCGCTCAGAATGTTGGAAGCCGTGATGGGGCAAGGGATAGAAGACTCGAGCCTGTAGGATAGCAGAATCAGCAGGGTCTTAAAACCTGCTCACTTATTCTGGAGTGAGGGGCCATGGGGCAAAATGAGCCTGATCCCACATGCATGGGGTTGTTACCCCTTTATCTCTCCTTAATGAAAGAATGAGCTCTCTCAGACACAAGTTATCATCCCTGCACACACAATTAATTAATATGGTATGGATCTATAGTTCGAGAAAACTGGAGTGAGAATTCAGAGTGTTTTAACAGAAATATAATTGTCTTCCCAGATGGGAGACTGTCTCCATTAATATACATGGGGTCACTGAGATGTCCAAGAGTGAGACTGTACGTTCAGTTGTGAGATTACCAGCAACGGGTATGCTATGCTCCAAGGAGTGAGGTGCTCACTCAATATATCACACTGTTTAAAGGTGTGAGACCCATCCTGAATGCTTGTCCAAAGAGCCTTGGCCAGAGTTTCACATTGAAGAAGTGAGCATGTGATCCGGGGTCTGCAGCCCACACACACGCATGGGATTCCCATGCACCCACTTGCGAGATTTGCACCAAATTAGTGAGATTGTGCTCCAAGGTAGGAGGCACATGCATAGTCTTTGCTCTGAGGTTTGACACACTCACAGGATGGGATGGCATTTCGTTCTCCCATCCTAGTTGTGTTGCTCTGCCTTTTGAGGGCTGCTACAACCTGGTTGATTATAGAGGGGTGGAGTAGGGACAGTGTTGGCCTACTGGAATGCAACTGGATGGTTTAAACCTCCTTCTTACTTGACTTTAGTATATGCAGTACATGCTAGCCAATGTTTCCTCTGTTCAGCGCTCACCCCCACCCCACTGGTAACAAGTTGGCGACAAAGTGCAAATGCGGTCATGTAACCGCTGGTGATGTCACTTCCTATATTTGGGCACCCCCCGGGAATTTCATAAGTCGGCTCTCCTGGAGCCTGGCATATGTTGGGAAGCTCCTACTGATAATCTTGCACAAATGGCAGGAAAGTAAGTGAAAGATTCTTTGTGCCTACTGGAATTATATCTTTAAAAAAGACTTGTGAGCACAATTCAGTGAGGTGGTGTTATCCTGCTGCAACATTTATTTCCCAAGTTGCATGTTTGTGCTGAATAGCTGCAGCTGTTGATACTGCCTAACTTCATGGTGCTGTGCCGAGCTTGTAGTGGTCTCCTGCTTGCTGCTACGCGTGGCTACTCTGCCCTCAGTAGTGGCTAGATGGTGGAGAACTACTTTGGCCAGGGATGATGTTTTAGTGGAAAGCCAGTCATCACATCAAAGGAGGGACTCTCTTTGAGACTATGACAGGCAAAGTAGTTAACAAAGCCCCCAATTACAATCTGAGAAAAGGGCACCCATGCGGGAAAGCGGGCACCCATAGTGGAGATATGCCCCATGAATGCACAGAGTGTGGAAATAAAGTTAAAATCTCTGTGCAAGGCCCAGCAGTACCTTGTGAACAGCCAAAAGCATCAACACTTGGTAAAATAACTGCTTATTATTTGCCTGAACAAGAAAGAGGGCGCCCCGGCGCCTGGAAGAAATGTTAGCGGATCAAATTCTGATTTTGGTGATATCGACAACAACTCTTTATTGGCACTCTGCTGCACATTGCAGGGTATGGCGGCGGCAAGCCTAGAGAATATTCCCTAGGCGAGAAGTATTGAGACTTATGAGGAAATTCTGGCTTTGGTACACCCCAACCCCATTTCTTCCTATGGGCCGGGGCAGCGTCTATTTGCCTCTCCCAACCTTTATCTGGATTCTTGTGTAGGGGATGTATCTGGGCAAGTGTCTTAACAAAATAGATCCATTAGCAGTGTGGGAATGGAAGTGGCTGATACAATTAAGACTTCCACAGGAGTGATCCATTTTGCGGGTAAAATCTTGCTTCAACTCTGCAGGGTTATTCTTGAGGAGATTCAGAAACAAGGCAAGTCTATGGTATCTGTTGACCAGAGACTCCAAGGAATGGGGGGAAAGGGCTCGGGCATGATGGATTTGATGCGGGTCGAGACCGATGCCCCCGTCAATGTGCATCATAGCCCGTCTGAAGTTAACGTCTTGCTGAGTTTCAAAAAAAGCTCAAGACGTTCCTGTTTAGATATATCCCCTGCCTGATCCAGTGATGATTCTTTCCTGATTCGCCTAAATATTCTTTATGTATTTGTTGTTTTGTCTCTACTTCCTATGTTTGTTTGCGACCGTAAGCCTCAGGGTCACTTGGTGCACCTTATAAATGTATTAAAATAAAGTAAAGGATTGCCAGGTGGTTGAAGCATCAAGCGTGGACCTTTCCATTCTTATGACCAGGAAGGAAATGCACCTGGCGAAACGTGTCAAAATAAATGGGGGCTACGGTTCCAAGTAAAAGTCCCAAAGCACTTGTTTTACCTGTAACTGAGCCATTCAACTCTACAGCTATTGCTGACCTAGCACCAAACCTAGGAAAGCTAAGGAAAAGGTACTTTAACTAGTTGGCTACTGGGCGATGGTGCTGTGGTGATGGCGGAGGCAATTACCAATGAGGCAATTCCCCCTTTGGAAGGTGAGACAGAACCTGTGCGGGCAGTCTCTCATGGGGCCTCCATTAGTCCTCTGCTTAATCAGGAGCCTTCAGAAAATAGGGCCTGAGAAGTGGACCCACTCATCTTCACGATTGAGTGAGGGCCATTGACATTCACGGAGAGATGGACAAATAGATCTGACCTATTGACTCTATTAAAAAGGCCCTGGCCCTGACAGCCGTATCGTCAAGCAACTTTGGCTTTGTGGAGCCTGTGAAAACGGAACCGTACAAAAATGTCGACCTGGGAACTGAGACGGCCGAATATGCCGACTTTTCTTTTTTTCTTTTTAACCCCTCCCTTACACCATATATATATGTGGGGGGCTTAAGTGTATAATATTAATATCAGGGAGATGCAGGGGGGGGGGTCTTTCCCCGCATATATATGTGGTGTAAAGGGTTAAAAAAAAGTCGCCATTTCCAGCCGTCGCAGTGATCACATAGATCCTGTGAAAACAAGTGGGGGTAATTTCACAAGACAAGAGTCCATTGTGTGGCAATTGAAGAGCCATTACTTATCTGTGCTCATCAGGCCTCCATACTGAACATGGCATATGTGGTTAATTGTCCTTCCCATGTTGTTTGTCAACAGGTTAGAGCTGTGCCCACCCAACATAGTAAGTCCGAAAAAGCCAAAAGCTAAAACAGGATTGCCAAACTTGCATGAGGACTCTGAGGATAATGCTTTAGGGTGAGAATGCTTCAAAAGGTTTTTGTTGAAACAACTGACTGACAGTAAGTGAACCTGGAAGATTGCAAGCTCGAACCATAGGGGCCCTAAACATTTCCTGGCAGACAATGGGTCTCTCCCACTTTTACTTGAACATGATATTATTGTCTCCAAGAGACATGGTACAGATGCATGAGTAACTCTTATACCACGAATTGGCTGATCTGGGTACCAACGGACTGCCCTATGTTGGTCTACTAATTGGCATAAAACAAAAATGGTGTACGTCCACTCCGAGACTGCCAACTAACAATAGAGATGTTTTGTGCATCGAGATTCTTGTTAAGAGTAAAGGAGTGTCGGTGGCCATGTTACTGATTAATGTCTAGCTCCTCCTGATGTAACTGACTTAGATAGTATGCATGACTGTATGGACACCATTTGTATTGCCTGGCCATCCCATGATTTTATTCTATTGGTGCGGGATTTGAATCCGAGATGTAGGGACCCTGATAATTGTGCTAATTACAGGAATGTTAATGCAGACAGCATTAAGGTTAAGAAGCGCAGGAAAAGTATGGGCGTGCAGTGCGTGAAATATCTAAAAGAATGTGAATTGATCATGTTCAATGGCAGTGTACCTGGCTTCTGTACGAAATTTGGATTACTTCTTTAAAAAGTAACACTTGTGTGGAGCTGGTAGATTCTCTTGAGGTGCACAAGACTGAGAATAGTGACCATTCCATCATAGTGTTGACGCTGTCTATGCTGGGGGCTCACACTAGGGATGAAGGTGGAGGGGCAGTGGTAGCTAACCATTCAGGCAACTCCCGGCGGCAGACCTAGCCAAACACTTCATTTGCATATAGGTTGGCGAGGCAGATCTCTACCTTTGAGCTCACAAATTTCTTACGACTTGGTGTGAATTAAATGGAAGGGCGTCTAAAACAAATAGCGTCCGATGTGGGGACATGGGCGAAGGGCTCCCACCCATTTCCACTAAGCATTTCAATGTTTTTGATATTGAAAGCTGTGATGCCAAAACACAAATGAGAAGAGACATCAGGAAAGCCAAAGGGGGGAGGCTCGCTGGGGGTAGCGAAAACCATGATTAGGAAGATCAAATTGGGATATAGATCATGGTTAAAGAGATGGAGGCACTCGGCCAAAAAAGCCTGATGGCAACAAATGTTTGCCGCGTTATGCAGTAAGGCGCTGCAGTCAATATGACAGATGCTCACAAATGCTAAAGGGGGATAAAAGAAAGCACACAGTTAACCCCATTAGCGAGTTAAGGGGGCTCGAACATATAAAAAACGTCAATGGGCCCCCAAATAGTGTGACAGGCTGCAGTGGGATTAAGCATTCCTGCACATTATACAACAGTGTGGATGACATGTACTCCACCATTAGGTGCTTAAAAAGTTCTAGGGCTCCTGGGCCGAATGACTTGTCGAACGTGGTGCTAAAAGCGGATCAAGGGCCATGGTCAAGAATGTTAAAAACATTATTTGACATGGTTGCAGGGAAGCTGAAATAACTGGGTCTTGGCATACTACTTCCCGTATACAAAAAAGGTGATAGAAATCTACCAGTGAGCTATAGATTGATCTCACTCCTAGACGTGACTGGCAAATTGTTTGCTTCCTTTGTATTGGTCGCACTTCAAAATTGGGTGACTGAGGAAAACATTCTAGACCCACTGCAGACAAATTTCCTCCCTGGTTCCGCTATGACCCATAATATCCGACTGCTTGATAAAATGATACAGGAGACTGCGGTCAGGGGCACCGCAGCCCTGTATCTGATTTACGTCCACTTTAATGCAGCATTTGATACTGTCAATCATACCATCTTGTGGCACAAATTGAGACAGCTGTGTTGCCCTGATTGGCTGCTAGCACTCCTAATTGGTTTACACACAAATACGGGGGTGCAGGCGTGACTTAATAATGCAGGTGCTTGGTCTCACCTCGTGAGGACCAACAGGGGAGTCAAGCAAGGTTGTGTGCTGGATCCCCTGTTGTTTAACCTCTACTTGGAGGAGCTTCCATCACAACTGAATTTGGTCAGCTGTCCAGCAAGAGTAGGATCCAGTTCACTCTCCAGTATGTTGTATGTGGACGACCTGGTCCTTATGGCCCGGACCGCCAGGGGAATTCAAGAAAAGTTTACCTCCCTCATGAAATACGCCAATATAAATGACCTTTGCATTAATATGAGCAAAATCAAAGCTATGGTTTTTGCCAGGCATAAAATAAATTGTATTGTCCTGAGATCCCATCTTGGAAACATTGTTTGTTTAATTGTTTAACTGTTTAACCATTTGTATTGCGCGCCACACCCGAAGGTATAAGGGTGCAGGAGCAGCAAGGTTATTCTCAGCTTGGTAACAGTGCTGTACAGTAATTTGCAGTGTGTACATAGGTTAAAGCAGTTGCGATGGATACCGTGATATACAGTTAACAAGTATACATATTTATATAATATACAAAGGCAAAGTAGGTTATCGGTCATTGTTCTTTATCCACTGAATGTAGTTACGTCTAAAGTGATGGTAGGTTTGAGTTGTCGTTAAGGAAGGTGGTAGGGAGTTCCAATGTTGGGCTGCTTTCACCTGGAAACTATTGCCACCCGTTTTGGTTCGTTTGAACCTGGGAACCGTGAATAAGTTTGCATTGGTGGTTCTGGTAGGCCTGTTAGGGGTGTATCTTTTTATTCTGTCGGCTAAGTAGCGAGGGGCTGCATTGTTAAGACAATTGTGTGTTAAGGAGGCTACTTTGAGCAGGATTTTGTCGGTGGTGGTGAGCCAGTTATGTGTTCTCCTGATGTTGGAAATGTGTTCTCTCTTGGGGATCCTAAGCGCTGCTCTGAGAGCATTGTTTTGCAGTGTCTGGATTGTGTTAGTAACCTGTTTGTTGGCTCCTACATAGAGGGCATTACAATAGTCCAGTTTTGATAGTACAAGGGCTTTGGCTAGGGTAATGCAACTCTGGGTGTATAGGAAAGGTTTGGCAGCTCTTATTAGCTTACATGTGTAGGCTGTGGAAGAGGCCATGGACCTAACCTGTTTGTGGAAGGAGAGGGAAGAATCAGTAGATTCCTAGGGTTTTCACTTCCTTGGCTACCTTGATAGAGTTGCCATCTATAATGAAACTGGTGTAGTTGTAATCCAGTTTGTTTAGGTTTGGGGTGGAACCGAGGATGATCAGTTCAGTCTTGTCATCATTCAGGCATAGACTGTGGGAGGCCATCCATGCTTGGATGATGAGGTACACCCTGTTCACCAAGGCCAAATCCTTATTGTAATCTCCCATCAACGGGATGAGGATCTGGGTATCATCGGCGTAACTAGTGTAGGTGATACCCAGACCGTCAAGATCATCAAACAGCGGCTTTGTGAACACGTTGTACAGTGTGGGGGAGACGCATGAACCCTGTGGGACCCCGCAAGTGATGGGGATGAGGTCATTGGAGGCTGAAGTGGAGAAGACACACATAGATCTGTTACTCAGGAACGACTCAATCCAGCCGATGGCTTCTTGGGAGAAATGTGCAGCCGAGTCTAAGTGGTTGCATAGAATTTTGTGAATCCCCAGATCGATTTCTGCGGAGAAGTAGTAAAGCAGTTTTCCCATTATCTCTCAGAGTGTCGATTTGAGCCTTGAGATCAATGAGAGCAGTTTCAGTCCCATGTTGGGGTCTAAAGCCTGATTGCCGGATTCCCAGGAGAGGGTTTTGTTCAAGGTATTTTTGTATTTGTTGATAGGTCATCTTATCTAAGATTTTGAGCAAGAAGGGGACGGTAGTGATGGGTCTGTAGTTAGTGGGTATAGACAGGTCTAGGGAGGGTTTTTTGAGTAGAGGGAGAACCCAAGACTCTTTGAGGTTGTTGGGGAGGATGCCTGAAGAGAAGGAAGCGTTAATGAGTTTGGTAATGAATGGAGAGAGGTCTCTTGCTGCCTCTTTAATGATTTGTGAGGGGCAAGGGTCGCCCTGACAATGTGATGCTTTAAGGCTGAGGATGATTTTTTCCACTTCTAATGTAGAGACTTTGGAGAAGCTGAAACGGGTGAGTGGGTTGAGTATAGGGTTCTGGGGTGTTGGGGAGTGTTAGAGGAGTTGGTAGATTTAGTTAGGGATTCTTTCTTGTTGTTGATTTTGATTTGCAGGCCTGCGACTTTGTTGGAAAGGGCATTTTGGACACTGGTGCACCATTGTTTGTCTTTCACACATGTGTCTGGGACTAGGACAGGTGTTTCCAGCTCTTTGATGATGGTAAACAATTCTTTAGTACTAGATTTGGCTTGTGATATTCTCTGGTTATATGAATCTTGTTTAGCAATTATGATTTCTTTTTTGTATGTCGAGGCTATTTTATTGAGGATCAGCTTGTTGTTGTCTGTAGGTGATTGTCTCCAGGATTGTTCCTTTTTGCGTTTCTCTAATCTTAGAGCTTTAAGTGGGTAGAGAATCAATTGTTCAAATGTTTTTTTGGCTTACATTTTCTCAGATTTAGCGGTGCAATAGAGTCTAAGGCTGAGCGCATGATTTTGTTGTAGCCTTCTACGAGGTAGTGAGGATTAGAGGTAGCTGAAAGTTGGTTCAGAGTCGGGAGAATAAGGGGGATGAGTTTTTCCACAGTAATGTTTTTCTTGCTTCTCGTAGGGATAACTGTGGCTAGAAAATTATTGATGATGGGGCTTGAGGCTTCAAGGGCGAAGGTGGGGAGATGGTGGTCGGACCATGGTTGAGGGGTGTTGGCAGTGATGGAGGCCACACAGTTATGGTCTGCTACCCAGTCGAGGGTTCTCCCTTTGCTGTGGGTAGGGGTGGATACTCTTTGGGTAAAGCCTACATTGAATATGTGGAGAGTTACTCGTATTTGGGTCTGGATGTGAGGACAAGTGGAGATTACCTTATCATTAAAGAGGGAAAAAAGGCAAAGCCTGCCAACTCACTATATTGATAAATAATTCTCTAAGCAAACTGCAGGCTACTCTGTTGGGAGCATCCTCAGGCTTTACAAGCAGTGTTTCTGCCCTGCAATATTACACAGGCTGGAGGCACTTGCCATGAGTGACTTGAAATGGCTCAATATTTTGGAGGGTGCCTTGTGAAGGAGAATACTGAACTTGGCGCCCTCCACCCAATGGCATATATACGTATGGAGTTCGGCCTGGTTTCGCTCAGTAGCCAGCAACTATGATACAGAGTCTATAGGTAAGAGCAGAAAATGTGGCTTAGTACAGTAGAACGAAGAATGCTTTGCTAGTATTAACTGGTCCCCAGACTTTGAAAGGGGTACCAGATTTGAGATAATCAAGAATATATCTAAGAATAAAGTAGAACAGTGGGGTTGGACCGAAAATTATGATTATCTGAACAACCTACACAATTTTAAGTATGTGCTAGCATAACTCATTCATATCTTAGAATGCAACCATAGTTACTACAACGTTACAGCCCGGAGGTTCAAAACGTAATGCTTCGAATGCGTATTAATCAACTACCATTTCTGGTGATACAAGGCGCCTACACCAAGATACCCATTGCGCACAGGATATGCTGCATGTGCAGATAGCAGGGTAAATTAGAAACTGCTCAGCATGTTTTCACCGAGAGTATAAGGCTGGGACCTACTTACATGTGTACGCTGGGGCAGTTTGTGAGCCGTTACGATTCCATCAGGACGGTCCAATTTTGGAACTGTCTGAATTTGGACTCAGAATCAGTTCATATTGAATAATATTGCCTGCGGTAACAAATTAAGAAACCAATTACCTTTCTTGAGGAAGAATTGCACCTCCGAATGTTTGCTAATTGGATTGCCTGTTTGTAATATAGATCAACTTTTATACTTTGCATCCTATTTTATCCCATTGATGAATTTTCAGTGATGTATTTTATAAACTGTTGTTTTATCTATTTGTCTATCTAGAGGCTTTTAACAGTGGATGAATGATTGTAGTGCAATTTGGAGCTGCTGTTGTTGATTGTTGACATTTTATGTATTCTATGTGCTTTTATGCTTCTTAAAAGTTGAGATTTGTAAAAGTTCTCATGAACTAAAACAAATTAATGAATGAATTAAATTCAAAGCAAGTCTTAGTTTGTATTTTAATTTGATCACCATTGCATTCTTGCCAAAGTGAGTTTTTTTGGGGAATGTATGCGGCTGATGATTCAGCTTTCCCCTCTTTATAGTGCCAAAGGGCTGAGAATGGCCACCTGATGTGGTTATTGTTTCACATGTGGGAACCTTGGTGTGGGGCCTTTGGATTGGGTCAGCGGAACTGTGACTTCATTCCCCTGATGTGCTTGTGGCTCTGTAGACTTCCGAGTCACCAGTATGAATGCTGAGGAATTAAGTATGGGGATCAACATCTTGGTTTGACGCTTCTGGTTCCAAAGTGCACAGCGCACGGGATATCTTCTCCACAAACCAGGCCTCTGTGAGGTGACCGCGTGAGCAGGACTTTGTCTCCCTGATAGTCTCTTTCTACCATCTCTGTGGCAATAGTTGCACTGATGCAAACATGAGGTGGAGTGTATATCTGGGAAGCAGACATTCTGAATGCTTTTGGAGAACGTATTTCCCCAGGAGGGATGGATAGATTTTTAAAAATCTAACAGTCATATCCTTTAAATGTGGAGTAACCCAAAGTGCCTTCATGTAGCGATCCCAGGTATCCTAGCTGTGCAATCATAAGGGTAGTGAGGGAATCCTGTGCACATTGACCCCCCATGCCCAGCATCACTGTGCGTGAGACAGTAACCTGCCCCCTTGAACAACACAACCATCTCCCTTTGGGACAGGCAGGCGTCCGTGCCACAGTGGTATATCACCCTGCCATGGACAGGTCCCTGAACCTGACCATTTGTCAAGGGCGCCCTTACTGCAACCTATTACTGTATCTACCGACTTTAGGAACTCAACAGTGTGCTCTATTGTTGCATCATGTTACAAAAGCAGCCTGTCACCCAAGATGCCAGAAAACTGAAGACCTGTTATGGATCTAGTTTTGGTGGCCGACTCTGTTGCTGTTCTTCAGTGTGTTCTGACCTGAGCACTATGGCCCAGATTAAACGATTGTACAGCAAACTTGTTGGATTGTTACAGTGGTGCAAGTGCCAACAGTAACATGGCATACAGTGTCCCTGAAATGTATTGTTGAGCTATCTGAATGTATGGGGTACAACAATACCGCACACAGTTTTTACCAAGGTTGGATATTTCATATCATGCCCAGAGTTGCCCTGCACAGACGCTTTGGCCCACTTGTTTTTTCAGCATACCTTTAAGGCCCGGGACTTCTCATGGGGATCTTGTTGGACGTTAGCGTGCAATTTTTTGGCCCTGGAATCCCTGCTTGATATTGATCTTTGCTTTTCATCTGCATATCCTCTGCAAATCGATGGGCAGACAGAATGGCAGAATCTGATGGTTGAACATTATCTGCAGTGCTTAATTGCTGAACCTGTTGGATTGGTTGTTCTTATTGGGTACGACACAGTTTGCGTATAACATTGCAACACAGTCCTCATTGGAGGCTTGCTCGGTTTCATGCCTTTCAAGAGTACCATCCTTTTCGTGATCCATGTGGCACTTCCTGTTGCAGAGGGCAACCAAATAATGCATGGGCATCCAGTTCAGATCGCCATATACAACTATTTAGTGTTTGTATTTGTATATATTTGAAATGTATATTGTGCCTTAAACCAAAGCGCTGGGCATAGCATCAAAATGGTACAATAATGTGAAGTTTAGCAAAAAGAGTCAGTTATGTCAACCATGCTGGAGAAGATGAGATTTCAACAATTTATGAAACACAGAATAGAAAGAGATAGAAAGTAGAGGAAAAGGAAGAGCATTCCAGTGCAAAGGGGCAAGAAGAGAACATTTGTGAAAGCGTGACTGCGCACATGGAGGACGAGGAACTACAAGGAGAAATTGAGAACTAGAGCGGAGAGAACGAGACGGGGTATTGAACAAAACCAGAGAGGAGAGAAAGTCAGGTGCAAGACTATGGAGAGATTTGAGGACGAGAGACAAGACATTGAGTTCAGCTTGAAAGGAGAGCCAGTCAAGAGTGAGATGAGCAGAAGAAATAAAATTGCATAGAGCCAAATGAAGAATTACACAAATAGACGCATTAAAAACAGATTTCAATGGAGAAAGCTGAGTAAGAGGAAGTCCAAAGAGTGCAGTAGAACAGTAAAAAAGGCGTGAGCAAATTAAGGAAGATATCAGTAGCTTAGTAGCATCAAAAGTCAAGAAGGAACAGACTTTTTGCATGTTATATAAGTGAAAGGGACAGGCGCGTCAAGATACAGAAATTTGATGTTTAAAAGATAGAGCAGTGTCAAAGTAAAGTCCCAGATTATGAGCAGTAGATGAAATTGGAAGCTGAGAGGGGGAGAATAAAATAAAGGAGGAGAAGGAATGGTATTAGAAGGAAAGAAAATAACTCTAGTTTTAGCAGTATTAAGTGTAAAATAATGAGAGGACATCAAGATTTAATTGCAAGTAGGCAAGAAGACAATTGATTGTGTACATCAGAGGAAAAAGAAGAGAAAGACAGTAAAAGCTGAGGGCCATCAGCATAGAAATTATGTGAAAAACCAAAAGAAGAAATGACTTCAGCCATGGGTGGAGTATAGAGAGAGAAAATAATTGGACCAAGAACAGATCCTTGCGGGACACCGTGGGGAAGAGAGAGAGATAGTCAGAAGCTGTCCCGGCCCAGGAAACCAAAATGTCCTATGGGACAGGTAAGACCTAAACCATGAAAGAAGAGAACCAGAAAAGCCAAAGGATAAGAGGGAAGCAAGTAGAAGTGAGTGATCGACTGTGTGAAATGCGGTGGGTAGTTCTAACAAAATGAGAAGAGAGGAGTGCTTAGAATAACGTTCTGTAAGCAAATAATTCAGAACTGATAGAAGAGCCGTTTCAGTAGAATGCAAAGAACGAAATCCTGACTGAAATAGGGGAAGAATAGAAGTATTAGACACAAAAATAGAAACTTGAGAGTAGACAAGACGTTCTAGTAGTTTAGGTAGATAAGGTAAAAGAGAAATAGGACGAGAGTTAGAAGCAAGAGAGGGACCTGTTTTTGATTGTCTTAGAAGCTTACAAAAAATAAGCAGACACACGTCATAGCAATGCTCCTGAGTATAAGGACAGGGAAAAGGTATGGCGGTCATAGCAACATTTACAAATGTCTAGTTCTCATAGGCTATCGTTCAAATAAGTAGACCATATCCAAATACCAATGTCATCAACACTCTGGTGGGAGGCTTGACCTTACCTTTATCCTGGAAAACATATCCTGTATTGCCTGTTTCCCTCAAGCCCAGCCTGTAGAACACACTTCTTCTAATGTGACCAGAGCCTATGTTGGTGGATGGGCGGACCAATATGAGGTGAAAGTCACACTTCAATCAAGTGTTTTACATGGCCATGTTTGGTGGTGGGGTGAGCCGCAACACATCTAGAGTCTCTTCCCTATCCTCATTGAAGGATTCTGGTGTCTAGACAGGCTGGTAGGAACAGGTCTGGATGGAGATATCTGCTGACTGGGCTGGCAGACAGGTTTTTTAGCAGGGCTGGCTAGACCGATTTTGCTGGCTGGGTGGGTGGTGCTGCCTAGGCGATGGGCTTCTTCTTCCCTTTCTTTCCTTTGGCTGCATTAGTGTCAGCTGATTATTGGAGGGCTTTATTCCCTGTTGTTGTGGATGGTGCAGTCGGGTATTTCAATGTGGTGGTCAGTGGGGTGTGTGTTGCGGGGTGCGGTGTGGTAGTTGCTTGGGTGCCGGACATTCCATCTTCATAACTGGCGTGTCCTCTGTGGATATACATGGATGAGATGATGTGAGTATGTATTCTACCAATTACTTCACTGGGGCATGTAGTCATTTGCACAGCATGACTCTCTGTACTCTGATCCTACATGTGTGGGCGGGTAGGTGGTGTGCACATGCCATATCCCAGCCTCTGAGTTTGGGATTCATTTGTGGATTGCCTGCTGGTGCAGGGCATGTGTGCCTGGTCTGGGGTTGGTACTGGTGGATCCTGGAACTGGGTCTGTTGGGTATGGTGATGGGTGCATGTTATTGCAGTTGTATACACAGAGCCTTCACATTTCTCCGGGCAATGCATGAGAAGGCCACCCAGTCCCACTCTTTTCCTTTTTCTTTAAGAAACGTTTACCCTTTTCTTTCCCATTTCAAATGGATGGCAACTACAAGTCCCATAATTAGAAGCAAAAAGAAGACTGAATGGACTTCCCAGGCATGGCCAAGGTGACCTGAAAGCTCTGCATGCAAGTTTGCTGAAATGTGATGATCTGGCAAATGCCTGCTCTTCTTATTGTCCAGGTAGGCTTCCACTTCACAATACATCTTACATGCGATACCGCAGGCCTTCCGTCCCACGTCCTTTACATGAACTAATGCTGTACTCGCCACCTGCAGCCCAGTCCGAACCTCTGCAATACTGGTTCCAGTAATGCCTGTGATGCCCACCACAATGGCAGCCTTTCCCTCTCAAAGTAGCATACAAGAATATGGCAGCGAGCCCACTCCAGTGGCTGTGCAGTCCTGCTTATGTGCTGATAGGATGGCGCATACTCGCAACTTCAAGTCATGATATGGGCATGCGCAGACAGCTGCAACTTTGTCACATAACCTGTCCCATAGCTGGTCGGAATTGTACGAACGGACTGAAAAAAAAGTCTGAACGCACAAAAAGTCAGAAAAATGCTACCACCAAAGGTTTGAACACCAAAAGTTTGTACCTTTGGTGGTAGCATGCATTGAAGGTAAGTAAAAAAAAAAAGACTGCAGGGGATGCAGGGGTGTCCCCCGCAACACCCCGCTCACCATACTATATAGTATGGTGAGCGGGGGTTGGAAGGGACAGCCCGCTGCACACCGACATAAAAACAAACGGGGGCTACGGGGGTGCCCCCCACAATGCCCCGCTCACTATACTTTACAGCAGGGGAGTTGCTAGGTCTGGAAAAGACCCGGGGCTAAGCTGATGTCGGAACTGTTGGGGCTGGGGGCTAGCTAGTCTTTTGGCTGTAGCTCCTGAGATTCTATCCGGGGCTACAACCAAAAGATCAGGGGCTATAGCCCCCTTAGCCCCCCCCTAGCAACGCCCCTGCTTTACAGTATAGTCAGCGGGGGATGTGGGGGAAACCCCTGCAGCCTTCTGTCTAAAAAAAAAAAAAGAAGAAAAGGACCCTGCAGCGCCGGTTCCCGATCACAGAAGTATACAGAAGTGAAAGGGAACTGGCGCCGCAGGGAGGCAGCCTGAAGAAAAGGTAAGTAGGGTTTGTTTATGTTGGAGGTGTGTGGGTGGGGGTGTGTTGAAGGTGTGGGTGCGGGGTGTGTTGTGGGTGTGGGTGGGGGTGTGGGTAATGTAGTGATGTGCAATGTTTGTTTGCATGGGATATTTACGCACCTTTAGTGGTGCGTACATTTCCCATGCAAACTTTTCCGTTACAGACTTTACCCTGATGGAAGGATCACGCAGATCCAGCTGGAAACGTTTGGCAGGAGCAGTTTGGCCATCGGGTGGCTGAAAGCCTTGCTGCCTCTTTGGCAACAACCTGTGCTAATACAGGGAGCTCCTGGCCACTTACCTTGTGGTTCATCAAGCATCCATTGCCTCCATTTCCTCCAGTGGGGTCCCCAGATTTGGGACCTACTCATTTTCCCTTGATGGCATACTCTGTGTGAGATTTCTAATGGATTGTAATCCTGTGCTGGCTGTGTAGTGATGAAAGTCGGGTGTTTTTATGTGGAATTTAAATTCCAGTTACCTTCCTTAGACATTTCAATTTGGGGAAGTACATGATATGATGATATGATATGATATGGCATTTGTAACGCGCCTATACACAAGTGTTTCAAGGCGCGACGAGGCGGGGGGGGAACAAGGGGAGACAGACAACGATCCTGCTAGGCCAGGTGTCATTCAGATCGCGCAAGTGCAAGGGTAGAGGAGAAGGGAAAAGTGCAGGGGAAAGGGAGAGGGGAAAGTGCAGTACAGGGTTAGTAGAATACAAGATAAATAATAGGGCCAGCTGGTGGCAAGTGCAAGGTAAGTGCTGGGAGGAGGGGATGTAGGATACAGAGACAGTCCCATAGTGCAGGGAGGCAGTGCAGGGAAGAGTGGCTGGGCGAAGGACCGAGATCGGTCAGTGGCCCAGTTGCAGATTCAGTGCAGGTTCAGTGATTTTAGCAGGGGAGAGAGGGAGAGAAAGCGGAGGCAAAGAGGAAGGTTTTGAGGTGCTTCCGGAACCAGAGATGGTTCTCCTCAAGTTTCAGGGAGGCAGGAAGGCTGTTCCAGAGGGAGGCCCCTGCTGCAGAGAGAGATCTACCCCCAACTCGTTGCTTGGAGAAGCGGCTGACCCTGAGAGAGTTGGAGGTGGATGAGCGAAGAGCTCGAGAAGGAAGATATTTAGGAAAAGAGAGTTGAAGGTATTTTGCCCCAAGGTCCCAGCAAGCCTTGTGGACAATGCAGAGGGTTTTGAACTTAATCCTCGCAGCCACTGGGAGCCAGTGTAGTGATTTCAATCCTGGAGAGATACAGTCCCTGGGCTTGAGGCCAAGGACAAGTCTCGCAGTCCTGTTCTGGATGAGTTGCAAAGGGCGGAGAGTAGAGGCAGGCAGATTTAGATAGAGGCTGTTACAGTATTCCAGCTTTGAGAGAACCAGGGCTCTAGAGACAGTGAGGATACCTCTGAGGAGGTGTAGCTGGTAGTGTGACTTCTTAGAGATGTCAGATATGTGAGGAGAGAAAGAGAGTGTGGAGTCGAAGATGACCCCGAGGTTTTTTGCCTTGTAGGTAAGAGCAGGAAGAGGGCCAAGGGAGGCCGCCCAGAGAGCTGCAGGGAAGGAGGGAGTGGGTGTGCCGATGAGTAGAATCTCAGTCTTACTGGCATTAAGGCAGAGGTCTTTGGCGGCACACCATTCATGGATAGCAGAAAGACAGTCAGAGATGAGGGAAGGAGAAGAGGAGGCCGAGGGTAGCCTGAAAATGAGCTGGTTATCATACGCATAGCACTGAAAGTTGGGACAGAGAGCGGCGATGCAGTGGGCAAGAAGTGCCAGATACTGGTTGAACAGCCAGGGGGAGAGGTTAGATCCCTGGGGGACACCACAGGTAGAGAAAAAGATGTCAGAGAGGAAGGACCCCAGTTGGACCTGGGAGGGTCGATTGGAGAGGAAGGAGGTCAGCCACGCCAGAGCCTGACCAGTGATATACAGGTTATCATGGAGACGGTTGAGCAGGATGGTGTGGTTGACAGTGTCAAAGGCAGAAGAGAGATCGAGCAAAATGAGAACACAAGGGGTGTTAGAGTCAAGGTTTGAGAGTAGGTCCTCACGGATGTTCAGGAGAGCAGTTTCCGTGCTTCTGGCAGCTCTGAAGCCAGACTGATGGTCATGAAGACTACCAACAGATTCAGCATGGAGGTTAAGCTGGGAGATGGCCAGTTTCTCCAGGAGCTTGCCCAGGAAGGGAGTGATAGAGATTGGGCGATAGTTAGCTGGGCGGGAGGGGTCGGAAGAGGGTTTCTTAAGAAGGGGGTGCACAAGGGAGTGCTTGAGGGGGGATGGGAAGACTCCAGAGGCGAAGGAGTGATTGCAGAAGTCAGCCAGGGCAGGAGCCAAGGAGTCGATGTGGTCCTTGATAGTTTTGGAGGAACAGGGGTGGACCTGTTTTGATGAAACTTTCATAGATCGGACTTCTCTCGAAACCTCGTCAGCAGAAAAAAGGGGAAAGGCAGAGAAGGAGGGAGGAGGGGTGGCTGCAGAAGGGCCAGAGGAAGAGCAGGGAATAGAGAGGGGGAGGTGATAGGAGGAGAGTGAGGACAGGATGTCCTGAGTTTTTTAAATGAAGTAAGAGGCCAGTGCCGTGCAGAGGGCCTGGGAGGGGACAGGAGAGGTAGAGACTGCAGCAGGGTTGGCCAGCTCCTTGCAGATTTTAAAGAGTTCAGCCGAATGGTTAGATGCCGCAGAGATGCAGGCTTGGATAAGGGCTCTCTTCTTGGTGAGAACGGAGAGCCGGTATTGCCTCGCCCAGCCCTCTGGGGGTACCTCCGGCCTACCTCCGGCACGTGATGTCCTTCCGCCGCGTCTCCCCGGACTGGGGATTCAGGTCCTTCGCCCCAGAGACCTCCGTCAGCAGGCATGTCTGGTGGATCAGGTTCGGGCGGGGTCTCGGTTTGTGAATCACCCAGTTTCTTGAAGAAACTCACGTTTCGGGTGACAGCCGACCGTCCATCCGAGGCCGTCACCATGGATCCTTTCACTGCCACTACATCCAAAGGCTCCGGTTCATAGGGGAGCGATAGCTTCCCGTGAGGGTGTCGATTCCGGATCAGGACCTCATCTCCCGGTTCAAGTCTTTGAGGTCGGAGACCCCTGCGCAGGTTCTCCTGTTCCGTTCGGACTCGTCTTTCAGCCTCCACCCGCGGACTATCGATGACCCCTGGTTCTTTCTCCCCCACTTCCGGCAGCAGTCCCCTGGGGCACCTCTCGAATAATGCCTCGGCGGGTGCCACTCCCGTGGCGGCATGTGGGGTGGTGCGGTACACCCGCAGAAACTGATAGAGGGCGCGTTGTAAGGATTGCCCCTGCCCCTGAGCAATTCGGAACGTTTTATTCAGGGTCCTCATCAGTCTCTCGGCGTCCCCGTTTGCACGGGGCCACAGGGGGGAGATCTTCCTGTGTTGTATTCCGCAGCTCTCCATCAACTCGGAGAACCGCTCACTTTGGAAGGGCGATCCGTTATCAGAGCATAGAGTGTGGGGGAAACCATGGGCCGCAAATATCTTCTCCATGGCCACCACCACATGCTCAAAAGCCACCGACTCGACGAACTCAACCTCCGGGTATCTCGAGTGTTCATCTACTATCACCAGGAAGTGAGTGCCCACTGATGTTGAACCAAAGTCAGCGTGGACGATCTCCCAGGGCCTCGTGCCACGGGGCATTGCCTCAATTGCAGGTTCTCGTTGCAGCGGAGAGGCCGCCTGACACCATACACAGGCCGCCACGAAGTCGTCCACCCTTTTTTCCAACTCCGGAAACCAGACTTTCGAGCGGAGCCGCGCCTTGGTCTTAGCGGCGCCCTGATGTCCATGATGGGCGAGACTGATTACGTCGCTCACCTTCGACCGTGGAATGACGATCCGGTCACCCCGGAGTAACAGCCCTGAGTCGGAGAACGACAACTCCTCCTTCACCTTCCACAACTGCTCCAGCGCTGTTTTGGCTTCCTGGGTGCACCCGGACACGGCTCCGAGGACGGACTTCCAGGACCCACTGTGCATTGTGTCCTTCAAGATCCGAAAACACTCGTCCTCAGCCGCAGCAGCCTCCAACTCCTCTAGGGACATCGCATTTGGCGTTGCCGCCTCCACCACCATTCGTACATAACTGTCCGCCTCTTCTCTGCAGGTGTCATGTCCATCTCCCCCATCTACTCCCGGATGACGCGACAGGTAGTCCGCGGCATTGTTGGCCCCCGGCCTATATACCAGGGTGACTGAATACTCGAGGAGGGCGAGCATCCACCTCTCAATTCTAGCTGGTGGCTTTGACGATGATCCCACTAGAATCGGAAGCAGCGGTTTGTGATCAGTCACCACCGTCACTGGACGTCCCAAGACATAGAGCCGGAAATGCTTGCAGCCCCACAGCACTGCCAGGGCCTCCCGCTCGATCTGGGAGTACCTCTGTTCCGTTTCGGTGAGCGCTTTGCTTGCATATGCCACAGGTCGAATCGTCCCGCTGCGGTCCACTTGAGTCAACACTGCCCCCAGCCCGAAAGGACTCGCATCCACCACAATCTCCGATTCCAAGGCGGGGTCGAAAAACGCCATAGTATCTCCCGTTGTGAGGGCACCCTTAATGTCCTCAAAGGCGGCCTGTTCGAGAGGGCCCCAATGCCATGGTGACTCTTTCTTGGTCAGCGCTCGGAGTGGTTCGGATCTTGAGGCTAAGTTCGGGATGAACCGCCCGCAATACGTTACCATCCCCAGGAAGCTCCTCACGTCCGACACAGACTCGGGGGCCTTCGCCGCTTTGATGTCCTGCACCTTCTTCGGGTCTGGCGACACCCCCCCCTCCTTAAATATGAAGCCAAAAAATTCAATCGAGGGGCGCATGAATTCACACTTCTCTCTGTGCAGGGTGAGGCCCAACGATTGAAGTCGTTTCAGAGTGTCCTCGAGCCTCTTCATGTGATCCACTTCGGTTTTGGCAAACACCAGAATATCATCGCTGATGTTGAGGACGCCCTCTAGATCTGCTAGGGCGCCCCTGATGATGTTTTGGAACACTTCAGCGGCAGACGACACTCCAAAACTCAACCGCTTGTATCGATATAGTCCCCGGTGGGTGGTAAACGTTGTTATGTACCGGGACTCTGGATGAAGGACGACCTGGTGATATCCGGCTCGGAGGTCCAGCTTCGAGAACACTCGAGCCCCTTGAACATCAGCAATGATATCATCGATCGTTGGAGTAAGATGGCGTTCCCTTTTGATCGCTTTGTTGGGGAGCCTCATGTCCACGCAAATGCGTACCGAGTCGGGTTGCTTGGGCTTTCTGGCCACCACGATCGGGGACACCCAGGGGGTTGGGCCCTCAACCTTTTCGATGATGTCCAAGCTCACCAAATTGTCCAGCTCCTTATCGACCTGCTCCCTTAAATGAAAAGGTACTCGTCGGTGTTTCAATGCGATGGGCTGTACTGACTCATCGATGTGTAATCGAACTGGTTCCCCGATCATCTTTCCGATCCCACTGAAGAGTGCAGCATATTTGTCGAGGAGATCGTTAATGTCCTCCAGGTGGACGGAGTATGCAAAGCTGACGATACCTAAGGCCTCCGCAGCTGCGCAGCTGAGCAGGGTGTTGTTGCTCACCGGGGTCACATAAAATCGGGCCCTGATTTGCGAGCCATCATGTTCCACGTCTGCCACGAAGGCACCGTCGAGCGGTAGCGGTTCCTGACCCCCAAACGCAAATATGCGGGCCTTCGGTGCGACAAGACCCGGGAGGGGTTTGAGGGAGTCATAATGTCCTCTGGCCATCACATTGACAGAGGCGCCGGTGTCAACGAGCACTGGGACTGGGGAGTGATTGATCTCAACCATACATCTCGGCTGTCTCCGGCTTCTTCCTTTAAGTACTCCCACGCTTGAGACGAAAAAGATGTTTTCCTCGTCTTCCTCCTCGGCTCCTTCCGGATGGGACTCAACTTCCCCTTGTTCCACCTGGGCAATACTGGGCTGTTGGCTCTGGCGCGGAGCCCATGTCAGTGCCTGACCTCTCGGCACCATCACCGGCGTGGCTGCCCGACACACTCTCGAGAAGTGATCGGCCAGTCCACACCTCCCACAGGTTTTTCCAGCCGCCGGGCATTCTTCCATATGAGGGAGGTCGTATCCGCACTTCTGGCACGACTCCCCGGCTCTCCCAGCCCTGTCTCGGGGTCCTCCACCCGGGCGTCTCACTCCTTGGCCACCCCGCCACAGGACACACACCTCCTCCGACCTCACCGACCGAGACCCAGCTTCCATCTTGTTGGCTCGCGCCTCTGCCACCTCGTGGCACCTGCCCAGCTCCAAAATACGGGGCAGCGTGAGGCCCAGCTCTCTCAGGACTTGCCTCCTGAGCTTGCCGGAGGAGCATGCCTGGATTAGCATGGTGCGAATCATGTCGTCCGCATCCCCCCATGCACAACCGAGGGAGAGGCGGCGTAAGCGACCATAAAAAGTGTCCAGCGTCTCCTCCTCCTTCTGCTTCGCCGAGAGCATGACGAACCTCTCATAGTCCACGTTCGCAAGGGGAAGGAAGTGTGCGAGGAGGGCCGCCTTGGCCGCATCATAAGAGTTGTTGACAGGAGCAAGCGATTCAAATATCTCCTGGACTGTCGTTCCTGCCGAATACAGCATGGTAGCAATTCTGCTGTCATCATCCGTCACCTGAGCAGCCCTGAAATACATGTCGAGGCGACTCACCCATCTTCTCCATCGGGGCCCCATGCTCGAGGGTGGGCCTGACGCATCGAATTCCGGAATCGGCTGCAAGGCGGCATGGGCCGCGGGTGCTCTTGCTTGGGCCATAATGGGAAAACCCGGTTGTCCAGGTGGCGGTCCTGCAAGGACTTGGATCACGGGAGGTAGGGCGGCCTGTTGTTGAGCCGCTGCCTGGCCACGATCGCGGGGGAGGGACGCTGCTGCACCACCACTGTCCGAATCCTCAGAGTCGCCCATGGGCTTGAGCGCACAGGCACCCCCACCTACTGTCCTGAGGGCCGCAACTCAGACACCCACCGACACAGTGCAACTCACCCCTCCTTCCCGGGTACACAACAGTTCCAACACGGGGAGGTATCCGGATAAAGCACCAGTGGATGTCCAAAAACACAGTTATCCAGAGCAGCCAGGCTTGATGATGAAGAGGACAAAGAAGCAAAACCCACGGCACTCTGATGATGAAGGGGGCAAAGAATACCGTGGATCCACGTTGCCACCTTCCAAATGGACTTAGAAGTTCCAAAAATTGAGCCAAAGATGGTGGATTGGCCCTGTCACATCAGTCCTCTCCTGGCTTTCACACGACGTAAAAGACCCAAAAACAGGTCAAAATCCACAAATCAGACATGGGCGTGCAGGGTAGGCCTCCTGCTACTAATGTGTCCAAAAATTAGGCCTGTCGTAACTCCACGCTCCAAACCGGAGCCTCGTGAAGTTTCACGGCCTCTGAACAAAATGGCCGCCGGCCGCGTGTGCGTCCCGCGACCCGGCATGAGATGAAACGAAAATCCGATCCGCTTCGTTTAGAAAAAATTTATCTGCCAGATGTTTCACCACCGGGCCCGGGTCTCCCTCACCGCTTCGTCGCCACTGTTGGGGGCGGGTCGGAGCCCCCACGCGATGCCGCAAGCCCCCGACACCTGAAGGAACCACCAGACACCAGTCCTTCGTGTTCGGGCTTCCCGGTCGCTCTAACGCGGCCGGGAACGCCCCCTTTATTTATACTTGGGAGGCGGCGTGAAACGTCACGCCGCCGCGTAGGCCCGTCATCGGGCAGCGCCACAGGCGGCAGGCCAGTTTGTCAGAGGATGAACATGAAGCACGCCGTTTCCTCTCTGCCACCCTACACTTGCGATTTAGGGTGACGAGATCCGAGTCATATCAGGAGTTACATTTGGCTTTGGGCTTTAGGCGGATTCTCATGACAGGGGCAAGGATATCAAGAGTATATAGCAGAGTGGAGAGTGGAGAGGGCTGTGTCAGGGTGGGAGTCAGTCGAAGGGGGAGGGGGGCGAGAAGGTGGTAGCGAAAGCCTCAACTGACACGCGCTTCATGGGTCGGATGACAGTGATGAGGGTGGCTTTGCCTGTGGGGTAGGGAAGGTGAGGTGGGAGGATAGGAGAAAGTGATCACTCCAGGAGAGAGGAGTGGAGAGAGGGAAAGAGAGGGGAAGGTCAGAAGAGATCAGAGCATCAAGAGTGTGCCCTGCAGAATGAGTCGGCCCAGACGGGAGAATAGAGAGTGAGAGAGAGTCCAGAGGGTGGACAGGAGGCATCAAGGTGCATGTTGAAGTCTCCAAGAAAGAGGAGTTCAGTGGTTGAGGACAGGAGTGAGGAGGAGAGGTCCGCCCACTCGGAGAGGAAGGAGGAAATTTGACCAGGTGGCCGATAGACAGTAGCCGCGGTAAGGGAATGGCTAGGAGAGAGAGAGAGTTGGCAGACAAGGCATTCAAAGGAGGAGTAGGTCTGCGTAGGAGTGACAGTGGCAGGAATACTCAGGGAAGAAAAGGGCCACACCCCCACCAGCACGTTTGGGCCTGTGCACGTAGAGGATCTTGTAACCATCAGGTAGGAGTGTGTCAAAGCTGGTGACAGAGCTGGCCGTGAACCATGTCTCAGTGAGACCGAGGATGTCAAGGTCCAGTTCCTCAAGAAGGTGACAGATATCAGAGGAATGTTTGACGGCAGAGCGAGAGTTGAGAGTGGCAATGTGGAGAAGGTTGCCATCCTTGAAGGACTTCCGGGGAGGGGTACAGATCAGAGGTACGGCCTGTGGAGGTGAAGAAGGAGCACGAGAGAGGGCAGGGTGAGAGGGTGGAGGCAAGGTAGCCGAGTACAGAAAAGAGGGGACAGCAGGAGAGGGAAGGAAGTTGATGAGGCGCGGGAAGCGTCTATCAAAGAGGTGGAGGTTGGCCTGAGGGCCTTGGACTAAGACGATCCCATTAGTGTAGACATTAATGATGGCCTTAGAGGAGCGGAAGGGGGCCAAGAGGACATCCGAACGGGTGCCACCATTAATGGGAGAAGAGGAGAAGGGAGAGAGCACAGAGACCATATGAAGGGTCCGTAGGTCAGGGGAAGGCACGAAAAAGAGGATGTCAGTAAGAATTTCCTTGGAGGAGGTACTAGTGTAGGTGTCAGCGATAGGGAGGCCTGGGTTGGAGACCAGGATGTCCTTTTTAAACTTTTTCCTACCAGATTTAGTGAGGAGAGCAGGATAGTCAATAGAGATGCAGTTAGAGAAGATAGGCGAGATAGAGAGCACCATGGAATAAGGAGGGAGTGGGGGGGAAGACAGACGAGAGCAAGCGGACAGGAATGAGCGGCAGGCCCTAGTTTACCACATTTCAGAGCAACAGTAACACTTTGTGATTTGTCATATGATCTTTTTAAGCAATTTTATTTCTTTTTGCTTTTTTCTTTTTTACAGTTTATTTTGTTTTTCATTATAGCTTCTCCATATAGTTAACGTTCATCTCTAGAGATGATGCTTTTTGGTATTTCTTCGTGCAGACTACAATAGGTACAACAACATTAAGTATCAACAAGTAATAGAAAACATATGTGAAATGCATTTGTGAAACAATGTGCAAAATGAATAAATAAATCTTTAAATCATAGCAAATGTTAATACAATTAGACATTTAAACAGTTTATTATGTGTTTTTCTTCAAGAGTCTGTCTTGACCAATCGTTGGTCTTCAACCGGTCCTTTGGATTGGAGAGCTCTAGTTTGTCCTCCTGTGACAGCTGCTGGACTCAAGAAAGGGGACTGTGCTTCCTGCTTTTGGGCGTTTGCATTGTGCACTTGTCTTGCTTATAGTAGTGCATAGGATTTCCTCCGGTTGCTGAATAGCTGCGTGCACCTAGAGTAAGGCGGCATCTGACAGTGTGTTCAAAGCTGCGCAGGCTCCAGGTGCTCCACCCCGGTGCCTGTGTAGTCTGTGTTCATCGGTGTGGCAGCCTTGGATGATATTTGTTTATTACGCTTCCGGTATTGTTATTTCCAGATTTCTGATAATATCGGATGCAGTGTCAAATTCTTCTAGGGGAGGATGCCGTTGTGCGAGAACAGGCCGTGGTTCCTAAAGAACCAGCACCATTTCAACCTTCATTTGGCAGGGGGAACTAAAGTCTGATACACAAAGAGGGCTGGTCAATGCAAAGAATACCAAAGACACCAACTAAAGGCAAAGGGTCGATTAAAGTTTTTTTCCAGCCAAAGCCTTATCGGCTGCAGGTACCCTGTGGATGTTAGTTTGTACAGTATCTACTCAGATGGTCCAAAGGGTGATTTGTATAGCTTAATAGAGCATATTAATAATGACTCAAGTATAGGCCCTCCTAAAAAAAGCTAACCTAGACCCTAATGTCCCAACAAACTACAGACCCATAACGACAGTTCCGTTCCTCCTTAAAATCTTAGATAAAGCTGCCTATCTACAGATCGAATCCTACTTGGAGATTAATAACCTACTGGGAACTAGACAATCTGGATTCAGACTGAGACACGGAACCGAGACGGCTCTCCTTGATCTTAAAAAGCAACTAGATGAGCGTAAAGACAAAGGAGACATCTCCATTCTTCAACTCCTAGATCTAGCAGCCATATTTGACTTGGTAGATCACAAAGTACTATGTAACCATCTTAAATCGGCTGCCAACTTCTCTTCTAAGGCTACTGTGTGGATAAATTCATTCCTGGATAATAGAACTATAAGAGTCTTCTCGCCCACTTCAGCCGCTGACCCAGTTCCCATCACCTGTGGTGTTCCTCAGGGGTCATGTGTCTCCCCTACTTTGTATAATATTTTTACAAAAGCCACTCTTCGATATCTTGGACAAACTGGGTGTCTCATATACTAATTATGCTGACGACACCCAGATCCTCATCCCAATACAAGGAGACTACGACAAAGACACCAACCTCATAAACAAAATCCATCAAATCATTCAAACTTGGATGGCCACATACGGTCTATGTCTTAACGACGATAAAACCAAGCTCTTCACCATTGGATCCACCAGTTAACTAAACACACTTTCCCACATGTACAAATCCATCACTATTGTACACAAAATCAATGTAGCCAAGGAAGTTAAAACCTTAGGATTCTACTTAGACTCAGCTCTCAACCTCGACAAGCAAGTTAATGCCACAGCCTCAGCAACCAGTTACACCTGCAAACTAATTCATGCATGTAAACCATTTCTGTCTATGGACAGTTGCATCACCATTGCACAAGCCCTTATCCTATAGAAACTAGACTATTGTAACACACTTTATCTAGGCAGTAGTAAACACAACACTCATAAACTCCAAACCTTGCAAAACAATGCCCTTAGAACAGCACTAGGCATTCCCAAAGGACAACACATATCTGACCAAAGAAGAGCCGCCAACTGGTTGGCCATCAACAACCGAATCAAACTTAAAACCCTGAACATTACACACACTGTCTCAATAACAAAGCACCCGCATACCTCACAGAGAAATTCACCAAGCATACTTCCGAACGCCCCATCTGAAAGGCCCAAACCAATAGTATCAGAATCCCAAACTTCAATCTGAAAAGAACTGGAGGCTCAAGCTTCCCAGTATTAGCTGCACATCTATGGAACTCTATTCCGGATTCACCAAGAGCCACTCCCTCCTGGCTACACACCAACGACTGTTGACGCTTTACCTCTAAATGACCGGTCTCCACCGACCTAGACACCTCTATCCTCTCCCTATACCGTTTCTAATCCTATATGGCACCGATAACTGTAAATATATCCTGATATCCTGTATGTAAATGTAAGATATTTATGTAACTGTAACCTAAGATTTTCACAAGCACCCAGTTGCCTCTACAAATAAATAAACAATACAAACAATGCAATACAATAGGCCCTAGTAAAAGTATCTTACCGGTGGTAGAACCAAGGACAGGGGGGGACTAGAGGAGCTTGGTGACTATGCAACCGTCAGCCCAAATATTTGTGCCATGGTGCAGCAGCAGCCACTGATCCCAAATGTGTTCACAATCTTTCAAACTATGGAAGAAAAAAGGACCAAATGTCTGAGTCAAATGGGCACAAGTGGGAGGTTAGACTTGGTAATTGCGGACCAGAAATTAAGAACAAAAAGTGCTTTAAATTGCCAAGACGGGAAGATTTGGCCCTTGAGCAGCAACAGGTTACAGGGAAATCAAACGGGATACCCAAGAAGGAAGAAATCGCCTGTATAACACTTGAGAGAACTTTCCCAGTTAGAGGGGTTTTCCCTTTGAACAGGCAGTACATAATTGCACTATTTGGGGAAATTCAACAGTTAAAATCATTTACCATGAAAGATTTAGCCCAGCTGGAGTTTATTCATAGTGGTCGAGTAGATGTAGTAAGGCTTGATTTTTTCTCCAAATTGGTAAAAAATATTGTTTTGTCAGAAGCAACAGCGTTTAATCAACTGGGCTATGTAATAGCCTATGCAGTTGAGCCGGTATAGTGTTGGGTGTAAGTGCAAATATAACATCAAGCAATCAGGTATTAGTAATTCAAGTTAAACATGCAATGGACACAGAGAAGGGGGGACTTTTGAACTATACGATGGAAATAGTTTTAACATACAAATGGGTTTTCATCCTGAACTTGCTGCATGGGAAAGGTATTGATACACAAAAAGAATGCTGAAGTGCTACTGTAAAACTGTCCTCATGGAACATGCCTGGATTCAAGCATCTTCAAACAAGTTACGAGTTATGGTCATCCTCTGACACAGCTTGTCTCCAGGACACCTGGTTGGTTGATATGCCTTTGTTGAAGGTTTTGAAATTTGTTTTGAGCCAGTGAGAAAGGGATGTAGAGGCCAACCTTAATGTGGCTTGCTGTGCAGATGGATTCTGGTATTGTTACCGAAAAGCTGGAAGTGGGTATGAGTGAAATTCTGGGAATAACATTGAAATGGTGAGATATTGTAAGCTTGAAACATAGACTATGTATCATCAGAAATGTATACTATAACCCCACCATTATGGCCCTAAGAGACCTACTTGAAACAATATCAGTGATACTAGGGGTATACTCATTAGAACGGACACAAGTTTAATTCTTGTTTGCGACTTGAACAGTGAATGTATGGAAGCCACTTGTCATAATAATGAACGGTGCAAAAGGTATCCCAGGATTTGAGAGAGAGGGAGAGTTTTTCTAATGTTTTTAGATGAATGGGAAATCTCAGCGTTAAATGGTAATTTGTTGGGAGATATCGCGCCCAATTACACATGGTCAAACACAGTAGCAAAATCTATGTTAGACTATGTGTGTGTTTCGAGTGAGTTGGTGCTTTTCTGTAGTAGGCTGCAAGTCATTCACGACAGGGGTAGTGATCATTGTCAAATTATCCTAACCCTGGATTGGTATTATAAAAAGGCAATGAAGGCTTTAGACCTTAGTATTGAAGTAAGACCAAGAGACCAGGCAGTTATTTGGCACACATGAATGGAATGTAGGTTCAACTCAGAGGTTGAAGCCCATTATAACAGTCAGGGTTTTGCAAGGGTTTGGTGCATATTTGCAGCATGTTTTAAGAGGTTTGACCTTGGAAAGGGCTTTGAATATAAGTTCTGGGAATACTACACACACTCATACATTTGATACCTTAGTGCAGGAGAAGAAAAAGCTGCTTAGGAGATATGTTAGGGAGGCTCATAAGGAAGGTAAGGTTGGTATCCCTAAGATCAAAAAGTTAAGACACATTTACAAATTGGCTTAAAGGACATGTATTTTTATTATACCAGTAGCAATAATTTTAAATGCGATAGGGGTAAGTAATGGTGGAGCTTTTGGTGCCAGACACAAATAATAGCGGATACACTATGGGAATCATACTTTACAAAGCTTTACTCTAATATTGGAAGCGAAAACCAGGCATTGATTAGCAGGGATGGGATACCGAGCCAGAGTGTTTTATGGGACATTTTGGACATTGATTTGATTGATGTGCGATGTGCAATTATAAGGTCAAGAGTGTCCAGTGCACTGGGTCCTGATGGCCTTTTAAATCAAACATTAAAATCAGAGCCAGCTTTATGGGCAAATATCTAATTTGATCTGTTTCAGAACATTCAACAACTTGAATCCTTTCCCCCATCATGGAGGGACTTGGCGATCATTGCAATATACACAAGTGGTGATACTCAATGTATCCATCAAATTATCGTCCAATTTCATTACTAGATGTGCCTAGAAAAATCTATAAACTTTCTAAGAATACTTAATATCTGATCTAAGGATATGAAGTGTGCAGATTATTATCAATCTGGATTTAAAAGAGACACTAGTACCTCACTAAATTGTTTTACAATTCATCTTTTATTTTAACAGGCTAAATGTGCAAAAAGACAGCTTTAATTTGCTTTTTTAGTTATTAGTAAGGCCTTTGACTGTGTGATGAGAGTAACGTTATGGGAGAAGATGAGGGAGCAGGAGTGCCCTGAGGCTCTGCTAAAAATGTTGACACTATTACATTCAGACAAAAGAATGAGGGTAAGGCTGGACTTGGATGGAAAATTCTCGGCCTGGATACCAACTGAATGGAGCCTACGCCAGGGCTGCATTTTAGCTATGTTCTTGTTTAATGCATATATTTTGGACTTGAATGAATGCGTGTGTGGGTTAGGGGCAAATTCCCTCAAGGTTGGGTTCTCTTCCCATTCATTATTTCATGTATGTGGACAATGTGGTCCTCTGTGATTATACGTGAAGTGGACACCAGCGGTCACTAACAGCAGTGCATATGTATTTTAAGAACCTAGATTTAGAGCTCAATATTCCAAAAACAAAGATTGTGATCTTGACTCCAATTGGTAGGTCAAGGCTCCAAAAAAAACCATTTGCTCGAAGATTGGACATTTAAATTAGAGTGCATTCAAAGCTTTAAATATTTAGGAATTAAGATGATTGGCAATGAAACTCGGGAGGCTAGAAAGGATGCTTTGAATAGTGCAGGAACTGTTGCTGCTGCACAACTTCAGGCTTTGGACAAAAATGTGGTCATTTTGCATTATACCCAGTAATGAAATTGTATGATCAGAAGATAGTACCATGGGTCATATATGGAGCAAGGACCCAGGACTGTAAGGTTGAATGGGAAACATTTGAATCTAATCAATGGAAAAGAGTGCTATTAGAGCCACCAGGAATCCCGTTGGAAGCGATCCCACATGAATTAGGGATTACCTCACTAAAGGCATGCATAGATTTGCGGCATATGCAGCTGATGAGAAGTCTGCTTAGTCTGCTGCAGGGCACTATTTCTGTCCAATTAAATGAACTATGGCATAATGGTTCATGTAAAATATTGTCGCTATGGATGGGTGCTGGTTTAATATTCCTGGGATCGATGGATTCCTCGGGAGATGAATTGTTGTCTTCTCCACATAAAGTGAAAAGGGAAATCTTTGAACACGATTGGATAAACAACAGGCACATTTTATCTGACTATAAGATATTCGACCATTTTAAATGTGATATTAAACCCTTTAATACCTTACAACCTTACTTAAGGAGACACCCTTCTAAGAAATATAGAAGTTTGCTATTAAGGGTGTTACTCAATATATTACCAACGTTAGATGTGGGAGCAAAATGTAAAATTCTCCAAAATCAGAGTATGTCATTTTTTTTGTGAAAATGTAGAAACGTAGAAACATTATAGCATCTATACGTGGAATATATGAGATTGCTGTACATGCACTTGTATTTGGTAATTATATGATCAAAACGGGGATGCCATCATGGGAATGGATGTGGTTTTCCCTTCTATCTATACCAATGGGCAAACGTTGTATAGCAGCAGGGCGGTTCGCAAATTGAAAAATATTCAGAGAAGAAGCTTTTTGATATATTGATGAATTAGGGTATTGCTAATTTTACTTTGAACTATTTATATGTATTTATGTGAACTTTGATGTATTGTTAGTGGTAATTTCAGTTGTTTATTGTTTTGTATAAATTAATGATATGGTTTTTTATTGCAACGTTTTTTTTACTGTGATTTCAAATTGCTATATTATTTGTTTTTTGAAACTAGAACACACAATAAATAAATAAATACAGGGTTGTATATAGATTGCAAAGCTGGGAAAGGGAGCAGGGCAGTCTGGTATTGAACCTGATATTTAGTGATTTTGGTGGTCTCTGCTGAAACCAGTATATTTCATAAATGAAGTATCAGAGTTGCTTTTTAGGTCAATGAGAGGGGCCAAAGTAAACCAATGTCTATTATATACACTGATGTTCTGCTAGGAATCAACCTATGAAACACTTCACAGCTATTATTGTAATTTAGGGGACCACTTAACATTCCAGATTGTCAAGTCCACAGTTCCAATTATGCTGCTTAGTGCGTCATCAGCTGTGCTTATTTATCGTTGTCAACTACGTAAATTACTATATTTAGCAAAAAAATGATGGGCCTTTTAGCACACAGAGCCTTGGAAGGTCTTCAGGGCCATAGAATCAGAGCGGCACTGAGGATTCAGGTACTTCCACCGTGCACTCGTCAACACCCCAGGTTTCACATTTGCCATGCCCTCTATGCCAGTAACAATCCCCACCCACTTTCTGTTCTTACAGAGCCACAGGCAGCAAGTCCACCAAAATGGAAGAACAGTACTATGCGGGACAACTTTACATTATATTTATAATTATTATAATTATAGACCACCCATCCATCCTTGCACCTCCAGTGTAAGTATCTTAATGGAATTTGGGATCTACAGGAATATGGGGAGGAGGTGATACTTTCCGTAAGGACATGTGGGGTACCTGCTGGTCAATTGAGAGGTGAAGAATGTTATCTTATGCTTTTGCGCTCATTTATTTCAGAGGTTTGGCCCGTATGAAGGTTGAAGTTCCCTCCCCATTGTATGGCATGGTATCAAAGTTTTGAGTTGGAGTTTATGCATCTTATACCAGGAAGCTTATCACGACAGAGTCCTAACAGCACTGATAAAAGAATCTCAAGATCCTCAAACACTCTCACTACTGGGGCAGTTGCCCATAGAATTTCCGAATCGCTTATGATTTTCTGTTGCTTACATATCAGTCATCATTCAATTCCACAATACACCAGGCGTGAGGACATACCTCTCTTGAATACTCATCTGAACGTTAAGACAACCAAGACGTATGAATCACTGGCTCTACAAGCTCTGCCAGGCAGACAGAAGAAATCTAACTCTGATCAATGGCCATAACTTCGGACAGTGGCAAAAGTGATGCTTAAGGACGAGAACCTTGTGATTGTTTATGCCTTCCTATTGATCACTTGGTAGCATCCATTCTGGGTGAGTCATTAGATTCAATCTCAAAAGAGGCAGCTGTGTTCCGTTCAGGCCTAAACCAAAGCAGATAACATTTGGGAAGAAAAAAGGCTCCCAGGATGCCTTGGGTGCAGAGCAGGATGACACAGACCTGCACCGCTGGCTGGTAGGAAGGCTCAACTGTTGTGTAAGTAGGGAGAAAGAAGATCCAGGCAATGAAGTACATCAGTATGGAGCATGTTATATCCCGTCCAAGGTTATACTTTCTTGGTGGTTTTTGAACCATAAAGGTGCATAGGAAGCAAACACACGCCAGGGACCCGCTGAAGCTGAGGAGAAGACCAAAGCCAAGCCAGGACTGGATGGCACAGTGCAGAAGGGTCTCCTGATTCGACTTACCGTGTGTAGTCTGCACTTTAGGGGGCACCATAATAGCGTACCAGAAGCAAATGGCGCACTGTATCAACAGGCAGAGAGCCCATATTAGCCAACGCCCTTTCCCGCTCATCCACTCTATGTAGGACCTGGCAGAGAAGTGGAAGTCAGCAGTCAGAACAATCTCCAGTGACATGATTAAGAGGGAGGCAAGGCTGGCGGTCAGGCTGAGGGCCATGATGGGATGCTGGATGGCACATGTGTGCTCACTGGGTTCTCCTATGAAGGTAATACTCGTGACACATGCCAGCAACAGTGACAGCAGGGTGGCGAAGCACATTTTGCCACCAGAGACTTCTACAAGAGGAGTGTGGCGATTCTTAAAGAACAATCCAGCGATGGTGAGAATGAGAAGAATAACTACGAAGATGAGGACCAACAGCAGCACAGCAAATGGATGGTCCCAGGAGAGGTATTTCAGAACCTGATGGTAGCATTGGGAACTTCTGGGTTGAGACCATGTCAATGCAGGACACGCAACACACACCTCACCTTCTGCAACACAAAAGAGAGAAAGGAGGAAAAACATAGGATTAGAACTTATAATTATAAATATCTATTGTGTTTAAACATTGTACTAAGTAGAAAATGTCAGCCCCCTTGAGTGGGGAATGTAATCCTTTAAAACGTTAGCAAAGAGCAGTGCTGCTCCACTGATAGCTGTCAGTTCTGAAAATAATGTCTTTACTAGAAACAGCAATCACAGACATGTTCCAATTGTTCTTGCACTCTTTATGTAAAAGGGACAACTGGGTCGCATCTGTATCTGGATACACGTGCGGTCCTGACCTCTCCCCGGACACAATATATACCATAGAAAAGAATGGAGGTCAGGAATGTTCAGGTATCTCCAAACAGTGAACAACCTGGGGCTTAGAGAGTGTATATTACCAAAAGGCAAAATGCAGCTTATTAAGTAGACAATACGTCTAAAGTAAGAAAAATAAACCAGTTTTAATCATAAATATTAAAATAGTGGTTAGAACAACACAAATAATACACTCCATATGAATGACAACACATTAGTGCAGTTATTAATCAAAATCACTTTTAACAAACAAAACATAGAACAAACTCAGTAGTGACACCTGTCTAATTAACTTAGACCAAAATATTGAGAATGGAAGGGTCTGTAAATTACTATCAGATCACTAAGAGAAATCTCTCAGTTGTAGTATCAACAATTTTCAATTTTCTATAACAGTAATTATAATAATCCAATGGCTGTTGAGCTACATGTTTCAGTTCATAAATCCAAATGATTGGTGAACCTTCTGCAGGAGCTTATTAATATAGGGCACACTTCATCCAAGGGTCCAATTGAAAGAACCCCTCGTCTGTTCCCAAAATAGAACCTAATGTCAAATCAACCTCAAGTTGTTCCACTGTTGGATACCTCAAGTTGTGTATGGTGGAGTTCTCCCTCGTTGTGCACAGGTAGCCTGCCACATCCTTAAATTGGATGTGTACCTGGAGTGGATCTGTAGTTAATGTCAGTAGCGATATCCACTCTTTCGTGCAGCAGTTCGATATAGTTTTCAAAAAGAACCTTTGTCTTCTTACTGCTATGTCACATGAATCATTGCAGTATTAGTCGGCAAAGCACTTGAAATTCTAACCCAGAGTGTTTGGAAATGAATCGACGCTGGTCTTTTCCTTAAAACTGCTGTCAGTCAGCCTGCAGTGTACCGTACGGACAGTCAGGGCTCCACTGTTAATGGATTGGTAAGGCTACTGCTGCTCGACACTCGTGTTTTGTCTCGCTTGTCTCGCAACCGTTACTCAGAGTGCCGTACTCTTTATCCTTTTGTTCTTGCAGCACTCATGAAAAGACAAACGGGATCTCTTTCAGCAAATTCAACTTGACCAATTTGCCGTGCTGCTTTCCCCAAAGTCATGAGCCTAGGCAGCCTGAAATCCCACACCAGATATCACAAAGGTACCTAACCAGGAAGTGATGAATGATGTTGACCCAGAAGACACTATTTAGGAAATTATCTATATCATGGTGCTTACTCTAGGAATTGTGTTCCTGTTGGTGCAGAGTTTGAGTGAAGAGTTTCGGGACAACTCAGTTCACTCTTTATGTTTGGTCAGCAGCCCTTTTAGTTGTCCATGCCGAGGGAAGAGCATAACCACACACTCATACTTAGGTTGGGGGAGTGTGTCCTGTGCCTACCAATTACAATGGAATGGAAATCTCTGCCCATACATCTGGGTTTTCCCCGATCCCTGATCATTACAATCATGTCTTAGGACTGAAAATGTGTTATCTTTCTTTACAGTCACTGTGCCAAATACACTGTTGTTTCATTGCCCTTTAGAAAATAACGACAATAATGAAAAGTACAATTATTTTTATGGAAAGGTGCTGGTCAATGGCAGTTTCAATAACCCCAAGACATCTTACAACAGACATTTACAATATGTGGTACAATACAAGAGTAATATTTGGAATGCGCTACTTAAATATAGTAGGAGAACTTCTCAACCACTACAAAAGTAATAGGAAGGGAATTCTCTGATCAGCATTAGCAGCTTTAAAGAGAAAAATTGCCTTAGAAAAAAATATCAAAATATGCAGGAGCAAGCTGAAATCAGTTTCTCTGCATGTGCATGCCTATTTTGCAACTGAACAGCTTTCTCAAAGAGTACTTAAGGGGTTTTATGGGCACATTCTTATTAATGTTAATCCTGGATTCATCTTGGTTGTAGTTGAAGCAACCCAGTCCTTAAAAATACTCCACGGAAATGGCCTGAATGCCTGACTGTCAACACCTCCTCTGTGGACTCAACTGCAAGCTGCCAGATAGCCATGCATTCAGAAACTGGAACAAAAACAATTATATAGACATTTTTGGGATTCTTGCATGGTGCCATCTACTCTTTTTATACATTTGAAAAAAATTATTAAGATTGCGGCTTGATGATATGCACTATATATAATGAAATATTATGAATCTACTAAGAGCTCCTTGTTTGGAGCACAACTATCCAATTATTTGGCCTGCCTGGTTAGTAGTCTTGTTGAGAATGCCATGCATGCTCTATCTACTGAACATGTATCTAACTCCACTGAAACCCTAGCTGGTTTCCCTGCTTCCTGCACTGCTTTTTCTACCATGTGTGGGCAGGAAGCTATGCGGAATGGTGACCACACTATCGCTGTATCCTCTGCTACTATGGATGCGCACACGCTACCATAGACTCGTAATACCACCCTGAAAGACAACCAATTGGCTGTATATCAGTTGTAATCAGAAATTGTGAACAAAGGTCTGATTACCACTCCACATTTACTGTTGTTGAATTCTACGATAGACTCTGATAATGGCACACCTCATTCTGAATCTTTGATCTCGTTAACTGAGTCTCTCGACGCAGAGGAGGGGAACATAAGCATCACTCATCCCCAACTTTTGGCACTTGATTATTTGCTAATCTCCTTGGTTAAATTGTGTGAAGTAATGCATAAAACAACTACCAAACATATGTTTCTTCTTAACACAATCCTTACTTATGCCAGCCCCAAAACGTCATTAACTAATGTTGTATGTACTTTGGGAGAAGACACTCTGAATGCTGATTTGTCCGTTGAATTGTTAGCAGATACAAACTTAGGTGACATTCCCTCTGCGCTCAGAAATAAAAAAAGTGCCCTCTTAATGTTCATTCTTTTCCTAACAACACTGCATCTGATGGGCTTCCACAATCTGAAGACCCGGTTAGCAGTGCTCATAACACCACTCTATGTGCAGCTCTGCCTTATAAATCTTCTAAAAAAACAAAAAAGGAGTAAAAAGAGTAAAGTAAAAAAGGAACTAAGAAAGTTTAGATCTTTAAGACTACATTATAAAACTAATCTAGTTGACTCCAACTCTATTTACGTGACCTTATCCATGGCAGAAAATGGTCTCTACGAATGAGTGGACTCTGAGAATTCCAGACCTCAAAAAGAAATAGAAAGCAAACTCTTTACCTCTCTAGGGATATTAGATATTTCCTACCTTCTACTTCACCTGGCACCATTAAAAAAAACACTTAGGGGTAATGGTTTGTTTATGCATCCTAACCGTGAGACAACAACTTGACGATACGGAAACCCTGGCTGACCTTGCAAATGGATTTATTGTACCTGATAGGCTCTTTACTATGTTGCACGGTGAGCCGGAAAGATCGTTCATTATGCACACCACTCCGCAGGACAATACTGGTGTATCAATTACTGCTCAGCAATCTCCTTCTCACAAATCTGAGCCTAGCTGCCTTTATGCTAACACCAGGGCCACTTTGATGAATAAGTATGGGCAGATACCTCCTTACTCTAACCACACTGTAACACATACTAACAACTGTTTGCAGACATTAAGAGTACAGAGTCTTTTCTGTCGCAAACATGATATCTCTTTAAATCAAGATAGAATTCTTAACCCATTTCATCAAATACTACCACTCCGATCTATCTCCTCTGCTGATATACCAATTGTTGAACAGTTGGAGGATACCTATTATGCCACCTCATTTGTTCATTTTTATTCAAATTCTGTCCTATTATTTTTTATTGTACTATGATCATGAGCTACCACTGCTTTGTTACAGCTGTACCCCACACAGCACCGAAGTACACACTTTTTCAAATACTGCACCTGCAAGTGATTTGATCTCTCGATTACATCATTACAAACCTGCTTGGTGGAAGTGATCCACTGGGTTGGGTAGGAATGAGGCACTCAGGAATAACACCTGAAACAAACAGGTAGTCATCACTATTCAGGCAATGGCGATCATTTTGCCAGTATTGTTAACAGTAAATCTAATCCTGTTACAATGTCTTGCAATGAAATATGGGAATGACTCCCAAACATCCTACAACCTGGTTGTTTGAATAGGCCCTAACACTGGTTTTATCAGCTTATCTTGGAATACACATGGGCACGGTGATCTTGATGCTGCAGATGGTCTAACACATGCTTTGGACAACTGTGACAAATCAACTTCCAGGGCACTAGTGGCACAGGGATGAATATCGGTTTCAAAAGCATCAATCAGCCTCACACTTCTAGTACACCAGAAGGGATCTGAACAGATTGGAAACACAAGCAAATTATAAACCTCCTTGTCCAATTTTGGTAACATGGTCGGAACAGCAGGCTTATCTCCGCAAGGTTGTGGATCATTGGTTAGTTGCAACACAGTGAACATACAATTATTACTCAATGATAAAAGGCACTGTCCAGTCAAGGTTGTATACAAATATTTACTTTATTACTATCCTAACAGATTGTTCTAGCACACTACAAAATACCAACCTCCCTGTAAGGAATGCAGAGGACAGACAGCTTTCAAGAAGGAAAAGGGATGCACTCTGGATACGGACAGGAGAGTAGTTGGTAGAGGAATTAATCACAGGTGTTCAAGGATACTTGGTTTCAGCACAAAGGGAGCAATGGGTTGTAGATTGTCACTAGGGGCCTTCAGAGGAGGACTGTGGGGACAGAACCACAATGTACCTTGTGTGTGTAGAAGTTCTTGGTGCTCAACAGTGAAGAGTTGGTTTCAGGGCGCTTTGCAGCTCCTGTGATCGAGTTCAAGATGAGAGGCAGCTGCAGGTATCAGGCGGCAGGCAGATTGGCGAGCGAGGCTGGATGGACAGCTGCAAGCTGGTCTACACGGTGGCTTGGGGACAGGAATTTTTGTCTCAGTCCTGGTCGGCGGCTCTGAAGCACTGGTTGATGTGTCTCAGACTGCAATAGAGTCTGCGGCGTGACAACAGTCAGTTGTGCAGTCAGTTGCAGCTTGAGGGTCTCAACAAGCTCAAACATGTCCTTTAAGGCAGATGCCGGTTGATGCCTGTCAATGCACTCCTAACTTCTTCAATGGCCTTATGTCGTCCTTTAAGGCAGATCACCTAAAGCTGAGTAGAGTGTTGCAGGCACTGGCCTTGTCCTTGGTTTGGTTCAGAGACTCTCTGTCACTTCCTACCTAGGAAGCTTGCTTGCAGAGCCTAGTAGGGCACACTGTGTGCTGGTTGGGTAGTGGTTCTGGAGCTGCTTGCAGGGTCCTCTGGATTCATTATCTCCCTACCTTCCCATGGAGGTGTTAAGGGGAGGGATCCTGTTTCCCTCTTGGAAATCCTGGCCTTCCTTCACTTGCGGAAGCTGCAAGGCAGACTGTGCCTTCAACCAGGGTCCAAATGAATTGCTCTTGTTACTCCTTGCAAAGTCTTCAGATGATCTGTCAAAAGAGGGGCTCAACTTTCTTTTAAAGACACATGGGCCCCAGTGATTGGTGTAGGCTAAGCATACCTTAATAAACCAATCCTGGGTCCCCACCAGCAATCTTGTGTTATGTGTGAAGTTATAACCAGAGTGATTTGCAACAGGAAAGGTAAAGGGGTGAAAACAGCTACTGCTAAGTCCCACCCATCTTCCTATCTGTTGTGGATCAAAGGGTATCTCTGGTTAAAACTGAGCTCTCTGTGGTTACTGATGAAAGGCAGGAGTTCCTTGAAGTTGTGGTGAGAACAGACTTTCAGTCTCCATCAAATCACATACTCCTAATGTATAAGAGGTTCCAACCCCTCCCCCCTGAACTGGGTATAGATAACATGATAGGCAGATCAAATGGTTCTATTATTGCAGAAATTAGGATCATAGTGCCTTTATTTAAGGTAAAACGCGCACATGGCACTGCACATATTTGGGTTAGAATGACCCAGGAAGTGAAGGGTGCTTTAAATATCACACACATACCATAAGTCTAAAAAGATATATTACAAAAAAGGATACAAAGTGAGAGATGTTTAAATAAATAAATAATAGCTCCTTGAAGAATTAATACAGTGTCAGACAAAAACATATTTCAAAATCGATAACTCAAGGACAAAATGGTGTCCAGTTCTAAGCCAGGTGTGAAAAAACTCATGCCAAGAGTTTTCAGACAAGCAACATAGGCTGATACATTAGATATAGTCTTTGGCAGCATTTTGCAGTGAGATAATTTGGTTGTAGGTTAAAAATGGAACTTAGCAGGAAAAGTAGACAAGATTAATGATGAAGCCAGATAAAGCAAGTGAAACTTGCATACATTTATCTATGTTCATAATGAGAAGGGCACACTGTGCTTCGTGCAGACCAATTTGAGAGACCAGCTGTATTATTTAGCACCATATAATAAAGTTTATCAATTTCTCCAACAGTATAAGGGACTAAAAACTTGGCAGGACCTCAAAAACAGATAGACATTGATGTGATGAAGGTGTTTTGGGAGATGTTGAGAACTGTCATAAATGTGTCCAGCAAGTCTAAAATAAGCTTACCAATTTTATTCATCAGAGAAAAGTGTGGATGCCATCTATGACTAATGTAGGCTTGGTGTACACCAGATAAGCCATCCAATAATATCAAAGTGATGTTTTTTCTCTGACTAAGAGGACCTATCAGAAGCATACTCTGACCAAGGTAGTCATTTGTATAAGGATGTTGCATCATCCAAATTGCCTATGTAAGCAGGTTGAAGGCAAAACATTTTTGAGTGTTTTCCAGAGCGTGTCTTGTAACTACAACTAATAAAGACTGCTGAGAAAACACCCGGGCACCTGTTTCTCTCTTGTCTCTCTCTCTGAAGAATGTTCATAGATGCCAGATGCTTGATGGGAAGAGGACCTCCAGTGCACTACCCTCTGAATACTGTAAACAGCTGTTCCAGACATGATATTTCACTGCCCTTAATACTAAGAGGAATGAGCTGGCTTCGGGTTGACACATATGCATATCAAAGGTGTTGGGTTTTCCTGTCTTGTGTTAAACCTGTGAACAAGCCTATCATGGGCATGCTTGAATTAACTCTGTTTAGTACGTGAGGCTGCAACCAGCAGACATGACAATGGAAAGGACGGATTCATGGAGCCTTTCTTATTCAATTAGGCTGGCCATGGCAGGAGGAAGGTTTTGCCCTCCCCCTTTTGACATGCATTGATGTACTCCTAGGTGTCACATTTCAACTAAATGTGATAGGGAGGACTGTGCCTGTAGGCTGTGTTAACCCAGAGTACACAGGTCATGTGGTGGGCATAGAGAAATATGTGCAGTTTAGCCACACATTTTCCAAGAGGTTGATCTACCATCATTCAATTTCATATATATATGCTATTGAACAGGACTGCAAGACTTGTCCTTGGCCTCAAGCCCATGGATCGTATGTCTCCAGGACTGAAATCTTTGCACTGGCTCCCAGTGGTTGCGAGGATCAAGTTCAAAACCCTCTGCGTTGTCCACAAGGCCTTCTTGGGCATGGGGCCTCAATACCTTCAACTCTCTCTTCCTAAATATCTTCCTTCTCGAGCTCTTCGCTCATCCGCCTCCAACTCCCTCAGGGTCAGTCGCTTCTCCAAGCAACGAGTTGGTGGTAGATCTCTTTCTTCAGTTGGGGCTTCAATCTGGAACAGCCTCCCTGCCTCCCTGAAACTTGAGGAGAGCCATCTCCGGATCTGAAAGCACCTCAAAACCTTTCTCTTTGCATCTCCCTTTTCTCCTCCTCTCCCCTGCTGACCTCCTGGCAGATTGGGAATCTGCACTGGTGATATGGCCACCCTCTGATCCAGGGCCCAAGTCCCTCCCACGCCAGTCACACCCTCCTGCACTGCCAGCCTGGCATCCCCCGCACTTTGGGAATGTTCTGTATCCCTTCAGTCCCACCACCAGCACTTGACACCTGATGTCTGCACTCACCTTTGCACTTGCCACCTGCTGGACGTTACTTTACTCATTGTTATTTTATTCCAATGTACTGCACTGTCCCTTCCCCCTGCACTTTCCCCCTTCCCCTTTCCCATGCACTTGCGCAATCTGAATGACACCTGGCCTAGTATGATCGTTGTCTGTCCTCCCTTTGTTTCCCCCTTCCTTGCCTCGTTGCACCTTGAAACACTTGTGTATAGGCACGTTATAAATGCCATATCATATCATATACAATTTCAAAAAAGCCCAGGCGAGTGCACACCCACCGTGCAGATGGTCGTATTCCTCACAACTACTTTAATCTGATTGCCTTGCAGGAGACCTGGCTTGGCAATCCTCTTATGTTTGATGTGAGAAATACCATACAGTCATTAACCTCTGAAGGCTCTATAGGTAGACGCAAGGAGGTCTCTGACTGAGTGCCAAAAAACATATCTCTTTGTATAAACGTGAGATCTTGAGTAATTCTCTACTATTGGGAATGATGCATTGGGAATCACCTAAGGGCTGTAGGATGGAAATGCTTATAATTAACATCCATGACCCACCTGATAATAGAGAGCATTGTAATATTATCTGGCTGACTGAGTCACTCCTATAAAAGTACACATCTAGTGGCTATTCCACTATAGCCCTTAGAGATTTCAATGCCAGAATTCTAGGAGAACCGTTTTCATGTGTTCAACTGTTAATGGACTTTGACTATTATACTCCTATTTTAAAGCAAAGTAGAACTAATGCAGAAGGCCTTGCCTGGGCAAAGATCTTAAACTCTCATGGTCTCTTTATGCTTGATGGTCGATTCCCGGGGGATCTCTTCAATCATTGCTTCCACAGTGGACTGTCAACTCGTACACTACTCACTGTTCACTTACATATTGGGCATGGAAGTTATAATGTGGCAACAAAGTGACCACTACTCCTTGGTTGCCACCTTTGACCTTTTGTAGCATAAATTACCGCTGACAACATTGGAGTTGTCCAACTCAGCAATGGTGGTAATCAAATTAGTTGGAATGCTGCCAATTGACAACAGACCAATACAGAGTTTGAATCATCGGGTCGACATTACTAGCTGAGATGCACTCTTATTTTACATCTGACATGCAGGCATACCCTTTTGGTAACCTCCTTTCAAATGCAACATCAACCAACTTGGAGTCTGATGTACCAATCTTAATGAACTCCTTTAGTACTGGTGTCGAGCATATCTAAGCTGGGTGCAAATAAAAAACACATTTTTGAACCAATCACCAAACATACCTTATCTGACCATATAAAACCATTTTACGTTGTTAACAGTTCCAATCATGCTAAATCTATCAGTGGTGCTCCTAAATCTGACTGCAAAACTCACATTAGGAATTCGATTGCAGTAAAATCGCTACCCGCCTTGAGACGTAGAACCACATCTGTGAATGAGATCTCACTCATATATATATGCTGACATACTCAAGATCATACAGAATAGTACAAATTCTAGAGCACCTGGCCAGATGATAACTGCAACGCTCTCCTGAAAAAGAACTCTAGGTTGTTGGAGGCCATCTTGATGTATTTATTCTCTACTATTAGTGTCACAGGTCAATTGCCCAAAAAGCTGGGTGGAAAGTACAATAGTCCCAGTACATGAGAGAGGACCACGCTCGGATCCTGAGAACTACAGAATACTAGCCATGTTGGACACCCCAGCCAAAATATTTGCGTGAGCACTGTTAGATGAGCTTTCGAAATGGGCTATTGATTATAACATTCCACCCATTGACCAAACAGGCTTCGGAAAAGGGTAGACCCATAGATAACATACAGGCCTTAACTCACTAGGTTGAAGGAGCCTCACGATCTAGAAAACAGACCATCTATGCCACTTTTATTGATTATTCCTCAGCATTTGATACAGTGAGGAAAGAGGCCTTTTGGCATAAACTGGATGTTGGTTTATTCCCAACGGGCTGTTAAAGATGCTTGCGGCCCCGCACTCTGACACTACTGGTAGAGTTAGGATTTTGACTGCTGGCCATCTCACTGACCCTATTAATACATATGCAGGCCTCATGTAGGGCTGCATCCTGGCCCCTCTCTGGTTTAACCTGTGCTTAGCATACCTATCCAAACTATGCAGACAACCTCTTCTTATTAGATTGCTTGACAACTTCCCTTAATTCTCTTGACGCCTATTCCAGCAAAAATTGACTGAGGGTTCATATACAAAAAACTAAAATCATGATTCTGTATTCAGTTTTCTGCTTCAAAAGGAGTAACTTTGTGCAGAAAATATATGATCACAGTTTGGAGATCGTTCCGAATTATGAATATTTGGGTGTAACTATCTATCACAGGTAAAAAGGGGTAACCCACTTTGATCATCTCAATGTGTCTATGCGTCAGCTAGCGGGTGGTGCAAAAATATTTGCAACAAAACATGGGGACCGTTCTCTAAAATACTAGATTTCAATTAAAACAGTAATTACACTTTTATTATCATAATGTATTTGCAGGTTCTAATTGCCTTATTAACTTTGTGTGATTTTATCTTCTTTTTTAAATATGTCAGATTTCTTTGATGAAATATCATTACATATTTTGATGAATCCCCAGATGTTGTCACTAGGGGAGCTCCTTCCCATGAGGCCAGAGATGTGAGGCCACTACCCAAGAGGGCCCCTAGGTGTGGTACTCAGTGGGTGGAGCTCATGGGCAGGGAAGCCCCCTATGGGATTAGTTATGACCTGGGGTGAATATATTGTCCCCATGGCCCCCTTGCCCTAACCCACTTTCCTCACCAACCCCCTACAACACCATCCCCAGTATTCTTATTTGTTTACTAAAAACCAGTAAGGTAGGAAGAACTGGGACAAGGAAGAGAGTGAGCTTCCCAAGGGACCTATAGCCCTTATGTACTGAGACAAGGAAGATACCAACTGACTCACTGGGAGTCCTCAACATCAGTACTGAGACGAGAAAGAAGTGCGGAAACATAAAGAGCGTCATCATAAACCATACTGAGCCGTCTAGTCTTTATAGATTTCCTATTGGCCAAGACACAGTTGAAATAGAAGAGGGCAATTCAAACAGTGTGAAAGGCCTCCCCTCGAGGAACCGGGAGATTCAAATCCTGTGCGAGGAAGGAAGAAGCAGCAGAGGGCAGGAAAGATACTTGTCTGCAGTGGTGTCCAAGAAGGTTCCCCATGGAAAACCTGGAGTGGTAGACGCAAAGCGGAACAACCAGCCTGGCGAGAAGGCTGTATAGAGGAAACTCAAAAAGCTAGAAGCCGCTGTGTAGCCGCAGCAGTTCCTGGAATGATCGGAAGAGGCCAGAGAGCAGCTGGGAACTGCTGCCGAGCCGCCAAAGTCCCTTCAACGATTGGAAAGCGCTGGAGAGGGGATCTGAAGCCCGCAGACAACTGAGAGACACTGGTAAGTGCCCAGAAGAGGGTTGGAAAACCAGAATGGTTGTAGGGGCCCCTGAAAGGGAGAGAAACATGATAAAAGGGGTCTGGACCAGAGAGATAAAGAAACTGATATGAAAGGGGCTTGGCATCTGAGAAAGAAAGAAACCATAAGAAGGGTCTGGGACCCGAGGGAGAAAGAAAGAAGCCATAAGAAGGGTCTAGGAGCTGACTTGGAGAATACCTGGCATTATAGTGAACCGGGTGGAAGTGTTAAGAAACGAGAAGACCTACGAAGAATCTGGGACCCACACACAATAACAAACTGTCTATGAAATCATCATCATAGTCACAGCATCTGGCAGATAGGATTCCAGAATGCAGGCAGCAGAGGCAGCAGCAGAAACCTGCAGCTCCTGGCCCTCTCCCTTGTCATGATTGGATTATGAACTCAAAAAAGAAAATTGAAACTGCGGAAAATCCTATCCCCAAGAAATCAAAACCTGCTTCAGAGATGGGGGAAACACCAAGTACTCAGGATATATATTCACTGTTACTGAAGATGGCTCAAGATCTTGGAAAAGTTGCACAAGATGTGGGGGATGTCAAGTCTACTATGGAGGATATTTCCCTGAAGGTTTCCCAACTGGATTGCCGGGTTTCTGCCTTAGAAAGTGGATCAGCTTCAATATCTGGAGAGATAGATGGTAGCTTCAGAGCTTATAAAAGCTTGAAAGAAGAAGTACAGAAAGGGAAAGATAAGCATTTGGAGTTGGATTTGAAGATAAAAGGCAAGAATCTGAGACTGGTTGGAGTAGAGGAAGATAATGCTGAGGAGTTACTGCAGCTGGTGTTGGACATATTAAAATCTTCCTGTGACCGGATTTCTCATGGTGACATTGACAATGTTTATAGGGTTGGCAGAAAGGGCAATCATAAAGCAAGACAAATTCTCATCTCCTTTATTTGTACAAGGATTAAAGAAGAGATCCTCAGGAATGCAAGAAAGAAAGGTAATGTCTTCTACAGGGGGAAGCAGGTTTTCGTTTACCCTTATTATCCAAAGGAATCTCTAATTATTAGGAAGTCGTTTAAAGGTGCTAAGGACCTGGCTAAACTTGTTGGGGTGAAGGCTTTCCTAAACAGAAATAATGTTCTGACTCTTGCACTCCCAGGAGGCGATAAGAATACTTTGGATCCAAAAGAAGCTGTGGGCTGGCTGGAGCCTCTACTTAACAGGGATATTTGAAGGTACTGTTAGCATGCTCCCCACAATCCCCACAATTGATGGCTTCAATTTTTTAATCTGTTTATATATTTTTATTTACATTCCTGAGATGGTTTTTACAATTTAAAATGGCGCTGCAGACTTGCCACAGTTAAACGATCAGTTCATTTGAAAGTACACTCACTCATTTGTTCTGCTTGTGCATTTTTCTGTCCTGTGGCTGTGTAGCAAGTGTTTTAAGAGGAAAGGACCTGCCCTCATGCGGGAAGTCACATGAAGCTTCGTGACGTGACTGTGCGTTGCGCGTCATGCACTGTAGTGTTTATTTTCGGATTACGGGCGGCGCACTGGTGGTTTCGGCTATGTATTATATGGTGGACGGACGAACGAGGTGAAGCTGCATGAGGAGGAGGCAGGCTAGGAAGTCTCCAGGGACATTAAGGTCAGTGGGGCATCAAGAAAATTGGCGCGGTCACGTATGGAGTTATTTGCTGCTCCGTAGCAAAACTGTGTGGCGTGGATCGATTTGCAGTTTATGACTGTGAATAGACACGGCGGATGGATCGGACAATGAAAGTAAGTGGGTGCGCCGAGTTTGGCGGGGTGGAGGACCAAACTGTAGCCTTGACCTTGAATGAGGATACCGCACCTCCCACTGTTCAGTGTGCACTCAGGTGTCCTTTTCCCCACCCACGGCCACAAAACAGAGTTTGTGTGTTTGCTCCACAACTTCGTCCATCCTGCGTAACAGCTATAGCGGTGCAGACTACAGTGCTAGCCCCACGAGAGCAACCATTGGAACAATTAGCAGTAACCCCCAAGGATGTGCTTCCACACAATGTGTCCCCTCAAAACCGTACTGCATTCCAGCAAGAACTGTTGACAATTGGTTCGAATTGTCCCCTGCAGAGCAAACTGTATGCTTCAATAGCTTTGATAGCTTTGGGGGTGCGAACAGGGTCCGGTGAGATAACCCGGACGGACTATATCAGAAGCCGCAGTGGGGTGAAATTGAAGCCTTAATCTACACTGCGCCAACAGGTCTTTGTTGGCTCTTGAGCATACTGTTCTGCTCCTGGTCTGGTCCCCTCAGGGCACGTTACTTGCACCCAAGCCTCTTTGACCTCTGAATGTCTATTTTCTTGTGTGTTCATACCTTGGTTTATTATCAACCTCGAGTTAACATGTAAGGTTTTCTTTTCTTTGTAACAGGATTTAAAGAGATTTGTATTGACAATGTTTATGAATAAGCGAGGTGTTTGTTCAATTTGGATGTTTCCACAATGGACAATCAGGACACGTTACATGTACCCAAGCCTCTTTGACCTCTGATTATTTAGGCTTAGATGCAATAGATGTCTTCATGCTATTTATTGACCGTCCATTCCCACGGGATATTAAAGCTTTAAAACATGCCATTCTGAGATACGCTATCATTAGTAGTTGGTCTGCTGTGCTAATGCTTGTTCAGTATGATGTGTTGCTATTTTCATAGACTGAAATCTAGAATACATTTGCTGGTTTAGGTTTCTGAATGTCTATTTTCTTGTGTGTTCATACCTTTGTTTATTATCAATGCATGGTTGACCTGAATGTCTATTGCCTTTTGGTTTTATGAAAAGGGATGGGCGGTTTGGGTGGGGTAGCATTAAATCAGAGGACATGGATTTTTATTGTCGAGCAATGTTGAGAGTTTTGGGGGTTGGCTGCGGGGGGCATGTGCAGGCACCTCTTTGAACTGGAAAGTGGATGTGGACATGATGTTGGGCAATAGCTGGATCTGAATATTGCATTTTAAGGGGTGAGAGTGGTCTGATGCCCGGTTATGTACTGGCGACTTTCTTTATCCTGGGTTTTGACTAGCTTGTGAGAGCTGCTCTGCATTTGAGATCAGATGGGTTGGGAGGTCATGGGGAAGGGGGTCTTGCTGCTATTTTGATAATTCTAGATCCACGCAGATCTGGAAGTTTGGTATTTGGGGCAGGTTTGTGGTCTTTCTGCATCATGTGGCAACTTAAGGTGATGTGCTCATCTGGCAGGTGCATTGAGGTATATGGTATGATTACTCATGGGAGCGGATGAGGGTGGTGGGGGTTGACGTGACTTGATAATGGATTTCTCACCAAAATTAGTATTTATTGTGAAGTGAAGTCTACTGGGGGTGTTTGTACCAATGTACCTCGAGACTTATACTGTTATATTGTATGGGTGGGATTTTAAGGTGGGACATGTATTACAATAGAATGGAAGGGGAATCCAGTGTATGATTCCGAGTATTTGGGCTGAGTGAGGTGTATTTGAAAATGTATGAGGATCTGTGGCAATACTTTGTTTCAATTTTTGATGTGGTGGTAGATCTGTTTGACTCGAATGGAATTGTGGAGATAAGAGGGGAGTGTGCCAATGATGAAGGTTTTTTTTGGATACTACTGTTTAACGTTTATGGTTTCAAACGGTGGCTTCAATATGATTGGGGGTGGGGGGACACTAGGACTCTAAAATGTATTTTTTGCATTGTTACATTGGTTTGTGGTTTGCTATCTGCATCTGTTTGAGCTGGGGTGGGTTGGGTGTATTTAGTGTGGTTGTACATATTTTACCGAGCTCTTTTGACTTGCTAGTAGAGACTTTGGATTTTTGGTGGGATAGAATTGTAGTGGCGATAATGAGTGATGATCTGCGGTTTGTGACATGGAATGTAAATGGATTGAATAATGTGAAAAAGAGGATGAAAGTATTGAATTTTTCGGATGAGCTAAAGGGTGATATATGTTTCTTGCAGGAGACACATTTGGCGAAATATGAGATTGAAACATTGAGGAAAGGTTGGGTGGGGAAGGTTTATGTTGCTTCGTTCAGTACGAGATCAAGAGGGGTTGTGATCTTGATTAGAAAGAACACTCCTATTAAGGTCCTGAAAGAGGTTTCAGACAAAGAGGGATGGATAGTAGCTCTGCTGATAGATATACAGGGCCAATTGGTATCTTTGTGTGATGTCTATGCACCGTCGGTAGATGACGGATCTTTCTTTAGAAAAGTGGCGCAGACGTTACAAGACATAGGGTCAAGGGATATTGTCTTGGGAGGTGACTTTAATATTGTATTGGACTCGAATATGGACAGGAGTGGGATAACGGCTAAGGGGGGAGTCGACAGGCAACACTTGGCTTTGGATGATTTACTTTTGGAACATGATCTGAAGGATTGTTGGAGGATGGAGCATCCGACTTCTAGAGAATATAGTTTTTTTTCGGGAGCTCACTCGGTTTATTCTAGACTGGACATGTTTTTAACAGCAGGTAAGCTGAAAGAATCTTATAAATCGAGCAAGATTGGCAGTATACGTTTAACTGATCATGTGCATGTGACTTTGCATTTGCAGTTGAGGTATACCTTAAGGAAGCATAGTTTTTGGAGGATGAATGTCTCATTACTTCAAAAAGATGACGTGGTGATACATTGCAAAAAGAGATTGACTGTTTTGTGACGTGAAAAAATACGGGAGATATTCATCTAAGTATAGTTTGGGAAGCTCTAAAGTGTACAATGAGGGGGCACTTGTTAGCTGTCTCTAGTGGACTGAGAAAGCGGAACAATGACAGGGAGGAGGTGCTAGGGGAAAAAGTTGAGTGAATTATCCAGAAGAGTTATGGCTGACCAGGTAGGTGTTGAAGTGGTGGCAGAACTGAAGAGGACGAGGAGAGAGTAGAACATAGTAACTTTTATCTTAAATGTGCTTACTACGAGAAAGGTGAAAAAAATTGATAGATGGTTGGCTTATAGGTTGAGGAAGAGAGAAGCTGAGAGATCCATACCATCGATTCGAGATCGGAATGACAAAATTACATATCACCCGGGTGAGATAAACAAGGATTTTCGTGAATTTTATGTGAATTTATACAAAAATTAACTGGAGGTGACTGGCAGGGGTGAAGAATTACTGGATAGAGTGGATCTTTCTAAGATTGCGGAACATGATTCAATGTTGTTAGAAGAGGATATTACGGTTGAGGAAATTAAGAAGGCTATTGGAAAACTGAATGTGGGGAAAGCCCCTGGTCCTGAGTGGTTTCCTGTTGAATTTTACAGGTTACTACCACAATCTGCACTCCATCTTTCGATAGACATGTATTTGGAGTCGATGATTAATGGCGTATTGCCAGAATCTACTAGGCATGCTATGATTTAGGTATTTCTGAAGAAAGGGAAGGATGATACTCAACCTACAAGTTATAGACCTATAAGTCTTATAAATGCCGATAACAAAATTCTGGTGAAGATATTGGCGATTCGGATAGAAAACTTGCTTCCGTCACTGATTCATATTAACCAGTCAGACTTTGTAAAGGGTAGGAAGACCTCCAGTAACATTAGGAAACTTTTGAATACTATTTCCAAAGCAAAAGATCAGCAGAGAGATTGTGCTGTTTTGTCATTAAATGCTGAGAAAGCTTTTGACAGAGTGAATTGGAATTTCCTCTTCTCGGTTTTGACCAGAATGTGTTTTGGTGAGAAATTTGTTTCATGGATTAGGCTGCTGTACACTGATCCGACTGCTGAGGTTAATGCGGTCTGGGACATTTAAGTTGGAGAGAGGAACTAGGCAAGGGTGCCCTTTGTCGCCGCTACTATTTGTGATTGCGCTAGAACCGTTGGCTTAGATTATCAGAGCGGCTGATGAACTGGTGGGGCTTTCGAGCTGGCGATTGCAGCAAAAGATTTGGTTGTTTGCGGATGACATGCTCCTGGCCCTTGGTGATCTGGAAAGGTCTGTACCGGTGCTTATGGAGATAATGGCAGATTTACGGTTGTGCTCTGGATTCAAGATCAATTGGACTAAATCAGAGATCTTGCCTCTATCACATTTTGTGGACGGGAAATTTATGGTGGACTTAGGGTTCGGTGGTGTCCTGATAAATTGTTGTATTTCGGGATTTGGTTGACTCCTGAGATTAGAGACTTGATATCGGAAAATGTGAGAGTTGTGTGCAGTGGGTTGAGGATTGATCTGGACAGATGGAGTTTATTGAATCTCTCATTATGGGGCAAGGTGAACGCCTTGAAAATGATCTCTGCCCCGAGAATTAATTATGTTTTGAGTATGCTTCCTTTAATGTTGCCATCATCGTTTTGGAAGGATTTGGACAGGATGCTTCAAGAATTCTTGTGGGATAGGAAACCTCCAAAATTGAAGTTGTGGAAATTGCAGTTGCCACTAAGTAGGGGCGGTTTAGAGGTTCCTAATTTCAGAGCCTATCATTTGGCTTTCATGTTGGATTTCTTGGTTCCCTTCGTGGAAGACTTGCATGATGTGTGGGTGGGGGCTGAGACAAGCTTCATTGGGCCGTTGACATTGCAAGCTATATTGACTTCTGTTTCGAAACGGAGTTGTGGGAAAGATCTGTTGATTGAGAACTTGAGGAGTTCATGGAAAAATATATGCTTATATTTGGGTGTGGACGCATTTAAGGAGCCTGGCGCCTCGATATGGTTGAACCCCGCTATTAAAATAAATGGTACCGTAGTTTTTTGGGTGGAGTCCGTTGGGTGGCTGATCTGTTTAAAAATGACATTTGGATGACTGCGAGGGAATTGCAACAGCGCTTTAACATAGAGAACTTTAAAACCTCTGATCACCTGAAGCTTAAACGGGCGATTGGGAATGTAGAATTTGAGCAGAGAAAATATTTGAGTCTGTTTACTAGAAAGGCGATTGGGGGAGAAGGAGGCCTGGCCAGTCGAGTATATAAAGAGATTGTGTCACATTATAATGGTAATGACTTACTAAGAGAGGATTGGAGCAGAAGAATTGGATCGGATATTTCTGAAGACTTGTGGCAACAAATGTGTGAGAATGTTAAAATGTGCTCTTTGGGGCTTACGGAGAGGTCGAGACAGATAAAGATTCTTAATCAGATTTTTTGGATGCCTGAGAAAATGTGGAGAAGGGGGATGTCGGAGAGCTCGGATTGTTGGAGATGCATGCATGTGTCAGGTACGTGGGAGCATATGTTGTGGGACTGCAGGTTAGTGAGATTGTTCTGAGGTGAGATTGGTCGGGTGTGTGATGAGGTGATTGAGGAGTTGCCTACTCTGGACTTCAAAGTGGTGATATTAGGGAGTGATGAGTCTTTGGATAATCTTACTCAAAATCAGAAGAAGTGGTTATTCAGAGGGGCAATGATTGGTAAGAAAATTGTTTTGCAAAATTGGAAATCTGTATTGACTTTGAATATTGAGACATGGTTGACTGAAATGCGCGACTTGGCAGAAATGGAGAGGATGCTTTACAGGAGTGAAGTGGGAGAATGGAAAAACAGGCTCCCGTCCTTCCCCTCTCGCGCCTGGCCTAAAGGATCACGGCCCAGGCACCCGCCATGAGAAGAGTTTGCTCATCTACCAGACGACCAAATACCCTGGTACAGGAACATACGGATGTGTCCATCTGCCTGCCCAGCAGCACGCCCTGCCCATGCTGACACCTGCGGCACGGATCAACTAGACTAAAACCAACACGTCGTTAGAGATGCCATGACGACCTAGCCAACGGTCAGCACACCTGTGTAAATATACACACTGGCCACTCCCGCACCAATCCACACGAAGAATATACTCAGTGCTATGACGTAGGCGACAGACATACTCACGGACGTGCATCTTTATTATTTTCCACATAGGCTCTCAAAATGCAGAAACGCAAGACGCATCATGAACTCATCTAAAGAGCTTGCTTACGCTTCTCCTAAACCCAAGTACCATGATGAGAAATATAACGAAGACACGATACTGGTCATAAGACAATATGATACTATAACCTAAAGCGCATTTGCACCAAACGGTTTCACCTATACACCAGGCCTAAGTAGGCCGCAAGCAAGAGCTCCCATGGACGTTAAAAGAACAAGAGTCAGGTTGCTGATCCTGCAGAATGAGCCCGGCGAGAGCAGACAGCCAAGGTCGCAATGTTGCAAACCCACATTCCGAAAGCAGACCATCAAGGGCACGATGTTGCAACCTCGCACGCCGCGCACCAACGTTAAAATCACATCTGCAAATTAAACCAGGCACACAGTGGAAAAACAATATTAATTGTGCAGAATTCTGCCTCAAACACGGTCCCACTTCACGTGACCAAGCCGAACCTGACAGGATGCCAATTCCAGAAGAAAGAAGGCGTCTGGATCCCTCGGTACAAGACACAGGCAGACACACTTAAAAGGCTCAATGGACATCTGCGACAGTGGGAGTAGTCGGCCTTCCAGCTCATGAATAAGTCCTCACATTGTCTGCACGTACTCATAGTGAAACATTGTTGCAAATGACAGGTACACCGAGAGCTGGGAACAGCGATGGTCCCAAGCTGGGAAGCTCACGGGCGCACCAATCAGAACATGGGGCTCTTATCACTGACGCTATTAACATTGACCAATCATCAGTAGTCTTCATGTAACAATCCTCATGTATCTAATTGTAGGGACAACCCATATATATCACCTGACTAACCCTCGTCCACTAATATTGTTCTCTATACGTATGCTATACTAACCCTACCACTCGAGCAACCAATTAAGAGTGGCAATAGGTTTTTTGCTAACTTACTAAGGTGACGCAAGTAGCGCGTCATACTTGGGGTAAAAAGGGCCTGCGAGCCCCACGATTGTGTGTGTGTCAGGACGGACGCGTACGCTCCTTGACCCATCCCTGCCGTTTTTGTTTAATAAACAGCAGAGTCACCTTGCTTATTGCGTGTGCCTCATACTCTATCTCTTTTGGGATATACGGGAGGAGTTGGGGCCTCCCTGCCCGGAGGTCTGCGGGCGGCCCGGCCGACCCCGGCAGAATTTCCCCCCGACAAGTTGGAGGCACCGCTGAGATCTGTTTAGGATTCGCCTTTTTTATTTTTTTACTTTTTCTAAGCATTCCGGTTGCGAGGAGGCCCGGCGGCGCGGCCCCCTCTGCCGTCGCCCCCTTCTGAGGACTACAGGACCATCGCGGAGCTGCGAGAAGACCGGACAGCGCAATCCGGATATTGGCCCTCGGGAGCGGTTGAGAAGTATCCCGCCCGCGGTTGGCGAGTGTCCAGACGTGGTCCAGATGAGGGGAGGTGACGAGCCGCTTGGAGGGGTGCACGCAGTAGAGCGGCCCCGCATCAAGAGAACTTGGTGAGCATGCCACGCACAACAAGCAATGTGAAATTGTGAGGGAGGGGGAGGAGTTAAATAAGGGAGGCGGGAGGTGTTGCACAGGTGCGCGGCGAAGGTTCGACAACTTAGTGTTGGAAATAAAATGAATGGTAGTCGAACAAGTGCGAGAGCAGTTGGCTACGTTACGCGAGAGAGGGGGGCGGAGCACGAAAACATCACGTGCGACCGCTCGTAGAAACTGATTGGCCTAGGTAGCGACTACGTGCAAGAGTGGGTGTATGTGTGGTTTCCTACGATTTGGCATTCATTGATCAATGAGTAGATGAGGATCCCTATTGTTCGAGCAAGAAACTCAATAGGTAGATGACGTTTCCCTGTAGGCGGTAGCTAGTTAGTTGCCTAATACGGAAGATAATTGGCTGGTTAGGCCCTCCTGTCGAGGGGCGTATCACACGCGAGGCGACGCAGTGTGCGCAGTTTGATTATATTATTGATTTGATTACCTTGTTCCAGGAGTGACAGGAAGACAGCTGTAGGGTTAACGGGGGTAGATTGAAAGTGCATTTTGAACTTAAAGAATATATGAAGAACTTATCAGTAGCTCGAAGAGATCGGTGACGTCACCAGTAGGGCTTTCATAGGATATCCCGAGCATAAGGCATCTTTCTTTCTGGGAGTGGTGGGGAAAGAGAATTGTGGTAAGGGAGTGGAAACGGAGATAAACGGCAATGAGTTGATCGGGGAAAGGCGAAACGGGGAACGTGGCTGCGCACGGAGAACGCCGGCCACGGCAAGTGTAGAAGGGGGAGGAGCACGTGGAAATAGGACGACTGTATAAGAACGTCATAAGGGGTACGCAGCCGCAGGGGGCTACTTGCGCCTCGGCCGCAGGGGGCCGTAAGGGTGTTGTATAAAGAAAGAAAGACAGAAGGAAATATACAAATGTAACATACTATATTTTTTATAATTCTTCTTAGCGGACTATCGTAAGTCCCCAAACTTACGGGGCCAGGTAAACAATATAAGGCTGTATCTTGTAAACTGCTGGTGAGATAAACTGCTACTAGATAGGGGAAGGGTAACAAGTGGAGCGCTACTATGTCATACGTGACAGGATCGGGAAGGTGAGGGAACACCCTCACTACCCCACTACAACACATCTGCACAACACTGCCACCCCATAGGGAGAAACTGATTAAATATAGCATAGAATGGACCCAGGGGACGGATAACAAAATGCTAACACCGTGGCCGCCTAATGGTAGCTTCGATCCATATGTCCAACATTCATTATTAAACCATCTGCACAATACATATAAAGGGAAGAAGTTGGCAAACCATGTGGAGGTGTTTAACTTATGGAGGATGTTCCAGGGGTCCCGACCAGGACCAAATGGAATGTTCACTATGGGGAAAATACCGGAAGAAAAAGAGATTAAGGAGGGAGGAGAGGATGGGAAAAAGGGGAGTGAGGACCCAAAGAACACGGGGAACAGAAGAGAGGGAGGAGAAAAGAATAATAAAACAGATGAGATAAAAAAGGAACAGAGCAACGAGATACCCATAGCAAGGCGGGTAAAAACAGTGGAAGGGGGGTTGTACCCTTTAAGAGAATTAGGAGAAATAGAAAGCGGACAGTTAAGGGCGGCTGAGGGATACTCGAACCCGGCATACAGCCCTCCACCATATGTGGCTCATAGGAAGATGCCAGCAGGGGAGGGGAGGACTGGAGAAGACCAGACTGTGGAAATAGGAAATGATGAGTGGGTAGCTGCACAGATATTATTAAAATTACGAGGTTCATTAACAGGAGAAGAGAAGGAGGTAGTAAAGAAAACAGATGAGGATAATGCCAGGGATAGTGAAATGAGGGGGGAAGAGCTGTTAAGACAACAGGAAGAGATTTTGGAGGAACGACTAGCAAAATTAAGGAATGAGCAGAATGAATTGATCAAGCAGCTTGAAAGGGAGGAGAAAGAGAGAGCGAGGAAAAGGAAAGAAGGTAAGAACGAATTGGAAAAAATACGGGAACGAACGGAGGAGCAAAGGAGAGAAGCCGAAAGGGTAAAAGCAGCAGCAGAAAGGGTATCAAGAGTAGTACTGCAAGAAAAGAAAAGGGAAGAAGAAGAAAAAGAAAAAGAAATGGCAATGTGGAAGAGGAGATTACTATCAGAAACAACTAAGAAATACGAAGAAGGGAGGGTGATAGAGAGTATAGTAGAAAGAGAAAGGGTGAAACGGGAAAGGAAGAAGGAGGATGAAAGAATACTAGAAAAGATGAGAAGTGAAGTGATGGAGGAATTAAAAAGGAAAAGGGAGGAAAATAGTAGGGAGATGGAGGAGAGAAATGAAGGAGAAAGAGAAGATAGGAGTAGGGTGAGTGGAGAATGGGGGGATGTACATAGAAACACAGAAGTAGCAACAACATCAGCACAAAGGGGAGTGGTTGATAAAGGAGAAACAGGAGAACTGGACCTAATAGACTTACAAACAGTAACGATCAAGGGGAAAAAGACCGAGTGGGGGTTGCCGTTTATGACTGACTTTTGCAGTGAGGAAGAAAAAGGAGTGGAGAAAGAAGGAAGTAACAGTGAAAGGGAAAGTTTAGATAAACTATACATCACCCGAACCAACACAGACTCACCATGGATCAGTAGGAGAAAGGGTGAACTGGAGAGAAGTGAGGAGGGAGAGCGAGGAATAGTGGAAAGACAGACACATGAGGCCGCACCATCCCCATCACCATCACGCCCTCCCCCATCGCACCTTACATGTTCAACCACCTCACGCTCGTTACGCAAAATAAAACTCGCGCCCTTCACAGATGAACTGACACCCTATGCATATCGGCTTAGAAACCTCCCTAGTCGCAGGCAGGAAAGACGAATACACATGCCCACATTAAACACAGGAAAAGATGTAGAAGAAAAAGTTACGAGCAGGGGAAATATGGACGAAATTGAAGATGTAAAAGAAAGGGAAGAGGAGGAAGGGTGTGAGGACTCGGTATTATGGAACACAATGGGTGAAACGAGACATAACTTTGATGCCACTTTTAGAGAGAGGAGGGGTTAGACCGCAGTATGTCCCTTGGAAGCATACCGATAAAGAAAATATAAAATGCAGGCTCCCATCATTAAGTGGAGGTGCGGGTAAGTGGATATATGAAATGGAAAAACACACCGCAGGACAGAAACTAGCAGTAGGAGATGTAAAGGGCCTGTTAATATCAATATTAGGGGATAGAGCGGATGACATTTGGAAGAGAGCGGGATTCCATGGGGTAACAATAACAAACACATCGCACGATGGGGCACCATTCGCAAACTGCAGACATGCACTATGGCAGGCACTGAGGGTACAGTACCCAGACATATCAGACATAGGAGCAATTACCTCTCGCAAGATGCGTGAGAATGAAGATCCTGTTGATTATATCCAGGAGATCCAAGAGAAGTGGCGCATGGAAACGAGGGAGCAATGGGATAAAACACCAGCAATATTCTATCATATACTAGTACAAGGGCTCCCAGAAGGAGTTCAGAAACAACTAAAGAAAGTAGTGGGAATGGAAGCAAAACCATGGCCAGAAATACAACTTACTATAGTGCATCATTGCAGGACATGGCAAGGTAAAATGAAACAAAAGGAAGAGGACAGGAAAACGGAAGAGGCTAAACTAGTACAGAAAAAACGTACTAAATATACAATGGAAGGGGCACTAATAACTACGCCCACAACAATGACCCAAAGCCCCACACAAGTAGTGGCTGCACAAGATTCCGCCCAAATACCACCTTCACAGACTGTAACACAACAGGCGCCGCCAATACAACCATACATGACCAACATGGGAGGTGGACATACGATGGCAGGAGCTGGGTATTATAATTATAACAGGGGGAGAGGAGGATTTATGAGAGGGAGAGGATACAGATATAACACCCAACAACAGGTGGGAGGATTTAGAAACCCCTACCCCACAGGGCAACCAGTATACCAGGACAACACAGGGAGTTTTCCATGGCAAAGTAGGGAACCGCCGGTGTGTTGGAGTTGTGGACTATTAGGACACATGTCACGCACGTGTAGAGTTAGACCAGGTTTACCATCATGGAGTGAACAGGGACAACCAAGGCCCTCACAGGAACAGCAGGGCCTACAGCAACAGCAGACGTTGCAACAGGGAAATGAACAACAACAACAATTAACACAACAACAGCCACAGACGTATTCGCTGCCACAACAATAGGTAGCGATGACACAGCAACCCCAAGCACAACAAACACAACTGGGTAGGGTGACGGTCTTGGGACACAACCCTTACACAGGAAATGGCCAATCATTGTACCCCCAATAGGACAGCCCACAGACGGCCTTGGTGTGTCCCATCCTGTCAGTAACACCTAATAGTGCGGAGGAGCCACGCATAGAGGTAACGACAGGTGACAAAAAATTATCATTCCTTGTTGATACCGGGGCAACCCGATCTTGCATAAGGGAAGGTAAATTTAAGATGTCAGGCGAAGCCATGAACACCCAAGGATTCTCTGGGGCTAGAGGGTTGGTTCCCTTTACTGATAACATTCCCTTATCTATTGGAGATTATGACCTGTCAGTTCCACTTTTATATTATAGTGCCTCACCAGTAAATATACTGGGGAGAGACATAATGAACAGGTTGAATATGACGATCTCCTTTACTGAGGACGGCATAATTTGCTCTACTCCAGGGATTAGCATGCTCACAGCATGACAGATTATGCAAGCATACTGCGGACAGACAGCGATTAGGGCGGAGCCAGTAGATGGCGAACTATTCCAGTATGGAACAGATATGGCAATTGCATGGATGCCAGGGATAGAAGGGAAAATATGGAGGAGGCCAGCAACCTATCTGTTCAGACCAGAAACACCTGTTAATGAACTAGAAGGAAAGGTGATCTTAATGGACATTGAGAGCATTATTGCAACAGCTGACTACATTGCTGTACATGCCCAAGACAAAGAAGGAAGAGCATGGAGGGCCGTGATAGCATTAGCAGAAAGATGTAGGCTCACCCAGGTGTCAGATGAGGAGCTGTTCTCAGATGAAAAGGAAGAAGGTGAAATGGTGTTTATGATGAGTGTGGAAATATGGCTAAGAGTGGCGTACAAACAAGTAGCACAGAAAATTGCAATGGCACTTGAGGCACCCGCATGCACCCCAGTCCCCTTCTTTAAGGAGGATATGTCAAAGGTACCCAAATCATTGTGGACTACTGGCCCCTATGACGTGGGGTGCATAAAAAGTATAGGGGGAGTAAGGATAAAATTGAAAAAAGGTGCAATACTCGCCAGAGTAAAACAGTACCCACTATCAAAAGAGGCAGATGAGGGTATATATGAAACCATAACGGCCCTTATAAATAATGGCATATTGGTCCCCTCGGAATCACCTTGCAACACGGCTGTGTACCCAGTGCGCAAGGCTAAAGGGGGGTCTTGGCGCTTCATACAGGACCTCAGGCCCTTGAACAACATAGTAGAAGCGGAATATCCCGTAGCAGCAAACCCGGCCACGATATTGTGTGGCATTCCAGCAGAGGCATCACGATTTACAGTGATCGACCTTAAAAATGCTTTTTTCTCAATACCATTACACCCAGACTCACAAGATCTGACGAGCTTCACTTACAGAAACACAAAGTGGAAACACACTAGATTGCCACAAGGGTATTGCGAATCACCCTCAATTTTCAATAGAGTGATACAGATGGATTTGGGTAACATTGAAGTGGAAAGCACAGTGTTGCAGTATGTGGATGACATAATAATTTGCAGTACAAACGAAAGAACATGCAGAGAGGACTCCTTAAAGATGTTGACAATATTGGCTGAAAAAGGTTACAAGGTAGACATGGAAAATATACAATACTGTCAAGAACAGGTACTTTACATTGGTCAACTTATATCCCAACATGTAAGAAAGATTGCACCACAAAGAGCACAGGCAATTTCAAACACTCCAATGCCACAAACTGTGAGGGAACTGCAGCAGTTCCTGGGGCTGTGCAACTACTGTAGAGCATGGGTGTTTGATTACAGCTCGTACATAGGACCCCTGCTTGAGGCGTTAAGGGAAGCTAATAAAGGGGAGAAAAAGCTGGGGTGGACGATGGAAATGAAAGAGGCTTTTGATGAATTGAAAGATGCAATATCAACTGCTCCAGTACTGGCATCCCCAGACTATGAGCGACAATTTTTCATATTCTCACATTGCGATTCAGCAGTAATGAAAGCAGTGTTGGCTCAGAAAACAAGCATGGGCTACAAACCAGTAGCATTTTACAGCGGCCACTTAGATCCTGTGATGTTAGGCCACTTCCCTTGCGAACAAGGTCTCGCCGCAGCTGCTTTTGCAGTGGAAAAGGCATCAGCAATCACTATGGGGTGCCCAACTACACTGTTTGTGGAACATGCACTATTTGCGATATTGAATAAACCTAAGTCCACTCTAACCACGCAAAGAGCATCAGGTTATGAGATCATTTTATCAAGAGCTGAACTATCAATTGTTAGATGTAGCACGGTCAACCCTGCAAGATTCCTAGCAGAAGTAAATGAGGAGGGAGATTATGCCCATGACTGTACGGAAATAACTGAAATGCACTCATGTACTAGAAAGGTTGAAGAAAACGCACTGGAGGGTGGTGAGCTCTTATTTATTGATGGGTCATCAACTATCGATCAAGGGGATGGTATAAGGAGAACTGGGGCAGCAGTGGTAAAAATGATGGAGGTACCGTTGTGTGTGGCAATAAAATGTGTACAATTACCACAGCATTTCTCTGCTCAAGCAGCGGAGCTAGTTGCACTGATCTTGGCGTTGAAGGAAAGCTTTGACAAACGAGTGACCATATACTCCGACAGCGCATATGTTACATCCACTGTCCACTCAGGGCTGTCGAAATGGAGAAGAAGGGGGTTTAGGAGAGCTGATGGCACTCCAGTGCAACATGCTCTCTTATTGGCTGAACTAATTGAAGTAATAAATGACCCCCAAGAATTAGCTTTAGTAAAATGCACCGCACACACCAATGGTGAAGACCACGTCTCGAAGGGGAATGCAGCAGCAGACGCACATGCGAAGTATGCTGCATACTTTGGTGAGATATGGAACCCCCCATAGTCACAGAGAGGGAGAGGGAGGGGAATGGCTAAGGAGATGTTCATAAGAGAAGGGTACACCCATCTCCCGGCCACGCAGATTATGGAGCTACAAGCGGCTGCACAAATGGCCGAAAAAGAAATATGGGTAAAAAGAGGATGCACAATGTCACCAACTGACGCACTATGGCGCCAGGGTGGCACTGGAAAAATTGTAATGCCATTGGCACTTTTGGACACTGCCCTGAGCCAACTACATCATCCAGCCCACACAGGCAAGGAAGTAATTGCAGCACGAATTAGGGAAGACTGGTTCTGCCCCGAGCTAAATTCTCATGTGTCAAACTTTATCAGTAATTGTCTCACATGTCAACAGTTTACGGCCGGCCATACTCTAAAGGTGGTAAGAGGTACTATACCCCGGCCAGAGGGACCTTTCCGGCATCTCCATATTGACTATGTTGATATGATCAACATATGTCAAGGAAATAGGTATATGATCGTAGTAGTATGCCCATTCTCTAGGTGGATTGAAGCAGGACCCTGTTCACACCCAGATGCATTTAGAGCAGCTAAATTCCTAGTGAGGGAGGTCTTCCCAAGGTGGGGAGTGTGCGAGGTGTTAAGGTCAGACAATGGCCCACATTTCGGAAACGAAATGTTCCAGCACATCACATCCTTGCTGAACATAAAGCATAAATTTGCATGTGCATACCACCCACAGGCCAACGGTGTATGTGAACGCCTGAATGGCCTATTAAAGGAGGCAATTGCAAAGATACAGCAAACAACAAAGAAGAGTTGGTTATATTGCCTTCCATTAGCCCTATTCGAGCTAAGGAATAGACCAGGGTCCGACCACCACCTCACCCCACACGAGGTGGTTACCGGACGTCAAATGCGCCTTCCCCTAACGCCAACATCAAGAGCATTTACCGACCACGAAAGCACAGCGTGTGTTCTTGGTGATGAAATGTACCAATATGTGTCTTCTTTGATTACTAGTGTAGTGTTTGTGTCTCAACAGCTCGAGCGCACACGGGGCGGGTCTAACAGCAATCAACAAGAAGACGCGGATAAAGAATTGGAAAAAGAAAGACTGTGTAAAATTGCTAAAGGTGACCACGTACTACTTCGCAATTTCAATAGGAAGTGGAACAGTCCGCGATTTACTGGCCCCCATCTCGTAGAGGAGGTATCAACGAGAGCAGTAAAGCTACAGGATAAGCGCGCTTGGAATCACCTACACTATGTAAAGATCTACAAACTCCAGACCCGCCCCAGCACCACCGACAGGTCCGTTGGAAGAACAACAACAACATCGCCGACGGAGGAAGAGAGTTCTATCACAGCCAACGACCCAAGTGTTCCCATACCCTGTCACTCCCCAGAGTCCCCAGAGACAATAACTAAAGAAGAAAAGGGCGATCCCCATACTGCCCACCCCATGGTCACACGCTCAAAGAGTAAAAATACTTCCGCCAGTTGAGCCCAAACCCCCTACCCATTGACCCCAACCCAACTACGAGTAATAAATGAACTAAAGGACATTGTATTGCACAAGTACACATGTAAACACGTGAATGCTTTCTTTTCTTTTCTCTCGCACATGCAGGGCTGCGTATTATTGTACTGCTCAGAAATATATAACTAACAAATTCACTGCCCAGGAGTAGATGGTACCCTCAGACGATGACTACCCAGATGAATTGTCACACCAATTTGTATATGAAATAAAAAGGCCAACGTACCTGAAAAAGAGAAGGGTACGTGTGTACTACACAGCCTTGGCCATAGAATACTCAATGCCCTACCTCCACCCATACTTGCCTGCCCTAAGAGATAGATCGCTTAGATTGGCGTGGGAACAGCTCTTCGCCTGGGCACTGAATGACTACCTGATAGGGAGAGCTTAAACAACAACAACTAACATTTAATAACCAGCATATTGAGAATTTTCAGGCGGGCAACTTTAACGTCGCAAGAATACGCTGCCAGACTGCAGCAAGGTAAGAGCAAAAATGCTGGTGAAATTAGCATATGTAATAAAAATAATAGGGATTTTGATGATCACCGGGTTCTTGGCTGCCTCTGTATGGCAGTACAGCTGTGCTATCAATATTATTGCTGTACCCAAACCTAATACACCCCCATCCCCAGCTGTAACAGGTGTTACGTTAGGTGATACTAGTAAAATTATACACAAGCAAAATAGAGTTGAACGCAGCACATATTCAGATAATAAAGGTATTGATAATTATATACAAGATTCAGCACACGTCTCAAACAACATATGGTACCAACACATGACCCGCATTGGTAAGCAGACAACAGAAGACAGCTGCTACGTTTGCTCATTAATACCATACGCCATGAGCGCTTCCCGAACATTTGTTGCCACAGAAATAGATGAAAAGACAGCACGATGCATAATATACTTGGCACTGTTCCAAACGAAAGGAAGATTTCAAGTGACAGTGGTGCATATGGAGTGGAAAACACGAGATTCATACCCATATGAAAACAACTTCCTCAAGACTTATTTGAGTTACCACAAGAGCAGTTTACATGCTGAAGCATTCAGATACATAACAAATGGTCCTGCAAAAGGGGAAACAAAGAAAGTAACACTGCAGTATTTACCATGTGATTGGTATGCCACTGAAGTTCCTGGTAAACTAGGATGCTGGGAGAGGCCACTGGTGACGATAACGGGGAAGGTGTACTTGGACAACAATTGGGAGATAGGAGTGATTGTAAGCAACATGGTAACAAAGGAAACTATCTCAACTATCGAGGCACACAACCACAGATGTTGGACGACTTGGATCAAGTACGTACCAATGCTCACATGGATAGAGACGGATGAAGACCCAATAACAATACTGCCGCTGACTGCGCCTAAGGTATGCTACCAACATAAAGGAGAAGTGGACGTAGGATACAACACCAATTGTGCCAGCGTGATGGATTTACCTGAGGGGGGAGCAGGAACAGCAGTAATAATGGACCATTACTGGGCCTGTGGAGAAAAGGCATACCACACACTGCGCCCTCTGTGGAATGGTGTATGCACAATGGTGCATGTCAATGTACCATCACTAGTGGTACCCAAGAAGCATGTGAATGTGGCGAACTTTCCCAAAATGGATGAAGGGGACAAGAGAAAGAAGAGATCTGCACCACCTCAGGAGGAGCAAGGGAACAGGACCAACGGCAATAATACCGTCCTAAATAGAAGGAAAAGACAAGGAGAACCTCTGACTGGAAATTACCTATGGGGAAGGTCGGAAACGGCCCTCACTTCAATTCCGCCAGAACACAGACTATTCAGCAGAGCAGCAATGTTCTTCTCCTCAATAATCCATCCGGGACTGCAGGCTTACGCAAACGCAAAATGGCTCCAGATAACTAGATGGGAACTAATGATGACCATCAATTCTACAGTAAATGGATTCAACGCAATAAAAGAGGAGCTGCGAGCTGTAAGGATGGTAGCACTCCAGAACAGATATGTATTGGACCTCCTCACAGCCATAGAAGGAGGAGTATGCGCAAAGATAGGACAATCATGCTGCACGTTCATTCCTGCCAACGATGCTGACAACGGTACACTGACAGAAGCAGTTTCGCAATTGGCCCAGATGCACTCCAAAATGATGGATGAAAGTAAAGGTGTGAAAAAGGATGAGAGCTGGTTTTCGCTATTATGGTCATGGATGCCAACTTGGCTGTCAGATGGACTAAAAATTATAGTTGGTTGTACTATTTTGGCTGGAGCTACACTGATCATAATAAGATTTTGGAAGGCCCGGAAGGCACGCACCACCGACGAGTTGCTTGAAATGGTCGGTATGCACCCCTGGATGCCAGCAGATGACGGCCAACACGCAGGCATAATAATACAAGAGAGGGAGAAGCTGCGAAAACAGATCATCACCAACCATCTGGACCCACCCTCAGTGAAGATCGAGAACCCAAGAAACCCCAGGAGTTACATAGGGAAATGGGTATACTGTACTCCTGGAGGAACCTGTGAATACATGTACTGGTCATTTGAAGATCATGTTAACCACTATGGACATTTAGGTGGAATAACCAAAATATGGAGAGTAAGAGGAGATAACGAAAAGGATATGTTTGTGGTCGACAAGTCGACCAGAGGGGAGACTGAAGTGGGAGAATGGAAAAACAGGCTCCCGTCCTTCCCCTCTCGCGCCTGGCCTAAAGGATCACGGCCCAGGCACCCGCCACGAGAAGAGTTTGCTCATCTACCAGACGACCAAATACCCTGGTACAGGAACATACGGATGTGTCCATCTGCCTGCCCAGCAGCACGCCCTGCCCATGCTGACACCTGCGGCACGGATCAACTAGACTAAAACCAACACGTCGTTAGAGATGCCATGACGACCTAGCCAACGGTCAGCACACCTGTGTAAATATACACACTGGCCACTCCCGCACCAATCCACACGAAGAATATACTCAGTGCTATGACGTAGGCGACAGACATACTCACGGACGTGCATCTTTATTATTTTCCACATAGGCTCTCAAAATGCAGAAACGCAAGACGCATCATGAACTCATCTAAAGAGCTTGCTTACGCTTCTCCTAAACCCAAGTACCATGATGAGAAATATAACGAAGACACGATACTGGTCATAAGACAATATGATACTATAACCTAAAGCGCCTGTGCACCAAACGGTTTCACCTATACACCAGGCCTAAGTAGGCCGCAAGCAAGAGCTCCCATGGACGTTAAAAGAACAAGAGTCAGGTTGCTGATCCTGCAGAATGAGCCCGGCGAGAGCAGACAGCCAAGGTCGCAATGTTGCAAACCCACATTCCGAAAGCAGACCATCAAGGGCACGATGTTGCAACCTCGCATGCCGCGCACCAACGTTAAAATCACACCTGCTAATTAAATCAGGCACACAGTGGAAAAACAATATTAATTGTGCAGAATTCTACCTCAAACACAGTCCCACTTCACGTGACCAAGCCGAACCTGACAGGGTGCCAATTCCAGAAGAAAGAAGGCGTCTGGATCCCTCGGTACAAGACACAGGCAGACACACTTAAAAGGCTCAATGGACATCTGCGACAGTGGGAGTAGTCGGCCTTCCAGCTCATGAATAAGTCCTCACATTGTCTGCACGTACTCATAGTGAAACATTGTTGCAAATGACAGGTACACCGAGAGCTGGGAACAGCGATGGTCCCAAGCTGGGAAGCTCACGGGCGCACCAATCAGAACATGGGGCTCTTATCACTGACGCTATTAACATTGACCAATCATCAGTAGTCTTCATGTAACAATCCTCATGTATCTAATTGTAGGGACAACCCAGATATATCACCTGACTAACCCTCGTCCACTAATATTGTTCTCTATACGTATGCTATACTAACCCTACCACTCGAGCAACCAATTAAGAGTGTCAATAGGTTTTTTGCTAACTTACTAAGGTGACGCAAGTAGCGCGTCATACTAAGGTAAAAAGGGCCTGCGAGCCCCACGATTGTGTGTGTGTGTCAGGACGGACGCGTACGCTCCTTGACCCATCCCTGCCGTTTTTGTTTAATAAACAGCAGAGTCACCTTGCTTCTTGCGTGTGTCTCATACTCTATCTCTTTTGGGATATACGGGAGGAGTTGGGGCCTCCCTGCCCGGAGGTCTGCGGACGGCCCGGCCGACCCCGGCAGAATTTCCCCCCGACAGGAGAGAAGGAAAAATGGGTTTGTTTGAGAAAATCTGGGGTAAATTTCTTCAGTTATATTGGACTTTTTGTAGTACGCGTGTAAGTGGAGGGTTCGGGGTGGGTAATTGAGAGATGTTACGGATTCAGAGGGGAGCTATGATATGATTTTTATCTCGCAATGTACATAGTTGTTTTATAAAATGCATTGATTATTTCAGGTATTTTACTGTTTCAAGGAGAGTATTTTAATGTTTGTAACATGATGTTCTGTAAATAAAAGTTTCACAAAAAAAAGAAAGACCAGGGGAAGGGAGGCGTAGTACCACCAGCAGCCCAGACGTGTTTCTGTCTTGGAGTCATCGTTGAGGAGTGGTTGTTTGCTCTCTCTCTCTCTTAAGGCACAGGGAGCAAGGGGTCCACATCTGGATTAGCTTTACAGATTTAAGGTAAAAACCCCAAGCCTTCCAAAATGTGTGAGCCCCTCTCCTGAGGGCGGACTTGGCCAATTAACCTGCACTAAGGGATGTTTCCCATTCGGGATGGTCTATAACTATGCTTGAGGGCACTGCACCGTGTTCAGTGACCTTTACGTTCCGATTTGTATTGCACTTTTCTTATACACCAGTTATGCTTTGTTCCTACAACGTACTGCCTTTATGACAACTTTCATTTTCTGTGCACCCCTCCCTGCCCTCCCCTGACTCTCAGGAACATGATCATGCCACACCAAATCCCCTGGCCTGTCTAATTTTTCTAAACAAATCTATAGCGGAGCTATGCAAGTAAATCTGAACGCCTCGATGTACACTGGTCCATATTGAGTACTGCATCAAAAATAGTGCAGCTGTTTTTTCTGAATGTGATACTAACATAAAAAAGTTTGGGCTAAAGGGGGGAGCTATTTGGAAGAGTGCACATATCTGAATGAAGAACAGGTGACTCGTTGCATGGCACAAATAGTGCTTCGAAGCGTGCACATGGCTGAGGGTGGACAGAGCCCTGATTCTTACCAGAGTCATTTTTATAAAATCCCTCCTTACAGTCCACGCAGTCGTAGCAGCAAGAATGGAAGCCTTTCACTTTCTTTATCTGACCCTCCGAGCACTTATCATTGCACATGGACTGGGGCACCTGCAGGACAAAGAGAGAGGCAACAGTGTCTGAGATCATTAGCCACAGCGTTGCATTACACCAACACCCTGCAAAATCCGAATGCCTACTGCACACAGAGAACATACCTACCTGCAGGCAGACAACAGTAAATCACAGCCTCCTTGCACAAATATTAGCAACCTCTGCTCCCACGAACCCACCATGACCGCATCTTTTTATGTGCAGATGGTGGACTGGCCACATGCCTAGGTATTGGAATAAGCTACACCCACTGTGTGTGAGGCCCTGCTACACTACAGGGGCTGCCGGGGTGTCTGTAATGAGCCTAGGTAGCCAGGCATGGCGGGAGGTAGGGTACCAGTTGCAGGGATGGAGAGAAGCATGGCATTACAGTAGGGAGACAGCAAGAACGTCAGGAAGCAAGCAAGGCTGCAGGAGAAGGGTTTCTTGTGGGGATGAGACAGTCATGGGTGTGCACTAAATATGCAAGGAGACAAGGCTTTTTCATGGCAGAGGGAGATGGAAGAGGAAGAGCTAAAAGTTGCAGCAAGATGGAGAGATCCATATAGGATTTGATTGCTAGCAATCAGTGATATAGTCAGGATTTCGTGGCTGGGTGGGCCTGCACATTATTCACACTGCCCCCGTGCTGGGACACCTATTTTATGGTGGTGGCTTCTTTAACATGCTCCTGTGGACCAGGCCAAAGTTTGAGCTATTGTATTCTGTTGTTTATTCAACATCTTCTCTGAGTTGTACTACTCTTATTTCAAGACACGCAACACAAGAATCTGTATGATAACGGCACCGGGTTGTAGTCATTATTCCATAAGGGAATGAAGTTTATTTGTGTTGAAGGATGTGATGAAAGATTTGAAGTACTGCAGAAAATCCAACCCTTTATGCATGACTGGCAAGCATGCAGTATAGAAATAAACTAAGCAGTTTAAAAGAAAAGCGGGTTTACTTTGTGTTTCTCTGTTATATTGAAATATTAGATTGCATTGTTTAAGGGCTTTGAGAATAGATGCACCCATGGCAATGTGAAAGACTCAAACATCCTCACTTACTAGAAAGGCTCATGGTCAAATCAGTAAATTTCACTGCATCACAGTGAGTACCAGTAGAATCACATTGCTTTTAAATCAACTGATTCAGATTTAGACTGTTCTACTTGGAGCAAATTCATACTATTGTTGTTGAGGATTTGCTTTCTCTTTACTTGTTTTAGCCCACATTTGTCAATACCCGTAATAAAACCTTCAATTATTCTTACATTTTGGTCTCTGCTTCTTGTTGATTTGACTTGACTTAATGACAGCAGTTTGTGCAATGTAAAAAAACAAACACATAATTGACATTTAAAATTAACTCTTTTCTTACCATATTATCCTTGGTGTGCCAGCGAATTGCACCCTTGTCGAGGTACAATGTTTGCGTGTAGTTTCCTACAGTTAAGTAATGCAGGGACCGGTTCCTCCAGCTCCAGAGCACAACGGTGTACCCAGTGTTTATGCTTCCAAATGCATCAAAGTAGAATTGCTGGTCATTTATTTGAAATTGAACTTTCTTTAGCTCTTCCACCAGCTGCAGAGAAATAAAATGTGATGAGAAGTTCATAACGGTAATTTAGAGGCGTCAGGCACATGTCCCAATGTTTCTCAAATCTGCTCTTCCCTTGATCGCCTCCTACCTGGAAGATCGATCCTTTAAACTCTCTTGGAACTCTCAAACCTCTGACGCCACTCCTCTCCCTGATGCTGTCCACTCCTCTCTCTGATGCTGTCCACTCCTCTCCCTGATGCTGTCCACTCCTCTCTCTGATGCTGTCCACTCCTCTCCCTGATGCTGTCCACTCCTCTCTCTGATGCTGTCCACTCCTCTCCCTGATGCTGTCCTGCGAGGATCAGTGTGTGGACCTCTGCTCTTTACCCTCTATATCTCTGCACTGGGTTGACTTACCTAATCCTCTGGCTTTCATTATCACCTGTTTCCTGATGACACTTAAATATTTTCTCATTTCCCTCCTTCACCCCAGCCATCTCAGAACACATTACGAACTGTCTCACTGCAATTCACCACTGGATGGTTCTCTGCTGCCTCATGCTGAACTCTTCAAACATGGAAGACATCTTTCTCCCAGCTCCCAATGTCATCACTACCCTCACCTATCTTCTTCCTACTTGACCTTCTTGCTCCTTCATCCAAGGCTCGCAAGCTTGGGGGTCCTCTTTGATAATGCCGTACGACTGCAACAATTCATCATGACCGCTGCCTTTCTGTTCGTATTAACTTTCTCGTAATTCTGAAAATTCATCCTTTTATTACGAACCATGCTACAAAAACTCTAATACCCATTCTTGTGCTTAGCAAACTAGACTACTGCTCAGGCCTTCTTCTTGGCCTTCCTCTCTACTTCTTCCTTCATAAAGCCAAAAACCTCAATGTTGCTACCCGCACTCTCTATAACCTACCCTGCTCTTCCCCCATTTCTATTTACCGACAGCATGCTGGTTGGCTCTCCATGCACAACCGCTCTCTTTTCAACTTCTTTCTCGTCTACAAATCTATCAATGGTTTTGCTCCTCAGTACCTGTCTGTATCTCAGTTTCCTCACCATCTCATTCCCGATGATCCACCTCGGAACTCAACCTCACCGTCCCATACCCTCCATGTGCCTTCTCTAGCTTCTGCTATTTCTTCCCTTCGCTCCACTCCCCTGGAACTCACTGCCCATAACAATCAAAGCCAGTACAAATGTGGATCACATAAAAGCTCGGCTTGAACTTCACTTCACTAACTTGCTAAAGAGGGAGATTGCCTGCCTTCTCCCCATCCTCCCTACCCGACCCCACCGCTGCTTCCAGTGACAATTAATGATGTAATTTTATATTTTCAATTACTACTCGTCTTTAGTTGAATGTACATGCCCTGTTAGGTCAATGTTACCTTGTAAGTCACCTTTTTACTTTCATTTTGTTTCTGTATGTTTTGTTTTGCCCTTGGTATATGTCCTAATGTGTTACACCCTCACAAACTGGCTCACTACTTGCTCTCCTCTTTATGCGTTTGTACAGACACCCTACAAGGGAATGCTTCCACCATCTGTCAATGTGCTATTCATTTTTATTCTTTATAAAGCGCACCTTCACCACCAAGAGCATCATGGCGCTAATTAAAAGACATCAGGCAGCCAAAAGCAGAAAGAAGAACTAGAATAAAAAAGTCTTCAGTGCACAACGAAAAAGGAGGTGATCCTGCGAAGCACGCAAGGTCAGAGGAAGAGAATTTCAGAGTCAGACAGCCGCCACCGAGAAGGTGCGGCCCACAGTCTTGGAGCATTTAAAAATAGGAATCTGAATGCTAAGTGAGGAGGATGAGTGGGGAAGGCGAGATGGAACATAGGGAGAGAATATAGCATGTAGATACTCTGGACGCGTACCATAGAATTCCTGGTACACAAAGCATAATGCCTTAAAATCCACCTGCTTCACCGCGGGAAGCCAGTGTAATGCGCCAAGAATAGGAGAAGCCGATGTCCGAAAAGGAGCACCAGAACCTACTCTACCTGCCGTGTTCTGTAGAACCTGTAGATGGTGGAAAAGGTAGAGGTGCCTGGCAGGATACGAAGAATTACAATAGTTGAGAGATCCAGACACCATAGAAGATACAACCAAAGAGTGAAGATTCACTGGTAAAAAGGGAAGAACTTTGTGCAGCACTTTGAGTTTAACATAGATTGACTGACAGACAGAACTAACCTGTGGTTTCAGAGACAGAGAGGCGGATATCTTAATTCCCAGGTTTTCATCAGTGGTCCAAAGAGAGGAGCTCGAAACAGGACCCATAACTAAGACCTTGCTCTTGCTGCCATTAAGAAGAAGCCAGTTGTTCCTCATCCAGGTAGTGATCGAGAGAAGACAAGCCTGGCAACGCAAGGCTGCAGTGTGCTGCCTGAGGTCCAAGCGCACCAGTATCTGGGTGTCATCTGCCTAGGAATAACACCTGAACCCGAAAGTGTGAATACGTTTAATCAGAGACTGAATATAGATGTTAAAAAGAAGGGGAGAAAGAGCTGAAACTTATGGAACCTCACGAGAAATAGAAACAGGAGCAGAAAGAAATGGAGAAAGACAGAGGGATTTTGAATGACCAGAAAGGAAAGCGCAGAACCAGGTGATGACCGGGTCGATGATGCCCGCTGAGGACAGCCTGTCAGCCACAATGGTGTGATTGATGGTGTCAAAGGCAGCCAAAAGATCTAACAAGATCAGCGCCCTGACACCACCATGATCCACCAGGCAAGACAGGTCATCTACAGATGACGCCAACATCGATTCAGTCCCTCTGGCGCACGGATTGACGCAGATAGGCTGGACTTTGTCATGACTTCGGCGTGGAAGAGGCGCTTCCACAACGCTCTTTGCTGTGCTGACAGCTAGCACCGTCCTTAAAGTGACACATGATATTAGCAAGAGCCAATCGGCTCACTCGAATGGCTAAACAGTGAGAAAAGACATGCTTTGCATGCAAGTCAAGAAAATAAAGGACCCATGAGGACAGGCGAGCCAGGCACGCGACCTCGGGGGAGCCAAATGAGACCTGGCAACCTCGGCCAAATGAAAATGGCTTTAAAAGGAAATAAAACCAATTACAGTGTAGCAAACTAAAATTATAATAAAAAAAAAACTAAAAGAAAAAAATAACACGTTAGCTTCGTGCAATAAGATGAAAAACAGCCGCCCAGTCAAACACACAGGCAGTGGCAACAGACTTTGAAAGGAAATTAAATTGTAAGTCATTTCTGATCGACATTGACATCCCTGTTCTTCAATTAAATACAAAAACAAATATTATAGCACAGCCCACCCAGGGATATTATCAGGTGACTGAAGCAACGTGGCTTGCGCCTGATGTCATATCCCTGTGTCCCAATGCTTGAGTGCTCCCATGCGGAAAACCAGGTTAAATGAGCAAAAATGGTAATCTGTTGCCGACTACGAAGAAGCCACGGATAACCACGGTTTGTTATTAATCATAGTAATAAGTTGAACATCAACAGGGACGTCATGAATTACATTCACTGGGTACTGGATAAGTATACAAGACATTCTAAAAATCCCCCCTGATTTGCTCAAAAACTGGGTCACAGCCACAATAAGGTTATAGAGCTAGACCTAACCACTGGACATTTCTGTCGTGCATTTGGCAGTAGGGAGCTGTGAAGGCACCAGTCTATGACAGGTGTGATAATACCACAAGTGTATTCTAAGGACATTTATGATAAACAGAGCAAAAGAGTTTGTTTTAACAGGAATTCATTTTTTTGTCTTTTTTCTATATGTCTATATGTAATTTACGATGCACACATTTTACCCTTTCCTTACCTGCCAACCCCTGGGAACTGGTGTCAAACGGCACCTCCTGGAATCACATCCCAGGAGCTTGTGCAGAGAGTGGGCAATGCTGTACACTGCTGTGTACACTCTGTATGTGCCACTGCTCCCCAGTGAGGATGACACGTTTGCCAGAGAGATGTAGTCACATGCCTGGCACTGCAAAGTCTCCGGGGAATCGGAGTCTGTGGAAGGAAAGAAGCCATCGCTAGAAGTCCAGCATAAACTCTGCCTCGGCGCTGCTGCTAAAGTGTGTGACATATAATCATGGAAGCCAGGAATTTGTCTTCCTTGGACGTCAAAGCCCAGGATAGTGCCGATGCTCTGGATGGCAGGGATTGCAGCGATTATTGATGATGTGACCCAGTCCTCACTCGCCAACCAGACCTTTGAGCCCATCCCCAACCGGATCCATTCCTCGAAAAGTAGTCGTGCGGCACCCTCACTGGAGAAGAGGACGATGGCATTGACCTGGCTTCGATTGATCTGCTGTATGGTCTCCTGCAAGCTCACCAAAGCAAGGGGACTAGTCAGGGTATTGGGGATGATGCCTTCAAAGGCGATGCAGATATCCTGGCTTGAGGCCAGGGAGGAGAACATTGACAACCCCTGTTGGCCATATGCATCATCGCTGCCAATGGCTGCAATCCAGTTCCACTTGAATAGCCGGACGAGCTCCACCAAGGCTTCAGTCTGGTTTTTATCACTTGGAATTGTCCGGAAAAAGGAAGGAAAGAGCAGCCGATCGCTTAAGCTGCCGCTGCTGGCTGTGTAGCTCACCTGAAGGCAAAAGATAAGCAGTGCATAAGTATCATCGTTTGAATCTAGGCCCTAGGGTAGATGGAGACAGCATACAGTTCTACGTATTACTGATGGGGCACACCACCGTTCAGCCGTGGTTAACATATCTTCAATAGGCTTAAAAAGGGCAGGACTCTTCAGCTTCCTACGCTCGCCTATGGTAGAACCAGTGGGGCACTCAAGGCTTATTCGTAGGGCTTTGTAGATTGAGGCCAGATACAGATTGATACTATTACTATCACAGGGAATAAAGATTAACAAGATGTACCTTGCAATGTCATACAACCTTTTTCTGTCTCTCTCATCCTGCCTTAATATGTTTCTCTGTCTCTCTCTCTCTCTCTCTCTCTCTCTCTCTCTCTCTCTCTCTCTCTATCTCTCTCACTATATGTGGGCAAGAGGGACTGTCTCTGTTCTCTCCAACTGTATCTCTCTCGCTATCTCTCCCTCTAAGTGTGTGTGTGTGTGTGTGTGTGTGTCTCGTTATCACTCTCATGCCTATGACTATAATGTGGGCGCTACCCTTTCCAAGAAGGCAGGACATTTTGAGAGACAAAATGGTATGTATTCTTGACAAAAGGAGCTATTTAATTTATTCATGTATTCATTAATTTTGCCATTTGTCTAGCGCCTTTCACCATAATTATGGTCCCAACGTGCTTGCTGTTCTGTTGGTTGAATGCCTTCGGAGCGGCCCAAAGTCCAAACTATGGGAAAATTGGGAGGTGCGTTTGCGCATTTCGGCCATTAAAGTTATGAGCTGGTGACCAGGACCCTGCTAGTCACCCATGTCTGAATGGCATGTGAATGGGTGGAAAGAAGGTATTCTATGAACTAAGCAGAAGGGTTTGTGCTTAAGTGCATATAGAATTATATGATTAGGTACAGTTTGAATTTTTTGTCATGAAAGGTAGCTTCATTCTTATGGCACAGGTGTTGTGCAATAGTGTTTGTGTTATATGTCAGTGCAAAGGTATCTGGGAGTTTGACTGCGCCTTCGGCTAAGTTGCGAAGGTGCAGAGCGCCAGAGGAAAATAAATGGGTTAGCTGTACAAACACTCCAGGATTGAATCCCTGTGAAAAGGGCAGAGCTTAGTCTCACAAACGAACTGAGTGGAATAATTAAATACACATAAATAAATATTTTGTTTTGTAAAATGTATCCCTTCAACATGTTACAATGTTCATTTCTAATGATCAGTAGCAATATTTATTGTAAAAATGGCACACGTGTCTTCCTGAGCGAAGCACATTATCTAAACCTACAATAACCATATCAAATATTTCCTATTTTACACTTTTGATATGCCTCAATGGGAAAGTGTAGGGGGACTAATAGTTCCAATGAGGGTTGCTGGATCCTTTGCATGAAATCAAAGAGCATTTTGGGAACATAGGAATGACCATTGATTTATTTTGGACAAATATCTCTGATTAACTGTATGCTTGAATTACTAAGTGCACATTATAATGCACAATGGGTTTGATGTTTTGAATTTTTATTTTGTTACTACGCCCTTCCTAATATTAAAGCATTTGTAACCTTAAATCATAGATTTTTATTCGAATGGGTAATTACAACACCTATTTACCAGAGAGTCCTCAATCTATTGCTCTTGTATGTGGCACTATATACAAACCATCAAATAGTGTTATTATTATTATAGTACACTGGTTCTACCTGGCACATCCTACTTCACACTGGTGCATACTCTCTACCTCCCCCTCTCTCAGTCTGCGCTCTTTCTCTCTAACTGCCTTCCTCTAGGTCTCTGTTTTCATGTGGGTGCGAGCCAAGCTGTCAGGTGCATGTTTGCGAGAGCCAGCCTAGCAGCGCCACCAGAGAAAAAAGACAGATATTTTTAGGCGGGCGTGCAATGTTTTTATGGTTAAAAGAGAATGAGAGGAGCAGTGACAGAGGCCTCGCCCAAGGTGGAGACAGGTCTGGTATTTGGAGACATATATTGCAATGCCACGAACCGATAATAATGCAGATACAGATTGGGGAGGGCTTTTGCTTGACAGATCCCATGATTACACATGGTCCTCTTTCTCATAATGTATCACACATTATTAGATGTGGACCTGGGGAGAAAGACATCTACGCGCCCTGTATGACAGGCCCCACAATCTGAGAACCTTTCACATTCTGACATTGACAACTGTAGTGCAACACGAGCAGGAAGACTGCTTAACTGTAGAGTGGAGGGAAGAGCGGACTGCAAAGCGGCTGCAGTAGGAGCTGTACCGACCGGACTCGGCCAGCTTGGAGCTCCCCATATGCCCATATGCCCACCGGCCTTGTATAGGCTCAGTCTGAGGACAGCGGGAGACACCTCTTAAACCATAAGCGCCTGGTGGGAGAAATCCATTAAGCAGCAGTTGGTTGCGCAATAGCCCACCGAATCGCACATGTGCAAACCCTCACTTGCAGGCCGAGCCCAGAGGAGGGGACATGAGATTGGTATATAAAAGGCGGGCCGGGAGCACTGTGGTATGGGTGTTTGGAGAAGGAGCCAGTGTAGGTTCAGCTGGAGAAAGGAGAGACTGAAAGGAGAGAGAAGATTGAAAATAGCTGAGGAAAAGGAGGTGATGGAAGGAGTGATGGAAAGCGGCAGAGAGTAAGAAGTGGGATGGGGAGGAGGTGACAGGAGGAGCAAAGGAAGAGGTGGTGAGAGTCAAAGCTGAGGAGGCCATGATGGCAGGAGGGACGAAGGTGGGGTAAAGAGGTGGAAGTAAGAAGTCGAAAGAAGGAGGTGACAGGAGCTAAAGAGGACAAAAAGGCTCGGGAATACCCAAAGAGACAAGAAAAGAATAGGGCGGCAAACACATGCCCCACACCTATGGGGTGTCTAAGGAGGAACAAGCAAGTGGCAAAGCTCTGAAGAGGCATGCTAGGAGGTAGTTAGCAAGGGGAAGGGTGGGCAAAAGCCAAATGAATTTCCCCTGGGAAGGAGACTACGTTGGGATGGCAAGGAGGAAAGTGCTACTGGGCTGACGGCCTGTCGGATCAGGACACCTGCGCAGGGTGGGGTTCAGGAGCCTAGACATGAGCCTGTGAACCATCCAAGTTGGCCTTTACTTTGGGGGAGAGTGTGGACCCTGTGGATCTCTTAGCCCCTTGAGCAGGGATTTGGAGGCAGTTCAACCACCACCAGTGTTCAATTGTCCAAGTAGACCAAGCTGCAACTTATCTGCCAACAGACAAAGGACTCTGACTTGGCATGGATTCTGTGAATGATGCTGACGGGAGACAGAGTTAGACTCAGAAAGACTTTACTTTTACCTTGAGAATTTGGAGCAACTGCAGATTACCATTCTGACCTATTTCTTAGTTATAATGTTGTCCATTTTTCTGCAAAGAATCCCAATAAATCCCCTTTTGTTGAACTTCATATTGTCGAAAGGGTTTGCGGTGGTGGCAGTGAGTCTTCTTATCAGAGAGTTTGGGTTCGGATCCAGTCCTTGGCAGAAGTTCTTACTCAGCTTCGCTTCCGGTTGCTCAGGATGATTCATATATATTTGTGATAGTAGTCAAATCTATTTTGTCAAAACGCAAAATGCATTAAACACAATCAAAGTGTTTTTCCTGAATCGTAGGCGGTGTGTACAAAGTATTGCTTGAATAGAGTGACTTTTGATTCCAATAACTATTGAGATCTCTGATAAGGTTGGTCACATAATGAATTGATTAAGAAGGGGTATGTCCCTTTTGCTTTTGGGAACTACTGAGCCGGGACTGTACCAATGATAATTGCATTTTCAATATAGCTGCCCTAAGAGGCGCAATCATATGCATTTGTAATGCTGATCATAAATATAAGGTAAGGGTTTTTACCCGTTATCACGTTGGTTGTGGTGAAGGTTGACTTTTTGACTCGTAAATGATTTTATAATTGAGTTTATTAATACTTTTCTTTGTAGGTGTTTAGATGAATGTGAAGTTTTCCATTTTACACACCATTGACTTAATGAAGCAAGAGTCTTTGGACCATTTGGGAGTTAACAAACTCCGACCGAGCATATATAGAAAACGGTAATTATATAATGCTATTTGGTTTCCAATGACATATACTTTTCTGGACACATGACTACAATGGTGTGGGTTGGTGGACTTTAAGTTATGGCTCTAGAGGTGAGCACTGGAATCTGTAAATAACATGAAGTGTTACCAAGTGGTACAATACCTTATTAATGGGAAGTTAATAACACATACTTTGTGCATTTCTTTTTCTCCTTTCTTTCAACTCATTCCTGGTGCCGTATCTGGTTTGCATTATGTATCATGTGTTATGATCTTTAAATGTAATGACTGACCATGTGAACAAAAAACGTATTTTATATATTCTTTTGTCTAAGGGTATTTTGTGTGCAATATTGTGAACAAATATAGATTTTTGTAATGGTATTACAGCCCTGAAAAATACCTTTCCAATAAGGTTGAAACACGTTTTGGCTGACCAGTAAAAGAATAATGGTTTTGAACACTGACTCGTGTCTCTGTTTTTGAGAAGTCTTGTATCATAAGTTGACATTTACTATAAACTGAGTGTGTGGCGCAAGTGGTCTTTATCTTGTTACTTTTTGACATTAGTTCTTTTGGGCTTTAGTCACTCACTTATGACCAATGCTAGCCAATCCACTATCAGTAGAATAGATTAGTTGAATAGATTGACAACAGTTGTCTGAAATCTGTGGTAGCTGAATGGAGTTCTAGCCCTTTTCACCTCTTTATTGTTTTAATATTGCACTGTTTCTCAGCTGCGAGTGCCTTGTTATTCCTGTTGTTAACATTCCAAACCAACATCAGAAAGGTACTTGAAACTGAGAAACAAATATTGCAGAAGAACCTTGCAGGAAAGCTTTCTCAGCTGAAATGGGTTACTGGAATGTTGGCATTCTAATAACTGTAATTCCAGGGTCTAATGCTTCCAGAAAGTGACCAGCAGTCTGCTCAAAGGATACTGGTGGTTCCGGGCAGCTGTTGCATGAGGACTGACCTGCGGACTAGTGTGGATTATATGGCAGGACACCACCGGACGCAGGTATGCATATAGCTCCTATGGTCCAGTGGTGACTGTGACTCAAGACCTCCTGAACCAGATGATGATACTGTGGGACACAAGCCATTGCCCACATCTACAAACAGATATCCTCAGGTGCAGAGATAATGACAAAGTGGAAATGACAACAGTGCAGGGTGCCTTTGTTGCATCAGAGGTGAAGATCACACTCTCAGTGCACAGTAGCAAGGAAAACCACAGCCCAGATGTCAGCAACAATACCATACAGCCTTTTTTCAAAAATGCTTATTAAATCTGGTGGAGCATAACCAATAGCCTTGCGAGAACTGCATTTCATCTTAACCTTGTAATAATAATGAAGGTAGACTGAGCTGCAGCTGTGCATGTTGGGTATTGTAAATTCAGTTGCTGCAATGAAGTCTGATTTGCTGAACAAATCTTGTATGACTTGTTCTCCAGTCACTTGTTTCAACCCACTGTTGCAGAAGCTTGTTGGCCTATAGGGAAATCTAGAAATTTCCAGGAAAACCAGCACTGCTAAAAAGCCTAGGATAGTTCTAGTTTTCTCCATTGGTGAGCCACTCTCCGCGCCAGTCATATCAACCAATTCTTAGTCCTTAGAGCACAAACAGGCCTTATGATTGGATGTGCTCTAAGAGGCCATTTAGCTGCCATTCTCAAGACGTTTGTACTGATTACGCTCTTGTTACATATTGTCCCTCCCGCACCAGGAGACCCCACCTCCAGTGCCCTGCTGTGAAGCTCTACCTGTGGGACCATGAAGAAGCTGAACAGTTTCCCCGTTGTCACGCAAAGTTCCGATGTCATGGGCCCCACCACAGCGATCACCCGAGCCTCGTAGTCTGTGTAGTTGCAGAGAACATCCACGCCCGAGCTGTTTTTCCTCGTGAGAAGCAACATGGTGGGCTGCAGAGCCACCAGGGATTCAAAAGAAGTGTCGTAGATCTCGTAGCCCAGCTGTATCCCTGGGAGAAGAGACGTCAAGTTGTTGATCTGATCAATAGCAAACCTCATTCCGAAAGCCAACACGAAGCCAGGAGCATAGAATCTGCCGGAAAGAAACGTGTGTTAATCCCAAATAGAACAGGACACACAATATGTATCTTCCAAGCCTACAGGGGCGATACAATGGTTACACGGGAAATATATGGCAGGGATGCCCCCTATTAATAATAATTCATAAGAAGTGAGGGGTTCACCAGAAGAATAGCCCATTCTGCAAGGATAATGAGAAGTTCAGGCTATGGTAGAAGATTCTAGCATCAGCAGAGATCAGTAAAATCCAATCCATCTTGGTCTTCCAACCAGAAGACTGAAAAACCTTGTGAACCACACACTGACACAACCCAGACCATACTACCGCAATATGACACCCTCAGGCAACAACAACATATCCACAAAACCAAACCCTGGAATACTCGGTGAACTGGCCCTGCTGCCACAAGGCATACTAAAGTACCACCAGCAAGAAGGGCACAGAATCCTCCACTATCCTCCCAAGTGTTTCGAATAAACCTTTGCACTGTGGCTGAAAAAATAAAACCTCCACTCTTAAAGCAAAGTGTGCAGCATCTTGACTGAACCTCCCCAGCCGCCGATAAAAAAACGAATAATTAAAATGCCTTGAACCGCATGTGCCGGTCCATATAAACAAGAAGCAAACTGTATACAATCAACAACTACCCCCAGTACAAGATCCTGCCACAAAGAAGAACATTTATCTGAACCCAGCTGAGTGGAACCCAGCTCCAGCATTAACTAAATCACCCTAAGTAAAAAACAAACCATACAGTTTCCAGCTTTATGAATTTTCTAAACTCACCAATTAAAAATTCCTGTAGAAGACCCTCTGCGCATTTATGCAACTTGCCTACGGAATATCAATAAAATAAAAACATAAAATATTGCAAATACCAAATTTCCAGCACACTCACAAACTTAAAATGCATTAACTCTATAAACCATCTGTTCACCTTGATTCGCCACAACATAATTGTATGCAATACCCTAACATCTGGCACTATAACAATAACCTAATACCAACACCCGAAAGGACAAACGAAGAGCACACAACCGCTTCTTCTAAAATAATCTCGTGCTCTTGATGAAGTGAAACATCAGCTGTGCAATGAAATGTAAGAAACAGCAAAGATCAGGAAGCTCCGTGCGGAATCTAGAGTAGCAGAAAAAGCCTCACAAACCCCAAACCTCTCTAGAAGAGATCCCAACCAATCAAGCTCTACAGACTCATCCTATCCAGAAATTGCATGCTTACAAAAACATGTCCCATTCCTGGGCCACCTGAGCAGATGAATGCTCCAGGCTCTCTGGGGTGCGGGACATGACAATGAAGGTCCAACTGCTCTCCTGTATGGACTCACAGGTGTGTAGGTTTATAGTCAGGTTGAAAGGCAGCAAGGTGATAAATGACACTGTAGAGCGCCTGGCTCTTGCCTCCCTGCTACTTTGTTCCTTAGCCACTGCACCTGCCACATTGTTCATGGAGACACTGACACACTTCATGACCTGCACCTGGTCCTGCTGGACATTTGGATGGCCGTCCATTGCCTGGATGCTGGTTATAATGTGTGCATGCACCCCAGCAGAACTTGGTAGATCACCTTTATGAGCTGACCATGGCCCTCATCCCCTGGCATGCCTGTCCTCGCCTCTTTTGCCCTAAGGGGGCACTGGAGCACTTGCTGGACTTGCAACTTAACGTGTTCATCCTCAGCCCTACCCATATACTCATTATGAGCTCTTTCCCCAAATGGTCCACTGAGACACGGGCCATTCAATACACAAAGGGATATAGTTTGCACACAAACTAATACTGCACCCACTTTTCTTCCAATATGAGAACTATAAAGATAACATAACATAACATCATGCATCCCTCCACCTACTGACTCCTAATTTCTCCTCTCTTGTCCACATCTCATCTACTGCAAAATCACCGTGAAGTTCCCTTAGGTCAGCATCAGTGCTAAGGAAGCGATATAACATACCATGTTGGCTTCATTCACTCTGATTACTCCCCCCCTTTCCCCCAGCCTTCCACCTCATTCATAGTCCCCCTAAGCTCTTTTCAGGTCCTTGGGGTGGTCTACATTTAACACAAGCAAGATAACACAACATAATATGGGACTTAGCCTGATTTATACTTACTTCCCCACCTTCCTGCTCAATACTTTGAAGTGACTTGTAGGCAGTGAAAGCACTATGTAGCAACAGAACAAACATGTTGACCCCTCCTCTTCATTTCTTGATTCTGTGCTCCTGCTGTATCCCACTTCCCTCCCGGATCCCCTGCGCACCCCTCCCATATCTTCCCCGGCAACGGCAAGCTAGTGCAAGGACACTGCTCAGCACATTTGGCTTAGCTCAGCAATGAACAGTCAACGGAAAAGGGAATATCAGTGCCTATTTCCTGGCCTGTACAGTCTGCACAGGTGCTTTGGGGCACCAATAAACATTCGAAACCAGAGTGAGTACTATCACCGAAATAGGGACTGTCACAGCCAGGGGGATCGAAGCGAAGATTTATAGTTCGAGGGCGTAAACAGAAAACTAAGGGATTATATTGGTCTGAGGTCAATTTTGGGAAAATCAAAGTAGCATAAATTATCATGATCATCATCAAAAGACTTTCTTGCAGCTGAAATGCCATAAAAACTGCAAAGGAAATACAATAATAGTGATGTAATATATACGTATTTATTTATTTATTTTATTTATTAATGTGATATAGTTTAAATTTAAACTTTACACATACAAAATAAATTATACATATAAAACAGAATAGAAATACACAATTTTATACTTACAAACATACAAATGAAATAAGTAGAATAGACTGTATAATATATACATTATATACATTCCGAATATATTCAAGAAATGTTTTTAAAACAAGTCTGTCCATTTCATCCATAATAACTAATTCATTGCATCCAAACTATTCCTTACCAAAAAAAAAAAAAAAAAAAAAAAAAGGTAAACAACACAGGCCAGCCAAAATCTATCAAAATCGATATTACCTCCTAATTTCAAGTACATGTTTATACAATTCTGTAAATGTTTCTTAGGCTCTCCGGTTGCTTACATTGCTTCTATGATGTTTGTCCGAGAACATTTGTTCAAGGCACATTTGTTTGCAGTTTTTTGTAACACATTTCCTTGTAACAAAAATGCAGGGGAAATGATTTTTAAAAAAAAGGAGAACAAATGGCCCTCGAGCAAATGGGCCTGCAAGCAAATGGGCTAGAACGGCATATATTAGTATCCATGCTTTTACAATATAGTTCGAGACGGTATGCACCTGCCAGAACATGTTGCGTTTTTGCGGGGTTCTTCTGCAGTAATCAAAGTCTGCACTGCATAGTTTATCAGACCGTTTTTTATTCAAACTTCTCTTTAAGACTGTGGTCCTTAGTCTGTCACTCTCGCCCTCAAGGTCCACCTTTCTGGCGGAAAATAGACCGTCACATATTCTTTCCAGCAGGAAAAGCCCACTTTATTTTCTTGGCACGTGGCTTTTGCACATGTCATCAGGAGGTTACATTTCTTCAAAGAATACTGGTATTACCACCCCTAATGTGTTGGGGCCTCTAGAAAGGGGCCAGGCATCAGACACTTGTTATATTTAACCCCTTGCTGTGCTGTCTGACACCCCCTTAAATACCTCTCCTCCAGAGAGCAAGGAGTCTATCCTGGTGCTCAGGTCTTGGCCAACCCTTTCTCCAGGTGCTCTTCTTTTTGCACACTACCTACTCTTCGTCCCAAACCCTTTTCCCTTCTCTGGCCTTCACCTTCTCTTTCGCTGTCTTCCTCTCTCGCTGCTCCTTTTCTCCTCAAAGATCCACAACACTCTTTGCTGTGCCTTCACCACTCCTCTTTGTTCTTGTATCTTCTCTCCTCAGTTATAAAATGCATCTGCTCCTCATCACTGCTATCCTGGATGCTCCTCACTTTCTCTTTTGGCTCCCCTCTCCTCCTCTCCACTGCTCATCTTCACTTCCTTTACCTGCTTTCCTTCGGCCCCTTCCACCTTTCCGAAGCTCTTCATATTCCTCCATGCGCCTCTTCTTTGACTCTTTCGCTGCTGCTCTTCTCCCCTTGACTGATGTTCTCTCTACCTCCTCCTTACTGATTGTACCTCATTCCTCCATCTCCACACCTCCCTCCTTCCCTGATGTTTGCTCCTCTTCCTTCCGAATAATCCTCTGTATTTCGTCCTTCTCTTCCTTCCTGTCCTTTTATGACCTGCCCCCTGCATCTTCTCCTTTCTGATCCCCTCATTATTTCCCCTTTTCTCCTCGCTGTGCTGTCGCACAGTATCCTCCACCAGATGCCACCAACTCTTGACTCCACACGATAAGGCGCTTCTTCTTCTTCTTACTGATAGATTTTTATCCATCAGCGGTGATTGTGGGAACCTCATTACTCCATCGTCTCGGGTTGAGTATGTATTTGTGGGTTAGCATTCTTCTTGGTCTGTGTGGTCTTGTCACAGTAGGGCTGTTTTCACAGGGTCTTCGCAGTGATGTGCCGCGGGTAGCGGACGAAGGCGTTTGCAGTGGTGGCAGTGAGTCTTCTGATCAGAGGATTCGGGTTCTGATCCAGTCCTTGGCAGAAGTTCTTACTCAGCTTCGCTAGATGTTCGTCCATCATCTCGAAGTCCAGGTCTCTGTGAAGGTCTGCTATGCTTGTGAAGATTGGAGCTCCAGACATACTCAACTGTTCCTTCTTTTTATATGCTGAAGGGATGTACTACAGATCTCCCAATTGTGTGAGTGTTTTCTCCTGTTTATAGCTGTGAAGCGAGCACTGCAATTGGCCCACCTGTCAGGGAACTACAGATGCCCCAATCACAGTGCTGGTGGGCGGGCTCTGCAGTCTGCACCTTCATCAACACGGGCGGGCATCTTGTACATGCATTCCTTTCTGTTCCTGCTACAGACGCTCGGCGCGTATTGACAAACCAACTGGTTTGCGGTTGAAACGCAAGGGTATTCCTTCTGTCACAAAGCTGAGTGGGATCAGTAACAGGCAAACACAGAGAAATATACATCAAGTAGTGTTTACATCAAATATTTAAAGGGTTGGGCTGCATAAGTAATGAAAGGCAACTTAAAACAATGTTCAACAACAACCAGATGGATTATAAATTGATATAATAATTGGTTGTTTATAATGCGCTTAATACCCTGAGGTTTCTAAGCGTGGACCCAGGGATCGAACCTGTGTTGCTCCACGTCGCCTTGCTTCTAAAAGCGCGTTGCCCCTGAGCTATCCTCCCGAGACAATTGATTTAACAAATCTCCATCTGGGCGTCCGCACCTAGGAATTTAAAGGATTCACAGTCACTCACAGTCCTCTGGTGTATAAGGGTCCCCACGTTTCACTTCGATGTTGCAGGAGATCCACGTGCACATTCAGCTAGGCCTGACTAGAGGCTGAATTTAGGGTTTGATAAGGAAGTGAAAATACCCAGAGCTTCTACCAGGAAGTTGCTAACCTGGCTGTTTGGGTTTGCAAGGCCGCATGTAAACACTGTTCGTGCTGGAATTCTTTCTCTGAAACCAGTCCTACATACAAGCGTGTGGGCCTCTGCGGACGACAACAGGATAGTGTCCATGGCCTGCCAGGCTTACACCAGCACATTTTTGTTGTTTCTCACATGCATCATTTTCCACAGAGTTAATAACCAATTCCTTCTGCAGTAAAACAATTGCCAGCTAGCCACCACAGGCCATAGATTGAAACGTTCTGATTAAAGCAGACCTTAGCGTCTCTGTGACATACACTACAAGGCTTCACACTAGCAGGCAAGGGGCTTCCCTGGTTTGCTGAGGGAGTGAAACACAACAGACGACGGATGGGCTTGGGTGCCTGCGGGATCCTCCACATACCTCGTTCAGGGCCTACCTTAAATAGCAGGAGGTGGTCCCTGGCTCCTTGATCTCCCAATTCCTAACTTCTAGCCTAAGACATGGGACTGCATCATAGGACCTGCTCTTGAACACCCCGAACACGTGACCAGGATTCTGAGGACCAGAGAGGACCTTGCTTCGTTGACCTTCCTCTCCACCCAAAGCACTCACGACTGCTCACCACTAGATGGCCATAGTCCCTGATGCTACTCCTCCTGCAACTTCTGGGCCCAGATCACAAACACTTCTGTGCATTGCACCCCTCCACTGCATCCTATCCATTGAAGTGGAGTCTGCTTGGCCCCTTTTCTTTCCAAGACACCCCTACCCCATGCAGGTATTTCTGCATCATCCTTGCTACAGTTGCCCCATGCCGAGTACTCAGCTACCAGGCCTCCCTGCAACCCGCGGTGCTGAGTATCTTGTCATCAATGAGCAGAGTACAGCCTTTGCTGGAAACTAACAAATGGCCTTGTGCCATAATCAAGGGATCAGTTGTTTGCATTATACAGCTTGAAGCAGGCAAGTAGACCAAGAAGCAAAGGACAGGACCCAATAATTCAATTATGATGTGAGTCCATAAAGTAGCCTTCAGATGTGGCAGCTTCACAAACATGACCAATCATGATGCATGCACGGCTAGGCTTATGTAATGCAAACAGTGTGTTGCTACGTGTTGGAAGTGACAGAATTTTCAAGAAATTTAAAGATACCTGCTGCTTTTTAAGACTACCCTTGTGAAATTAGACTCTTTTCTGCTCCCGACCTATCTACTTCAGAACCTTATTGGAACTGTACAATAAATGGAGATTGCTAGAGAAATCACCACAAGAACTCAGACATCTAACCAGCGACATATGAGGGCCTTGTTGGGCAGCAAACATGTTACCATTGAATTCAAAGGGGGAAAGGCACCAGCAGAAATAGGTACTCAGGGCCTAGAATGGCATGATCAAGGTTTGCTCAAAATCAAATGGATGCATTCAGCAAATGGTCCATATGCAGACCTCGCGTGCCTCTCTACTGTCAGAATTTGCTGACATATTCCACAAGACCACAGGTGTGCTCCAAGTACACAAACACCAGATCAGATCAAATCAAGTGAGGTTTCAGTAAAATGCTAGCACAAGAATGTCCATCGATAGCCAGAGAAGGACAAAGCACAGACTTGGTAAAGAGCAAAGTCATTTAGCCCATGAAGGCCATCAAATGGTTTTGCACCATTAGGTCAGTGAAGAAGAAGAGAGCAAATCTTTCAGGTTGTCTACTGCATCCTGGTGCATAAACAAAAATGTAACACTGGACCGTCACTTCTTGTCCAATACCACATCCTTGTACTACTATTGGCATGTTGCTAACGGTTGCTAACGGTGCTGGTGCTCCCGTGAACACTCTGCGGGTGGGTGCTGTCCTGCCCGGCACATCTTAACACGCCAGGCGGGACAGCAACCCTCTGCAGAGTTGTAGGTAAGCTTACCAGCACCTTTGTTTCCGGACCGGCACAGTTATAATGAGGCCCATTGCCTTCATTTCCCTGACATACGCTTCGCAGCATGTGTGTCAACAAGGGGTGAAACTGTTTATAAACTAACCCTGTGAATCCATCTAGACCTGGGCTCTTCCCATTCCTCATGCTCTGGATTGCCGGATCAATTTCTGTGTCTTCGAACTCAACGTCCGGAGGAGAATAAAGCCAGTCCAGCTCTAATGACCAATCTCTTCCTTCGATGCCCCCTCAGTTATTGGTGCAGAGCTCTTTGCAGAACCTCTGCAACTCTTCACAGATTTGAGCGCTGGGCCGTTTCTAGATGGGTTGAGCATGCCTACATGGTGCCCCTCATTCTTTGTTATTGGAAGTGGTAGGCTAGTAGTTGTGCGTTTTTCCCTCCATGGTCCCAGAACACATGATAAATCCTCTGGAAGTATAGATTGGTGCCGTGGGTATAGTTAATATAGGCCCACACGTAGTGTTCAGATGATTTGTGACTGTAAGTCACTATTAACCATTTTGGTCTTATTTCTGAGAGCTAGAGCAATTTATCGTTTTACTGCTTCTTATTGACTTCAAAGACACCAACCAAGGACACCCCAGAGAGCTAGCTCGATACCTGCTTAGACAGCCCCCTGTCTAATTCTGGGTGCCTTCAGTCGGGTAATCAAGGGGCCAGCCAGGTGCCTACCTTAGCTGGATGTTGGGCCCAGGGATTGTATGAGGAGGATCCCCTGGTCATCCACACCTAGTCCCTACCCTAAGGCGGAGGACTGTCACGTGAGGCCATTTAAAGAGACTGTCCCTTTCAGAGAGGCAGCTCTGGCCACCGGGGTGCTAGAAGAATATGGAATTAGTAATGACATTTTTTTCTGGAGATAAATACTTTATGTATTCCTGAAGCAGAGGCGTTTCCAAACGGTGTCCTATTAGGAGAACCAAACTCTGAAAACAAAGGAAAACATGTAGGGAAGGAATTAAATTCAATTAGTGACGGTACCAAATACCCGCTCTGACATCTGAGGCTCCTCACATTTTCTTACAGCACTGACTCAGTGAGTCCAGTGAAACATCATAGGCATGCCACCAACGCAGGCATTCTCTCAGTTGCTTTTTATAAAATAAATAGCTGATTTGTTAGACCCCCTGGGTCCTCCCTAGCTCCTCCCCTCAGTGGTGGGAGGGTACTCTGATTCCACTCTACAGGTACTTTTATAGAGTTACACACTCTAAAGATGGAGTACCTGTTTATTGGAAGTCTGCTGTTTGCAGCCGGAGTGAGCAGCTCGGAGTGAGGGCCCGGAGGATGTAGCCCACAGATTAGAGGGGATGGATCTCCTAGTGGAAGGCACCCATTGCGCTGAGGTTCCCAAGACTAGGGGAGGTGGCTTACTCTGGTCTCGACCTGCTATTGGAGGTGGCATGAGAGAAGGAGCTCCCTCGGGCTAAATGTCCTCCTGATCTTGAGCGGGTTGGCAGCAGTGCCCAGTCCCATAGTCCCTCCCTGCAAGGGAGTGAGATTCATTGCTGTAGAGCAGTGATGGCTTGGGGAAGCAGACTGCACCTGTCGATTACTCTCATTCTGGTGGAGCAAATGGGCCGATCCAGCTCTGCAGTCGCTGATGAAGGGAGAACAGCATGTAACAGAGCCTCCAAGAGTAATCGGACTGTGAGAGTGGTGGTGTGATTAAATGCATTCAGCAATCTCAAACTGCGTCATCGAGCATAACAGGAGTCTACTTCTGTAGGGGGCCCTAATCCCGTACAGGTTCAGTATTTACAGCCCTCCACTGTGGAAATTGACTTTGTGACTTGTGGAAAACCCATGTGCGTGTGCAACAACAAGATATATGACCGAAAAAGGGAGGAAAGCAGCCAGAAATTGTATTTCAAGTGATATAGCAGTCCTTCTCAGCACCACTTTGAAACTAAATGCGAGAGAGGTTGGTGTTGTAACAAGGTCTTGCCACTGATGACACTGAGACTGGTGTAGGAACAGGGAACATCTTTGCTTCAGTTCCAGTCTCGGGTACAGGCTACAGATACACAGTCCTCCATGAGACCTACCAGAACTGCTTACAAAGACTGCCTCTCTGTCCCTAACTTTAAACGGGCCACCATAGGGGGCAACAGCTTCCCGGTGAAAGCAGCCAAACTGTGGAACTCCTTACCGCCAAATTTCAGAGTGGACCTGCCCTACCAGAACATCCGATCCAAGGTAGTCTCATGGCTGAAAACGTAGGCCGTCAAAGATACTCTAGTGCTAGCCTGTCCCCTTCTCGTGCTACCCGCACACACTGTAACCAAGTGTGCTCATGTGTTCATATGTATATCATATCTATGTACCATATTGTTGACATGTATATAATATTTGTGTACCTTATTGTCTCCTGTATACTCCATGACTACTTTAACCAAGCTTCGCAAATTCTTGTAAAGGCTGTGCCCTGATACCCTTGGGTACGTTTGCGCATTATAAATAATAAAACAAACAAACAAACAAACAAACAAACAAACAAACAAACAAACAAACAAACAAACCTTTAGGGGTATCAAGTAATGACGTGTGGATAGCGACCATGGGCACCCAACTGACACATCCGCAACCATTTAAATGATAACATTCTCTCACAAAACACTCCATGTCAGTCACTCCAGGCATTCCATGCACACAGGGCAGGTTGCAGGGAAAGGGAAAGCTACAGAGAAGCTGAAATCCAGCAGCATGGCTGATGACGTTGCATTCCCCGAACTCAGGTGACTCACTGACGCGCTCGGTTGTCGAGGAAGCACCTACATCTCTGAAGGTAAATGTCAAGCTAGACCTCCAGTCAGGAATGCATGTTGCCAAATCCAGCCTAACACAAGCCATAAAAAAAAACAAAAAAGAAATGCACTCCTTGGAGCCAGAGTTGATGTGTGCATGCGAGAATGACTTGACCAATTTGAATGAGCGGCTGCCGCCCCTCAGTACAAAAGTGAAACAACGGCAGGTTTCGGTTGTTGATCTACAGGAGGAATATGAAGACTTGTAGAACAGGTCTCATAGAGAGAACATTAGGATAACATTCATAAAGAAGGAAGCTGAGGGTTGCAAGATGTAGGACTTTTCTTTAGATACGTTTTTGTTAGCCTCCTAGGGGACATCAGCACTACTGGAAGTTGCTTTGGTAGAGCACATTAAGGAGCCCCATCTTGAAAGGCTCTAATTTGTCATCCCACAATGTCCTCATCATTGTGCATGACTATGGTTTCCAGGAAAAAGTGATTTCACCTGTCAAATCTCAAAAAGCGAATTGGGTGTGCAAGATCTCACATTCAGATCTTTCAAGACATTTAACCCATTGGCAAAGCAACATGACCTAAAACCAGTAAAAGATCTCCTGAACACTACGAACATTCGATGTGGGTGGACTTTGCCTTTCAGTCCGACATTCAACACAATGAACAATACTTGACCATCTCTTTCAAAGAGGAAGGCCTAAAGATGGTCTTGACTCACTGCTTGATAGGTCCTGGCGATCATCTTCCTGGAGGATTCACAGTGAAACCCACTCTTCCTTGCAGTGCATGAAAGGGGTGCCTGTCAAAGGATCTGGCTCTGTGCAAGGGTAATCCTGAGGGATAGCCCTCTTTCTGTATCAAAAAGTCTCTTACTGGGAAAGTTGCCACCTAATCTGTTGGTTAGGTGATGTTATATAAGAAATGTTCTCTGCTGTCCTAAATGGTTTTACTGTGATTAGCTTAGACTCTTTACATCGCTAATCACAACATGTTTACAGGCTTGTAATTGATCTTTCTGGCAATGACCTTTCAAGATGGGTAGGCATGAAGCTTTTTCAAATAACTTGTAGCAAGTTACTAAATAGACGATAACATCGAGAATAGATATTTATTTTTTAACCATGGTTGAATTTGTATGTTTATTTGCGATTTGAAATGTCTGATGGTGGAGCGATGGGGGAGGGAGGAATCCGTGCCATGTTCTGGGGGAACTGGGAGGTGAAGTTCACTTTATTCGTTATGCCGATTGGGATATCTACTCTGTCTTGTTCTTGGGGATGGAGGAAAAAAAAGTATATGAAGGACATTGGGCATCATTAGTAGTTTGGCGGTAATAATCAACAGTTACCGGCATGCCGGTACGAACGTGTCTGTGAAGTACTGCCGCCGTAATCAACATCTGATTATGAGTTAGCGTGCACGCGCGTACTGGCAACGGACGCACCATGATGCTGGTAGTGTCCCTAAAACCCGATAGCGACATCAAGAAATGTGCTGATACCTCCTCCGTCATTGTTGTCCCCTTTAATAACAGGACCATTTTTACCGTTAACTTTAATACCGGGTCTGTTATTAACGCCACCAGAAGCAACTTCATCGCGCCGGAACGGGAAATGCACCGGCAGCCATCTTGAAAAACACAATCCATTGCAATCCTCTGCAGCCAGGACCTGTGCACTAAAATTCCCAACCCTTGCTGGAAGATAATGTCGAAAGCTACAAGAAAAGGTACTACTCGCATGCGCAAACCGTGCTTCAGTGACGATGCCCAGAGTCCCCTAATCCCAGTGTCCAGAGTTCCACATTTCAAGCACCCTCTGCATCCCAGTGCATCAGAAATAATGGACAATCAATGATTGGCGGACTGCACGTCCCTCATGTGCATCGCGACCTGGCCGATGTGCAGCATCTTTTTCATCATCTTCATCCTCACCCGGTGGTGGCTGGTCCATGTCAGGGGGCAGTGGTACGTTGCGCCGGATGCATATGTTGTGCAGCATGGCACATACCAATATTATCTTGCCCACCTTCTCAGGCCCGTAAATGAGTGCGCCATCCGACCTGCTGAGACAGAAAAACCATGCCTTCAACAGGCCAAAGGTCTGCTCTATCACCACACAAGTGCGTTTATGAGCACGATTATAGTTCTCTTCGTGCCTGTTCTACGGATTCCTGACAGGGGTGAGGTGCCATAGCTTCAGGTGATAGTCAGCATCACCTGCATGGGAGCAAAATAATGTAATGTATGTGTGTGAGTATTTCTTCCATTCCATTTGTGCACAGCCTGTACATTGTTCATGTTCATATGCAGTGGGTCTTCAACGGCAGCTATTGACAATGCATCTGTGCAAATATGAGGAATGTGTACTACTTTGAAATCCATGATGGGGGGGCATGGGTGACGTACATGACTTAGGGCCATTGACATCAGGTTCACCACTCACCTAGATGAAGTGGGAAGGTCCATGATGTACGCACATGTGAGGGATGTGTGGCAGAGGATGTTACCATATGCATTATGGGGAATTTTCGATGCATTATGCTGTTGTCCAACATGTTACAGGTGGTTTGACAATCATGCTTTCTAATGATTGATGACGCCATGCACATGTCCTTCAACATCTTCACACATGTGACAATGGCACAATGTGCTTGTTGGTATGGTCCGCCAATGTAGGGATACGTTCCTTGGATGAGGCTTGGTGTCGACTGGCATGCTGGTACTTAAGTACTGTGGATTGTTACCGCACAAATTGCACACATGTTGGTGATGTTCACTACTTGATGGATTCCATTTTCCAAACCTTGTGGCATGGTATTTTTGAGTTTGCCTTCATTTGCACATGTTGGCATGGTTTTATGCAGTGTTACTGTCGGGGAGGGGCAGTGAGGGGCAGTGATGGGGGATTGCATGAGTGGCATTTTGTCTTGCACAGTAGTGCATGCATGACCTGTGAGGTCCTTTGATGCGCTCATGTGTATTTGGATTTGTGACTGCAGGATTGTGCATTGTGGTGCCTGTGGCTGCAGTCTGATGATGTCCAGTGGACATGTGCAGGGGTGGGCGCTGATTTGTATCTGACATTTGCACATTGAGGTACAGCCATGGTACGTCTGCGTCCATTGTCAGTGTCATGCATCAAGTTGGAATGCTCAAGGGGCCAAAAAAAAACATTGCCAGGGAAGCAGACAGGTTGCATATGCATGTCACCCCCCCCCCAAAAAAACATTGCCAGGGAAGCAGGCAGGTTGCATACGCATGTCATCCCCCCTAAAACCCTACCATGGCCAAGCGGTCACACTTAGCCAGCAGCCAGGTACGCAGTGCAGCATGTCGTTCCATGTAGCGGGGAAGCAAGGAGTTCTGCAACACCATTGCGACATGTGTGGATCCTGGGAATTTGGCACAGCAATGTGTTATCATCTTGCTTGTATCACTCACCATCTGGACGTTGATGGAGTGGTATAGCTTCCGATTGCAGTACACCACCTCCACGGCATGCCGGACTACCAACTCCACATGGGTGCAGTCGAGGGCACTTATGACTTTGGGCATGCCTGCCAGTGCATGAAATGCTATTTTGGTGTCATTCGCCTCCTGTGCAGTCCGTGGTAGGGATATGTGGGCCCTTGCGTGCCTTAGGATTGCATACAGCACCTGCTTCAGCACACCAGAAAAACATGGTTGCGAGATGCCATGCAGCTGCCCCACAGGTGCCTGTGGCCAGGAAGTGGAGCACAGACACTACCTTCAGCAGAGGGGGGATGGCAGTGCAGATGTTGATCAGGCTGACCAGGTCAGCATGTATCATGGCCACTGTGGTGATGGTGTCCCTGTCCAGGCGGTACAGGGTGTGGATTTGTGCTGGGGTTAAGTTGAACAGACTGGCCCTTATGCAGGGGATTGGTGGCTGCCTGCGGGGAACCACTGCCTGCATTGGTGGCCTGGCCGGCCCAGTCTCACACTCCTTCTCCTCCTGCCTCTCCTCTGTAATCCCTGCTGTACTGCCTGCTCAAGGAGTAGCAGTGCAGGCATGTCCTCCAGCTCCAGTATCGTTTTGGTCTTGGAAGGGGTGTGGTGTGTGGGTGTGCTCCTTTTGTGCTGGCCCAGAGTCTATTGCATCCACCTGTGCTGATTGTGTGCTGCTGTGGCAGTTGGGTACACATCAGATGGCTGTTAACGGCTGATCCGCGATGCTGGTGTTACCGGCATCATGGTTGCCTTTGCCACTGCCATTTGGATGCCGGTAAGTGCATGTCCATGGGACTCGTAATGTCCTCTAACGTGCGCCATGCCGGTGTTACCGCCACAGCATCCGCGTGTCCGCGCCCATTCCGGAACGGAGGTGCGCGGTCACAGCGGGTCCATGCAGATGCCGGTGACACCAGCATTGGGGGGGTCGTAATGGGCCAGTCTGGTAAATGATGCCGGTAATACCGTACCGGCATAATTTTTACCGGACCGCCAAACTCGTAATGAGGCCCATTGTGTATCTTTAATCACTTGCTTACACATCAGAGACAAAGAGACACAGACTTTCTAATTTGGGGCCAAAAGCTAGGGGAAGCTGGGGCAACCTGGAGCTTTCTGGAAGTTCAAGATATATGGTGTAATGACTAAACAAAATGACTCAAATCTGATCACTTAATTTGCAGGTATTGAACACCCCACCAAAATGTGTTGACTTTTCCAGCGAACTGAAAATGTTTTGGCTTCAGGTAGTGTTTTTCACACACTTGCTAATAGTAGACAAGGAAAGGTTACGTTTGGCCCTACATCTGACTGCCTGTTCCTCAAGTGCTAAGAAGCTGGAGTTTCCATTCTATTGTATGAACAAATCTCTTTAGTTTTCTCCTGCTATCTCCCAGATCTATAGTAGATTGTACTTGTTAAAGGGTCATTGGATGAAATGGCACTCACCATTGCCTCAATATATGACCATACCCAAAATTAAGGCAGATTCCTGATGAATATTCGAATTAAATTGGAGGGATGGACTGAAGGAGAGTTGGTACTCACTGGAAGTGGTTGATTACCATTAGAGAGAGTTCTGGAATGTGCCTATTCTTCACAAGTTTACACAACTTACTCAAGAATTCATCCCATACGTCTAGCTCTGGGTCTGATCAACAGCACTAAGGATTCCATAACTGGGACTCCCACACTATCGGATCATGCTCCGGTTTCTTTTAGGGTCTTCAACTGACCAAAGAATAGCAGGTTAAGGAATATGTTCTCAGTGATCCTGCAGATAGAAAGGACATCAAAAACATAAATGACTTTAAACCTTATGTGTATTGAGTATTACATAATTGCAGCGGGTAAGATTTTTGCTTTTTCCAGCGATGCCAAATGTCTATGAAGCATCATCGAAGCAGAGCTTGTGCTAAAGGTAACAGCTCTTGAAATTCATCACAGGGCTAATCCAACTGGATTGATGAATGTGAGAGAGCAACACAATGTGATGAAGGCCAACAACGCAAAAGCTTCCCTCGTGGAGGTGAAGCAAGGATTCTTTGAACACGCGCAGAAGGCAGGAAAGATACTATCCAGTCAAATTCATACATAGTGTGAAATGTCGTCTATATTTATAAAAGTAAACATTTTGTTAGTTTGTGGCTGGGTTTGTTGTGAAGCATTGTTCCTTATACAATTCCACACTGTTTCACCAATCTGCACCAGATTTTGCATTGTTATCTTTTAGGACCCTCGGACAATACTGGCTAGATGACATTTGGACAACCTACCTCGAACCCTGGATTTCAGCACAAGTCATAATTTGTTTGTGGGTTTGTGACTTGGCGAAGGGTTGTTCCTTATACAATTCCACACTGTTTCACCACTCTGCACCACAATTTGCATAGGCACCTGTTAGGACCCTGCAGGCATTACTAGCTACATGACATTTGGACACCCCACCCCTTTCCCTGGATTTCAGCAAAACTCTGAATTTGTTTGAGTGATTGTGGCTTGGTGAAGCGTTGTTCCTTGTACAATCCCACACCGTTTCACCAATCTGTACAATGTTTTGCATAATTACCTGTAAGAACCCTCCAGACATTACTGGCTACATGACATGTGGACACCTCACTCCTTTCCCTGGATTTCAGCACAAGTCAAACATTTGTGTGGGTTTGTGGCTTGGTGAAGCCGTTGTTCCTTATACAATTCTACACCATTTCACCAATCTACACCGAATTGTGCATAGTTACCTGTTACAACCCTCTGGATATTACTGGCTACATAAAACTTGGACAGCCCACCCCATTCCCTGGATTTTAGCACCTTCACACATGAGAGGGTTGCCTGAAATTGGCAAAACAGGAATGTGGTCGTAGAAGGACCAGTTTCGACACAAAGCTCGAGGTCCCACCATGTTTCAAGACCTTAGGATGCACAGTTTCTGATATATTTGCACTGAAATGCACCGCAACGCGCTGCACCATGCCAGGGTGAGGTGACAGGTTGGGAGGGAGTACAAAAGTTCCCATTATGCAGCAGCACACCAACTCTTACCTCCCCCATTGTCTGCTCCGGGGTATGTCAGCCAGCCACACGTGCCTATTCTCAGTGTAGTTTACTTCAGAGTGCAAAGTATATCAAGTGATAAGTGAATCGGTACATCAACGAACAGGAACATTGATTTTCAGCAATTGATGAGAGTGTTTATTTATTTGCATTTATAAAGCGCACATACGGCCCTCAGGCACTGTGGCACTGTTACAGTCAAGGCTTACTTAATTAAAATGGTTTCGAGATACAAAACAGAGAACACAGATACATAAAACAATGAAGCATTTATGATACAGTTAATGTGGGCTCAGTGCTAAACTGGTAGTCTTGTGTATGAGAGCATGAACTAGCTGAAGAGTTTCGTTTTGAGTGCTTTACGAAAGACTGTGAGTGTTGTCATGTCTGTCTACAGAACCGGTTTGGAGAACAGGTACTTTTTGCTAGCAAATATATCAAAGGAAAACATGCAATGGGTCTGAACTCTACAGTGAAGAGGATAGATTAGAGGTCTTATGTTGCTTTTTTGCAAAACTATATTTCCCCGAATCCCATAGCTCTGATGCACAACTTAAATACTTAGAAGAGGTGTTTCTTCCAACCCTATCACCAGATCAGATATGGTCCTATAGCAACCTGAAGAGGTTTTGTCAGCAATCAAAAAACATAAAATGTGCAGGAGTCAGGGCTTGATGGCTTTACTGGCATATTCCACAAAACATTGGCACCAATGATTTTTGTCCCTCTGAGTGACCTTTTTAATCACTTTCTGGAGATGGGCTCTGTGACTCTTTCAGTAGAAGAGTCCTTCATACCCCTAATCTTACAACCTGGCAAAGATGAGGCCCAGTGTGCATCATACTGACCAATCACTTTCATAACCCTAGCCACAGACCTTTTTACAAGAATACTAGCAGACCTGATAGGCAAAATACTTCAATTTTTAGTTGATCCGAAACATTCAGTGTTTTTACTCTGAAGAGGTGTCTTTGACAATGTAAGAAATGTCCTGATTCCAATCAATACATCCCATAGAGGTGAGTTAAAGGCAACTTTTTGGCATTTGATGCTGAAAAAGCATTTGATCAAGTGGACTGGGGATATCTCAGAAACGTCCTTCAGAGATTTGGTGTTGGCCCAAAAAGAATATCAATGATTCTGATCAATCATAAAAGCCTGTGTGCAAGAATTCAAGTTAATGGAGTCCTTATCAACCCTTTTCCATTGAACAGGAGGACAACGCAGCAGTGTCTCCTTTCACCCTTACTGTTTATCCTAATTATGGAGCCATTCAAGGCACACACCATGGTACATATGGCTATAACTGGGATTTACTGGGTGAGAAGCCAACATAATATCAGCTTTTTGCAAACAATGTCAGACTAACACATTCCAATCTTAAAATAGCTGAACTAGCAGTGCAAATTGAATGTACAGGGGCCTCTGCTGTTTCAGGCTTCAAATACCTCAAAGTCAGAACTTCTACCTTTGAGCCTGCCGCGAGGTAAGTTTGAGGCTTTGACTCACTCCATCCCTTTCCAGGATGTCATACACTCCCTCAAATATTGGGGAATTGAACGTGACAAGTACATTTGGAGGCACCTACAAAGCAAATTACCCCACTTAATACCATCCAGCAAGACATCAGCATGTGGAGGGGTCACACAGGTTCATGGGTGGAGAGAATTGCCATTGTTGAAATGGTCATACTTCCTCATGTTTTATATCTCTTTCAGGCACTGCCAGTTCCTATCCCCAAATACAAATTCATGCTATTCTTATGAACTTTGTATTTGGAGGAAAGATGTCCAGACTCAAAAGAGCAGTACTATATAGTATAAGCCATATCTGGGTGGCTTAGGGTGTTCAGACATTGCAAACTACTACTTTGCTGCACAACTGAGAGTTTGGGTTGAGTAGATGAGCTCTGAATTGGGAAAAGAATGGCTCTTTATGCAGCAGTCAATTGCTGCACACCATGTCTGGAGGCAGCCATGGTTACCACCAAATGCTTGGCCAAAATAATGATCCAACTCCATACTGAAGCTCACTCTAGATAAATGGGATGAATTGGGTACACGAGATGGGGGACAGGGCATCATATCTGTCTCCTTTCACGCCTGAATTTCTGAACGCTGGCCTTGCTCATGGTTATGGCACTCTTAACCTTTTTTACTTGGTAAAAGGGTGGGAGCACCAGGTTAGGAGACTCCTCCCTAACTCTTTAACCAGGAACCTCTACCCCCCACGGCCGGCGTCAAGCAGTGAATGCATGCCACACCCTGCAGAACGCTGCCCGCAGTGGAGGAAATTCGGTTAGAGGGCTAAGGCTAGGCGTGCGTGTTGTGTTTGTGAAAGCTGATGAGAGCTGGTGAAAGCGAGCTAGCGAGAAGCAAGTGACCCAGACTCATACTGGCATATTTTTAAAGTGAAGGCTGAAAGTGTTGGCGAGCACAATGCTGCAGTTCTGCGGTTTCGAGGTGCACGAGGGTTGCTATGCTATTAGTACACAATCCCCTTGTAGTCTTTGATATCTTATTTTCCTTGGATTCTGGTTTTTGTAAAAATTTGGCATTTGGAAAACACCATGCCTAAATCAATCTTGCATACATATCGTCAAGGCAGTACAGCACAGCCAAAGGGCAAACGCCTTAGAAATCAAGTTCTAGGCAAGCGAGAGATGGGAAGTCCCCCGTACTCCCCCAAAAACCCGGAACAGTGCAACCAAAGATTCCAATATTTATGGAATCTGCTTGCACCAAGCCTGGGAAAGATCATTCCTATGGCAAAGATAGTCTCCCCTACCAAAGGGAAGGGCTGTGTGCAGGAACACTTAACTACTGCAATTGAACTCTCGCCTGGATTTTCCGATCTAGACAATAATGGATCTCTGTTGAATCATTACTTAAATCTTTGATGCAATTCATTGGGCCCCACACAACCTGATTACAATAATGTGATTAGTTCCCCTCTATCGAACACTCCAGACCTGGCAGATTTTCTTTCTACAACTGACTTTTCCTCAAGTGACAGCGAGATGGAGGCTCAGGTTGTCTACCTCCACTCTGATCACAGGGGGAAATCTACCCCACTCAGAGAAGGTTTTTTGGCAGAAATGAGCAAATTGATTAATTTAGAATCTAAAATGGAGGCCCTGTTTCAATTATGCTCGAATTTAGCCTAATAACAACGGGCCTTAAAGTTGTTAATGGCAAAAGGATTTTAGGAAACTCAGGTTTTGTGTACTGCGGCTAAGTAAGGTCATATTAGGTACCAGAAGGCATCTAAAAATAAGCTTGCGGGGAAGCCATTAACGTCATGTTACATAATTTCCGATTCAGTTACTACTATTTCTGAAGTTATCACCATTGCCACAGGAATGACAGTAACATCTAGCCCCCTGCGTATAAACACAATGTCAAAGAGAGGTCTGCACAAACCTGTGGACCTTACAGAGGCTTGTGCAGGTTATGTCACAGCTTTGGCTGAAATGGAGGAACAAATGTTATCGGCCTTAGGTGTCGCGCTATCTCAGGAACACATTAAACATCTTGAAACCAAGATGACCCACGACAAAAACAGACTGCCTCTTATGAGAAAAACAATGCAGCAAACTGAGGGCTCGCGACAAGGAGACCCTAAAATTTACTCTAAACCCCTAACGCCCACAACGTCGGGACAGTACTTGGTTACTAACGAGCTATCAAATGGAGAAGTGAGGAGGGTCATGTTACAAGGACCCCTGGACAACTGGTTGATTTCTAGGGCTATTCAACCAGCTCTTGTAACAGTCACCACCCTTCCTGGGAACTTATCTGTATACACAGAGCAAAACACTGTACCCAAATTCAGTGCTTTTGTAAATGATATTACTGGGGGCACCCGAACTGCTGGACAGGGCGCAACGCAAGGACCTGTAGTTGTGGACCCTCAATTAGATGCTTGGTATAATCGTGTTGGTAAATTGCACAAAGTTATGAGTACAGCTGCTCCAACTCACATCGATCCTATTTGGTATGCAAATCTCTGCCATAGCAAATTGGTCAAAGTTTCTCCAACTATTAGTAGCCCTTTTTTAAATAGAAATTGGCTTTTGAAATGATTGCACACTATACCAGATCTATGTGCAAAAACGACCAAAGATATTCTCCTTAGAACTGCCATGACTCTCTAGCGTAACAAACTCGGTGGTTGCTACTTTTCATTCACCTATAGTAATTGAACGAATTTGTAACCATGTGCAAGATTTCGCAGCCATGAGTTTTGAGCTAACCGTTTTCCACCTTGAGGCCCCGAACAATCAGTCACGGGGGCTGGAGGTACCTGGGCTTTATGTTCGCCAGACTGCAGACTATGAGACCTTTGGCAACAGGGCAATGTCCACAAGGTTGGAGGAATCCTGGTTACATGATCATGCCCCCTGCTGAATTCCTTCCCCATGGTTGGGGCCTTGTTAAAGGCGGTATTCTGGAACACAAGTGGGGCAAATTCCTTTCTTAGAAAGGGTTAGCTCATTTGATGGGGCAGAGGTCTTTACACTCCAGGAAACATGGCTGACTTCTTCATTTTTTCTGAATGGCTATAGCATGACCCACAAACTTGCTGCTCCTGTTGTGAAGGGGCGTCCCAAAATTGGGCTCTGCATAGGAGCCAAGGCCTGCTACAACTTATTGGAATTTAGTGACAGGCCCACCCATAAAAACCTCTTGGCAGTTACCCTGTCTAAATCACGGTGGGGCCCAGGCCCACTTTTGCTGTTCACCATGTACGACCCACCGGGGGGCGACACCACTAAGAGTCTTAGGTATGTAGTTATAGAGACCCTACAGGCTTGGCGTGGTGGCCATCCCCGAGCGGGTGTTATATTAACTGGGGTTTTTAAGATTGACTGTTCGGAACCAACGACAGGCGGTTCTAGAGCTGGGCAAGGCAAGGCTGCCCGCATAAGGGGCCTGGCCTGGCGAGCGGCACTCCTAGAATTCGATTTACAGATGGTCAATGGTAGTTCAGGGGCAGCAGTGGTGACCTAGTCCAACAGAACATACAACAGTTGCATCGATTTTATTTTTGCTAATTCTGCAATTGTCAATAATTCCCCTCAATTGCATGTTAGTCCAGTTGATATTAGCGACCACGCCGCCCAAAGCGTTGAATTTCAGGTAACACTGAAGCTGCAGAGAACAATTTGGGGTCCAAATCCAATGGTAAATTCCCAGGGAAATAGACTTTGTTGGTCATCCTTTAATATCAGTCGTTTTAACCTGATCTTAGAATTAGTATGGAGCCACAAGTAGATCTTCTTAGGCACTATGGAAGGGACTTGAAATGCTTGTTAGATGGGTACAGTGTAGATGTAAATAATGTGGTTTCGAGGACAAATAATCTAAGTGGGCAAGGGTTACTATATGATCCAGAAAAAATCCTTTAATGGTACCCTCTGAGAAATAACAAAAAAACATCTAATATCCACAAGTGAGAAACTCATGCTTAAGGGGAAAGCAAGATCTAGCTATAAAAGCTGGTTGTGTGCTCAGAAATATAACACAAATGCATGCAACTGGCCATTCATAGACAACATTCTCAAGAGTAGTGACACAAGCAAATTCTGTTTCTTTTAAGACATTTTTCCCCTGCAAACTCTGACCGGTTGGTGTGTGGCATCTCTGAAAATACCTGGGCCACTCACATTTTGAAAACTTGCTGGTCAAATATTGAACCCAAACCTTGTGTGCCAAATGTCTCTAAGGTAGGTTCATTGGTTTGGCATTATGTGAAGGAGGCAGACATCATCTCAATAATTGTGAACTCTAAATCATCTAGGGCCATGTGCCCTGATGGTTTTTGCAATATGGTCCTTAAAAATGACCCGTTGGCTTGGGCCAAATTACTGCATACATTGTTCTATTAAGTCTGTGAGACAGGTTGCTATGCATCTACATAGCTGGAATCCATCTTGATACCAGGTTACAGGAAAGGGCTACGATCAGACCCCAATAATTACTGATTACTGGCTATGCTGCACAGCAGCTCAAAGATTTTCTTGTGGCTGTTGTTGGAGATGCCCTCCTCATGGTCAAGCTCAAAGTCCATATTAAATGGCACACAGATGGAATTTAGGAAGGGGCATAGCACCGTTCATGCCATCTGGATTCTACTTATGCTTATTTCGGACACCTTACATGCCCCGAGCTCGCATCTTTACATGTGCATGGTGGACTTTAGTTCCACATTTGACACTGTGGACAAGGGTAGATTGTGGAATAAACTGAGTGCCTTGGGATTGGACCCTTCCTTGTATTTTGTCAGGCTCATGCATGATGATAATATAGTACGGGTAAGGCTAGCACAGGATGGCATACTCACAAGACCTTTGCGTCCTAAAATTGGTTTCAAGCAGGGCTGTGTCCTTGCACCACTGTTCTACAATCTATGTGTGGCAGATTTTGTCTCTGCCCTGGAAGCTGCACATAACCATCCACCAAGCTTTGGGGGTAAGAAGATAAAGTATATCACCTACTCGGACGATACTGTCGTAATTGATCACACACCAATGAGCCTCCAGCGCTCGCTTGAGGACTTGATGGAATATGCTGATCTAAATGGTCTGCGTGTAAACATAGGAAGGACTAAGATCATGACTATAGGCAAGGAGGCCTATCGAGGGAAGCAGTTCACCTAGCGATTAGGTGGCTTCAGCATAGAATAAGGTGAGACCTATAAATATCTGGGTATGCACATTTCCCACAAAGTAGACATTATGCGCCACGAGAAAGCAATTTCCTCCTTTGTGTGGATAAAATGGTTGACATTGAAAAACATGATCGAGTGACAAGGAGAAAGATCAATGGAGGCAAAACCTTATGCATATAAGTTATCAGTAGTTCCCGGGATTCTGCATGCTTTGGAAACATTGACTCTAGGATCAGTGTCCTGGCTCGAGAGACTTGAGGGTAAGCTTTTAAGATCCTTGCTGGGTATCGCAAACTCCATCCCAGTTGAAGCCATGCGTCTTGAACTGGGGCTGCCCTCCCTGCACAATCTTTGGCTATTAGCTGTCTGTAAATTGTGGGGTTCTATATTCTTTAGGGATGAGGGAGGAGGAAGACTCTTGTACCTAACTAAGCGCCATGGACAATGCTTCGGGCACAGTGTATGGTTCACTGACATTCAAAATCTGGTCTTGAACCACTGCCTAAACATAGGTATGAAGGGGCTGCCGGATTCCCTCGGGAGTTATATGCAACGGACTTTGATAGGAAATCAATGGACTATGATCGCATTCAGTCCATTGATTATCTTGCAAATCAGTGGAAATACTATCTTTACTCAACCCAGGGACTGAATATAGGTACGCCTGTGACTATGCGGTCAAGGTTCCCTCACCTCAACTGCTTCATTTTATCCTCTCCTTGCACCTTAAAACATTACCAGTACACGTAAACACAGGGACCTGGTGTAGCCTCAAAAGAAAAGAGCGCTGATGCTGAGGCTGTGAATCAGCAAGGCATCTGCTCACCCAATGTGGTTTGCTTCATGCCCTTTACGAGAAGTGGCATCACATTAGTGTAGATTATACATCAGACCAGTTTTGGAGTAAAATATATGGGAGAAAATCCGTGGTCATGACTGCCGCTGCGTTACACATTTGGCAAAATGTGGGAAAAAGACTGCCCACCCTTTAAAGGTTTACATTAAAAACACTATTGGCCCTAAAGTTCTGGTAAATCGACTGTTTGCTTCTAAAATGCTATAATTGTTGCTTGTATCAATTATGGTGATGTTTACTTTGCCATAAATGAAATGTTATTGGCTTAGATTAACTTCTCTTATTTAGGTAACTGTTTCTATGTTTTTATGATGAAATGTTTTATTTCTTGTCCTTAGTGTAAAGGTCATGTGTGACCATGAACACTTAGTAAAAAAATAAAAAGTTAGGAGACTTGTTTGAGAAGGGAATGATGAAGAGCTTTCATGACTAAAAGGCAGACTTTAATTTGTTGGAATATATTATGTTCCAATATTGGTAGCCTAGGCATTGGGAAATGCACCCTGTTAGCATACATGCTGGTAGGAGACCCCCCCACAAAGCTAGAAAGGACTTCTAAATAGCCACCTCTTACAAAGGATTAATATCAGCCCTCTCCAACACCTAATTAGCTTGGGAGAGAAAATTAGGGAAACCCTTTCACAGTACTTTCTGATAGAGAGTTTGGCAGACATCATCTAATATTTTGGCCAAGGAGAAATGGAATATGCAAATAGCAAAGAGCAATCTCACTGCAGCCGAACACAGTGCAGCTATGACTAGATTTGCTGGAAGGCATGATCATCGCCCAGTTGAGCCTGGATTGACGGTTTAAAAAAATGCAAGCACAACAGGGCACTTTTTTTGGAGCAGAACTCTGGGGCTGCGCTGGCACAAACATCTGGTGATTATTGAAAATATATTTGTAAAATAGCTACTGGAGCTTGCAACATCTGCACCTTCGTATGCAGTCTATTGTGAATGAGCATGGGTTACTAGTGTTGTATTGGGCAAAATGATGGTCTCACCCTTTCTTGTCAAATGATAATGAACTAGTGCTAGGTATTCTCACTCAAAAGGGTGGTAGCTCTTTGCCATGGTTCACTACTGAAAAATAAACATGGATGAAGATTGATTTACAAGAAGTGTGGGTGGAGGAACCCCACTTCTATTAGTGCTTATCCCTGTGCAAGGATAAAATCTAGTTACCAGAACTGGGTCCTAGATTTGGATTTCAGACTCCCTCCACTGAAAGACCTGTGTTGGGAAAGCCGGATAAATAGCTTGTACTGATTTAAGAACAAAGACACAACTCTGGAGTGAGCAGGACAAAAGGATTACCAATTAAATTATAGGATATAGTTTTCAGCGCACACTGGGAAGTGAGCTTTGTTAATTTCACATTTTAACAAAATTCACCCCGTAGTGTTCTGCCAAATGGGGAATTAATTAAATTAATATTTTTTAGTTAAGTAGGCTAAGGATCTACACAGTTTTGACAACTCGCCCACTATAAAGGGAAAGGATTCAAGGCAAGCAGACTCCCCCCACCTTTTGGTATTAATCCTTTGGAAAAGGTGGCTATTTAGACGTCATTTCTAGCTTTGTGGGGGGTCTCCTGTCAGTGTGTTTGCTAACAGGGTGCATTTCCCAATGCCTAGGCTACCGATATTGGAACCTAATATATTCCAACAAATTAAAGTCTGCCTTTTAGTCATGAAAGCACTTCATCATTCCCTTCTCAAACAAGTCTCCTAACTTTTTATTTTTTATTTTTTTACTAAGTGTTTATGGTCACACATGACATCCGTTCTACTTGCATAGCAAACCTCTGTTTAAAGTCGAGGAAAGCCAGCTGCATCTCAGGGCACTTTGGAAAGATAGGGCAGGGGTCAGGTCACTCCACTCTCAACGATGGCCTCCCGCTCTTAACCATAGAACCTAGTCAGCTTTGAGACCTTCCTAGAAATAGACAGCTCCACCCAGATGCACTCTCAGCAATCTCCTTGGGTGTTTCCTTACAGCTGTCAGATAGTAAGTTTCAGCAGCCTTCCTGATGGTCTGTCTCTTGTCTGTGTGACCCTCTGTCTCTGTTTGTCCCCTCCTCTTAGTGCAGTCCCCCTTGTATAGCAGCAATGACACCACCAATTTTACAATCTTGGAAGTGCCCTGCAATAAATTCTGCAACTAGGATTGGACTCTTCTCTCTCCTCCCAAACCCAGCCTCCAAGTCAGGATTGGTTTAGGGTTCTGGAGCAACATTATGGCAATTTTCATTTGTAATCGCCATTTGTTCCTTATTCACATTTTTGGCAAAACTAGTTATGTATTACAACTTCATAATTTTACTAGCAACTGCCATAATATACATATTTTCTGATTCAGCTAATCATGCCAAATTAGATAAGCTGACCACTGGTCTGTAGCATGTAGCACGGCCATGTGGCACATTTCTGCCATTTCCATAAAAGCATAACAGTTATGAATACGTAGTTATTACCCAAATCTCTAATTTTATTCTCCAGCCGCTCACCAACTTTTATATTTCGAACATGTTCAGAGCAGCCAGAAACCTAGTTTAACTGACCATTACCGTTCCTTTCGTCGCAGGTAGAGTCATTTCATATCTCCAAAATCACCTTGAAATAACTTAAAAAATGGTACATAGATGTAGACAATCTGTCCTATGGTTGCTGAGAAAAAGGCCTAAATGATAATAGTCCTTTTAAATTAATTGTAAATCTTCACGTGGGACAAATGGCCATTCTCCTGCCTTCCAGTCATTTGTTTTCACCTGTTCAGCTTGTACCCAGAGTTTTTTTTATCAGTTTCATTGTGTTGGAAGATTGCTCTTTGAGTTGTTGCCACCATTTTCACACATATTAGTCATGCTCTAGCCAAGGGCAACTTCTCCTGCAGTCAATGCCTTCAGAGCCAGCAGGGCTGGAGAACACTGACTTTCGACACCTTTAGCAGGACACTTTTTTGCAGTTGATAATTAGATGGGAGATGTGACATCCGAACTGTGATTGGGAGATTTCCTTGTGAAGTTTGCCCACAAGCAGCAAAAGGGTTTGTCTTGGGCTGACATTTTTACATGAATACAAAGTGGCTTTTCAAATGTCACTGGTGTTTTGCGTGTGAAACATAATATACCTTGCTTTTTGTAAACACTGCACATCATGTCTTTTCCCTGACATTTTTCTGTAAGCAGTGATACATTTTCACATTTAAACTTCTTTTATTTGCACACACCTGTGCAAGCCGTTTTCATGTGTTGTTTAAAAATCCTGTTTTCCATGTGAAAGGGATATTTGATTCCTCCTTTTTGTAAATAAATTAAAATGCTGTTTTTCCCTTGCTTTGTAATGACAGGGAGGCCCCCTTGTCAGATGGTTCTTCAATTTTACTTGAAAATAAAACAAAGGCCAAGCCGTTTTTTTTCAGTGTTTAAAATCCTGCTGTTCATGTGAAAGGGACTTCTGTTTGGGGCCTTTGAATGCACCCCACAGGTCCCCTTCCCTTCTTGTGGCCTTCCCCTGGTTTACAGACCCCATCCTTCCAACTTCTAGACAGCCTCTCAGCTAAACTTCTATTCTTATTGGACACACTTGGAGCCCTCCTCTGTGTGAGCCCCTTTCTCTGCTTCCTACGGGAAGCTCTGATCTGGGGTACCTCTCCTGATTTTAGGCCCACGGTTCTCTCAGAGTTTCACGTGAACTAGATAATTGTCCTTCGCCACCCTTATCCTTAAGAAGAGCCCCTTTTTCTCTGTCCTCTCTCGATGTGGGGTGGAGGGCTGGGCTCCACCTTGCTATACCCCCTCAAGCTCTGCAACCTATTTGTTAACTTTGAATAGAAGAAAGAAATACTCCAATTCCATGTTTGAGCACATTAGACTAACTATTTCAATGGCTTGAAAGTTGGCAAAAACGCCCGTCTCTCCCACTTATTATGGGGAAAGTCCATGAAAGGGATGGGGGCTTCGCGGGCACACCAGCAACAAAATTGCTCTTCTTGATATCTGATATGTTCCTTAAGCAGTGCATGTTGAATGATGGGCCCAGTCCTGGAAACAGGTCATTCATGAGTGCAGGATTAAACAAATTTTCCAGCTGAGTCCAGCATCAGTGATGATTTGCAGCCAAGTTATTTTCTATCAAGTAAAAATTGCATGCAGGGAGCCTACAACATGAAGTCGTATGTGCTGGTAGGCCTCCTGGATGCAATTTTCGACTTTTGCGAGGCACAGTGCAAAATTAGAAAGTAAAACCAGGTAAGCTTGCTTTTACTCTTTACTTTTACACTATGCTTTTTAAACAAAGTAAATGTCCCCTGAAAATGATGCTTTGCAGATGGAATTTATCAATGCATTCCTATGGAATCTGCCTGCGTTTAGCAGGTGCCAAATGGAGGCAGATTGTATAGGAATCAATTCGTTTTACACATGCGTGAAAAACTTATGCAAGTGTGAAACAAATGTATTTTCAGGACAGTGAAGCAAATCACGACGGATACCTTAACTCTGTGTCGTACTCTTGCTCTGCCTTGAAAGCAAATGAACATGGTATGGAGCGGTGACTGAAGCTGTAAAATCGATGCTCCTTGCTTTTATGCCTTCATTTTTCACTCGGCCCCATGTAAAATGACCCCATGTATGTTTGGTATATCCTCAGAGATGGAAGGGCTGTGGAAAGCACGATGCAGGGAGGAGTAATGGCCAAAGTACTTGTGGTAATCTTTATTACACCTAGTTCATATTCCTTATCCCAGTCATGATTTACTCTCTCCCATCCTGAAGGCCGGTCGGAGTGGAGGGGGAGATAAAGTCAAGCGGACCAGCTTGGAAACGTCATTGGAAGTGAAAGGAGAATGAGAGGATCTTATACTCTCTCACTAAAGGGTGAGGCTAAGGAGGACCCACGAAATCTAAAAAAAGTAATTAATTATTCTTTAGAAAAAATAGCCAAAAGAGTGCCTGCCATGACTGGCAATGCACCCCATGGACATGTGAGGTCGTGACAAGGTGAGATGGGCTAGGTGTAAGGAAGTAAGTAAGTAACCGGGCCATCTAGCGGATGGATAGAAGTCATGATGGCATGAATGTCATGTTCAAATGTGCTAACATCACCAGCTGTTGCTCCACAAAGCCTCATCCTTTACTATATGTGTGCAAAAACAGCAAGTTTTGGTTTATGCAGCTGTTTGACAGACTTTTGTTGGTGCCAAGTGTTCTTCAACTCCGATTTGGGGCGTTTCCTCTGCCTTATTTTAAATGGGCGTTAAATGGAGGTGTAAAAGCAAGGCGTAATTTGGTGTGTTAAATGGAGGCGCAATGCTTTCCTGCGCAGCCCCATTTTGGAGCAGTGATGAGATGGAGGAAGGGCACGGAGTGGAGAAAAGATCACCGCTGGGCAGTCCTCCTCCATGTCATTAGTGCCTCTCCTTGGACGTGTGGTTGATATTTTCATGCAGGCGTACAATGAATGGATTCCAATGGAATCCGTATGGGTTTTGCACCTGATTAAGCCTAGCATGATTCCATAGGAATTCATTTGTAAACGCTGCATGCAAAGCGTATTTGTAGGAGGCATTTACTTTTCAACGGAAGAATGAAAGCGAGTGAACCTCCCTTTTAACCTTTCCTTGCCCACTCCACCTAGAGGACCTTTAAAAATGCATGCAGGGAACCCAATAGCAAGTAAGTGCTAACACCAGAGGTCTCCGGCGTGCCATTTGGATGTTTCTTAAAATGTCCTGCATTGAGTTCTCTGTACTAGGTTGTGCTCTATTTGTAAAGTGTGGCATTAATAAAGTTCAACTAAACAGTGCGTTTCCTGTTAGTGGAAACTTCATTTAAAACATGTCAATGCCATCTGGGATTTGTAGTACTCCTTTACTAGAAGAAACTATAGAAAATGAGTCACAAAGAGTCTGGCTCAAACCACGTGTATGTTCATGTTCCCTTCATGCTTCCATTGACGCTTGGACCGGCTGACATCTAGTGGACCAGGACCGAATTGCAGCATATCAGGTAGCGAAATGCTTCACAAGAGTGCATAACTGACGAGCTGGACGAGAGGAGGATCTGGGCAGGGGTGCAATGAAACCTACATTTTTGGGGGGGGGGGTGGTAACTGGTAATGGGAGGGGACACTTCAAAAAGTGGGCAGAGCAAACTTGGAGGCTCCACCCACCCCTGTTCTATCCCAAGGCTTGTCTGGCGTGGAGCTCAAGTATGAAATGGTAGCAGCCCAGCATCACACCTAAGCACACATGTGCATACACAGCCAATTACACATCCACTCACTCATTTATCCCATTCACAATACACATGCGTATTTACAGGCACACATAGCCAGGGCAGTTTCTAGCCAACTTGGTGCCCACGGTGAAACACCAGAATGTACCCCCCCCGACTGGCACACGTCATTCCCAAACTCCACCTATGTGTCGTGCGAGAAAACCCCTCCTCAATATGAATAAGTAATTGCTATATAAATGAAAATGGTTTCATTACATTGTAATGCAGGTACTTTACAGAAGAATTCTAATGTGAACACACAGCTGTTGCTGTCCAAGTAAATTATTTTTCTGTCAGCTGCTCTTAGGGAAGGCCTTGCCTGAATGCAGTTTCAAACTGTCCACACTGGCACACTGCGGTGTGAACAGCCTAACGGGGCTTTTGGGCCCACTGACCACTGGCCCTGTGTTGCAGGTGTTCTGTTCATACCACCTCACTTGTATTTCGCAAGGGGCAATACTAGACTAACCATATGAATGATTTTCTGATGGAAGGTTATCATTCCAAGATGGACAGTCTGGTACACTCTTATTCTACTCTTCCAAAATACCTCTATGAGAGTGGGAAAGGGGACAAATAGCACCAGTGGGGGTTCCTGGATGTTTTGCATTAAATCACAGAGCCTTTCAGGACTATAACAGTGATCAGAGATCTCTATATTGGATAAACAAGTCTGTGATAAAGGGATTGTATGTGTGAATGACTAAATTCATAACAGATTCATGGCTTGGTGCTCACATCACTGTTCACAACACTCACCCCAACATTAAAATGTTTGTAATCACAAACCATACATATTCATTTGGACAGCTTAAGTTTTTGGATGCGAGTATAATATGACTGTAACATCAGACACTCAAATGGGGTCCAAGGGCACTTGTGCTTCTTGTTTCTGAAGAGGTTTAGATGAGGAAGGGCTGGGTCTCAGTGTGAGCATGCCCAACGCCCAATACAGAAACATCTTTTTGGGAATTATATCTATAGACAGGACAGAATACCGTAGAAGAGAGACCCAATAAACAATGCACAGAAAGGCTAGACAGAAAGGAATGTTCCTCTTACAAACTTTAGCCTGACCAGTAATAAGCTGATGAAGCATTTTAAACAAAACCGGCTTCTAATGGATGGTAAAGGGTCCACAGTTCCTCAGCCACTACCTCCTCATTATTACTCAGGCCTCAGGGGTTATTTCTGCAAAAACTAGCAGGTCCATGCATTATTTTACAGAGCTGGCATTAGCATCTCTTATTAGTGCTAGCCTGAAGCTAGTGGAAATCCTGGTGTGGCAGTGTGGAAAGGGTGTTTGGCCTAGTCGATTTACAATTTGATTGCTTTATGCATTTAAGTGCGGGCACAGTATGGCATGCTCGTCAGAGCCACATACACAAAACATTCCAGCGTGCTACTGTATGGACATTGGACACATCAGACAAAAACAGGCATATGTGGTGTTGCATACGGGAGTGCCACGTAGATGCCATTAACCAACAGGTTGGTGGCTTGTGCAGCGCAAAAAACATTGCTGCACACATCACTGCATTGATTTGCCATGGATTACTGTTTGCCTGGTGACACACAATGAACTCTACTTTCCTAATCAAGGTGCCAAGTCACATTGAGGAGCTATCTAGTGTGCGCGCTAGGCAGTGGTTGGCTTGTTTAGACGATTAAAAGAGCTTTGATGCTGAGCGGATGCATTTCGTCCATGTCACAAAGCAGCCACTAGAATACTTAAGCAAGAAAATGACAGGGATGTGCCATATGTAACTAAAAAGTATTATACAAAAGAAAATTGGTATGTCAAATAAAGAGACATGAAGTAAAGAAAATAGTTTACAACTTTTTCTGTGTGGCATTTTAATTCCCTTGGAAGAATGCATAAGTTTGGTCAGCTAACTGATACTTGTGCTGGCCTGGTGAATAAAAATGTCTCATGTTCAGGTCTTAACACTGAAATGTTAAGCACATACTGTGTAAAAACAATGGCTTGTTAAATGAGCATTCACTTATGAATTGTCCCATTTGAAAGGCTGTCAACACAAAAAATGATGGGCACAGGGTGTGTGACTACAGAGCATCTCACACGCTGTGTTTGGAATATGCATTCCTTTGTTTGCATATTCCGAATGCATTGCAATCATCCAAAAATCGGCAGAGAGCAGCCATCCACACAGCAGCCTGCTTAATCTTTTGTGCGGCCAGATCAGAGTCATCTTTCTGGGTTTGCCTCTTACTGCGCCCCCCCCCTCCTGTGATGTTGAGCTCTGCTCCCTGGGCAGTCGCCCGCTCCACCCGGGCCAAGAAACGGGGCTGCACACAGTCCCCCATACATCATACACTCATTCACACATACATTACATACACACTCCTTTCACACATGCATGCATACATAATGAGATAACATGGAACACCCTTTAACACTGCTAGTTTCAGAAAAGGCTTCCTTCACCTCTCTGCCTAACAAAAAGCAAGTGGCCACATCAGCCCCCTGTATGCGAAAGAACACATAACGTTGCATTATGTTCGCTCGCATCTGTGAGGAGGGAGCTGATGTGTGCATTTTATTTTTGTTAGGCAGAGCGGTGAGGGAAGCCTTTCCTGAAACTAGCGGCTTTAATGTTTGTGCAAACATGTTTGTGCACAAACACAGTAACACTTTAAAGCCGCCAGTTTCAGCAAAGGCTTCTCTCTCCTCTCTGACTAGCAAAAAGCTTTGTGTGGAAGCCCCGCCACATTTCAGGTGGTGCCGAAGCCCGTTTAGCTCAATGGCGTTGTGGGCCTGTATCCGGGGATCGTTGTTTGCCGCCTGGTCTCAGACTGTATTTAACTGCATATGAAAGATGGAAATGTGTGTTCTGTCCTTCATTCTTTCATCTAATGATGGCCTGCTAGAGCAGGAGCTTGTTATTGCAGCCTCAAATGACTGTCATCTCTGCTGGACTGTTAGGTACACATTGGGCCTCATTACGAGTCCGGCGGTAACCGAGCCGGAAAAACCGGCAGGTTAACGCCGGACTTGTATTACCATTCCGCCTCCATGATTCCCGGAATCACCGGGGCATTACAACCCCAGTGACCCGGTAATTCCGGAGGCGGAATTCGGTAAATCCCCATTCTCATGGAGTCCCATAGGACTCATAGGACTCCATGGGAATGTGGAAGTGGAAACACCGGCACCATCTCATGATGGTGCCGGTGTTTCCACGTCCGCCTGCAGGTGGGTGGTGTTAAACCCGCCAGGTCAGACTTGGTGGGAATGACACCTCCCGCCTGCAGAACTCGAGATCAGCCGGTCCGGAAACAATGGTGGCGGCGGGTTTACCGCCACCATTATTTCCGGACCGACTGACTCGTAATGAGGCCCATTGTGTTCCTCCATTTAGGAGAACTGCTCTGAGAGCCCTACTTCCAGCAGAGAAAGGAAGAGATGGCAATATAATTACTTGCTCAGAAATGTGGTGCCTGGAGGTTGCAAGATGAGTAACATCACAATATAATATAGCGCTTCATGATATGATATGATGGTATGATATGGCATTTATAACGCGCCTATGCACAAGTGTTTCAAGGCGCACTGATGCAAGGGAGGGGGAACAGAGGGAAGACAGGGACAACGATCTTAATAGGCCTAGTGACATTGATATTGCGCAAGTGCAGGGGACGGGGGAAAGGGAAAGTGTCCTTTCCTGCCTGAATTCCACAACTTCTAAGCGCTGACATAGTAGGTGCTATTATTTCCCATCTCCATGGCACCACATTTATCAACCCTGGAGTGAGGACATGATGAGTTGACCCTGCAGTGATTCAAAGGCGTAACTGAAGTTTGGTTACAGATATCTGAAGCGATTGCTTAACTCACTGATTCATCATAGCGGGTAATTTTCCATGGTGCTGTGGGTTAAATTGAGTCGTATGAGAGAGGCGTAATGCTTTTATGCCTCAAGACGTTAGATTGGTGCAAAGTGGAGTATTTCAGCGCTGCTTTGCTTTTCTATTTTGTATTGCAAGAGGCCCCAGTTTTACGCCTGCATGAGATTTTCACGCAGGGGTAAAACCAATGGATTCCTATGGCATATGCCTGGCCTTTGCACCTGCTCAATAGACGGATTTCATTGGAATCCATTATAAAATGCTGCCTACAGGGACGTCATTTCACCAAAACGCCACGGGTAGCGGTAGTGACACCACATGACCCTTGACCTCTGATCACATCACAGGATGTAATGTCATTTGACCCTACCCCGAAGTGACATCATGGGAAGCGATGGAACACGACCATTTACCCTTTGATAAAACAGGAAGTGGCCTCACATAGTATTGTTTCTAAGTACACTATGAAAAATATGGTTACTATATCCCTGTAACGTGATTTACATTTCATACAAGAATGGATCACCATATGTATCGGCAGAAAGAAAACATGCTATAACTGTAACTTGCAAAAAGCAAAATACAGAGGGCCTCATCACGAGTTGGGCGGTAATGCCAGCGGTATTACTGCTGGTGGTATTAGCCCTACCGCCAACCCCCCCCTGCATTATTAGCGCCTGAATACGGGTTTGGCGGTAATGGAATTCCCCATTCCCCACTGAGCCCATTCGGGAATGCCCCATTCCCCATTGGGCTCAATGGGGAGTTTTCGCGCTCTTACCCCAAGCTCAGAGCTGAGGAGAAATCCGCCGAAGCCCTGATCTGGCGGACCCTTACATCTGGCGGTAATAGCGCAACCGCCGGATTTAAGGGTTACCGCCAAACTCGTGATGAGACCCATAGTCTGAAATGGATGCTTATTCTACTGTAAATGCTTTTGGGGGGATTTTGTCTGCATTGTGAATTTGAGGTGTTTAAGAAGAGACTTCATCAGTGACTCACCCCCTGAAGTGTGCCTGACATAAACCTTTAATGAGTCCAGCAATTACTGTATGGAATTCCAGAAAGACAAAAAGCTCAAATAGCCACATGGCATTGGCCAAAGCCCAGGAGCTTCAATTTGTAAAAAAAAAGAAAATGATTTTTAAAAAAAAAAAATGTAGGGGTAGCAAGGGAGACCTCAGGGGTCGCAAGTGCGACCCCTGGGAGCCCCTAAATGACGTCCCTGTTACCATTGCTTATCCTCATGCGCTCTGGCTTCATCGGATGGAAGGTACGAAGAGCACAGCATCTCCCCACATTCCCATGTTTCCTCCATTGTATGCGGCGAATCATCAGCATCTGTGTGTAACAGCCTGATCTAGGCTCGGACTGGGCCATAAAATGGCCTCAGGCACCAATACGAAAATGGCCCACACTTGCAAATGGCTATTTATTGCTTTTGTGACTGACTGTCTGAATAGTACCTAAGGGGGAGTTTTTGATAAAATGTGATGCAAATTGTGCATTTTAAAGAATATTTATTCAGAAACACTGGTCAAAACTACTAGCCGCATGGTGAAGTAACTTATCAAACTGGACCACATTGGCCAAAAAATAGTGGGCACTTTGACCCAAAAACCGGGCCCACACCAGCTTTTTGCGTTTTTCTTTCAGCCATGGGTCAGACACCTTCACCCATAGCCCACAGGCTCTAGGGAATGAGCTAAATAAAAGCAGGCGGAAAGCATTCACGACCCAATGAGAAACGATAACTGAAAATGCCCCAGAAAAGGGTCCGCGTAACTTAGATGATCCATGCGCCCTCAGGTGCTCTAAACGCATCACGGGGTCTGTGCTGCCCTTTTTACCTAATCAATTGGAAAGTCGTTCCGGTGTGCAAACTCCCCCAATGTGCCTTGCCCTACGACTACCTAAATCCGATTTGATGACTGAAGCCATCATTTTAGAATCAAATGTATCAAGCTCTGGCTTTGAAGCCAAGAACTTTGCATGCTGGGGTTTGTAGTACTAATATTGGGCCTGCGTGTTTAAGCATTCAAAGCGAGATTGATTAAAAAGCTAGGACTGGATAAATATGCTCTTTAGGACCTGTCAACCCCCCCCCCCCCCCTCCACACACACACACACACACACACAAAACATATTCTGCTTTCAGTCGTTTATTGCTAACAAGCTAGTGGAATATTACCAGTAAAATACACTGAAAAGCGAGAAGTGACCAACTATGATTTAAAATGTTACGCCATTGGCACCGTTATGCATAAAGCTGGCACACACTATTACACATCTGTTCGAAACATCTCTCTCTCTCCCCCACCTCCCCACCCTCCTTCCCCCGTCTGAGGCTGGAGTGCTGGCTCCTCCAGTAACGCACTCAGCCGTTCCTTGCGTGCTTTCTTAATAATCCCCGCGGGGAGGCGCGATTGCCTATTTCAACGCAGCGAGGCACTGCACCGGCAGGGAGAGGGCAGGAGGGAGCGCACCAAGGCTTCCTGCTTCTCACTGACAGGGAAGAGGAGGCAGAGGAAGAGGGGGAGATTTGGAGAGAGGAGAGCAAGAGAGAGTCAGAAGACGAGTGAGAGAGAGACAGATAAAGTTTCGGAGAGAGAGAATGGCGCAGAGTGAGGATGAGAGGGGTTGCATGAGGCAAGATTACAGAGAGAACAACCTGCAAGAATGCACAGGCGTGACCCCACACACAGATATGGAGGGAGAGAGGGATATATGTGCGTACACATACATGCATAGAGAGAGAGAGAGAGAGCAGCGGACAGAGAGAGAGGAGAGGGGTAGAAAGAGAGCAAGGGAGATACAGGGTGAGTGAGAAAACAAGAACACACTTTTGCGGAGACAGAGAGCGGATCAGGCCACACTGACGCCGCGAGACAGAGCGTGTAAGAGAGAGGAGAGAGAGAGAACTAGCTACTAACACCATGGCAACAGCCGATAGAGAGAGAGACAGAGAGGGAGAGAGAGAGGGAGTGACAGAGAGAACACAGTTAACACGATACTAGACCCAGAACACACTGACAAACAGTGAGAGACAGGGACTGCACGGATAGCAGGTGAAGGATACCAAACCACACTGACAGAAAGAACAGAGACACGTGTCACATTGGGCCTCAGACTCAATGACAGAGAGAGAGAGACAGTCAGAAAGAAAAGAGCGCACAGAGTGGAAGAGAACAAGGGGGAGCCAGTGGTCGAAGTAGTGGAAGAATGCTCCCTGCTGGCCCGTCCCGCTTCCCACAAACTCCATTGCCACGCCCCCTCCCTCCCATGCACAATCCAAACCCCCAAACACACCTGTTGTTTATGGGAAAGTTCCGTGCACTGAACTTCTTTCTACACTTTTATTTTAAAACAAAACCATTCTGAAAAGATTTCTAAGTATAGGACAAATACAACTTTAAACATTAAAAAGGAGAAGGGTACCTCTCCCGCCCTCTTTCACCACTGGGGAGATGGCTAGGGCGGTGTAAGATACACAGGGTGCCGCTAGTAAGGTCTACTGCCGTCTTCATCATCACAAGCTGTGGGAACAAAAGAGGACCTGACAGCGCAGCACAGGCGCAGGAAGCAGCTCCTTCAAATGGCTTGAGGCAGGTGCACGGGACGGGGCTGGACATGCGTCTCTCTGGGAGTGCCATCTCATGCGTGTCCCTGGGAGTGCCATCTCATGAGTCTCTCTGGGAGTGCCATCTCATGCGTCTCTCTGGGAGTGCCATCTCATGCGTGTCTCCAGGAGTGCCATCTCATGCTTGTCTCTGGGAGTGCCATCTCATGCGTGTCCCTGGGAGTGCCATCTCATGCGTGTCCCTGGGAGTGCCATCTCATGCGTGTCCCTGGGAGTGCCATCTCATGCGTGTCTCCGGGAGTGCCATGTGGAATACACAGGTCTCACTGTGAAAGGGCTGGACATGCGTGTCTCTGGGAGCGCCATCTCATGCTTGTCTCCAGGAGTGCCATCTCATGCGTGTCTCCGGGAGTGCCATGTGGAATACGCAGGTCTCACTGTGAAAGGGCTGGACATGCGTGTCCCTGGGAGTGCCATCTCATGCGTCTCTCTAGAAGTCCCATCTCATGCGTGTCTCCGGGAGTGCCATGTGGAATACACAGGTCTCACTGTGAAAGGGCTGGACATGCGTGTCTCTGGGAGCGCCATCTCATGTGTGTCTCCGGGAGTGCCATCTCATGCGTGTCTCCGGGAGTGCCATCTCATGCGTGTGTCCGGGAGTGCCATGTGGAATACGCAGGTCTCACTGTGAAAGGGCTGGACATGTGTGTCCCTGGGAGTGCCATCTCATGCGTGTCCCTGGGAGTGCCATCTCATGCGTCTCTCTAGGAGTGCCATCTCATGCGTGTCTCCGGGAGTGCCATGTGGAATACACAGGTCTCACTGTGAAAGGGCTGGACATGCGTGTCTCTAGAAGTGCCATCTCATGCTTGTCTCTGGGAGTGCCATCTCATGCATGTCTCCGGGAGTGCCATCTCATGCTTGTCTCTGGGAGTGCCATCTCATGCGTGTCCCTGGGAGTGCCATCTCATGCGTGTCCCTGGGAGTGCCATCTCATGCGTGTCTCCGGGAGTGCCATGTGGAATACACAGGTCTCACTGTGAAAGGGCTGGACATGCGTGTCTCTGGGAGCGCCATCTCATGCGTGTCTCCGGGAGTGCCATCTCATGCGTGTCTCTGGGAGTGCCATGTGGAATACGCAGGTCTCACTGTGAAAGGGCTGGACATGCGTGTCCCTGGGAGTGCCATCTCATGCGTGTCCCTGGGAGTGCCATCTCATGCGTCTCTCTAGGAGTGCCATCTCATGCGTGTCTCCGGGAGTGCCATGTGGAATACACAGGTCTCACTGTGAAAGGGCTGGACATGCGTGTCTCTGTGAGCGCCATCTCATGCGTATCTCCGGGAGTGCCATCTCATGCGTGTCTCCGGGAGTGCCATCTCATGCGTGTGTCCGGGAGTGCCATGTGGAATACGCAGGTCTCACTGTGAAAGGGCTGGACATGCGTGTCCCTAGGAGTGCCATCTCATGCGTGTCCCTGGGAGTGCCATCTCATGCGTCTCTCTAGGAGTGCCATCTCATGCGTGTCTCCGGGAGTGCCATGTGGAATCAACAGGTCTCACTGTGAAAGGGCTGGACATGCGTGTCTCTGGGAGCGCCATCTCATGCGTGTCTCCGGGAGTGCCATTTCATGCGTGTCTCCGGGAGTGCCATGTGGAATACGCAGGTCTCACTGTGAAAGGGCTGGACATGCGTGTCTCTGGGAGCGCCATCTCATGCATGTCTCCGGGAGTGCCATCTCATGCGTGTCCCCAGGAGTGCCATCTCGAGCGTCTCTCTGGGAGTGCCATCTCATGCGTGTCCCTGGGAGTGCCATCTCATGCGTGTCCCTGGAAGTGCCATCTCATGCGTGTCTCCGGGAGTGCCATGTGGAATACGCAGGCCTCACTGTGAAAGGGCTGGACATGCGTGTCCCTGGGAGTGCCATCTCATGCGTGTCCCTGGGAGTGCCATCTCATGTGTCTCTCTAGGAGTGCCATCTCATGCGTGTCTCCGGGAGTGCCATGTGGAATACACAGGTCTCACTGTGAAAGGGCTGGACATGCGTGTCTCTGGGAGCGCCATCTCATGCGTGTCTCCGGGAGTGCCATCTCATGCGTGTCTCCGGGAGTGCCATGTGGAATACGCAGGTCTCACTGTGAAAGGGCTGGACATGCGTGTCCCTGGGAGTGCCATCTCATGCGTGTCCCTGGGAGTGCCATCTCATGCGTCTCTCTGTGAGTGCCATCTCATGCGTGTCTCCGGGAGTGCCATGTGGAATACGCAGGTCTCACTGTGAAAGGGCTGGACATGCGTGTCCCTGGGAGTGCCATCTCATGCGTGTCCCTGGTAGTGCCATCTCATGTGTCTCTCTAGGAGTGCCATCTCATGCGTGTCTCCGGGAGTGCCATGTGGAATACACAGGTCTCACTGTGAAAGGGCTGGACATGCGTGTCTCTGGGAGCGCCATCTCATGCGTGTCTCCGGGAGTGCCATCTCATGCGTGTCTCCGGGAGTGCCATGTAGAATACGCAGGTCTCACTGTGAAAGGGCTGGACATGCGTGTCTCTGGGAGCGCCATCTCATGCGTGTCTCCGGGAGTGCCATCTCATGCGTGTCTCCGGGAGTACCATCTCATGCGTGTCCCTGGGAGTGCCATCTCATGCGTGTCCCTGGGAGTGCCATCTCATGCGTCTCTCTAGGAGTGCCATCTCATGCGTGTCTCCGGGAGTGCCATGTGGAATACGCAGGTCTCACTGTGGAAGGGCTGGACATGCGTGTCTCTGGGAGCGCCATCTCATGCGTGTCTCCGGGAGTGCCATCTCATGCGTGTCTCCGGGAGTGCCATGTGGAATACGCAGGTCTCACTGTGAAAGGGCTGGACATGCGTGTCCCTGGGAGTGCCATCTCATGCGTGTCCCTGGGAGTGCCATCTCATGTGTCTCTCTAGGAGTGCCATCTCATGCGTGTCTCCGGGAGTGCCATGTGGAATACGCAGGTCTCACTGTGGAAGGGCTGGACATGCGTGTCTCTGGGAGCGCCATCTCATGCGTGTCTCCGGGAGTGCCATCTCATGCGTGTCTCCGGGAGTGCCATGTGGAATACGCAGGTCTCACTGTGAAAGGGCTGGACATGCGTGTCCCTGGGAGTGCCATCTCATGCGTGTCCCTGGGAGTGCCATCTCATGTGTCTCTCTAGGAGTGCCATCTCATGCGTGTCTCCGGGAGTGCCATGTGGAATACACAGGTCTCACTGTGAAAGGGCTGGACATGCGTGTCTCTGGGAGCGCCATCTCATGCGTGTCTCCGGGAGTGCCATCTCATGCGTGTCTCCGGGAGTGCCATGTAGAATACGCAGGTCTCACTGTGAAAGGGCTGGACATGCGTGTCTCTGGGAGCGCCATCTCATGCGTGTCTCCGGGAGTGCCATCTCATGCGTGTCTCCGGGAGTACCATCTCATGCGTGTCCCTGGGAGTGCCATCTCATGCGTGTCCCTGGGAGTGCCATCTCATGCGTCTCTCTAGGAGTGCCATCTCATGCGTGTCTCCGGGAGTGCCATGTGGAATACGCAGGTCTCACTGTGGAAGGGCTGGACATGCCTGTCTCTGGGAGCGCCATCTCATGCGTGTCTCCGGGAGTGCCATCTCATGCGTGTCTCCGGGAGTGCCATGTGGAATACACAGATCTCACTGTGAAAGGGCTGGACATGCGTGTCGCTAGAAGTGCCATCTCATGCGTCTCTCTAGGAGTGCCATCTCATGCGTCTCTCTAGGAGTGCCATCTCGTGCGTCTCTCTGGGAGTGCCATCTCGTGCGTCTCTCTGGGAGTGCCATCTCATGCGTGTCCCCAGGAGTGCCATCTCGAGCGTCTCTCTGGGAGTGCCATCTCATGCGTGTCCCTGGGAGTGCCATCTCATGCGTGTCCCTGGGAGTGCCATGTGGAATACGCAGGCCTCACTGTGAAAGGGCTGGACATGCGTGTCCCTGGGAGTGCCATCTCATGCGTGTCCCTGGGAGTGCCATCTCATGTGTCTCTCTAGGAGTGCCATCTCATGCGTGTCTCTGGGAGTGCCATGTGGAATACACAGGTCTCACTGTGAAAGGGCTGGACATGCGTGTCTCTGGGAGCGCCATCTCATGCGTGTCTCCGGGAGTGCCATCTCATGCGTGTCTCCGGGAGTGCCATGTGGAATACGCAGGTCTCACTGTGAAAGGGCTGGACATGCGTGTCCCTGGGAGTGCCATCTCATGCGTGTCCCTGGGAGTGCCATCTCGTGCGTCTCTCTGGGAGTGCCATCTCATGCGTGTCCCCAGGAGTGCCATCTCGTGCGTCTCTCCGGGAGTGCCATCTCATGCGTGTCTCCGGGAGTGCCATGTGGAATACGCAGGTCTCACTGTGAAAGGGCTGGACATGCGTGTCCCTGGGAGTGCCATCTCATGCGTGTCCCTGGGAGTGCCATCTCATGTGTCTCTCTAGGAGTGCCATCTCATGCGTGTCTCCGGGAGTGCCATGTGGAATACGCAGGTCTCACTGTGGAAGGGCTGGACATGCGTGTCTCTGGGAGCGCCATCTCATGCGTGTCTCCGGGAGTGCCATCTCATGCGTGTCTCCGGGAGTGCCATGTGGAATACGCAGGTCTCACTGTGAAAGGGCTGGACATGCGTGTCCCTGGGAGTGCCATCTCATGCGTGTCCCTGGGAGTGCCATCTCATGTGTCTCTCTAGGAGTGCCATCTCATGCGTGTCTCCGGGAGTGCCATGTGGAATACACAGGTCTCACTGTGAAAGGGCTGGACATGCGTGTCTCTGGGAGCGCCATCTCATGCGTGTCTCCGGGAGTGCCATCTCATGCGTGTCTCTGGGAGTGCCATGTAGAATACGCAGGTCTCACTGTGAAAGGGCTGGACATGCGTGTCTCTGGGAGCGCCATCTCATGCGTGTCTCCGGGAGTGCCATCTCATGCGTGTCTCCGGGAGTACCATCTCATGCGTGTCCCTGGGAGTGCCATCTCATGCGTCTCTCTAGGAGTGCCATCTCATGTGTGTCTCCGGGAGTGCCATGTGGAATACACAGGTCTCACTGTGAAAGGGCTGGACATGCGTGTCGCTAGAAGTGCCATCTCATGCGTCTCTCTAGGAGTGCCATCTCGTGCGTCTTTCTGGGAGTGCCATCTCATGCGTCTCTCTAGGAGTGCCATCTCGTGCGTCTCTCTGGGAGTGCCATCTCGTGCGTCTCTCTGGGAGTGCCATCTCATGCGTGTCCCCGGGAGTGCCATCTCGAGCGTCTCTCTGGGAGTGCCATCTCATGCGTGTCCCCGGGAGTGCCATCTCGTGCGTCTCTCTGGGAGTGCCATCTCATGCGTGTCCCCGGGAGTGCCATCTCGTGCGTCTCTCTGGGAGTGCCATCTCATGCGTGTCCCCGGGAGTGCCATCTCGTGCGTCTCTCTGTGAGTGCCATCTCATGCGTGTCCCCGGGAGTGCCATCTCGTGCGTCTCTCTGGGAGTGCCATCTCATGCGTGTCCCCGGGAGTGCCATCTCGTGCGTCTCTCTGGGAGTGCCATCTCATGCGTGTCCCCGGGAGTGCCATCTCGTGCGTCTCTCTGGGAGTGCCATCTCATGCGTGTCCCCGGGAGTGCCATCTCGTGCGTGTCCCTGGGAGTGCCATCTCATGCGTGTCCCCGGGAGTGCCATCTCATGCGTGTCTCTGGGAGTGCCATCTCATGCGTGTCCCCGGGAGTGCCATCTCATGCGTGTCTCTGGGAGTGCCATCTCATGCGTGTCTCTGGGAGTGCCATCTCATGCGTGTCCCCGGGAGTGCCATCTCATGCGTGTCTCTGGGAGTGCCATCTCATGCGTGTCTCTGGGAGTGCCATCTCATGCGTGTCCCTGGGAGTGCCATCTCATGCGTGTCCCTGGGAGTGCCATCTCATGCGTGTCTCTGGGAGTGCCATCTCATGCGTGTCCCTGGGAGTGCCATCTCATGCGTGTCCCTGGGAGTGCCATCTCATGCGTGTCCCTGGGAGTGCCATCTCATGCGTGTCTCTGGGAGTGCCATCTCATGCGTGTCCCTGGGAGTGCCATCTCATGCGTGTCTCTGGGAGTGCCATCTCATGCGTGTCCCTGGGAGTGCCATCTCATGCGTGTCTCTGGGAGTGCCATCTCATGCGTGTCCCTGGGAGTGCCATCTCATGCGTGTCCCCAGGAGTGCCATGTGGAATACACAGGTCTCACTTTGAATTTGAATTGAGTCTGTAAAAATGGACACTTCTTAAGTAGGAATGTATGAACTAAAATGAGGGTGACCAGAATGTGAAAATAAAAGAAAATTGGGACAGGCCGCACAAATTAGGATGGCACATTCAAATAAATTCAATTTTCAGCACTTCTCTGATATATAAACTTTGGATTTGGCTGTGACGCTAAGCATGTTAAAATAGAAGAACTCTTCTTTGATTGTCATTACTGGCTTTGCCATGTTTGTACCGCTCCACTCTCTGTGGTACAATCACCAGAAAGGCTGGGGGGCGGGGCGGTATCAACAGAAATGCTGGGTGTGGGGAGGGGAGGTTTCCGAGCCTTCGTGGCGTGGCAGAGACATATGTGACAAAGTGATAATGGGAACATAGGCCACTGCGAAACAGATCTATGAACGTCGCCTTCATTTGTTGCATCTCTGTGGTGATCAAACACCCTTTCCGGGCGGGTTTATTACATTCAAAAAGATGTCAGGACAGGGGGAAAGAGCGCCTAATTCCGGGACCGTCCTGGCAAAACCGGGACCGTCCTGGCAAAAGCGGGACGTCTGGTCTCCATATTTAAAGGAAACGTGTACCGCTTGCCACACAGAGGCTCTTGCTCAGGTGCACTGGTGTGTCTGGATATCGGCGAGTTGAGCATATTTCCATCCACACGAGCAGTCTGCTGAGAAGAACTCCAGAGTTTGACATGTGACTGACTCTGCCCCAGCCCCATTAGCCTTTCAGAGGTAACGGCGTGTCTGGAATGTCCTCTCTGGCTTGGGCCCATCCCTGCTTTACGCTGCGAACAGCCACTCACCTGTCAGACGGGACTAACTCAGGCTGGGAACGCTTCGACAAATCTTTGCTGCTGGCCCCGAAAGTGAAGAGACCTCCAAGCATGTATTGCCCCTCCGCCCGAAACAGAGAGGAGGTGCAGAGGTTCCCTGAAGCCCAGGGGCCCCAGAAGGCCAGGAACAGCAGGGGGCTCAGGGTCCGCATCCCAGCCCGGGCACCTCCTGGACAGGCAGCTACCAACTTCAGGATGTGGAACAAAGCCACAAAAACACATGCACTTAAGTGGATTTGTTTGGCAAAATGCGCGGAAGGAGTAGCCAGGTGTGTGACTCGTTAGTCAAATAATGTGCCAAATGAGATTCAAATGACCTGGTTGTGCATTTAGTGAACTCTCGTGCACAATGAGATGTGACTGAGTCTTCGCTACTGTGGTCAGGTAATGTGAGCCCTTAGGATTGGTGGAAGCTGGATGTGTGCCGATCGGAGCAATGCAACACCTGGCACTATGCCACCTGTGCAATTAGGGCGCCTTCTCTTGCCGTCTCTCTTGCTCTACCAAGCCTCCTCTCTTCAATAAATCTTGCCATCCTTCAGTGCTGCATCTGTCTACCCAAGCCCTGGATCCAGCACGCGTTTCTAATCCACTCCATACTTTCCTTAAAATGGTGAGATGGCTCAGCGGGTTAAACGCTCGTTGCTGTGATCCGTGTTTGATCTGCAGGTCGCAAGGCCAGCTCTGCTTTCCTTCCTTCGGAAGTCGATAAATTAGTACCAATTTCGATTGGGTAATAATAGTACTGTTTGTAAAGTACTTACAAAAAAACTCATTTTTATTAGTTCCTATAACCTAATGGAACCAGACCCAGATTTGTTTTAAATTACTAGCTGTTCCTGGTATATCATACGCCAACCTAGCGCGGCTCTCTCTCTCTCTCTCTCTCTCTCTCTCTCTCTTCCCGTTGTACCCTACAGGTGCACAGAATACAATACCCGACTGTAGTGGACAGCAGCGGTGTGCCTGTTGAAGAGCTCCAGTGCCAGGATCAAACCCCTGCACCTGGGGGTGGACTTGCCTAAAGGGAACGCTGGAGATTTCCCGGTGGGCCTCTGCACCCTGGGCCTCTTTTGTGTGGTATTTCCAAATGTTCTCATAGGAAAAGCATTGGGCTTGCAGAAAATGTGTCATATGGGGCCACTGTGAACATTATTTCCAGGGCCTCTTTAAGTTGCCAGCCCACCCCTGCACAGCACCCCCAGGAAGAAGAGGAGCAGAGCAGGATTTAGGTGAATGGCAAAGCACGGTAGAGTGGCACCTGCACAAGTCCATAAAACAGGAAGACTGGAAAACTGCCAAGAAATGGTCCCATCATGGAAGTCCGAGTCTAGTCAATGAGGAGGTTGAAGGCGGGGATGAGGAGATTCTAGGAAGGATGTTCAGCAGCCAAAAATCCAAACCAGAACTAAGGGCATGGCACAGAAGCCCAGCCCGAATGGACAAACGTGATCCCAAAATTGTAGCAGCAGCTTCTTTGCAAAAAATCCTCCAGCAGGTAAATGAACATGCAGAGTACAACAGAACCCTAGCAAAAATCCAGCAGCAGCCAGGCAGAGACAGTTTCTCCTCTACATAAACCCGTACAGTCATGAGCGTGACTAAGTCGCACTCCAATTACACACCAGGACACCGAAGCAGAGGTTTGGGCAGCGAGTCAATCAGGTGCACCAGAAAACCTGCCAAACATCCACGTCCACCCACACAGAATGTGTAATGATATGTAGAGGGCTAGGGACTGGTCCAAACTTCTATTTAGGGTGCCAGGCTGGGCTCGGAGCGAGCTTGTGTGTGCACAACTGCCATTTTAAGCCTGCCCCATGGTTTACCAAGACAAAAGAATGGCATACAAATAAATGTCCTTGATAAAGACTTAGAAAAACATTAGTACCCCAATGGCTAACAATAAGGTACACGTGGCTCCTAATGTGCACCCGCATACCCTTGGGTTAGGAGCGCTATATAAATGAATGAATAATGTGGTAAATCAGCTGGAACCCCTGATGAAGCCAAAACTAAATTGCAGCTACCACTAGTCTACTCTCTAAAACAGAAGCAGGGGGATGGAATCGACCTATGGCAACAATAGGAACTAGGAACATCCTAGTAACATATGGGCGACCACAGGATCATACACTAAAAAGGGCTATGGCTGCAATGGAAAGAGAACTCCAGTAGACGTCCCTCTAGCCAAAAAAGGATTGCAGAGATCCTGAAAAACAAAGGGGGAAAAAGAAAAACTTTTAGGGAGCCCCTCAAAGGAACAGCAGAATTCCCAAAAATTGAATTCTGCCCTAGAAGAAACTCTACTGGGTGATTTCATCCTTTGGCCACTTCATCTGTTTGTCTGCGTTATTTTTTGGGGAGGTTCTTACTGTGAGTCTGAACATTGATTATGTATTGTGTCTGTGCTGTGCACGTCTTTGGTGTTCTGAGCCCATGCATAACTCTCTCTCTCTTAATTAATGCATTTATTGAATTTATCTTCTTATAGTGTGCCACAGCCTGCAGGCTGATCATGGTGCAGAAAGATTGCTGAGGGCAGACAGATCTGAAAAAAAGGTTATTCATTTCATTTAAACAACATTGTTTTCAGACGTTTCCTAAGAAGATGCAAGTCGGGAATCATCCTCAACTCCATAGGCAACTTATTCCATGTTGCACCTGCTTGCACCGGAAAGGAACGACCACCACCCCTAACCCGTTTAATGTGGAGGCAGCAGAGAATCATGCTGTCACTAGACCCAGTAGTCCTAGCAGACTGCTGCAGTTGGAGACTATCCCGAAGATATACCGGGGCTGGACCCCATAAGCATGTGTGGGTACTACTGCTGATTTTAAAACTAATCCTCTCCTCACTAGCCAACCAACGTAAATCTCTTCTGTGTTCAGGGATTGGGTCACCTCTTGGAATTCTTTTTACGATGGATGCATCTCTTATTTGCTCCCACCACGATAGCATTACAATAGACGAACCTCGGCATGAGCACTGCTCTCGCCAAGGTACTACAATCAGCCTGAGAAAGGAACAGTTTGATTAACCAGAGCAATCTGAGATGGTTTTGCGCTTTATTCAGGAATCTAAGTGATTTGCCTGCAGCTGAAATTACCACAGGCAAATCGTTCGCATGAGGTAGGTGCGAACTACCAAAAGTTTGCACCTTTCTCATGCAAACACACATACATGTTCACACAGCACACAACACACCCATAACACCCTCCACCCACACCCTCAGCACACCCCCACCCACACCCCCAACATAAACAAACCCCACTTACCTTCATCTTCACGCTGGTTCCTGCAGCGCCAGTTCCCTTTCACTCCTGTGATCGGGAACTGGCGCTGCAGGGTCCTTTTCTTTTTTTTTGTTTTTTAAACGGAAGGCTGCGGGGGTGTGCCCCGCAATCCCCTCTCACTATACCATGAAGTATAGTGAGCGGGGCGATGTGGGGGACACCCCAGCAGCCCCTGTTTTATTTTCTATGCTACTACCAAAGGTTCGAACTTTTGGTGTTCGAACCTTTGGTGGTAGCATTTTTAGAACTTTTGGTCAATGCAACCTTTTTTTTGTTGATAATTTCGACCTAAACCTTATTCACAACATTACTGGTGCAAGCTTAACATTACTAGTGCGAGCTTTTGAACTAGAGGAGGGTTCAAACATAATGCCTAGTGTTTTAACTTCCGTAGTGGTATGGATCAAATGTACGATCTGGAAACCTACATATTCTGCATTCAGTTTCGCTCATGATTTTGTAGACCTAAAAATTAGGAACTCAGTCTTGGATCCATTAATGCACAATCCATTTTCTGTCATCCATTCCTTGATTGATTCATAGATGAAGGAAACCACCTCTGAATCTTTACTATAATCCCCACTTATTTCCATTCTCTGTCTCGCTCTCTTTCTCCCTCTCTCTCTCTCTCTCTCTCTCTCTCTCTCTCTCTCTCTCTCTCTCTCTCTCTCTCTCTCTCACACACACACACACACACTGCAAGCACCAAGCTGAAATATAGGACATCAAGTAATACACTAAGAACCAAAGGTTCTATTTCTGCTCTATTAATATTGTAAATAGTTCTAATGAAAACTTCTCATTTGTACAATTTGATGGTCACCCATTTCGTCTAAGCACCATTCTTTCATGAAAATCAATGAAAACGGACAGCCAAAATACTGATTTGTGACAATTCAATTAATATACAATAAATAAGTAATATACAAAGAAAGAAATAATTTATGATTTAGAGTAAACAAATCTTGGTTTTAATGTATACCTGCAATCTCAAAACATTAAGAAAGGCAGAAACTGAAAAGTACATACATGACAACATTATAATCAATCAAGAGTACAATATTGTTATTTCTAAAATGCAGTGAACTACACAATATATAAAGTACAAGCTATCCACATAACAACATTGAAACATTACAATACCCACATACTCAAATTACAATGTAAGTTGTCTTGCCCATCTAAAAAGGCAATCACTCCCCTATTGTTAAAAAAATAGTAGCAAAAACAATGTATAAGTCAATCATTGATGTAGATTGTAAGACTTGTATCAGTCAAGTTATCAAAGAATTGTTGGTCAGGTCAACATGTGACATATATGTTTCAGTAAAACTAGTATTTAAATACCTTCACCAGGAGCATTGTACCATTTCTGGTCCTGTCTACAAAAATTAAGTGGGACAAATATAAAAGGTGTGATATTTATGCAAATAAGGAACATAGATCTCTATTATCATTATTATATGTTCTAAAGACATGCACACCTACTGAATAAGACCTGGCACGAGACCCCGCACGATGCGGCACGGGAAGCTCCACACACAGATAAGTGCAAACACTTCATAGACCCTAGAACTGAGAGAGGATTCTGGCTGTGCTCTAATGGTATCAGGATGAAGGTTTGTCTTTTCAAAGAATAACCCTTTTGTTGATAACATCTTCATTTGGCCTCGTAATGTAGATGACGTAATTTTGATTTGGAATTGAAAAGGAGTGGCTTCAAAGGTTCTCTCTTTCTTCATGTCAGTTGTGACTAAGTGACCTCACCGTCATTGTCACATGAATCTGAGAATAATACCTCCATGTTCCCGAACCCAGCTATAAACCGGAAAGCTATAGTGTCAAGGGTTCCATGTCATTTCATCGCAGGATGAAACAACAATGGGTTTTTCTCCGTGGATATTTCACGAGAAAACTCATCATTTTTAAAAAAGAATTATTTTTGGGGGGTTCCCCCGCAACCCCCATCCCCTTTAATTATTTAACTATTCCCTAATACCCAAACCCTATCTATATATTTTTTTAACCCCCCTACAAAATACAATGAGTTTTCTCATTGAAATAACAACAGAGAAAAACCCAGCGTCCTTTCATCCCACGATGCAAGGACGTTGTACCGTGTCAAGACACGTCCCCTGCATATTTAGCAAAACTCATTATTCAGGGACTAAACTTCACAGAATTCAGTCAAGGGACTACCTGGACATGATCTGGCAGGATCCACTGCAAATCTGGGTGGAAGAGGACTAGGGGGAATCCCTAACCATCTCCTCAAATCTAGGAGTTACGCCGAGGGACATATCTCAAACCCAGATGGCCATGACTTTGCCAACAAACCGAAAAGAGCGGAACTACATTTCCCATAATGACTCTCTTGCAGATTTGGGGCTGGAAAACTAGGGGTGGGGGGACGCAAGCACCCCACAGTTGTTGCCTTCCAGAGCCTGGAGAGGATTACCATAGGGAATATATGCCCCTCGCTCATTGGACATATGATGTCACGTGAGAGGCAGAGCTTTTCCTCCAGCACCAACCAACCTCGCCGTGCTTCCTCCCACACTACAGCAGGACCCGGAGAAAGAAAAGCTGATTTCCCTTTCAGAACTATAGGCAACAGAGAGTCCCCTGATCCACCCCCTTAATTGTAAGCAAAGGGAGAAGCACGCATTTAAAATACAACGTAGGAGAAATGGTTTCGAGATCCCTCAAGGCCTCAAAAGGAAGGCTTAGCACACACGCAGTCCTATTGTGTACAAGTAATAGCCAAAACAAACTCTGGGGATAGTAGCCCTCCCAGCAGGAGGTAAAGAGACAGAGCAGCAATAGCCTAATCTGCAGCAACCATACATAGAAAGGAGCTTGAATATGGCAGCCCGTCTATTTGAAGACTTCCTTAAGTGTATTAGAACTACAAACCAGCCCAACCACTGATCAGTCCCAGGCATGTCACATGACTACTCCAGCCTCTCACAGGGAGGCTTTTCCGTACTGGCTCAACGAAGGGCCAGAATCCAGGTCAATAGTGAAAGGGAGGTTTGGAGTTTCAAACTGCAAGTTGTTGGAGAAGAAGACCAAGAGAAGGAGGGGCTGGCCACCAGACAAGTGAGAAAGATGTCGCTTGGAAGACATGGAGAACAGAGCAAGGACTGGTGAGAGGAGGAGCTAGCCACCGGAGGAGTGAGAACGAGACACAGTGTAAGACCTGAGGAACAAAGGAGTAGGCAGTCTGCAAGCCCCGAGCTGATACCCGAGGAGGCACAGAGGACAGGAGATAAATATAGGAGGTGCAGATGGGGGGAGAGGTGCCAATACAGGGTGTGTGGAGCTGAGGGGAGGAAGTGATATAGGAGGAGCCAAGTAGAAAAGAGGCTAAGGTGGAAGATAACAGGAGTGGACACAGCAGGAGAGGAGCAATGGAGGCAGCAGCCAAGGAGGGGTCTAACAGAAATGAGACACACGTCTAGACCAAATAGAGAGAATAGAGGAAATGTGTAAGCCCTGGCCAACAATGAGGTGCAGAGATACGCCACAGAAGTCTTTGTAAAGGGAAGGGTAAAGGAAGTAAGGGTGGATACCCCTCCCTCTGTTAGTGTGATCTTGCAGGCCACTGTTCTCTCTCTTTCTCTCCGTCTGATGTGCAGAGCCAGAGCTGCAACTGGAAGAGTGTCTTGTTTTCGGATATGATTGGGAAAGGCCTGAAGGAGGTGCTGGAAGGAGTCGGTGCTGGAGCCACAGGGATGTTGTCTGTGTGTATTAGGCTGTCTGTGTGTGTTTGTATGTGGGAGTATGCCAGTTCCCATATTCTAAAGTTGCTTTGCCTGGTGTATTTTTCTTAGTGTTTCATATATTTTCTCTGTGCACTCTGCCTGTCTCACTCGTTGCCTTTGTCTCTCCGTGGGCGAGAGTAACATTGTTAGGGGTTTTGTTTGCTAGAGGCCACCCCAGTCTCTGCTGAGAGCAGTGTCACTGGAGAAGAACACAGCTATTTTAAAGTGAGTAGGGTGCTGTGGGTTTTTATGGTTCAAATGAGAATGAGACTGAGAGCAGCAGCAGTAGAAGCTTCCCCCAAGGCCTGGTATTTGGCGACATGCATTATCATTGCATGTGCCCTGCAGGAATGTTGCCATTGCATTGTTCATATGGGGGGGAAGAGGAGGGACATGGATAGACTGAGTGGGGGTGCCGTGCTTGCAGACCTCGCAAGGGCCCAGATGACCAGTGAGCAGGATCTATAACTGCAGCACTCCCACCCAGAGGCCAGCATACAAAAGATTTCCTTTGGTGCACACAGAAGAAACAGAGCACCCGAGCACGTGTCGGGAGCATAGCTCAGGGACAACGCGCTTGCCTTGGAAGCAAGACAACGCTAAGCAACACAGGTACGATCCCTGTGTCCACGCTTAGAAACCTCTGGGTATTAAGGGTGTTATAAATAACCTATTACAATTAAAATTCCCAATTTTAATTTTAGCACACTCCTTTCCAGGAAGGAAGCACATTTTGAGAAACAAAATGGTGGGTTTTCTCAGAAAAAAAAGAAGTTATTTAATTGTATTTATTTAAAAATGTTAAAGGATCATTTATACTTTAGTGAAAATAAATACCATACACCTATCTCACTGAGCAAAACACTTTATCAGAACCCCAGGACATATATGTATATATAAATTATTATCTGAGAGAAGGAGATAATATGGACAGTCTGGTACACTCCTATTCTACACTTTTGAAATAACCCCATGAGAAAGGGGAAGGGGACAAATAGCACCATTGATGATTCCTGACTGCTTTGCATACAATCAAATAGTGGGAGCACAATAATTACCATGGATCTTCCGGTTAACAAATATGTCTGTGATAAAAGGGTTATGTACTTAAATCTCTAAGTACATACTGCATACTGGACCTGGTGCTCATTACATGTTTCACAATACTCACCCTTATAGTAAAGGGCTTGTAATGATGAACCATGAAAAACAATTTGGACAGCTTCAAGCTGTGCATATTGTCATACATTGGACAGCAGTTGCTCCGATGAAACCCGAAGAAGAAGAAGAAGAAGAAGAAGAAGAAGAAGAAGACAGACTCACGCTATGGATGCAAGGATAAAATTGGTGCCACATCTGTCACTCCATTTAGGCCTAAGTAATATAGAGATTTTTAAAAGAGGATAGGTTTTAGAAGATTAGAGGGCTGGCTGAGAGGGATTCATGGCCTCCGGGTAAGGATGGCTTTGTACATACCCAATCCCATGCACAGATATCCAAATATTATATATATGCTTGTTTGTACCATGTTAGCCAAGGGTTGAATAGAGTGTTGATCCAAAAGATGAGTTTAACAAATGTATTTATTAATTTGCAAGTTTTCAGGGTATTTCACTACTTCCTCAGGCAGGGATGAAACAAAGCCTTGTCAACAACTGGGACAAAAACACAGCCAGAAAACAAAACTCCAAACAGACATTGGGCGTAACCCAAAACTGGATCAATGCATTGAAAGTTTCAGACATAGAGTGACAACCACCATACTGTACACGTGCATTAAACACTTGTATAAACTGACACCTCCAGAAACGAGGGCTATACTCTCTGAACAGCAACAAGAGTATTACAATCAAACCAGCAGATGAAGGAGAAACAGTTTTCATAAAGTAAACCTGTGACCACGTGCAGGAGGCCTACAGGCAACTTTCTGACATAAGATATTTACAAAAGCTGGTGGAAGACCCAACTAAACAATATAAAATAGAATTCAACGAGATCATAAATAAACTTCTAAATGACTTCCAGAAACCACATTCCAGGTCTAGTACCACATAACCAAATATCTGGTACTTTCTACATGTTCCCCAAAAGATACAAAGAAAACCACCATACCATAGACACCTAATCATGTCTGCATCAGGCACACTGCCTGAGGATATCTCTGGCTAGGTCAAGAACATCTTGAAGCCACTTGTAAGAGAGACACCCTGCTACATTCAGCACAAGGGGCAAATTACTAGCAACCATGGATGTGGAGTCACTCTACTCAAACATTCCCCACATCGATGGCACTTAGGCATGATTTGTTCCCACTTGCATTTAGAAATGTACCCGACTGCATTTAGAAGTTGCGCCCAACAGCCTCTCTGAGAAAGTTGAATTTAGAATTGTTCCCACCTACATTTAGAAGTGTACCCAACAGCATTTTAGAAGTGTACCCAATGCATTTGGAAGTTGCGCCCAATAGCCTCTCTGAGAAAGTTGAATTTAGAATTGTTCCCACCTGCATTTAGAAGTGTACCCAGTGGCATTTTAGAAGTGTACCCAATTGCATTTGGAAGTTGCACCCAATAGCCTCTCTGAGAAAGTTGAATTTAGAAATGTTCCCACTTGCATTTAGAAGTGTACCCAGTGGCATTTTAGAAGTGTACCCAATTGCATTTGGAAGTTGCGCCCAATAGCCTCTCTGAGAAAGTTGAATTTAGATTTTTTCCCACTTGCATTTAGAAGTGTACCCGACTGAATTTAGAAGTTGCGCCCAATAGCCTCTCTGAGAAAGTTGAATTTAGAATTGTTCCCACCTGCATTTAGAAGTGTACCCAGTGGCATTTTAAGAAGTGTACCCAACTGCATTTGGAAGTTGCGCCCAATAGCCTCTCTGAGAAAGTTGAATTTAGATTTGTTCCCACTTGCATTTAGAAATGTACCCGACTGCCTTTAGAAGTTGCGCCCAATACCCTCTCTGAGAAAGTTGAATTTAGAATTGTTCCCACCTGCATTTAGAAGTGTACCCAACAGCATTTTAGAAGTGTACCCAATTGCATTTGGAAGTTGCGCCCAATAGCCTCTCTGAGAAGTTGAACTTAGATTTGTTCCCACTTGCATTTAGAAGTGTACCCGACTGCATTTAGAAGTTGCGCCCAATAGCCTCTCTGAGAAAGTTGAATTTAGAATTGTTCCCACCTGCATTTAGAAGTGTACCCAGTGACATTTTAAAAGTGTACCCAATTGCATTTGGAAGTTGCGCCCAATAGCCTCTCTGAGAAAGTTGAATTTAGAATTGTTCCCACTTGCATTTCGAAGTATACCCAGCGGCATTTTAGAAGTGTACCCAATTGCATTTGGAAGTTGCGCCCAATAGCCTCCCTGAGAAAGTGAATTTAGAAGTGCACCCAACTGCATTTAGAAGTTGCGCCCAATAGCCTCCCTGAGAAAGTGAATTTAGAAGTGCACCCAACTGCATTTAGAAGTTGCGCCCAATAACCTCCCTGAGAAAGTTACATCTAGAAGTATACCCAATGGCATATAGAAGTGTCCCCAACCACATTTAGAAGTGTACCCAATTGCATTTAGAAGTGTATCCAATTGCATATAGAAGTTGCGCCCATTAGACTTGCTGGAAAGATGTATTTAGAAGTGTACCCAACTGCATTTAGAAGTGTCCCCAACCACATTTAGAACTGTACCCAATTGCATTTAGAAGTGTATCCAATTGCACTTAGAAGTTCTCTGAAAAGTGTAATTCAGAAGTGTACCCAACTGCACTTAGAAGTGTCCCAACTGCACTTAGAAGTGTCCCAACTGCACTTAGAAGTGTACCCAATTGCATTTAGAAGTGTACCCAACTGCATTTAGAAGCTGCGCCCAATAACCTCCCTGAGAAAATTTCATTTAGAAGTGTACCCAATTGCATTTAGAAGTTGCGCCCATTAGCCCCTCTGAAAGTTGTTCAATTCAGAAGTATACCCAATTGCATTTAGAAATGTACCCCGTTGCATTAAGAAGCGTACCAAATTGCAGTTAGAAGTCTACCCAATTGCTTAGAAGCACCAATTAGTCTTTGACTAATTGAACCTGGAAGTGTGCCTAAAAGCGTGAGTCACCGATCCTAGAACTCCAATCGGAAAACCCTCCTAAATCAACCCAAAGCTCACACCAATCATGAGCGCGCCAACTCCACCAGTGCCTGTCGGAATCGACTCCCGTTGGCCTCCTCCACTCTCCGATCTGCCTTCCTTACCGCCCCCTCCCTCCCGAGACAACCCACCCTCCTCCGCAATCCCTGCCATCACCCTCTCCAAACACCAAGCCAGAGGGGCATGATGGCGTGCCACTCACCCCATGACCACTCACCCCCTGAACCACACCGCCACTCAACCCAAGACCTCTCGTCCGCTGAACCACACCGCCGACCCGCCAGCACTTGCCATGCCCGATACCCTCACTATCACACCCTGCAATCACCCACCCTCTGCCTTGCCATCACACCCCTGCCACCTTCCCCCCCGACTCCACCCTTACCCCTCCCTAAAAACTGCACGCCTAGCCCTAGCGAGAACCGAAGCTGCCTCCTGCTCCCCCTCTGACCCCCCTACCCTCTCTCTCACACCAGTCGCAGCAAAGAAACTAAAGAGGAAATGTTCCTGGTACCCCTCAACCTCTCTGCTCTCATCGCCTCCCTTGCCTCGACCCTCCACCTCTCTCCCACAATCTCCCCCCTCCACCGTGGCCTCTCCCTTCCTGAAACCCCTCTCCCTCGATTTCTCTTCAACTGCAACTGAAACTCCCAACCGCCCATTCCCCATCCTCAAATCCCCCACCCCAAACCCGATCATCCTATCACACACAGCCACCCAACCCCGCCCGAAGCCTGCAAAACCTTCGGCTCGCCCACTCTTCCCTAGCATCACCAACCGTACCCCTCTCCCTCCACTCTCTCCCCCTCCGCCCAATCCCACTCCAGCACCAAAACCAACCTTCCCTGCCGATGTGAACTGTATCCTATTTAACGCCCGTTCTGTAGCAAAAAACATACATTGCATCTTTGACCTCCTCGCCTCTGCCAAACCAGACCTAGCTTTCATCACTGAAACCTGGCTCTCTGATGATTTCAGCCCAATCGCAAATGAAGCCTTCCCGCCCATCTACTGCCTCATCCCACTGAACCGTCCGTCCAGAGGAGGGGGGGTAGCATTCGTCTTCAAATCTCTCTTCCGCGCCTCAATCATGGACAACCAACCCTCCATTCCATCTTGCGAATCTCTCCTCGTTAAACTATCCCTCTCCCCGTTGCTCTCACACACCTTCCTAATAATCTACAGGCCCCCTGGCTACGATAGACATTTCGCAAATAACCTTTGCGACTCTAGTGCCACCCTCCAAATAAACCATCCCAACCTCACCCTTCTTGGAGACTTCAACATATGGCTCGACATCCCCACCAACCCTATGACACACGCCCTGGTTGATGGTCTGGATGCAATTAATCTCCAACCCCACATAAACGGCCCGACTCATTTTAAAGGACACACTCTCGATGCCATCTTTTGCTCCAACACCCTGATTCAGTTAAAACCCCCCACCCCTATCATCTGGTCCGATCACTTCATTCTCTTGTTCACCATCCCCTCTCCCGGCCCCCTTCCCGTACTCGCATCGGAACCTCCGAACCTACGCAAATGCTGGAAAAAACTAATAATCTCCCCGGACCTAGCCGAGGCACTCCTCCAGTCTCCACCGCCTACCTGCTGCCCCAACAACCAACTAACAGCTGAGGCCTTTGACACATGGCTCAACGCATCTCTGATGCGACTCACCCCCCCGTGCAAACCATCAACCCGCCGTGGCCCTTTCCCCAGATGGTTCACTCCTGAGCTGAAGACCACTAAACAACACTACAAATACCTAGAGCGCAATTGGCAGAAAGAAAAAACCCACGAGAGCAGGACCACCTTAGCCCGACACTTGTACCGGTACAAGGCCGAAATCCGGAAAGCTAAAAAAGCCCACTACAACACCCGAATCCTATACTGCAAAAACCCAAGCAAAGAACTCCACAAAATCATTTCCGAATTCACCAATCCAGCTTGTAATACAACCGTCCCGACCCCGTCACAATCACTGTGTGACTCACTCTCCCTCCACTTTTACACCACAGCTATTGAAAGGACAAAAACTCTAAACACCAAACTGGCTCTCTTACAGCCAATTGACAATCCTCCACCCGTACAGGCCAGCCCGTCACCTACAACCTCTACCCAACCAACGTTCGAATCCTTTAGTCCAATATCACCAGAACAATTTCTCAAACTTCTATCAGCCCGCAAACCAACTGGATCCCCTCTGGACCTCTGCCCAGCCACAACCCTTAAAGACATTTTTGCTTCCACCTGCGCTGGAGAACACGCAAGATCTATCATAAACACCTCCCTGTCCACCGGTATTTTCCCGAAGCATTCAAAATGGTACATGTCAAACCACTCACTAATTAAAAAATCTTCACTCGACCCTCTCGAGCCCAATAACTACCGCCCAATCTCAAACACCAGATTCCTTGCCAAACTCATTGACCGAACCGCCTACTCTCAACTAAATGCCTTTGTCGAAGCCAACAATCTCCTTGACCCCGCCCAATCAGGCTTCAGAACACGTCACGGAACTGAAACCACCCTAACCTCGATCTGGGACGACCTCAAAATGACAGCAGACTCCGCAGGATGTGCCGCTCTAATCCTTCTCAACCTATCCGCTGCCTTTGACACGATCAATCACTCAATCCTCCTAGACTGCCTCCACTCCCTAGGAATTCGTGGAACCGCTCTTAAATGGATAGCTTCATTCCTCAAAGACAGGCACCAAATAACAACACTCTCAAGCTTTACCTCCCAAGCTTAACCAGTCGACACGGGAGTCCCTGAAGGAGCATGTCTATCCGCCCTCCTATTCAATCTCTACCTGATCACCCTCCCACCAATAATTCGTTCACACAACATCCTATGTTACAACTACGCCGACGACACGCAACTAATTTTAAAATTCCTGAACTCAAAACCCAACTCCCGACCCGACCTCGCATCCTGCCTCCTTAACATAGAACGCTGGATGACCCAAAGTCACCTCTTGTTAAACCCCTCCAAAACAGAAATCATGTTTTGTGGCAACCCCGATCTTCTTCCGCACCCACTACCCTGGCCACCCGCCATGGGCAACTCACCGACACCCTTCAACACAGTGAAAAATCTTGGATGCACCCTGGACTCCGACCTAACACTCTCGCGCCAAGTCAACAATGTCTCAAAGTCCTGCCACTACCACCTTAAAACCCTTAGACGCATATTTCCATACCTCTCATTTCCCAACAGAGTCTCCGCTGTCCAATCAATCGTCATATCCAAACTCGACTACGGAAACCCCCTATACCTCGGAATCCATGCCTACCAACTGAATAAACTCCAAAGAGCACAAAACGCGGCGGCCAAAATGATACTTGCGCTCGGTCCAAGAGACCACGTATCCCCAGCCCTTAAAACACTGCACTGGCTCCCAATAGCCCATAGGGTGGCTTTCAAAACCTTATGCCTCTCCCATCGAGCACTGCATAAAACTGGACCTCAATATCTTCAAGACAAACTAATACCTTATCATCCCACTCGCACCCTAAAATCAAGCTCAGCCGGCCTCCTAGTAATTCCCAAGACAAACTCAGTCAGGCTAGGCGGATCATCATTCTCAGCTCTGGCTCCAACCCTGTGGAACTCGCTCCCACCCCACATACGCCTAACTGAGGACTTAACGCCCTTCCGCAAACAACTGAAAACCTGGCTCTTCCCATAAAACCAAACCAGCATCATCACAATAATACCGATCCATCAAACTACCTGAAGTGAGAAATGACAGCTAAATACTAGAAAGACAAACATACCTAGTAAAGTAGATCAAAACAGTAAAACGGATAATAGGAATAAATCATTGAGAAACTTAGGAGATCTGAACCGATGAAAGGGACATAATGAATGAGGAAGGAACACAGTGAATGACATAAACGAAATAGTTAGAATAGATGAAGCGTATAGAACAAACGAATAAACTAAGTGGAAGCGAGCATGAGTGGAAGAACAGACGACTAGAAAGATCAAATAAGTATGGTGACCGGATGAATTACATGAACATAATAATGCCAATGAGTAGAAAGAATGGTTGGGTGCGTAGAGCGGTAGAGCGTATTGAGTCGATGAGTATGTGTAGAATTAACGAGCACGCAAATGCAGAGAAGCAAACAAAACGCAAGAGCGCATAGAACCCAGCCAGAAAGAGCAAGAAGGCATGAAGAGCAGATGAGCGTGGAAAACGGATGAGCGTAAAGAACGGATGAATGTTGAGAGCGGATGAGCGTAGAGTGCGGATGAGCGTGAAGATGGAATGTGCACTGAGATCCGATGAGCATGGAGAGCCGATGTGCATGGAGAGTGGAGAGCGGATGATAGTGGAGAGCGGATGATTGTGGAGAGCGGATGAGTGTGGAGAGCGGGTGAGTGTGGAGAGCGGATGAGTGTGGAGAGGGGATGAGTGTGGAGAGGGGATGAGTGTGAAGAGGGGATGAGTGTTGAGAGGGGATGAGTGTGGAGAGGGGATGAGTGTGGAGAGGGGATGAGTGTGGAGAGCGGGTGAGTGTGGAGAGCGGGTGAGCAGTTGAGAGTGAACAACGTCTGAATGTGGAAAGCGACTGTGGAGAGCGGATGAGTGTGGAGAGCGGATGAGTGTGGAGAGCGGATGAGTGTGGAGAGCGGATGAGTGTCGAAAGCGGATGAGTGTGGAGAGCGGATGAGTGTGGAGAGCGGATGAGTGTCGAAAGCGGATGAGTGTCGAAAGCGGATGAATGTGTAGTGTGGATGAGGGTATGGAGCGGAAGTGTATGTGGAGCGAATGAGTGTTTGGTGCGGATGAATATGTGGAGCGGATGAGTGCGTCAAGCGGCTGAATGTGTGGTGCGGATGAGTGTGCGTAACAGATGAATGCATGGAGCGGACAAATACATAGACCAGATGAGTGTGTGGAATGGATCGACACGCAGAATAGACGAGTAGTACTGTCAAGCCAACGAGTAGTATGTTCGGCCGATGAGTGGCTGGACCGGATGAGTGCTGTGTACTGGACGAGTGTCTAATCTGGATGAGTATGAAGACTGGACGAGTGTGCTGACTGGACGAGTGTGTCGACTGGACAAGTGTGTCGACTGGACGAGTGTGTCGACTGGACGAGTGCGTGGACTGGACGAGTGCGTGGACTGGACGAGTGCGTGGACTGGACGAGTGCGTGGACTAGACGAGGGTGCGGACTGAACGAATGTGTGGAGCAGACAAGTGTATATGGAGCAGAAGAGTGTGTGGAACGAACAAATATGTGCAACGGATGAGTATGTGCAACGGACGGACATATTATGTATGTGCACGGAACTGCGTGACATAGATATTATGCTTTGGAATGAAGGGAACATTTGAAAAACATACATCATATCACACCCCACGCTTACTCTCTCCCTTACACCGCCACTCAACTAGAACACAGAGATACTATGACACCATTCGGTATAACTGTTCTCATATCTACATCTCCCGCTCACTCCACATCACTCTAAGTAAACATTGCTGGTTTCACACCCCCAGCTAGGCGTTCTCCTCAGGTCTAACGCAGCCACACTCGTTCTGGATAAAGCCGGCCAGAGCGAACACATACTCCTGATATCTCAACCACCACACCTATCGCTAAGAAGCAGCTACCACTCGAACTCCGCACCAGCTGCACACATACCTGGTGCGCACACACACTTTTTTGACTCTCCCTACTCTCTCTACTGACCCGAACTTCGGTTCCCAAGGGCGTTCAACCTACCAGCGCCTTCAGACCATACCAATGGTATATAAGGCGCTATATAAATGCAAAATAACATAACATAACATGTAAGAATGCTCCTGGCTATTATAACCCGCTTGCTGACACTAAACAAGTGCACCAAATTAATCTTGACACACAACTGTTATACATTTGGTGCTGATACTTAGCTCCAAACGATGGAGACGGATATGGGTACTCGAATGGAGCCCCTGTTTTCATATGTATTCATGTCACAATTAGAGACTGACTTTCTTGCCACCTGTAACTGTAGATCTTTGAAATACATGCACTACATCAATGATATCGGAACAGGACCTCCTAAACCTCCACAGATAATCTAATTAATTTCATGCAACCATCATCCTCAAACTCTTCTGTTCTCCTGAAAAAGTACATTTCCACCACACCACAATAACATGAAAAGATGGCCAGTTACACACCACAGTATATCGCACACCAACCGACCGAGCCAGCTGTTTGAGGAGTGACAGCTTCCACCTAGTGCCCCCAAAACATGCTGCAGTAGTCAGCCAAGCGTAAGATTCAATTGAATATACACAGACCCAACGTACTTGGATAAAAGACATCTCCTTGGAGAAAAACTAATAAGGGCAGAGACTTGATCACAAACTCAAGCTGAAAATGAGCATTGGAGTAGAAATGCTCCAGACCAAGATTTAATCACAGCACAAAAAGAACATAGAATTATATAACAGTTCTGTCAATATCTAGAGGACCCAGAAAACAATTCCCATATCTGAATTAGACTTGAAGGAAGATCTTTGAGTTTTTTATGAGATTTGAAAAGATGTTCAAAATTCAAGGCAGACTTGGTTAGGAAATCCCATTCTGGTTATGATCATTTCAAAGCATATTGCTGAATCACGCTGTTCATCAGGGTTTTTAAAAGACAGCAGAAATCCTATGTGTGGTCGATCATTGACCACACACGGTTCAAGACTAGTGTGTGCTCGGTTCCAAACTAGTTCTCCCACTCACTGGGCTCCTCTACAAAAGAGAGGAGTGACCTTACCATGGCCGGACCTTCAGTTCCACTTTATTGGTCCAGTGAAGCATTTTTCATGCAGCAATAAATATATGTTGACCGTTACGTGTCTCTTCACTGAATAGGCCAAATGTCTTCCCACTCTGAATTGCAAAGCAGAAACAGCAGCTATGTTATTGATGAACCACATATTCAAAGATTGAGTCTGACCGAGGTAGTCATTTCACCAGTGAGGCGATGACTAATATGTGGGAAATTTGCAGACTGAGGAGAAAACTCCATATTGCCTAACACCTGGCATCCAGCGGGCTGGGGGTTGGGGGGGTACATCGATATAATAAAACTGTTGTAGGAATTTTAAAGATGTTTGTGGTAGATTCTGGACCCAGTTCAGACATATGGTTACCACTAGTCCTGATGGCTCTAAGATCTACACCCACTTCTGCCACCAAAATGGCCCCATTTGAACTCATTACTGGTAGGAAAATGGTCTTACCTCAACATCTGTTTACTGAACACAGGAACAGATGTTGATCAACAGGTCAACCACTCATCAATATGTACAAAACCTGAGAAAACACCACCGACATGCTTTTGCTTGCACCCAGAGGAACCTTTAAAGAGCCATAGTAATTACCAAGAGTTACTAGGACTTGTAGACTACCAACAAGCAGTACCATGTATGTGAAGGAGGTTATCTTCATAATTTCCAATGAAACCAGTCCAAGGGGCGCAAGTTCCTTGCAAGTTTGAAGGGGTTATATGGGATCATAGAACACGTTTGGCCCTCATTACGAGTTGGCCAGTGTGGTATTAAGGTGCCAGTATTAACATTTACTGGCACGTTACAGCACTGGCCAACTACGAGTTTGCCAGTGAGGTGGCCTGAATGACCTCCAGCTGAAAGCTGGAGGTCATTCCACCACCTTACTGGCAAAAACTGCTGGTATTACAGGTGCTGGTAATACCGGCGCCTGTACAACCAGTATACTCTAATAGGACTCCATGGAATGGGGAGTTACACCATCATCCGGCACTCGGAATCCTGTGGGCATTCCACCAGACTGAGTGCCAGTAACGGTAATACAGTTTGTTGGTATTGTGGTGGATTTACTGCCAAGATAACAGCAAACTTGTAAAGAGAGCCAATGGGCCTGATTCATGGATCATTTTCCTATGGCATTGCACCATTATAAAATGCTTCCATGAATCAGGACCAATATCTCTACCATCGCCTTTAAAATTAGGATCCCAAAAGGGGAATGGGCTGAAGAATGTTGGGACCATGTGAACCACCTGATAGCCTGCCACACTCAAAATGCTCTTCATTGGAGAGCATTTTGAGAGCTTCCCCCAGAAGCTCACTGTCTCCAGAGCTCTGGTTCACTCTAGGCTGGACTATTCTAACAGCCTCTTTCTAAATCTGCCTGCTTCTACTCTATGCCCTCTGCAACTTATCCACAACAGGACTGCGAGACTTGTCCTTGGCCTCAAGCTCAGGGATCGTATCTCTCTAGGACTGAAATCTCTGCACTGGCTCCCAGTGGCTGCGAGGATTAAGTTCAAAACCCTCTGCATCGTTCACAAGGCCTTCTAGGGCCTTTGGCCTCAATACCTTCAACTCTCTCTTCCTAAATATCTTCCTTCTCGAGCTCTTCGCTCATCCGCCTCCAACTCCCTCAGGGTCAGTCGCTTCTCCAAGCAACAAGTTGGTGGTAGATCTCTTTCTTCGGTTGGGGCCTCCCTCTGGAACATCCTCCCTGCCTCCCTTAAACTTGAGGAGAACCATCTCCGGTTCCAGAAGCACCTGAAAACCTTCCTCTTTGCTTCTGCTTTTTCTCCTCCTCTCCTCTGCTGACCTCCTGGATGTAACCAGAACTGCACTGTTACCTGGACACCCTCTGATCTCGGGCCCAGGTCCTTCCCCGCCAGCGTCACCCACCTGCACTGCCCACCTGCAACCCCTGCACTTGGGGACTGTTCTGTATCCCTACAGTCCCGCTACCAGCCCTTGACACCTGATGCCCGCACTTACACATGCTGGCCGTTTACTTACTTATTGTTATCATCTTCCCATGTACTGCACTTGTCACTTGCTGGACGTTTACTTACTTATTGTTATCATCTTCCCATGTACTGCACTGTCCCAGCCCCCTTCCCTCGCACTTGCGCGATCTGAATGACACCTGGCCTAGTAGGATCGTTGTCCGTCCTCCCCTTGTTCCTCTCCCTTACCTCATCGCGCCTTGAAACACTTGTGTATAGGCGCGTTATAAATGTCATATCATATCATATCATATATCATATCATATCAATCAGTTCATCCTCCTGATCAGACGAATTCTGACCAGACCAAGGAATCTCTGTAAAGAGGTAAGTATGAATGGTTAGACTGAAAGGATGAATGTATGAAAAATAATAAAATAGAAAAAAATGAATCGTTATATGCATCCATTACTTGTATGTAGTATTGCCGACAGGTTAGGATAGATGAGATCAGGGAATTATAAAAATGAAGACAAATAAAATGTGGTCTTTCTGTTTCCTAAATCAGTCCTTCTACTACGCTCTAAAAGCAGACTGACACATTGAATTCCAGCCTCCTGGACCACAGGAAAAGAAAGGGAATAAACCAAGGAAAAGGGCATTAAGAGACTGCACGCCCCAATGAAGGAATTTAAGGTAGCGGCCCAAGTGCCCCTCTCCGAAGAAAAGAAGAACATCGAAGCCTCACCACAGAGGAGACAACTTGGAAGATTATTATCATTATGAATAAGCCCCCAAATTCCTGCACTTCTCCTGGAAAAATCAATTCTGGGAGGGAGAATCGGTAACATATTTTAGAGATAATAAAGAGGAGGTTTACAATTTATAAAATGGGAAAGGGCTTCCTTATGAGAGGAAAAGAAATAAGATATACCAACTTTGGTGCTTAGCAGAGGCATAGACAGGTAGGGCATGAGCATGCACGGCCCACCCAAAATCTGTAAAAGCCCACTAAGCAGCACTGTGTGGGTATTTACAGATGTTAATTCACTGTGGTGGGCCCAACTGCATTAGCCTCAGGCCCCACTTGTTATACAATCCTTGTCACGCCTCTGGTGCCCAGTAGGGATTTCTGCATTGTTCTTGCTGTCACATTAAAAAGGGACACCTGTCAGATTGCAGTGCATACCAAAATGTTGGGAAATGATTGTGGAAGTAATTTATTTCAAAGCCAGACTTCACAGAAGCAATGTATATTTACATATTTTCTTTCATCCATTTTGTAACTCACAGATAATGTATAGTGTGTATTTCCATTAATGCCATATTGAATATGTGTTGTGCAGTACACATGCCTTCTTGGCAGAGCATTTTTATGCCATGTGAGCCCAATATATAAAGCACAGGATGTTATTAATTTAGGATTGAAGCTTTGCACAGAGATAGCTGGAAGGTGTAAAGTGTTCCAAGAATGAACCATGCTACATATGAAAGGCATGCCCAGAATGAATGTTGTTATTATGCAGAGAATACTGAAAACAATTAAATTAATTAATCAATCTTTTATAGAGCACTTAATACAAGAGACTAAGTCCCTCTGCGCAGGACCGGGATTCAAACCTGCATTGCTCTTCCAAGACAAATGTGCTGTCCCTAAGCTATCCTCCCATTATTTAATCAAAAGTTTATAATTGGATTTATTCATTTGTCTTTCCAATGTGTATAGCATATGTAAAGTGGATGTCATTACAACGGAAGATGTATTCCGGTCAATCTGAAAATATATAATGCGTGCCTTTATTTCTGATTCAACCTATATTGTTTAAAATCAAGGATAGGAATGGAAAAGCTATTTAATATTGTGTGTCTGTGTGATCTACATTGAAAAGATAGGTCTATATTTATAAATGAAAAAAATAAACCCAAAAGAGATTGAGTGAAAGAACGGAATCTAATTGCATTTTAAGTTTCTATTCTCACATGCATAGAACCATGAAGAGTTCAGGGCTTCCAGTCTAGTTTGAACTGCATGAGAAAATATTTAAATGTGATGGTGAGGCCAGATGGCTTTTTAATTATAGTCATGCAGGCTTTCAGAATATGTAAACACCATACATCTTTTTAAAGCATTCACTCATGACACCAGGCCTTGATTTCAAAGAGATGCTATACTACACAAAAACTCATGGACCAAATACATTAGTAAGGAGAGGTCAGCAGAGGAGGACAATGATATTCAGATGCATGGCATTAGCCAGCTGCCTTGAATTAGTCAAGGTTAAAGGTCATGAAGGTATGCACAACCAAGACGTTTTACTTTGAATAAGTGGTAACATATGAATGGAATTCTTAGATGATGTGTCATCTCTTCCCTCTTGAGGAGAACTGCTGCAATAATGCAATAAAGAAATCCCAATGCATTTAAATAAACAGAACCTCACTTACAATGTGTAAAAACGAAATTAAGTCTTGCATCAACAAGAAAGTTCCGATGTATCTAAATATATGATATGTTGTAGATAGAAGAAAGCTCTATAAGAATAATGATCAGAGTTCAATACTTCAGGATTTCAAACTGTTTGCCTCGATGTGTAGAATCTAAAAAGATATGTTTTATCAGGGTAGCACAGATGAGGCGGAAGTTAAAGCATAAAAAACAACATTAGCTACTCGTTAGAAAGAGCAGCAGCCTCCTCATTTTTGTTCAAGTGGCTGGGAAAACACACTTCTATGCTAAGAGTAGGGGTGGAGTAAAGGTATAGAAGAATGGCATGCACGTATGATAAAGACACAGAAGGAGAGAAGCATGAATGATGGAATATTGGTTGAGGAAGAGACAGATGGGGAACAAACTAGAGATTGAGATGATATATGATGTGATATGTTATTTATAACGCGCTTCATACACAGAGGTTTCTAAGAGCGGACCCGGTATCAGACCTCTGTTGCTCCGTGTCGTCTTGCTTCCAAGGTAAACACGTTGCCCCTGAGCTAGCCTCCCGAGACCTGTTGGATAGTGTTGGAGAACACAATAACTGATTTACACAGAGGGAGGATGTGTCCATTGAGAGAGGGAAGCCAGAGCAGCCCATAGAGAGATGACTAGCCGGCACTTGGTGTTTGATTCCAAAAAGGCAACATGAATTGAGAGTTTACTGACAGGATGATAGCTTCCTGACTGGGTCCCTGGCTGGTTATCCCAAAAATAGAGGTTGTATCCTAAAAGATAAATCAAAGAAACCCCTACCCATTCCCCAGAATTATACAACTTTGAAAAGGGTAAAGTCTGGCAAGGGAGAAGGACTGGGAATGCAAAAAGGTGGTGCACTTTAAAAACTGCAACACCGGTGTTGATAAATGCATGCCCGGCATTTCCTCTTTTATATATCAAATGCAAAGTGTGATGTGGTTTCTTTTAGGCCCATTCCAGTTTGAAATGAAAAATGAAATTCAAAACTGAAATCATTTTGGCTGCCAATTTAAAGTAAAGTAAAGCTGGATATTATTTGCAAATATAGGTAGTGGTCGAAACTGGTATTCAGTCATAGTGCCATCTAGTACTATCGCCTGGAATGATATCATGCTTTGATGCAGCCAGCCGAGACCCTAGTATAGACTGGATATTTGAGCAGCTTAATGCATGCTGAAAGAATTTATTCTATTTATTAGGAACTGTATGAAGTGAAAAACTGCTGCATTATCCCGTCTTTCAATGCTGAGGCAGAATAAGGTATAGTGTGGCAGAGAAGAAAATTGTCAACTAAATATCTGTTACTGTGAGAAAAGTACATCTCCAGGCCAGAAATAAAATAAGACTTAAATCCTTGCCTTCAAGCCCCATTTACAAACGTGCACGTATCTGGATAGAATGGAATCCATTCATGTGCAAGGAAAGCCATACAGACACACACATTTATGTTTAGTGAAAGCTACCTACACACCCATGTAGAAAACTACACCCACACTTTGAGCAAACATATGAAAAATCTGGGTTCAGAATAGAACATATAGATTCCTGAGGATAGTATTTGTAAATACAAACCTACATAAACCAATGCAAACAAGTCACTTCTTGCATGTAAATGGCTTAACACAAAGACCTATGTTAACCGGCCCTTTCAAATATGTCAAGTGGATTCTACAGGGTTAATATATTCACTCTCTCACACCGGCGCAGGTGATTTAGTGCATATCTATAGTTTGTTTATTGATGTAATTTTCTCTGTTGTCATACTTTTCTTGATGCTGGAGAAAATGAAATGTTTAACCATACTTGCATTGTGTAGAATATTTTAGTGAGACCTTGGTGATGTTCAGAAAAGAGATCAATGCTAAGCGGAATATCAGTATGTATAGTATATACTAGAATGTATCATATTTATATGGAGATTTTTTACAATTGAAAGTGGATGTATTTGTAGATTTACTATAGTGAGATTCATGTAGGTAACATTTCCTTTTGTATAATTTTATATATACTATTTTGAAGTGGGCACCAGAGTAATGCTGGAGGCCCAGTTGTTTGACGATTAGAACTATTTGTTTTCTTTTAATAACTAATTGGGCCTCATTACGAGGTGGGCGGTAAGGGATTACCGGCACCAGTAAGGGCAACGGTGCCGGTAATCCCTTACCGCCCTACTACGAGGTCCCTTAGTGGGTCCCTTCCTTAACGCCTGGTTTTACCAGGTGTTATGGAAGGGACCCGTTAAGGGACTTCAGAGCTAATAACGGTACCACAATTTGCGGTACCGTTATTAGCACCTTCCCATTGAGCCCTATGGGGGCTGAAATGGGAATGGGGAATGGCTTTTTCAATGGGGACTTACCGGTCCCGCAAAGGTCGGAATAGACCGGTAAGTCCCCATTGAACGGGACTGGACATGGTACCGGTATTGGAGGTAGTCATGGTGCTATAGCACCATGGCTACCTCCAACCTCGTAATGAGGCCCATTGTCTTTTCCTTGCCAGGAATTGCAGGTTGGGATTGTGTAATGGGGGCATTAGATTGGTGTGTCACATCTGCGTGAGTCAATGTTAAAACATACTCAACAGAATGAAGTAAGTTGAACTCTGCCTGTAAAGCATAATTACAACAAAATGCATTAATTTTCCAGCCTATGCTTACCACACCTCTTCCTTGTTTAAGAAGTGGGCCATGTGGGAATGACAATGCACTACTTTACTTCTCAGAGGCTGGGTGAGATGATCAAATGACTGAACTCAGTAAATGAAAATTTCAGTCTTTTATTTCACAAAGCAAAAACATGTGTGATGCATGTGCTGGGCATTTAGAAAAGATATTTTAAAGGTTGAATTGCCAGTGATTGAAAATCTGTGGGCTGCTATGCTATGGCAAGGCTTCAATGATATCGCAGAAAACAATTACGTGGTGGTCTGAAGGCAAGTTACATCAAATGTTTAAAAAGGGGTTAACAGTTGCAATAGAACATAGGAAGAAATGTCTATGCAACAGCACTTAGGCTAATGTCTGGGTGAAAGGCTGCAATGTATGTAGAACTATGCTGTCAGAAATGCAGTAGGTCTTATATCTCAATGGAATGGAAGTTGAGTTTAAAGGAAGCCTTGGGGTCCATTAAGGGGTTGCAGTATATTATGCTGGGCATCACATTCTCACAAGCTCCAAATGATGTTACATACACAGCATGTTAAATCCCAAGAAAGTTACTGCTGTGTGACTCCCCATCGTTGCCCCAACATGGGCGTGTATACTGCTGATGCCCACCGATGAGCAGAGATACAGTGAAAAGATGGCCGACATGGAGGATTCCACATCTCCCAGCCTTCTGCTTGCAGTTTTCTCAATATTTGACATTTTATTTTAACAAAAAAATGCAAAACAACCTAACTGAGCCTACTCTGGCAGGGGATTCCCTACCTAGTCTAGAATCTAAGGGAAAATCACCTGGCATAAACAAAACTGGCCCTCACACTAAACAACAACACAGTCAAAACAAAAACACAAATGAAAAATTACCAAATAACCAGTGTCTTGGATGACTTCTACTTATCCAGGGTAATGCTTGTTCCCCAGAATGTCCAAAGTCCATTTCTCCCAAGGAAAGGTGTAGTCTTAAATCAGTTTTTAAAAAGTTCCAAAAAACAAAAATTCACTCAAACTGGAATCCACTGGTAACAAATCCTTCTTTGTTTGTTTAAAAGTTCCCTTTCCAAGTTCCAGAAAGAAAACAGCACCAATGGTAATCCTGGATAACTTCCTTCCAGGATAGAATTGATAAAGTTCAAACAAAAGAGCCACTCCTGCTTCAATAACAACTCCTCTTTAGTAACCTCTGCAATGTCTTTAATATAACCTGTCAGGACCCTTCTTCTAAGGGGGTTGCTTTTCATTGACAACTCCCTCCTGCAAATGGTACTGTGAAAAGGGCTCCTTTGTTTCCTACTCTACTACTGCTTCAAGTACACTCCCCCCCTCCAAAAGGTTCTGACAAAATGATAGACAACCACAGTTCTGCTGCCTCTGCTGCAACACGATACTTCAGGAAATTGGTTAGGCAATTTAGACAAGACTCTTTGACCTCTACAGGTAGACAAGGCACTCTTCTTTCCCATACCATAAGAAAGGGCAGCCTCTCTGTCTCTTCTGTCTGTGTTACAGTTACCACAGAAATCTGTCTTGGCTTCTACGCTGCTTTTCTCTCTCAGCTTCAACAGTCTCAGCTTCACAGGTTGCTGATAAGTTCTTTTAACAAGCAGCCAGCATCCTTCCCCAGCTTTATATACACCTTCTTGTTTCCAGTAGTTACCCCAAAGTGGTATTGCCACACCTCCAGCCTTTGGATAACCTTTTCACCCTTGTATCATTAGACTTTGGGTTTATAATGGCTTCAACAACTTCAAAACATCGGTGTTTAGATTTTAATTGGCCTGGTTTCACCTTAAAAATGATCTTACTACTGGCTTGGGTAATGCGTGTTCTTTTCGTGACTTCAGTAATTACTACGACTATTTGTTCTGAATGTTCCAAGAGTTAAGCTCCACTTTAAAAATAAATTTAGGTACACGCAACCCCTCTTTGATGATGAACTTCAGCTTAATTATTTGTGTTCCCTTTTCGTTCTGCTTTATAATGGATCGGGAAACACAGTTTCTTATGCGCGACCTTTCTTTGATGTTTGTAGCCTTGTAACATTTCAGGAAAGTCAGCTGCTGCTACTGAAGTGATTACCGACAATGTTCTCCCCTTAATAGGAGACACACGACCACTCTGGTTATGAATTACATACAGCAATTGAAATATAAAGGGTTTGTTAGCAGCCTCCCATTCCCATTGAGCCCAATGGGGGCTCGAATGGGAATGGGTATGTACCGGGTCCGGGTTCCTTGAATAAGAAATTACTGGGCCCTTCAAGGTCGGAATGGCCTGGTAATTCCTCATTCAAGGAACCCGGACCCGGTACCCGGTAAGGGGGTAGCCATGCCGCTAAAAGCGGCATGGTTACCTCCTTCCTCGTAAAGAGGCCCTATGTCTTTTGTTAGACGAATGTCTCTTTTAGATAAATGTTTTACCCTGACTAAAGAAGTCAGGGATAGTCCTGAAGAAAGCCGTTTAATACATGAATTCCGCTGAAACCGGTTGACTAAGAAGGCTCGGGGTGATGTTCTGACCACCGTGACTGGCTAATCTGTGGCTAGTCCGGATGAATAACATCATTTTAGAAACTGAAGTAATCTGTCGAAAATAAGGTGATAAGAACAGGTGCACTTTCAGGAAGACAAACATTTCTAATCTTCAAGAAAAATCATTGTTTTAATTAGTTCAGGTACTCCAGTTGATAAGACACACTATGTATGTGGAAGTAATTAAACTATGAGAATTCTACTCCCACAAGTGTGCACCTTTATAGATTTTAGAAGGCAGCAAAAGTAGTGAGAGAGGGCAGGGCGAGTCTCTTTATCTATCCCCTAACCTACATAGGCGGCGCACTAGCGCACACTAGGGAGAGCTTATCCTAATGAAGCAGTAGTTAGTCTCTTTACAGGGAGATTTAGGCAGAAGTATGGCATTTTAGATGTAGAAGTTATAAATAACAAACTCAAATATTGTCTGTCTGTGTTGTGTTATAAGCATTCAGGGTATCTGGCAGATTGTGCTTGCTCATAGACTTTTGTGGTATTATAATTGAGGTCTGAGTCATACCAATAGTTGCACTTGGCTTTGGGCTTCAAGCGGATCCTCATGACAGGGTTAAGAACTTCAAGAGTATCAGATATAGCAGAGTGGAGCATAGAGAGGGCTGTGTCACGGTGTGAGTCAGCCAAAGGGGGAGGAGGGGTGAGAAAGTGGCAGCAAAAGCCTCAACTGACACACGCTTCATGGGTCAGATAACTGAGAAGGTAGGTGGCAGTGCTGTAGGTGGCTTGGCCTGAGGGGTAGAGAGGGTGAGCTGGGAGGAAAGGAGAAAGTGATCACTCCAGGAGAGAGGAGTGGTAAGAGGGATAGAAAGGGGAGGGTCTGAAGAGATCAGAAAATCCAAAGTGTGCCCAGCAGAGTAAGTCGGGCCAGAAGGGAGAATAGAGAGTGAGAGAGAGTCGCAGAGGTCGCAAAAGAGGAGGGACAGGTAGCATCCAGGTTGATGTTCAAGTCTCCACGAAGGAGGAGTTGAGTGGTGGAGACCACAGGGGAAGGGGGAGGTCTGCCCACTCAGAGAGGAAGAAGGAGATCTGACCAGGTGGCCGATAGACGGTAGCCACATTGAGGGAATGGCCAGAAGAGAGAGAGAGCCTGCAGACATTGCATTCAAAAGTGGAGTAGGCCTGTGTAGGAATGACAGAGGCAGGGATCCACTCAGGGAAGATCAGGGCTACACCCCCTCTGGAGCAGTTGGATATGGGCATGGAAACCCTTAATACATTGGAATAGAATTACAGGTATCTATTAGTAAGCATGGATGTCAGAGGACTGTATACCTCCGTAGATCATGATTTAGCATAAAGCACTTTTGATTTCTTTTTTTATCAGGTTAAATCGGCATCATACCGTCGATAAGTGTTAAAAGAATTCCTAGATTTGACACTTACGCATTATTTATTACTCTGTAATGATGACCTTCACAGCCAAACAAAGGGATTAGCCATGGGTGCTTGCTCTGCATCTGCATTAGCCAATTTATGCATGAGCCGACTTGAACTCACTCATGTTTTGCACAATAATCTCTTCTCTAATAGAATAATATCTTGAATGTGATACATTGATGATATTTTGATAATTTCGACTGGTACAGAAAAGGAACTGCAAGAATGTAATACATATCTTAATGACAACACTTTTGGTCTACAATTTGCTAATGAATGCAGCAGGAAAAGTATCACATTTTTACATCTCACAATCTACATTAAAGACAATCAGGTCCACACTAAGACCTACAGAAAAATCAGAGGTGGATACCACTTTACATGCCACAGCGGTCATCAGAAAAACACCATTAAATGTATTTCAATGGGAGAATTCATACAAGTGAGAAGGAATTGCAGCGATACAGACAGTTTTGAATACGAGAGCAGACTTATTGAAAACAGATTTTAACAGAGGAGGTACCCAGTAGACCAATGCAAGTAACAAGTGTCACCCAGCACCCGAGCACAATTATTGACACCCAAATACACAAAACCAAGGAAGGCTGGAGACACTGTAAGAATGATCACAAGCTATACCATTGAAAGCCATGTGGTTCAAAGAATCTTCAAGAGACATTGGTATATATAAGAAATGGACACACATTTAAATCACTATACAGGCAAACCCACATTTGTAATCACAAGGACAACAACACTGAGGTCCAAATTGAGCTCCAGTTTCATGAAGAATAAATCTGAACTGTTACAAGCACATGAACTCACATAAGAACCACTGATAGGTTATTATAGATGTGCAAATTGTAATATGTGGTAGTATGCTTTAAACAATGTGAACATTTTCCCAATGATTGACTAACAGAATATTAAAATTTATGACTTCATTAATTGTGGAACAAAATTTGTGGCATATTTTATTTTTTGTGTTTGCAAAATACTACATGTGGGAAGTACCATTGGGAATTAAGAATCAGCATCAGAGAACATATGAACATGATTTCCACATCAGATCAAAGATTACCATTGACAGAACACTGCCAGAATCAACATCAAATGGACTGTAATGATGACATCACATTCCTGGGAATTTAACATGTACCTGAGGAGCCGAGAAGGGGCAAACGGCCAGAGAAACTAAGACAAAAGGAAGCAAAAGCCATATGTCTACTAAGTAATACATGAAAGGGACTCAGCAGGAACCATGACATGCATGTCTGTCTATAAGAAATGCAAAATTTGATATCTTGATTATCATTTACTTCCATCAATGATTGAACAGAACCTTTATTTATTGTTAATTGCTTTCATCATCACATTACTATTGAGAACATTGGACAATGCTAATCAAGTGCAAAGCAACAAGTACAAAGATGTATATTTGATTTAGTTTCTCCTTTCGGATCATTACATCATAGTCCATTGATAATGCATTAATTTGTATTATGATTCGAGCTAACAACACTCCACGAGTCCAAAATTTTAAATGAGATTGTTTTAGAAGTGTGGTATCCAATTGCCAATCGATAGATCTGTATAAACACCTAACAGTTACCTACATTAACCTGATTAAAGAGACGATTCATCATACAGATTCCACATTTTTTCAGCCAATCAGGAAACAAAGTATTAGCATTTTGCAATCGCCTGATGTTTAGATTCATAATTTCTCAATCCAAATTGGGAAATTGGGTAATAAGTTTCTCTGTTCCATAAAATGAAATTCAATTCTAATAAACTTACAATAAGAATCATTATTGAATGCAACGAACATTCGTGACGCCTTTACGTATGAGGTAGTATGAACTGGGAAATTGATGCATGCCATTATCACGTCATGACATTACAATTGAGATAAATAAATAGTACACAAAATGGCGGGGATGCGGACTGCATGCAGAAAGATGCTTTAACTTGAAAAATTTCACAAGATAACATTGAGATAAGCAGCTATGATGGGCTATTTAACCAAGGCGTTGTTTTGCCTTTATTTTCGTCCTTGAATTAATGGTCAATCCATGTCCTTTTCTCGTAGGGACAAATTAACATAGGTTCTTTAAATAACGAATGCCAAGAGCTATTAGAAAGAAGGACGCCATCTGCTTCCAACTCATGAGGTAATATATATATAATACACTTAATTTTACAGATTGTTCCCAATATAAGACATCTATCAGATAAACCTAATATTGACTTATGTGTATCTATATATTCGAATTATATGACAGAATAATACAACTCTTAAAATTCAGTAATACATACATAAAAGCAAAGGAACTTGCTTTGTATTTCGGATTCCACAAAGGACTTGTAAGGATAATAAAGAATACAGTAGAATGTTATAGACATTCGCCTGCATTTAACCAGATTCATTTCTATGTTGAAACAAACAAGTACATGTGTACACAGCACTTATAGATACCAGAAAGTTTAAAATAGTGTGAATACTGCCAGCATGAAAAGCCACTTAGTTATTTGGTATTTGGGAAGATGCACCTTCACAATGACATTAAGATTTGTGAGGCACATGTATAATCAGTGTGTCACGTGCCTGCCATCCTGGCGCTTGTGTAATCCACTGTGGCACCGCCGGCATTGAATGAGCACATCACGTATCTTGCTACGTGCTGCAGTGTTCTAGTTGTTCTACTGTCATGGCTGCCTCCCAACCCTTCTTAGCAGTTCTGCGTTCGGTGCTCTTCGCGTTGCAAACCCGCTTGCTTCTTATCTTCTTTGGGGTCTGACGCTTAGTAATTTCCTGGCTGCGCCGGCAGTTTCTTTCACCCTTGCTTTGCCCGCTCTTGTTACCCTTGAGCTTCTGGCACCTCATGCCCTCTATATTTTGCTCGGGTCTCGCTCCCATCTTCTGCTTCCTTCCACCCTTGTGGCTTTCGAGCTCTGCCTCTGTTTCGACCCTCATTATTCTGTCCTTTCTTTCTGGCGTTCCCTCCTAACGCCTTACCTCAGTGCTGCTGTCCCTATCGGACTGTGTCATTTCCTTGCTCTCCAGTCTGTCTCCTCTCTCTCCCTCGCTTCCCCTACCGCAGCACATTTACTTCATATGGCTACCTTGGCCGTATGCCGCAGCTTAGCCCATGCTCTTGCAGTCCTTTCTGCTGCATCATTCACGTTGTTCTTTGAGTGACTTTTCCCTTCTTTGGGGATATCAGACTTACCAGCTTTTCCTTGTTTAACGTTTCCACGGATCTATCCACATCTACCAAGGAGGCTTTTACCAATGCCCTTGACTTCAGTACTCAGTGCTTCTGGTTTTTCTGTAAGGAACTACAACTCGTCAGAGGTTTTTTCTGCCGACCGGCTTTTTCCTCTGATTGGCTTCCTTAGGAAGGAGTCCCTAGCCAGTTTCTTGCACTAAGAAGGCATAGTGACTTTGACTCGAGGGAGACCATACCTCTACAAAAAAATGGAACACACGCAGGAAAAAAGGCAAGAATCCTCCGAGCAGTTCAGAGGAACCAGGTGAGGAGGAAGGGGATTTGTCTGAACTGAGTGACTACCAGGGGGATTCTGACACAGTGTTCAGAAATGTCTTATTAAATGAACTGAAAGTATAGAATACGGGAGATTTAAAATTAGGTACTGTGAGTGTGTAGAAGACGGAGACTGACAAGGAGGGGTCATTTTGTAGGCAATAGACCTTTATTGTGAAACTCAAGAAAACCTATCTCTCCCTACCTCTAAAGGGCTTGCCCTGCCTCAACCTAGGAAAACCTTAGTGAGCTGTCAGAATGTCCATCAAAATTAAATGCTCTCCATCACAAACCACCTAATCTAACCCTAACACTATAAACATAAGTCTTTAACTAAAGTGAAGTTTGTGTTTCCTTCACCAGGAGATTGACTCCCTTCTCCTAGCTGCTTCAGTCTTATAGTAGAAATAACTTCTTCATTGTCCCATTACAAGGGACCAGGGGAATGACTCCCTTCTCCCGGCCCTTCCATAAATATTCTCAATAGTGGTCTTTAAGCACTCTTGCAGAAAACGTGGATTAGTCTCTTTAATGTCTTCCAGGAAGTACAAAAACTCAAAGCCTTATTTGGCTTTCATTTAACACTCTGATGATGGATCTTTTCCAGGGTTCTCTATATCTTTCTTGTATATCGTTCTACTAGTTTCTATATCATAATGAGGGGATTGTTTCCAAAAGCTCTCATACTTTCAAATGAGGTTTATTGGGCCACAGCTACAAGGGAGACAACTCCTGATGCTCTCTGGTTTAACAAAGGTATTTGGTGAATCACAGTGATGAGGGAGAGGGCTCCTGTACCACTTTACTTGAGCAGTGGGATTGGGTGGACCGCTGCAATGCAGGAGATGACTCCTGACACAGTCTACTTGATCAGTGGTATTGGATGAACTACTGTAACAAGGGATAGGACTCTCGATGAACTCTGCTTTGGCAGTGGTATTGGGATGACCACTGTGATGAGGGAGATGGCTCCTGATGTACTGTACTTCAGCAGTGGTATTGGATAGGCCACTGCAACGAGGGAGATGACTTCTGATACACTCTGCCTGAGAAGTGGTAGTGGGCTGACCACTTCAATGAGGGAGAAGAATCCTGATATACTCTGCTATAGGATGTTGTCCTCGTTCTCCAGGACACCCACCCTCATCCTTCTTGTTGCTGTCTGCCTTTTGCAATCAGCTCTGTAAGGTTATGGTGCTCACTGCGGTTCCCGCTACACCAACGCAGCTTTGCAGGGTTTTAAGACCTCCGGTGTCAGCCCTGTTTCCGGTCCGCATGGCCCACCTTTACCAGGTCACACCACCAGGGTCTTTCCACCGGCTTGCTTACAAGCCGACTCCGGTCAGGCCTGCACAGGACTCTCTCGACCTTCCTCCGGCATCCCTTGCGCTGCTGCCACAGACCTGCCACAAACTTCTGCTTCTGCCGGTTTGAAACTCCTGGGCTCTCCAGGCTGCATACTTGGCTCCCCATCTGCTGCTTCTTCTTCCTGCTTCCTTTCTCTTATTCTTTCTTTTCCTTTCATCTTGCTCTGTTGAGTTGTCCCCGTGGGAAACACTGCAATGCTTCCTTTGGTTCCATGGAGCAGTCATTGTGTTTCCTTTGGGGCCACCGCGTCACAGTACTTTGTGGTTTTGCATATTGTTATTCCATATGCTTTTCATGCTATTCTTCACCCGAGTATGCTTTATATTTGATAAAGTCATGGTCTTATAATAATACCTGGTATCCCTATCAACGGTGGGGAAAAAGAGTGACAATTACGGAAGGGTGTTATGTGACAGGGTTTTAGGGAGGCTTTTCCCCATGTGCTTTTGTATATATGGTATTTTCGATTCAACTTGTTTTAATTTGTCTTCTCCTTCTTTTCCCATTCACGCTCTCCTTCCCATATGCAGATCACATCTAAGTGGATTATATATTTTGATCGTATATTTTTCTTTTGAGATAAGTACTTTACAAAGCATAAATGTATGACTACTGCATTTCTAACTAGGGTGTGTAGAACATGTCATCGATGTAGGTTTCGTGAGATGGTTATGTATATGACTGGAAGCTGCATAGAAATTGGTTGGTCATGCGATTTACTTTTTAATACATTTGCCTTAATAAGACCTTAGATAAGGAGAACATTAACATGTGCACCAATGGGTGTGTGTCAGATTTGCATGTACTCATTTGTAACAAGGTTATGAGATTAAGATTTGACCATCTATTCATTTATTAATGTACAAATTCAAACCACTACTTAAATTATTGAAAAAGTGTGGTGTGGGTTATTGAGATGAGTCTTTCTGCGACTTGGAATCATTAATGTCATGTAACAGATATTTCAAATTACTTGTCCTGTTGCATTGTTAGTGGACTATGAGTAGACCCACTACTCTCTTATTATAGGAAAAACATGAATTGCCACTTCACAAATTGCGGCAGAAAAAGGTTTAATCAAATTTGTGTCTACTTAAATTAAATGAAGTTTTTGAAGAAATGTTCTTGATTTAGTACCAATAATTCTTTTTTTTTAACTTAGTGCCGTACAGCCTTGTGGTTTGCATAGGAAATACTGACATTAGTTATTAGATGTTAGCCACCACGCCAGGCTGATTCAGCAAGTGGAACCACAAATATAGTAACACCTTTAAACAATACTATATCAATTACACTCTTCATTCAAGGAAGGAGAAAAGGTTTACCAATACACCTTTCTTCTTTTTGCAGTAGCTTTGCAATCGAATATCTTGAGTTAAAATCAATGATCATTTCTCGCAGACTGAAATGGTGGACTGTGGTATCCAACAGGGTTCATACATTTGATGATCATACGCTTCTCTCAGAGACATTCTGTGAGGTGATAGCCCAGGCTATTGTGGGGTCTTGCCTGGACCATTGTAATTCCCTTTATGCTGGCATTACTAAATCTGCTAAGCGCCATTTTCAGGCTATAAGGAACACAGCAGCCCATTGTCACCAACACACGCAGACATGTGCCCATATATCTCCTATGCTGAGGAAACCTCATTCGCTGCCAGGAAAAGCAAAGCTAGATTTTAAACTTCTCGCTGTAGCTCTTTATGAATTCACTCCCCCTACATTCATAATAATTGGAAATGCTATATTCCCACAAGGCCCTTGAGATCAGGTTCTCGCTACACCATGAACATAAACCGCTTTAGACTCTCTAAAGGTCGAGGCAAGTTCGTGCAGTTGTTGCCACCAAACTCTGGAACGCTCTTCTGAGTAGATTTGTTGTATTCGTAACTTAGTGGCCTTTGGAAAGAGAGTAAAATCCTCTTTATTCTAGTCTTTCCCAGCTCTCTCTTCCTGGGTGATTCCTGGGCCGAGTGCTTGGATACCTTTGGGTTTGTAGTGCCTTCCCGTACCCATTACATTACATTACACAATGATGATGACACTGCTTCATCTAGCTACATCATTCCTTCTTTGTTCTTTAGAATGCGAAAAGGGACAATATTACATCGTTGTACACATGGATGCTCCCTTTTGATATTGTATATGGGACAGAAATTAAATATTCTCCCCTGTTAATTGGAAATTCTGACATTTTGCCTCTTAAATCATTTAAATTGTGTTTATAATCTTATAACAGAACCACCTTTTGCGTCTAACTCGAAATGAACTGAGCAGTAAGCATTTACAAAAACGATTTTAAAAAAATGGTGACTTATTTGGGAGAGTCAAATATTTAAAGTCACAAAAATATTTAATTATTTTAAAATATAGTTAGATATTTTAGGATATCTTCAGATACACATATTCTATAGAAAAATAATGCTTCTAAAGTTTGGCGCTGCTGCAAAAAAGACGATGGTTCTGATGTAATAATAAGCTTTGTGTTTTCTTGGCCTGTTGGGTATATGATCAAAACAAGAGAGTGTACCCTTACTCAGGATGTTTAGAACCGTAACAGATTTTTGGATGGACAGGCACTTAAGTTTAGAGCTGTTCACTCGTTATTTATTTTCCTAATTTGGAAATCCTATGGTTAAATCAACCGCTATTGGTAATCACCACCCACTGTATCAATGTACTGGGTACTCTTAAACATGTATTTATTCGGTTTTTCAAATAATAATAAATGAAAATCTAAACAAGTAATTGTGACAAACCATCAAAGTACAATTGTGACCAAATGCAATAATATTTTTGCAGGAATTATAATGACAAAACATTGCAAAGTGCATATAATTATGTGCAGTTTACAATAATGCTTCATAAACAGAAAATAATGAAAACACAAATAACAGAGAAACAATGCTTGTTAGTTCAATCACTGTCAAGACAATTTTAGGGATTCAAGTGCATATTGAAAGTTCAGTAAATTCACTGCACAATTGAGCCTGGTGTGGGTACTAAGTTGTCCCTGTTGGGTATCAGTCTGAGTCAATGAAAAAAAACACTCTTTGGTTTCATAATTTCTTTTATTCAGCTACAGGTTTAGCAGAATTGGGGAGAACTACAGTAGCTCCACTTTGCATATTTGTTTCTTAATTCGGATTTCCCTGAGACTGCGTCAAGAAGCTGTCAGGGCACACAGTTGAGTGACAAGATCTACGGTTCTCAGACTGTTTGGTAATTTTAATCAGGAGAGGGGTGCCGCTTTCCTTGTCACCCCCTAAGCTTCTCATCATCACCCTTCTTTCTGTAAATTGGACTTCATGTATGAGGGGCCTGATTGGATTTTTTTTATAACTGGTGTACATACTGTATATTATAAGCAGTTTAATAAAGAGAAGGTTACCAAAAACTGACTTTTAGTTGTCCAAGCAGCACTTCCAAAGCATAAAATGTAACATATAGGCCCCTGCTTGGTTCAATACATCCCCTTGGTTCTACATATGCTAGTCTAAGGGGGTCAATACAGGGTTGCCAGTATCCCGCCAGCAATTCTGGTGGAATATTGGCAACCCTACCTTACTGTTCCCACTGCCTGATATCCCAGTATCACTGCGATATTATAAGGCAGTGGAGAGCCGGTAAATTCCCATTCCCATGGAGTCCTAGCGGACTCCATGTGATGGGATTTCCTGAATAACTGTCACCGTTAGTAACAGTGCCGGTGATTCAGGTGTTTGCCAGTAGGGGCCCGAACTCCTGGACGGTCAGGCCTTTTGGGAGATGTGTTGCCTCCACCGGCAAACTTGAAGTGCGCTGGTCCGATAAAAACGTCAGTGCCGGAATTACTGGCATTTTCACTGGAATGGCACACTTGTAATAAGGCCATTAAGTCTTGCATTTGCACTATGCTTTATCTAGTCTGTGGCCGCCTCAGAACCCCTAAAGGTGTGCCTGTGAGGAGGCCTTAAAATGGACGCTGTATGCCTGCTTAGATTTACTTTTTCAGGTCCTCTGTTTGAGACCACATTTGCTTCTCACAAAATGTATATTGTTTTTCCCTGGCTGCAAAATACAGGGGGACAAACCCTGCCCACTGCATTGCCCTCCACCTCCTTCGCTCTCCCGATCCCACATTGCCTCACCCAAACCTACCCCTTGAATTTTGTGGCAAGTAAATCTGTCAACAATATGCATTAAAAAATCCACACTGAGTTTTGTGCAGTAAAAAGACTGGAAACCCAGATGGCAATGCCTGGTTGCAATGTAGGCAAAACATTCCCACATTTAATTCCCCAGAACAGGACAAGAGAATGGCCTGGCAATGTACTGTAGTACAACATTTTGAATAAAATATAACATAAAACATTTTTCCTTATTTTCAAACTTATGCTTAAAAATACAACATACCATAATAGACCTTTAAATCATTAATCCGTCATGATATAAAAGTGCACGGTCGCTGAATCATAAAGTACACGCTAAGGGTATCCCAGTTTTCCCAAAGAATACACATCTTTTCAAATATACAACGTGATGGCTTGCAGTGTGCCATTGTGTAGACAGGGGGAAAGCACCACGTGATATTAAGTAGCACCCAGACTTTAATCATTCAGATGCTATGAAACAGCGTTCCTTAGTACGATGATGCCTTGTTTTTCCATGTCAAAACGAAAGAGGTGATCGGTGGAAGGTTTAGAATTAATCGTAACCTCTGGCATTGCCCTGGCCTACCCTCCAGACCATCATTCTTCCCCTGCCAAGTCATTACAAAAGAGGAAAGACCATATGCAAATCAGGCTTGGTCCCACCCCAAACTGCTTGCTCACATCCCTTCTGCATGCTTTTACATGTCACCATCAAAATACATAGACCACAATCGTTTTTCTCAACTGTTAATTCAGGCGCAACGAAGGGACTGAGGATGTTGGAGGGAGGAATCTTTGTTAATATTGAGATGGCAAGGCACATAAAAAAACCCAGCTGAATTGTGCACGCCGCTGCAGACAGTCATGCACTTGTGATCTTAGTGGAGTGTTGTTCTTGAGCTTGTTTTCCAGCCTTTGCACCCGCCACAAAGTCACGTGATAAGCTGTTTTTATTTAACCTGCCACGTGAATGGGTACAGGTAGAATCAAGACTTTGAGAAAGTTCTTAGCTGTTTGTTATTCTTGCTGCTCTTTCAGGGACATCAGTGTTAGGCGGCTCTTCGGTGCTACTCCCAAAACAGGCAGCTGTGTTCCGTTCAGGCCTAAACAAAAGCAAGTAGCACTTGGGAAGGAAGAAAGACCCCAGGATGCCTTGGGTGCAGAGCAGGATGACGCAGACCTGCACCGCTGGCTGGAAGGAAGGCTGAACAGTGGAGTAAGTAGGGAGGAAGAAGATCCAGGCAATGAAGTACATCAGGATGGCGCACGCGATGCCCCGCGCAAGGTTATACCTCCTGGGTGAGGCGTGCACCATAAATGTGCACAGGAAGCAGAAGCAGGCTAGGAGCCCGCTGAAGAGGAGCAGAAGGCCGAAGCCCAGCCACGACTGGCTGGCGTAGTGCAGCTGGATCTCTTGCACCGTCTCTCTGTGAGTAGTCTGCACCTTGGCAGGCACTACATTTGCATATCAAAAGCTGATGGCACACTGTATCAGCAGACAGAGAGAAAAGATCAGCCAACCCCCTTTTCCACGGAGCCACTCTCAGTAAGACCTGGGAGAGTGTGGGAACTCAGAGGCTAGAAACAGTTTCAGTGATTTGACTAGGAGGGAGGCCAGGCAGGCGGTCAGGCTAATGGCCAGCACAGGATGTTGAACAACACAAGTGTACTCGTTCGGCTTGCCTATGAAAGTGCCACCGGTGCCACATGCTGCCATCAGTGACAGCAGAGTGGCAAAGCACATCTTGCCACCCAAGGCTTCTACAAGTGGCGTGTGAGGATTCTTAACGATTAGCGCTGCGAGGATGAGTAGAATGGCGAGCGACGTGAGGGCCAGGAGGAGGACAGCAAGCGGGTCCTTCCAGAAGAGGTATTGCAGAACCTGGTTGTAGCATTGAGAACTTTTGGCTGGAGACCAGGTCTGTGCAGGACATGGAGTGCATACTTCATCTTCTGGAGAATGAGGTAGAGGTAGAGACTTCACTTTAAAAAATGCTATTTAGTTACCAACAATATGCATATCAGCCAGGATAATGTGTTTAAATAGGAGTGATGCAGGCATGACCTCCTCTGGATAAAAAGTGCAGAATCATGCATTCCCTGAGTATGAGACTTTGCAGTGGAAACTTAAAGCATTAATGTCTCAATTCCCTGATTCAAAGTTGAAGAGCTGTCTTAAGAATTGTTTGCCTAGAGGTCCCATGGCTCTGGCCACGTGCAACCTTCATTAAGCATTTGGGTTACAGGGCAGCCATTTTCTCACATTTAACAGGGGATTTGTCAAATGGAAGCAGTGCAGCTCCAGTCATTCTTTGAGAGCTGTATTTATTTGATTTTCCTGGTGGTGATTTTGTGACCTCTGACCTTGTGGTCTCAAGATCAATGCCAGGAATACCAAGGAGAGACCCAGGGGTCGCAGTTGTGACCGATGACTACCCACCAACCGATGCCCATGATCCAACCTTCCATTCCACTTCCTTTTGGACAAAAGATTTTGCCCTTGCCGAGCTTTCCTCCCCAATGCTAGGCTTGCCAACGGGTGTAAAGGGAAAGCTTCTATGTTCTTACCGGGTCCACGCTGAAAAAAGCCTTGCTCACAATCAACACAGTCGTAGCAACAGGAATGGAAGCCTCTCACTCTCCTGATCTGACCCACTGAGCATTTGTCGTTGCACATTGATCGAGGAGCCTAGAAGGCAAACAGAGAAAGTGGAAAGCATGATATTGGAACCGCTCTACTCCAGAGGCATATGAGGAAAGTGACTGTGTCCAGGGCAAGCCAGTGCTTCTAAAAGGCTGGCAGAGCTGTTCAAGAGATAATCAATTGTTCAGGGTTAAGCCCTCGCCTTGATACTGATCACCAAATCACTTGCATAGTGGTAAATGACAAATTAGTTGCCAAGAATCTGAATTATGAAAGGCCTCTATTCCATATTCTCGGGTCAGTGTTTGGCATGTTATCTTCACGAGGTCAGACATTACCTTCAAGGGCACAGACATGCTCTCCTTGAAGCCCACATCTTGGCACTTAAACCCTCATTGGGGCTCATTATAAAATGAGAACATATGAGTTAATTTTAAGTTCATAGCTGATATTTTTGGTTTAAAATTGTGTCTCAAATAAAGCAAATGCTTTTACATTATTTTTGGAACTTGTCCAGGGCATCCTCCAGGTAAGAATTTGCCGTATATTGAATGCACTATATATGGTTTAAGAGGTAATTAATTGTTGTTGGAGCTCACGCTAGGTTATGCTGGAAGACATTGTGCATAACATGAAACACACATCCTTCCATGCATGTCTAAACCACAATCTTAAATAATCTGGGCATTAGGGTCATACAGTGGCTCAGATGAAAGTAGGAGGCATTGCAAGGATGATGAAGGAGGAACTGGCTGGGGTAGATACCAAACATCATGCGATGATATTTGAGGCAATCAGCCATATAAATAGAGAGGATTTGTCACAACCCTCTCCATCCTACACTTGAGGAAGACCCTAAAGACCATATTCTTCAAAAAAGACCTTGCCAACCTCTGATTGCCCCAGTCAACCCTATGCTCCGCTCTGAATTCACCCTCCGCTGGCCCCTTATGCATCCCAGATTGTTTTCTAATTCTGCACCCTAGTTGTAACACCTGGGCGCATCCCTTGTGCACAGCCCTATGTTGCTTCCCAGCCAGGTGTGTGCTTTATAAATTCTGTATATACATACAAATATCATTTGGCAAGTAGTTTGGTCTTTGAACTCCGTCAGGGGCAAACACGTTGGGCCTACACCTGTGTAATTAAAATCTCATGCCCACCATCCTCAAAACCTTGAATAAGATTGGAAGAAGTGTTAGGTGTTCGATCGCCTCCTAAAATAGAAATAACATATGTCGCAATATTGGACGTTGATGGAGGGATCTGCAGATGCCCTGGTTGTAGCAGAAGACATTATTCAAGATATATTCAAATCTCACAGCAAATGGATTGATTACCCTTGCTAGTTTCTGTCCAATGCTGCAACCTTAAGAAGCCTCCATTAACTCACATATTATGGTTTCACTCCAATGACAGGGCCTTTCGGAATAAGAAAGTGGGTAGAATCCATTTTGGTTTTGAATGTCAGAGCTGTAGGTTGTGCAAAGCGTAGGGTTGCATGTTACCTAAGCTCACAGTACTTGGCTGAGTGATTTATTGAATCTTCCAAATGTACAGAAAGCTTCATTATGGATGGCAAATATCTTGGAGCATGTATTAATATTTGGTTGGTCGTTTTAAATGCATATTATGACATATAATTAGGCATTAGATTTAGTAGATTACTACACATGTATGTTTTATAGTTTTTAAACAATTGGACTTTTCCTCCATTCCTTTTAAATAAATGTTCATAGCATCACTACTACTTTTTCTCCAACCTTGCTTACTCTTTAGATTAGCTTTCATATATTTAATTCTGGTCTTTATTGCTGCCACTTTGGTAGATTATCATTTTAGACAATGCTTTCTAGTTGTATTTCTTTTTTTGGATTCTGTTATGCTAAATATGTATTAAATAGCTGAAGAGTTTACTGCGTTGTAAATACCATTTGGTTTTGGTCATGTTGTTTATTCACATCTCTCTGATAGAGGATTTAGTAATAATCTGTAACCTGTGGCTCTCCAGGTGTTTTGGAATATGGCACTCATGTTCTCTCATCATTGACTATTCTGTCTATGGCTGCTAGTAGTTGTAGCCCAAAACATCTGGAGAGGCAAAGGGCGCAGACCTCTGCATCTACCACCTCCTATTTTTAATGAAAATGTTTAAAAAATACAACGTTTCTTATAATTACCTCTTCCTTACTATTGTCATTAATGGTGTATATTTACTACATTGTATATATAAAGGCCTAATATTTCTCAAGTGATTTACATAGGAAGGCATCTGGATTCAAAGGGGGTTGTCTTTATTGCGTATTCAGAAGGGAAATTGATTTTGAACGAACTTTTGGAACTCAACATCAGATTATGATATTACTAGAGGTGGGCATCTCGATAGGGAAATTGGTACATTTCCTGATAAACCTCTTCTATTGAAAAGCCAAAAGGTCTGGGAATGAGTTAGTCCAAAATCAACTGACCCCCTCGACTGCCCTGTTGGTGGTACAGTCCGATCAAGAAACCCACCAATTTTCCTAGTAGAGAACATGCACATCAAACGTTCAAATTATTTCAGGACCCCGATGCCAGACTGTAACATAACTCCTGAAGTCAAGCTTCAAACACTGGCATCACTGCTTGGAACCCAAAGTCAGACTGTGACATCACTAATAAAACTAGATGTAAGACTATGGCACCACTGTTGGAAAGCAACATCAGGTTCTAAATTCTCCCAAGAAACAGGGGTCAGATTGTTAAAACAATTCAGGAGCCTCATGCTAGAATGTGACATATCTACAAGAACCCACCATTATTATCACCACTCCAGGAACCTGACATCATTTCCTCCAAGCAAAGCTGAAGCTCTCGCCATATGTTCTACAAAGCGGCCTAAACATTTTAATATGAGAAATAAAAAATATGTTTAACTCAAACATGTCTATAGTTTTAATTGTGAAACAAAAAGAATTGTTTTAAAAAAAGTCTATAGTTGAAATGCACAATTAAATGCAGCCAAATAAGAACAGAGTAAATGAATTGGAAATACCACCTGTGAAATGAAAATTCATCTTGATGGAACTGTTCTTTCTGTGGGACTTAATTCCATGGATATAAGCATACAAAAGAAAAAGGTCGGACTTTTCAGGTGTACAGTTATAACATGAAAACACAGACTAGGGTTGAACAAAATATTCACCATGTTCTCTACTTTCAAGTAGAACATGTTGCTTAAGTCGAAGTGTGAACAATGACCTGGCCAAAAGCGAACATTGGACATTAGGATCATTCCCTGTCTGAGATCAAAAGCTAGATTGTCATGGCAAATAACAAGGTTAACATGTTTTACACTCCCGACTAACCTACGTGCATTTCTAGACAGTTGGCAGTGTTTCACTTTTAAAAGGTAATGTTCTGAAAGTTTCTTTCAGATTTTTGAAAAATGTGCAATTGCTTGTAAGAAAAATAAACCTCCTACATAGCTTTTTCAACTTCATAGAAAGTTGAGCTGCCTGTGAAAAACATACAAATAGTGGATATGAGACTAAAACCGTGGGATTGTCAAAAAAAATAATGAAACTTTTCATGTGTTTTAAAAAGAAAACGTTGGATTGTTTGTTAGAATGTAATATATTTGTTAAAACATTTTCTGGTTGATTTGTTTTTCAGAATTGTTTTGAAAAGCTCATATTCTCTGTATCAATGATTACATTACACCACATTCTGACACAACACACGTACTTCAACCAATCTTTTGACAAACCCCTTTCATAAAAACAGTTTGCGGGTTAAACGATATTAACAATATACATTAGATTTAAAGTAGGCTTACTTCTGGATAAAATGGAAAAAGTTGTTTAGGAGTTTTACAAATTATACAATTGTTGAATTAAATAATGTACAGGTTTTGAGGAGTTCTGAATTGGTGTGCTTGTTGGGTAAATGCATCAATGATATAATCATTTTAAAACAAAACTATTATGTGTAAACACTTTTGAAAATACTTTTACAACTTTTAGAATGTTGAGATTTGTAAAAAAAAAGAAACAGTGGCCAACCTCGGTAAGTAAGCTTTTAAAAAGTACTACACAACTTTCATATCTTCGTGACCTTGAGGTGGAATTTTTAAAGGAAGTATGAAAATTCCAGTGTACAGATCCTCAGCTTTTTTTTTATTTTTTATTTTTTTATTGTGTTAACTGAATTAACAGTTTTTACAAAAGAAAATCCTATTTCCTCAAGAACTTTTGTGTGTTTTGGTTTCTTCAAGTTGCTTGTCTAGTTTGCTTGTCGAAGGGCTAAGTCCTTTAAGGTTTTTCTGGTCATTGACAGATAGCGTCCAAGTTCGGACTATGCAGAAATTTTACAACAGCGATGACTGGTCTTCGACTTAGTACATTCATCAAGAAAGACCACCAATAATCCTCGTCCAGTCTTGAAAATTCAGAATAGAGGTGACCTAGGTGGGTTTCCCTGTTGCCAGTGGTACCCGGGCAATGGAGAATCAAGTGTTTTAGGCTCTCCTTTGAGTCCTGGTTCAGACAAAAACAGCAAGAGTCAGTCACAGATTTGCCTCGAGTTCTCAAGACCTCAGCTTTTCCCATTGCTGCACCCCATCTTCGGAGAATCGTTTAATATGTTCACCAGAATTCCTAAAGGTCATAAATTGATATGTGTGCCCACCACTAATGCTGAACATTGTTCCTTTAGACCTTTCTGCTGTCCCTTTAAAGTCAACTGTTGGAAGTGGGATTGGATTCCATACACATAACATATAGTGCTCCGTGGCAAACATTTAAGGAGACCCCTGCTTCCTCCTTGGGGGTGGGTGGAATTCATTGACATAGTGTGGTAGAGTTGTTGCATTATAAACAGGAAGGTTTCATTTGTACTGTATGACATGGTTGAGGAATTTGTCATAGTGCATTTTGAAGACACGTCGCCTGACATACCAAGACCTACTGAGCAGTTCAAGGCCTCTAGTTTCTGGAGCGATCATTTGAATAATGTGAACTTAAATGTTGCTGTATTTCCAGACTCACATAAGCATTATTTAATGATAAGTTATTTATATATGGCCTTAATCCAAAGCACTTCACAGAGCACATATTTACATACAATATCACCCAACTGAAATTGGTACTCATTTATCGACCTCGGAAGGATGAAAGGCTGAGTTGGCCTTGCCGGGATTCGAACCTGCGACCTGCAGATCACACTCAGATCGCAGCATCGAGCGCTCAACCCGCTGAGCTATCTTACCGGATGTGGTGATGTGCTTCCATATTAATATTAATAATTGTGGTCCATTGCACAACCATCCTACGAACCAGTGCCTGGACGTTAACACACATGTCACATAGGAATTGTGCCCTGCAGATGCACTTTCAGTTCACACTCAACTAGTTGTCCCTCGTGTGCCACCGAATCCGATGATGGTCCAGGTGCAAAGTGCCTTGCGTGTAGGCCCCAACAGTTGAGTACTGTACACTCATGTTACTCTGGTACCAGAACAAAATGTTGTATCCCGTGTTGAGGTTCCCATAGACGTCATAGTAAAAGGAATCGTTGTTAAGACGAAACTGGACCTTCTTGCCTTCTTCCAGCAACTGTGGATGGAGACAATGGGAAGGAAAGATTGCAATGGGACAGCGGCCATGACAAATATAGAAATTATGCACTTAAACAGTGTGTAATACTAAAAAAATAAACCTTTGAGGACCATTTCACTAAAATGATGCACGAGGATATGATGGTCATAGTGTGTGCGGGTCACATATTCAAAAAGGAGACTTGTTCACAAAAAGGAGAGACTGGCTGTTGGTGCAAATGGCCCGCAGTCAGACTTCCAATGCGTTTGTGTTGGGCATGGGCCCGCACCCTTAAGTGCCACCCCTAGGGAGTCCAGGGTGTACATTGGCAGTGACACTCACTAAACCTATTCATGAGCATTTCTAACATGGGCTTTCCGAGGCTCACAATGTCTACACACAATTGTGCCAATTGCAACTCTTTTGCATGCTTTTGAAAATGTGGCCCAGCACTGCAATGTGCACTTCTGTTTGAAATGATGTGAGCCCATTTTTGCAGGCATGCTGGCAGTGCGCTCACAGAAATAAAGGGGCCCCGCGAGCACAGGTGAGGGAGCCAGAGCTGGCTCGAGGCTGTTTAAAGTCAAATGCCTGGCTCTGGCCCAGCTTGAGTGCCTTTGTGAAAGAATAGCCCAACAGGAGCCAAGCCAAGCATCACCTAATACTCTGTTCGATTTACATAGTAAGTTAAAGTGGCTCTGGTAATAGAACTGCATGCAATCATCTACTTGTACAGAGTGCATGAATGCATGTTGGCGCAACACTAAAGATACAAAGGGAGCATGTGTGGTCTGAAACCTGCAACATTGCAAACTGTGCGACCAGAAAACCTAGGTTCCACATTTGACAAATCTACTAATTCCTGAGCAAATCCCTCTACCTAAATGGGTCATATTTCCTTTGGCTATCACTTGGAAGTGATTCTGTTAAATGTGCACTATACAAAATGCTGCACTGGTATGAAGTGTATTAAACTACACTATTTGCTCCAAAAATGATACACATATTGGTAATGTATACCGTTCACACTGCAGACTGAAGCATCCTCTTAACTTGCACATTGCTCCATCACTTGTGAGCCATGTTTCCTTTCTAACAGCAAAGTTAAATAGACATGTTCTGCACTGTTTGGTGGGGGCGTGGATTTGCCTTGGGAATGTTCCTTTATTGAATAAGGAGTCTGCCAGGACAATTTCTTGAACTCTGCCCCCATGCTATGGCCAGTGGCCATGGGGTCTCCACATACTACCCAATACTGTGAATGAGGTGGTGGGAGGTCACACTGGTCTGGGGCAAAGGGGATGCTTGCCTAGACATGAGGCTTTCGACCTGCCACACAGACCTTTCATTTTTGTCTTTAATCACCCACCACCACTGCCTGTTTCTCCGACATGTGCCTTCCAAAAGACTGAAGATAGCTCCCATAGGGTTTAATCCCCCTAGAAACGGTACACAATAACCAGCTCCAAGTATGTGTGAAATAATGACTACAAGTAGCTGACATCTTTAGGCAGTTTTGTTGTTGTGTGTCTATGGCCCTCGTTACAGTTTTCCCAGTACCCCCCCCCCCCGGTAATTCCAGTGGGATACTGGCAAAACTGCCTTATCGTTTAAACCGTCCAATATCCGTAATACCAGGATATTACGGGTGGTGGAGATGCTGGTAAATTCCCATTCCATGGGTTCCTTTACGACTCCATGGAAAGGGATTGCCAGAATTACTGGCACCGGTAGTACTGGTGCCAGTGATTCTGGCATTTATTTGCCAGTAGGGGCCTGAACTCCCTCCAGGTCAGGCCTGCCAGTAGGTCACTGCCCCCACTGGCAAACTAGAGTTTCCCAAGTCCCGGAAAAATGCTGGTGCCAAAATTACTGGCATTTTTTCTGGCATTTTTTCCAGACCGGGGTACTCATAATAAGCCCCTATGTTTCGAAAGTACAGTTGCAAAATGCAGGTGATTATTTTGGCCAACATTATTTTGCATTATGGTACATGTAGAATTTCATTCAGGATGGTGAAAATAAACCTATAATCACTCTTTTGCTTAACATAAGGTTCTATATATTGTCAGGTAGGAGTATTATTGTGATTTGTGTAACTTTAATTCATTTTTATGGAACAGGGCATTCTTTCATGTCATACAAACTGTAAATTAACCCACATTTATGTTGGCTAGAATTGAGAAGATATGTGCTCAAGTGTCTGAAGTGGAGACTGAGATCAAATCCATCTTACAGAAAGGATGTGATCCTCAAAAAATCCCTTACTTTCACTGTGCTGCACCTTCCAAAATTGGGATGCCAGTTTTAGGCTTCCTGTTATGGGAGCATGGAGGCAAGACATCAGATAATGGTTTGCGTTGCGTGGAGCAGGGTACAGAATGCAAGGTATTGGGTGTTGGTTGTTGGGGTTGAGAAGACAGGATGGAAGGCATGGGTTTTCTTAGAGGTTGGGGAGATAGACGAGAAGGGTCGCATCTTTCGATGGCTCGACTCGCATTTGGCTCTTAGATTTAAGCCAGGCCCAGTGGCTCGGCTCTGGCTCGGTTCTTGCTCAGATCTGCGCATGAATTCTTTGGCTCACACACCTCTACCCGTGGCTACATGTATTAAGTGATCTACCGAATGAATCCCCCCTGTTAGGTTGGACCTATGAAAGCGGATACTGGCATTGGAAAATTGTGTGTGTTTTAAGAGCGGTAGCACTGGAAAAGCGTGAGAAGATAATCCATCTACACAGGAAAAAGTGGTTCTCCAGGGGCACATTTGTTCTCATTTCCCATACACCTACTTTGGAGCAGTTAGCTGGGTAGTCTGTGTCCCGTCAGCAATGTTTCATATCTGTTCTGCTGGGGAAAGAGAACTCGGCTTTGGTTGCATTGGAGGTGAGAGGCACAGGTATGTTACTCTTGGAGAAAGTACAATTTTGGATTGGTGAATGCACAGAGACAAGCTGCGTCCCTCGGCATGGTGTCTCAGCTCAGAAGATCTGCACACATTGAATCCTTTCTCAATGTTGGAAATTGTCAATCAAACACTTTGTTGTCCATGCATTCATATTTTTTAAATTTTATTTGTAGTCTGTGTCGCGCTTTACGCCAACGCACTGAAAAGTGCACGCTGAGAGCACAAATGAATATGAAATCACAGGCTATGCAAAATGTACATAGTTTCGATTAAGTTTGAAGAAGATAATTCTTAAGAGACGAACGAAAAAGAGAGTAAGAAGTAATGGAGCGAAGAGACAGAGGGAGAGAATTCCAGTGAAGTGGAGCAAGCAGAATTCCATTGAAGTGGAGCAAGCAGAATTCCAGTGAAGTGGGGCAAGCAAAGAGAAAGAACAAAAGCGTGATTGAGCGCAAGGAGGATGAGGAACTGATAACAGAAAACTATCCTGTGTGTTTAATGATGTGAGTGCATTTTTGCAGGTTTTTCCATGCAGGTTGGCAAGAGAAATATTGGGCGCTCTAACAGTAGATGTATATATTGATATCCCTAATTAATGCCACCCCTGTTTCGTTGGACTTCTAAAATTGCATACTGACACTGAAACAGTGTGTGTGTTTTGACATTGGTGGCATGGGAACATCATGAGACTATTATGTAAGGTTTATGAAGAGGCTATTTAAACATCCCCACAGTAAACTGAGTTACAAGTCTGGCGGTAAATCGGCAGAAAATCCAATGATTTACCATTAAATGAATCTACTGTCACTGCCACTCAGTCCCGTGGCATTCCTATGGGATTATGAGTGGTGGTATGGTGGTATAATTCACCCTTTTTGGAGTCCAGAGGACTCCATGGGGATTTTGGGCAGATTTACCTTGAGCGGTACTACCATGCAGTAAATCTGCTGATTTGTTGGTGGTAAAGTGGAAGACTGAAGACTTACTTCCCGCTATTTTTGCTGGATGTGAATCCTGCACTTTATGTCTAAACTTGTAATTCGACAGTGCAGTAAAAGTGGCATTAAACCCATCACCGCCAAACAACATGGCCATTATGGAGTTATTGCTACTTTTTTACCACACCGTCAAAATTGTAATGAGGCCTTTAGTTCTTTCAAGGGTCTTTCAAGTAATGTTGGCAATCAGAGGCAGGACAGGTGAATATCACTATGACCGTTTGTATGAAAAGTGAGTGCGTCCAGCTAATTTCCATTGATTGGAACACCTACACTCAGGAAACATTTATTAATATGAGATTTTTGTTTTCAACTCACACAAATGTCCAAATTAATGAATACCAAACACCAAAGACTCGCTGTCACCTGTCCTGCAGACCTCTCACTGTGATTTTAAACATAAGTAAACACACTAGAAAGCGGCTCCAATGATCTTCTCCCATTAGGCAGGAGAGACAGTGAATATCAATTCCCTGCTTTGCATAACATAATCGCAACATTCATCTTGAGGAAGCACCAATAGAAAAGCGAGTGTTGCACGACATGAAGGCCAGGACACGTGGAGAACAGACCAACACATGTTCAGACATAAACAAAACTAATTTGAAAATTCTTACTCCAAATGTAATGTGTTTTACCAGAATGAATGGTGGCAGATCTTACATATTTTATTTGGGCCCACAAACTATCGCTCTCCTTGACACATTTCTGTAAAACAGAGTAACTAGTCAAGATGTTTGTGTTTGCTGATATGTTCATGTAACTTGTTTTTGTGCTTGCACATAATTCTCAAAATGGGAATAATGCATCCGTGCTGTTTGTTGTATCAACGAAGCAAGTAACTATGGCCTCTGCAATATGGGACCGATTGTTCTGCTTGTTGCAGCACAAATAATCATTTTTTTTTATTTGTGATACTTTTTCAAGAATTGATTGATAGTTAATGTTGTGGGGAATTGATTGATAGTTAATGTTGTGGGGTGTAAGGGAAATAGTTTGCTCCTAACGCTTCAAGGTTGTCTGAACTACTATCAGGACACAATGTAAGTCAGGAATTCTAATTAATGAAAATAATTGGATAGTGTTCCATTCAGATAACAGTATAATGTGTTTTGGGTATGTTTTAACAAAGCATGGTATCACCTAAGAACGTTTGCCAAATGTTCCTATTTTGATGTCAGGGTTAAACGGGTAACACCCATGTACATACACAGTTTGAGCTCAATAGCACACTTTTTAAAATCTTACTCATATTAGATCATTAGACGTGAGGATAAATGTTTAGGCAATTCTTCCTTACTTGCCAGGGTTTACTGTTCTGCATCCGTAGGCAGGCACCAGCGTCACACTTCAGGAGCTCGTGAAGCGAGTGGGCAATTCTGTACACGGCAGTGTATGTCCTGTACGTGTAATTACTTTCTAGAGAAGACGAGATGTTCTGCAGTGAGATGTAATCACATCCTCGGCACTGTGGAATCTGTGATGTACCGGAGTCAGCTGACGGAAAGAAGCCATCCCTTGACGTCCAGCATAAGCTCTCACTTGATGCTGCTGAAAGGAAATTGACCACGTAATCTGCAAAGCCTGGAATGTGTCCTCCTTGAGCAGTGAAGCCCAGAATGGTGCCAATGTTCTGGATGCCTGGGATTGACAGAATTAGTGGGGCGGTTGACCAGCCATCGCTAGCCATCCACACTCTATGACCGAGACCCAACCTCAACCATTCCGTTAGCAAGGGACATGCTGCCACCTCATCGGCAAAGAGTATGATAACATTGGCTTCGCTTTTGTTGATCGGTTTCAAGGTTTCCACCAATCTCTCCATGCTCATAGGGATTGTACTCTCAAAGGCTGTGCAGATATCTTGGCTCGAGGTGAGAGATGAGAACAGCTCCAGGCCCCCGTGGCCATAGTCATCGTCGCTGCCAATAACTGCAACCCAGTTCCACTTGAAGAATCGAATGACCTCCACTATGGCTTCCATTTGGTTTCTATCCCTTGGGATAGTTCGGAAAAAGGAAGGGAAGAATTCTCTGTCATTTAGGCTGTCTCTTCCGGCTGCATAGCTCACCTAAGTGCAAAAGATAGACAGGCGATAATGATTCGCAGGAAGCTGCAAAGGAAGATATTTCATGGCCACCTACATTTGATTTCTAAAACAGGGGTCATCCAATAGAAACGTAAGTACAAAAAAGGCAATTCAAATGGGGAGGCCAGCCAACGAAATCCCGTATTTCTTCAAAGATGCCCCCCAAGACATGAAGCAGATATTGACCAAGTTCAGTTTTGGCTGCTGTTTTGTGTATCAGAAACTTTATGCAATCAGCCTGTAGCTGAAAGCAATACAATGAGTAATACAAATTGGGCTTTCATACACACTGCTCCCCACTGATTTTGCTTGTTTGTATTGTAAGAAAGAGGCGTCACTGTTTACGAACTCGATATCACTCATTTTCATCAAACTCACAGGATACGCGAACGATTGATCAACACCAACACAATACCACAAAGATTCATGCAACCTCTTCCTCCCTCTTCTCTGTCTATTTCGCTCAGCATTCCACCACTCCAGACATTCCATTGGCCTTGCACAAAATGGTGCACCAGCAGAAGCCATCCCGCCAGTCAACTCGGCAGACCCTACTTCTTCCTGCAACTACACAAGTAACATTGGTACACACAATTGGCAGACAATATAATACTGCAGCACAGGCAGAACTACAGTGTATCTCTTGCAAAGAGAAATACCTGAATGAGTGTTCAGTATGAGGGTAATCCATAACTATGAGGGAAGCTTGCAATGTCTTAAGTATTGTAAGGAAGGAGGTGGTCGGTTTTGCCCCCCCATACATTCTACGCAAGAAGGACCACTTGCTCTTGCACTGGTGGAGGGACACCTTCCATGCCCTTCTATGGTCTCAGAGGACAAGTCTCTGGCACATACAGAGGTGGGGCTATAGCAAGACACACCTGGATGCCATTTTGTATACCCTCGACTCCATCTTTCGACTAGGCCGCATTCTGGTATCTGTGAAGCCTTCTCTCCCTTCAGCAGCGCCGTGCACAACGAGCACAGTCAGACTCCACCTTTTTCCTCCTGCGCCTGTGCCTCCCAAGTCCCTTTCTCACGGATGCTCTGACACAAATTTTTGCAAACAAACAGTGGGCCTCATTACGACCCTGGCAGTAGAGTGATAATGGCGCCGGTAGAGCTAACGGTGCCGTTATCACTCTACCGCCGTATTACGAGTTCTTCAAGCGGGACTGCTCTTCACGCCTGTTCAAACAAGACGTGCAGAGCGGCACCCGGTAGCAGAACAGGATGGTAACAACTGACCTGTTCATAACGGGCCGATGTTACCAGCCCCTATAGGGGCTCAAATGGGAATGGGGACGTACCGGGTCCAAGTCCCACAAATGGGAATTACCGGGCCCGCAAAGGTCAGAATGGCCCGGTAATTCCCATTTTTCGGGACCCGGACCCGGGTTTGGGGGTAGCCATGCCGGTAAAAACGGCATGGCTACCCCAAACTCATAATGAGGCCAAGTGTATTCTTTTCACCCTTCCTCTGAGATCACTGTCCTGTGTGTGACCAGGCCGAACCATGACTTGTAGCTCACCAAACCTGCTCATGCACCTCTCACCCCCACTGTTGGAAAATTATTGCCTGTTCAACCCTGTGCACCTCCAAAGCTATTCTTTTGATGTAGCAGAAGTGTGACCCTTCCCTGCTGACCACCCTAGAATACCCCCAATAAAACCAGACTCCTGTCACAGTATATTCTGTTCTAAATTAACATGTGTCATTCTACCCTAGAATACCCCTCCCTGCTCTGATGTGCCAGACCTGACAGCTATCAATCCCGCCCACCACAGGTTACCTGAGGGGCAATACCCCCACATCCCTCACCTCGCCAGTGACATAAAGTAAGATAATGCAAACACACGTTTACAATTTATAGGCACCTCTTAAAAACAGGTGTAGTAATGATCATTATTTACTGTATGTCTTAGGATAAGTGTGTAGATTAGTTAGCCAGAACCAGCCACCTCTCCGGACCTGAACCAACCTTCACCTTGCAAGGACCGGCCCAGATGAACCATGGGATGTCCAACCTCCCCCCAAGTCAGCAGCCAATCTCGTGGAGCTGGCCCTTACAGCTCTGTACTCGCACCGCTTCTCTAATCAATCAAAATGTAACTTGTATACTGAATAGAAATTGTCATTGATGACACTGTAACCCTTTAAAATGTTTATTTCTTTATTGTTTGCCAGAGCGCTCTCAAGGCAGCAGAGTTCTCTGGATGCTGAATTTTATATAAACCTTTGATGACTCTCAAAACCGAGAGACATCCCCGTGTCGTGCGGCGTGATCCGGGACGCCCTCCAGCAAAACCATCGCCACCTGCGGCTGACCAGTGCACGCATAAAGAGAGGTTCCAAGGGTCCCAGCCATTGCAAATACCCAACTGTTTGCCAGGGCGAGTCGGTTTCATGTCATTTCATGGTGGGATGTTTTTTCGCGGGGTTTTTTACCACGATTTTTTTTCTCGGAAAGACGCATTGATTTTTTTTTTTAGGGGGGTCCCTCCCCAGTCCCCCATTTTCTAAAAAATTCGATAGTTTTTGCGGTAAAAAACCCCACGAAAAAACATCCCGCGACGAAAGGACGTCGTCACGGCTTGGTTGGGGTACGGCCCCGATTGTGGATAGACTGTGAACGGAGGCTCTCGGATCACCTCGGACACGTGTGTATTGGTTGCGAGAATCTCAAAGGAGGGAGATTTAAAAAGGAGGTAATGAGTATAAGGGTAATGCTGAAAAAATAGTGAGGAGTCAGTTTAAGGGTATAGGGCTTGTATGAGTATAACTGATAGGCCTTTTCTTCTCTTTCCTTTATATGGCCATTAGGTTTGTGAATATAGAAGTAACGGAATACGGCAAGAGCATGGGAACCTAGCTCCGAAAGGGAATGGAAGGCAACGCTGCGTAGCATTGTTTCGACCAGTGCAGGAAATAAGTGGAGATAAAATAGAGAAAAACGTAGGAGTCTTGTGTAATGAGTAGACTCGATAGATATTACCAAATTCTTTTTCTGGTGCACATACCTTTTTTAGAGGTCAGCCTGAAAGGGGGTCAGGGAAGGGGGGCAGGGAGAGTGAGTGGGGGAGAAGCATTTGATAGTGTGATCTAGAGATGGGTGGGGATGTAGTAAGGAGTGAGCAATCTATGTTATATGTTAATTGTTGTTAAAGTCAACTTTGTGGTATGTCTAAAAGTATATGTGAATTTGTTTCATGTTGAGTTGGGTTAGAATTCTGCTCTTTTATACATGTGGAGTCAAAAAGGTGTAAGTGAAAAGGTTTATAAACTGTGACATTGCAAGTTGTTTATTAAGGCGTTGTAAGGTGAAATAGAAGTGGATTTATTGATTGTATTTTTGACGCAAAACATATACACGAGTGTACACGAGAGTGGAGCCAAGAACCATGGGGGGAGATACACCATTAGCCCATATTTGCCAGCACCTCCCCCTATACAGTGAGAAAATCCAAAAGTATCATGTGAGTGGCTCACAGAGTTAAAGGGGGAGGGATCGTCCCAAGTGTGGCCAGAAGGAGGGTTATTCGATAAACGAATATTAGACCTTGTGACAACCCACCTATTAGCATAGTACCGGGGAAAGCAACTACAAAACAGACGTAAAGTATTAGACCTCTGGAGCATGTTTGAAGAAACATCCCCAGTAAGTGGTGCAGACAAGGAAGTGTCGTCTGAAACGGCACCTCCCCCGGCAGGGGAGGGAGGAGAAGCAGCTGAAGGAAAAATGGTAAAAACAGCGGACAAAGAACTGACTAGGCTTTACCCACTGTTAACTAGGCCCGCTGCGGTATACAGTGATGCATATTATTTGCCCATGCCAAATGCGCCCTCTACCACCGCAGCGACAGCCCTGCCTCACTACGACCCTAGGGGGTTGTACGGTCCCACGAGCGCCCCTCTAGTAAACCTTGCACACCTAACTAGTGATTTAGAGAGACAAGTCGCCACACACAATTGGAATTGACACGATTGAGAGCATTATGTGATAGGGGCCAAATGTTCCCTGGGGGAGGGGAAGCACCATCCATCTTGGTAAGCGGGCCAACACCATCCCCACTCCCATCCAGGAACCCATCTAGCCAGCCGGAACATGAGTGGAAATCAGGGTAGTTTTTCTTCCACTATAACAAAACCCCTATAAGGATAGTACGAGTAGGACAAGAAGGTAGCCAAGCAGGGGAGGAACAGGGAAGTGGAGAATCGGACAGGGAAATAGATGAAGTATGGATCAATCTAGATGAATATGAGGAAGGAGCAGCGGCAGCAGGAATGCCATTGCCACTACGAGAAGAGCCAGAAGATGGGGTGGTACGACAAATGTGGCATGGGAGGCTCCGGACTAGGTTGGGAAACTTGTCATTGAGCAAGCCAAAAGGAGTAAAAGTAAGTAAGAAAGGAAGTAAAACGAAATTGCAAATGCCCCTCATCCACAAGGGAGTGGGGAGGCACCATTGCATACCATGGGGACAGATGGACAAGAATAATTTATTGAAGTTATTGCTCCCACTTTCGGGTGGGGCAGGAAAATTGATGCACGCTTTTGAAAAACACACTGCAGGGGTCTCGCTGGCCATAGGGGACATAAATAATTTGTTAATATTTTCGGGGTGGGAGACCAAGCAGACAGGGTGTGGGTGAAGGCGGGCTTCCCAGGAGTAACAACAAATTGTGACCTCCATGATGGGTCAGCATTTAACAACGTAAGGGCCCAGGTGTTGGATGCACTGCGGAGAACCTTCCCTGATACCCCAGATTTACATTTGGTGATGCAATGCACCATGGGAGATGAGGACGAGGTTGTGCAGTACATTCTTTGGGTGCAGGACCTGTGGAGATCAGAGACGGGCACGGCATGGGACCAATCCACCTCCCTTTTCAATTTTATTATCAAAAGAGGCCTCCCAAAGGAGGTTCAGAAGGCCTTAGATGAAATTGCTGGGATAGAAACCAAAGTATGGCCTTAAATTCAGAGCATTATAGTACACTATTGTAGGAGGATCAAAGAAAGAGAAAACGAAATTTCACAGAGGAGGTTGACAGACGAGGCCAAACTTGTACAAAATAAATTGATGAAGGTCGCAGCGGTAACCACAGCCGTGTCTACTGAGAGACAGGGAGAAGGGGAGGAGGGGTCAGGAGGTTCACTGGCAAGGATGGCAGCAACATGGTCCGCACAAGGGCAGGAACAATGGGCTGGAGAGGAACAATACAAGAGTCCACAGTGGCAGGGAAGTCCTGGAAGAGGATGAGGTGGGTACAGAGGGCAAAGAGGTGGATTTAGAGGGCAAAGAGCTCCGGGAGGGGGAAAAGGTTCATGTTGGAATTGCGAGAGATGGGGACATTTTTCAAGGGAATGCCGCGCCCGACCCATGGGATATTATCAAGGGCCCCAACGATCAGGAAATGAGCAGCAATTTGGTCACCCTCATCCGGTCAGCCCTTATGGATTACCAATGGATGGCCATGGGCAGCAAGAGCAATACTATAATAGCTATCAACAAGGAACACAACAAATTCAACAGGGACCATAAGCACCACAACAGGGCATGCAACCACAAGTAGCACGCCAAAACGCTATGGGAAATGCCCACACAAATATTTTTGCTACTACCGCTAAAGGTGCCCTTGCGCCATTCCGTGGAACAGCAATGGTCGGAGAGAGTGTTTTTTCTGTCCCAGGAACAAATATCTACCCAGATTAGGACAGAGCACTTGCGTGTCCAGTCCTATCAACTACCCTACGTCCAGACGAGGAACCACTGGTGGGGGCGGAGATAGGAAACAAGTAGTTCATCTTCATGGTGGACTCAGGGGCGGAAAAATCGTGCCTCATGGAAGGCCGGTTTGCACTGTCGGGCCGAAATCTGGAAACACAGGGGTTTTCTGGGGCAATTTTGAAGGTTCCCTACACAAAAGATTTGGATATAACGGTGGGAGGAAAGACAGTGCGGGCACCCGTGTTACAGACCTGACAGCTATCAATCCCGCCCCCCACAGGTTACTTGAGAGGCAAGACCCCCCACACCCCTCACCTCGCCATTGACCTAAAGTAAGATAATGCAAACACACGTGTACAATTTATAGGCCCTCGTAAAAAAATTAATGGCGTAGTAATAATCATTATTTACTGTATGTCTCTTGATAAGTGTGTAAATTAATTAGCCAAAACCAGCCACCTCTCCGGACCAGACCCAACATTCACATCGCACGGACCGGCCCAGATGAACTACGTGATGTGCAACCTCCCGCCAAGTCATCAGCCAATCTCGTGGAGCCAGCCCTTACAGCGCTATGCTCGCACCCCTTCTCTAACCTATCAAAATGTAACTTGTAGACTGTATAGAAATCGTCATTGATGACACTGTAACCCTTTAAAATGTATTGTTTCTGTATTGTTTGCCAGAGCGCTCTCAAGGCAGCCGAGTTCTCTGGACGCTGAATCTTATATAAACCTTTGATGACTCTCAAAACCAATCTCTTGGTCTCATTCCCTACTGGGATGTGTGCATTATTCTGAGTTTCATTTGTGATGTGGGGAGTGAGCGCCTTCAGTAGTGTAGCCTGGTAGACATGCCAGGGCAAGCTGGCCATCTCCAACTGGTACAATATCGATGAAAAACAGTGAAAAGTTACGATCAAACATTGTTCCATGGGGCATTTGCAGCTTACCGCCGTGAGCATCTTGCACCATCCCGAGTAATAGGGGAGTCTACATGATCCCAGTATGTCTCTGAACATGAAAGTCGGGGCAACTCAACGCTTTCCATGACAAAAGATAATTTGCATGTGTCGGGCTGGAGAATGACGTGAAATTTGAAAAGTGCTCAAAAAGGCAACCGGACCCTTTTGCTCTTCCTTTTAACCAACCCCTTAATTTACATCTTTGTTTTATTTTGCAGGCAGACCATGGGGTTCATTACGACCCAGGCGCTAATTGCGCCAACTTTACCACCATGGTGTGGATGGCGGATTTACCGCCCCATTCCAAGGTGAGTGGGGCGGTAAATCCCCATTTCCCATTTTCTCTTCCCCATTCCCATTTTTGCCCCATAGGGCATAATGGGAGTGGGGAAGGCGCTAATTACGCCACCGTAAATTACGGTGGCGTAATTAGCATCATGGCAGGTTAGCGCCATGGATTTTAACGGCTGCTAAGAGCAGCCGTTAAAATCAGAATAGGCGTTAAGCGTTAACGACGGCGTTAACCCTTAACGCCTGGGTCGTAATGAGGCCCCATGTGTTTACAACCAATAGCACACATTTAGCTCAATTAGTACTCGCTCAATCTGGGCTTTCATTTTTCTGCCAAATGTATTAAGGGATGTATTGTACTAAATGAATCGCAAGCTAGAAACGTTCAAATATTGCTGGAGAGCGTGTTTTATTCATAGGCCATTGTAGAAGGATGGACAGTAATTACATGTAAAGCACCGAACATCCACTTTTGGATAGAAAAGTATACTTTGTACAACTGATCATATTATTATTATTATTTGAACTATAGTCAATTATGGGCCATTTTAGACTACAATGTTTAACATTAAAAAAAAAAGACATTGAACAAGAGTTTTGTACCCAGGCCCATGGCAGCTCCCTCTTTCAAGTTAAGTATCCACATCTCTTCACTATCAATGCAGAGCTTGCAAAGTGCACAAAACCATTTAAAAGCAGAAAGCTTAGAGTGGCACTCCACAAAGCACTCCATGGGGGTGGCATTAAAGTCCTACACTGGAGGACGGTGGATAATTTGCAGTGATGAATATAGCTAAAGCCTTGCACAGTGGGCAATGCGGTTTGGAGAGAGTAGGGAGGTGGGTTAACTTTAGGCCCATCAGTGATTGTGAAAAACTGAAATGCATGTCTTGGAGACTACTTGCTGTGTCAGAGACTGCATCGTGTTTTGGGCAAAATGACTCGTGGATGACTACTGAAGTGGGCAGACATAGGAAATCCCACTATAGAGCGGTGTCAATGGTACACTCAATCACACCCTTTCATTTTCATAAAAATGGCTGACGGTGGAAAGTTAGGATGAAAACAGTATAACTATTCAATCTCCTCATTTTTGAAGGGCAATTCAGAATATCGGTTTCCTTTCTTTAGTTAGTCAAAATATTGGTTTGGCATTACGTTTATGGTAGATTAACTGTGTACCCCAACCAAATGTGCACAACGTGTTCACTTTTCACTTATGCTACTTTCCGCTCGACTTTCCCTAGCCTTTTCTGTTTTAAAAAAAATATATTATTATTTATATAGCACCAAAGCTAGCCCTTGGGATCAAGGCGCTAACAAAAATAACAAAACAATATGAAGAATAGATAGATCAAACATGAACACACATGAAAATAATACAAACAACATACAACATTCAATGCAGACCCTCATAACTGATGGACTATTTTAAAAAACAGACAGTAAAAAGCAGAAGGCACCGAAGCGCGCAATAGGGGGAAACATCAAGAAACACAGCTACAGCATAACATCTATGAGTTCACAGCATTATCAAGCACTAGCTTCAATTTAGAGGAAGCATATTTTTATATAAACTCAGAAAAAGAGGGCGGTTAGCTCTTCCACAGCCCACACTTATATAGTCTCTATTGTGCTGTGAGCACCAAGCATCTATCTGAACATTCCGGATATCCTTTAGGTCACGGGTTCTTTTTTTTATACAACCCCGTCGTTCTCTCAGTCATAGCCATGCCAGAAGTTTATTCCTCAATGCCTCTTCGACTTGGAACTAGATGGATCCTTTTGACTTGGCTTTCCCAAGCTTACATCCCTTGCTATGACTTGTGTGGATCCCCTTTATAGTCTTGTTATGAGCAACTTGTGATCCTTGCCATGTCTTATTGTCAAGGTTCTTCTTGGACTCTTGTAAGACCCACCTTTCTGCTTTTGTGCTTCCGCTTGAGAGGGCTCTGCCAGCTCGAAGACCCTCGTTCCAACCATAGATCAGCTCCCAATCTCTGGAAACACTGCACCCAAGCCGGGACGTGCTGTGTGGACCTGTCCTGTGGTGGATATTACTCATGTCTGACTCCAAAATGGTGGACCACGATTTTAAGCCCTTGATGCATGCGAAGAAAGGAAGTCAGTCAGCCAATCGTGCAGAGGGGAATGGAAAGCACCAGCACACACAGGCAAACGCCTGATCGCCATGATGGCCCATTCCCATGACCAGCAGCGATTGGGCATTGTGAAGAACCAATCCTAGAGACCATTGAATAATCAGGGTAATCTCGGGCACTATGTAGGAGGTCAGATAAGTGCAGGGCAAGAGATATTTGGGGCAGTGATCCCAGGCGAGAAGGAGTGGAGAGAGAGCGAGAGAGAGATAGAGAGGAAGATAGAGAGAGACAGAGAATGAGAGAAGGAGGGAGGGAGAAAGGGAGAGAGGTTGAGTGAGGGAGAGGGAGTGAGAGAGACAGAGAGAGAGAGAAACAGAGGGAGCGAGAGCAAGAAAGAGAGAGGTAGAGAGAGAGAAAGAGAGAGAGGGAGAGAGAGAAAGTGAGAGAGCAAGAGAGAGAGAGCTTGATTACAAACCTGCCGAATCATAGTAATCAGATACTGGATGGCAATAGGGGCCAAGGATGAAGCAAAGATACAAGCATATTTAGGGCTGTGTCTTAGTCCCTTGCTGAGTCCAGAGTAAAAGAAGTATAAAACCGGATGCAGGCTTTCTCATGTCTTTACCGCCAACCTTGTCAGGAGCTAGAGAGCAGAGCCTGCTGAAGCTGAAGGGTCTACCCCAGGAGAGTGACTCTGGGGCTGGTGGGTGATAGTAATGCATCCTGACAACGACACTGGCAGGGGGATGAAACGCATGCTGATAATCTCAATGTTCAACTCTGCCAAGGAGGGAAAGTATTTTGTTTGTGTGGTTAAACATACCCTGATTCAAGGTGGTGAAGAATTTATTTCTATTTGCCAGAGGGGGCAAATAGCTTTGCCATGGAAAAGAGACCATTTGGCAGCCTGAGAAGACAATAAGTGAGCTGGCAGCTGCGTCCCTAAGACTGTGAGTTATGCCAGGAAGCTTGCTGAGTGCTATTTCTTTGGAACTGAGGACTTAGGTGGCGAGATGGACATTATAACCCTGAGGTTTACTAGATTAGTACATTCTTTAGATATGTCTTACGCCTTTTTAGGTACCCATCCTGACACTTTGAGAGTAGTTATCCTTTCGACCTATAGGAGAAAGCCCTAGTCCTTGCACGCAGTCCTCCCCTTCCTATTCTTTATGAGAAATCAGAGCAAGACGAGCAATTCGATTAGGAACATTTTGATATTGACTGGGAGACCTTTAGATAAGGCTCTTGGATGCTATTAGTTACTCATCCCGACACTTTGAGAATCATAATCCTTTTGAACTAAAGGAGGAACCGCCGCACCTTTTCGGTGCTCCTCCCCTTCCGCACTATGGCCCTCATTACGATACTGGCGCTAAACCATGGCGCTATTTGCACCATGGTTGGTGCCGGTATCGTAACGAGTCCGCCAATGTTCAATGGGGAATTACCACCCCATTCCAAGGTTGGCGGGGCGGTAATTCCCCATTGAACATTGGCCCTTCCCCATTCCCATTTTTTCCCCATAGGGCTCAATGGGACTGGGGAAGGCGCTAAGTACGGTACCGCAAATTGCGGTACCGTACTTAGCACCAAGGTCCCCCTTTGTGGGACCCGACCAGCTGTTCAGGTCGGGTCCCGCAAAGGGACCTCGTAGTAGGGCGCTAATGGGTTAACGGCGCCGCAGCCTTTTACGGTGCCGTTAACCCATTAGCGCCAGGGTCGTAATTAAATTGCAGCCAGAATGGCAAGCTAGTGCTCCTAACCCAGGACTTCACAGTTAGGAGTGGGAGCTTAAGCGCTTTGTCCGACTATGAAACGCCAACAATTGATCATTTAACACATCCTTGCCCTTTTTTCATAGCCTGAGTCAGATAGGCTATCACATTTGTTTTACAAAGAACTTTCTCCTATCCTAATAGGCCTTCCACCAAACCCAATGGGTTACGTTTATTAATAAAGGCATTGAACTACATTCTGCTATCCCGTGTTTTCTGTTGGACCCGCATTGGCGCGCAGCACTAGGCGCACCGGGCCATGCTGGATTCTCGATTAGAGTTAATTCAATACGAGTCAGTCAGTCAGGCTCCATCATGGGTCGTCTATCTCTCCGAGACTCTTTCCACTCAAGATCACTTCCGGGGTCTCAGTATCTCATCACTCTCTCAGTCAGTTTCGGCGGGATCACCGAAGCTGTGCATGGCAAAACCAACACATGAAGGTTTTCGGTCGGAGATTCCACAGAGTACAGGATGTCAATCTGAGACAGGCAAAGCACGTGTGCCATCTGGCTGGTTTCAGATATGCTAGCACTTTGAGCCTCATACCCCTGTTACATAGCACTGTTGGGGTTCCTTGCATGTTTATGTGCCCCTGCGTTTTATTGTGCCAGCTTGTTCATCTGTGTCTGGAAGCACTTGAACTAAGGAGGTAAACCTCCCCTCTCTCTTCTCTTGTGTGGTCTCATGTAATTTCAATGCAAGATTAAATTCTGTCAGAGGTGACGGACATGTTTTCATTAAATTATGCACAAAAATCTTGTTCAGTGAGTTGCTGACACTCTGCGGCAGATAGTTTGCTAAAATCTCAAAGTTATGGGGCTACATTCCTGCCTTCTACTTTCTGGTTATACAGCTGGTGAGTGAGTGGTATTAATACTTTTGTTAAGGGAAGCCTTCAGTTGAAGGAATTTTATGGTCACAATATGATATGATATGATAGGTTATTTATAACGTTAATACTCAGGAGTTTCTAAGCGCGGATCCGGGATCGTACCTGTGCTGCTCCATGTTATCTTGATTCCAAGGCGAACACGTTGCCGCTGAGCTATCCTCCCGAGACAATAAATATAAAACCCCCAGAAATTCAGCAGTTATCGCAACCAATACATCTATCAACCAACATGAACTATACCATCACATGACAACACATCACCAATTACTGGGAAAGTGTGAAGTTGTGTAATTTAGCTTCTGTCTACATTGTGAAAAGTGCACTTTTAAGGAGAGGTTTTCACCCTCCTTCAAGAGTCTACAAAATCAGAATGTGTGTTTTTGATCTTCAACACAACAAGATGTGCTACAGCAGAAGAGAAACAGTGTTATTAGTCCTCAAGAGGAATTGTAGCATTAATTTCCTGCAAAAATATGTTTGCATAGTTATGTGCCCGCACAAATCTACAGTTACTTCCTAGTCAATGTTCATGTGTTTACAAAGGGTGACCGCAGACTAATGCAAGTATGAAACTATTAACAGCAAACAAATATTATATGAATATCGCTTCTCAGCTTTTTGACTAAGATCAAGTGTAGTATCTGTTCTTATCAGTTTAATATCTGATACGTCCTCTATCTGGGGACCATATATTAAATTGATTTTTGGCACAGGGAGATGGAATGGGAGCTTGCCCTGTCCACTCCACGCATCAACCTGGTATTGCAGTACCTCCACGACTGGAGCATAAAACAAAATAATAATAAGATTTAAAAAAATGTATTACATGAATAAAAGTAATTTAGGGATTTCACCAGGGCAGTTGACTTCTCGATGCAGACACACTAGTTTGAAAAGGCATAAATATGACCCTGAAAAAACTGGTTTGAGAAATGTAAGTTGTTCCAGATCAACGGTTATGGGTTGGAATGGATCATAGGCCAAGTGTACTGCGTGATTGTATGCTTATTGCATAATGTTTTGCAGATCCCTCGACTGCCACTGCACCAGAGCCACCTGTATGGGCAGAGGCAGCCATATTGTTTCCTTCGTTTTTGTGGCATGTGCTTCTGCCTCCCTTTTTCTTGGGGCACTGCAGGCTGTGGTTGCGTCAACATCACTGGAACCAACTGTCAGGGTCGGAATAGGACAAGAAATAGGCCCGGTCACCCAAAAAAAAGTGGCCCACCCTCACCTCAAAAAAGTGGCTCACCTCACGACCCTTGACCTCTGATGACATTTGACCCCACCCCAAAGTGACATCCCGGGAAGTGATGAAACAAGACCTTGACAAAACAGGAAGTGGCATCAAATAGCATTGCCCGTAAGTACACTAAATTACTGTGAATGCAAACAGATGTCTAAGGCCAAATGATAATATGTTAATGTACAGCACTTAGCTGAAGCTAGTTTTTATAGAACAAATAGCATTGCCCGTAAGTACACTAAATTACTGTGAATGCAAGCAGATGCCTAAGACCAAATGTTAATGTATAGCACTTATGCTGAAGCTCTTTTTTATAGAACAAATATGCATACAAAATCACCCAACCTGTGTTTGGTACTCATGTATCGACCTAAGAAGGATGAAAGGCTTTTTGAAAAGAAAAAAAAGAAAAAAAAATAATAATATCTTTTTTTTCTATTTTCTTTTCTTTCAAACCAGCCCAGGCATGGCCAGAAATCGTCCCCCAATCCTCAGGGCCGAAAGGCAGGGGGGCCAATCCGACACTGCCAACTGTACTTATTCTTCTTCATAGCATACCTTCAAATGTTTTAAAGATTTAAAGAAGTGTACTTTTTGTGTAGAATCAGGGGATGCGTGTACCTGGTGGCCACTGCGCAGACATGCTACACTTTGTTTTTATTTTGGTTTGGGGTGTGCAAGCACTGAGACAAGACTTAACCAGAAGATGGAAGATGTGGGGCTATGGAGATAATGATATGACTCAGCATGGGGGAGCCATAGATGGGCGTAGACCCTCCTGTGGCGTGGCAGTATGCAAGCGACCTGCTGGCCTTAAAGGACTATGAAGTGAGCTTGGTAAGAATCAAGAGGGGCTCTCACTCCTCCCGTGGTCAGCCTCCCTCTGAGGCCCAGCAACATGGGGGCTTTATGAAAGGAATAAAGCTCAGCTTCGCCCGCCATGAACGGCGCTCCTCCAGCCCAGGATGTCCTGCAGGGGCAGGCAGACCGAGGACACTTTTGGTTGGGGCTGCTTTGGCCTAATAAATAAATATGGAGATGGTTAAAAAAAGAAGGAAACAAGGACATTTTGGTTTAGTCGGCTGGTCGCCGCATAAGGAGTACGTTTTTATTGCAAAGCAATTATTTGAACCAAGGAATAACTGTGTAACCAAAGTGTGTTTTGCAGAGTTGACAATCATGAAGTAGAACTGAATTGAGCCTGATTGCTGTGTATACATAACACACCTGCAGCCTTTTAAGCCACAAAGAATAAGCAGACTCGGGACATTTGTATGACGCTATAAGGGCTGTTGCAGGTGTTGTAATCATGCAGGAGTATGGGGATTATGGACCAAGATGTGGCCAAGGGCCTGGGTTATGAGAAGGGCCCGTGTTAAAGTTTACGTTTCCAAATGTCATGTGTAATTGCTCACTTTTTTTTTTTCACGGCATGGAACTTGAATTTCTGGATTCAAAGTTGTAATCGCAGAAGGGTAGATTGTAAAATAAAGGAAAGTTGAGAACTCTACCTCCTCAAGGCCAGCTGGGATGGGGCAGAGTCATTACTAGTCTTGCTTTTCTTGTTTGCAGTGCGCAAAATGTGTGATTCTGAGTGTTCACTGCACTATTGTGAAAGTGCAGTACATTTGTCGGTTTCCTTTACATCATGGGTGCATCCATATCTCGGGCAGCACCTGATTTTCGCCCTATGACTAGGAGGGGTGGGGGGGAGGCAGGGAATAGATTATGGTTTGACCCATAGTTAGAGACACGTATTATTATTAATTAATTGTCAAATGTATGTGTGATTTGTTTTGTGCCTTAAAAAGGCTGGCTGGGCATACCGGATGACCACGCTGTGCAAAATGCACCATCCTCCAAATAGGACCGTGTGTTCGTGCCTTTACAAGCATGCCAGCGGTGTGGGCACTAGGCAGAGGCGGACTGTCCTCTAGGGAACTGTGGAGATTCCCCGGTGGGCCTCTGCACCCTGAGACTCTTTTGTGTGTTAACCTATTGTAGTTCCAAATTTTCCTCGTTTTCTTGTAGTAAATGGGTTGGGCTTGCTGAAAATGTGTAATATGGAGCCACTTTCAAAATTATTTCCAGGGCCTCTTTTGGTTCACAGCCCACCCCAGGCTGTAGGGAAGCTTTCTGGTGTGCCAGTAGGAAGAAGCACATGTTAAGGGCCTACAGAGTTGAGTAGGTGGGGGTGCGCGGGATGAGTCCAGGCAGAAGGGCATATGGAACAAAAGGTTCAGTGGCGTCCATCCCAGAAAAGATAAAAGAATCTGAGCTGTCAGCGTGCAAACACAGTGGCATTTTTGTTGCCAGCGAGGTTAGTCGGTGAATAGGCAGCAGCGTAGGAGCTGACATTGTTCGCCCGGTGAAATCAAAGTGAACCTGGTAGTCTGGAACAGAGTCCACTTTTTCATTGCACAACATTTGTGAATGTGAAGGTTTATTAACTGTTTATGAACATGCTGAATATTTGTCATTTTTATTAGTTTGTACCAGGACCGGTTGAAGATGTGTGGGGGCCATTTTAACATGATGGTGGCCACACCCATGCTTAGAGTGGAAAGCAGTCAGATGCACCCGTAGGGGGGATACATTATAATGGAGATACAGACAGGTCAATTGGCGGCATTTATCATGAGATGGCGCGCCAGCATGGAGTTGAAACACTGAATGCCCGCTGAACAGCTGTGGATTCTTCTGTGTAAGCAAGTGGTTGACGTGGAGGAACCAGTGTTGAAAGGTAGCAAGGGGAAACTTCTCTTTTCCCCAATTGAAGTGACGGCCGGACGGGCTCCTGCAAATGCAGCTTGTAAGGCGAGCGCTGCAAAGCAGACACTGTAAGCCCCAGAACGTAAGGAATATATTGCTTTGTTATTAGACCGCTGACTGGCAATATGGGAGCAGTTGCTGAGGGCCCGTGAGCCTCAAACGTTCTTTCATTTGAAAATCTTGAAAGGCCCTGATGCTGTCCCTGGTTTGGGCTATTTAAAAGCCGAAACTATTGAATTAGAGTGGAGATTGGGAGAAATGGCAAATGAGGAGGGACACACACCTTGTAGGTGTTGTTTGGTTATTTGCCACCCCATTGACTCTCCATGGCCATGCTAATCCCTATAGCCATTCCCACCCAGTTCTTGACCCTCCCGTCCAAAACATGTCTTCATGGGAACTCGTTATTCAAGCCTTACAATCAAACATTGCACTCGAAGTGCGTACCAGTGTTTTTAAAGCAGTCTGCTGAAAGTTAATGACTTAATTAGAGTTGTAAACCTGCTACTGGTGTAACAAAAATGCCAACCGGGTCTGCCTTCAGCCACTCAATGCATAAGCCCTGCGTCTATTTTTGAATGAAGTCCTGTTATAAACAAGCATTGGCAGCACCAACCGTTTTGGCTTGGGTATAAGTATTAGCCACCTACTCTATGATGAAACCATGGAGGTGTTATATATAGAGGTTCCCCCAGTTCTCCCCCAGTCCTCCGTTTGTCAATCATGAAGGTCAGGGAGATCTATGTCAAGACAAACCCGTTTCTCGAGTAGATGTGTGCATCATGAAAAGGGTACGAGATGCCTTATAGTTTTGTGCAGGTGTTTACAAGGCTTCCTGGGAAGAGTAACTTAATGGAACCAGTCTGTGATCAGATTCAATCACTCTCTGGTAGTAGCAGGTCTTGGTGCCCATGCCATGTGAGGATTGGGAGGCGGCATGCAGCCCGTGTTGGGTGTGCAAGCCCTTGCATGGAACACGGGCCAGAACTGAATGGAAATTGTATGGCAACATCAGAAAATATCACAAGCCAGTATCTGCACAAGGAGGCTGGAAAGAGAGGTGCTGATTAGTTGGGAATGGCCTCCGCGGGCTGCCTGATCTCAACATGGCAGACAGGCCATTTATAAGCTTGACGCTTGGGGGCCTAGAGCACAGACCAATCCCAATGACCAAAGCATGCAGCATATGTGAAATCAAGCAAGGCTGTGATTGTTATTATTGTGGATATGCGCTACCACACTGAGGTATCTAAGCAGTTGACCTAAACAATACAGCATGTCAGATATAAGAAAGATTTGAAGAAACAAGTTAAGAAAACTCATCAGGTTAGGTCCATTCGACTTTTTTTCTAAATCGGAAAAGTTCCTTAGTTTGACAAATTCTGTCGGACAGAGCATTTCAGTATTTGGAATCCATACACACATAACAATGGCCAAAGCAGACAAATAAGGCCAAGCACGTGCAAGGAGGTGGTACAATTAGGGAAGAACTATCATGAGCAAAAGCACTAATGGGAAATTTGAACCCCGAAGCAGAACGCTGATTGGGAGATCACTCTATCAGCACCTGTACACAAGGTCACACAGGCCGCCTAACTTGGCGAGTGTTAGGGCAGCATTCTAGAGAGATAATTGTGTTACAGCGAGAAGAGAAGGAGAAGGGGCAGCAGAGAGCCAGCTGTATTTGATAAGCTTACAGTGCCAACAGCATAGAGAAAGACAAAACAGGAGATGGCAGTGCCAATTAAACTACTCAGTAGAACAGGCTTGGTTAAAGGGAAAGGCAAGGAACCTGCGCTCACGGGCTGCTAAAAGTCAACCCTTGAGAAGAGCAGTTAAGGGGAAGCTGGCTGAAGTGTAAGCCAAGATCCTGTTGTCATCGCCAAACATTGGCATCTATTGCAATTTTAACAAGCCAAACTTAGAACGCCCAATGTTTGCATTTAAAAAGGGCAAAAATCTCAAAGACTGGCTTACCAAAGCAGACAGAGCACTTCCCATCAAAAATCAGAATACTATTACGAATTTTTGGGACGCTAAACCCATTATGGGACATTATCCGTGCGGTTTTTGCTTCCAATGCCCATCTACGACCGCTTGTACATCAGTCACGATTAATGGTACAATTTGGCAGCTGAAACAACACATGACATGTCATCACCTGCCCCTGTCTTCAGTCATATATTGGCAAAACATTGAGACCAATTAAACTGAGATTTGGCAAACATAAATCAAAAATTCGCACCAAAACTTTAACATCCCCCTTGGTATGCCATTTTTTGGAGAATAGTCATAGTTGCACTGATGTGACATGTTGGGCCCTTGAACGAGTTAAAGGCATTGACTCGAATAATATATCATCCAGCTTGGCACAACGCGAACAATGGTGGATGAACAACACCTGCAGCTACCTTACAGGCCTCAATCAACAAGAGGAATGGCTTCATTGCGTTCCATGAGGCTTGGAATTGTACATTCACAATTAGTTGCAAATTTGCCCAGGGTTCTGCAGTTTTGGCATTACAGAATTTTATATATCATTAGCTATCTTAGCTTCACTCAGCGGTCCGCTTCATTGGGGCTATCAGCTTGATCCCAATTAGATTCGGGGCCTTCTTTTATTTTTCTTTCCTTTGCTTTTCCTTCTCTTTCCTTTTTTACATAAAACACAAAATATAGCGCACTAGTGTAGCTGATCCTTTGGACTCACTTTCGTTGGTCGCAAGTCCTCTTTTCATGTCTACGGCTTTCCTCGCGTCAGTATGACTGAATGGAAGTAAGACAGCTCTTCCGTTCTCTATATGCGCTGCATTTTTAATCAACAGCGTCGCACATTGGAACGCGGAGGACAAATTTACTAGTTTTCGTAGTGATTGCCAATACATTGGGTAAATGTTTCTATGGGCAATTTGTCGTATTGTCCCTTTCTTTGATGCTAAATATGGGGTTTGTGCAGATTAAGGAATCCAACGTTGACCATAGAGCTGCACATTATGGATCTCTGTGCTTGTTGATAATGTCACAGAGCCCGCAGCATCGCACGTAGCCCAACACTGTCTGCCGTAGCTCAATCATTTCCTTACTGGCTCAACAGTAACATTGCTAATTCGCCGGCCTTGTCACGTTGACGTTTTCATAGTTATGAGGGGTGGGTCGTTGGGGAACGGAAGTGACGTTGGGGAACGGGATGTGACGGGTGGCAGGAGGTGGGATTAGCTAGTTTCATGTACGAGGTGAATAAAGGAAGATGTTGTGATAAGTGCTCCGTGTCCGTCTCTTTCATGCGCCACGCCTCAAGCCTACCTATGACTACGACACTGGCGTTGAGGCGGGCAGCCTTCTGTGGGGCGCACAAGGAGCGGAAGCTAAGGCGGGGGTGAGTGCAGGGATGTACCACGGCCCGTCGCCCATGCAGTGGGATTAAGAAGGCCTCCATCAGCTACAGGCACCAGAGCACGGATCGAACGCTGGAGGGGCGGAGCAAAGCGGCGTAACTCCGGATGACCCAATGTTCCATTCTCGGGCCCCGGTGGTGATGCGTGAAGCCGGAGGATTCCAGCTGGCAGGCACGTGCCCTGAGATAAGGGAAGAGTAGCCAGCAGCCCGGCAGGCCGGGGAACAGCAGGCCTAACATGGGGAGATGTCCCAGGGCAAGGCACCCCCACCCTAAAGTGCACAAGGACACGGATGGTGCTCGTGCCGAGTAGAGGCGGCCATCCCAGAAGACTAAAAGTGCGGAGGCGTTTGTGAGGACTTCCTGTAGGAAGATTGACACTCCCAGGGCTGGAAGCCCTGCAGGGAATGGTGCTTGTGCCCCAGAGAGGCGGCCATATCCCAAAATAAGGACAATAAGAGAATCCGGGTCCGAGAACCCTCCACATCTTCCCAGAACAAGGGGCGGCCCAGGAAGACAAAATGCCCGGTCAGGACAATAATCACGGGGCGCAAGCACTGGCCCAAGGACAACCCGGACAAGGCCGCCAGGTGGCGGACCAGGTCCCATACAGGCTACCTGACACGCTGGTGGCCCAGATGCCAGGGGCATTCGACGTCTCTGAAACCAGCAATATGGGTCCCAGATGGACCAAGTGAATCAGAGACTTTGACCTATATACGGGGGCCACGGGGCCCATAGAATACGCTCGCCAAATATGCCTCCTAAAGTTGGCAGTGGGCTCTGCTACTCGCAACATCATCGACGAGATGCCCCCTGACTCCATTGACTCCGTTCAAAACCTGAAGGACACTTTAGCTGTGTACTTCACTTCCCACACCAATGTGGACTACGAGAGGCACCTGTTCCACCTCACCAAGCAGAACAAAGTGAGACCATGGATGCCTATGTCATGCGGCTGCGCACAAAAATGAAACACTGTGACTTTGCCAATTATTCCAACACAGAAGCGCTAAGGTCCCAAATCATAGCAGGGTGCAAATCTCAGACATTTAGGAGGAAGTTGCTACAAGTTGCTGAGATACTCACGCTGGCCCGCGCAGAGAGAGCCATAGACTCACAGGTGGAGAGCTTCAACAACCCCACACCAGGAGAAAGCATCCACAGACTACAGCCAGAGAGAAGGTCGGAGGAGCTCTTTTGCTATAAGTGTGGGTTTGAGTACCCACATGAAGGGGTTTGCCCAACCGTCAGTCAGCGCTGTGCCACGTGTGGCGAGGAAGGCCACTTTAAGTCTGTGTGCAGACTCTTCAGGGACAGAGGAAAGGATTGTGCCACAGAAACACCACCCAGATACAAAGCAAACCCCCCCTCCCCAGGGAGCACCCTGGTGCCTCCTCCCAAGGGCCATCAAATCAGGTGCCCCCAGACTCTCGAGAACGAGACTCAGGGGAAGACAAACAAAGAAGAGAGAGGAGAGACAGAAGGAGATACGTAATGAGAGCGAGACCTGAGCGACGATCAAGGCGTCATGTATGCAACTTAGTGGAACAATCACCATCTGACTCAGACCCCAGCTCCTCGGGAAGCGACCAAAAGAAGAAGGCATACGTCTATGCTTTGGGATATACCACTGCCACTGCACATAGTCCTACGCTAATTATCAAACTAAATGAACAACCCACCAAATTCCTAATCGACATAGGTGCCACGGTGAACGTCATCAGTGAAGCTGTCTTCAAGTAACTGCCCGCAAAACCAAAACCGAGCCCCGCCACAGTAGACATATACGCTTATGGCGCCAAGACACCCCTCAAATGCCTAGGACAATTCGAGGGCATGTGTCGATACAAGGGACATGAGAGAAGAATACCCATTCACGTACTGGCAACAGAAACAAGCAGTGGATGTGTGCTGAGCTTCAAAGCAGCGTCCGACATGGGACTCATCCACATTCTATACAACATCATGGTCCACAAGTACCTCGACCCCGTGGAAATAATCAGCAACCTGTATCCACGCATTTTCCGGGGCATTGGAAAGCTAAAGGACAGACCCATAAAACTGCATATAGATGAATCCATACGCCCTGTAGCCCAACACTACTGAGGGATCCCAATTGACATTCAAAGGAAAGTGGAGGATGAACTGCACAAACTGCTCGAGCAGGACATCATCTAGCCGGCCACCGGCCCTACCACGTGGGTATCCCCGATAGTACCAGTTCCAAAGAAAGGATCGGCAGCAATCAGGCTCTGTGTGGACATAAGGAGCCTGAACCAAGCCATACAGCGGGACAGACACTTGGCCCCACGCATCACCGACATGATCCATCTCCTGAACGGGGCCAAAGTGTTCTCAAAAATTGACTTACAGAAAGGCTATCACCAACTGGTGTTGAGCCCCGAAAGCAGAAATATCACCACTTTTGTTACCCATTTAGGCCTATTTCGCTACAAAAGGCTAAACTTCGGGGTGTCCTCAGCCACGGAAATATTTCAGGCTGAGGCGCATAACGTTATCAAGCATATACCAAATTGCCTTAACTACAGCGACGACATCCTGGTCTTTGGCACTTATGTCAATAAACACGATGAAGCTCTAATAAAAGTGTGCAAGGCTCTGGAAGAAGCAAACCTTACCCTGAATCGCGACAAATGTGAATTCCGTAAGAGCACGCTGAAATTCTTTGGACACATATTTCGGAGTCAGGCATGTCTCCGGACCCCGACAAAGTGGCTGCACTGAATGACACTGCACCACCGGCCAATGTCTCGCAACTGCGCTCTTTTCTCTGGCTCATGAGCTACTGCACACACTACATCAAGGACTTTGCGACAGTAAGCAAGCCTCTGAGACTGCTAAACAAGCAAGACGCCACCTTCCAATGGACATACGAGTGCCAAAAAGCATTCCAAGCCATCAGGGAAAGAGTCGCCAAGGCCGAGAACATGTCCTATTATGACCTGAGTCGTCAGACGAAGCTGACAGTGGATGCCAGCGCGGTAGGGCTTGGTACCATACTGGCTCAAGTGGACCCAAGTGACCCCTCGCGAACACGCATTGTTGCATATGCCAGCCAGAGTCTCTCAGCCACAGAATAGGCCTACTCCCAGGCAGAGAAGGAAGGCCTCGCCATGTTCTTGGCTTGCAAACATTTCTATCTCTTCTTATTCAGCAAACCATTCCGAGTAGTCACAGACCACAAAGCGCTACTGTTCCTGAATGGGAACCCTCAGGCAGAAATGCTACCTTGGATAGCCCGCTGGGGGTAAAAGGGGATAACCCTGCAGATTTCTTGTCCAGAAGACCCCGGCAGGGGTGTATACCAGAACCCTCAGTGGCAGACAGGTATATTCGATACCTTATACACCAATCCACCCCAGCTTGTCAAATCATTTGCGAGGGTCTTCAGTCGGGCATGTGGACAAGGGCTCATGAGAGGGGAAGAGCAGCCGGAGACCCGGTACACTCCAAGGTAGAACGGCTCGTACAGGTAAAGGACGAATTGGCGCTGTTAGACGATCACCTGCTAATTAAGAACTGCAAACTGGTAATTCCACCAGCTTTACTGAAAGGGGCCCCTAGGGGTCCCTGACGTCTATGGAAACAAGGCGAGTCACCACACACGAAAGATACGCCAGACACGAGGTTGTATTCCCAAAGCTAGGGTTTATTGCAAAGCACAAGTCTCAGTTGGCCAACTCGGTCTCACGCCCCGCGACGTGTATCTATAGACATCGAGGGACGCAAAAGAGTGAATTACGTACATCAGTTACATATATACAAAATGCATATCAAACAATCAGCTATGACATGTTTAACACCTCCCTTTATTGGGTTTCTTTGAACTTGGTGTGATGATGGACACTTTCGACAACCATGACACCTTCAAACATCTATTCTAGTAACAATTTGCAATTTGTGAGTGCGGAGGCATCTTTCAGTTGTTGAACAGAACACAGTGCTTCTGTTCCTGGAAGCGAGCAACATACGGGGGGAGAGTTGCATTCCAGGCCTTGCTATCTATGAGGTGCTATTCGTGTCCTGGGAGCCGACACGCTCTAAGGGGGCTCAGCAAAGGGGGGCCGTAAGAAGAGCATAATTCAAGCCTTTAGCTGCTGTATTATAACATATTCTACCATATTACGAGACTGGTTGGCAGCTGCGAAATGATTAAATGCCCTGCAGCTCTGCTTCAAGGCTACATTCGGGAGGGAGCCGGGCATTCTTCCTGGCGCTGCCTACGTTGTGTTTCAATGAACTCTTGTTATCCTCGCGGCCCTGCGGCCTTGTCCTTTTACGTGCAGACAACAATGTTTTACAGTCGAGCAGTTTAAGCAGAAAATGTATTGCGAAGCAATAAGAACAGAAAGCAATGAGCAATGGTTAGAAAACAAAATGGTGATTTTTGTTACATCAAAATGGCCGTTCATTGTCAAACTCGGAAACCTATATTCTGTCATATCGTGCATGAGACGGTTGGCCCACGGCCATCAAAATACGTTTGCGGTCACACAGTAGAGGTATCCATTTTTCTAGACTGACATTACAAGCCAGGGTCATCGAGCTGGTTCATGAGAGTCACAGGGGAATGGTGTTGACTAAACGCATGCTGCGCCAGAAAGTCTGGTTCCTCAATATGGATGCCATGGTGGACGAAACATTGAAAGCATGCCCCACCTGCAGCCTCATCACACCAAACAGCCACCCGGAACCCTTGAGGATGTCTGAACTCCCACAATGGGTATGGGAAGCGGTGGCGGCTGATTTCTTCGGGCCCATTGAAGGAGGGAAATACGTGCTGGCAGTCATGGACGAGTACTCCCGATATCCGGAGGCCCAACTCATATCCTCGACAGCCGCCCATCACATCATACCCGCCCTATCAGACATATTTCTCCCCGGATGCTATGCCTAAGCTCCACGGGTTAATGTGCAGTATTGTTGCAAAGACATCGAGGCAGATAGCAGTGCACCGCATCTATCCCTCAAAGGGCATGGCGTGAAGCTCCCGAGTACATGTGTATCACCACACCGGGTCACCTTGACGAATTTGAGCACCTGGGCAAGCATCACCAGCACTGTCATATGTAATATTTGCCAGAATGGCTACCTAGGAAAAGTCTCACGCTGCTACATACTGACATACTTTTAACCTTTAATTCCGAGTTTACAGAATAACATTGACCAAAGACTTCATGTGTTGGCTTTGTTACCCCTGTCAATGGGGAAAACATTGTACACGCACTGGCTGGTCAGAGATACATCTGAGTACCATCTTTTGGACATTGCATGAATCCCATCTTCCAGGACTTCCTGGAAAGGGAGCTAGACGTTTTGGAGGTTCAAGGACATATGCCGAAAGGATTTGTGGGCATTTTAGCCACTCCTTTAAAGCTTGGAAAGCCTCGCAAGCCACAGTTCTCTCTTCCACTTTGTCTGCAATGCCTTACCTCTGCTTCTCCCTGCCATGTCATGCTCCAATCCTCGTCTACAGTCTCATTCCCTGTCTCTCTTTTCCTCTTTTCCACTCATCTTTCTTTGTGTCCACTTTTCTCTGTAACTTTTCCTCTCCTCACTTTTTCTATATAGATATACATCTGTCCTCCTCTTCTCACTTTCATCTCTGTTCTCTCTCTCACTCCCTCACTGCCAATTTCTCTCTCACCCTCTCGTTATCATATAGGTCCTCCCTTCTCTAGGTGTCTCCCATCTCTCTTTCTTAGCACCCTATATCTGTCTCGAGAGGATAGCTCTGGGGCAATGCGCTCGTCTTGGAAGCAAGACGATGAGCAACACAGGTTCGATCCCTGCTATCACACACTTTCCCCACCTGGCTTTCTCTCTCCCCCCCTCTCTCTCGCTCTCTCCCGACTCTCTCTCAGCGTGCGCCTATCTGTGCCCTTCTAACCGGTCCTTGTATGTGCTTATTAAAGGCAATTGAGGATTGAGGATGGGTAAATAAAAGCTTGAATTGCTCACACTGCTACAGCCCCCCAACCCAGAAACTACACCCCGGGGCTGGGTCTTTGTTTCATTCTTAGTCATGCATACTGCAACTCCCTCTAGCAGTGTAAGAGGCACTCTCTGTTTGCCATGAACACACTGACTGACTACTGACTTACCCGGGAAGTGTAAGGGGCAGCTGCCAGGTATCTCAGATCAGATACAGGCACCACTGATCTGTGGATCTCATCCTTGTCCACCTTCAGGTAGGTGATAGATCTGGAGCAGGGGTCTGCGGCATGTGACTCGCCAGGTGTTTTGGGCTACAATCCCATGATCACTCACCATTGGCTATGCTGGTTAAGGCTGATGGGATTTGTAGTCCAAAGCTTCTGGCGAGCCAAAGGTTGCATATCCCTGATCTGGAGCAAAGATCGGGGCATGATGCCTTCATGGTCCTCCAAACCTCGGGTCAGGTCTCTTACTTTATCACAGCACATGGATCTTCAAATTTCCATGCAGAATTTTGTAATCCCCTACAGATTTAGTAAATTCGGTATATTTCGCACTGCGTCCATCTGCTTGTGGCGTGTCCTGCTCTGCCTGCCTCTTAAAGCCAAAAAAGCAACGGCAACTGGAATGACTGCGTGAACATAGGCTAGTAACCAAGTCCATTGTGTACTAAACCTCAGCTCTATGAGTCAGACTCCCCTCCCTTGGTCTAGCCCCCCAACACAAGAAAAGGACACATTGCTATATACCCACAAGGCGACAGTACTAGATGTGAGCTGTAAGTAATACTGTTTCAGGGCTATGATTTGACTGTAGTGCTAATGGATTGTCGATTGTGTCAATGTGGAAGGCTGATGTGTTGGAGATGGTATTCTGCAGGCATCTGGACGTGGTGTAGGATATCACAGGTTTGTTTCTCTGTAAGTTCTCTACTTTACCTCTGAACTATGCTGTAACTGACAGATACACACATGTTTTTTGTGTGCCTCTGACTACTGTGTGCTGTCCACAGAGGAACACCAGCACTACAACACTGATTGCCTTGACTTACTCTCCTGAGCACCAGCAGGTCACATTACCAATAAGCCACCTCCATGGCTCATATTCTGCTGTCTGAATAAACCCCTTCCTCCACACCACCGTGCATGGGAGCCAACCACCATCGCTACCTGTGGGATCCTGAAGAAGCTAAACAGTTTCCCGACGGTCAGGCAGAGTTGAGATGTCATGGGCCCCACCACCTCAATCACGCGAGGCAGGTCTGTGTAGTTGCAGAGAACATCCACTCTGGTGCTGTTTGCACTGGTGAGAAACAACATGGTGGGCTGCATGGCCACTAGTGGCTCAAAGCAGGTGTCTTAGATTTCGTAGCCCAGTTTTATCCCGGGAAGAAGAGAGGTTGAGTTGTTGATCTCATCGATGGCAAACCTCATTGCAAGACGAACACAAATCCAACGTCAAAATATCTGTGGGATAAAAACACACATTAATATATGAAATAGTGCTGCAAATAGTGGAAGAGAGAGAGGAATCTCTGGTGCACCATCCATGAACCCTACACCATCCATGAACACTACAAGATTAAAGTACCGACATCGTCGGAAGAGAGGGAACAACCGAATGATTAGCCGGAGCTCCTATGCAGTTCTTACAGACATCGCACAGTAGACTCAGCATTCACGGCAGGGAGAGCGGGGGCAGCAATAGACCACAAGAACTGTACTTCCCTTAATTGGAACCGAGCTGCAGTCCTCTTTCACAAACTTGAACACTTTGCAAAGTGGGCCCCCATTATTGCAGTACGGTAGCCCTGCATGGAGAAAAAGAGGCTGGGCTTAATCCACTCTTTAAAGATTTCTGTAATGCTGATCCCTCCCGGACGGGGAAGACAGGGCCAGATCGGCCACAGCCAGATGCCAACCCAGACAAAGGGAAAGGGGATAAAAGTACCCCCAAGAAGTTGTGGGTTGTTTGGGTGTGGTCAGAAGAGAAGGAGGTGGCAGACCAAGAGACCAGTAGGAGGAAGGACAGAGGAGTGGTGTGTGGAGATGATTTTTGGGGTGGTGAGGTATTGAGTGCAAGTGGTACTATGTTGCAGGTGTTCGTGAAAGGCTAGCAAGTGCAAATAGTAGAGGGAGTGTAAGGAACGAATGTGTAGTGAATGTGAGAGTGAAAGTGGGCATCTGAGAAGAGGATCAGGAGGGTAGCTCAGGAACGCGATCACCTTGGAAGCAAGACTATGGGTATTAAGTGCGTTTTAAATAACCAATTATAATTATAAAATTATAAAGATGGGGTGCAGTGGCAGTAGTTGTGTGGATGAAGGAGTGGTAACATCGAAGAATGGAGGCAGTGCTAGAAGGAGTGAGAGACATCTGAGGAACGGACAGAGGCATAGCCAGGATTGTCTAACTAGTGGGGCCTGAAGCTAATGTAGTTGGGGCCACCACAGTGATATTAAGATCTGCAAATGCCCACACAGTGCTCATGAGTGGGCATTTACAGATTCTTGGTGGGCCTTTCCCGCTTAGGCCCTACCCTGTCTATACCTCTGGAAACGGAGGAGAGACACAGGACGTAGAATAAAGGAAGGTGGGAGGAATTAGGAGTAGGAGAATAGAGAGAGGGAGAGGAACAACAGGGTGCAAGAGGAAGGCACAGTGTCTGAAGGCACAGTAGCCTCTAACCAACAAATAGTCTAGGATGAGTCTAGATCAAAGGTAGTGTAGATAGAAAAGGCAATTGACTTTAGTTGATCCCAACCAGCTACATTTGGCCTTAGAGAGTAGGGGTCAATCATCTATATATTCTAAGCTGGGGAGTAGGGGTGTCTGGGCTAGGGAGGATTCATGCTTTCCAGATGAGAGTGATGAGAGAGTGAGGGATGAAGCTAGGGCCCTGAGATACCAACCCATTTAAAAATAAACTTGAACTGTCACCATCTGTGACATTGGACACACTGTTAATATACTCATGTCTTTAAATTGGGAGAAAGGTGTGATTTTACAAACTTTATATGCAGGGATTGTCACATTTGTACTTCAGTGGGATTTTCATTCTGGGAGTGTCTAGATTGGACATAAACCAGGATCTTTCAAACTGTAAATTTCATAAAAAGCTGGGTTCTTAAATCCAAAATTGGTCATAGCTGACATGTTGACCTGAGTCATTACCAACGTCATCCTACGTGGTAAGTTTCTAAAACCTATCTGGAAGCGGAATTGGTTTTAAGTGAATAACTAAGCATAGGTGTTATATATGTATAGAGTAACAGAGAGAAATACTTAACATCAGGTGGGGCAACTAAGCCCTCCCTTCAAAATGGCTACTATGAACATCACTAAAGGTACGACGTCCCATGGGCTACACAAATATAGGACCCCCAACTATGTGGTCCTCTACAATTGGTTGGCTACAAACCCCCATCAATAACTTTCCACCTACGTGAGCAGCACGCAGACCGAACAACCAGGTGCAGGTGAGCTTGTCTTGATACCAGCTTCCCACCAATTAAAAATACACTCCATCATCACCTCAATGGTTCAGTGTCAATTAGTGTTTTGAAGTTGGCCTTGAGTCTGTACTGTTCTCTGGGACTTTTAACGAGTATGAGTACTGTCTGGCTTCCGTGCGTAGGTGTGATCTTCTCATTCGTCCAACTTTCTTCCATCACGTAACTGGACACCACGATTTGAGCCTTTTCGTATATTTGATTTTATTCTCCAATAGTCCTCTGATGTCTTTTGTTTTCACTTGACCTTTTTGAACAGGAGCTTCTGTTCTTTCACGTTAATTGTATCCAATGTCGGTGAATTCTAGTTCTGATAAGACCATAGCTTTCTTGGCGCAGCCAACTCCTTAGCAGAAATATATTCTGTTTAATTCAGTTTGCTTTTGTAACTGCGACACTGACCTGAGGCCTTCCTTGTTGCTCAAGACTGCTATATACGTAGTGGAAACATTCATTCTTATTTAATCCATATGTATCTATGAGGTAAATATATATATATTGGCGCTTGCCGCGATCTATTCACTATAAGCATTTAGCTAGCTTCATGATTGCTTTGCTGCTTGCGTTTCATTGCATCTGTACATGTTTAAACTAAGTATCTTCATCATGCTTATGGCATAGGTTTCTTCCTCTTGGTCCCAAGATGTCACTTATCCTTGATACTTCTTTGATCTTCATAAATCGTCTGACTCTCTGGTCTGGTTATCTCCTATAAGGAATCGATTCAGTTTTGTATGACGTCACCATTCATCCCGGTCATTCAGTTTTTTTGCCTCATTAGAAATCGCGTTCAAATGGCCATCATATTTTCTTGGATGTAGGTATGGTTTCCTCAATGGGTACTTTACTTCCAATATTCTCTTAGGTAGAGGTATTCTTATGGGTACTGCACAGAGTTGTTGCTTTCTTCTTGCTTTCTTATTGATGTAGTATACATCACATACTTTGGTTCATACTTCTCAGGAAATGTAGGAAGGGCAGGGCAGGTGAAGTGGGGGTACTTGGCTCCTCCTCTACAGTACAATTGGTAATATGGCAAAATTGTGCAAATGGAATATGCTAAGATTTTGAAATCTGGGCTTATGTTTGGATTGTCAAACTGGACGTATCCTGGAATTGTGAAACTCTTAACACGTTGCAGTTGTACAAACTGGAACATTATTGTTTTTTTTAAATCAGACAAGATGTACAAACTGCTTATGAATTTGCAATTGCCCAGAAATGTGATTGTGAAACAGCAAACATTATTCACCATGAACAAGTGTCCAAAATAAAGAATCACTAATTTGCACTGAGAAAATGTGAGCGATTTACACAGCAATATGAAAAGTTAGCAAACAGCAAACAAGGATCCACAGTCTTCATGTTCCACAAATTGGTAACTATTTTCATTTTGATTTATGAGAATTTTATTTATTTATTTATATACACGAGAAACAATGCTATTTTTAACACAAATGAACAAACAGTTGATAAGAAATACGATTTGATGGGAAGCAGTGAACTTCTTATAATGGGTTTGAAGGACATTCTGACCAGGTTGTGGAGGGGAGTAAATGGAACAGTCACCGGGGATAATACATAAGCGGACATACCTAGATTAAGGACAATGAACATTGGACATTTCTAAGTGCAGGTAGGTGGTACAGACAGCTGTGCTCGGTATGTGACCATGATGGGTGAAGCGCTAGAGTGCAGGCAGGGTATGTGAGGGACAGAGGCAGGTTAGAGGTGAGGGACATTTTTTTAGCTAGCAGGCAGATGAAAGGTAGGTTAGCAAATCTTCACGAAATATGGTATTAACATGAAAAAGTTCCCACCACCAACAGCTGGAGCCAATGAGATTAAACATATTTAAACAGTTTTAGAATGCTACAAAAGCACTCTCTGCATAAGTCTGTATGCTAGTGTTTGACTGATGCAAAACAAGCCAGGCAGACACATTTACAGGGCAAAGATTGCACTGTCACAGCAACATGAAGAGGTAGTATACGGGTGCTGACAAGCAGGTCATGTATGACCTAATAGAAGAACTGGATTCCAGTATAAAGGATGGGACACAGAGTGCAGTCAGTCACTTCCAGCACGTGCAGATGTTGTATACGCCACACCTTCCGGCTTCAATCTGTGTCCAAGCCACAGTGGTCATGGAATGTGGAGTCTCACAGCGTGCATGACAACACACATTAGATTCCTACAAAACAGCTGAATAGCAGCATGTCCTTAATACCGGAAGAGGAACCGATGCAGTGCAAACCGTGCTCTGCCCACCAGAGCATACATGCCAACATGATCCATTCCATAGGCCAGTCTTGGTTTTAACTTTGCATTCTGAGACTTGTAGCCCTCGATTTCCCCATTAAAAACCTGCCACTACATGTCCCAAAATACAAAATTAAAACCAGTAGTGGACTAGTGCCTCCCAAATGGAATGGATAATGTTGGACTGTATGCCAGAGCCGCCGCGCAATTGAAGAGGAACTTAAAGGGGCTTAACTTCCTGAACGTGGATATTACAGCCCGTGGAAATCACACAATTATGACAAGAGAGGCATGGCAGTCTTGGAATACAAATTACTCGTACATGTTCCGGGATATTAGCATTCATGAAAGCCTTGAAAGCAGAGACATCAGAGTAGGATGGCTCCTACATGATTATGTATTTTACTGTGGAAGAGCTTACTTATTTATTTATTTTTTACTACACCTGTGCAAACATACGTCTGACAACCCCCCCCACACACCTTACATACAGTGCATAAGTCATTCAGTCCTGAATCCTCACTCCTTACCAGGATCCTACTACTGCAAGACAGCGCATGTGCAACAACAATACGCTATCCAGATCAGGGCATTGCTTTCACATTCTCAAGTCCACATTTCTATGGCTACTGAAGAGTGGAACGGCACTCTTGTATGACCCTGTGAGATTCTGCCAAATCCAAGGCATCCGCACTATGGTGCATTGACATCGAGACATGGAGGGGACCATGTACTGAGATGGTCGATGGTGATTCAGACCATGCTGTTTCCATCTTCCTCACTTTCAGCATGGGCACGATATGAACAGTGCAAGTGAGGGGGTCACTATATCGTCCCGCTCATGGGGCACCAGACCGGAACACTCCATAGACTGGGATCACCCGGCTAGGGAGCACGGCTGCAATCATGCAGCAGATCGGACTGCAGGAGGCCCCCTGCAGGGTCTGGATCACCAGGCCACACAGCAGTGCTGGGGCACCCTTCAGATGTCAGCCTCGGCTCTGTGTGCACACGGGCCGGGTACTGCAATACAGGCTGTGGTCACACGACAGACAAAACATCTAGGAAGACTCAGACACAGAGTTGCAGCTTACTGGGTCTCTGCTGCAGTGCTCGCACGTGCACTCAGAGGTCCCTCTTAAAGGGGCAACACGCCCCCAGTTAAATGGGTGACACACAGCACTCCTCCTTTATTATAACAAAACTAAACAACACAGTAACAACGGCCCGGCAACCAAGCCCACAACTTTGGTGCATTCCAATCGCACACCAGTGCTATCACACATGTACTCAACCACAGCAAACTTTGGTGCTTTCCAGTCTGAGCACCCACTTGAGACCCAGCAGCCCTTTTTCTGGATCAAAATATCCCTGGATCAAACTGTCCTCCCTGGGGAGTTATGCTCCGGCCTCCCTGTCTTCGCTGGTGGCACCCCTGGCCACTTGTATCGCTGCAGGAATGGAATAACACATGCTCGTCTTCGTCATCCTATGCATAGTCAAACTGCCTCCTCTACTCTGCCACCTGGATCGCTGCTGTTCTGGGCAGTTTCCTCCATGTGGCTTGTATCATTTCATCCCTTGAAACACTCCCTGCTACTGGCCCCACTGGGCCAGCAGGTGAAGGGACAGGGCAGACCCATACAAAATCATCTTCTTTCCTGCACCTCCTGCACGTATGTCCTTTGGCTGGGCACTCGTGTGTGCAGCATGACCCATCCACACTGAGGATATAACGTGGCGCCTGTCTCCTTTCGTGACCACTCCCCTTTTCTTAGTGGCCTACTTTGCCATTTGCCCATGACATACACCTCCTCCAATTTCACCCGTTGCATGGGGGCTTCCAGCTTGAGCTGCTGCCTGGAGATATCCATGGCCGAGGCACACACCTCTGCCAGCTCCTGGGCGCGACCCGGATCCAGGATTCACTCTAAACTCAGCCCTGGCTCCTGAGGACCTGCTTCCACAGCTTGGCAGAGCTACAGCCATAAATTATCTGAGACCTGACCTCATCATCCTCAAAGTTGCCCAGAGCGCAGGACAATGCAATGCCCTGAAGCTTGCCATGAAATGCATCTAAGATCTCCCCTTTTTCTTGTCTCGCGCATCTGATCCTGAACCGTTCATAATCCCGGTTGATCATGGCCATAAAGTACTCGTTCAGTGTGGCAATGGCTGCTGCATACGATTGGTCTCTGGGCCTCAAAGTCTTGAAAAGTTTCTGCACTGCTGGGGCCGCTGAATATAGCAGAGTTGGCCGTTTCGCCCTTTCCTGGATATTGACGGCCTTGGAATACAGCTCGAGGTTCTCCACCCAAGGCCGTCCATCGGGGTCCTAGACTGGCAGGTGCTCCTACCACATCAAAGACATACAGTGGCACATGCTGTCCATTCTGTCAATACGCCCCTTGAGCGACATCCTCCTCATCCCCCATGATGGGACGTTGCACAGTTCGTTGTCACAAGGGATGGGCACCTGATGTTCCACAGTTAGTTGCCACAAGGGCACACAAGCACTCCCTGGGGAGCCGCTACCCTTCTGGGGTCTTGGGTTTCTCCACCAGTGACCACTTCCTCTGGATGTTACTGCAACACCCTACTGCCCAGATCTAGTGCCGCAGTAATTGTGGCCTTCACCCCCTCGCGGTTGCTCTGACCAAGAGCACAGAGGAACACCTCCCCCCGTGGGGTGGTTAAGGGGCTGTCAGGGGCTGTCCTTGTGCACCTGCACCATGTACACCAACTGATGGATGCAGGGTCTCACGTGGTACCTGCTCCGTTTTCAGATAATGAGGGATACAGGCCGTCATGAGGCTACCGCACTGTATGCAGCAAACAAGGGATGCAGTCCCTCAGTCTCTTATGTCTTTCCTTCTGCTGGTATACCGCAAATGAGGGCTGCAGGCCCTCACGTGTCATACCCCCTTATTCTGGGGACGGCTGGTAGTGCCTGCCAAAGCTCCGGTATGGTGCACGTTCCTCTCGGGGATGGGTGCGCACACACGCAGCCTCACCTCACCCTGCCCACTTTCCTGATTGGATGGGCGGCGTGAGGACACGTGGCTGCTCTTGGCTCCTCTTCACCCGGAGGCGCTGGCGGCTGCCAACCACGCTGCAGCGCTCCTGCGGTTTTACCGCTGTGGGCTCGGTAGTCCTCCGGCCACGCACACTCTTTTCGCATCTGACGCTGCCTCACCTCATACACAGCCGACGCTACTTCTGCTTCTCACCTCGGGCACCGAGCAGCCCTCCGGCAGCCCGCACCTGAATAGGCAAGGGACCCATCCCATCCTCGTCGCCAATATAGCGTCCAGTTCACGGGGCACCGGAGCGGGCACACCATAAACCAGGATCACGTGGATAGGGAGCATGGCTGCGATCACGCAGCAGATCGGACCACAGTGGGCACCCAGCAGGGTCTGGATCACCAGGCCACACACCAGTGCTGGGGGCACCCAGCAGACGTCAATCTCGGCTCAGTGTGCACACGGGCATAGCTCTCAACTCACCTGCTTTTGGCGGGTGACACCCGCCAAAAGCATCCACACACCCGCCCACCCGCCAGCTCCTTGGTTTCACCCGCCTTCCCCCACCTCACGAGACTCAGTAGCACTGCGCATGCGTGCTGTTGGCTCTGGGCGCAGGCATCTCTGGCATGTTTAATCGGGCCGGGCAGCAATACAGGCCGTGGTCACACGGAAGACACAACATCAAGGAAGACTCAGACACAGAATTGCTACTTACTGGGTCTCTGCAGCAGTGCACTTAGATGCGCCTTTCATTTGCTCAAGTGATGACAAAGTCATGACTCGTATACTTAAAGGGGAAACACGGCCCCAGTTAAATAGGCGACACACAACAGGGGCCTCAAAGTGATGCTGTCGCTACAATTACTTCTAAGTAGGGAGGCAAGACATCGGAAGCAGACATGCATGCGTCTGGTGATTCACAGACATCATTTTAATCTGCATTCTTTACTGTAGATCCAGAAATAATGCCATGGGCCCAGCAAGACCAGTACTCGGTGATGATAGACCCCTATAAGAGCTCAACGTACATCCATATGCATAAAAAAGAACCTGTGTCTGTTGTAAGTGTGAAAAGGGACAGAGCCCCTTTAAGAGGGGAGCCCAGGACTATGGGAGGGAGCGGGAAGCGGGATGAACGGGAGGGGCAAAGGAAGCGGGAGATCAGTAAGAGTATGGAGGAATAAAGAGGAGGTTGTAGAGCACAATGGCTCCTGCGTGGTCATTTGGTGTGCGTGGAGCGGCCCCATGAAGGGGGGCTAACAACTGGCGACGAGGCAGATGCGACCCCATGCTCTGCAGCAGTAACGGAGGGCCTGAGAGCCTGCAGTGAAGAAGGGCCCGTGAGCCCAGCAACCAAGGTGGGCCTGTGAGCCCAGTGGAAGGGCTTGTGTGCCCTGCAGTAGCGGTGGGCCCGTGTGCCCTGCAGTAGCGGTGGGCCCGTGTGCCCTGAAGTGGGCCCGTGAGCCCAGTACCAGCGGTGGGCCTCCGTGCCCTGAAAGGGGCCCGTGCGCCCAGCAGCATCCGGGGGCCCGTGTGCCAGCAATGATCGAGGGCCCGTGCGCCCAGCAGCAGAGGAGGTGGAGGGCCTGTGCGCCCAGCAGCTTCCTGGGGCCCGTGTGCCCGCAGTGAAGAGGGCCTGTGCGCCCAGCAGGGTAGGGAACAGAGGGCCTGTGTGCCCAGGAACAACGGTAGGCCGGCGCGCCCAGCAGACAGAGGTGGGCCAGTGCACCCTGCAGCGGGCCTGTGCGCCCAGCGTCAACGGGCCTGTGTGCCCGGGAGCATCGGCGGGCCAGCGTGCCCGGCATTGACAGGTGGGCCAGTGCGTCCTACAGTGGCCCAGCACGCCCAGCACCAACGGTGGGCTAGCGCGCCCTGCAGCAGCGAGGAGGACTGCGTGCCTGCAGCGGGCCTGTGTGCCCAGATCCAGCGCCTGCAGTGGGCCCGTGTGCCCAGATCCAGCGCCTGCGGCGGCCCATGTGCCCCTAGGAGAACAGAAAGCGGCAGCGTAGAGGACTGCGTGCCTGCAGAGGACCCGTGTGCCCGAGGAAGAATCCAGCACCTGCGGCGAGCCTGTGTGCTCGAGGAAGAACAGACAGCCACGAGCGCCGGATGCCGTGTGAGCTGCCGAGGAACGTCGCGACCGACAGAGCAGGCAGCGGAAGGCGGTGCCAAGACCAAACACAAGTAAGGCAAACCCCGTGTCTCCCACAGTGACATTAAAGAAAGAATAATTAAGATAAAACAAATAAGGGAAACCCTGTGTCTCCCACAACGTGACAGGCAAAAAAAATAAATAAATAAATAAACCGAATCATTGAATAATAAAGGCCAAAACCCAGGGCCCAGCAGCATTAACCCTGTGTCTCCCATTTGCGTGACAGTCATAACAATACAGGAACATAGCCACGAAGATAAGACCCTGTGTCTCCCAGTTTGTGGAAAAAAAAAAAATGTTTTAAAAGTGGAAGGACGAAAAACTCACCAACACGTGCATGATTTCACGGCCCCCAGCCATATTCTAATACTTGGGAGAGACACATACTAATACGTGCGCACCACTCTAAGACACCAATACGTGGGAACACATGCGCACTGCCACGCTTTCCCACAAGACTCAAAGAAAACAAAAGGAAACAAAGGGCTAAGGACGACACTGCACAAAATAACGAGCCAATCCCTCAAGCTACTAGGCTCACAGGACTAAGCCTGTCACCACCAAAGCCCAGTAGGACATCAATAACCCACTGAGACTCAAATTAGGACCCTCACTCGAGTACCACTACCAGCCCAACTAACCACAGGGCCACCAGACACCTCGCCACGTGAGCGTGGGGCAAGGTCCTCGCCGCACAGTTGGCCCAATGCCCATGACATTACAGAGCAGGGCCCACACGGAAAGCGCCCTATCAAATAAACTTGGCAGGGCCAGTGCATCGAAGGGCAAACCCCACCACGAATTGGACCACCTCGCCAACCCCAAACTTGGCAGACAAGAAAGAGACTCACGGAAACGGCCAAAAGCCATCTGAACAGGCCCAAGGAGCCACCCTAAACCCAATACGAAAGTTAGGCAACCAAAGCCCACACAGAACCACAACAAGGACTATGCACGTGATGACAGTGCGTCGCAGGTCAGACACCACCACAAGGACACACACAGGAAACTAAAAGAAGACAGACATGGAAAGCTGCCCAAACTCATGCGTGCCAGCAGCAGAGAAGACCCGTACCAGACGGGACCGGCAACAGCGAAAGTAAAAGCAACGCCACCCATACAAACCAGAGGACCAAAACACAGCAACCTGCCGCCAAACACCGCACGCAAGTGCACTACGACTCCATACCCGAACTAAACACCGGCCACCATGACTGACCTAGCGCAAGCAGATGCCGACGCAAGCGCGCAAGCCCTAGCAGACTTGGGCCCCACGTCATATGCCACCGTCATGAGAAGGCCCAACCCATTCGCCTTGATCCCGCACCACGACCAAGGAACAAGATGGGAAGAATGGGTCGAAGAATTTGAGGACTTTCTAGGTGCAATTGGGAACAAAGACCCGCCAAACAAACTCAGCATATTTAGAAACTTGGTAGGAAAAGAGGTAAAGGACATCATCAAGACAATCCCAGCTACAGACAAAACCACGTACCAACGTCTCCTCGAGGCAGTCAACGACAAACTCATAGTAGGATCCAACAAAGACTACGAACGCCTTGCATTTAACCAACACAGGCAGCGTCCACACGAATCGATTGGAGAGTTCGTCATACGTCTCCAGCAGAAGATAGGAGACTGCGACTTCGCCAACTTCAATGATGAAGAAGCTATAAGACTAAGGATCATAGAAGGGTGCACCTCGTCAACATTCAGAAAACACCTTCTCATAAAGCCCCTACCCCTAGCGAAAATACTAAATCTGGCAAAAACCTACGAGAGAGTTGACGCACAGGCAACCACCATTGAGAGGCAAGTTGAACGCAACGCCATCGTGGCCCTCACGGAAAGGCAACCGCAACAGTCCAAGCCCACTCAACCCTGCAGACAGAAAAAACTCAGAAGACACCGGCAACAAACCCCAAGCAAAGAGCAATTCCACAGGCGGGGCTGGAAACACACACACGGACAACCATATTCAGCCTTGGGACGAACATGCTGGCGCTGTGGCCAGGAAGGTCACCTTCAAGCAAAATGCGGAACACAAGCACCCACAAGTGCTGCATATCGACCCATACCACCTGCCCAGGAAAGATACCCGAACTTACCGATGGCACTGTCAGAGACCAGGAAAAACACAGAGACCGTGAACACCAGCCCTTCTAGACATCACGGGCATGCACACCCCCTCCACCCTAGGTTGACCCACCCAAAAGAGGACGGACCAGCACTTGACACACGAACCTCACCCGTCCTGCGAGAGAACTATGAGTCTCGCAACCACCCAGTACCCTTCGAGATATCGTACGGGGGAGGGAATGCGGAAGCCACAGGAAACGTTGGTACAAGGCAACTGTACCAGACACGGGCAACCCCTAGACAAACTCCAGGACCATGCCGGCCAATGGAGGACCGCACAGACAATACAGCCAAAAGGTCCATCACGACGCGACCCAACCCAAGGAGGCCGCAGAGTGTCTGACGCCAGACGCATGATACCGAGTCCGCCATAGAGCACAGCCGTCTCAGCCACCGGACAGCACTACAGCATGCACTCATCAGCATTCACTATAGGTCATTCGGAGTAACCCACAAGAAGGACCACGTACCGGAGCAAGATGCGGGAGAAGAAAACAAAGCCAGAGGACAGACGAACCGCGCAGACCCCATCCTAGCGACAAGGGACAGAGAGCAGGTGACAACTATGACAGAGAACTACGGCAAAATGACGCCAAAGGACTCCCTCCTCCACGAGCTATACTTTGAAGAGCAGGAACCAATGAAAGGAGAAGCGATCGAGAGGAAGGAAAAGGAGAGAGCAAAGACTTATGAAGCACTGCAACGAGAGAGCGTGGAAGAGACCCACGAGCAACCAGGCAGGCCCCACCGAGCCACAAAGAGACCCCAACGTCTCATCGAGCAAATGTGACCCCGGAAGTCTCATGTTAAGCAAGGGGGAGGTGTTGTAAGTGGGAAAAGGGACAGAGCCCCTTTAAGAGGGGAGCCCAGGACTATGGGAGAGAGCGGGAAGCGGGAGGAAAGGGAGGGGCAAGGGAAGCGGGAGATCAGTAAGAGTATGGAGGAATAAAGAGGAGGTTGTAGAGCACAATGGCTCCTGCGTGGTCATTTGGTGTGCGTGGAGCGGCCCCATGAAGGGGGGCTAACAGTGTCAACCATGACTTCTGAATCTCATGCATGCAACTAAATGTAATTATAACAACAGTCGGATACGCTCTCTGCCAATGCCTCTATGCCGAGCCCTTTCATTGGCCACAGTCCTGATTCATCTACCAATTTCATAGGCTGTCCATGACTCCTCGAACTGGAACCGTCCCTCTTGTGATTTGGGGCACTTAACCATGTTTGTGTGTCAGCCAAGTGAGGTTGTCACCTGTATAACACTATCCCAGCGCTGGCGCAAGGTGCGCTCAGAGGGTGTGGCCCCACAAGGAAGCACCCATGAAAAAAAAACAGATGCACTGAGGAAAGGCATATAGATGTTGCTCCTTTTTCAGTGAGCATGAGCATATTGGACAGTACAGGGTATGGGGACATGGGTTTAAAAACGGGCAGGCGGGCATGGGTCGTGCACCCTATTTACATAAAACAAAATGAAGCAAGTACAAAAGCGAAAGCGAATAAAACAATACACCGATCCTGGAGCAACAATGCAAAGCCACGCAGAGGTAAATGCAGCGATCGAAAGACAAGGACCTTTTTTTGAAAGGTCAATGTGGTTATTATTATTTATTTGTGATCCTGGTATGCATACCAACAAGCACTGCTAAAACTGGTGCAAAAGTAGGTATGAACCATTGCCACCAGGTGTTTGCACGTGTTTTAACTCCCCATATCAGTCATGCCACGAATTGCCAGAATCTCGTTTGTTTTCAGTACATTAAATCAAAGTGCATGGTCAGATTCCTAAATGTCCAAGAGGGGTATTTGACTAAGTAATCCTCTGTTTTTTTTTTGTTGTCCATTTCCAAAATGGAATTACTTGACTATAAAGCTTGGTGTTTAACACAAATGCGTTGTTTTCGAGCCAGTCAAATGCTTTTATAATCAGGACTGGAAAAATTATCCCCAGTGTGGTCTCAGCAGTTACAAAAATTGCATCTCTTGGTACAATTGTGGGTTTCTTATTCAAGGTAATCGGTCGCTTACCTGTCACATGAAACTGGTGTGGGCTGGGAACGCTCTGCCAAGTCCCCCGCGGTGCTGGTTCCAAAATTGAAAACCCCCCAAGGAGGTACCGGCCGTCAGCCTGGAACTGGTGCGGGTGGCAGATGTTCCCTTCGGCCAGTGGACCACGACAGATCAAGCACAGGATGCAGGCCATCGCCATCACATCCTCGCTTATCGCGTCCATCATCAACACAATGCTGGGTACTGCCTCGGGGTCACTCCAGAACACCACAAGGACACTTCTGGACACTGCCAGTGCACTGCCAGTGAACCTCAGGACCGGTCAATGGCACTGACAGGGCACCACCAAGATATCTCTGGATCCTGGCATGCACCAACTCGACACCTATGGATGCCACCGGGATGCTGCCAGTGTCGCTCTAGATGGGTCGAGTACCCTGCCAGGGCACCTCAAATTCACACCAGAAAACCATCAAGACTGGTCTGGGCACCACCCGGCAACCAGGAGACCTCTAGGCCACCAACACCCCATATGTGGATTACATAGGACCGCCAGTATTGCTCTGGATACCGACACCCCCAGGGCCCGTCTGGGTCACTCCGTCAAATACCCAAAGTCTCACTGCATAGCCGTAAAACAACTCTAGATTGTTCTATCAAATGTAGGCGCATCTCTGTGCAAGTACCTACAAAGACCGAAATGCAGCCCCTTTAGGGAAAAATAATTCTCGTTCTGGTGAATTTCACCAAATTAAGGAAATACACACAGGTCATTTGTTTTGCAAAGTTCATTGAAGGTACAGAAAGTGCTTGTCGCACTACACTTCTCCACTAAGCGAAATGGAAATGGGGCTTCTCTGTACTTAGTGTCATTTAATGCAAAGTGAGGCGAACGCCTCCAGCATTTTACTGCATTCTGCTGACAACAGAGCTTCGGTTTCTGTGTTTCACATGCATAAAACAACAGGAAGCCAAATGCTTCCATAGATTGGGCCTCATTAAGAGTGAGGCGATAGAGCAAAAAAGTGGCAGTAATACCGTTGTCACCACATTTTTGGTGGTAACTAAATCACCGACACTTTTAATCCACTACCTCCGAAAATCAGTGGATGTATAGCGTGTTATTACAGCTTGAGGTAAATCTGCCAAAAATCACTATCGAGTCCCACTCCAAAAATTGGGATTTATATCAGCATACCACGACTCGCAATCCCGTGGTAATTCTGGTAAATTGGCCAATTTACCGCCAATATATTGCCAAACTCACAATCAGGCCCATTGGGCTGTCTTTCAAATATGACTTCCAGTATTGGAGCCTGAGAAGTACTTTTCCCACATTCTGGTGCTATTTTTGTTTTGCTGGATTGTCTCCTGGAGTACCTCCCGCCAGACTTTATGGGCAGAATGGGAATGTACAAATCCATTTGCTCCATTGTCTAGTCAGTTGCATGGCTTTTGATGTCCAAAAAAGGATTGATAGAGCAAATACCAACTTAACTCCATTGGAAAGTTCTGGTCATTGGCACACAACTCTCAGCATGCCCTTACTGGTCACCACCTGGGGGTGCTTGGTTAACTTCCCCTGTAGCTTTGCCCCACCTTCCTCTTTAATTTGTCTATTGAAGTGGGTACCCCAGTGAACTCCCAATCCCAGGGCCAACAACCATACAACCCACCACCCGCCAAACTTCCAGAGCTGCCCCTCTGCCCTCTTTAAACCAATCTTTTCCCTCAGCCTTCCCTCCCTCCCCCCAATACGTGACAATCTTCCTCGTATTACTCAAGTCAAGGGACCTATTTTTAATGATAACTACACAATATCGCTCATGTCGATGTATATTAGTACCGTCTACTAGATGGATGTCTATAAGTGCACCCCGTACGGTCTACCAGGCGGATGTCCATAAGTACACCCCGTATGGTCTACCAGGCGGATGTCCATAAATGCACCCCGGAAGTACCGTCTACCAGGCGGATGTCTATAAGTACACCCAGTAACGTCGACCAGTCAGATGTCTATAAGTACACCTAGTAGCAACTACCAGGCGGTTCTCTATAAGTGCACCCCGTACTGTCTACCAGGTGGATGTCTATAAGTACACCCTGTACCGTCTACTAGACGGATGTCCATAAATACACCCGGTACCGTCTACCAAGCGGATGCCTATAAGTTCTCCCCACACCGTCTACCAGGCGGATGTTTATAAGTACACCCCGTACTGTCTACCAGGTGGATGTCTACAAGTTCACCCAGTAACATCGACCAGGTGGATGTCTATAAGTACACCTAGTAGCGTCCAAAAGACAGATTCCTATAAGTATACCCAGTAGCTTATAGCTGTGCCTGCTGATCAGATAGCACCGCAAGTAGATTGCTCGCTTTTTGACATCCGTGCGGAGCCTGCCGACATAGGTTCAAATCCCAGCACAGTCAAATTCAGCATTTCATCCTTCTGAGGTCGATAAATGAGCACCACACACCGTGGGTAATAATAAGCAGCGCTTAGGTGCCTGGGGGTTCGCAGCCCTATATGAATGCAAAATTATTATTATTATTAGTAGCGTTGAACAGGCAGATGCCTATATGTACACCCAGTAGCGTCAACCAGGCAGATGCCTATAAGTACACTTAGTAGCGTCTAACTGGTGGATGCCTATAAGTACACCCAGTAGCTTTGAACAGGCGGGTGCTTATAAGTACACCCAGTAGCGTCAAACAGGCAGATGTCTATAAGTACACCCAGTAACATCGACCAGGCAGATGCCTATAATTACACCCAGTAGCATCGAAAAGGCGGATGCCTATAAGTACACCCTGTTGAATCAGTAGGCCCTTTAAGCAAGGTAACACTATTATGGTATGGATGGGGATGCAGATATTACTCTTACATCAATAATAAGACAGACTCAGGAAGTTGGCAAACTTTAGTTGTTTTATTAACAATTATCTAAAACAGGGAGGTTACAACGGACATCAACAAACGTTCGCTCAAATCACTCAAAACATTTAGTAAAAAACAGCACTTATATAGCAAAAACTCATCATCATTGATGTCATACTGTAGAGGAGGAGCCAAGTATCCCCACCTCAACCACTTTGCCCATATTGCCTATATGTTGGGAACCAGAGTGTGAGACACGTGCAGTACCATTGAGAATACCGATAACAAGGAGAATCATGTAAGCAAGGTTCCCATTGAGAAAACCGTATCTGCACACAAGAAAGTATGATGGCCATTTAAATGAGATTTCAGAAGAAGCAGAACGAATAAGTGGCAAAGACGAATGGTGACGTCACATAGAGTCGCAGAGTCTAGCTGATGTACATAGAGGACTCAGAGACGAGAGAATGAAGACATTCTATAAGGCATAAAGTAAGTGTCAAAGATAAGTTACATCTTGGGATGAAGATGAAGAAGCGTAGGCTACAGAACTGATGAAAATATCAAGCCATTTTACATGTGTACAGATGCAAAGAAATGCAAGCAAAGTATTCTTGAAGCTAGCTTTATAGTGAATAGATTGTGGCAAGCGCCAAAGTATATATATGTATATGGACAAGTAAAGGATGGATGTTTCCACTACGTATTGTAGCAGTGCTGGACTAAAGAAAGAAGACCTCATTTCCAGTGTGTCGCAGTTAAAAACAGATGAATTACAAAGTGAATCTCAGAAAGGCGAGGCTAGATGAGCCAAGGAAGCCAAGGTCTTATCAGAATGAATGGGACCTGGTCAGCAGCATTTTCTCAACAAAATTGTGTCCCCCTGCCCCGCGTGCCTCCTTGCTTCCCCAGCCCTTCAACACTTCCTGTATCCCTGTTCCCACCTCCCGAGCCCACCCACACCCTGTGATTGGTGCTAATGATGGTCTCAACCAACCTCATAAGGGCAGCCGCCTGCCCGGCAGCCACTGCGGCTAAGGGCCCCGAGGCAAAGGGCGGCTCCTACATTGGCGGCTCCAAGTTGTGTCTGCAGGTGTCCGCAGGGGAAGCCAGTAAAGCCAGAAGCAAACAGACACCAACAAAACCTGTAAGTGTGGCATGTGTGGGGTGTAGAGCAATTACTCTACTCCAGATAGCCCCCGCCACTCTACCTTACCCTCCCATGATGTAAACTGCCAAAAACGTACACCATGCACACCTAGAGAGATCGGACCACCAACATAATTCTACTCAAGGCTGGACTGTAAACTGTCCTGCATAACATACAAACATACTTGCCAATGTCAATTTGTACCACTCCCAAAAACAATGGTGCAAATTAGCCAGCCTCACATTGGGACAGGTGTAACAATATTAGCACGCGCAACACTTAGATGAAACTGAGATTGTAACCAAGTGCCACTCTCAGACGGAATCATGATCACTAGCCTGCCTCACATCTTCATAGAATACTGAAGATCAGCAAACACCACACTTTGATGGAATTGTGAATGTCTGCAGGTGCTACACTTAGATTGAACTACGATTGGTTGCACTTCCATCACTTAGATAGAACTATAAATGATTGCTTGTGCAGCATCTAGATGGAATTGTGAATAAAGGCATGTACCTCATCCGGATATAATTGTGAGCGACTGCATTTACAGTACCTGGATGGAATTGTGAATAATGGCATGTCCCACCCTTAGACGGAATTGCAAATGATAGCATATCCCTCTCTGAATTTAGAAGGTATTCCCAACATCAATGAGTGTGCCTAATAGCGCCACTATGTTAAAGTTAAATTTGGAAAGTGTGCCTAATAGCGTCATTGTATTAAAGTTGAATTTAGAAAGTGTGCCTAATAGGGTGACAAGGTCAGAGTCGTACCAAGAGTTGCACTTGGCTTTGGGCTTCAAGTGGATCCTCTTGACCGGGGCAAGAGCATCAAGAGTATCAGACATAGCATAGTGGAGCTTGAAAAGGGCAGTGTCAGAATGAGAGTCAGCAAGAGGTGGAGGAGGGGGATTGAAAGTGGCAGTGAAAGCCTCAACTGACACACGCTTCATGGGCCGGATGACCGAGAAGGTAGGTGACAGTGCTGGAGCTGGCTTGCCTTGCGCTGTAGAGTGTGAGAGATGGGAGGAAAGGAGAAAGTGATCGCTCCAGGAGAGAGGAGCGGTGAGAGGGATAGAGAGGGGGAGGTCCGAGGTGTGTCCTGCAGAATGAGGCAATGCAGAGGGAAGAAGAGAGAGAGAGTGAGAGTCACAGAGGTCACACAAGAGTCCTGGGGAGGGACAGGAAGCAGCCAGGTGGATGTTGTGGGATGTTTTTACACCACTTGTCCAGGCCCTGCAACATTCCTGTGCATTGCTTGCATTAGAAACATCAGAAATGGCCGCTGGAAAGCATGCTGCTCGCTAAAAATCACCCAGAAGTGCGCAGGAAAAATCTGAAAAATAGGGTGCCATCCACTTTTGCCTACGTCAGTGGTAACACAGGAGACCACTGCCAAAACCCATCATTTGGCTACCCACAGAGCAAAATGATTGCAAAAGAAACACAGAGCTGTGTGGAAATCCATTTTTCTTGGTTGCCAAATTTGCAAAAATCATGGCTCACAAACCGCCCAAAAGATTCAACCTCCTTGTTGGGTGTTGAACATCATTCTACTTCAAGAATCCACATAAATATAATGTCAGCAGAAGCATATGTTATCAGAACAAAATCCACTTTTGAAGATGGTTGCTAAAAAGAAATATGTCAAAAATGGGTGCAATACAGTTACTCGCCTCTGTCAGATGCTGACGATCTCTAAATCTGACAGGTGAAACTTGTGTCTCAAAAGCTAAATATGCCAAAGAAGGGACTTCCATCAAATGCAATGTAGGGTGCCACACATTGATTTTCATGTTGAAAAAGATTGGAATTGAAGATATGTTCGCTTATTTTAAATTTGTAACTGTAATTTTTCACAAGGAACAATGTCACAATTGACCATAAGGTAACCTGATTCAGCTAAAACTTCCAAGAGGTTTCCCACACCGAGCTTCAAACACATTCCACACCTTCTCCCTAAACAAAGGCATCTTTTCCCCTGTGCTCTGCTGAGTATCTGACAGGCAAGTGTGAAAGGAAACGGGAGGAGCACTCTGGCATGTTGCTCTGAGTGAAGACAAAGGACTCCCTTGAGCTGAATGAAAATGCTTATTCGGGCCTGACTGACACCAACTGCCCAGGAAGACAAGCCGATGTGACTCTCGGACTCAGCCAAGCCTTGGAGGCGGACCAGACTGAAGATGTGGATTTGAAACTGAAGTAACTGTATGTTTTAGAAAAAGACTTATAGCAAATTGTACTGAACTGATAAACATATGGAATGTATAGGATTTTAAAATGAAAAATTCGCTCACAGTTTAAAACTGATCTGGAATCTGTGCGACATTCAGATACTGAACCACGAAAAAGTTCCTATTCTAGCAATTGTGATTAGGTCAGGAACATGAACATTTACAGGAATATGCCCAGATGGTATGTGCATGCATGTGTAAAAATTGGTACAGAACTGACACTGAGTAACCGCCCAAAAGCATGAAAAAGTGTCATTTGTGAACCAAAACTCACAGGAGAATGAGGCTTGGAGAGAAACGTACCTTAGTCAATCTATCATATAAATACGTATTATGAACAAGTTGTGCATATTGGAAATGTGTTTTTTGGGAAAAATAGATTTTCTGGGTAAGAACAAAGGGGAGGGATTTTTTCTGGACCCTTAACACAGTGTCACTCTGACACATGATGACACATCATGACACACTGTTCCCATCTCAAATCAGGAGAGGGGGAATTCTCTGACCTATTAGATTCTTAGAGGGTTGTGCATAGTATAATCAGCCTTCCCACCCCTTTGGAATATGGATCAATAGGGACTGTTGAGGACCTAGAAACACACACACATTCACCCATCACTGATCTACCCGCGAAGCGCTCTGCAGGAAGAACCAATCTCCAGACTCCAGAACCAGACTCCAGAACCAGACTCCAGAACCCTGAAGCAGAGGCCCAACTGTCAGGAATGGCACTATGTCAAGAGTGGCACAGGGTACCCAAGTAGGGTTTGGGTGGCTGTGCTAAGGTAAGGTAGCAGACAAGCACACACAGCAGGAAGTTCAACAAGAAAGAAGAGTAGGAAACAGTAGCTGTGAGCCAAAAGGGGCAAAAGATACAAAGGTACAAACAAACTGTATTCCCTCTTGGGGTGTATGCTGAAATGGGAAAGAGTGTTCCACGAACCTTAGGAAACTCCAGCCTTCTGCACAGATTGCTATAACAGAGGCCCACACTGTATGCTCATGGCTGGGAACAACAGCAGTGGGTGTCTGTAACACTGAAAACGCCACAAATGAAGGGGCAGAGGTTGCCTGCCGGAAACCAACAGGCAAGCTCTGTACAAAGGGATTACATAAGACACATGAGAAGACAAGAACAGAAATATCCAGCGAAAAGGAAGTCAATGAGCAATCTAGCAGAAGGAAATGAAGGAAAGGCAGTTAGACTGAAATAGATAACCTAAGGTGGAGTACAGAGGACTCAAGGAAGAGAACAAGGAGCAGTAGTCAGGAAAACAGAAGGCTGCAAAGTAGGAAGCAGGTCTGCAGTCAAGAGTGGCACTAGGTGCAGGCAAACTGTATTGGACTGTGGAGGACGGTAGTAGGCTGAAAAGCAGGGAGTCCAGAAGAACAGGACAGAGAGAGATTAGTAGTAGGCGACAGACAGAGAGCCCAAAAGAATAGGGCCGCTAGGTAGGGAGCCCAGTGGAGCAGGGCTGTAGGCAGCAAAGAGGTGCAGGCTGCAAGGTAGGGCGACCAGGGAACAAGGGCTTGGAGACAGCAGAAGGTTGCAAGCTGCACGGTAGGGAGCCCAGAGGACAAGGGCTGTAGGCAGCCGGAGTGAGGCAGGCTGCAGGGTAGGGAGCCCAGAGGGGAAGGACGGTAGGCAGCCGGAGTGAGGCAGGCTGCAGGGCAGGGAGCCCAGAGGACAAGGATTGTAGGCAGCCGGAGTGAGGCAGGCTGCAAGGCGGGCAGCAGAGGACTAGAACTGAAAGCTGCCGGAGTGAAGCAGGCTGCAGAGCAGGGAGCCCAGAGGACAAGGACGGTAGGCAGCCGGAGTGAGGCAGGCTGCAGGGCAGGGAGCCCAGAGGACTAGGATTGTAGGCAGCCGGAGTGAGGCAGGCTGCAAGGCGGGCTGCAGAGGACTAGGACTGTAGGCAGCCGGAGTGAGGTAGGCTGCAGGGCAGGGAGTCCAGAAGACAAGGACTGTAGGCAGCCAGAGTGAGGCAGGCTGCAGAGCAAGGAGCCCAGAGGAGCAGGGCAGCAAGGAGTGAGCCCAGAGGAGCAGGGCCGCTGACTTTAGAGGGCTGCAGAGGACTGTAATAGGCTGCAAGGCAGGAAGCCCAGAGGACAAGGGCTGTAGGTAGAAGGCAGCGGAGCGTGATCGGCTGCAAGGCAGGGAGCCCAGAAAGGGCACTGGAACAAAACAGGATAATGCAGCAACAGGAACAGCATACAAAGTAAAAGGGTCAAGGCAAATAGGAGCGGGGAGACCTCAAGATGCAAGACACTGTGCTCCTGCAGGCAGCTGCTTATATACAGCCCTGCCCTGTTCTGAGGCAGGCTAATTGACAGCACCTGTAGCAGCACACCTGAAGACAATCTGCCTCCTCCCTCTCTGGTCCTGAGCAGGTGGAAGCAGCATTGGCTGCTAGGGCTTCTGGGGATTGTGGTCCCAATAACGATGAATGAGAATGGCCAGGAATTGACGACTGCAGCCAGGTGCATTATGGTAACTGTAGTTAATTGAATAAAATAAGAAAGAACCAAAGTTGAGCAAATGGGAATAAAAGACCAAGGTGTGAAAAGGAGCTGTTCAAGGAGTATTAGGAGGATAAATGAGTACCAAGTAGCCCATGATGGTTGCCAATGCTTGCGCCAGCGGCGCGGGCATGACACCAACCCAAAAAGCTGAACCCTTCTCAGTGAGCCTTTGGAAATCTAGCAAGCTGATTTTAACCCCTAAACTTCCACGGGGCCTAAACCATTCAACAGCCTGGCTGAGCTGTTTTGCTGCTTCTGGCCAGGAACCCTTGCTAGAACCCAAGATTCAGATCAGTCCAGCAGAGCTGTAACCCAGAACCAGTCAGATCCAGTCCAAGAGGCCATGCAGACCAGAGTGCCTTGCTGAGAGCAGAGTCCAGGTGCCCTGAATCCTGTCTGGTGGCGAGCGAAGTCCAGTCCAAACCTTTGACCAGATCCTTGATGGGCCCATTCCATTCCAAAGCCATAGTTGTAAGTATTTAGTGTAGAACTGTCCATAACCAACCTCTTAATATTAAATAACCCACTGCAACCCATTCCAACATATCCAGACTGTATTATTGAATCTCTTTTTGTCTATCCTAAATTCTTTTCTCATCCACATAATCCTTGATAATTGTAGTGATAATCATCTTGGCGCTAATATATATTTTCTGGAGAAAGGCAATCGTCTCAGGCAGATAGAAACCATCCGGAGGCGCCTCTGGATAGGTGGCTGTGCTGCCCGTGTAGTTTGCGGCTCCATAGACTCCCTAATGTTAAGAAATCTTCGTTCCAAATCTTCAACAGCGCATCTTTCCATTTGAAATCTTGACTCTTTTGAGAAAAATCGACCTTGACTTAAACCTTTGTAACTTTTGAACCGTACGTGCTAACATCCTCAGCTTTCAAAAACCCAAAACGACATTCCAATTCCTTATAGTTTTTCCATAATCACTTTTCTCATGCACGGAAAAGTTGCCGCGAATTTGCATTTGGCTCAATTTCACCACATGTAAAAACAGCTCTTTCCTGCTTTCAACTCCTGAATTTCGTTTCAATCTGATAGCCATTCAACAATCATTGCTAGTGTGTACCTGAACCTATCCAAAGCAACTCTCACTAGTTTTGAATCTCATTTAGCAAATTAAAATCATTTTTAGCATATTTTTTCATTCATTTCAAATCACATTTAAAAGCATTTGATCTGTTTAAAATGATTCCTGTTCTCTAAGCTTGCTGGGGGAATTGGGATTGAACTGCATTGTTGATTGTTATTCCTGAAACCTGTGTGCCCTCATTCCATATCTTCATATTGTATATTGAGGGGAGTGAGTAGTAACAGAGGGAAAGAGTGATCACCTTGTCTTTGGTTAAATCCATGTCAAGTTTATTTCTGTGTTGCATTCTTTCATATAACTGCATTTCATTCAACCCACACAAAGTTATTCTCTGCCACAATAATATTCCTATTCCTACTCCTAATTGATTGAAGAGATTGTTGATATTGTCATATTACCCATTGCTGATCATTGCATACATATTCATAAGTGTGATATTCAGATATTATTCATATTTATAAAAGTGTGATATATATATTGTTCAATTCTTCAAATTAATCTTTTCATTTGCAAAACAAACCTTCTTCTTGGTTCAGTGAGACCGGGGGGATTTAAAGAGAGGGGTGTTATATAAGGGTACATCATCCAGAAATAAAAGAACTTTTGACATAAAAATATATAAATAAGGGTTTCCATTGGGCATCCCATACTAGGCATTGACTTAGTTGGAGTGCTGGGCTGAAACCACTTACAGATTTGGGGCTCGTCCGGGAATTCTGGATTAGAGCTACCACTTGTGCAGCTTAATACAGTGTGCTACCTGACAGGATACATAAATCCTGTTGGGATACCACGCTGTGTTACACTGTAAAATGTGTATCCTGCAGCAGGAAAAGGCAGACCAGGATACCAGAATTCTGGCCTTGCAGAAGGAGTACCAAGAACGTTTGGACTCTGTGAGGAGGTGAGGGTGGACGGGGAGGAGCGGGACGCACGGCTGAGGGAGCCCGCTATGCCGCGGGCGTGTGCGATGCTGGGGGCGGCCGCCGGGGAGGCGTCCCTGTTGAAGGGAGAGCCTTGTGGGCGGCCCGCGACAGTGCCGGCGTGGCGGCCGCGGCGCCGCGGGTCCCCGCAGCCGCAGCGCCGCGTGTGTCCACGAGGACCTGGTACACTGGCGCTGCGGCTGGGAGACCCGCAAACCCGACAGGACTCGGCGGCCTCCGGCGGCGAGCGGCGGCGAGGCTCGGGAATTGGAGAGCCCGGCGTGTGCCGACCGCTCGGCGTCGGAGGTGCGCCAGACAGCTGGACAGGAGCACAACAAGGGGAACAGAGTAGAGCCCCCTCCTTACCTCAAGCAGGGCAGACCCCTAACAGCAACCTGGGGCCTCGAACAGTACGGGCCTCCGGGAGGCATGCCTCAGGGGAGACGCCATGGGGAGGGGGCGGGGCCAAAGGAGAGGGCGTGGCTGACAAAGGGGAGGGGGAGCCGGAACCAGGCAGCCAGAGTAAGGGAGGAGGAGGAGAGGAGGAGGCAGCTCTATTTATAGAGGGTGGGTGCCTAGAGTCCCCACCAATCGGAAAGGGGGGGAGGGCAGTTGTCCCTGATTGGCCCTTTTTCCCTCCAAGCACCAGGTATAAAAGGGACTGGCCTAATGGCATTTTGGTTGCTTTTTGCAGGGAGAAGGAGAGGAGAGTGAGAGCAACTGGTGGGCCTATCCGGGTCCGGGAAAATAGGAGACACTACCAGAGAAGAGGAACTCCTGGTGCCTTTTACTCACAGTGAAGTAACTGTGGGGTCAATCCTGGAGTTCAACTACCGTGGTTAAGACATTACATTTAACCAGTGTGTAATAAAGGTCTACAAAACTCCACATCGGCTACTGTCCTGATTTCTACAACTGGCGTAGTCGGCAGGATTAAGAGAACGCAATGGAGAAAATAATACAGACATTGTCCGAGGGGCAACAACAGTTACAGCAGCTCTTCCAACTTCAGGCCCAGCAGGCGGCCGCTGATCGCCAAGCCTTTCAGCAGGCAATACAATTACAGGGTAACCTGCAGTCCACCTCTCAGGACCAACATCAAGAGACGATAAAACACCTGACGGATGCTGTCACCAGCACCCGAAACCAGCCCATGGTCCCTTCCGCAGTGTTGCAGACGTTCAAGGAAGGCGAAGACCCGGCTTTCTTTTTTACCACATTCGAGAGGATCGCCCGAAACGCTCAGTGGCCGGTGGACCGCTGGGGGCAGTATGTTGCTCCCCTTTTGTCTGGCATCATGCAAGGTGCCTACCAGGCCGTTAACCCAAACGGAACCACGCCTTACGCTGAAATCAAAAAGGCTGTATTGGACCGGTTGGGACTTGATGAAGAGGCCTACAGAATGAGGCTGCGCGACACTAAACTCAGACCAGGGGAGAACCCACGACAACTCTTCTACCGGGTTAAGGACCTCACCGAGAAGTGGTTACAAGTACCGGGAACAGGCCTCCCAGAAGTCTTAGAAAAGGTCACCCTCGAGCAATTCATTGAGGCCCTACCGCCTCCGATGCAAAGATGGGTCCGACAACATCACAGGCCCACCTTATCTGAGGCTGTCGACATCGCGTCAGCCTACCAAAAGGCAGGGGGAACGGGTAAACCTTTTGGAGTCGGATCTCCCATTCGCAACCCGATACCACCATTGGAACCCCTCACAACCAAGAGCCTGCGAGTAGGGCCTCCCAAATGGAGAGCCATGGAAGGACGCCCTTCTGGATCCGAGGAGAAGAGGAGCGGACCCGACCCACGGTCCACCCCGTTGTCCACAGGGTACCGGCAACCGCAATGTTATGACTGTGGTGAGTGGGGCCATATAGCCCGGTTCTGTCCCCGGAAGAGAGGCACCGAGCCGATGGAGATCGGATTCATGCGGACCGAGCAAGGACCACGATGCCAAGGTCTCTACGAGATGGACGTCCGGGTAGACGGGAACCAAGCCAGGGCCCTACTCGACAGTGGAAGCAGGCAGACAGTGGTGCTACCAACCGTAAGTGATTCTCCTTATCTCACCAATGTTAGTATCCCAATTCGATGTATACACGGGGATGTGAGAACCTACCCCATGAAATCCATAACAGTAGAGGTGGGCCCTAACATTACAGAGATGAGAGCTGCCGTCCTCCCCTCCTTACCCGCCCCAGTGGTGATTGGGACCGATCTGCCCCACTTCCACCAGACCATCAAAGCCCTAGACCAGGGATGGTGGGAAGAAGCACCCTTTGCCAGGGAGCCCATCCCCCCGAACACCCAGAGACGAGAGAAACCCGCCAGAAAAAGAAGGGAAGCTCGCCTTGCTCAATGCGCCTCCATGTATGCCACCCAACGGATAGCCTGGAACCCGGAGGACCATGAGGATTCCATCCGGGGAGAAACCTTGACGGACCCTACCTTAACATTGGCCCGCGAAAGAGCCATCACAAATGGGGACCCCGACCTGACCAAGGGAGCTGGTTTTACATCTAGACAGGGCCTGCTCTATCGGGTCTACCAAGAGGAGGGAGGAGCACGGAGGGAACAACTACTCCTGCCCAAAACACACAGGGGCATCGTCCTCCAGTTGGCACATAACCACCCGTGTGGCGGCCACATGGCCTCCCTAAAGACACAGCAAAACATTCTAAAACGTTTCTACTGGCCAGGGGTCTATGGGGAGGTGGCGAAATTCTGTAAGGAATGCAAAATCTGTCAGTTGACGAGTGGGGAAAAGCCAGCCAAGGCGCCTCTTCAGCGGATGCCCTTGATCACCATACCCTTTCAAAGGATAGGTATAGACCTGGTAGGCCCGCTCGAGCCAGTCAGTCGTGGATATCGATACCTGCTAGTCATTGTGGATTATGCCACCCGGTACCCCGAGGCCTTTCCCCTAAAGGGGACGTCGGCTAACCAAATATGTGACCAACTCATCCCCTACTTCGCACGGGTAGGCCTACCCACCGAAATCCTCACCGATCAGGGTACAAACTTCATGTCGGCGGTTATGCGACAAGTCTGTGAAAGACTACAAATCAGACGGCTACGTACCTCCGTCTACCACCCCCAAACGGATGGGTTGGTGGAAAGGTACAACCAAACGATAAAGAAAATGATGAAGAGGGTAACAGGTCCGGAGGGGAAGGACTGGGACAGAGTCATACCCCTGATCCTGATGGTATTAAGGGACACCCCCCAGTCCTCGACAGGATTCTCCCCATTCGAGCTGCTGTTTGGAAGACAGCCCAGAACAATCCTAGATCTGGTTAAGGAGGACTGGGAAAACACTAAGGAAACGTCTCTCACCGAGTACGCTGAGGACCTTAAGAACCATCTGTCTACTTTGAGGGGACTAGCAGAATCCCATCTAAATATAGCCCAAGACCGTCAGGAGAAGACATACAACAAGGGCTGTCGCCTAAGAAAACTAGAAACCGGGGATAAGGTACTGGTGTTACTACCCACCAGTACGAACAAAATGTTGGCTCGGTGGAGAGGTCCTTATGTAGTGAAGGACGTGGTGGGGCCAGTGAATTACCGGATACACCAACCTGACCGGAACCCATCACATAAGGTCTACCACATAAACCTGCTGAAGAAATGGACTGAGCCTGCCCCGGTCGATATTCTAGCCACCCAGGATATGGGGTTGATCCACGCAACCGGCCAATTGGATGCGGTACAATGGGGTGAAACGCTCACTGAACACATGAAGAACGAGATCCTGGAGACCCTCAAACCACATAGCAACACCTTTTCCCATTTACCTGGAAGGACCGACCTAATGGAGCATCGTATCGAAACCCTAAACATACAGACAGTCCGGCTGAGACCCTACAGGATCCCAGAGGCCCGAAGGTCGATCATTAAGAAGGAGATCGAAGAAATGATTAGGTTGGATATTATTGAACCATCAACCAGTGCGTGGTGTTCTCCGATCGTACTCGTACCCAAGCCAGACGGGGCTGTACGATTTTGTATGGACTTTAGGCAGCTCAACATGATATCCCACTACGAAGCCTATCCCATGGCCAGGATGGATAAACTACTGGAAAGGCTGGGTGCTGCCCGGTACCTCAGTACCTTGGACCTCACCAAGGGATACTGGCAGATCCCCCTACGGGAAGCTGCCAAAGAAAAAACCGCATTTGCTACACCCGAGGGGCTCTTTCAGTATAAAGTACTACCATTCGGGTTGCATGGGGCTCCGGCCACCTTTCAGAGGCTGATGGACGTCCTCCTACAGCCCCACGACCAGTACGCTGCAGCCTACCTGGACGACATCGTGATATACAGCGCATCATGGAATGACCACCTGACCCATCTACGCGAGGTGGTCGGCACCCTGACCCGGGCCGGACTCCACATCAACCCAGTGAAATCGGTGCTGGGGACCCAGGAAACCAAGTACCTCGGACATATAGTCGGTGGCGGCGTGATTCGGCCACAGGTGTCCAAAATCGAGGCTATTCAGGGGATCCCAGTACCAACTAACAGAAAACAAATCAGGGCCTTCTTGGGGTTTATAGGGTACTATAGGCGCTTTATTCCTGGTTTTTCTTCCCTGGCTGCGCCACTGACCGAGGCATTGAAAATCGGGGGTTCCCCGGACCTGTCAACCAATCACGCAGCCATACTGGCCGTCGAAGGGTTGAAGCGCAGTATATCGTCCCACCCGGTGTTGGTATGCCCGGACTTCCGGAAGCACTTCTTCCTGCAGACGGATGCCTCTGGCATGGGGTTGGGGGCGGTCCTGACGCAGGAGGTAGACGGGTTCCTAAGACCGATCTGTTTTGTGAGTCGGAAGCTCCTTCCACATGAGTTAGCGTATTCCACTATTGAAAAGGAATGTCTCGCCATTAAATGGGCGGTGGACTCTTTGCGATACTACCTACTGGGGAGGAAGTTTACGTTGTATACCGACCATGCACCACTGCAATGGTTGGCGAGACACAAGGACTCCAACCAACGAGTTCTGCGATGGTTTCTGTCCCTCCAGCCCTTCGACTTCGTTACCTTGCATAGACCTGCCAGCTTCCAGCTGGTGGCGGATTACTTATCCAGGAGTTCGATCCGGCCCGACCGGCCTGGATCCGTGGTGGGGGTATGTGAGGAGGTGAGGGTGGACGGGGAGGAGCGGGACGCACGGCTGAGGGAGCCCGCTATGCCGCGGGCGTGTGCGACGCTGGGGGCGGCCGCCGGGGAGGCGTCCCTGTTGAAGGGAGAGCCTTGTGGGCGGCCCGCGACAGTGCCGGCGTGGCGGCCGCGGCGCCGCGGGTCCCCGCAGCCGCAGCGCCGCGTGTGTCCACGAGGACCTGGTACACTGGCGCTGCGGCTGGGAGACCCGCGAACCCGACAGGACTCGGCGGCCTCCGGCGGCGAGCGGCGGCGAGGCTCGGGAATTGGAGAGCCCGGCGTGTGCCGACCGCTCGGCGTCGGAGGTGCGCCAGACAGCTGGACAGGAGCACAACAAGGGGAACAGAGTAGAGCCCCCTCCTTACCTCAAGCAGGGCAGACCCCTAACAGCAACCTGGGGCCTCGAACAGTACGGGCCTCCGGGAGGCATGCCTCAGGGGAGACGCCATGGGGAGGGGGCGGGGCCAAAGGAGAGGGCGTGGCTGACAAAGGGGAGGGGGAGCCGGAACCAGGCAGCCAGAGTAAGGGAGGAGGAGGAGAGGAGGAGGCAGCTCTATTTATAGAGGGTGGGTGCCTAGAGTCCCCACCAATCGGAAAGGGGGGGAGGGCAGTTGTCCCTGATTGGCCCTTTTTCCCTCCAAGCACCAGGTATAAAAGGGACTGGCCTAATGGCATTTTGGTTGCTTTTTGCAGGGAGAAGGAGAGGAGAGTGAGAGCAACTGGTGGGCCTATCCGGGTCCGGGAAAATAGGAGACACTACCAGAGAAGAGGAACTCCTGGTGCCTTTTACTCACAGTGAAGTAACTGTGGGGTCAATCCTGGAGTTCAACTACCGTGGTTAAGACATTACATTTAACCAGTGTGTAATAAAGGTCTACAAAACTCCACATCGGCTACTGTCCTGATTTCTACAGACTCCCTACTGCAGAGCCAGAAAAAGCTGGAGCAACAACTCGATTTCAACAGGGCATGCACAGAGCAGGTAGTCACCCTGCAAAGCCATCTAGATAGAGAGAAAGCAGAGAGCAACACATTAATTCTGAAAGACCTGGACACCCAGGCAAGGTTTGATGAAGAGCGCCAGAAAGCTGGTGCCCTTCAAAGACAGAGGGACGACCTGGCGGCACAGAGGCAGGCTCTTGCTCAGGAAAGGGACATCTTAGGCAAGGAAGTCTGTCACTTAAAAGGGAAACTGGTAGAAAATCACCTGGCCCTCCAGGGACTGGGTGACCTCCAGAAAGAGCATGATAGATTGTTAGAGCACACCAGGAGGGTGGAAGATGCTCGCTCTGGCAAGAAAGGAGCAGGCCAGTAGGGACAGGGCTCAGGAGGTAACCCTCCCGCAGCAAAGACTGGCCCAGTACTCAAAGGCAAACCAGGAACCACAGAGAGAAAATTAGGCTCTCTGTCAGAACAATGATAGGCTCCGTAGGCAGGTAGCCATGCAGGAGAGACTAATAGAGACTAATAGAGACTAGTAAGGCCTTGATTGAGGAACAGAAAGCTCAGGTTCTTGCATGGCAACAGGGAGCAGGGGCTGATAGAGATGAGGTTTGCTGGGAAAGGGAAACACCTGAGCATAACTTCAGGAACCCTAGTACCAGATGCCTTCATCTCTCCCAGTCCCTGGACTCTGCCACCCCTGTGTCCTCTGGCGCACATGAGCCCAGGGCCACGGGGATGGCAGATTACTATCCAGTCAGAAGTATGGGGCTCATAGACCAGTACCTCCCAGGAATGGATGGGCGGGCATCTGGGTATGGGTACCCAAGTACTGTGAAGTTTAGTGGGGAACTCCATGAGGGTAGGCCCACTAAGGGCATCCTAAAAACCTCTGCCCAGCTAGGACAGTGGGGGGGTACCCATCAAATCCTGGGAGCAAGGAGGAATCAGAAGACTCCTCTGGGCACCCCAGGACACAGGAGACTAGGTCCCCACATTCTGCCAGCCATTTCCAGGCTCTCAGAATCCGGGGGAACCTAGAAGATCAGACGGGCACCTCTGGGAGCAGTGCCTCTGAGTCAGAGGAAGATTGGACCAGGGTTACCCGAACCAAGAAGGCCAATAAGGCAAAAAAGGTCCTTGCTTAAGGATCCCTTAAAACAGATCAAGGCAATAAGGAGCGTCATCACGCCTTATCATAAGAACGCCAAATATTCTGTTTGGGAGCACTTAGAGCTCTTTGAGCAGATGATGGAAACTTTCCATTTGAAAGACAGCAGTAGCTGCATTCAGTATGTGAAATGGACATTCTCACCAGAATACTCCAGCTTCTTTGCGGGGCTGGAGGACCAAAATCATTCTAGATGGTCGACCTATAGGGTGGCCATCTTGAAGCATTTTTCTGTACACAGAAATCCCCAAGAGGCTTGCAAGGCAGCCTACAACTTGCAATGTGGGGAGGATCAGGCCCCACAAGAATTTGTGCAGGAATTAAAGCATGCCTTTGCGCAGACTACCAAAAGGGTGCGCATGGACAGCAGAGAATTTGTCAATACTTTTTTCCATGCTCTACCAAAGTACATCATGACCCAGCTAGTGAGAGATTTTCATGAGAAAAGATCACTAGACTGGGTCAATGAACAGGCCACCCGAATCTATGAGGTACAAAAGCCCATGGAAAACAAGAACAATCCTAAAAACCACAAACCAACCAACACTCCTGCTGTTGCTAAGGTGGCAGAGGTGAAGGTCGCCCCTATTTTGGATTTGGAGATGGGGGGCCTAAAAACCTGCCTGCACAATATCAGCAGAGCAATCCCAAGTCCAGAAGGCCCTCGGGCCAGTCACAGACAGGGAGCCAAGGAGGTAGTCCCACAAATGGGATCCCACACTTCCCTGACCATATAAGTCCTTGCTACAAGGGGAACAGACCCACCCTGGGTTATGTGTGGACTCCTCCTGCCCAAGGGGGGGATCCAACCAAGCAGCACCTAACCCAGGGAACTCCCCATCTCACTTCCCCCAGGAGGGCAGAAATTCTCCAAATCCTGGGCAGAACTTTTTCCCCAGGTACCCACAAAACTTCCAACCCCAAAATCCTCCATCTTTCTTTCCCCAATTTCCTGAGCCCAGATAACCTAATCTGGGAGAGGGGATGCCAAGGGTGCAGGGATACCCAAATCATCCCAACCCGGGGTATTACCAGAGAAGGGATAGCTACCCTTTCTGGGATCAGCCCAAGGGAGAAATGAGAATCTCGTATCAGCCTGAGCGGGTGTCACAGTTAGAGCGCCAGGTCCAAAATATGGCACAGGATCTGGGTCGCATGCTGAGGGCTCAGCAGAACCCTCAGATGACCATGCCGGCACAGAATGCCTCAAACCCCGGACCTGGTGCTCCAGAACAATGACAGGGGCAGCACCCCGACAACCCACTAGTTCCCAGGGAGGAGGCACAAGGGGAAGGGGGTGTAAAGCCTTGGAGGAAGCTTCCTTCCCCACTTGTAAAAAGCCCCTGAAAACCCAGGAACCGGAACCAAAATCTCCTGCCCCTGAAAGTCTGCCACCCAAGGAGCAGAGGGGGGCTAGGAGAAACAAAGAACCCAAACAGACCCATTTTATGGAGGAGGTACAGATCTTCCAATTTGAAGGAGAGGTATCCTCAGAGGATCATGGGAAAAGGATCTTCTCCTTCAGAGATGGGGGAACTCCTCCCAAAGAAAAATGGGTCCCAAAGGATTCAAATACAGACTGGGTAGATGTGGGGACTGAGCTAGCGCCACCCATCATCCAACCCCAGAACCACCACATGAAAATCCCCTGGTTCAAACCCATCCTGGTGACTGCCTCCAAAAAGAGGGGGGCGGCTCAGCACCAGGACCAGGGGAACTCAAAACTTCTCCCATCTCTAGTTGCCACCTTTTTCTTTCAGATTCCCAGGACTCCCCACAGAATTCTTCCCAAATCTCTTCTCTTTCAATGTCCAAAACTAGAAAACTCACCCATTAGTTCTCCAAAAATTGGCTTCATCTGTGCCCCCTTGTGGAGAAGGAGGGAAGATACTATGCCCCGGTTCAAGTACAGAGGCAGGGTCCAATTTTGGCACTGGTGGACACTGGATCCCAAGCTACCCTTCTGTCCAAAAAGGCTTTGATAAAGTGAATTCAGGAAGGGGGGAGAAATACCAAATTCCTCTCACCCCTCTTCCTGGACAACTTCAGAACTTTGACGGGAAGGAAATTCCCATCGAGGGGACTGCGTATTTGGACATTAAAATTGGACGACACAAGGTGAAGCACAAGGTCATAGTTGTGACTTCAGAGGGCACCCTTTGTTTACTAGGGAATGACCTCCTGCGAAGGTTGTCACCCCTAATAAATTGCGTAAACAAGGTTCTCTGGACCCAGACTAGCCGACCAATAAAGTTAAAACAGAGCATCAACCATGTCAGTTTAAAAGGCACCTGCCACATGGTTGAACAAAAATATGACCAAGTAGAATTTCACTTCCAGAACAACCAAATTCCAGACGTGACAGTAATAGCAGTAGGACAACAAACTGGTGACGGGGGGTCCTCTCTATTTCTGAAAATCAACCTGCCTTGCAGTCTAAGGTGGCATTCCACACTGGAAGGAAACACTTTGAAATTCTTTACCAATCCACAATCAGACATTCCCACTCCTATAGTACAGAAAGATGTGAAATCAGCTCAGAGCCTGGCTGATGTTCAGCAAATTGGAGGTCAGTTGTTCATCCCTGTTGAGTTAAATGAAGGGACGGACTCTGTTCTCGCCTGACTGTGTGTGAACAATGGTAAGAGCTTCATCGGCGAAGCCATGTTCCACCAACTCCCAAAAGATCCGGCCATTCCCACATTTAGACTGATAGTCAAATGGGAAATGGATCTGGAAGCACCCAATGCCAAACATCTCCTGCCAAGCAGGTGCATGCTCAAAATCTCCATAGGCAACAAGAGCATAGTCCATAATTGTTGGGTCGTGCGAGACGTCACTGCTGCCTTTTACTTAGGCAGTGACATTCTCAATTGCTTTGCCATTAGTTTGGACCTAATAAACTTCAAAGGTTGGTCCCGATTAGCGGATAATCCCATGGGCTTTGAAGATCCAGAGAAAGCATTTAGGTCAGCTCAACTGCTGCCTTATGCAGTTGAAATTCAGATTGGAGAGGAAGTCACCATCCCAGCAAGGACCCGACAATTCTCCCTGGAAGTGAAAGTTAAAAGAGGACAGAAATTGAAAAACCCTGATGCTTATATTCATCTAAATGCTGCTCTCCAACAGCAAGGGTTGGGGGTAAACCCAACACCATTAGTCAACATAGACCATGACATCATTCCAATAGAGGTGGATAACAGTGACTTAAAGAGTATCACTCTAGCACAGGCACCATTATTGGAATGGTGGTTCATGACCAACATTTTTCCATTGATTTAGGAAATGAACTGTTAGGACCAATCCCCAAGGACTGTTTTGACAGTGGCAGTGATGACAACACAACACCAGACAGGATCTTCACCCGGCATGGGGGGAACTTCCTGGTGTACACTTCCTGCCCTTATGGTAAGGAAGATGTGACTCATGACTTCAGGAGGGATGAGGTGATTTTCCTTTCCCACCTGAAGCCACCAGTCCAAATCAGCACTCTGACGAGGGACTTCTCCATCCAGCAGGAGGAGGCCGCTGAGATAGTGAAACCAGAAGTCTTTCCAGGCTTCAGGCAGATGGTTGAAGAGAGAGTCAACCTAGCTGATGCCTGTGAGACTCTGGAGCAGAAGCAAAAGTTGAAACAAGTTTTCTTGGATTTTCAAGATCTCTTTGCGGTGGACTCATATGACTGTGGTCACACTGACATCCACACAACAACAATTCCCACGGACCCTGGCATGACTCCAGTGTTTGTGAAGCAATATTGCTTGTCTCTCGCATCAATGGAGTCCCTTACTGAGATAATTAAGAACCTTGAGTCCGTGGGATAATCCGTCCAGTCCAAAGCACCTTCAATAATCTGGTGCTGGGGATATTGAAGCCAACAGGCCAGTGGAGATTCTGCGCCGACCTTAGTGAGCTCAACAAACGGGTCCATACTTCCCGATGGCCTCTTCCCTACATTGACCAAGGCTGGCCCAGATCCAGGGGTCACAGGTATTCACTGCAATAGACCTGACCAATGGATACTGGACTGTACCGGTCAGTAGGGAGGACCAATACAAGCTGGCCTTTACCTTTGGAGGGCAGCAGTACACATGGACCCGGACTCCCTTCGGATGCATCACCTCCGGCAATGAGTTCAACATTTTTCTACATAAGGCCATGCCCGATCTGGATGAGAGGGGTAACCTGTCCTATGTAGATGATTTACTCTTAAAAGCTCAACTGTGGAGGAACATATAGCGGAGATCCGTTATGTTCTGACACAGTTGAGGGCTGCCGGAGCAAAACTTTCCTTTTAAAAGGCACAGTGGTTTAGAACCCGTGTCAATTTCTTGAGGCATGAGATTACTCCTCAGGGTCTCTGTTCCCAGGAAAAGAAAGTGGAAGCACTCCAGAAATTGAAAGACCCCACAACTCTGCGGGTACTAAGTAGCCTCCTTGGACTGACTAACTACAGTAGGAAGTTAATTGAGGGCTACGCAGAGATCACAAGACCCCTGATTCAACTTTTGAAGGGGGTCAAGTGGGAGTGGGGTCCAGAACAAGCCGAGGCAGTAAGACAACTAGAAAGAAGCCTCTCACAATCGCCTTGCCTAGCTTACCCTGTCAGAAACAAGGAGTTCTTCTTGGAGACAGGGTTCTCTAATACATGCTTGACTGAAGTATTATACCAAAAGCATGACAAGGTCAATAAAGTAATCTATGCAAGTAAAACTTTATCCTCTGTGGAGGAAAAATTCAACGATTGTGAGAAGGCACTCCTGGCAACGGTGTGGGCATTGAAGAATTACTGCCCGTTTATCCAGGGGGAACACATCATAGTGGAGACTCCACACCAGCCTCTGCAATATCTCCAAAGTGACAGAATCCGGGCCGGAAATGTGAGTAATTCCCGAATTACTTCCTGGATTTTGTCAGTGCAAGGCTTTCCTGTGGAGGTCAGATACGGCCAAAACAAGAAGAGTCCCCTCGCGCAAGGTCTGGCTGACTAAAAATCAAGAACAACATGGAGGCATACCTTAATTCCCCACACAAAGTCTTTGAAGAAGACAAGTGTGAGGGAATGGCCACTGTCTATGTGGATGGATGCTCTTACCATGTTGACAACAACAGGGAAAAAGAACTTATGGCCGGCGTAGGGAATGCATGGGTGAATGAGATCCCAGAACCCTCCGCTGGGTACAAGATTGGTCCCCGAAGTAGTCAAGTGGCAGAGTTGATGGCTGTGCATCAAGCCATCCTCACTTCTGTCCAACATTAACTCCACACACTGGTCATAATGACAGATTCGGATTATGTACGGAACGGGTTCGTGGGGCACCTTGTTAACTGGAAAACCAGAGGCATGTTATGTGCTAATAACAAACCCTTGAAACATGAGAAATTAATTCAAAACATTGATGATCTGGTCACCTCGAATGGGATGACCATCTACTGGAAAAAGATCAACGGTCCTTCTAAAGTAGAGGGACCAGACAAGACTGCAAATGACCTAGCTGATCAGCTGCCCAAAACCAGAGCCATCCAAGGGGACCTGCTTGGGATCAAGTCCCTGTTGGGGGAAATCCAGTTCACTGCTATCACTAGGTCCAAGAGAAATGCTCACAATGATCTCGCAACTGCACAATGGAGTAAGGAGACCCCATATGCTGATTTGCTTACGGCTCAAAAAGGGGATCCAATAATTGGTATGTTTTATCAACACATTGAGGACCCTGAGATCTTTCCCCTGACGGATACCGATTACATAGGGAAAGAGGACCTCAGAGTGTTGATGAAATGTCCAAAAATGTTCAGAATCCAAGACGGTTTGTTGGTAAAGAAATCCCTAGCTGGCCACGATCGGTGGGTTGTCCCTACCTCATTCCGAAGCCTGATGTTAAGTCACGCCCATGATGCGGCCACAGCCGCTCATAGGGAGTTTCATACAACACTTGAAATCTTAAGAAAGGTTGCATACTGGCCACACATGGGGCAGGACCTCGACCAATACTTTAAGGGGTGTCTTGTGTGTGCACAATTTCAGCCAACATCCCTCACACACCGTGCGCCTCTCCAAAAGAGGGGGATGACACTGCCATGGTCAGATTTGCAAGTCGATTTCATCGGGCCCGTCATTCACTCCTCTAGGGGAAACAAATACATGTTGACCGTGACATGCTTGTTTACTAATTGGGTGGAATGTCTCCCGGCCCCAAACTGCAAGGCAGAAACAGCAGCTGCCCTGATGATCAACCACATCGTTTTGCGTTTTGGTCTACCCCAAAGGATCGAGTCAGACAGAGGTAGCCATTTCACCAGCGAAGTAATGAAAAAGATGTGGGAGATACTTGGGGTCAAAATGAAGCTACATATTGCTTACTGCCCAGCCTCTAGTGGTGCAGTAGAGAGAGATAATCTGGACCAAGTTGGGATATTCGATTACCTCTTGTCCTAATGGCCATCAGATCTACCTGATGACTGGACGCAGGATGGTGCTTCCCCAGCATCTGCTCTACAGAACACAAGAGCAGACATTGATCAATGCCTCCACAACTCATGAGTATGTTGAGAATCTATGAAAACACCTTCAACATGCTTTTGCATTTGCTCAGCAAAATCTAGAGAGATCTGCAGACAGCATGAAGACCCACTATGATTTAAAGACGAACAGAAAAGAATACAATATAGGAGACCCGGTCTACTTATACAATTTCCAAAGGAACTAGGCCAAACAGCACAAATCTTTGCCTACCTGGAGGGGTCCTTTTGAAATTGTAGACACAATCTCACCAGTCGCCTACAAAATCTGCATCCCAAAGGCAGTTTGGCAGAGGGGGAAGATAAGTGGGTTCATATTAATCAACTAAAGTGTTGCCATCCTAGGCATACTCTGCAGCAACTGGAGGAGTCTTCTGGAACCCCAGAGGGGGCCACTCCAGTTCCATAAAACTCCAACTATAAAATATTCCATACATAGGGCCTCATTACGCGGTAGGCGGTAAGGGTTAACGGTCACCGGTAATGGTACCGGTGGCTGTTAACCCTTACCGCCTTACTACGAGGTCCCTTAGCGGGTTGGTACTTTAACGCCTGCTTTTAGCAGGCTTTAAAAAACAACCCGCTAAGGGACCTTGGTGCTAATTTGCGGTACCGTAATTAGCACCTTCCCCATTCCCATTATGCCTTATGGGGCAAAAATGGGAATGGGGAAGGGCAATGGTGGAAGAGGGAATTACCGCCCCGCCAACCTTGGAATAGGGCGTTAATTCCCCTTTCCACCAAGGCGGTGCCGGTATTTTACCGGCATGGACCAAGGTGCTAATAGCACCTTGGTCCACCGCCTACCGTGAATTGAGGCCCAAAGTCTATAAAATACAATAATAAAAATGTGTCCTGATTTATCAAAATGTATGTGTCCGCCCCACTACATTAATATTGGTGGGGAAATGTCTACAAATATGTTTTTGCTTTCTCATCCTAGGATTGGAAACCATGGAGACTAATCAAGGAGGACTACCCGGGGACCGGGAGGAAAGATCCAAAGGGCCCAGAGTATCGCTCAATGCTCACATCAGGAATGGCGAGGAGAACCGATCGATCCACCCCTGATGGAGGAAAAGATGAGGAACTTTGCCATTTGTGGAATCAGAAGAGATGTAACTGACATCCCAGTCTTGCGAATTCCCATTGATGGTCGATCAACACCAAATGGCAAGAGGAGGGGCTTGTGGGATATTTTTACACCACTAGTCCAGGCCCTGCAACATTCCTGTGCATTGCTTGCATTAGAAACATCACAAATGGCCACTGGAAAGCCTGCTGCTCGCTAAAAATCACCCAGAAGTGCGCATGAAAAATCTGAAAAATAGGCCAAAACCCACCATTTGGCTACCCACAGAGCAAAATGATTGCAAAAGAAACACAGAGCTGTGTGGAAATCTGTTTTTCTTGGTTGTCAAATTTGCAAAAATCATGGCTCACAAACCACCCAAAAGATCCAACCTCCCTGTTGGGTGTTGAACATCATTTTACTTCTAGAAAGCACATTAATATAATATCAGCAGAAGTATATGTTATCAGAACAAAATCCACTTTTGAAGATGGTTGCTGGAAAGAAATATGTCAAAAATGGGTGCAATACCGTTACTCGCCTCCGTCAGACCCAGGCGATCTGTAAATCTGACAGGTGAAACTTCTGTCTCAAAAGCTAAATATGCCAAATAAGGGACTTCCATCAGATGCAATATAGGGTGCCACACATTGATTTTCATGTTGAAAAAGGCTGGAATTGAAGATATGTTTGCTTATTTTAAATTTGTAACTGTAATTTTTCACAAGGAACAATGCCACAATTGACCATAAGGTAACCTGATTCAGCTAAAACTTCCAAGAGGTTTCCCACACTGAGCTTCGAACACATTCCACACCTTCCACACCTTCTCCCTAAACAAAGGAATCTTTTCCCCTGTGCTCTGCTGAGTATCAGACAGGCAAGTCTGAAATGAAATGGGAAGAGCACTCTGGCATGTTGCTCTGAGTGAAGAGAAAGGACTCCCTTGACCTGAATGAAAATGCTAATTTGGGTGTGACAGACACCAACTGCCCAGGAAGACAAGCCCATGTGACTCTCTGACTCAGCCAAGCCTTGGAGGTGGGCCAGACTGAAGATGTGAATTTGAAACTGAAGTAACTGTATGTTTTAGAAAAAGACTTATAGCAAATTGTACTGAAATGATAAAAATATGGAATTTATAGGTTATTAAAATGAAAAATATGCTCACAGTTTAAAACTAATCTGGAATCTGTGAGACATTCAGAGACTGAACCACAAAAACGTTAATATTCTAGCAATTGTGATTAGGTCAGGAACATGAAAATGTCCAGGAATATGCCCAGATGGTATGTGTATGCATATGTAAAAATTGGTACAGAACTGACACTGAGTAACCGCCCAAAAGCGTGAAAGATTGTCATTTGTGAACCAAAACTCGTAGGAGAAAGAGGCTTGGACAGAAACTTACCTTAGTCAATCTATCATCTAAATATGCATTATGAACAAGTTGTGCATATTGGAAATCTGTTTTTTGGGAAAAATAGATTTTCTGGGTAAGAACAAAGGGGAGGGATTTTTTCCGGACCCTAAACACAGTGTCACTCTGACACATGATGACACATCATGACACACTGTTCCCTTCTCAAATCAGGAGAGGGGGAATTCTCTGACCTATCAGATTCTTAGAGGGTTGGGCATAGTATAATCAGCCTCCGCACCACTTTGGAAGATAGATAAATAGGCACTGTTGAGGACCCAGAAACACACACAAATTCACTCATCACTGATCTACCGGCGAAGTGCTCTGCAGGAAGAACCAATCTCCAGACTCCAGAACCAGACTCCAGAACCAGACTCCAGAACCCTGAAGCAGAGGCCCAACCCAAAAAGCTGAACCCTTCTCAGTGAGCCTTTGGAAATCTAGCAACCTGATTTTCACCCCTAAACTTGCACGGGGCCTAAACCATTCAACAGCCCGGCTGAGCTGTTTTGCTGCTTCTGGCCATGAACCCTTGCTAGAACCCAAGATCCATATCAGTCCAGCAGAGCTGTAACCCAGAACCCGTCAGATCCAGTCCAAGAGGCCGTGCAGACCAGAGTGCCTTGCTGAGAGCAGAGTCCAGGTGCCCTGAATCCTGTCCGGTGGCGAGCGAAGTCCAGTCCAAACCTTTGACCAGATCTTTGATGGGCCCATTCCATTCCAAAGCCATAGTTGTAAGTATTTAGTGTAGAATTGTCCATAACCAACCTCTTAGTATTAAATAACCCACTCCAACCCATTCCAACATATCCAGACTGTATTATTGAATCTCTTTTTGTCTATCCTAAATTCTTCTCTCATCCACATAATCCTTGATAATTGTAGCAAGAACCAATCTCCAGACTCCAGACCCAGACTCCAGAAGCCTGAAGCAGAGGCATAACCCAAAAAGCTGAACCCTTCTCCGTGGGCCTTTGGAAATCTAGCAACCTGTTTTAACCCCTAAACTTCCACGGGCCCTAAACCGTTCAACAGCCTGGATGAGCTGTTTTGCTGCTTCTGGCCAAGAACCCTTGCTAGAACCCAAGATCCAGATCAGCCCAGCAGAGCTGTAACCCAGAACCCATCAGATCCAGTCCAAGAAGCTGTGCAGAACAGAGTGCCTTTCTGAGAGCAGAGTCCAGGTGCCCTGAATCCTGTCCGGTGGCGAGCGAAGTCCAGTCCAAACCTTTGACCAGATCTTTGACAGGCCCATTCCATTCCAAAGCCATAGTCCATAACCAACATCTTAGTATTAACCCTCTCCAACCCATTCCAACATTTCCAGACTGTATTATTGAATCTCTTTTTGTCTATCCTAAATTCTTCTCTCATCCACATAATCCTTGATAATTGTACTGATAATCATCTTTGCGCTAATATATATTTTCTGGAGAAAGGCAATCGTCTCAGGCAGATAGAAACCATCTGGAGGTGCCTCTGGATAGGTGGCTGTGCTGCCCGTGTAGTTTGTGGCTCCATAGACTCCCTAGTGTTAAGAAATCTTCATTCCAAATCTTTAACAGCACATCTTTCATTTTGAAATCTTGACTCTTTTGAGAAAAATCGACCTTGACTAAAATCTTTGTAACTTTTGACCCGTATGTGCTAGGAACTACATTTATTTTACAGTTTTTCCATAATCGCGTTTCTCGTGCGCGGAAAAGTTTCTGCGAATTTGCATTTGGCTCAATTTCACCACATGTAAAAACAGCTATTTCTTGCTTTCAACTCGTGAATTTCGTTTTCAATCTGATAGCCATTCAACAATCATTGATAGTGTGTACCTGAACCTATCCAAAGCAACTCTCACTAGTTTTGAATCCCATTTAGCGAATGAAAATCATTTTTAGCATATTTTCTCATTCATTTCAAATCACATTTAAAAACATTTGACCTGTTTAAAATGATTCCTGTTCTCTAAGCTTGCTGGGGGAATTGGGATTGAACTGCAATTGTTGATTGTTATTCCTGAAACCTGTGTGCCCTCATTCCATATCTTCATATTGCATATTGGGGGGAGTGAGTAGTAACAGAGGGAAAGAGTGATCACCTTGTCTTTGGTTAAATCCATATCAAGTTTATTTCTGTGTTGCATTCTTTCATATCACTGCATTTCATTCAACCCACACAAAGTTATTCTCTGCTACATTAATCTTCCTATTCCTACTCCTAATTGATTAGAGAGATTGTTGATATTGTCATATTACCCATTGCTGATCACTGCATAAATATTCAAAAGTGTGATATTCAGATATTATTCATATTTATAAAAGTGTGATATATATATATTGTTCAATTCTTCAAATAAATCTTTTAATTTGCAAAACAAACCTTCTTCTTGGTTCAGTGAGACCGGGGGGATTCAAAGAGAGGGGCGTGATATAAGGGTACATCATCCAGAAATAAAAAACTGTTGACATAAAAATATATAAATAAGGGTTTTCATTGGGCACCCCACACTAGGAATTGACTTAGTTGGAGTGCTGGGTTGAAGCCACTTACAATGTTGAGGTCTCCAAGGAGACAGAGTTGAGTGGTTGAAACTAGGAGGGAGGAGGAGAGGTCAGCCCACTCAGAGAGGAAAGAGGTAGTCTGACTAGGTGGCCGATAGATAGATAGTAGCAATGGTGAGAGAGTGTCCAGGAGAGAGAGAAGGCCCGCAGACAAGGCATTCGAGGAGGAATAGGCCTGTATTGGAATCACAGAGGCAGGAATCCACTCCGGGAAGATCAAGGGTACACCCCCACCAGAACGGTTGGATCTGGACACTGAGAGGATCTTTTAGCCCTCAAGAAGGAGAGTGTCAAAGCTTGTGACAGAGCTGGCCGTGAACAAAGTCTCGGTGAGACTGAGGTAAATAAAGTATGGGTGAAGACCCTCTTTTTTGTTATCGCAGGCCTGACTCATGAGAGACTAGTCGATTGAAATAAAATGCAAGTGAGTACAGGCTAACTCACCCTTTAACACAAGGTGGTACAGGCAGGAAACAACAGTGGGACAGGAGTGTGGATCACTCTGTCGTTAATGAACAGGTAACAGTCAAAAATGGGTAAAACAAAATGAATTCATAATTCAGGATACACCAATATTAAAACAACACATGTATATGTGTCTAACAGCAATTCTAGTGAGTTCAAAACCCATTGCACACGATAGGACAAAGATGACAAAGGGTTAGTAATTGAAGTGACTTGTTGTGCTGTACTCATTAACAGCACACTTGAGTACAGCACACCAAGTCACTTCAATTACTTAACCCACTATATATTTTAAAGGATGGGGTAGCCTGTACTCATGTTAAATTGTGGGGTAGCCTGTACTCATTTGCATTTTGTTTCGGTGAGACTGAGGACATTGAGGTCAAGTTCTTCCAGGAGGCGGCAGATGTTAGAGGAGTGTTTGACAGCCGAGGGAGAGTTGAGAGTGGCAATATGGAGAAGGTTGCCAACCTTGAAAGACTTCCAGGGCGGGGTACACATATGAGGTATGCCCTGAGGAGATGTAGAAGGAGCACGAGGGGGGGGCAGAAGAGGAAGGAGGAGAGGGCAGGATAGCCAAGGAGGAAGCAGAGGTGGGAGGCAAGGAAGCCATAGAGGAGAGAGAGGGCACAGCAGGAGAAGGAAGGAAGTTGATGAGGTGCAGGAAGCGTCTATCAAAGAGGAGGAGGTTGGCCTGAGGGCCTTGGACCAGGATGGTGCCATTCAGGTAGATATTAATGATTACCTTGGAGGAGTGAAAGGGGTCCAGGAGGGCCTCCCACCGGGTGCCACCATTAATGAGAGAAGAAGAGAAAGGAGAGAGCACAGAGTCCATGTGAGCAGTCCACCGGTCTGGCGAAGGACCGACAAAGAGGATGTTTGTGAGGGTCTGTCTGGAGGATGCACTGGTGTAGGTGTCAGCGATAGGGAGACCAGGGTTAGAGACCAAGTTATCCTTTTTGAACTTCTTCCTTCCAGACTTAGTGAGAAGAGTATCAATGGTATAGTCAATGGAGAAACAGTTAGAGAAGATGGGAGACGCAGAGAGTGCCATAGGTGATGTGGAGGAGGGGGAAGAAGAGAGTGAGGGGTTGGGGTGGGAAGGGAATGAGAGAGGAGCGGAGGTGGTGGGTGGGAACACTAGGGGAGAGTGTGGGGGTGGGGCAAGCAGAAGAGGCGGAACAAGACAGGAACAGTGGGCAGAGTAGCACAATGCAGTCACTGGGCACAGCCAAAATCAGAACATAGTACAGACAAAGGGTACAGCTAGATTTGAATTTTTAGCAATAGGTGAAACACGGTACAGCCAAAGGGTACAGCTAGATTCAAATTTTTAGCAAAAGGTGAAACATAGTACAGCCAAAGGGTACAGCTATATTCGAAGTTCCTGAAGTTAGATTCTGAAGCTCGATCCTGAAGTTGCATATGCCAAAATAATGTCGAAATACAGACCAGTCAAACATGAGAGAGGCACAGAGCGGCAAAACGGAATGAACAAAATGCAGCAAAATACACAAATACATCTGCAACACACACGCACACACCATTTCGTGCGTGGGCACACACAAACACACAAATGCACACACATATTCGCTCTATTCAGTCATGTGCGGCATAGTCGGAGGGACACAAGGAAATCAAAAATATACTGAAAAAATGAAAAATATACCATAGAACACACAATGATGATTTGCTGCACCCAATATGCTGTAAGACTGACGTATAAGTACAATCGGGTCGAATGGACAAAACAAAACGAAAAACATACTGTGAGAAAAATAATATTTCAAGCAATGCACCAAATGATCGGTGGCACTCAACATGTGTAAGGCCGATGTAGATGTGCAGTAGGGCCAGAAAGACAAAATTAAATAACAAACATTCTCTGAAATGTTAAATATTCTCAGAAGTGCACAAGAAGGGCCACACTCAACACTAAGTAGAGCCACCATACATTAAGTGGTATCCCCCTTTGCTTTGCCCAGAAACTTTTGTCTGCATTTTCCTGCCTCACCTAAATTTACTTCTGCAGACATTTACTGTGTCATGCATTTACTTCTTCATGCCTTTACTTCACTGCATTTCCACATTGTGAAGGTGTAAATGGATCTGTTTATTGTTAGCTTAAGGCAGTGTAATTCAAACTACGGGGCGCGCCCCTCTTGTGGGCCGCAGCCTCATGCCCAGGGGGGCGTACATCCACAGCCTGAAAAGAGAAAATTACAGGCAGCCCCGTTTCTTGGCCCAGGTGGTGGTCGACAGCCGGCACAGAGCTAAATAGCTCAGGAGGTGGGCGCAGTAAAGGACAGATTAAGCAGCCTGCTGTGCTGGTGAGCGCTGCTCTGTGATGTGCAGTTGGCTGATCTCTGTTGACTTGTAGATGACTGTGATGCGTTCGGACTATGCAAACAAAGGAATGCATATTCCAAACACAGCATGTGAAATGCTCTGCAGTCACACACCCTGTGCCCCTCATTTTATTTATTTTTTACATTTATTTTTATTTTTCAATAACAGTACAAACTTGTGATCGTTTTGAAGGCAATTACATAATCACAATTAACTCCCCCCTTCCCTCCCTCCTAACTTGACCAAGACCATTCTGTTCTTTGATGCGATCTATGTGCGCGAAGGGTTAACATGGGCTGTCCAAGTCCTCATTGGAGGAGCTGTCCTCCTCGCGTGAAACAGGCTCACTGTGAGGGCCACCCATTGTAATAGATCCGCGGAGGTGTCTAGCTCTTGTTGTCGTTGTGCCAGCTCCCAAGCCCCCGTTTCGGCTGCTGACCATCTCCGGAGGTCCACCCACCACGCTGAGACACTAGGGGCTCTGGGGCATTTCCAAGCCATGGCGATTCGTCTTTTTGCTAGAATATACATTAGGTCCTTAAGTCTGTTCAGAGGCTTATTCTTTTTACCTTTGGGGTATGAGCCTAGGGTGCACGCTTTCGGTGTCTGCACATCTAATGCGATATCTGCCTCAGCCACCCTTACTTTAATTTGCGTCCAGAAGGCTTGAATTGCCGGGCATCCCCAGAACATGTGAGTCATCCCCGCACAGGGTTCTTGGCATTTGGGGCACACTGTGGCACCTGCTCTGCTGAATATAGAGATGATGTCTGGGGTGAGGTATGCCCTATTGATTATATAGAATTGTATGAGCTGCAGGCGGGCATTTCTAGATACTTTTTTGTGGTAGTGTGTTATAACCTCCACTCTTTATCTTCGAACTGCGTGCCAAGTTCAAGCTCCCATTTTCTCCTGCTCTTAAGGTCTTGCTGTGTGGTACAGTTGAGCAGACCCTGTGCCCCTCATTCTTTGTGTTGAAAGCCTTTCAAGTGGGGCAATTTATAAATGATGGCTAATTTAACAAGCCATTGTTTTCCTACAGTATATGCTTAACATTTCAGTGTTAAGAACTGAACATGGGTCATTTTTATTCACCAGGCCAGAACAAGTATCAGTTAGCTGATCAAACCTATGCAAAAGAGAATTAACGTGCCACCCAGAAAAGTTTAAAACTATTTTCTTTATTTTCGTGTCTCTTTATTTGACACCCCAATATTTGTTTTATTACTTTTTAGTTACATATGGCGCATCCCTGGAAAGGTGAACTCTAGTTTTCTTGCTTACGTATTCTAGTGGCTGCTTTGGGACATGGACTGAATGCATCCTCTCAGCATCAAAGGCCTTTTAATTGTCTAAAAAAGCCAGCCACTGCCTAGCGAGCACACCAGATGGCACCTTGATTAGGAGTGGAGTTGATTGTGTGTCACAATGCAGACAGTAGTCTATGGTAAATCAATGCAGTGATGTGTGCAGCAGAGATTTGTGAGCTGCACAAGTTGCCATCCTGTTCGTTAATGGTGTCTATATGTTGCTCCCTTATGTAACAGCACATATACATGTTTTTGTCTAATGTGCCCAATGTCCATACAAGAGCACACTGGACTGTTTTGTGTATGTGACGCTGACAAGAATGCCATACTGTGCCCACACTTAAACACATAGAGCAATCAAAGAAGCTTCCTCAAATTGTAAATCGACGAGGCCAAGCGCCCTTTCTACGCTGCCACGCCATGATTTTCACTAGCTGCAGGCCAGCACTAATAAGAGATGCTAATGCCAGCTCTGTTAGATAAAGCATGGGCCTGTTCTTTTTGCTGAAATAACCCATGAGGCCTGCACAGTGGTGAGGAGGTAGTGGCTGAGGAACTGTGGGCCCTTTACCACGCATCAGAAGCCGGTTTTGTTTAAAACGCTTCTTCAGCTTATTACTGGTCAGGCTAAAGTTTGAAAGATGTACAATCCTTTCTGTGTAGCATTTCTGTGCATTGTTTATTGGATCTCTCTTGTGCTACATCCTGCCCTGTCTGTAGGTATAATTCCCTAAAGATGTTTCTGTATTGGGGCTGGGCATGCCCACACTGAGACCCAGCTCTTCCTCCTGTAAAACTCTTCAGAAAGAAGAAGCAAAAGAGCCTTTGTACCCCATTTGAGTGGCTGATGTTGCAGCCATTTTATTCATGCATCCAAAAACGTAAGCTGTCCAAATTAGCATGTACGGTTCATGGTTACAAACATTTTAATGTTAGGGTGAGTATTGTGAACCGTGATGTGAGCACCAAGCCATGCATCAGTTATGCATTTAGAGATTCACACATACAATCCTTTTATCACAGACTTGTTAATCAAATGTAGAGATCTCTGATCACTGTTATAGTCCTGAAATGCTCTGTGATTTAATGCAAAGTATACAGGAATCCTCATTGGTGCTATTTGTCCCCTTTCCCACTTTCAGAGAGGTATTCTGAAAGAGCACAATAAGAGTGTACCAGACTGTCCATATTGGAATGATAACCTACTATCAGAAAATAATTAATTTGGTTAGTCTAGTATTGCCCCTTACGAAATACAAGTGAGGTGGTACGAACAAAACACCTGTAACACAGGGCCAGGACAGTGGGCCCTCACACCCCGTTAGGCTGTTCATACCACAGTGTGCCAGATGGACAGTTTGAAACTGCATTCAGGCAAGGTCTTCCCTAAGAGCAAGTGACAGAAAAACCATTTACCTGGGCAGCAACAGCTGTGTTTTCGAATTTAGTATTCTTCTGTAAAGTACTTTAATTACAATGTAATGAAACATGCTTCATTTATATATCAATTATTTATTCATATTGAGGAGGGGTTTGTCGCACGACAGAGGTGTAGTTTGGGAGTGACGTGTGCCAGTCAGTGGGGGTGGAGGAGCGCATTCTGATGTTTCTGTTGTTTGGCCCTGGGCACCAAGTTGACTAGAAACTGCCCTGATTTTAGCACATACCTTCTTTTGCGGGGATGACCAGCCCCTCCCATCTGAAAGCAGAGCAGGGAATCACTCATTATGGCTAATTAGTGACATACTCCCCTACTTTCAGATGGGAGAGGGTGGTGGGGGGGCAACTGCCTCCATGTTGCCAGTCAGAATTAATTTAGCTCAGCAATGTATTCAGTTTTCTGTTTTTTTTCCTTGTGCTTAAAATGTGTGCTTTGCATTACAAGCTGTGTGCCGCAGACTGGTTCCACTCTAAGCAGGGGAAGAAATGAGGACTGTGGGGACTCTGTACAGGCGAATAGAACAAAGACCCCATGGTCCTCATTTCTCCTGCAGCAGAAGTGGCCAGGGAAGGTACCAGGGAATTTCATCCTTTCCAAATTAGAGGCACCAGGGCATTTCAACTTTTTCATATGAGGGGCCTTCACTGTGCCTGATAATCCCAAAATTCTCTTTAGTTTTATGCAAAGCTGCATTTTATTTTTACAAGGTTATTTTACTCACTGAATGCTGATCAAGTCACCTAACAACATTAAGCTCCAGCTTTGATAAATACTTCCGTGAAGAAAATGCTGGCATTAATGACTGGGTGATGCAGCCTTTTCTGGCACAGGAGGTGGTGCATCTTCCATATGATGTCCAGGCGAAGCTGATTGAGGTTCAGTCGGACACTACTCTGCAATCTGAGTTTAGGAACATTGCAGTGGGTGACTTTTGGCTGAAGGTAATCCTGGAGTGACACTACATTGGCAAGGTCTGCTATACAGTCTCTCTTACCCTTTGGGTCTTCCTACTTGTGCAAAATAGGCTTTTCAGTATTGGCCGTACTGAAAATGAAATACCGCACAAGGCTGGACGTGGAGGACAACCTCAGAGTGGCGGTCTCAAAAATAAAGCCACACATTGACTCACTTTCTTCAGAGAGACAGTCCCACCCTTCCTATTAGTACTTGCTCTGTAAAATCAAATTGCCTTCTGCAGAATATACTAATAGGAATGTGTTTTGAGAAAATAAAAGCCCTACTGGAAAATGTTGTGTTTACTTGCACAGTTTCTATGTTTGGATTGGAAGTGATTGTCCTACTGTCTTGGAATGTCTCCCCAACAACATATCCCTTCACAATTATGGCACTATGCATTCTGCAGCCATCTATATAAAAAATAAATAACATCAACACATAGAGGCGGGGTAGGGTGGTCCCGAACGATTTATTTTTTGCTCAGTGGGGCCTTGGCATAAAAAGTTTGAAGACCACTGGCTTAAGGTTATGGTTGGGGGATAAGTGTTGGCATGGGGGACAAATATGTGGTAGAATAGAAGGGCTGGGTCTCGGGGATCTCCACCAGTAATGACGAAGTGTATGCTAGGAGAAGTGAAAGACAGCAAAAGTAAAGGTGTGAAGAAGTTAAAGCGTCAAAGTGAATGTGTAGCCAAGTGAATGCAGGCGTAGTAAAGGCATAAATCCTACATAAGAAGTAGAGTCTAAGGCACAAAATGAAATAAAAATCATACCATGAAATAAAAAAATCCCCAGAAATTACAAATACTTCATGAAAAGCACGAGCTGCTAGGCCGCAGCCAGCAAGCAGGATAGCCACTGTACATGCACAGTACGGACAATGGGTCAAAACCACATGAAAAACCATCTATGAAATGGAAAATGTTCTGCAAAATGTGGAAGATGATTGGCAGCACCTAAAAGCTGCCAAAATGCTCTGCCAGGCCAGAGGAACAAGTCAAAATGAAAAATATACTGCAAAATCACAAGTATTCCGTGAAATGACAAATATTCAGCAAAATCAAGCGTTCAGTGAAATGTAAAATATTCTGCAAAAAAATGTCGATAATCCGCCACACAAAACGTGCAATAGGGCCACCGCACATGCGCAGAAGCATCAAAGGGATACAACAAAATGTAAAACATGTCAATAAATGCTAAGATAACTGCCAAATGTCTCACTTGACAACCTGAACCGAGCAAGCGGTAGGGCCAGAGTACATGTGCAGTAGGGTTGGAGGGAGGAAATAAAATGAAACACATACCACAAAATGAGTAATATTCTGAAAAGCACACAAGATGCTCCACTCTACTCAACAGAAATTGGCCAACACAGCTCATAAACAAATCATAGAATTGTCCCTTACATATCAAAGAAATCAGTGTCAAATAAAATGTAAACAAGTTAAGTTGATTACCTATAGAAATTACAAGAGTGCAGATGTTTACAGATTTGTGAATGCCAATTTTAAGATGTAACTAAGCACTAAACAAAATACAACCAACATTGTTGGACCCTTAACTCACCCTCACAAATAGCAGATCAAAAAGTACAATCTTTTCAACATAGACCAACAACATACTAAGATATAGCAAACGTACAGGCACTCCAAAAACCTACATCACAGTGCAAACAATAGCCCTAATATACACAACACACTGAATAACATAAAAACACACTCATAGACCTACACAAAGAGCGATCACGCAAAAGTATGCACTCTTACCATCATCTTCCTACTGCATTTCACATCAATGAATAACATTCCTATGCTACTTTAAGTGCAAGTAGCCCACACGTAAGTGTAATATACAAATAACGCAAAAGGCACTGTTAACACATTAAGAGCAACCAAAAACAAAAGGGTGAGCAATGTAGGCTGCGCTTTACCTTTAGCGTTTAACAAGAGGCCTTCCCAACATTTGGAGACTTTCACTTTTTTAACCTTAACTTATTTTAAAATTGTTTCCCACACTGCCATACATAAACAAATCTACATGGACATACATAGAGAGCACGGGAAAGAGGCCCGATACATAAGCACAGAGACACGAACAGATGACTAGGGCCACTAATGAGGCCCACCAATGTGCAGAGCCTCTTGAGACCATGGACTCCACTTCTTTGAAGGAAGCCCGATGCCTCGCTCCTCAGGGTTTAATTAGCATGCATGAAATCCCCCTTGTGCAGCCAGATTCGAGAGGAGAGACGGAAAATTGAGCAGCAACACACAGAAGTGTCTCTCTCTGCAGGCACAAAGGGGAATCCAGCGATTTCTAAACAGGTTTCTGCCTCTGAGAGGCCAGTAGAGCTGGGGCAAAGTCAGCTGCTTCTCAAGCTCTTTATATCTCCATGGACCAGACTGTTTCTGCCTAGACATGCTGGATTCTATGGAGAATTAAATTCCTGCTAACTGATCATTAGACGCTGGGGACTATGCCTGGTAGTGTCGAGAAGCTCGCTGGCTTGGGCTGCCACGAGGGATTGTCCCTTTAGCGCCACTTGCCAGCGAGCCCGAGCCAGTATCCGACATTGGATCGTTATCCGTCGCCATCTTCCATTGCTATCTTTGGCCATCCATTTTCCTGTGATCCGCGGCTCTCGGCCCTGTTTCAGACTCTATTCACTGCACGGCACCTGGAGAGGAACGAGGGATCTCTCACTGTGGACAATCTCTGTGAACACCAAAGAGCAGCGCTGAGGATTCCCAGGGGTGGATCAAGGTAGGCATAGGAATCTTACTATCCATTTACATAGCACATATCATGCCTTCCCTGATCCCATGACATAAAACAATAGGTGTGGTTATTGTGAAATTTACTGTGACTGATCAACACCATAAGGCGGAAACCAGACTTTCAGTTAGATTTTTGTAAGCGAAAGTCATAACATTCAATGCCTAAAAGTCATCCTTATTTTTGTGAAGTCAAAATACTTCCATGCTTAAAAATGTGTCAAGAAAAGGAAGTCCATATTTGTGTAAGAAGATAGTGTTCTCCTGTCTTCTATTTTTCAAGTTTAAGAACCAAGCGGAAGGCAAAGAGGTTTCCAAAATTTCTAATGACTCCACATGGAACAGAAGGAGAGACTCCAGGAGTCATTCAAGGTAAATATGAATACCCTCCGCATATTTAAGAATGCTTCGGAGACTCCAAAACCGGAAGTTGTATGTTTAGTACAATGCAATATTTAGATGTCTTTGGGGGTGATTGCATGTTGGGCAGTATCCCAGTGGTAAATCCGCCAGGATACCGCCCAATACAATTAGCATTACTGCACCTTGGTCTGGTGCTATAAGCGCTGGATCACAAGTTGCGGTGGTGGGGTAAGTCACCATATTTTTTGTGTCCATAGGGCTCAATGGGGCGTTTTCAGCAAAATTACTGTGACGGTAATTGCACAGCATTTTTACTACTCTGCCCAATCCCTGATGAGGCCGCTTGACTCCTGAATGGTGTTTTTGTGAAGATTCGGGCTGTTTATTGACTTTTAAATGTCCACAAATGGTTTAGCTGAAGAAAAGCGGGTAGGCACAGCAAATTCAACACTACACAAGGAACAGCAGTGAGGGCAGATGATGGAACCAGAAATAAGCGTTCTCCATGGGAAATGTCTCCCAGGAAGTTACGTGCAGCCCAGGACGCCAGCCGCTGCCACTTTTCACTTACTGCCTTTCAGCCAGCGGTGGTGAATGGGCCGACTCTTGCCGGGTCCGAGATCCGGCATCAGATGTCTGGCTGGATTTGGAGACCCGGCCTGCCTCGGCCCTGACCAGGCTTTACCGAGCCCCCAGCTTCGCCAAGGGAAGATGGGCGCACAGTGATATGTGCTCTATTGCGCAGCTATCATTCGCACCTCCGCAGTCTTATTCACGCAGCCTATTTTTTTTCTTCTGGCCTGAAAGGGACACCCTGGGAAACAATGGGCCATGAATATCACTGGGGTGGGTGGGGGTCATCACTGTTAAAAGCAGGCTTTCTACATGCTCGGCACCCTATTGTTTTACAAATGTGACTTTTACACTGCCATAGAAAAACAAAAGTAATTTTTAAACTGAAAAATACTGCTTGCATTCACTAGTTTTCTTTAAAATAAAATTGTCAGACTACCACACATACTTTGTAATTTGTGTGCACCTTTGTGTTTTATCACTGATTATATTTATAAAGATGGTATATGCTTGTCAAACTAGTTAAACACAAATAAATGCTTCTGTTGTGTTGACAGCAGTTATTAGGAAATAAACTGTGGGTTCATGGATGCCAACTTTTGATTTTCACAACAGGGGCAGCAATACCCCCACCTCCGCCGTGAATATAAGCAAGCGACCGGCCCAACCCATCCTCTCCTGGCCAACCACATTTTATAGCACTTGTTTTTGTTATAAGTAATTGCAAAAAGTCATACGATTAATAATCAGTTTTGAATATATAACATCTCAGCAACGGTCTCTCAACCTGCTGAGCTACCATGGTATCCTTCCACTGTACAGTAAGCCTATGGAGCCCTTAATGTACTACAAATCACTGCATTACCAACAGTATTTTGGGTGCACCACTGCCATGGACATGATTTAAAGTGAAATTGATGTACAGTGTGGAGTATGGAAAGAACCCACATGAAAGAAATTGCACCATTTAAAAAATATTATTTTGAACATTTCCTTTGAGTGTAGTCCAACTGCCAGCTCTGCCTCCTCGTAACTCTGCGCCCTCGTAACCCCACCCATACTTCCTAACTCCACCCCTACCCCGGCCCTTGTGGGATCCCGCTTTAAATGTTGTCCATTTCCACCACTTGTAGCATAATAGAAAGGGGGGAATGCCCCACAAACTGGTGCTTCTGAAAGGCCAGTAGGGTTGGGCTAGTTATAAGAAGAAGTAGCTTGAGGGAGTATATATCCTTCCCCATACTGTGAAACAATAATAGCAGAGAAAATGTTTCTGGTGGGGTCTTCCTATTGGCTGAAATTGTCAAGCTAGGCGGATGCATTTACAGGAAGAGTGGTAGGAAATGTATCCTGGATCTTAGAAAAAGGCTGCAATGTTAGCGTTGACGCCCTATGCTGTGAACCATGTGGCATGCATCATGTGTGAGAAAGGGAGACGTGCTGTATGAAGTTACAATGGAGCAAACCGAGAGAGATTGTTTATCAGCCTCCATGAATAGCACACAATTCCGATTGACTATATCACAAAGATTGGGTTTGGTCATCATGGTGAAACAGACGTGAGATCCTGACGAAACAGGGGTCATTTACAATCCCCACGCAGCGTAAAAGCAAGGTGGTAAACCAGGGCGTAAGTAAACGAAGGGGCGTGCTCTTGTGCTCTGGGGGATGTGGAGGATGGTTTGCAGGCAGAATGGGAGACAGGAAGGGGAAATGCGATTCTTCATCCGCGTTCCCTCTCCACCTGCAAACGCACAAAAGCGCATATTTCATGTCTGAATTTTGATGTAGGTGTAAAGGGAATGGATTACTATGGAATCTACCTGCTTTTAGAACCTGCTAAAAACAGGCGGATTCTTTAGGAATCCATTGGAAGTTATGTCCATTAATCGTAATTTGCAGGCAACATTTACTAGGGTGACCAGATTTAAAAAGTAAAAAAACCGGGACAGGGCAACTAACATAGAAGTAGGACTAACTCTTAAAAGTGGCTGTCAAGGCACTACACTTCAGTAGCGTTCGGAGGAGAAGGGGGTTGAAGTATTACTGTTCAAATAAACACATATTATAATTAATGTATCACAAACTAAGAGTATCTTAAGGTGTTAAATGCAGCCTTTCTTCTGTGCGAGATTGTGCATTCCTTCCTGCCAAAAACCAGAACCACTGCAGTTTCCAATGGAAACATAATCTTGAGAAAGTGGGACAGACCACCCAATTCCGGGACTGTCCCGGCAAAACCGGGACATCTGGTTACCCTAACATTGATATCTTTCACATACAGAGTCAAAGAGTAAAATTAAAGATTAAAGATGCCATGCCCGTATTTACTTTTTCATTTCCTACTGCGTTTTGGGAAAGTTGGAAATTGCTGTAGGGAACCCAACAACACGAAAACGGCAACAATGGCGTTCTCTTGCATGCAGTGGGCATTTTTTACAAAATGGCTGTGACAGTGTTTTTATGACCACATATGGTTTTCATCGAGGTGAGCTTTAGCACTCAAATACATCTTAACAATGATTACGTTTGTTAACATCAGAAAATTACATAATTTGTGCCCCTAAGAGTTGCACACAGGGCTGTATCGAACATTAGTACCAGGCACTCACGTCCACGGGATTACACTGAAAGGTGATTGGCTCATTTCCGAGCCATACCTCAGTGTAATCCTGTGGATGCACTTACGTGCACTGCCTGCGTTTGTTCCGGCGGGCGGCGTGGCAGCCCCTTAGCCAATGAGGAAGCTTGAAATGGGGCAATCCCCGCTCCAAGCCTCCCCATGGCTGGAGGCTGCCTTCGTGCCTCGCTGTGTACTCAGGTAAGTTTTTTTTCCTCCACCCCCCTCCCCTGCAAACTATCCACTCCCTGTCCTCCCAACCCCACTTACCTTCTTTTTTCTTCTTTTCACGGTAGCAAACGCGCTGGGAACACTTCTCTTCCCAGCGCGTCCACTCCCGATGGCCGCCATGGAAAGGGAAAAGGGACTATGTTTTCTGGTCCGAAACGCAGCAGCGTTTCGGAACAGAAAAAAATGCTATTAGTATCCCGGTCTAACCGGCCGGGGTAATAATGGCTATAAGCCCCTCGACAGTGGGCCAATACCGTCCACGGTAATGCCCCCGGGGCCTGTTTAACTAGGGGCCCCGGGGGCATTACCTGGGGCGATATTGGCCCACTGTCTCAGGGCTTATTGCCACGTCATATTTCGCATTCTTTAGAATACCAAAGAATTGGTCAGCTATTGTCCCTCTGGGAATATGAAGCCTAGGAGGTGTTTCATTTAATAAATGAAGTTATAAACATGAAACATGAAGTTTATTAACAAACTTGTTATGCCAAATTAATATTCATTTACACTGTGCCAAATCACCACCGTAGTAGTATCAGAGTGCCTAGGCTTGTACTGTGCCCCGACATGCGAATCCGGACCATAGTCTGCTGAAGAACCAATATGGGCAAAGGAAAGACAAGAGGGTGGGAAAGCTGGAAATAGATGCTACGATCCCAGGCAGGGAGGGATGCAGTATAGGGTCTGGGGGAGAATGTTTTGTGATAACATGAGTGGATGTCAGTCTTGTCAGGTGGACCATGGTTCTGCAAAAGAGAGGAGGCAGTTATTTATTTAGTTATTTATTTATTGAATTTGTTGATAGCGCCCAGATCTGGAGGTATCACAGCGCTAGTGTCCTAAATCGTTGAGGTAACTGTGTTGTGTTATCAATGCAGATTTGGGTAATTGTCATTTAGAGCACAATTTAATGTTTATGCACGAGGGGCTCATAGGTGTGTTTGGGGAATCCTGGAAATTCGGTGGCATTTTTGCCCGGGTATCCCTACACGTTGTACCTCATGGTAATTCTGTGGCTGCCAACCCAAGAGTGCCATAATCAAGGATAAATTGCATATAAAGGAGAACCTTGTTGGTAATAGGCGGTAAGGGATTGGAGTGGACAAATTAAAAACGTGTGGCACATTGATGTCAAAAGAGTTTGTTCCATGCCATGCTGTGCTGGGCAGGATGGTGCCTTGCATGGAAGAAGGCTGTCATAGTACAATTATACTTAGCCATCTACAGTGAGAAAATATAGCAGGAGCTCCCGATGCAGGATGTGTTCATCAGGCAATGTGAAGAACAGAGGTGGATGTGAGGCCAAACAGGGTAGGTAGGGAGAGAAGGGTATGATGTCTGTCCTTCCATATGCAGTGACAGACTGCCACCCTTCTGTCATGTTATTCTAATGTGCTTTGACAGCTACCATGAGGCTATGACATGCTTCGTACAGTGCTTTGTGCTATGGTAAGGCGACCTCACAGGACTAGGGAGCAGGAAAGGAAGCTTTCAAGTCACAAGCCACCAAACCTGAAAATCAGGGTACCCAAAGATCAGCACTGAGGGCGACCCCAGCCATGCAGCCAAAGTGGAGAGAGTGGGTGTGTAACAAAGGTGACTGTGCCACAAAATGGACTCACATGCAAGTGAAATGGTGATTGGGGCAACTTGTAATCCTTAGAGTGCTTTTAATAGCAACATTTGGGAGGAGTTGTGTGTCAGAAATGCGAATTTTCCATTTTTGTAACTCCCTGAAAAATGAGCAACCTGCCAGCTTTTCCATTTCCCCTTTGTTATGCTAAAAACAAATATTATATACCGTACCAAGTCACCACCACACTAGTCTCAGAGCAACCTCGGCTTTTGCTTTGTGCAAAGTATTTAAGCACATCGATACTGTCTTCGGCTCAGCAGTGGCCAGACTTTCAAGCACTTCATAGTCCTGGGTGTCATTGTGAGTCTGGGCATGTTGCCAGGGGACCACTACGGTGATAGTGCACAGTATAAAGACCCTTTAACATTAACATTAACATGTTGAAACCATGCATGGCCAAGTTCTAAAGATGGGAGAGGTTGAAGAAATTTGGACACTTTTAAAGTAGGGTGGGTTTTTTATCTATGGCTGCACAGGGACTAAAAGGCCCAGACAGGGCTTTGTGAGGCCTGCTAGGTCATTTATGGGAATGCTTATAGTAGTGTGTGAGTCAGGAATCCTCTTAGGCTGATGCACTGTGGTTATAGGAGTTAATGTGCACAGTCAGGCCTTTGTATATCTTTTTCGACCTACAGTGCAGTTACCTTGTCCTGGCACTAGGGGGCAGCATGCAAATCAAAGGTCAATAGAAGGGTGCAGAGTGTAGTTACCAGATTACATTTGATATGAAATGATAGGTTATTTATAATGCGCTTAATAGCCAGAGGTTTCTACGCGCACACCAGGGGATCAAACCTGTGTTGCTCTGTGTCATCTTGCTTCCAAGGCGAGCACGTTGCCCCTGAGCTATCCTCCCGAGAGGTCTACTTTCCGTTGCTGTATTTTATATTAATTTGTGTGTTTAGGGGAGTGCTGCCTCTGACTTATGACTGCTTCAGGGGTCTTCAATATGAGAAATGACAGCAAAAGGACATCACGAAACATCACATACTATAATCTAACATAACATGACCTAACCAGCATGAATATAAACGGAAACCAGCATCGTGCCTCAACAAAAGAAAAAGAAGAGGTGAATAAATGAATAAAAAGGCAGGTGCAAAACAAGTCTAACTCAGGGAGATTCCAGTTCACATGAATTAGCTTTGGGAAAAAAGCACATAGATCCCAGCAGACAAACATCACACAACTTGTTCCTACATCATAAAAACATGACGTGGTGTGGCACATCTTAGCACGGTGTAGCACACCAATTCTAACGAAGCATAGCACTTGGGCAGTGCATAGACAATATGGCACAGTGCAGCAATAGAGCAATACATGGCATAGCATAGCATGCCAAATACCATCCCATGGCAAACCTAATAACAATGCAGCAAACACAGCACCGCAAAAGTGTCGCTAGTAAGATATTGTTTAAAGTAATTGTTTTCTCACTTTTGTAAATATCTCTTTATAAGCACATTTTTTTTCTTTTGAATTAGAACATTCAGAGAAGAATACATTGACAAAATGAAAATAGACCAGATATATGAGTTGATGTGGAGTAAGTATTTAAGGATAACAGGTTGCAAAATGTAATGAGCAAAATGAAGATTGCCATGCGCCATTGCCGTTGCAACATTTGTAGTGGCCATATTGCAGCTTCTTGTGAGTTGCACAGTAGATTAAGTGGAAACTGTGGCGTCCCCCATTGCTGCGGGTCACAATGAAATGTATCAGTGGTTTCTAAACAGTGATAGAAGTGTACCAAAAAAGTAGTGGCACTATGACTCCAGCGTGGGACAGAGTAGGAAGGAAGGGAGCAACGTGCTACATGTTTTTAAGGGTTGAAGCCATGCTGGTGATAGCCAATTGAGTTGAAATATATTTCAGTTTAACTGTAACTGATATACGGTGGCAAAATGGGGAGAAGTGTGCTTTAACTTCACAAAGAACAGTTCCAGAATGGTGGAAATGGTTGCAAAAAGTAGTGGAGCTGTTGGCAGTAAAAAATAAAAGTAGTGGAACACTGTTCCGACCGTTCCTGCTCACTTCGACCACTGTTTCTAACCTCTCATTTAGTCGCATATCATTGAACAGTGACCATTCATCCAGGGCAGAAAGTAACCATTTGCAAATTGGAAGAGGCTCTTGGAGGTCTTTTAGGCTTCATATATGCACATTCAGTGTCGTGTGAAATGTGCCGCACCTGCTCCAGCTGCTGCAATAATATTGCACGTGACACCTCTCTTTGCTCATCAGCACTTTGCCCTGCACACGATTAATAATACATCCTGCAGGTGTAAAAGTGCTAGCATGATTAAAGTGAAGCACGTATATATGCCCCAGCTTGGTGCAATATCAGTCATGTGTTGCACAGACGGACCTGCGACTGAATCTGCCCCCTACCCTCCAAGCTTAGCAAAGACACCTGTTTGTTGTGCCTTTGCTAACCTCCCTAACACCTAGGTCCACATACCCTCTGCTCCCCACACCACCAGAGACTGGGTGATCTGATCCCCACTGTGTCCTCCCCTGGTTGCTGGTAGATCCCTTGCTGCCAAATTGCCCTCTCCCTCCCCCGTGGTTAGCTCCCCACTCCCTACTTTCTCTGCTTCCCTCGCCATGTTCTGCGTCCTATGATTGTAAAGCACTCTGTTGCTTCCTGGAGCTAGGTCTGTGATCAATGATCACCCTAACAAATAATAATAATGATAATAATAATAATAATAATAATAATAATAATAATAATAATAATAATAATAATAATAATGGAATATGTTCTATTACCCCAAATGCCAGCCCATCCCTGCTTACCCCTCCCCTTTTCCACCACACTAAAGGAAGCATGGGTCTTTTGCATGTTCCTACCTTTAACCCTCCACCTTTCCATCCCACCACACGATCAAATATAAGGCTGTAGAAATATGAAGGCATAGAACAAATCATATGCAGTGATTTTAACTTCCACCTATTTGATGAGGCGGGCAACAAGTTAGAAGAACATCTTTTAGAACACAGAGCCCGTAGATGTCAAGTGAAATAAGTCATATGAACTTTGATCAAATAGATGCATTCCATTGAACCACAACGATTCCCGCCTATACCTGGTCGAGTGGACAAAGGAAATCAATAATTGATTACTTTTATGCCACGAAAGGAATATCCAAAGCTATGAGAGATGCGGAAAACATCCCTAGTAATCTCAGCAATCATTACATCTTCAGACGAACTTGGTAAATAACTGGCTCTGTTCCATGAAGAATAAAAACCCCCTTAATTAAGCTGAATTCCTGAATGAATTGTCTCAAAATAACTCAAGAAAGTTTAAAAAATTTGACAACAACATTTGAGAACTCTGAGCTAGAAGAAATTACTAAAATAAATTATGGATGGCTCTTCAATCAATTTAAATTGACAATCGTTCCGAAAATGCACCAACAACCAATGCACAAAAATACTTACAAAGAGTCGATCGCTGTAAAAAAAGGAAATGAGAAAAGCCATGAAAATGGCAAAATATGATCCAACGTGGGAATTTTTTTCTTCAAAAATCCATATTGCAAAACAAAAATACAAAAAACTGGTTAAAAATGCAAAAATGTTACAGGAACAAGAAAATGCTGAAAACATGATGGCTATGATTAAAAACCAGAATACGCGATGCATATGGGAATTGCTAAAACTAAATTCACACACAAAAGAGAGCATGATAGTCGATGTACCGGAGGCTGTCTGAAATACATATTTCACGGAATTATATAAAGAAAGGAAATCATGTAAGAACGAAAAATCGGATTCAAAAGAAATAAGATGGAATTTGACCTATGAGATCAACGATCTCGAACATTTGATTAAAAAACTGAATGCTTCCAGAGCTCCTGGTCCTGACGGACTATCAAATGCAATATTGAAAAAAAATCCAAAAATCTTGGCCAAATTTTGTGGTGCAATTTTTAAGTTAATCAATAACACCAAAAGTATACCAACATCTTGGCAATTGGCAACTATAATCCCCATATATAAGCAGGGTTCAACCAAAGATCCTATGAACTGTCACCCGTTGGCACTTTTGAATATTTCAACACTTGACATCTTCAGAGTATCATCTGTAGTGCCAAACAACACAGCACTGACAAAATGGAGAGAAGCAGTCAAGAACATATGCTCAGAAAAGGGAGTCCTACTTGAAATGTTGATCAAAAGGCCCCAGCATGCCAACAAGCTACTATCGAGACTAGGCTGGATTGAAACCCAAAATAAAAAGAATATAAGCTAAAATATAAGCTAAACCTTACATGCGATGGAGAATCTAGAGCAATGAACCAACTACCACACTACTTAAACTTATTTCCCGATTGCCAAATTAGAGATATGTTTCTACGATTTAAGATGAACCTCCTTCCAACGCGACAAATTTTTGGAAAATGAAGGCAACTCTCAGACAACAGTACTGATTGCAGATTCTGAAAAATCAGTGATGTAACAGAAATAATTTGGCATTTAATAATGGAATGCGAAGCGTTAAACCAGAAAAGACTAATGTTTAGCAAAAGATATGCCGCTGCACCCTATGAATTGGAAATGGAAGAACATTGGAATGACATTCTAATGGGAAACAACAGAAAATCGTTCATTTCTGGGCAGACATAACCTCAGAGAATACTGCACTTACTGACTAACAGAATTAATGAATCATTTAAGTCAACAAGTATTTTAATTTAAATATGTATGATATTGCATAAATGTAAAGGTTTAGGAAATAAACCAGAAACATTTTAAATAATAAAAAAAATAATAAATAAGTCTCTAGGTGTATCATGGTCCCATATAGAAGACTACTCTCATTTCTCACACCTTACCCCCTGAATGCAAAATATGCTTTCTGATATACATCTAATAAGGTTCACACCTACTTGTGATTCCTCAGGGTATAGACAGAGGTGTGTTTGTGTGTTCAAAATATCTTAGTTAGATGTATATGACAGGATACCATGCAATATTGAGATTAAAGGGGTAATTCATAGAATTCGGTGCACAAGTGGCACATGCGGCTGCTGCACAGAGTACGCGTGCGGCAGTCTGCGCCAGCCGTCTGTGCTAAAACCCATTTAGGCGCACAGCGTATTCATGGATTTATACATCCATAAGCAGCTGTGGTACAGAGTGGCGCAGAAACCCTGCAGCAGCGCCAGTTACGCCCCCAACCCCGCCGTGACCCAAAAACATTGCACAAATCCAGTACATGGCGCAAAGGCCAGTGGACCAGCATACAGCCCCCCAACCACGAAAATGAGTATAAAACTCCCAGCGCACCCCTTGGAATACACGTACCCCGCTTGCGCCAGCGAAATCGCGTGTGAAACTCCACACGCACCCCTCGGAATACACGTACCCCGCTCGCGCCAGCGAAATCACGTGTAAAACTCCCCGCGCATCCCTCAGAATACACGTACCCCACTCGCGCTAGCGAAATCGCGTGTAAAACTCCCTGCGCACCCACCGGAATACACGTACCCTGCTCACGCCAGCGAAATCACGTGTGAAACTCCACGCGCACCCGCGGAATACACGTACCCTGCTCGCGCCAGGCCTATCGCATGTGAAACTCCACATGCACCCCTGGAATACACGTAGCCCACTTGCGCCAGGCCAATATCGTGTAAAACTTCACACGCACCCCTCGTAATACACGTACCCCGCTTGCGCCAGCGAAAACACGTGCAAAAAGTCCCCCCTGTGGAGTGGGCTGCCTGCGGAGCATGCCCAGGGTGATGGGCTGCTTGTGGGGTATGGACTGGGGTGATGGGCTGCCTGCGGGGCATGCCCAGGGTGGATGGGCTGCCTCCGGGCCATGGACTGGGGTGATGGGCAGCCTGTGGGGCATGCCCTGGGGTGATGGGCTGCCTGTGGGGTATAGGGGTTGCCTGTGGGCATGGGGAGGGTAGATGGGCTGCCTGCGCGTATTCCAGGGGTTTGCGTGGAGTTTTACATGAGATTTCGCTGGCGCGAGCGGGGTACGTGTATTTCGAGGGGAGCGTGTGAAGTTTTACACGCGATTTCGCTGGCGCGAGCGGGGTACGTGTATTCCGAGGGGTGCGTGTGAAGTTTTACACGTGATTGGCCTGGCGCAAGCAGGGTACGTGTATTCCGGGGGGTGCATGTGAAATTTCACACACGATTTCGCTGGTGCGAACGGGGTACGTGTGAAGTTTTACACGCGATTTCGCTGGCGCGAGCGGGGTATGTGTATTCAGAGGGGTGCGTGTGAAGTTTTACACACGATTGGACTGGTGCAAGTGGGGTACGTGTATTCCGAGGGGTTCGCAGGGAGTTTTACACGCAATTTGGCAGTGTGTGCCCTCCCGGGTGTGCCACTCCCTCCCCATGCCCCGCAGGCAGCCAACACCACAGGGGACCCCCCTACACCCCTGGGCATGTCCCGCAGGCAGCCCATCACCCCAGTCTATGGCCCGCAGTCAGCCCATCCACCCTGGGCATGCTCCACAGGCAGCCCATTACACCAGTCCATGCCCGCAGGCAGCCCATCACCCCTGGGCATGCCCCACAGGCAGGCCACATGGCACCATGCACTTGGGAGCCCCGACACATGTCCCCCACCCCACCCCCATTGACGAGCACCTGCCAGCAGGCACCAACACATGGCCCATCAAGCAACATGTCATAACTAAACAGACCCATGGCCCTAATGCCAACCACAGTCCCCCATGCCCCCCAGTACAAGCATACAACCATCCACTGCGCCCACTCCCAAATTAGCTATGCCATGAGAGTCTCAAAAGAACCAGCATGGCCATGCATGAGTGTACAACAGAGCCACAGAGTGGCAACATATGACTGAGGCAATGCTCATAGAGACATGCACAAAACCAATGAGAGTACACCACACCAATAATGAATGAATATGAAATGTATTGAAAAACGTAATTAAATAATGAAATGAAAAACCAAATGTGCAAATTAAGAAATAATGAAAGGAAAAAAATAAAAGGAAAAATTCCAATGTAAAACAAAAATCCACAACAGGAAAGTACAAAAGTGGTCCATTGCCATTGTCCATATAAAGTACATTAAAAACAAATAAAAACCATTGATCCATGGAATGTCCAAAGAAAGAAAGTATGTACAAGTCTGCAACTATATACAATGGAAGTCCAAAAGATCCATGATCCACAAACAAAAGGAAACCTACAAAAAAGTCCTATGAATAAAAAGCTATATACATAAAGTGGAGCAATGTCCATGAACTCCAAATAAAAATATTAAACAAAGGAAACCTAACCCTAAAGAACTATGTACAAAAGCTGCTCACTCTTTGATGTTCCGGGCCAGGGCATCATCGAACTCCTCTTCAATGTCCCAGAGGCGGGCCTCTTCCCTGGCCCTGAGGTCTCGCAGGGATGCAGCCATCCCCTCCTCCAACTCCCTGTGAGTTGCCTCGAGGCATTCAGCCCGCCTCAATGCCCTGCGCATGGAGTTCTCCACCCTGACCATAGTGAGCCGTCCCTCCTCCGCCCGCCGCCGGTCTGTATCTATCTGCTGCCCCAACTGCTGCCACACGGAAGACACTCCCAATCCAGGGTCCTCCTGCCCTCCGGCCAATGCCTGCCCAGTGATGTTGATGGCCCCCAGCCAAGATGCCTTCCATGCTGAGCCTGCCGCTGCCTCCGACGCAACTGCTGGACCTCCGACTCCCGACTGTGGCAGGGATGGGATCTTAACCAGGCTGGCTGCATTGGTTGGGGCAGATCCACAGGGGGACCTGGTGGCATCTGGGCTGGAAGACAGCATGGAGAACGACTGGCGTAGAGTGTGCACAGAGGAGGAGAGGGCTGTATGACTGGCCGACCCATGGAGGAAACCCCCGACCATGGACCCTCCCAATTGGGCCATGTTGGCACACACCTCTTCGTGATGACGTGCGTGGTCCCCCCAGGAAGCATGCACGTCATTACGAATGTCACGTGTGCGCAACGCGACACCAATCAGGACAGACTCCATCCAGTCACGGGTCCCCTCGTCCACAGGTAGAAGAGTGCCAGATGACGTGGACCTCCCCCCTACCTGCGGACGGGCCTGGGACGGGGCATCCCTGCTGGTGCATGGTGATGCAGTCACAGTGTCAGGGACAGAGACATGCACAGGCACCTGCGCGGCGACCTGTGCTACCCCCTGCCCTGGACTGCACCACTTGCACCAGTGGTACCACCCCCACCAGGCACCATGTGTGGCTCTGTAGTGGCCTCCTCCTCCTCTATACACACCATCAACCTGGATGGCTCTGCACTGTCTTCTGCCATTGCAAGCCCCTGTGGAGGCTCATCCGCCCCTTCCGCTGCAGCCATAGTGGCAGACACTGCACCAGTCCCCTCGCTCCCGGATGATGGTATTTCCTGGGAGGGTGACTGGGCCTTGCGTCGCCGGCCGGTGGTGGCATCCCTGCCGCTCTCCTCCACAGCGCCGTCCCCGCCCTCTTTTTCACTCGCCTCTGTGTAAAGGGATACATTGAACAGAAGCATCAGGGTAATGAACTATAGTCCCCAAGACACAAATAGCACTTTAGTGGCACTGTCAAACGTCACTTCCATCATGTCCCTCCATAACACATGGGACAGTGCAGGCAACACACATGCAGGAACAGGCATGGCACATGCAACATACATTGGCATCCATGTCCAAGGCACCGTAGTTGCATCCAATGGTGGGCTGATTCTCACATGCATCATGGGACATGCTGGTCACATGAACACACATCACCGGAGGGTCATGCATCTGGCCCGGTATACCCCCAGACACAGTGAATACAAGGATGACTAGGCTGTATCAGTGAATCAACACATCGCCACGGACATGTGTCATGCATCCATGGTGGAAAGAAAGAGCTATGGGGTGGGAGGCACTACTGAGAGTTCATGGGATCAGTGTAAATGATGACTCCAGCAGATTCAGAGTATTTAATTAATTGGGTTTCTGGTGCAGCAGGGCGGATCCCAAGGCCACTCGAGATCAGAGCACAGAAAGAGAGACATACATCGGGTGTTGCCAACCGATAGCCCCGTATTGCACTCCTAGTGGGATAGAATCTATCCCACTAGGAGTGCAATACGGGGCTATCGGTTAGCAACACCGATGTATGTCTCTCTTTATATGCATCCATGGTGCACACACTACTCAGACGCATGGACATGTACATCATGCATGTCCATAACAGCAGCACAAATCTCTCACACCCCAAACATGTCAAAGTACAGACACAGGCATGCATACATGTGTGCGTTCGGCATTCTGCTCCACATGATGCATTGTAACACATACACCATCCATGTGGGTCATGCCTGACTGGACTCACATGCAGCACCATCATGTCCCTGCACACACAGATCCAAACATGACCCATGTAGCTAACTACCAGCACATGCCCTCATTAAACGTGAATGCATGGCCACTTATCGCTCGACTCCAGATGGGCCTGTATCCTCAGGATCTGGTGGTGAAGCACTGGGCGAATGCACTCCAGGACCCTCATCTGCTGGGTGGTAAGCGAGGCCCGGCGCCCCACTGCATCCACTGCCTCCAAGAGGCGTTGGGCCTTCTTGAGGGTCCTGGACTTGTAGTCCTCCCAGCGCTTCTGGACATGTTTGATGTCGCCGGGTGCCACCCCCTCTGCGTTGATGGCACCCACTATGTCCTTCCAGATCCTCTTCCGTCCTTCCTTGTCGGCGCGCAATGGTGTGAAGAGGGCATCATAATGCCCCAGAAACTTCCTCCACCAGAATACCAACTTCCTTTTCACTGAAGCTGGTAGCCCTCTGCCTCTCTGCTGGGGGGTTGCCACTGGTGCCGAAAGGTGTTGTGTCCGACATGGCAACCCCCGAGGCAGGTGTGGGTGGTCAACTGGGTCCTGGGGCTGGGCTGTGGAGTGATGGAACACCAGTCGGGAGTCTTCTGTTCCAGCGGGGGTGGTCACAGCAACTGGACCCCTGCAGATGGCAGATGTGCAGGCACCAAATGGCAGGGCGTGGTGGCAGCGGGCAGGCAGACAGCAGCAGATGGCTCGTGGGAGGCTGCTCGGGGCTCTGGGGGCCAGTAATTTGGCTTTGTGGGCAGGAGCGTGGTCTTCCATGTGTTGTCGCGTGGCCAGTTTGTTACAGATTGATTTGGCACGTGAAAAACAGCACATTTGTGTGAATTCCGAGGAAAGGCCCTTGGCGCGTAAGCGCGTAGGTGAGATAACGTGTGCGTGGGTGTTTCCCTGGCATGAGTTGAAGGTCCCACCTGGGTTTCCATCGCTCTGTACATGCTTTTCGTGGAAAGCAGTGCGTGTGTTTTCCAGACTTTAGGGTTCACACGTGATTACTTCACAGCGGCTACAGTGCATACTTCTTCTTTTGGTGTGGGTGTTGGCTACGCGTTCTTCTTCTACACACAAGGCAGACGGTGAGTTGCACATGCTATTTTTCCTACTGCGTGTCCCTGTTAGTCGCGTACCCCTTTTTTCGGGCATACTAGCCTGCGTGTTGATCACGTATGTATTTTTTCTGTTCCTGGCTGCCACAGCATACTGCGTGTGTTTTTTTACATGCACGTGGGCTACGGGGGTCGCTTATCTCTTTTTCTTGCTTTTTTGGGATGCCTGAGCATTGCGTGACATGTCATTTCTGCTAGGGGGACACAGAATTGGACATTCATCATAGCTGTATATACGTGTTTGTTGTTTGCGTGCACTTTTGTAATGCGCAGGGACGCTACTGCCTTCCTTCATGTGGCAGACGTGTTTAGGCCTGTGCGTGTCTTTGGCCATGCGCGGGTTTCCCCTATTCGATTCCATGAATACGTTAGTTTGCGTGCGTGTAGGCGTTCCGTGTACTTCCCAGCAGTACTTCCCCAGTTACGCCCTTATTTTTACGCATTGTTCCCCATTCTGTGCGTTCCGCCCCGTGTTCCGCCCCCTTTTTGGTGTGTGCGCTAACCTGCGCTTTCGCTGTGCGCGTTGCGCATGGCGTTCTGGATGTTGCAATGACGGGTGCGCCTGTGTGCGCCACGCACGGATTTGGCGAACATCCTGGGGAAAACAAGTGCAGGGCCTTCCATGAATCGCATGCGTGCGCATGCACTTGCTTTTTCACGCTTGCGCCAGCTTGCGCCATGATTTTCGGCGCACATTTGTTCCATGAATCAGCCCCATAATTCCATTGCCCTCTCTTATTTTGAATTATTATAATAATTAAATTTGAAAGATTATAATAATCTAGGGTTTTGGGAGACCCACTCAAATAATACTTGCTTCCTTGACACTCATTATCTCTCCATCAACCCTGACAAATCCCATAACTTGCTCAGGCTTAGCTCAGGGTGGCCCTGAATACCAACCACTATATGAGGGTCTGGGATGATGCAGAGCTTTTCCTCTTAACAAGTCATCCCAGATCTTAATATCCTGGTTGATGTTCATCTCCCTCGTTAATCTTTATCAATTGAGTGGTGATGAGGGGCTCAAATTCTGACCCAAAGGGTTCGTGGTTTGAAGGCTTGCTATTTGCTGAGAAGTTTTACCCAATGAAATAGGCATGTTAACCATGGGCTTTAGGAAACAATGTTCAGCCCTGTGTAGAAGCTGGGCAGTTGACAAACCCCCTAAGTGTACCCGCCTACGGTGCTCCTGCCATCCCTTAGGTTGATAGTACTCAAGGGGCAGAGAAACCGAGTGTCTCCTAAATCACGGATTGAAGCAGTGAGGCTCTCGTACAGACTGCTTAAGGCTCAGAGTGATCTTTTTAAGCGGGGCTTTCCAATACCCTGTTTTAGACAATGTGGTCTGCAGGTGGTTGAGCCACTGCACTTGCTTGTAAGCAGCTCCCCCATAACAGGATCTTGGATTTTAGAGATTTCTGCCTCTCCATGTCTGTGATTGTAGTTTTAGACCCATTTATAGTAGGATGTTTGAACAGGAAGTGAGTGCCAAATTGATGGAGAAGTTGCCTCAGCCATTTTCAGTCTAGGAGACAATCACCCACGAAGAGATTAAATGGAGCGTGCGTGCTCCTTATACTTGTGGGATCCCCCCATTTATTCTGCAGCCAGCTAACCACATCATTTATAAATAAGTTGAAGAGCCTAGGAAGGAGAGCACCACACGGCCTAAAAGTGCTAGTTATTGCAAAGCTGTGTTCTTCAATTTGCGAGGTTAACCCCCCTGGTGGGGCTCAGAGCCATGGTTCAGGTTGGGGTGGGGTGTGAAACTAACAGCTTGAGAACAATTAACAGCTGCTTATGAAGTACAGCTGAGCAGCGAAGGCTGCCTTCGTTCCAGGGGCTCGCAATCGAGCTCTATGAGAAGGGAGGGAAGGCATCCATGATGTGTTTATTTCCATTGTCTTTGGTGTCAGAAGCGCTGACACAGAGACCACCGGCACTGTGACCTCTACCTGCTCCCTTACACCAGGAATAGTTGAGGCTGCCGTTTTCAGAGGACTGGTGCGAGAGGAAAGGAGAGAAAGCAAGGTGAGTGAGGCAGGAGAGGCACATAATTGGAAGGGAAGGAAGCATGAGCGGAAAGAAGGAAGAACAAGACCCAGCAAAGAGAGAAAGGGGGAGACAAAACAGGAAGGTTTGACAAGACAGAATGAAAACACAAGGGTGAAAATGCAGAATTGGAGGGAGAGATAAAACGGGTAAAACGAGGAAGAAATGGCATGAACGAAGCAGCGAGACCACAAGGACAGGCAAGTGGGGAGACACAAAATGAGGAGGAAATACAATTAGAGACAAGACCGGTAGAGAGCTGAAAGCTGGAGTGAAAGAGGACAGAAGAAGGAGAGCAGAGGCAACATTTAAAGGAGGAAGAGAAGACACATACAGGAAGAGAACAGGTAGAATGTGAGAAACTGAAATAAAGCACATTATGGAAGGGGAACAGGGAAAGAAGGGGATGAGAACAAAGATAATATGAGGGTACAAGGAGAAGACACAGATCAAGAGTGGTAGAAACCAAAGTGATGTAGAGTTGTAGAAAGATAGAATGTAACAAAGGGGGCAAAATAAAAAGGAGACACAATGGGAGGGGGACAAGAGATGGAACAGAAGATGGATGGGAGGAGAAACAACAGGCAGCCAAGCAAAGAACAGGAGAAAGAGGGGAGGCACACTGAGAGGGAAAATAAGACGCAAATTTACATGTGTAACAAGGAGAACGAAATGGCAGAATTTGAGGGGATGAGAAAGGCGAGGGTGTAAGAATGACCACGAATAAACAAGAGAAGGAGCAAAGGATGGAGGAAGAACTGGTGTAAGAGAATGAAAGGGGTGGGGGGGGAGAAAAGGGATGCCAGAGTATCGGATTGAATGAATGGAGAAGGAAGAGAGAGAGGCCAAGGGGAGAAATGGACTATAATGCAGTGGCATTGCCTCGATAATGGTGTGATGGTGTGCACATCACACCGTAAATCGGTATTTGTCGTTTTGACCGAATCTAATGGCCCCGCTCATTATACTTTATATCTCACCCCTGCAGCCATCGGATAAAAAAAAAGAAAAACGGGGGCTGCGGGGGTGTCCCCCGCATGCCCCAGCTCACTATACTTTATAGTATGGTGAGTAGGAATTGCCGGCGACACCCCCACAGCCTTCCTTTTCCGAAGTGAAAGGGAACTGGCACCGCAGGGACCCAGTGTGAAGAAGAAGATAAGTGGGGTTTGTTTATGTTGGGGGTGTGAGTGGGGGTGTGTTGAGGGTGTGGGTGGAGGGTATGTTATGGGTGTGTTGTGTGTGTGGGTATAAGTATGCATGTATGTTCGCATGAGGAGGGTGCAAATTTATGGTACTTCGCACATTTCTCATGCGAACGTTCCGGCTGCTGCAAATTCAGCCACGGTCGGATCACTTAGAACCAGCAAATCACATTCTTAGTAGCTAGGTTTTTAATGCTCTGTGGTTCAGGTGGACCTACGCTAACCACCCACTCCGAAGCTACCGCGTAAGCAACCCACTCACTCTTCCTCATTTGGAAATTGCTACTCTTCTATGACTATTTTGACAATTTTCTATCTACCAACGAAAAAAAAGACCAATATTGGTGTCAGTGAGACCACTTCAAACATATATATATATATATATATATATATATATATATTGCATTTACTCTCCTGGGAGACTGAACAGGTAGAATAACATGGGTTGTTGGTCGCTTGGCAAGCTCCCTGCTCCCAGCTATCCCGTTCATGCCTTTCGTGAGCTGTCATCCCTTGCCTCAAACCAGGACCTCTCCCGCGACCCTAATGACCGGGGGCGGGGGCTCGACTTCAAAAGCTTATTTCCATGCTGGGGTTGGCACACAAACGTTTGAAGCCCACTGCTGTAAAGTCCTCAGATAACTTCCGACTGATGCATAACTTCACCCTGCCCCTAGAACCCTCCTGCCGGGCCCTTATCAAATTGATCAAGGCTGGGTCCAACCTTCTCCTCCACTTGCCTCCCACAAGACGAGCATATTCAAGGACTCAAAGGATGCCTTGAGGGCAAGAAAGCCCATTAACAAGGAGCCCTTTCGGTGGTTCGTAAATTTCACGAATGAGGAATATGAGCTGTAGGCCTTGCACAATGGTGCTCGCTCCCTGTGTGAATCCCCCCAAGGGAGGTGAAAGAAGACCACCCCCCACCCCCACTCACCTACTCCTGGATCCTACCTGAGAGGACCTAAGTGAAGAACTTACCTACAGCATCTAAAAGGGAGCAAGGCCTGTACCTTTCCCTGACTGTGTTTCTTCTCAAAATAGGAATGATCCTAGAAAGGTTCACGAATAGGGAAGAGTTCCTGACTTTATGATGGAACTGAACCAAGAATAGATAAATGGGACCTAAGTAGTTGGACCAGGCTTTAAATGTCAAGGGGGATAAAGTCAGGAGCTGGCACATTCTCCGATGCTTGCGACAAAAGGGGCATTCTCGCCTCATTTAAGAGAAATTGAAGCACCTGAAATGGCTCATTAGGCAATTCTATGCCATCAACAATGACAATAGCTGCACCCCCATCAGGTACCTCGAAACCCTTCCTTTATCCACGAAAAACTATTTCCTCAAGATATCCTTTGTTCTTCTACTTGCTACGCTTGGTGAATAAACTTTTGAGGCACAGTTGGCCCAGGACCAAAAAGCCCAGAGTCCTTGTTTCATACAGCAAAATGTAATTCCCTCCAGGCATGCTCTCTGTTTGAGTTGTTTTGACACAAACCAATTGCCCATACTGCTCCCACAAAAGATGACTGCATCGGTAAGAACCCCTTCCCTAATTCATTTTTTACTGGCTCAGATTAACCCCCTTCTTTTTTTTAAAAAAACTTTATTTTTTGGTATTTGCATCTGAAGCATTTACAATCGCACCAAACTGGTGCATCCGAGAACGATACCGACTTACAAAACAACCCCTTACAAAAATCCCCCCCCAGACGCCCGTTTTAGAATGACACACAACTGATTCGCAGCCACAACGCTAGCAACTTTTTCTGAGCATTGTTGCTAAGTTCTGTTGTCCCCACATCTGTGTTTAGGTTTCTGAGGTATCTGAGTCTGAAGTCTCGGCGCTATTTAGCAGGTATAGTATGTATGGCCCCCATATGTCGGGGGGACATGCGTGGTGAGGTAATGTCTTTATAAATTCATTATCCATATCTTGACAATATAGGATGTCTTTTTTCCAGGCTTCGATTGTAGGTAATAGGCCTAGGCCCCAAGACATGGCGATTCTCCTCCGTGCCAGTACCATAAGAAGGGATGCCAGCTTGCATGTTGCAGGTTGTAAGTATTTGGTCAACCCGAGAAGGGCCCCCAGTGGGAGTGGTGTCACCGTTTCCCCTATAATGTCGGCTGTTATTTGTAGGACTGTGGTCCAAAAGCGATACACTCCAGGGCAGTTCCAGGCCAGGTGGAGGCAATCTGCGTCTGCGGCGTTGCATCTTTCGCAACGTGCTGATAGTTCTGGGTGATGTCTGCGTTTTGTGACTGGGGTGTTGTAGGTTTGGTACACAAAGTTGAAGTGGATTAGTTTGTAGCGGGCATTCAATGCAACCTTTTGGGTCTGTCGAAGAACGTAGGTCCAGTCTTCTACAGATATCGTTTCTTGGATAGCTGTTTCCCATTTTTGTTTCACTCGGGGGTCGATTGTCACTGTGTCGGCAAGAAGTGTTTTGTATAGTGTTGATACTAATCTTCCTTCTCCCTGGGTCTGCATTACATTATGTATTAGGTTCCATGTTTCTGGCTGGTTGGGGAATGATGGGAACAGCACTCGTAGAGTGTGGCGTAGCCTGAAGTATAAGAATATGTCTAATGAAGTGTTTCCGCCTCAGTCTATGGCCATCTGTGGGGTTAGAAAGGTGCCCTCTGGGAATAGGTCTCCGAAGGACTGAACCTTGATTTTATCTGCCCAGATGAGGAATACTTTCTCTTTTGTGAGGGGTATGCCCGGAATAAATTGGATCGGCAACAGTGGGGAAAATCTTATTTCAATCTTATATTTGCGGGCGATCTTTCTCCAGATCGCATACGTGGACAAGACCGTGTTAAGCGTGTTGTGAGGTACTGGAATATGGCTGATAATGATGGCTCTTTACAAATTGGGGGATGCAAGGGCCCGTTCCACCTGTACATGTGGGCGGACGAAATGTGTTGTGTACCAGTGGCCTAAGAATTGTGCTTGGGCAGCTCAATATTATTTCTCCACATCTGGGAGTGCCAGGCCACCACCAGAGGTCGGCAGTGTCAGCGTACTATATGCTACTCGAGCTGGTTTCCCCACCCATAGCAGTTCTAATATAAGACTCTTTACCTTTTGGAAGAAGGACTTTGGTAGGAGTAGTGGCACGTTTTTGAATAAATAAAGGAGTTTGGGGAGAATGACCATTTTAGTCAAGGAGGCTCTGCCCCCTAACGTTAATGGTAGCGATTTCCATCTGTGAACATGTTCCTGTAGTGTGTTCAGCATTGTTACAAAGTTGTCTTTGTATATATCATTGTGGTTGAGGGACATGTAGATGCCCAAGTAGCGGACTTTTGAGTTTTCCCATTTAAAACCGTGATCGTCTGAGAACACGGTACTGCTTGGTGTCATTGGGAATACCACCGATTTCGAGTGGTTTGTTTTAAGGCCGGACACTTCGCCGAATTTGATCACCTCACGTATTATTGGGTTAAGGTTAGTCTGTGGGTCACTCACGAATAGCATCACGTCGTCGGCGTAGAGGGAGACTATTAATTTGTGAGGGCCTAACTTGAGACCTCTGTGTATTTGGTTGGCTTTCAGCCTCGAGGCGAGAGGTTCCAATACCAGGGCGAAAATGAGAGCCGATAGTGGGTACCCCTGCCTGGTTCCACGCTCTAGCTTGATGCTTGTAGACCTAGTGTTTCCCCCCGGTGATGTATGACCTCGGATCATTGTATAGCAGAGACACTAGCCTAATAAAGAATTTGCCCAAGCCCACGTGTGTGAGTGTCGCAAAAATGTAGGGCCATTTCACTGAATCGAACGCTTTCTAAGCATCGAGTAGTACCGCTATTGCCTGTTGTGTCGGGTCAAGGGCTTCTATGAACCCAAAAAGCCTTCTAATGCTGTAAGTAGTGCTGCGCCCCGCAATGAATCCGGCTTGGTCACCGATTACTAGGGCTGGCATTAAGGGGAGTAGGCGTGATGCTAGAATCTTTGCTAAATTCTTATTATCTGGATTAATTAGGGAAATTGGCCTATATGATGCGCAGTCTTCCGGTGGTTTACCTACTTTGTGAAGGACTGTGACGTTGGCCTCACGCATTGTGGCGGGGAGGCACCCTCGCTCTATTGACTCTTCGTATACGCGAAGGAGGAGAGGGGCCACAATGACCGCATGGGCTTTATAGAATTCTCCTGTGAGTCCGTCAGGGCCCGGCGCTTTCGTATTTGGGAGAGACTTGATGGCTTCTAGGATTTCTTCTAGTGATATCGGTACATTCAAAGGTTCTCTTAGCTGGCTTTCCACCCAGTACAATTCGATATCGTTTAAGAATTCTTGTGTTGAATCTGGGCTTGTGCTGCCTTTGGAGCTGTATAGATTCTGATAGAAATCACGGAATGTATTGGCTATTTCTTCCTCCGTATAGCGTGGTGATCCATGTGTATCTTTGATCCCCTCCAATCTGGAAGGGTTCTTGTCGATTTTTAATAGACGGGCGAGCAATGGGACTGATTTTTGTCCTTCTCCGTTTTGACGGATCTGGTGTTTGTGCCCCAAGAATTTCAGTTCTCGTTCTGCTGTTTCTTTGAACACTAGTAGTTCCTTTTTTGCTGCTAGGACGTGTGGCTTTAGGGTGGTGGTGTGTTCGAGCTCTAGTTCCTTCAAGCGCTGTTCACTGGCGGCTAGCTCTCTCCGTATTAGTTTTAGCATGCTGCACTCCTTAGCCATGCACACCCCTCGTATGTAGCATTTTAATGTTTCCCATACGGTGCCAGCTGAGTTTACAGAGTCTTGGTTGATTTCTAGAAATGATGTTAGTTCTTGGCATAGCTCTTCTGGGAACACGGTGTTTGCTAGCGAACCAGGTTTGAACCTCCAGTTGAGACCAGGTGTCATGGTACCGGAGAGCGAGACCTCAAGTGTCACCATTGAGTGGTCTGAGAAGGATCGTGGCAGTATTTGGCTCGCGCCCCACTTGAATGGGCCACGTGTAGATGCCAGGATATAGTCTATCCGTGAACTGGTGTTATGGACGGCTGAGTGGAAGGTGTATTCCCTTGCATCTTGGTTGTATTGCCTCCACGTGTTGGATAGCTCAAACGCTTGGCAGATCTCTCTTACTTGGAGGCACGCCTTGGAGGGGTTCGTTCCTGTACTCTGAGATTTGTCGATTCTGGGATCTAATGTTGTGTTAAGGTCTGCCCCGCAGATGATAGTTGCGACATTGATTTTCCCAAGTTGAGTCATCACCCAGTTGAAGTTGCTTGGTCCGTCAGTGTTTGGAGCATATGAGTTCACTATCACCAACTCCTTCCCGGCCAGTATCCCTCTCACTAGTAAGGCTCTCCCCTCAGTGTCCCCTCTCGATTCAATCAGGCTGAAGTTTGCCCTTTTGTCGATTAGGTTTGCCACTCCTCTTGCGTAGGATGAATAGGATGAAAAGTGTCTATGGCATCCCCAGGACTTGTCCCAGTGTTGTTCCGGAGATGGAAGGAGATGGGTCTCTTGTAGTATTGCGATGTTGATTTTGTGTCTGCGAAGATATTGAAGTATTCTCCTGGTTTTTGCCAGATGGTTGCCACACGGATGTTCCAGGTGGCTATTTTAAGCAGTGTCATTGGCTTTTGAAGGGATAACTGGGCATGGGCCCTTTCAGAGTATTTGACTGTGACTGGCGGTTGGATACGTGTGGGTAATAATCCAAGTTTGGATACAGCTGGATGGCTTTCTGTTGTGTGCACGTTGTGTTTTGTGGATGAACAGTTGATGGCGTCTTCACGGGCGTCTTTGTAGAACTAACTTCCCTCCCTTGCATGGGCAACTCCCAACTGGCCCATGGTGCACCCACCCTGATGAACAGAACTGTGAACATTGCTGTGCTTGGGGCGCTTGCAGCCTTCCAAGTGGGGGAAGGGCTCCCGGTTGAGCTGGAGTTTTGTTTCTGTGGTGTGTGCCGGGTGCGGGTCTGGTGGCGGGGTGAGACCGCCTAAATGTGTTGTTGCTCTCGATGGTTTACGGTGGGTCTCGTCTCATTTGGTCTTTGCGTCGCAGTCTCGGGATGTTTGGCGTGGGTCTACATCCGGCGCTGTCCAGGTAGTCGTTAGCTTCTTCAGGTGTATTGAAGAAATTGACTTTCCCTTTGTGTTGAATACAGAGTTTTGCTGGGAATAGCATGGAATAGAGTATCTGGTTCTCCTGGAGCCTCTGCTTGACTGCCATGTATGAGCGCTGCTGTGTCTGGACTGTTGGGGAGAAGTCTGGGAAGATTTGGATTGGATCACCATCAGATTGTAGTTTCCCTTTCTCTCTGGCCGCTTTGAGTATTGCATCATGGTCATTGTAGTTTAGTAACTTTGCGATGATTGGCTGAGGATTCACGCCTGGGATTGGTCTAGTGTTTGTGATCCTGTGCGCTCTTTCAATGACAAACAGCTGAGAGAAAGTCTCTTTTCCAAACAGTTCAATGCACATTTGTTCAACGTGGTCTTCCATTTTGGTCCGAAGTTGTTGTTCTCTCACCCCAAGGATTCTAATATTATTCCTTCGAGAGCACCCCTCCAAGTCTTCATTTTTGGCACAGACTGCTTTCATTTGGGTTTCAAGAGTAGAGACTCTAGAATTCAGGGCTACCGTGCCATCACCGAGGTCGGACACTCGCTGCTCGACAGCGTCTAGTCTGTCTGCGTGTTTGTCCAGGCGATGTTGGATTTGATCTACCTTGGATGCCAGATTGTCTAGTTTACTCCGCAGTCCACCGATGCCAGTCTTCAGATCCATCAAGATCTCCCTTATGTCGAGACTTAGGGTGTCTGGTTCTGTTGGGGTTGTGTCGGGTGTTGGTGATACTGGTCTGCTGTTTGACAAGGATTTGTTGGAGGAGCTGGTTTCAAAGTTCAACTTTTTTTGAGACTTGTCTGATTTCCCCATTATTGTCTCGGATCGGTTTTCTGTAAGTATATGAGAGGTGGCAGTTCAGGCTATTGTTGTTGTTGGTGTCAGGCGTGTCTCGCTGTCAGACGTGTTTATGTGGTAACCGGATGAGGTTCTTCACCCGCGGCCTCTGGCGGGAGCAGCCCGAGGGGCCCGAAAATTCGCTCAGCTGGAATACGTGTGGCACCACTTTTGGTGCTGCGTTACCACAACATCGGCTGGTCCGTGGGGAGTTGTATGGCTCTGGGCACCAAGGTTGACCTGATACTCAGTTAGGGTTATATTATTGCTGATTCGGCCTTTGAGTGGTCTTTGGCTATTCCTGTGGCGTTCTTCGGAGTCCCCTCAATGAGGCAGCTGTTTAGCTGATCGTGGTTGTCTCCCTGTAGCGGTCGTGTGACTCAGCATTATCGTCGCGGCGGTGTGGGGGGGACTAGGATGATTGGGGACTGGTGTGTCTCTTTTTTGGTGAATGCCACTGCAAAGCCGCCGCTGGATCGTGGTCAAAAGGTCTGGGGGCCTTTTAAACTGTTGAGGGTCAGGAGCCGGGCAGTCTCGTGGTCTTATTCCTTCTGTCTGGGCTTTGGCCTCTCTGCTGAGCACGGATAACGAGAGGGTGGGTGCTGGAGGTTATTCTGTTAGTGCCACACGTGGGATTAGACAGGCCAGGGTAGCTCGGGGCGCTTGCTCAGGCAATTCCTCACTTGTTTGGAGTTGTGCTGGGTATTTGGATCCGGTGGGTTGGAGTTGGTGCCTTTTGTTTAAGCCATTGTGATTATTGATTTTGTAAGGGTGTTGGCGGGGCTCAGAGAAGTTCGGGAAAGTCTCACAGTGTATGCTGGTTGTGGAACTGGAGGATTGTTGGTGACTTTTTCTGCCATGTAATCTTGCACTCAGCAGGTGGATGGTGTGCTCCACAACCAGACTTAATTTGAGTGCCCCGTGTCACTGCGCTGGTATGAGTGATGAATGAGTGAATTGAATATGCCGTTGCCTCAGTGGTACACACAACTTGTGGTAGCAGAGTGTGGCTTCTGGCCCGTGAAATGAGTGAGATGATGATGGTCCGGAGCGTTGGAGCGGCGGATGGATCTCGACTCTGGTGCCTCCTGCCAGGAGTTTGCGCCGACTGCGCGCTAATGGGGAGTCACGACAGGGTGGTGTGGCATAGATGTCTTGGCCCACGGGTCCCGCCGCAGCGATGATTGAGGCGTTGCAGGCCAGCCATGGGGGATTATAATCGCTTGTGTCTGGTTGCCGGCGGCTATGTCACGGCGTTCACGGGAGTGGCTGCGCGCCTCCGTTTCTGGGCTCTTTGAGGGCTTATCCCTGCCCGATCGCCACGTAGTCTTGGGTGTGGGCTCTCACAAGGCCACCGCAGCTCTGTCAGGGAGTTGGGGGGGGGTGGGCGGGACAAGCCGTAACCCGAACCACCGTAGCTGAGCTGGGGTGCCTTTATGTGGTTTGTAAGGGAGGTCCGCTTCATGCTGGGCTCATTCCCCTGGGTCGCACGGTCTGGCCTGTTGCTGGGTAGTCAGGCTATACGCATTTTTGGGCTCCTACCTGGCTGCTGATTTCGGAAGCCACCCGGGGCCGGATCGTACCCGCCGCCCGACACCAGGCCGTCGCGGCGACGGAGACCGCTTTGTCTCTGAAAGCGCTGCTGGTGCACATGTCCACCCGCTTCTTGAGGCGGTCTGGCGTGATCGGCCGAGCCGTTAGGGTCTTCGTGGGTCTCTCGCTGCAGGCGGCGGCTCGGGCCTCGGCGCCAGCCCTCCCCCGCCGGGCAGCCGCAGATAGTCCTGGATAAAGTGAGCTGTATCTCGGCAGATCTGCGGTCAGTGAGGGTGGGAGTAGGCTAAAAATGTTCCTTCGACTTGCGGGATTCAGCCCATCAAGAGTGTAGAGTGATTTGTCACCACAGAAGCTGCGATGTGCAAGGATTAATTAAGGAGCTGCAAAGAGCTCTCTAGGGAGCCACCATCTTCGTTGGCTCTCTAGCGCCCTCTCATTATTCTCCCTTCTTAAGCCCACACTCAGTGTTGAACTAGGGGTAGCCTCTGGATCAGGGGAGATTGACAAAACTCTGTAGGAATTTCCAAAAGACTTATAAGAACCCTGAGGGCATTTGTTTTATTTGGACCTCCTCCTCTTGGTCTGGACTAACTGAATGTCTGGTAGTATAGTCGAAAATATAACTGGGAGGTCAAGTGTCCGAGTCAGTTTTAGCCCACCTCACACTATGCCTATTAGTTGCAATAACATCCCAGTGCCATGGGCCTCGCGAACCCTCTCTGGATCCAAGGCAATGGCTATAATCAGGGATCATTGTCACTTCCCACTGTGGGCTCTACCCAAAGTCCAAAAAAGGTCCCTTTCCACTCTGGGGTCTAGCCTAAGTGTGCAAAGTGAGCTCAAGCCTCAAATTCCAGGAGGCAATGGCCAATCCTAGATTCCCCACCATTATCGATTTGGAACTGGCTTCCAAATTTCCACGGCTGTTCATCTCTCCACTTTACAATTTTACTTAAAGAGTGCTTCTCAGACTATCTTTCATACAAGCAAAGTTCTTGCACATATCACTCTACCCCATATAGTCAGCCAAGCTTATGCTTTAATTGGAGAGACTTCTTAACATGAAGTCCCTCTAAAAGACCTAAGAGGCGGGAGTATGTTCCTCTGCCCGAATTGCAACTGACCTAACCCCAACCCTACCGGTCTCCATCTATTTGCTGGGAAATCATCCATTTTCCCCATAGGCCTTTTCCAACCCCAACCTTTTCTCCTTCTGTCCAAAACACAACCAGATGAAGTTCAGTCTGATGTTAAATCAAGAATGCTGTCAGACAACACGAATTATTTCCACTATTGCAGCCTGCACCATCTTTGCCTCTGCCTTGTTGCATTGTGTCCAAATGGGAAGACAGAGGGCCCGATTCTGTGCTCAGGATAGAATTAATGTACAAAGGTGACATTCTCTCCTCCAGTTTTCAGCATCGCCTTTGTGAGGCGGGTGGAAAGATTGGGGAGTAGATATCCTGCTTTAACTGTAAAAGCTGATGAAATCTGTCTTTATGGGACCAGCGTGTGCACCAGTTACATTGCAAGCATTTCTAAAAAGTCTGCCACTTTTCTTATTTATGCAAGTGTCCTTGACCCTTCAGTAAATACGAAAAGTGGTGCTGCAGGCTGAAACATGCCTTCATTATCAGGGGAAAAGTGTGCAGTAGATGTTAACGACAGCTCAGATGTGCAGTTTTTTAGCTCCTTTCTTTAACATGCATAAATAGGGCTTTTGGAAGGAGAATCCCGTTGCAGTGCCTGTCCTGCATTCCTGAAGATTGCTAGGGCTGTAGTCTAGTGGTAAATTAGACACATGCATAAGTTGAGGCTTTAATGACAGCCTGATACATTCTCACTTTGACAGAATAGGGAGCCTTTAAGAAAAGCTTTCTTCATTCATGGAAGAACACTTTTCTATTTTTGCATGCATATCAAAATCGGGTCCAGAGGGTTTGTCCTGGACCGAGTAGCAAGAATCTCTCTTAATTGCCATAATAGGTAACGTAAGAGGCAGGGTCTATCACACTCTTTCCAGGTTTGATTATGTACCCCTCTTTTCTGTCTTTGTGCCACCACAAAGGCTGATAAAGACAAAGGGCCTCATTATGAGTTGGGCGGTAATATGGTGGCAATTCTGTCTGTCATAATTACCACCAGAAATGCATTTCTGATGGTAATTCTTCCCGGCATCGGTGGAATTACTGTTACCGCCGCCCCAACTTGGTGCTAATTCTGCTAGCAGAATTACTGCCGGTGGAAATAACGTCATCACCAGAACAGGAAGCCTGCAGGAGGCCATCTTTAAAAATCCTATCCACCCTGAATCTCCCATTTCCTGGTGCCATCCGAAGACAACAGTCGTGAGGAATATGACCCAGAAAAAGGGGAAAGGCAAGGTGCCCGACATGAAGCTTCAAAAGCACATATTTAGTGAGTTGCAACTGCAGGTGCTGGTAGATGAGGTTGTTGCTCGTGCGGATGATCTGTATGGAACCAGACAGTGGAGGACCTTTGGCCAAAGGAAAGCTGCCATCTGGACGAGCATATGGGACAAGGTTGTGCCACTGGGAATTGTCCTATGGACCAGAAAACACTGCCCCAAAAGGAGCAACAACCTGAAGGCTGGGGTCCGCAGCCTCATCGCCAAGCATAGGCGTGAGACATCTGCCACACGAGGCAGCACTGTAGAGTCACTCGCCCTGACTCCATGGGAGGAAAAGGCCAGCTCAATCCTCCACATGGAAAGGACATAGGGGGTTAGCAGCGACAAAGTGGGTGCAAGCAGCCAAGGAGATGCCAGTGAGTCTTTAAGTTCCCACTCTCATGTGAATGCACTGGCCAAAAGCACTTGTCCCCCAGCATAGTTGAGCCCAATGGTCAGAGGAATGGGCAAACACATTGCAATCTGGACATAGGCACAGAGACCACATGCATGTGCAAGGGAATGTGGAGTACTGTTCTAATGCATATGCACCTTATGGGAAAAGTGCATGTGAAGCCATGGATCCATGAGAAGCACCCATGTGTGCTGTGAACTTCTATGTTGCAAAGTGAACCCTGTGTGCCACCACAACAACAAGCAATATTGGCAGGCCAACAGTCAGTGTGCCCATGCATGTGCCGTGTTCCTCCTCAGCAGACACTCATCCAACCTTGCATTAGCTGTACTCAATGGCCTGCAGCCGACCATGCCCATCAGACAAAATGTGTGTAGGGTGACCATTCTTTGTTTTGCATCAGTGTCTCCTTAATCCACTTAACAATAAGCATGATGACTGACAGCATGTCATTATCCACCCAGCAGGCTTACAGTTGACTCAGGCTGAAGGGGTGGGGCCCTCCACTGCCCAAGAGAGCGCCACTGCTGGCAGCACACCTACCTCCACCTCTGCAAACAGCAGCTAAACTTTGGTTCTGTTTTAAGCTTCTGGCTGACCGTTTAGTTTCTTCAACATTAACCTGCTCCCCACCTAACATATCATTCTATTTATTTTATTTATTAATGGGAATTATGATGCAGTCTGACCCAAAGCATGCCAAGACTCTCACCTCGTTTCCCTCTAATTTGATGTCTAAGTGGGACTTCTTGCTTTTCGTTGTTTTCAAAGAGTGTATTGTCAGTACTACACATTCGCCGAGGATACACTCGTTTGAGACAGGTCTGTGACGACTGCAACCTGATTCTGTATCTCGCTATATGTCCTCGGTGGTTGACTATAGAGCAGGTCTTGTCTTTGGCCATGCAGTGGTCATCATTTGCAAAGTGGGATTTACTGGTACATCTGAAGAGCATTCTGTCATTGCTTTGTTGAAAAGTTATTTGCGGTATTCTCGTCTTTCCTTTTGTTACCTCTTTGTGGTAACCTGTATCTCTAGTCGATTTCTCTGTGACACACGTGTTTCTCTCTGTCTTCGCATTGAGTCACAGTTTTTTTAGCTGCTGTGATAATAATCATTGCTTCATCCAGGCTTTTGCCTTTGGCCTGGAGAAGTTTTTCTTGCATTTTGGAGTTGTTGCGATTAACTATTACCGTGCCACCTATAAGTGTATCCGTGCTTTTGCTAAACTCACAGGCAATTCAGGCTGGGCTCTTTGGCCTTGAGAGTAGATGAAATTAACTAGTACCAAGTCATGGATTATGGTAGTCAGGGTGTCTTTAACTTTAGATGCGATCGAAAATTCTTTTAACGCTAAATGCTAAACTGTGGATTGCAAGGGTTGCCTTATAGACACATCTTTTCTCCAACCCTTTATTGGGTTCATTGAAAGCTTGCGCCTTAAATACCTAAGTTCTTTACTAAAATTGCCTTTTTTTTGCTGGAGGGAAATTTGCTTCATCCAACAGAATAGAGTATTTTCGCCCATCTGGGTAGTATAGCTCAATGGCAAGGAACTGGTCTTGTAAGCAAGATGATGCAGCAGAACACAGGTTCGAATTTCGGGTCCGTGCTTACAAACCTCTTCAGTATTATTTGCGATGTAAAAAAAAATATATAATTATAACATAACCTCCCACTGAGAATCTGGAGAATCGGTGGTGGAGGAGTGACACTCTGCTCGAATGGATTTTGGTTCTTACCCTGTACTTGATTGGATCCAGACTCATCACCACTGCAGTGGGTTTTATGCATGCAACTCACCGCAGTGGTGACTGGAGTTTAGTCCTCAATTTGTAGTTTGTTCGACTGGATTGCAACCTGATTCTGTCTGCAGCACCGTGGTGGGTTGCATTCATTGAACTAACACTTATGAGCAGGTGTACATATTACATAGCATGTAGAAATATGTTTAGCTGAGCCCTTATAACATTCCTATGCTACAGGGACTATCATGAATAGACTCTGAATGGAGCATGCTGGGTAGCTGCCCGCCGCCCCTCCCCCCCACTTCGGGTCCAGCTCCAATCTGTCTTTTTTGTGCTTCATCAGCGTACATGCTCCATGTTCCTGCCATTGGGGCATCTTTTGCATTCCGGGGAACATCATATAAAGTCCTACACATTGCCATACATTTTTCAAGGGCTGCAACCATGCTGTTTGACAGCCAATTAAGTTGAAACAGATTTCAGTTTGGGTGTAACTGCAACCTGATGGACAGTTCCGGAATGGTGAAAATGGTTGCAAAAAGTAGTGGCACTGTTACTGCGCACTTCGACCACTGGGTACAGTGATAACTGCATGCGACATTAACTTACCACCCACGCATCGTTTTAGTGGCCAGCATCACTGAATTGATTGAGTGAGCCATGTTCATTTACATCTTCTCACACAGAAATTCCCTGCTTCCTTCCGTAATGGAATATTGGTCTAGACTTCTCAGATCTTGGAGGCCGAACCATTGGCAGTTAAGCACTTTACAAATGCATATTCTGGGTTTAACATTAATCCTGCAAAGTCAGTGCTGTTCCCTTTGGCAGAGGGTGTAGAGCGGTACAGTGAGGGGCTGGACTTTCAATTGCACGAGGATAGCACTCGTTATTTGGGAGTGGTGGTTGCGCGGTCTCCTGAGGTGTTGTATCGGTAGAATTATGTCGCAAAACCTACTCAAGCTGAATCCACGCTGGGGAGATGGAAGCATCTACCATTGTCTTTATACGGACGGATAACCTTTATTAAAATGGTCATCCTTTCCAGATTTTTGTTCATGTTCTTGAATGTGCCTACAGAGCTTTCCCCATCCGTTTTCAAGTAAGTGAAGTCGTTGATATCTGAGTTTATTTGGCAGGGAAAGCAGGCCGCCTACGCTGGAACGAACTGATTCCCCCACTGCACAGAAGTGGACTGGCGCTACCGGATCTCGAAATCTATTAGATCGCAGCAGAATCATCATTCCTCGCCTTCTGTAATGACCCGTTGCCAGATAGATCGCATGTTCAGATTGAAAGGGCGCTGGCGGCACCCTCTCTCTTGAGGGCAGTGATAATGGCCTCTCCGGAGCGCATAGCCAGGGCCAAAAACATAGTTGGGATCACCTGTAAATTTTGGTGACACATTGAGGGGAAGTCGAGGCAGGAAGTTCTATACACTCCTCTCTTACCCGTTATGCATGTCCCAGGAATCCCGCTGACGAGTGAACAGGTTTATGTACAATATATGGCTAGGCTGGGTAATCTTGACCATTGATGAGTTTAGAGGTAAGGGTGGCACCTTGTCGCTAGATATCTTTTATATTTTAAGCTGTAGAATGTATTGAAGGAATGGTTCCCAGCCTTCCCCATGGAGCCTCCTACGGATCCAATTCTGACAGTGTGATTAGTGCTGATGGTGGTGGGAAGTTGGTATCAGGGCTACATGCAAAAATAATTGACACTGAAGGGATTGGGCGGATGAGTCCAGAATAAAGTGGGAAAACTCTCTCAGTGTCTCGATCTTGGAAGCTGTTTGTCAATACTAATGTGACCATACAAAAGGGGTGGCATTCAACAGTAGATTTAAATTAATCAACTTTAAATTCTTGCCCCAGTTTTATCACACCTGATTTACATAAATTCTTCCCTCAGTCATCAGATGCTTAACATGTGGCTTGTCACCAGCCACATTTATACATTTGTGGTGGCAATGTCCTCGGGTCTATGATTTTTGGGTCTAGGTCTTTGGTAATTTAAGTGCTATTGTGGGAGAGAGAGTTACCCCCTACCCATTAATAGCTCTGTTGGGCTATGTGAAAGAAGTGGCATAGGGTATGTGAGGCTCTTCGTAGGCCTACTGTTGGTCCTGGTGAGAAGAAAGGTAGCCATGGTGTGCGATAGGGGTCACCCACTCAACCATCAACAGCGGAAAGCCGTTGTGCTGTACTGTCATGATGTAGAGCATGAATATTGTGGCACTTTGCATCCGTCTGTACAGTCAAGGAACATTTGGGGACCATATGTTGCGTACCTAATGGCCGATGCTTGCTGCTCCCTTGGTAACAACAGACACTCATTCTGATGATTATTTGCATCGTTTAAATTGGTATAAATGGAGGAAGCCTAATCCTCCCGTGCATGCTGAGGCTGCAGGACAAAAAGGGGCTCTGAGACCCCCTTCATGCCCCAGGAGGAAGAACCGGAAGTTGCCTGCTGGACAAGAGAGTGCAGGGTGCACCCGCTCCATGTTTGGGCCCGATTGGTGTCCGTACAGCCGAGTTAGCCGTGTCTACAGTAGAGGCGGAAGAGACACTGATCCTCGGCCCGCAGTGGTGAATCCGAAAAGCACACGCGGGGCCTGTGATGTCCTCACTTCCTTATCCATGGACGACAGTCCTCTGTTTATGTTTGATCCGCGGGGTGCGACCCGCGTATGTTGAGGGGCGGGGTTACCGCCCAGGGGTTAGTCTGATGCAGGGTCTTCAAGAATAAAGACGTGTTGCACCCCAGCTCCTTGTGCCGACTCTCCTTTCTGGTGTGCATGCTTGAGAGAACGACACACGAGTATGAGCGTGAGGAGGTCCACGATCGACCACATCACACTGGCGACGAGGGAAACAAAGTTCCCGCCGTGCCCGAAATCGTCGGTCCGCTGCTCGTGGTACGTCCCCTGTCACCACTGGGAGCCCGGACCTCGATCGCACGTGGGCCCATATCGGTGGGTGGAGCGCGAAGGCTCCCCATTCTCCAATCTCCAGCGCGAGTGTTTCGCGCGGGTGGAGCAGCTGTCAGCTCCCCGCGCAAACACCTTTCCGGGCGGTGGAGGACAAATCCTCCCGCCGACGGCAATGCCTGCGGAGGCCTGGCCCAGCACACGAAGAAATCGGCGGGTGGAGCAGAGGCTCCCCGCGCAGGTGGAGCAGTTGCCAGCTCCCCGCGGATACATCACCGGGCGGTGGAGGAGTGGCCTCCCGCCAACGGCAACGCGCACGAGCGGTGGAGGCGAAAACCTCCCGCTCCAACAGTCCAACACAAAGGGGTAAGAGCGAGCCCTCTCCCCTCCGGCACAAATTAAATCACACCACGCACCTGTCGACATCAGCAGCTAAGGCCCCATTTGCAGCACCCCCTGGTGGCAACAAAGTGCCACCGCGCTAGGAATAGAAATCACAGCGCCCCCTGCTGGCAACAAAGTGCCACCGCGCCAAGACTTTCTACTAAGACCCTGAACTACAGCGCCCCCCAGCTGCAGAGTGACAATCACACCCGGCTCAGCCAAATAACCACAGAAACATCTTCATGAGTAATTCAGAGGAAGACTCACTAACCATCCCAGTAACACCAAGCAGCACAGGCCATAAGAAAATGACAGACAGCCTCCTAACACAGCTACCAGCAAATTTCGACCTCACCGACTCTGGCACCCTTGGATCAAGGTGGAAGAGGTGGCTGAGGGACTTTGAGGTATGCCTGAAAGCGGCAGGCGCACTAGAAGATGACCAAAAACTCAATCTTCTAAATCATGCTGTAGGACCAAATGTCCGAGACATTCTCGACGAAATTCCCGAGGACAGCATAGACACGTATGTCAAGCTAAAAACAACGCTCACGGAATATTTCACACCTCACACCAATGTGGACTATGAGCGGCACATTTTCCATACCACCAAACAACAAAAGGGTGAAACCATAGACGCATTCGTCATGAGATTACGAGCAAAAATGAAACACTGTGATTTCAATAATTACTCTAATGAGGAGGCCCTCAGGTCACAGATCATAGTGGGATGTGAAAGTGCCGACTTCCGCAGACGACTCCTGCAACAACCGCGCAGCCTTGACGAAATCCTTTGACTGGGTCGCTCGGATGCGGCCCTAGCCGCACAAGTGGAAGGTTTGGACGACATAAAGATTACACATGGAAAACACGAATGCCTCAACAAACTGGAAGGGACTGCAAGAAACAGTGATCCGTTCTGCTACCGGTGCGGACACGAATATCCCCACGAAGGAATATGCCCTGCAATAGGACAAAACTGCTCCGCGTGCGGTGGTGAAGACCACTACAAAGCCGTATGTCTGATCTTCCGCAGCAAGATGAGAGGGGCTGGAAAGAGCCACAAGCCCATACCAGAACCAGAACAAAATCAAACAACACCCTACCGCAACCATCGAGGGTCACACCAGACCCATGAACAAGGGCGCCACAAACATCACGACGACCAGACGGAAAGAAGGCATGATAAGAGAGAATGGAGGGAGAATAGGACACCACTTCCCAGGTCAAGGAGAAGACCACGTAGATACGTACGGTGCCTCATCGAACAATCACAGTCTGACAGCGCGTCCAGTGCTTCGTCGGATGAGAAAACATCTAAATCGGAAAGACACGCGGAAGCACCAAGAAGGAAAGGATACCTATATGCTCTAGGAAACAGCACAGCAAAAGAGCATAGCCCAATCCTCAGAATACAAGTGAATCAAACGGCAGCAGAATTTCTAATTGACACGGGAGCAACCGTAAACGTGATCAGTGAGAAAGTCTACGAGAGCATACCTAATGCCCCCCGCCTGCAACCAGCTCGAACACTCATTTTTCCTTATGGATCAAAGACCCCGCTCGCATGTAAAGGTTTCTTCATGGCCTTGTGCCGATACAAAGAACATGAAAAGAAGATACCCATGCACGTCCTCGAGGCAGCGACTGAGAGCGGATGCATACTGAGTTATCAGGCAGCAATAGAAATGGGACTAATACACATATTGTACCGTCTTATGGTACGCAAATACCTAGACCCCACAGCAAGCATAGAACAGGTGTTCCCATCACTATTCAAAGGCCTCGGGAAGCTGAAGGACAGGCAAGTAGAACTCCACATTGACCCCAAGGTCCCACCCATAGCCCAACACTATCGAGGAATACCCATAAACATTCAAAAACAAGTGGAAAAGGAACTAACAAAATTACTGGATGCAGACATCATTGAGCCGGCAGAAGGACCCACACCATGGGTCTCCCCAATTGTACCCGTACCCAAAAAGGACTCTCAAGACATCCGAATATGTGTGGACATGAGAAGGCCAAATGAGGCCATACTAAGGGAACGCCATCAAGCCCCGAGGATAACAGATATGGTACATCTACTAAACGGGGCAACTGTGTTCTCTAAACTGGACCTTAACAAAGGGTACCATCAGCTGGAACTCTGCAAAAGCTCTCGATATATAACAACTTTCGCCACCCACCTAGGACTCTTCCGCTACAAGCGGCTAAGTTTCGGTGTGTCGTCCGCTGCTGAAATCTTTCAGGCAGAAATTCACAATATCATCAAACCTGTACCCAACTGCCTGACCTACAGCGACGACATCCTGGTGTTTGGTCAAACTCAAGAGCAACACGATGATACACTAATGAGAGTGTGCATGGCCCTGGAAGAGGCACGACTCACACTAAACAAAGACAAATGTGAATTTCGCAAGAAAACGCTCCGCTTCTTTGGTCACATATTCTCTTAAAAAGGAATGACACCCGACCCGGAAAAAGTGAGTGCACTCCGAGAAGCCCCGCCACCCGCCACCACATCAGACCTCAGGTCCTTTTTGGGCCTTGCGAGTTACTGCACCCGATATATACGAGATTTCGCATCCATCAGTGAACCCCTCCGAGCACTCACCAAACTCAACACAGAGTTCACATGGTCCCCACAGTGCCAAGAAGCATTCCAAGCGATTAAAGATCGCATATCCGACGCCCAGAATATGGCGTACTTCGACCCCAAAAGAACGACAGAACTCATTGTCGACGCCAGTCCAGTAGGCCTAGGCGCCATCCTGACACAACTCGATGACAGAGAAGAAAACAAGAAACATATCATATCTTATGCCAGTCGAAGCCTCTCCAAGACTGAGCAAGCCTACTCCCAGGCAGAGAAAGAAGGTCTGGCCGTAGTGTGGGCCTGTGAACATTTCCATTTGTTCCTATACGGAAAACCTTTCGTAATTGTAACGGACCACCAAGCCCTCATCTTCATTTATGGCAACCCTCAAGCAAAAATGCCACCACGCATAGCTCGATGGGCCCTCCGGCTACAGGACTATCAATTCTCCATCACTCATAGACCCGGAAAAGAACAGAACCCTGCCGACTTCCCCTCGAGACACCCGAAGGACGCGTGTGGACCAGAACCATCCATAGCTGACCAGTACATAAGATATGTCATTCACAGCAACACACCGCAAGGACTGGACATGGATCGCATCATTAGTGAATCAAACACTGATCAAGGGATACAAACCATCCTCCGATGCCTAGAGACAGGGCGATGGAAGCATGCCAAACAAATTCGAGAAAACATGAACGAAGATGTCAAGCGGGATCTCACCTGCTTCCTAGCTGTGAAAGAAGAACTGGCAAAATCAGACGAAGGGATGCTGCTAAAAGGAACAAAGCTAGTGATACCGCGCAGTCTGCGCCAGAAGGTACTCGAACTTGCCCATGAAGGACACCGAGGAATTGTGTCCACCAAAAGGATGCTGAGGCAGAAAATATGGTTCCCACAGCTAGATACTGCAGTAGAAGAACTGCTACAAGACTGCCCCACCTGTGCACTCGTGAAGCCACACACCTCCCCAGAACCTCTAAACATGACCGCACTACCTGAAGGGGCATGGGAAGAGATAGCCATCGATCACTTTGGGCCCATGGAAGGAGGAGAATACATTCTGGTGGCAGTAGATGAGTATTCAAGATACCCCGATCTACAGATAGTCCCATCAACATCTGCACACCACACCATACCAGTCCTAGATCGGATGTTCGCAACGTACGGAGTACCCAAGGTAGTTAAATCTGACAATGGACCTCCATTCACAGGACAGGACTTCCAAAGATTTGCCGAATACATGGGCTTCAGACACAGCAAAGTAACACCTCTATGGCCACAAGCGAATGGGACCGTCGAGCGGTTCATGAGCAACATCAAACGCACCACACAAATTGCTCGCATCACGGGAGAACCTGTCGAGAAACTGTTATACCAACTCATGCGAGACTACAGAAATACGCCACACAGCACCACGGGGAAAACACCTTCAAAAGTGATGTTCGGGCGAACAATAAGAACAAGAATACCACATGTGGCCATTGAGGAAGACCACGATGCAAGGGACGCAGAAATGAGGGTGAAGGATGCACGGATGAAGGAAACCATGAAAAGGGCCGCGGACACAAAACGACAAGCCAAGACAAATGATTTGGCGCCAGGAGACATGGTGATAGTCCGCCAGCCCCAGCCTCGGAAAAACGTAGCCCCATTCAGCGAGGAGCCTCTCATCATCATCCGCAAGAAGGGATCACTCATCACCGTGGAAGGAGACCGCAGGACCATAACAAGGAACTCATCCCACTTCAGAAGGGTATCGAGAGCCCCAGCCTTAGGTGACACAAACCTGAGTGATGAGCTCACTCCATGGGATGCTCCATATGAGGGAGATAGAGAAGTCTCCGAAGGAGAAGTGAATCCTGAGACATGGACAGATCTTTCGACAAGAATAGAAGGTCGACCAACCAGGACGAGGAAAAAGCCCCACCGCCTCATTGAGGAAATGAGCTAAGTTGGACTTAAGGTTTAGTAACAGGGGGATGTGATGTCCTCCCTTCCTTATCCATGGACGACAGTCCTCTGTTTATGTTTGATCCGCGGGGTGCGACCCGCGTATGTTGAGGGGCGGGGTTACCGCCCAGGGGTTAGTCTGATGCAGGGTCTTCAAGAATAAAGACGTGTTGCACCCCAGCTCCTTGTGCCGACTCTCCTTTCTGGTGTGCATGCTTGAGAGAACGACACTCGAGTACGAGCGTGAGGAGGTCCACGATCGACCACATCACAGGGCCTGGGCTGTAGCGGAACACGTGTGCAGGGGGGCTAGGGTGGCCAACTCTTTGAAAGTATTTCGCGGGACACTTGCCCACAAGGCGGCGATGACGTCACAACGTCATTCCCGTGTGGCCTGCCCCTTTTTTAATTTGCATTTTTTTAATGGCTCCTTTAGAGCCTGCAGGTCAAGCTGTAACGCTCTGACTACAGGATTAATTGAAATGCAAATGGTTTGTCCTTGGGAGGTGATGGTCACGTTTTTTTTTATTGCAAACATGACCATCATGACCCAGGTTACAGCTCGACCTGCAGGCTCTAAAGGAGCCGGGGCTGCAGAGCCGCCGGGGAAAGAAAGCAGCAGGCGGCAGAGCCGTGCTGTTTAACTACCCACTTCATTTTGCAGAGTGGCTGGAATGGATGCAGGTTGTCCTGCACAGCCACTCGGCAAACGGCGGGACTCCCTAATTGCGGGACAAAACCCGGGACAGTTGGCCACCCTAACTGGGGGGCAGTTGCTTGCAGGACCCAGGCAGTGCCGCTCTTCCCACACGGTGTGGGAGAGTGCAGCCCAGCGGTCCACAAGTCTGTGCAGGTTCTATCCAGCGCGACTTGCCAGGGAAAGCCGCAAGACAGCCTATAAGACACCGGATTGCCTGTGGTGGCGCAGCCCCAGAAGTGGGCTGCCGACGCAAGGAGGCCCTGTGTGCTGAGGAATGGGCAGCATCCTGCTGGGCAGCCCCACAGAGTGAGGTGAGGAGCCTGTTGGAGAGCAAGTGACTGTAGGTGCCCTGCCTTCTGAGGGGCCCATAATAGGGGCCCCAGGGGAACCCAGGCTGGGCTGCTCTGACTGGAAGCAGGGTCCTCTCCACTGGGGCACTGAAGAGAGGCCTGGAGGAAGGGGCCCACCACGAGCTACGGGCGGTCTGCCCACCACAAGGGAGAACAGCCATCAGCCCCCACGCGGTGCACCAGTGAAAATGAGTGGGGGGCACCTATGGTCTGCAGGATGTGGAGACTCTGGGGGGGGCACCCATGTGATGCCCTTAAAGCCCAGGCAAGGTCCAGGGTGCTGGCCCAATGAACAGGCAGCACCCCACTACAGGGAAGGGGAGGGCATCCCACAGCGCCTGACTTGAAAAGCCCCGCCAAGGAGGTAGAAGGGGCAGGTGAGCCTTTCCAGCGCACACAGGATGCAAAACCCTTTAAAGAGCCTGGACAGTGCCACCGGGGGACGGGCCTAACCCAGGTTGCGGGCCCAGCCCGGACGATTGTGGACAGTTGGAAGGTGTCATAGACTGGTCTCAGGGCAACCAGGGTCCCCCGGGTGGAGGGGGAGACCTGGCAGGAGACACCAGCTCCATAGTCCTGGGGGAAAGCAGGGGGCCCACAAGCTGTTGCTACCAATGCTCACCCCCCCAGCACATCAGCACGCCGGAGCAGGCTCTGCCTCCAGGCGAACTAGCATGGAGCGTGACCAAGCAGACACGAAGTCCGATGTCGTAGCCCTCATGGAAGAGATCAGGGGCATCAGATCAGCCCTTGAGCTGAGGTTAGACAAAATGGTCCAAAGAATTCTCTTAGTGCAAGACGAGATCCAAGGGTTGGAAGCCAATCAGGCCTCATTGTACACTGCGGAGCTCCAGACGGGAGTGAGACTGGCAGGCTTGGAGAGGAGGGAAGTAGAGACCACGCTTAAACTGGATGACATAGAAAACAGGGAACGGCACAATAACCTACGTTTCTTTGGCTTCTCGGAAAAGGAGGGGGAAATGGAGGGGGCCATCAGAAGAGCCATGCGTGATGTGCTCTGCACGCTCTTCAGAGATGATGTCATGTACGAAACCACTATTGACCCGGCTCACCAAGCGGGGGGTGGCTCTAGGGGCCCCCCGCTCGTTGTTGGCCCACTTCCATTATCATGAACAAGGGACAATGATTCTCGAGAGGGCTAGAAAGACAGGCCCAATCAACTACAGCAAGCTCAGGTCACCATCTTCCAAGATCATTCCACCCTAACCCTCATGAGGAGAAGAATGTGTGCCCCACTCACAAAATGGCTGACAGACAAAGGGGTGCGCTACCACTGGGGACTTCCCCTCTCACTTAGCTTTGAATATGATGGCCAGGACTAGCAGCGGTTTGTGGTGAGGGGGGGCTCAAGGAGAGTGAGCAGTTTTTGAAGTGAATCCTGGCGACTCGGCTACTACCTGGTGATCCTATCGTGGAACGTGGTAGGGGCGGTGCCAGGATAGGATGCCGAGGGTAGGGGAGGGATGGGCGGAGGGGGTTGGCATTGGACACTGCAGGGAGGGAGTGCAAGTTGGGTTGTTTGCTTAGAGGTTTGGGAAATTACCCCTCTGAGAGCACAAAGTGTTCAGCTTGTCTCAGGGAGGGATAGTGTCAAGGGGAGGTATGGGCATGGGGTCAAGGCTTTGAGGGGTGACTTGGTGATTGGCTCCATTAATGCTAGAGGGCTTAACTCACCTGCCAAGAGATTGATGACCATGCAGGAATTCCGGAGGGCCAAGTTGGATCTCCTTCTGGTGCAAGAGACACACGGTTAGAGGGGTGAGGAACCGCATCTGGGACCTGAATGGGGAGTGGAGGTGTTTGTGGCCTCTAGCGAGGAGAGAAATGGAGGGGTGGCAATTGTACTCTCAGCCCGGCTGGGACTGGTGGTGGAGGAGAAACAGATGGAGCCAGGGGGTCGCTTGTTGGTCATTAAGGGCTACCTGCATGGTGAAAGGATCATAGTGTGCTCGCTGTATGCTCCCAATGTGGGACAGTTGACATTTTGGGAACAGGTTCAAAATGAACTGAGGCTCTTCGTGGTGGGCCGGTTGGTGGTGGGGGGAGACATTAACATGTTCTTGGACCCGGTCAGAGACCGCAATAGGATGGGCGTGGAGTGGTGCAGCACCCCGGGCCAAGCGACCTCCAGAGTATTTAGGGCATTTATTCAGGATATTGTCCTTACGGATGCCCTTTTGGAGGGAGAGGAGGGGTGACAGACCCTTTACCTTCTTCTCGTAGGTCCACAGTTCCTTCTTTAGGATTAACCTGATTTTGGTGGATACAGAGGTGAAGGCCCAAGTCAGAGACACCTGTGTCATCCCGGCCTCTTGGTCGGATCATAACATGGTCAGAGAAGTGGTGGGGAACAACCTTAGTCAGGGGCCATCGGGACTTCTTATTGATGGATGGGGATCTCTCCTAGGAACTATTAAGGGAAATCACAGACTACTTTGACTTCAACAACAATGCGGAGGTGGGGTGCAGTTTCTCTGGGAAGGCTTTAAGGCCACGCTGTAGGGGGGTCCTCATCAGGATAGGACCCCAGAAAAAGAAAGAATACAGGCCACAGGAGGAGGAGCTAAGGGGGACGATCAGGGAACTGCAGCCAGGGGAGTCCAGGGGGCTCTTACCTACGCTGGTCAAAGCTGCTAAACTATGGCTTTATAAGGCGAAACTTAAGGCCATTCCAGTGCAGGCCATGGAAAAGCAGTTACTATTCTTAAAACAGAAATACCATGAGCGAGGGGAAAAGGTGGGCACTTTTTTGGCCTGGCGGCTAAGGGAGGGAAGGGAAAAAAGGCGTTAGGGGTCATTAAGGGAGAGGGGTACAGGGACGTGTACATTCAGGTGGGCAAAGGAAAATAATGGGCTAAATTCTATGAAAACCTCCATTTGTCCAAATTTACTGGCAAGGACAAGCAGATAGATGCATTCCTGGACACCCAGACCCTGCCGGCGGTTTGGAGGGGGAGTCTGAACGGCTGGGGGTGCCAATCTCAGAGGAGGACATAGTCCAGACTATTAAAGGGATTAAGTCGGGGAACGAACCTGGGAGCCAATGGTTCTTGGTCCTGTTCTACAAAAGGTTCACGTCCACCCTGGCCCCGTATCTGGCCAGAGTGTTCAACAAAGTTTTTTCAGGGGGTTTTGCCAAGCTTGATGCTGGAGGCCACAATATTTACAATAATCAAAGAGGGCAGGGACCCGGAGAGATGTGCCTCCTAACGCCTGATCTCATTGTTAAAGATTGATGTAGAAATCCTTCAAAAATCCTGGGATCCAGACTGGAAAACCTGCTCCCCTGCCTGGTTCACAGGGATCAGGTTGGCTTCATGCGTGTGAGACAGGGCTTTGGTAATATCTGAAACACCATTTACCTGATGCACCAAGTTCACACCCAGGGGAACGAGGCTTGCCTGATCTCCATTTACAATGAAAAGGCCTTTGAGAGCGTGGAGTGGCCTTACATGAAGAAGGTGTTGGGAAGGATGGGCCTAGGTCAGGGCTTTTTGAGATGGGTGGACACCCTCTATATGCAGCCTACAGCACGAGTACAGGTCACTAACATCCTGTCTGACTACTTCCGTCTGACGTGCGGCATGAGACAGTGGTGCCCCCTGTCACCTCTGCTGTATGCCCTCACAATGGAGCCACTTGATTTCGTGATCAGGGCAAGCCAGGGGATCAAGGGCATCAGGGGGAGAGAGGTGGAGTTCAAACAATTCCTCTTTGCGGATGATATCCTGGGATATCTCATGCAGGTGGGCTCTTCTCTCCCTAAACTCTTGTGACTGATTGAGAGCTACGGCACCTCTCAGTCCTGAAAATAAATATGGACAATTCCAGCATTATGCCCATGGGGCTGAAAGGCTCCGGCCTGACCTCCAATGCCCGATACATGGGCATGAGAGTAGAACAAGGGAAGACAAAGTATTTAGGGGTGATCTTGCCAAGAGACCTTACAGAGCTCACCAAAGCCAACTTCGACCGAATTCTAGCAAAGATTAAATATAACGTTAGGAGGTGGGAGCCCCTCACCCTGTCCTGGTGCGGGTTTATACATCAGTAAAAATGAGCATCCTCCCCTGCCTGTTGTACCTATTTTTCCACCTTCCCAATGAGATTACCAGCATCCTTCTTCTGTGATTTGAAGGAGGCGCCCTCGAAATTTGGATGACAGAACAAGAGGCTGAGAGTAAAGTGGGTCACCCTCACGCTACCACGTGACAAAGGTGGGTTTGGCTTCCCAGACTCCTACCTATACTACAATGCTGCACAGTTAAGGGTCTTGGAACACTCGAAGGAGGACCTTAGAATGTTCTGGACCTACCTGGAGGACCTAGTAGTGCATCCACTGAAGGTGAGGGATTTCTTGTGGGGTCCCCTTAGGTGCATTCCAGGGGTGGTGAGGAACCAACCCACGTTGGGTGCCCTGAGGGAACTCTGGTGGGATAATGGGGTTAATATAGGGTTTTTCGTCCTGGCCTTCACCCATGTCATCGGTATGGGGTCCCCCTTTTGATCTGGCGAGGCAAGTGATGAGGTGCGCTCAACAATGGTCAGATGGAGGTCTTGACAGGGTGGGTCCATCTGTTTGAGAGGGACTGCTTTTGGAGCTTCATTGAGGTGCAGGAGGTCCTGGGGCAGGGCAGGATCACAATATTTGAGTACTTGAGGTTAAAAGGGTTATTCAAAGATCCTAAGTGGCTCGCACATATATCAGGGGATCTCACCCCGTTTGAAAGATGATTGGATGGCGTATCCACCCGCAAGGGCTCTCTTTCAAGCTTGTATAATTTTTGGTCTCTACCCCTGAGGTTGGGAGATACACATTCAAAAGGCACTGGGTGGAACTTGCAGGGGAGGAGATCACGTATGAGGTCTGGGCTAAGATATTCTGTAGATAACGTTCCACAGAAACCTTTTCACCTCTACCATGGAACACAACTACAAAATACTACAGAGGTGGCACAGGCACACATTGAAGATCTCAAGAATGTTCCCACGGGATTCTCCCCTTTGTCCCAGGGGTCGTGGGGGGGGGCTCCCTCTCCCATATGTGGTGACATTGTCCAAAGATCTGCATCTTCTGGCGGGAACCACTTAGCTGGATTAAGCAATACTCAGCGTTGCAGCTAAGCATGGACCCTCTCCAGATGTTGTTGGGGATCCTGGCCAAGGACGGGGAAGAATACAGACTGCCTAGGGTATGCGAGGCCATGTTGAGGGCGAGGAGACTGGCACTAGTGCAAAAGTGGAAGACAGGGAAGTCTCCACGAGGAGGGAGTGGGAACAGAAATTGTGTAACACAATGGTGATGGAGAAATTGACTGCCATTGTTAACGATTACTTTGGGTCCTACTTGGAGGAATGGGGCCCCCTGATGTCTAGGATGGAGGGTGACGGGGTCTAGCTGGTGGGGTGAAAGAAGGCCATAGTCTATCCCCACACCCATATCAGAAAGGGGAGCCAATCGAAATCAAACTCTATGCTAAAGGAGATGACTGTATGTGCTTTCTATTGAATGATGTTGCACCATCCCAGAGACTGTGTAGTTTATCATTACTTTACGTTGTCCGAACACGTTGATATAGGAATTGTGGGGAGGAGGAAGTGGAGGAAAAGAGGAACATTTAGCCAAGAGACATGCACAGCTTTCTGTGTTGACATTGTTTGTTTAAATGGCAATAAAAACTAAAGTAAAAAAAAAAAAAACTGGTATCAATGTCAGAGTCACTACCTTATTTTGCATGTTTTGAACAGAATTGCTGTCCTTTGTTGTTTTTGTTAAGCCTAAATAAACTATAAAAAGGGTTAAAAATAAATCACTTTACAAATGCCATGCAACATTTCATTTCCCCTCCTACTGCGAAAAAGGCCTATATAGGGTTTCTGGTAGATTTTCCAAGTGTATCTAGTGCCCAAATTCCTAAATCCCCTGAAAGTCCTCTTTCGAGTAAAGTCATTTGTGTTTTACAGGCTTTATTGATAACATCTTGCCTGCATTTTTAAAGGGTTTATGAAGGGTTTCCAAGTGTATCCTCTGTCCAAATCCCATTTGTGCACAGTCTGGGAAGCCATTCTGGAGCACGTTTATTTTCACCATTTTGGGCCTGAAGACTGCCCTTCTTCTCACCCATTTCCAGCATTCTCGGAAATCCAGTAGTTGATTTTACAACATTGTTCTGGGTTTACCCTGCTGCCACCTGTTAACATAAATAGGCAACTTCAACACAGGGAAGTGGTTGGAAAGAGGTGGTACACATACAGATTACTCCCAGGGGAGCATAGCAACTGGCTAAGAAGGTTTCAGTTTCCACAGTGCCCCAGTAATCCCAGGAGCTTTCTGTCAGGGCCCAATGACTGCCTGGGCAACAACCCCAAGGCTGTAGTTTCAGCACACCCTTGCATGCCAGTGTCTTCAGGGTCGCTCAGACAATCGGACTACAGAACCGGTTGTGTGTGGGTGTTTGGGACTGTGGAGCCCTGTAGTGCACATATTTTGGTGCCCAGCTACGTAGGTTGCTGGGCTACAACCTCAAGGGCTCCTGCCCTGTCCTCAAGCTCAGTGCTGTGCGGTGGCCCTACTGAGGCAGCAAGTGATATACAAACAACAAACCTTAGGCGGGACAGTCATGTGCAGCATGCTGCCTCCGGCACAGGAACTCTGATTTGTTCAGCACCTGCACTCCTAGACAAGAGTAAAGTCCTGTGAAATCATACCAATGGTAGTGGTGCTCTAAACTTCCAATGTAGACTGCTTTCTACATCTTTACATCAGGCAATGGTCTGGGTACCCTAGATCGGGCCACAATGCGCCAATTTCTTGGACAAGGTAATGGCACCACAGGAGCACTATGGTCGTGAATGGCACAGTATAAAACTTTAGGACATAACATAAAATAACATAGCATAAAATAACAGTGCATAACATAACATCATACTGGTGAGTTTTGATATTAAATTTGGCCATGTATGACACCAGTGGCTCTATGTAGAGGTTGAAGATGGCAGGGGAGCAGATGGAGCCCCCTGGGACTCTACAGGTTACTGGGAGTTGTTGGGATCTGCCGGTGCCCATTTGGTTGAGCTTGTGTCTTTTGGTGTGGTACGAGTTGATCCAGTGAGGGACTGGCACATCAATCCCTATGTAGGGGCAAAGGGTGTTGAGTAGGGATATCGTGATTTCACTGAATCGACTTCACCTAAAGGAGAAATCTTCGAATTTGTTTTTCTTTCAATTTCTTTTTATTATTAACCCCTCCCCACTTCCCCTACCTAATCCTATCCCCATACCCCACACCCCATCTATGTTTTAAAATGTACCTACTTACCTAACCAATTAGAAGAAAAATGAATTTGAAGATTTCTGAGTAGGTGAAATTGGATTCAGCTAAATCTACGGATACCGCTGAGTAGCACTTTGTGGTAATAGATGCCGAGTGTGGCAGAGAGGCTAAGCAGGATCAGGTGGCATGGGTCACCATTATCCATGATGAGGAATGCCTCACCAATGACCTTGTCTGTGGAAGTCTCAGAGCTCCATCTTGGTCAGAATATCCAGACTAGTATTCTTGAAGAAGATTGTAATGGACAATCCTGCCATTGAAGAGTAGACAGGTAATGGGGTGGTTAATTGCTGTGTCGTCCGGGTTGAGTGGGGGATTTTCTATAAGGCATAGGATTTGGCCACTTTTCAGTGTGCTGGGAAAGACGCCTTGCATGAGTGAGGCGTTGATAGCGTGGATGAGAGGAGTGAGGCTACCTCCTCTGACGCCCTTCAGCATGGAGACTGGGATGACGTAGCCTTGAGTGATTAGAATGTTTCGCATGGGCATCCCCTCGTTCGTCTGACCATTAAGCAGTTGCCCTTTTGCCAATCAGTTCTATGCTTGTTCCATTCGTGACTGACACTGCGGGTATGCAAACTATCAAAAACTTTCCACTACCCCCTCATTCCCTTCCATACCTGCACACAACTTTCATATAAATCTTTCATTTGCATTTAAACCTTTCCCGCTTTGCCCTTCCTCTCTTCTGCTACTCTTTTCCATAATCTCGCAATCTGATGTCTGGGTCCCGAAGGATGGAGCACAATAGGCCACTCTCTGGACAAGCCTTGGTGCTATTTGATCAGTGATGACTGGCACGGCACATACAAAACCTCATCACATCATATTGCTTACATTCCACACATACATACAGCGCTTAACATTCAACATTTGCTCAGGAAGGGAAGGCGCCACACAAGTTCCGTGGGTTGTGGTTAACTTCTAATGTTGCAGGTGGATTTTTCTTTCCGTGCCTGGGAATTTGGTGGCTCCAGGCTTATTCGATAAGTGGAGCCTCCAGAATATCCATGGGCCAGGTTCAGGGCAAGGAAAATCATATCCCATTTGCAGGGAAGGGGGCTAAGGAAGTGGTGTATGCACTTGTTAAGGTCATGGTTTCTGAGATAGTAGCCACAGACTGAGGCCGTGTTTGCGTTGACATTGACATTGAGAGACACTGCCATGTGATAGGGTTTCACCCGCTTGCTGTAGCATGATTTTAGCAAGTCATTGGTTGCAGTGACATAAACCTCTCATAAACTGGAATACTCAGTCGGTGACAGTATGGATTTTTGTGAAGAGAATTGTATGGGTAACCTAGGATATTGAAAGACAAATCTTGAAGGTTTGGCAAGGCAGAAGAAGCAGGTCGTGGTCAGCATGTTGACCCTTTTCTGGCCCTAACAGGGATTTGCAGATATTTGACAGAAACCTATACATGGGGGTCCGCCTCTGTGATATTGCGGTGGAAACCTGGTTCAGTGCCCGTATGTATACATGATCAGAAACATTAGGAGGAGACCCTGAAGGAGTTTTTCCATAGACATCTCAACATTGGCCCTATTGTGCTCTCAACACAGCAAAATATGTGTCCATCTAAACAACATAATAGATAAGGATTGGTATCCCTTCCCTTAGTTAAGTGATATTATTCAGTGCATTCTGGGTAGTGATATTTACAAAGTTGTCCATGTAAGTGGATTATCACCTGCTTTAGATCAAGTTAGGTGATGAGCGGAAGACACCTTTTTGTATGCCCATTGGCCACAATGAGTGAACCATTGGGCCTTGTGGGCTAGGTAACTCCCATGCAGTTTTGAAAGTCTTGCAGGTTCCTTTTTTTCAGATATTTTGAATAATTTATTAGAGTCACATTTTGTTTTTTATCCTATGTCAGTATTCCAGAGTAGGGATGATGTTAGCCAGGTACTGCAAAGATTCAGAGAGAATTAGTTCTCTGTCAAACAGGAGAAGTCTGAGATTTTGGAGTCTGTAGGGAATTCGTGGTAAAAAAACTTAATTGAGGCTTGGCAATGGATCCAAGGAAGATGGTGTGAGGAATTCGACCATCCGCACAGTGGTTGTGTGCTCACCTGGGCTATTTTGAAATTTTGTATGAAATTGAATGAGGGTAGATCAACCTTTGGAAAATGTGTGGGGCTAATCTGCACACATTTTCAAAAGACTCACCTCATGACATACACATAGACCTGTATATTCTATGGGGAAAAAAGCCTGCAGACGCAGTCCTCCCTATCACATTTATTTGGAATGTGACACCCAGGAATACATCAAGGTATCTCAAAAGGAGCAATACCTTCCTCCTGCCATGGCTAGCCTAATTAAATAACAAAGGCTCCATTGATCCGCCCTATCCTTTGTTGGCCCTGCTGGAGACAGTGACGCATATGGATGATTGTTAATTCAAGCAGGCCCACGAGAGGTCTGGTCGCAGGGCTAACAAAAGACAGGAAACCCCAACACCTTTGATATGCATCTGTGTCAACCTGAAGCCAGCTCCCGCCTCTAAGTATCAATGACAGTGAGCTGCCATGTCTGGTAAATGTGTTTACAGTAGGCAACCCCTGCGGGGGGACCCCATTCAGAGGGTAGGAGTATGTGATTTGATGGAGACAGAAAGTCTGTTCTCGCCACAACTTCAAGGGAGATATGCCTTTAATCAGGAACCACAGAGAGCTCAATTAACCAGAGAGACCCTTTGATCCACAACAGACAGGAAGATCGGTGGTGTCATGACCCGGCGAAATTGCCCCTTCTGGACCTCATGGTCATTGTCACGAAGGGCTTGTACTCCTTGTTCCTCCCAACATGGCCGTACCAAGCTCCGTGCTATGCACTAGCTTTCACGTCGTAGCACGTACTATAAATTGGTCACGCCCCTGCGGGTCCGCGCGTCTCAACGCTATCTTCGATAGTGACCCGACGTGTGTTTGCTCTCTACATTTGCTTCCTTGATCCTCTTACTTCCTTCCTTGCCTTTTTTCCTGTTCCTGGACTTCCCCCCTTCATTGCTTGTTTATTGCTAATCCTGGACACCCTGGAACCACGAACTTCTCGGAACTCTGAACGCTCTCTGCAACCTGACGAGGCTCGGGCGAGCCTATTCAAGACCCGAACCACACACAGGAATAGTCCTGCGGCCGAACAAGGGAGATCCCGATCACAGATGAGACGGGGGGAGATTTATGACAGTTTGAGACGACGAACGATCAATACGGATTCTACCATGGAGAATGCTATTCAGGACCTGATGCGCGGAATGCAAGAACTTTCCACAGAGATGCAGAATATAAAAGCTGAGAATGCGGCGCTAAGACAGCTCGTCTTGTCACGCGACTCCGCGAACAAGGACAGCGTATTATTGGGAGGAGTGGTTGATAAATACGACGGTTCAAGAAAGACCTTACATGGATTCCTGGATTCTTGTTTGGTACATTTTACCTTTAAGCCCTACTATTTCACAACTCCTAGGGCTAAGGTGGGCTTCATAATATTGCATCTTTCCGGTAATGCCCTTACATGGGCCACTCCATTACTCAATTCAGGGGATGCTCTCCTGGATGATTATGAAGGGTTCATAGCGGAACTCAAGACCATGTTCGAACGACCAGAGCTGGTTCACGGTGCTCAAGAAAAGCTACTTGACTTCCAACAAGGATCCCAAGACATGTTGACCTATGTTACCAGATTCAAACAGCTAGCCAAAGAGGCGGACTGGCCCCTGGAAGCCAGTTTTACTTTGTTTCACAGAGGTCTAAATGAAGAGATTAAGGACGAGCTAGCCAGGGTGGCACGTCCTAGTTCATTCCAGGCCCTCCTGGACTTGTCTATGCAAATAGACTTTAGAATCCAAGAAAGAAAGGCCGAAAAGAGAAAGAATAAAGTATCAATTCAAAGATACTCCCTAGAGAATACTACAAGGACAGAATCTGCCAAGAGTCCGAGCACTGATTCCGAACCCATGAAACTTGGAGCCTTTCGTGGACCAATTTCCCCGCAGGAAAGGTTAAGAAGAATACACACAGGCTTATGCATGTATTGTGCCTCGGATAAACATCTAGTTAAAGAATGTCCTCTGGCTCCTCCCCGGCGCTCGGGAAACGCCAGCTCCCGATCCTAAATGGAGCAAGGTTTTGGGAGAGCGATGTTTGCTCCACATCAATTCCATCCTTGAACTCTCCTGGACAAAACAAATTGGTGATATTACAGGCATTTTTATCGCCATCCAAGGACAAGGTCTACCCCATACTGGCCTTGGTGGATTGCGGAGCAATGGGAGTCTTCATTGATCAAGATTGGGTCAGAAGTCATAACATTCCGTATGAAGCAAGAAGTTTTTCACAGCCAGTGGAAGCGATTGACGGAAGACCTCTTTCCTCAGGACCCATAAGTCTGCAAACAAGGGAGACCCATCTTTCCATAAATCATCATCAAGAAAGAATTGTGTTTGACATTATAAAATCAGCCCATTACCCCTTGGTTTTGGGCATGCCCTGGTTACAAAGGCACAATCCAAATATCAACTGGATGGCCGGATCCTTATTCCTGGGCTCGGAGTTCTGTATGAACCATTGTTTAAACCTGGATACCTCAGTCACAGCCCCTAAAAGTCCACCAAGGTGTCCAGAGACACCACTCATGGTTTCCAATATTGTACAAGTTCCAGAGATCTATCAAGGGTATGCTGATGTATTCTCTACTGCCATCGTTCAAGCCTTACCTCCACATAGACCCGAAGACTGTGCCATAGATACTGAACCCACAGCAGTGATTCCCTTTGGCAGGATGTTTATCTTTTCAGAACCAGAAAAGAGAGCCCTCCGGGAATACCTAGACACTAACCTTGAGAATGGCACCATAAGACCTTCAAAATCACCAGCTGGTGCTTCATTGTTCTTCGTTCCTAAAAAGGATACCAAAGAGCTCAGACCTTGCCTGGACTATCGGGGCCTAAATCAACACACCCTGAAAGACAGATACCCACTACCCTTGATCTCGGATATCCTTGAAGCTGTGAGAGGTGCAGTGATATTCACGAAACTGGATCTCCGAGATGCTTACCATTTGATCCGTATCCGGGAAGGAGACGAATGGAAATCAGCCTTTAGAACACCCTTTGGTCACTTTGAATACCTAGTCATGCCCTTTGGTCTGACTAATGCTCCCGCAGTCTTCCAGCGTTTTATGGATAGGGTGTTCTCTGACATGTTATTTCTCAATGTTATCGTCTACCTGGATGACATATTGATCTTCTCAAAGGATTCCTTGAAACATGAAGAACATGTAAAGGCAGTACTTCAACGTCTCCGTGAAAATCAACTCTTAGCCAAACCAGAAAAATGTTTGTTTCATGCTACATCAGTTCACTATCTGGGGTTTGTCCTAGTTCAGAAGGGATTAGTATGGATCCTTCAAAGGTGAATGCCATACTGGCTTGGCCCGCCCCAACATCTGTAAAGCAAATACAGTCCTTCCTGGGGCTTGCCAACTTCTACCGGAAATTCATTCCCACCTTTTCCGAGATTGTTTAACCCATTGTTAATCTCCTGAAGAAAGACGTTCCATTCAACTGGTCTATACCACAAGACAAGGCATTCCAGCGCTTGAAAAAAGAATTCACTCAGGCCCCCATCCTGGCCCAACCTGACATAAATCGTCCTTTTCTAGTGGAAACAGATGCCTCCAATTACGCCATAGGAGCAGTTTTAAAACAAGAATCCGATGATAAGTTGGAACATCCCATTGCTTACCTTTCACAGACCCTGACTACCAGTGAGACTCACTACTCAGTTCTGGAGAAGGAGTTATTGGCCATTCGTCATGCCTTCACTGAATGGAGACATCTACTCCTGGGTGCTAAATATCCAGTTCAAGTCCGTACTGATCATCGAAATCTTCAGGTCCTACAATCCATGGAGTGCAGGAACAGTAGACAAGCTCGATGGGCCTACTTCTTTGCTCAATATCAATTTCAAATCTCACCTGTTCCTGGACCGCAAAACATGATTGCCGATGCCCTTTCTCGGCGTCCCGACTACGTTCCCTTGGAGGATAAGATCTATCCTAAAATGTTTCCACCTACAATCTTTGTAGCTCAAGCGATCAATCTCCTGGAAGAAATCAGAGTACAGACACAATCATCTGAACTCTGGAAGGACATATCCGAGAAAAATCCCTGGCGTTTGACAATCAAGGGAGGATATTTATTCAAGAACAATTCAGTGGTCATTCCGACAAAAGAACTTCAACAGAAGGTAATGAATCTATGCCATGATACTCTTCACTCCGGCCATCGAGGGGTAACCAACACCTTCCGTCTTATACAAAGACAGTTCTGGTGGCCAGGGATGAAGTCCACTGTAGTTCAATACATCAAGACCTGTGCAATTTGTAGTCAGAACAAATACGATAATAAGAGGCCGGCGGGTCTGCTTCTACAACCTACGTTGCCAACCAGACCCTGGGAAGTTATTGCCACTGACTTCATTGTTGAAATACCACCTTCCCGAGGATATACAACCATCATGGTAACCATTGACTTGTTCACTCATCTAGCTAATTTTACACCATTGTATAAACTACCATCTTCCTCAGAACTTGCTGGAATTTTCCTGGAACATATTTTTCGTCTTCATGGCATCCCTTCCAAGATTATTTCGGATCGGGGACCTAAATATATTTCACAATTGTGGCAACATCTCTGTCGTGTTCTAGGAATCCAACGCGCTCTTTCTTCAGGCTATCATCCACAAACCAATGGGGCAACAGAACGAGTAAATCAAACCCTGGAACAATATCTTCGTTGTTTTGCCACCAAGGTTCAAGACGATTGGTCTCTCCTTATACCTTTAGCCGAATTCTCCTACAATAACTCAGATCATTCAGCTCTCAAGATCAGCCCTTTCTATTGCAGTCAAGGTTATCATCTGTCTGTTTTACCATCAGTTCTTCCAGAATCTACTCCGGTACCTACCCTTGACTCTTGGATTCAGACGCTGATCGACTTACAAAGAGAGGCCAAGGATCAGTTAGAACAGGCCCAGACTCGAACCAAAAGATATGCGGACTCTAAGAGAAGACCATCACCTTCTTATTCAGTTGGCGATCAAGTCTGGCTAGCCTCGAAACTGTTACCTCAACATCTACGACCAAACAAATTGGCTCCTCGCTATTATGGTCCATTTTCTATAAAGGAGATCATCAATCCTGTCTCCTTCCGACTTAAGCTCCCGGATTCCTGGAAGAAGATACATTCAGTCTTCCATACTTCCCTGTTGAAACCCTACATTAGTTCTACTCGAAAACCCTTCAAACCCACACCTGTTGTTGTGGACGACCAGTTGGAATATGAGGTGTCCAGGATATGTGATTCCAGGTAATGAAGGGGTCGATTACAATATCTGGTCGAGTGGAAAGGCTACCCCCCTAACGAGAGAACATGGGAACCAGTTTCTAATTTAAAGACCAATCGTTTGCTCTGAAGATTCCATCTTATTCACTCAGGCAAGCCTGGAGGAACCAGTCTTCGGAGGGGGCATGCTGTCATGACCCGGCGAAATGCCCCTTCTGGACCTCATGGTCATTGTCACAAAGGGCTTGTACTCCTTGTTCCTCCCAACATGGCCGTACCAAGCTCCGTGCTACGCACTAGCTTTCACGTCGTAGCACGTACTATAAATTGGTCACGGCCCTGCGGGTCCGCGCGTCTCAACGCTATCTTCGATAGTGACCCGACGTGTGTTTGCTCTCTACATTTGCTTCCTTGATCCTCTTACTTCCTTCCTTGCCTTTTTTCCTGTTCCTGGACTTCCCCCCTTCATTGCTTGTTTATCGCTAATCCTGGACACCCTGGAACCACAAACTTCCCGGAACTCTGAATGCGCTCTGCAGCCTGATGGGGCTCGGGCGAGCCTATTCAAGACCCGAACCACCCACAGGAAGAGTCCTGCGGCCGAACAAGGGAGATCCCGATCACAGGTGAGACGGGGGGAGATTTATGACAGGTGGCACTTAGTCTTACATGTTTTCACCTCTTTACCTTTCCTGTTGCAAAGCACTCTGGTTATGACCTCACGCATAACAGAAGATTGTTGGTGGGGTCAGAGGATTGGTTCAATAAGGTAGGCTTAGCCTACACCAATCACTGGGGCCCATTTGGCTTTGAAAGAGGATTGAGCCCCTCTTTTGGAAGATCATCTGAGGACTTTGCAGGGAGTAACAAGAATAATTCATTTGGACCCTGGATGAAGGTACAGTCTGCCTAACAGCTTCCGCCAGTGAAGGTGGGCCAGGATTTCCAAAGAGGGAAGCAAGACCTCTCTCTTAAACATCTCCCAGGGCACAAAGGGAGATACTGAATCTAGAAGGCCCTCGAGCAGCTCCAGAACCAGTACCGAGCCAGCACACAGCTTTCCCTGCTAGGCTCTGCAGCAAGCTTCCTAGGTGGGAAGTGCCAGAGAGTCTCTGAACCAAACCAATGACATGGTAGTAGCCTTCAACACTCAACTCAGATTTGGGTTGTCGGCCTTAAAGGATGACAAAGCCGAGTGGAGAAGCTAGGAGCAGTGCTTGGACAAGCATCAACCAGCGTCCGCTTTAAAGGACATTTTCAAGCCAGTCGAGTCCCTTTGTGCTGAAACCAAACATCCTTGAACTATTGCGATTAATTACTTTACCGACTACCCTCCTGTCAATATCCAGAGTGCGTCCCATTTTCTTCTTGAAACTGTCTGTCCTCTGCATTCTTATACAGAGTGGGTTGTATTTTGTAGTGTGCTAAAACCATCTGTTTTGATAATAATAAAGTAGATCATTATATGGGAACTTGACTGCAAAGTCCCTTTTATCATTGGGTAATAATTGTATTTTCACTTTGTTGCAACTAACCAACAATCCACGACCTTGCAGAGATAAGCCTGCTGTTCCGTCCACGTTACCAAAATTGGACAAGGTGGTTTATAATTCGCTTGTGTTTTCAATCTGTTCGGATCCCTTCTGATCTACTAGAGGTGTGGGGCTGATTGATGGTTTAGAAACCGATATTCATTCCTGGCCCACTGGTGCCCCAGAAGTTGATTCGTCACAGATGGTGGCTGTTGTCTAGTGACCTGTACATCCCTCACAGCGATACCTGTGCCAAAGACATTCAATGCTGTTTGTGTTTGCCACTTTATTGGAGACAATCTGTCTAGTTGCTGTCATTGTGACTCTTTCATTTCTTGGTTGTTTAAGAATGAAGACTCGGCACAGAGGTTTTGATGAGATGATCACACTGAATCTACACTGAAAAAGCTTCTGCATGGAGTCTGTGTTAAGGAATCTTGATAGATTTGGCCACATGTTGAGTCACAATCAATCAGTTGTGGTGTATTGCAAAGGGTCTGAGGTTTCAGAAATCTCAAATTCACACACTTATTAAGGCAAATTGCATTATGTAGTTAATCTTAAGGTGTATTCCGAGTTTGAGTTTTGAGTTTGAGTTTTGAGGTATTTATAATGTGCAAAACTGAACGGACTTAACCGCATCTAGGCGTCAGTGTTTCAGAATAAGAAAGATAGGATCCACTAATCTTCGGTGATTGTAACAAACAGCCACCACCAATCTCAAAGTAATTATTTTAAGATATTTGTTTATGGGGATTTGCGAAATTTAGAGAGTAATTCAATTTTTCTACGCTCCCAGAGAAAGAGTGTTCTACAGACTCTAGGGCCAGAGTGGGAAGGTGGGACTGCCAACAACAGCAATAGACAGAACCTGACCTCAGGAGAAAGAAAAGCCCTCGCCACCCTAGGTGCCAACAACACTGTCTTGATCAAACCAGCCGACAAGGGTGGGGGCATCGTCATTCAAAGCGGCATCCAGTACAATACCATGGTGATGTCACTCCTCGAAGAGGAAGGCAACTATAAGAAATTGAAAAAAGATCCCACATCAGAAATAAAACACAAGATCCAGGAAATAACAGGATACGCATTGGAAAACAATTGGATCACCGAGAAGGAAGAAGCCTTTCTTAATACATCTGAAGGCAGAACACCCGTTCTCTATGCCCTTCCCAAAATCCACAAAAATAGTCACACACCCCCCGGGAGACCCATCGTATCGGGATGTGGCTCTATTCTTGAACCCATTGGTATTTTCATTGATCACTTTCTCAAACCTCTGAGCCAGCAGACTCCTACATAAGGGACACCATGGACACTATCACCAAATTCGAAAACCAACCATTCCACTCCTCAGAAGATCTTCTGGTTTCTTTAGACATCAAAAGCCTCTACACGTCCCCAGCACGGCCATTATCTTCATGTTCGAATTCGAACTGACACATGTCCTCAACATGACCAACCCGTATCTTGACTCGGTTACCTTATGGTCTCGATACATTGATATTCTCTTTCTTTGGAAAGGAGAAGACACCACCCTGATGGAATTTTTTCAATGGCTCAACTTGCGTACCACTGCCATTCAATTCACCATTAACAGGAGTAACCAGAAGATTAACTTCCTGGACCTCACCATTGCACCGAAAGACAATAAGCTTGAGTGTTCCATTTTAAAAAAACCCACAGACCGCAACACGGTCCTACATTACAACAGCCATCACCCAAAGAGCCTACGAGAGAATCTCCCGTATGGACAGTTCTTCAGGATCCGTCGCAACTGCACGCAAATGGACGATTTTCAGAAACATTCAAGTGACCTTCAGACAAAGCTGTTGTCTAGAGGTTACCCTAAGAAACTTATAAAAAATACCCAGAAGAGAGCAAGATACACACCGAGAGATGCCCTCCTGACACCCCAAGACCGAACTGCCACTTCTGAGAATATCTTGACCTGCGTCACCACCTTCAGCCCAACTACTTCCAAACTCAAATCCCTCATCAAAAAATTCTGGCCACTTGTCCAACTCAACCTTCTAGATGAACCTAAACCACGTATGGCTCTCAAGAGGTCCAGAAATCTTAAAGAATTTCTTACCAGTTCCAAATCCAACAAAACTCCAGCTCGCTCCACTTTGTGGAACATGAGAGAAATCATTGGACATCACCCGTGCGGTCAATGCACGGCTTGTAAACAAACCAAGAAACTCAATTTGTTCATGATTGAGGGAAAAGAGTGGAAAATTAGACACTTTTCGAATTGCAAGTCCACCAATGTTATATATGTAATCCAATGCCCCTGTGCATTACGGTACGTAGGCCAAACCTCAAGACCCGTTCACAAACGTATTTGCGAACACAGATCAAGAATACGATGCAAATCTCTGACTGCTCCCTTGGTCCACCATTTTGTTGAATTACAGCATAATTGCGACTCTTTTTCTTGGTGGGTGGTGGATAAAGTTCAAAACAAAACCAACATCGCCAATACCCTCAATTTCAAAGAGGCATGGTGGATGCAAAAAACTTAAATCCACTACCACCGGCCTTAATGAGGCCATACCAGGACCATTCAACATCTGAAATTCCTTTCCTTGTGACTACATTATGAGCTCAGTTTCTGCTCCGCCCTCTGCCTCAATCTATGCACCTATATGCAACAGAGATTATTGTCTACCGTATTTTCAGACACTGTTACACGTCTGTGTGTGCCTGTATTTATGTGCACACTAATGGTGCCATTCACCACCAATGTTTATCTATGAGGCTTGACTTGAAGTACAATTCTGTATTTTTTATGTTGTATCTGTGCAGTACATGTATGACCTGCGTTATAACTCTGTATTTTTACAATGTACCCTTTGCTTTTATCTCCTGACGCAGGTTACCAGACATGCATATCTTAGAGCGTCCTCAGTTTTGGTACTGATTTACTGCCCCCCTCCTTTAACATTGATGTGGCTCCCTCAGACATATCTTTATTTCGGATGTTATTATTTTTGTTGTCTTCTAGGTACATACCAGATGGCATTGCCAAACCTCATGCCTTCACTTGCTTCCTTCTTATGATGGGCATTTCCTACTCTAACATCACCACTGGGTCTATGGCATTTCTCCCCTGACCCACCCACCCGCCCAACAGGACGCACATATACTGTCCCTAGCATTGATCCCCCACTCAGTTCGGCCTTCGGATGCCACTTTTTTCGCTTCTAGCAACAATCTTTTCTTGCCGTGCGTTCATTTCTCGCACACACCTCACAGCAGCATGACCACCGACATGCTGCTTTCTTTCTTTCTCTCCGATGTGAATGCGGGAGGATTCTCACTCCTGCTTCCCTTCCCACGCCGGCCTTTCTTCCTTTTCCCACTCACTCTTCCCTCCTACACCCACCCCCACGCGCCCAGCACTCACCTGGCTCACTTCTTTCCACCCCCTCACATTTTCTTCACACACAGATCGGTTGTTCCAAGGGGCAGCCCTTTCCCTATGCCACGAATTAGATTCTAGTAGCATTCTGTACTGTTCCCGCAGCAGGGAAACAAGTCAGAGACACTGTCCACGGGATTCTGCGCAGTTTCAGCACTGTGAACACGAGACAGTTCTCCCGTGCGCATGCGCAGTGACTTCGCGCTCGTAAACGCTTATCCGCAGCTCTCCATAGCAGAGACAGCACAGGCGCCATTCTGAGACGCCGGTCATTGTGCTGCCCGCCCTGACTGACTGCAGGTATGGCCTTCCACACCCGGACTCGGCTAACTCAGCCACTCGCCGCACTCTCCCCCTGAGAGTGTCTACCCCTCTTGACTCAATAAGCCCTCCTATGGACACTTACATGTTCCTTACTTTTTCGTTCCTATCCATCCCACAGGGTGCTCCAGACGCTCCTTCTCCCCACAGCCATCCAGTTATGATGCCTTCACCTCTGGATTGCTCCTGAGACGATCCCCCGCCTAATTCAAGTGGGACCCCACCTACCAGCCTCAGGTACATTTTTGCCACCCCCACCTCTTCTCGCTTCCTAATGCACCTCCATGTATTTCTGAACCTGCTTGTCCTGCACTCATATTCACTTCTCTTGTCTCATGCCTTTCTCCCCTCACCCCCTTTCCCTTTTCTCCTCCCCCTGCCCCCCCTTTCACTCTCTTTCTTCCCCTGTTTTTTCTCTCTTTCTTTTGCGTGCCTCACAGGTTCTACCCTTACGGACCTATCACCGATTCCGCTACCCACCCTGAGTGTCCGGCAAGATTAACCCACCAACCGCCCGCCGGCACCCCGGCGATCCACACTTCCCACGCCCACATTGGCGACCTCTGCCCTTCCAACCACATTATGATGAAACCTTTTGGGTTCATCCGCTCCAACTGGACGCACCACCAGTGGTGAGTGGATTCTGTTACTGGAACCTTTTTTTAGGATTTGTCTTTCAGCATTTAATGCTACATATTGACCTTGACCAGCTACTAGCAGCTGTTTTAACTGTACTCTCTTATGCACTTTTTCTACCGTTTCTGTTTCTCTCAGCACAGAGTTTCCTGACTCTCTTTGGCCCCAGAAGAAGGCTATCATCTATTCTGCCGAAACGTCATCAGCACTTTTTTCCGAAAGTAGTTTCGGGTTTTCAACCTGTGCTGAAAACTCCATTTCATAACATCAAACCCAGACGTAGACCAAATATGAGGTCAGACTTTAACCGGGCATAGGAGACTGATCTCCAACGTCTCCTACATCTGAACTTTTACCCTGTGTTCTGCACACTCAGTGGCATGAAACATTTCCGTTCACAAACAAACTGTTAGTTAAATTGTATAAATGAATGTTTTAGTTGCCATGCATTTTACTTTGACCATTTATTTCCACATAGATGTCATAGTGAATGTTGACTATGCGTCTGTGTTCCACAACGCACATTATAGGTTGTCATATGTAAAAAATGTACTAAACTGCTTTGCAAAAAGAAAATAAGCATCAGCTAATTAATAAAAAGCTGCATTTGTGTATAAAAGAATTGGAATTTTGTACATCAATAGTACATTACAGATATTTGTTTGACAGCAGAAAAGATGCCGCCTCCCTTAACAGTTGCCCAAACTGCACGGGCACCCATTAGGGTCTAAAACCAGTGTGCACGGAATTTATCCCACGCACCCCTAAGATCCATAGAGGGTAGGACAACCCCCCTTGTTATAACAAATGTTTGTTGACAGATTCAAATGCTCATGGAGGTTGATATTGCATCAATCTGTCACCCAGATAGGAAGGGGCCAGGTTATTCAGACACTTATACATCAGCACAGAATATTAAAATCAATTCTGTCTCCCACCACCAACCAATGAAGGGTGCCAGTAATGGGTCTTGGGAACCTGCCAGCTATGTTCATTTGACTGTGTTGATGAGGCAGTTTCATCTAGAGTTCACTGATTAACCCAGAGCAACTGGTGTGAAGATACACTTTTATGCTGTTATGTGCTGGCATAAAGAGATATCCTTCATCAGGAAATTTGCAAGCATGGACGTTGTGCTGCAGCTCCTCTTGTTACTTTGCTGCCATGGTGTTTACTTTGTGGCTTCGTGCTGGAACTATTCTGGCTCAGTCTATTGATCATGGACTGCTGGACTACTGCAAATTGAAGTTTCATCGTTTGGGAGTGCATTCTACTCCATATAGAGACTTCACTCATGGAACACTTTGCTTGCCCCTGCATGTATTATTGATGTCACACAGTGGCATCAAAAAAAGCTCACCACTGCATCGAAGGATCAAGGAGCAGGATGAACCCACGAATGTGGCAGGATTTTACAGTATGCTAGCTCAGCTAACAGGCACACTGTCACCCTGAATGGGGGACAGGGCAATAGACACCGACCTCACCATAGTCCCAGCCACCGTTGCCCCAATGTAAAGAGTGGTTTCTGACTCCGACTGAACCCCAACCGATAGCCTACATTGCTAATCAATCAACGTGCCGAAATCCTTTTTGATTCATAAAATGTCCTTAATTGAAGCAGGTTGAGCCATGGTCAAGGGTGAGATGTTTCCTTTAAAGGATTGCCTCTTCAGCATGAGTTAGGCCTCCACAAATTCAACTCATGGTGTATGCTTTTGACCTGTAGGGATTACATGGTGCTTTGTTTCATAGCTTTTTATAACCAGAGGGTCCTGATTGCTGGGTTCAGATTGTCCCACCGTAGCTGCATTTAGTTTCTCTTTGATGCCAGCAGAGCGATCTCCATCGGACAAGAACCCAATTCCCCTGGAGATTCTTGTGGTTAGGGAGTTCTACTCCAGGATTTGTCCTGATGACAGATTAGTTGGAGTACAGCGAGGGTAGATTTTTATAGCCAAGTCATGTCGAATGTTTATTGTCCCGAGAAGTCAGGCAGCTCCATATCATGATCCTGACGCTAAATGCTTTTATCTAGACACAGAAAGCTTTTCTGCAACTGCAGCAGGGCCAAGCAGATAGATTATGGCCCTTGCAGACAATGATTAAGCTATTTTGTGAGGGAACTAACAGGAGTGGATGACATCTTGCACGGAATTTTAGGAGAGGATTACACTCTGGGAGGGATGATATCTTTCCTGTTTCCCCTTTAACCCTCTGCCCATGACTTTATGAAAGGTCAGAGGTGCTCTGTCTGCTTTAGCTAATGTATTCTGACCACTTATGGTTCTCAGATTTGGTGAAAACATTGTCCTCTCAATCAATCAGTCTCAGGGACTCGAGGAATCTTCGGTCACAGCAGAAAGTGAGTATTTTTCATCCACCTCTCAAACTTTGAACTTGGCTGCTTGATTCCTACGCAGCTTGCACTGGTCATCTCAGTCTGTCTGTCCAGGGGCACTTTAGAGACAATTAACACAGCAAGAAGGTGGCTCACTAGGGTCAGTGCCACATCAAGTGGTTGTCTTTCTGATGCAAGATGCTGAATAAAAGGATTGACTCATAATGCTTTATGCTAGATAATGTTTGATTTTTTATTTCCCAGCTTGCCAAATCTGGGATTTAGGTGGAGTCCTGCAAGTACTATTTCTTGGTGCTTAGAGGAATTCCTGCAAGAAGTGTTTTCTTTTAAAAAATGAATTGTTCACGAAATATTCCTCCAGTTTAGTGGAGCCACACTAGTTAGGACTTGAATGTTGTTCTTTCTATATTGGCACACACGCCATTTTACTCCATGGTCACATTTGATGTTAGACTTGTGAAATGGAAGACAGAGTTCTTAGTGGTGGCCACGTTAGCATGCCCCACTATTGAAGGTTGGCTCTTTTGGATGAGGACAATTCTTAGTTCTGGAGCATTCTGATGATGTATTGTTTTTTAACACGAACAAGGACATTATTTTGCCAACTTTGTTTCCTGCGCCTGATTTGACTTTGGACACGTTTATCGTATGTTTGTTGCGGAGATGTCAACTTCCACCCAGTGCGAATATATAATTTCAATGCTAGAGACAGACTCTTTTGTACCAATGGAGGATTCCCCTCTCCTAAAGTAGAAGCCAGGGCATCGCTTGACTGCTGGGTAGAGGCTACTCACTCCACATCCAACCTCGATCTGGGATGCAGTCGCAGAATGTTCTGGTTAATAGGACTTCTGCTGTGTTTAAGTACCATATTCCATTGGAGGTGTTATTCAAGGCAGCCACATGATCAGCTCCCTTTGCAAATCATTGGAACGCAAAGTAAGCTCAAGAGCTGATGCCATATTTGGTCAGTCTATCATCAAGACCGTGTTTGCTTGAATTGGGGTGTCTATGTACTGTGTCCCCTCGATTTCTCAGGATTCTAAGTTAGTCTATCCCACCGGTCTGGATGCAGGAGTAATTACAAGTTACACACTGACTTGACCTTTGTACTCCTAGTCCTAGCCTGGGCAGAGGCATATCTGTGACCTGACTTCCCTTTGTTTACTTCTATGCTACTAACTTTTCACACCAAGGTACAGCCATCACACTAGTCTGAAGAGGGGGTGGCATTGCCTCTAGCAAAAGGAGGAGTACAAAAGTCATTACAGTGAGTAACCTGTATTTTGTAAAATATTGTATTCGATTTCTTGGATTTGCCACTGTGGTATGTATGCAATATATAATAAACATTGTGTTGGTTCTTGCAGGTCCAGTGTCGGCTATGTGGTTGTGGATGGTGCCTGGACTCCTTCTCCTCTTCATGGGATTGGTTCAACCGGTACAGTGCGCCATCAATCGATTGGCTTCCCAGTTCAGCTCACCTGGGGACTATGTGATTGGTGGGTTGTTTGCTGTCCACTCCAGTGTCCAGAAGCTGCAGGATGGGACACATATCGTTCCCATATGCACCAGGTAGGATATTGCTTTTAATGCAAAAAGCCTCCACGGAGGCAATAAATGTTGTTATCACCCGGGAACGGGTGTGCAACGAATCAGGTTGCTCGGAGCACGGGCAGTATCTACCAATGCAAGTCTGCCTTCCCAGGCACCTGAAGGCTCCTTTCCCCTGCCCGCCATCTTCCCCGCACCCTGCCTTCGCTTTGTTTCTTTATTTTAAACCCCTCCCCTCCACTTACCTGCTTAGCGCAGCGGCGCCACACGCTGTTTCTGCTTCCTCCCGGTGTCCTCTGTGACCGCCATGGAAATGGAAGAGTGTCTCCATGCGGAGCTCCGTCTACAAGATCCATGGCGGCCATATTTAGTCAGTATTTTGTTTGAATGAACGGGACGCGGTGAGGCCGTGAGGCGTTCCGTTCATTCAAACAAAATACTTTGCTCTCAGCACCCCGGGTTACTGGATAGGCAACCCAGGGTGCTAATGGTGTTACTACCCTCTCCGGTGTGCCGGATCGGGTGGTATCAGCCCAGGGACCCTCGTTAAACACCCTCGCTATGATCAGGTCTTTAACTCAGGCCACGGGTCGATACCACCCGTTGCGGCCTGCTGGATCGGGCAGTAACGCTTAATTAGGTTATGGACTTGAGCAGGGTCACACAGCCATAAAACAACTTGGGCCATCATTTGAATTTTAATGGCCTCTGAAAAATGTGACCATGTAGTGGTCGTTCATCAGGTTGTAGGAAATCAGGTTATCTAAGTATTGCCATAGTAATATTATTAACTAGTGATGCTTGTATCGTCTGAATGGAATGGAACATTCAGGATGAAGAGTGCTTGAAAGTTAGCGAGAGAATAACTGTGTTAATTTGTTTGCTTTTAAATGTAAAACTATGTAGGTGGAATTAGAGGGAAGTAACTCCACGCTGCAGTGCAGATGTTTGGACAAATTCTCTGTCATAAAATGGAGGCTTCCTACTATGATACTAGCAGGAACTATTAATTTGAACGATCACCCCAACAATCCTTGTGATGTGATAGCTCCCCCGACTAGTACATCTCCTAGTGGAATAGAACTCCATCCAGGAACAGCAGGTATTTTTTCTTTATTCTCCTGCAATGGGGAGAATTAGTCCCATACATTTGTTTAAATACTCATTGCTTAGGTTTGTTTAGGTAATTAATGTTAACCCTTGCCTTTCTGATGGGAAGTGGCCGGCATTGGCAGGCTGTGGTCACTGGCTTTCCTCCTAGTAATAAAATGGGGGTTTAGACATCTGCAGCACCATTAATTTAATTATTTAATGACCATGCTCACACATCACTTTGCCTCCCAGTCTCTGCCAAGAGCTGGTATTGCAGTGCCAATGGCTTTTCCTGGGGACATTGCGGACCAATTTCCAACACCGATATTACTCAGCCGAAATGGTCTGCTTCCTGAGGGCACTGCATGGCAACAGATATCCGATTGAAGGAACATTTAGGGAACAGCCAATGGAGGTGGAGGAAGGCAATACACTGCGGAACAAATTTACTGCCTTCATCGATGACTCAATGTCCAATGCTCTGACACATGCTGTGGCCAAGGCAATGGATTACGCAATCTATGGCTGTGTTATCAGAAAGGTTTGGGAAGCCCGTGGCTGACGTGGTCACTAAGGGGTTATTCCAGAAATGCCTCAGCGCCCAATATCTTTGGCACGGGTGGATGGTTTAATCATGTGATGTGTGGCACCATCATTGGCTGCAATGAGTGCAGCGAGATCAGAGTACACACCAGTGCTAAGCTCTTCATCTATATAGACAATGTTTTTATTACATCTCACAACCCATAAGGGTTTGTGAAGCAGACAGTAATTGCAAGACATTAGTGGATTAAATACAGCATATGTGGTTTCTGATCATTTAGGAGAAACCAGAATGATGTCCTTCTCAGAAGGTTTGGTTACTTGTTTTTAAAAATAAATTGCGTGTATTCAATCCTTCGGTTGAACCTGTTCCAAGATTGCAGCAATCAGGTTTGTCATATCAGATTCTGTCCTTAAGACATCTGGCGAGGTTAATATCAGCATCGATTCAAGCCATATTCCTGCATCCCCTTCAACCGAGGGTACTTTAGAGGCCCAGGATTAAGCATCTAAATAGAGGGGCAGAATACTTGGATTGGGTCCATGTATCTCCATTGGTAAAACTAGAGTTGCAGTGGTGGCTAAATACATACTGACCCATGGCATTCAACAGACATGTTCTGTTCCTCCCCAGGTCATTAGCTAGAGTCAGGTGACAGATTTCTAGATTGTGGGGGGTGGTACACTGCGGGTTAGATTTGACCGGAGGGAAGTGGTCACTTCTGGAATCTCGGTTGCACATTAACTGTTTAGATTTTCTTGCAGGGTCATTTGCTGTGCAGTGCTTTTCAAAAGATCAAATACACTGTGTTATTTGACTGCATATGGACAACCAGTCAGCCGTCAGATGCAAAATATTATAGGGCAGCACTAAATCCATATGCATAGCAGATCTTGAAAATACTTTTTGATAATTTTTCCTTTGCAGAAGGATCTAAACATAGGCATATATCATTCCCCGGAGCCACAGAAAAGTTGTGGATTGGTGCTCTCCAATTGGTGACTGCACAGGAGTATGTTTGTGGACCTTCATGATGTGTTGTGCCCCTTCTGAATGTATGCCACATCTCAATAAACACATTTCCAAATGTTGCACCTGAGACTGGATTCTTGGGCTTTCCCCATGGATGCCTTCATTCAGACTTGGGGTCCAGATATTCTTTATGCTATGACCACATTTGCGGTTCATTCCTCGCATTCCACTATATGTCCAGACACAAGGGGTGTTTATGACTTGAATTACTCCATTGTGGCTTACATAGGCTTGGTGTCAAATCACATTGAACCTGAAAATAGAGTGTCTGTCTCTTCTGGCAAACCTTTCATTCTTGTTGCATAACCAAAAGCAAAATTTCTAGCCCCTAGTTTTATCAGACCACCTACAGTTCATGTCCTGGTTGATCTCTAGGATAGATGGGCAAGCCAATGCCTTTTTTAGGAAGCTTCATCTCTCACCAGAAGATCCTGGGCTCCTAGTATTTTCAGGTAATGCAAAAGTACTCCTACAATTTGGTCCTTTCCTTTTCCGCCACTCGAATGGCAATTCTAATTTGTCTTTTCGGGCTTTGTCCATTCGTTTTATCTCGGAGACTATTTGTATACTGGTACATGTGTTTCTATGCAATGTATTGTGCCCACATTGGCTCTATGTTTATTGATTGCCCAGATTTTCTGGATTACCTGAATCTATGTGTTGGTGAGCTGTGGCAATGCGTGTTAGTCACTGCAGATTTGAGAATCTCTTCTAGACGAGTTGTGCTTCAACCCTTGTAGTTTCACAGCTTGCAACGTACGCAGGCACCTCTGTTCCATGCCGTAGCATACCGGTTAGTCCTAGTAAACTTACGATGGACAATGGTGATTCTAATAATGGCAAAAAGGAAAGTATTAACCCAGCTGTTGTCATCAATTCCAACCGCCGATTGTTGTTGTAGCCCTGGTTCAGGAATCATCCAGGTCTTTCCTCTAGGTGGAGGACATCTGGATGGCATGAAAGGTCAGAGCTGTGCAGATGGATCGTGAGTGTCTTTGCTTTTAGGCTCTTTTTTTAGGCAGTATATTTGTTGTCTGGATGTAGGTCTCTGCATGAAAAGAGAACTTACTGTTACCTTATGGAGTTCCCGTGCCACAAAGACATGCTCTATTTTGGTCAAGTACTTGGGGGAGGAACTAAAACAAAAAATACAATATAATAGCTTAATACTTGCCTCAGCTCTAATGACAATGATAGAATCACAAATAACTATTGTGTCTTTTCTAGGATTAGTCGGTATTATATGAATTTGCTTCAAATGTTATCCTGCCTTTGTACTGGTGATGCATGTCAGTCCTTATGTGTCATGATATTTATGTATCTACTCTGGTATATCCTTCATCACAGGTATGCATAAATATATCATGCCTGTCAACCTTTTCAAATGAAATGCTAGATGAAAAATGAATAGTTCAATTTTGCGGGTGGAATCTCCATTAACACATATGGACGGGCAAAGGGATTGGCAGGTGAGAGAACTGAATCTATGGCTGGTGTTTCCCACCAAAAGCGGGTGAGTTGACAGGTATGATATACCCAAAGTGGACCGACTAACCGAATTAGAATTATGTATTCTGTATCTATGGCAGTGTTGTCAACAACATAATATAGAAACTGATCTGAAATTATTTGTCCTCTCTATCTGAAGTTTCCATCCCCCGAGTTACCGCAGACTCCTCGCCATGCGATTTGCCATTGAAGAAATCAACAAATCCAGCCGACTCCTGCCGAACATCACCTTGGGGTACGACATCCACGACACCTGCTCAGACACACTTGTGGCCCTGCGGCCCGCACTAGGTTTTGCTTCCACACTGCACTGCGGGGGGCATGCCATAGAAGTGCGATGCAATTACACAGACTACCAGCCACGAGTTCTCGCGGTAATTGGGCCTGGGAGTTCGGAGATCTGCATCATACTCGCTCGGCTCTTTGGGTTCTTCGGCCTCCCCCAGGTAGGCACACATGGTCTGCACATGTGCAAAGTAGTCTTTACAGTAGTACTGAACAGTGATTTTGCGTGGCTTTTTAAAAAGCAACTTTGTATCCTCTGAGAGAGTAAGAAGATCTATGAATACAGTGCAGCCTAATGACTTTACATAAAGAATGTGCCTACTAAAATTAGCTTATTGTAATATTTTTTAAATGTGTTCATTTTCTGTCCAATCTTTTCTTCACTTACATCATCCATTCTTGGCACTGAATGCATAACCTGAGGTAGGGAGCAAGTGGCAGATAATTGAGGGAAACGCCTCCCCTAGGACTGTTTACAGAAAGGCAAATCGTCAGATACACATGGCACCAAATAAACAACAATGTAATATCTATTCTATAGAAAAATATAACCTGCGTGCTATATATATATATTTATAGTTAAGGTGCGTAGCTAGTTTTTCAAAGGAAACCCGCAAATTGAATTTCTAATAATGTTTGACTAGCAAGACAGATTTAGCTGATATTTGCAAACAAAATGTTTGTCCCGGCACGCCCAGACTTTACATTTTTGGATAAGATTCATTAAAAAAGAAAAAAAGTTATTAGGAAAGTAAATAAAATGCAGTTTTCGGCCTACTCCCATTCATTTTCACATAGGGAAAAGTCAAAATGTCTGCGCAGCACAGGGAAAAGACCGCTGGATGGAATTGGACCAAATAAGAAACAACTTTGTCACGATGCGTTGACTCGATTTCGGGAGGGTATTGGGGTTTTTTCATCCAGTGGTTTTTCAAATATTTGAAGGAGAACAGGATGCCGCCTTCTCCCAAAATGATAGCTGCATTTTTCACATGGTGCTTTGCAGCAGAGGCTTGTCAAACATGAATAAACTGCCATTTTTGTCCTCAATGCAAGCGATTATCGCAATGATTACCACGTTAATGCGAAAACGCAAAGTGAAAAAACGCTATTTGGAGGTGGAAAAAGGATGAAATCACATCAGGCTAGAGGTGGGGAGTGCGAAAATGACATTATTTTAAGTTGGGGATTTGAGGGCGGGGGGGTGCATTGGGGAGCCAGTCACGGCTCAAACGTTTTTGCATTCCCCTGGTAATACCCCGGGTGTTATCATGGTAATTACAGTGGTAATTATTGGGGGTATAGAAATTTAGGAATAAAAAATAAATGGGGGAACATCTGTTGCGATCACATCTTCTAGGCAGGGAGAAATGGGTCTTTGTGCCAGTGGCCCTGGTCAGTAGGTCCCAAAGAAACCTTTTGGTGCAATATGTGCAGCGGCCATGGCCAAAGGCCAGGATTAGTGGGCTTGAAACAAACGTAGTGTATTCAAATATACAATGTGCATGGCCAAAGGCCATGCTCACCGGCCATGGCCAAAGGCCATGGCTAGTGGACCCCAAGGAAATGTATATGTGCAACATTTACAGTGGCCAAGGATGAAGGCCATGGCTAGTGAGCACTAAAGAAACCTATTGGTGCAATATGCCGAAACCATGGCTACTGGCCCTTGAATAAACTATGGTATAACAAAAACCTTGAAATTAATTGAAAAAACTTTAGTTAAGGGAAAGTTAAGGTGGTCAGATTTAACACAGCACCCTTGAAATTCAGCGGATGTGAGAAGTGATGATCATCTTAACTTGGGGTCCCCCTCGTTGCAAAGCCCATTAGCACATACAAAATAGGTGGGATTCAAAATGACAAACAAAATTTGAGGCCGGCAAGATAACTCAGTAGGCTAAGCGCTCCTTGGTGTGATCCATGTGTGATCTGCAGGTCGCAGGTTTGAATCCCGGGAAGGCCAATTCATCGTTTCATCCTTCTGAGAGCGATGAATGAGTGCCAACTTTGGTTGGGTGATATTGCATGTATATGTGTTCTATGCAAAGTGCTTAGGCGTAAGCACTATATAAATAGCACATCATTAGATCCTAGGGGTCATCAACGAGGAAATGCCCAGTTAAGATGGTCATCACTTACAATATCTGCTGAATTTTAAGTGTTTTGTAGTTTTGTAGCATTAAATCTGATCACCTTAACTCTCCCTTAACTAAAGTTTTTTAAATTAATACATATATATTCACTGAAAAGACTTTGCTAAAGGGACATTATGGTTAAGTTGCACTAAGAAAAACTCATAAATTCAATGAAAAAACTTTGTTAATGAGACGTTATGGTTACAAGAAAAAATGAAAAACCCTTGAAATTCGCTAGTTATGGTAAGCTAAGCAACTATAGCTCACGCCACCTCCATGCACCGGTAAGACTAACACACACCCAGTCATTGGTGTCATCACTGATGACATCACATACAAAATACATTTTGATTAAAAGTCTCTAAAAGGGGTTGTGTTTATAATGTTAGTAATACCATGTCAGGGGTGATCGGGAGACCCATCATGAACTACATAATGTATTGAAGAATATACTCATTGGAACAAAACATGGTATTGGAGTGTTGTTGTTAATACAGGAACCTAATTATAGATATACACATAGGCAATGGCTGCAGCATGAACTATAGAAGTACAATATTTTTAACCTGGTAATCTGGTAATTTTAGATAGTAAAATAATGAATGGTACCTTATGAGAGCTTTGAATAATGATGAACATGGAATAACTAGCTAATAGCTAATAATTCAAGACTTACTACATACTTGTGTTACTATAAACAATACATATGAAGACCCACATTGCATACAAATCTGAGGCACATACAGGGAAACGTCAGTAAGGAGGAAAGAAACAACACCACCAAAACCTTACGGTGACATTAGACTTTATAATGAAGTATACAAATGAATTGTGTGTTTGAGGCTTGGTTATTTTCCAATGTATGTGCAACATGAACTGAGGCCAAATGCTAGAAAGTGCCTTAACAATATACAACAAGGTTAATGTCTACCTATGTTGCACCTTTTGATTTTTAAAATTGTCTCTATCATTGAACAAAACCATGTGGCCTAGATATGTTAGTGAACAAAAAGAAGTGGCATAGATATGGGATGTCATCGGTGATGTCATCAATGACATTTGTGATGTTATCTTTGATGTCCTGGGTGTTAGTCTTAGCAGTGCATGGAGGTGGTGTGAGGTATGGTTGCTTAGCTTACCATAACTGGTGAATTTCAAGGGTATTTCGGTTTTACTTGTAATCATAACGTCTCTTTAACAAGGTTTTTTCATTGAATTTCATGGGTTTTTGTTAGTGCAACTTAACCATAACATCCCTTTAACAAAGTTTTTTCAGTCAATACATATATATATATATATATATATATATATATATATATATATATATATATATATATATATATATATATAGGCCAATGAAGTTTCATGACAGGGATGGAATAAAATCTTTTCATTCAGGAACATCTTTTAGCACTATAATGTAGCATGGATGATTCATTAGGGAGTGATAACATTTTTGGCACAGCATTTTCCAACATATTATTATTTTAGAGTTTAACCAAACTAGGAACACAATCCATTTCTTCATGAGACTGTTGACAAACGTTCTCCATTACAAGTGAAGCAAAACATGTAAAGTAAGTGCATTTACGAGTTGATTTCACTGATAACCACGGAACATCTATTCATCATCGCGAAGAAAGCTTGTGTTTTAACATTACTGAAACATGTTAGCCTGAGGTGAAGTTGTTTACATAGTATGTTGAGGAAACACACATCCCATGAAATCTATGAGATCGTCTTGAATATTTAGAATTATTTTTAAATCCTCCGTTCTAACTTTCTGCGTCTGCCTTACAGACACACATGTTCAGCATGTGTTTGTCAAATGTTTACTTACCATATTCGTGTTAAACTATTACTTCACAAATAGAGTTGAAGATGGACATTTTTAGGGCCTGATTGACTATTAAATTAATTATCATCATCACCATCTGTCCTTTGTATGGCGCCTTTCACCATTGCAATGGTCCCAACGTGCTGTAGGTTGAACGACCTTTGGGGACCGAAGTCCAGGTATGGGAAATTTGTCAGAGAGGTAAAGAATGTGTGTGTACATTTTATCCAATACGAACGCAGGTAGGGGTGGCCAAATCCCTGTTAGACACCCATGTGAAGCTGGCAAGTGGGTGGGTGCTGAGAGGTAGTCTGGAGTGTATGCAAGAGCAAGAGTTCATTATGTGTGTAGCTAGACCGAATTATATTGTGAGGGATAGCTTAATTCTTATGGCAGATGTGTTGTGCAGTGTGTCTTAGAGTAGTGCAGGTGGTGGAAAAGCGCTGAAAGGTTGTCGGGAGTGTGTGTGAGAGTATGGGGGATTATGTTGTCAGCTTGACCAAATTATATTGTGGGGGATAGCTGCATTCTTATTGCCGAGGTGTTGGTGCAGTATGTCGTAGAGGGGTGCAGGTGGTGGAAGGGTGCTGAAAGGTAGTCTGGAGAGTGTGTGAGAGAAGTGTGCGACAAGTGTATGCAGCTAGACCAAATTTTATTGTGTGGGATAGCTGCTTTCTTACGGCAGAGGTGTTGTGCAATGTGCCTAACAGTAGTGCACTATAACAAATGCATGTGGAAGGATGGCTGTGTCTTCTGATAGTTTCTATATGCATAGAGTGTGATACGTATCTGTGTGTCCTGGCTGGTTTCTTTGTTGTGTAGATGCAGCTGCATTTGGAAGGATGAATTCAAAAACGCTGCTAAATTCTATCCATTGGCTCTGTGACTGCATCTCTAAAGATTCACCAAGAATCAGCAAATTGACTACACTCTAGAATGCACTTAGATTCAAAAACATTCGCTACCCTGAGAAAGTTAATCTGCATGTAATACGTTGGTTACCCTGAAATGCATCTAATTGCAATACATTGGCTATCCTCAAAATTAATTTAACAGCAGTACATTGGCTACCCACAAAAATGTATTCAGATGCAATTCATTGGCTACCCTCAAAATTCATCTGAGTGCATTGTCTATCGTCAACATTAATTTAACTGTAATACATTGGCTACTCTCAAAAATTAATCTAAGTTCAATACATTGGCTATCCTCAAAATTAATTTAAATGCAAAATATTGGCCACACTCAAAATTCATCTAAGTGCAACACGGTAACGTGACTGGAGCCCTAGAAAAATCACAGGGGATCGGGAAGCAGGGGAGGTAGGGAGGGCAGGATTGGGCAGTGGCTCAGTGTAGGGAAGAGGAGGAGAGGAAAAACAATAAAACACAGGCCGAAAAGGGAGAAGAAACAGAGAAAGGATACCTGTAGGTTGTTTACCCTCTGAGGTTGAATGCCAAATATGCAGAGAGTAGCAATGAGCACAGAGAAAAGTCTCTCTAGTTCAAAGATCTTCCAGTCACGTGGCTGTAGCCCCAGACAAATCACAGGCAGATCAAGGTTACATTGTTTATTTATTTATAGAGCGCACCTGGCCGTTAAGCAAGTGGGCGCTTGCAGAAAATAAAATCTTAAGTTACAGGTACATAAATAAGTTACATTTCTTATGTTACAGGATCATATATCAAGAATTTCTTATGCTACAATGTCGGATGACTTACATGTGAGATATGTTACAGTTTCAAGTATTTTACAATAAATGTACAGAGTATTTAGTGCAGTTGAGGCATTTAGCAGTCGTTGGTGTTAAACCAGAGTTTGACGTTAGCTTTGAACACATGGAAGGAAGGGGTGGCTCTGAGTGCATTTGGGATAGAGTTCCAGAGATGAGCTGCTAGAACTGGGAAGCTGGACCCACCAGTTCTTTTCAGTTTAAAGTTGGGGATTTTGATGCTGTTTGAGAGGGCCTTTCTGATGGGTCGTTCAGAGGTGTGCTTTGTGAATTTTTCTGTAAGGTATGCAGGTGCTTTGTTGTTCAGACAATTGTGTGTAATGTTCAGGGCTGTTCTAAGGGCATTGTTCTGCAAGGTTTGGAGTTTGTTGATGTTATGTTTACTGGTGCCTAGGTACAGTGCATTGCAGTAGTCTAATTTGGGGAGGATCAGGGCTCGCGCCATGGTGGTACAGCTCTCTGTGGATAGGTATGGTTTGCAGGCGTGGATAAGTTTGCAGGTGTAACTGGTTGCTGAGGCTGTAGCATTTACTTGCTTGTCGAGGGTGGGAGCTGAGTCTAAGTAGAATCCTAAGGTGTTAACTTCCTTGGCTACCTTGATTTTGATGCCATCAATCGTGATGGCATCAAAATCAAGGTACAGATGGGGTATTTGTTCAGTTTACTGGTAGACCCGATGATTAAGAGCTCGGTCTTGTCATCGTTAAGACATAGGCCATGTGTGGCCATCCAAGTTTGGATGATTTGGTAGATTTTATTTATGAGGCTGGTGTCCTTTTCATAGTCACCCTGGATTGGGATAAGAATTTGGGTATCATCAGCGTAGTTGGTATATGAGACCCCTAGTTTGTCCAATATACCAAAGAGAGGCTTTGTAAAAATATTTTACAAAGTGGGGGAAACACATGACCCTTGAGGGACTCCACAGGTGATGGGGACTGGATCCGCTGCTGATGAAGGTGAGAAGCCGATTTGAGGTGATTACAGAGTACCTTGTGATCTACCAGGTCGAAGGCAGCTGATAGGTCTAGGAGTAGGAGAATAGAGATGTCTCCTCTATCTTTGCGCTCGTCTAGTTGGTTTTTAAGATCAAGGAGAGCCGTTTCGGTTCCATGTCTCGGTCTGAATCCTGATTGTCTTGTCCCTAGTAGGTTGTTGATCTCCAGATAAGATTGGATCTGTAGATATGCAGCTTTATCTAAGATTTTGAGGAGGAACGGGACAGTTGTTATGGGCCTATAGTTCATTGGGGCATTGGGGTCCAGGTTTACTTTCTTTAAGAGAGGTAATATCCAGGCATCTTTAAGTTTGGTTGGCACAGAGCATGATTTGAATGATGAGTTGATAAATGATGTGACAAAGGGGGTTAGTTCATGTGCAGGCTCTTTAATAATTGGGGCTGGACAGGTGTCACCAAGGCATCGAGACGGTTTCAAAGACATGATGATGTTCTTAGTTTCCACAATAGAAATGGCTCTAAAACTAAATTGGTTAGGGGGTTTAGTTTGGTTGGTGGCAAGTTCCTGGATCATGGTTTCTTGCGTGGAGAGGGGAATGTTGTGGAGGGCGGATTTTTTGGCCAATATTTTGTCTTGTAACATTGTGATTTTGTTGCATAGGGCCTTTTGAATATTTGTGCACCAGGCTTTGTCTTTGGTACTAGAGTCTATGGGTGCAATTGGGGATTCAAATTCTCTCAGGATGGAGAAGATTTCCCTGGTATTCGAATTCGCTTTTTTGATTCTGTCATTAAAGGTCTCTTTTTTTGCCTGAATGATTTGTTTTTTGTAGCTATTAGTAAGGGCAGTGAGAAGGTTTTTGTTATGGGGAGAAGGGTTTTTTCTCCAGCAGGCTTCTGCGTGTCGTTTCTCTTTGCGTAAGGCTTTTAGCGTGGGAGTGAACCAGGCGTTAAGATGGGCAATAGGTTTAGATTTGGTGAGTTTCAGCGGCGCAATGGCGTCAATCGCCGAGTTGATGGTGTTATATTACACGTCAGCTAGATCATTAGGGTTAGCAATCAGGCTAGAGTGATTAGTGTTAGGTTGGATCAGGGGGAGAAGATTCGAGAGTGTTATATTTTTTTTGCAGCGGGTGAGGACAGGAGGAGCATGAGGTTTAGTAGATTTAGGTTGGGGAAGGTCTGAAATGGTCAATGAGATCAGATAGTGATCCGTCCATATGCAAGGTTCAATTGCTGTTATGAGGGAAACGCAGTTGATATCTGTGACCCAGTCCAATGTGCGGCCTTTAGAGTGCGTGGGGCCGTTATTCCGAATAGTGAGGCCTGCTTCCACAATAGTGTTGGCTATGGTGGAGGCATTGGAGTCTTTTCGGTCCTTATAGCCTAAGTTAAAATTGCCTAATAGAATGATTTGAGTTCCCGGTTTGGCATTAGTGTTTAAGAGGGTGGTTAAGTCTTCTTCAAAGGTGCCTAGTGGACCAGGGGGTCTGTAGATAAGGTGTACCGTGATAGTACGTGAGGCTGAGATTTCTAGTTTTAGGGAGAGTAGTTCAGCTGACTGCATGGTGATGCTGTCTATTTCTTTGATGGTGAGGTTGGCTCTGCAGATAAGAGCTATGCCTCCTCCTTTGGAAGATTCCCTGTCTTTTCTGAAGATGGTAAAGTTTGGGGGTATGGCTATCATAAGGGCAGGGCCAGCGGCTTTGTGTAGCCATGTTTCAGTAACTGCTAGGAAGTTCAGTTGGTTACAGGTGATCATGCCAGAAATTTCAGAGGCGTGAGCTATTAGAGATCTAGCGTTGATGAGACCTCCCTTGAGGTTTTGTGTTATTTTAGTGTTATTGCTAATGTGGACCTTGTTGGGCAAAGTTTCAGAGGATTTGGTACAAGGGATTTGATTGCAGCTAGGTTTCCTTTTGTGCGTGTTTTGCCTGGCGTGTATGAACTCCTTCTTAGAGTGGCTGAGAGGTGGGTGTGCACTTGGTGGTTTGGGAAGTCTAGTGCCTAGTCCAAGGTTCCTTAGTCCGGTAGGACAAGCCTGAATCTGTTGGGTCTGGGTAAAGGGAGCAGGTTGTTTAGGTAGTCTAGTGCCTAGTCTAGAGTTCCTTAGTCCGGTAGGACAAGTCTGATTCAGTTGGGTCTGGGTAAAGGGAGCAGGCTGTTTGGGTGGTAACTGTGTATACATCTTTCTGGTTGGTTCCCTTTCTGTAGGCAGATTGTGGTGCGGGGCTACCATAATGGCTAAGGCAGAAAGTGTAGAGAATATAGCTAAGTAGCCTGTAGGTGTGTCAGACATGAGAGATGTCATAACGGTGTTTGTTGGCAGGTTGGCCTGTAGTAGTCTGGTGCTTAGAAGTAGTATAATCTAAGTTTGCAGAGTGCAGATAGGTTCACCTAGATTCAAAATTCACAATATGAATTGCATGACTTAGAGTAGTTAGCAACGTGCAAGGCAAGCGACCAAAGGGTCTTGAATAGGTCACAGGGTGCAGTGGCAAGTGATCAAAAGTGCCTCAGATAGGTCACAGGATGTAGTAGCGAGCGACCAAAGGGTCTAAATAGGTAATAGGATGCAGTGGCAAGCGACCAAAAGGGTCTCAGATGGGTCACAGGGTGCAGTAGCAAGCGACCAAGAGGTCTAATTAGGTCACAAGATGCAGAGGCAAGCGACCAAAGGGTCTAAATAGGTCACAGGGTGCAATGGTAGGTGACCAAAAGGGTCTCAGATAGGTCACAGGGTGCAGTGGCAAGCAACCAGAGGGTCTAAATAGGTCACAGGATGCAGTGGCCAGCGACCAAAAGGGTCTCAGGTAGGTCACAGGGTGCAGTGGCAAGCGACCAAAAGGGTCTCAGATAGGTCACAGGGTGCCGTTGTAACAATGCGGCAGTCTAGGCAGTACTGAATGAATGAGAGGGCAATTCATAGCAGAGGTACAAAAGGCAAAGCAAAAGTACCAAGCTTGCAACAAGTGTGGGCAAATCAGGCAGAGAGCAATGCAACATACATGGGGCACCAATCAATAGTGAGGCAGAGCATGTTAGGTTATGCTAGTATACTACGCTTACATCAAATGTGGGCAAGTCAAGTAAGGAGCAGTACAGAGTACACAAGGCACCATTCAAGAGTGTGGCGCATCAAACAGGCATTGCGCATCGAGCATTATCAGGCAGAAGAGCAATGTAGCAAACATGTGGAGCAGATCAGAATATGTGCTCAGCCGGTTTGGATAATGCAGGAGGTGGGCAGATTAACTCAAGAATCACGCACATTAGTCAGAGGCAGGTGCAATAAGGGAGCATAGCAGGTAAGCATAGGCAATATGGCAAGTGTTAAACAGTGTTAAACAGGGGTACTGCAGATGATCACCTTGGTAGCAAACTGAGGGCGATCACTTTAGACGGTAAGCAGAGCGTCGTATCACAAAGTCACTAAAGTACATTAAAGGTGGTGCAACTAGCGTAGATTACCTTGCATTGTAGGTGGTCGATCACTGCTGGTTGAGTTAGCAGGAAGGGTACTAGAGGCAAGATGAATTGCAGAATTTTGGGCGTAATGACGGCGCCTTGTTACACAGGTGCTGTTTCCGAAAGCTGTCCAAGCAACTAGGAAGAGGACAGCGAACTCGATGGTCAATAGTCAACTGGTTTGGTATTCATGTTTCACTCGGGCCTGTAACTCGGGCCCCGGGCCATTATCTGAACAGTAATTCCTGCCCAGAAGAGGACAGAGAACTTGATGGTCAATAGTCAACTGGTTTGGTATTCATGTTCCACTCGGGCCTGTAACTCGAGCCCCGGGCCATTATCTGACCAGTAATTCCTGCCCGTCTCAGGGTTTATTTCTAAAGTAAAGAGCTGTCAGAACCCAGGTTTTCATTTCCAGGGGACCCCGTACAGGAAGTCAGAAAGTATTGATGGAACGTCGCTATCAGTCATCCTCATGCTGCTGCTCTTCTCCCCATGGTTCCTTTTCCCCAAGGATAGGCATTCCTCATCAAGAGGTGCCAGAATTGGGGTTTTAGATGCAAGGGGGGGGGCCTATCTTAAGTAGTGATAGGACAGAAACTCTGGATACACATGCTGCCTTCTTCCTTAAAGGTATGCTAGATTTCCTCCAGTCCACTGCCACTGGTTCATAATATATATATATATATATATATATATATATATATATATATATATATATATATATATATATATATTATAATGTATTCAATATCTACTCCAATAACCAAAACCTTACAAATGGTATTCTTTCCAGCTCTTCCCTGACCTTATGTGGTATAAGGATAGCGTAAAATGTGGCAAGTCATACCCCATATACTGTCCAAACAAAAATAATACATATTTTACTCTTGCAGAAGAGCAAGTCCTGGGTGCTAAAAACACATATCTTTACCTTTCCATCAGTTCCAATGCTTTAACGTCAACATTCCTACAGTACTGTGGAACCATAATAGAATAAAAATGTACTACACTAGATGTGCTACAGTGAACCACAAGCCAATGCATACATATGCCGTAGGCATCGCATGGGCCACGCTATATAAGGGGTGATAACGGACCAGACATAGAAACATATACAGGGAAATATGATACTTGTGTTGCTTGGTAACTAACTGCTCCATAAGTATGGTCCAGTAGAACGAGGGCTTTGCCTATTGAACAAAACTCAGTGATAAGTCAAATGTCTTCTGGAATACTGGCATAAGTCCAGAAACAGGTGACATCCAGAAAGCTATGACAACACACATCCATAGGACTGCCATGGCAAACGTGATTATGTTTGTTTATTATACAGACACTGATGGTGGTAACTGACAAGCAGATCCAGTTGGTCTGCCTGTTTCCCAAATATGGTAGCACCCACTGACCTTGTTTATTCGCCAGCTTTACCCAGAACGTTTGTATCCATGCAGGGTGTGCCCCTTATAGCCCTTCCAACCCCTCTCAACTGACACCCAACACCCCAGGTTCAGGGTACCCCAAGGGTCATGTGCCATGAGGTCGCCCGATGCAAGCTGGAATCACATTTTAAACTGAAGTTCAATTAGCCCATGTATTTCTCTGAGTTTGCAGTTACTAGAGGAGCTGGTGAGAGTTAACTTCACAGTTGGCCCAGAAGCGGTCTACTTCAGCAAGGATGGCGACCTGCCTGCCGGCTATGACCTCATCACTTGGGACTGGAGCGGAAAGGGCACCACACCCGACTTCCGTGTGGTCGGGCAATATGACGCGCTGCAGAGCCTGCTTCAAGTGAATGCCTCCCGGATTCAATGGTTCACTGGAAGCAAGGAGGTGAGCAAAGGCACATTCAACTTTAGGGAGAGGCCGGAGGGCTTGCAGGATTGGACCAGGGCTAGAGATGGGTCAGGAAATGTTGGAAAACAGCAGGAAGAATAGACATGTTTTTGCCTGTATTGGTTGCTTGTATACATTTTAATAAAGTCCTGATGATACTAAAAAGTGCTAACGGGGGTGAGAAAGTCAGAGGAAAGGGTGGAGAAAGAGAGGGCCAGGTTGAAAGAAAAATTAAGAGGTGATAGTGCAGCAAAAGACGATCTTATGCTTGGTTAATAGTCAGGGATTTCAGTGAAAAAAGGACAGGAACAGGGAGTCATCAGGCAAGTGTCCCTTCACTTCCCCCCCCAGACAGACTTGACTCTGTCTTGCTCCCCAGTGGATACATTTGAGTACTGAGTTCAGAGGTAAAGCCAGAGTAGGATGGATTATAATCATAATTGTTCTTTTATAATGCGCTCAATACCGGAGATTAGTCTCTAAGCACGAGCACGGGATTCATTGAAGCGTGTTATCTTGCTTCCAAGACAAACACGTTGCCCTTGAGCTATCCACCCGGCCTGTGACCCACTCATTTCCCTCAGTGCCAGAAGGTTCGGATTGGATAGGGAGATCAGGATTCGGGTGGGAGGGTGGGGGGGGAGAGTGCTTAGGGATATCTCTGGCACTACCTTGTACCAGTGTAGCTTTCTCTAGTATTCATACCCAATATCTGACTATTGGCTGCTTGGGCGGCTCTGCAGAGCCACATGACATTGGATAAAAGGGGTCTACCTAGCGTTGGGAAGGAGCACATGTTCTAGTGTACAGTGAGAGTCTCAAACACAAGGTGGATGAAAATGTGTCTTTTCTACCAAGTGCCACGGAGATGTCAAAATACTCCCCTATGTAACTTCACTTTACCCAAAGAATAATGCCCTCCTTATGTGCCAGGTATACAATGTTTCTGTTGTATCGGCCAGATCTCTTCGGCATCCTGGAACGTTGCACACAAGCACCACCCTCATGCTCTGTCTAGTAGTTGGGCTGTTTATGGATCGGAATACTCTTCGGCTTATAAGGATACCGTCAGTCAGCAGATGCTGCCAGCTCGGGGTGGGCGATACTCGTTTTGTATATACCATCGAACAGAATGGAGAATTGGGATACAAATATTCCCCTATGCCATTCAACTGCCTTGTGGAATCTGGGTTTTTGCCGTTGGGAGCTGGAACATATCACCTTTTTTGTAATCGTTGCATCAGCTGCAGATATATTTTGGTCAATGTCAGGCATTTCTGCCAATCAGAGTGCATAAAAAAGTCCTGACAACTAATTATCCAACATTTCTCAGCATCTGGTGCAAAAAAAAAAAAAAAACATATAACCATATAAAGATAAAAAATACCTTTGCCCGCAGCCGCACACTTGGCAGAATTCTGTTCCGTTGGTGGATTGCAATTATGGGCGGAAAACAAATGACTCTCAAAATGAATGCCTGATACTTCTGTGCTACGGTCTCCAGTGCTCCCTTCTGATGCCTCACCATCCTGCTGCCACCTGCTGATTCCTTGTTTGTGGCCCGATATTTCTTGGTCCCTCTCCTTTGCCATCTCAGTCTCTGCTGTATCCCCTTACCTTTCTTCCCATTACCCACCATCATAGGCCTAAGGTGGCAGATTGCCAGAGGACCTGCATTTTATTGCAGTTTATTTTTTAATTTGCTGGTTGTCATTTTTTAAATGTAAAGTCAATTTTGTTTTTCCAAGTCTGGCTGGCCCACAACACTGCGAGCAATTTTGAGCAGTTAGCAGTGGTTCCACTCTGACAGCTAAAGTAAATAAATAAATAAAAAATAAAAGGAAGTGCGTATCAAACCCAGCGTGCTTTAGGTATTTTGTGAATTAGTCATAAAACTCTCACAGACATAGACAACAGATATAAAAAACCTGTTTGGTCATACAACATATTTATAAGATGTGCCTGTACCACTTGCATATATATCATATGTAAACTTTACCATTTGGCAAGACAGGATGTAGACATGTAGTTATGTTGCATTAATATAACAGGCCAGACTAGGTGCTTCTCGTAGAGTGACAGCAGGCAATCTGTGAGAGAGACCAGATATTAGCATTGAAAACCAAAATTCCTCATTCCAACCTTCTCTCGCTTGTGTCCAGTTGGCAGACCACTTATGTTCTTATCACTTCCACTGAGAGATTTTTTTTGGACTTATCTGAAATAGACAAATAGCCGTAACTGAACGTGCACTGAACTCTAGAACACACTACTGTCTTCTACAATTCTTGGACAGCAGAGATCTAAAAACACTCTTTCAACTGACATAACATAGAAGATGACAGGCTCGCATTAGTAGAGAGGAAGCAATAGCTTTCTAATCCCTGCAACCTTAAAAAAATGTCCTTATAATGTTATGGAGCCAAAATGGGGGACAAAATCGGTGTGAGGGGGCGTAATTTAGTTAAACGCGGACAGAGTTTGTTGAAGGAGCGGAATCTGGTGAAGGTGCAGAGTCTGGCAGATGTGGAGTAAAGTTGGGGGTGTGGGGGTGCCTGCACTTATTTGGCCATAGGGCAGCAGAAAGCCTAACTATGCCACTGGCCTCAGTGCTTCTACAGTGGCGCTAGGAGGAGTCAGCACTAATAGACAAGGTGTACAATGTAGCTTAAGTTGGACCAGGATCACTGATCCCTTCTGGATAAAACAGAATCATTTTCTCAACGTTCATTTTTTCTGTGATCCTTACCCAAGGTCCCTCCATCCAACTGTTCCCAGGAGTGTGAGCCAGGCCAGATGAAGCGCGTGAAAGAGCACAACTCCTGCTGCTACGAATGCGAGAGCTGCCCAGCTGGATTCTTCCAGAACATCAGTGACGGTAAGGGATAGCGCCCCATTCCCTAACGTATACCATTTAGACATGAGAGAGCCAGGGAATTCATGGGTAGGGCCGAGCCTGGGGGCCAGGCCTGGCTCTAGGAGCCCACCACGGACTGAGTCAAGAGTGCGGCCATATACATCCTCGAATGTCCACTGCAAAAGAGGCTCTTGGCAGTAAACTGTACCATCATTACAACAGATGCCTTAGGAGTAAGAATTAAGGCATGCTTTCCCCAGGAACACACAGTTTCATCAAGCAGGGCCATCTCATACCTCTTAGGTAAAAAGTGAGCAATGCAATAGCAATCGCATCTCGCCCATAACATTTATCTGTTTCACATGTGGGAGTATATCAAGCAATCCTGTTTCTTATTTGCATTCTGGGGCATGTAGTCCTTTATTTACAATGTTAAAAGCAATAGTAAAAGCGGCAAGATGCACATCATGTTAATGGAACCACAGGGGCTACTTACAGGTGGCATGGTGAGAGCTCTGGTCACGGATGCAGCTCTTAAGGGTCCTAACAGAGGTGTACACTCATATTTGGACAAATCATTGTCACGCTCCTGTTGCAGGGCTCTCAACTTGCATTGGCATGCGCGAGGCAGTCATGCAGTCCTATTTTGCCTGCTCTGCTGCAGTCCCCTCTTGCAGCGGCGCGGGCATAATCGAACTAAATGCACAAAAAGGGTAGAAAGTAAATGGTAAACCGGGTGCCGGGATGGCAGTAGTTTATTTCCTTTGTATGGATTGATTTCTATTTTGCCAGCATCGCTGAAGTCCGGGAAGAGGGGACTTCAGCGGTGCAGCCAAAATCGAAACAAATGAACAAAAAGGAAAAAAAGTAAATGGGGCCCCGGTTGTCTGAAAGGACGCAGGAAGTAAGGAGGGGACGGAGGTGTTGTGTGGTGGTATAGTGTTTATTCTGACGTGAGAGTCATGACTGTGTCATGACGCTCACTTAATAAAAGGGGCTCTGCTGGCGCTGCGAGGGCAGAGCAGCAGAGCCCCAGGAAGTGGCAACTCCTGTCTGTGCTTTGTGTCTGGGGTGATTGCCACGTGGTCATGGCCTTGTGTACCGCACGGCCCGAGTGCCCTCGGAGCTGCAGCCACAGGCAACTGGGGGTGAACCCCCCCACACTATGCGGACGGCGCCCGGTGACCCGGGCGCTGTAGGGTGTTCCCCTACCAAAGATCGGCGGAGCGCCCTCAGCGCATCCGCCGTGTCGGGTGATCCCGACGGCATCGGTGGGCTGCCCCGGAGACCGGAGGCAGCCCACAACACTGGCAACGAGGAAGTCACGCGTGCCTGCTGGTGTTCGCCGCAGGCGAGCGAAAGGACCCGCGGACACAGCCGCAGCCGGCGACCGTGTGATAGAAGCACGGTGCGGGTGCCCTGCCCGAGAACAAAGGAAGGGGGCGGGGCCTGGTGCTCTGGCCCGCGACGGCGTGATCCGCCAGAGCGGGGGGCACACTCGCTGAGCCCGGGCTGCCGAGGGGTGAAAAGGCCTGCATTGAAAGGAAGGAAAGGCCACAAATGGGTTTTGGTCTGTTTTTCCTCGCAGTGCGGCAAGGAGGGGCGCCGCGCTGTGGTTGAGCCAGGGGCCGCGCACCGACAACTGCGCACAGGTCACCTGGTGCCTATGGAGCAGGCGCATGGCACAGAGCCGCAGGCACACCCAGGCGGCCTCATTTGAGTCTGGCGGCATCCGCGTGGCAGGAGCCGCGTGGGGAGGGAGAGCCGCAACCCTACACAAAGAAAAGGGGCGGGGCCTCATCACTGTGTAGCCCCAAGACGAAGGAAAGGGACTCATCTTGTGCACCCAGAACAATGGGTGTGCAGCGCATGGGACAGCTGTGACGGTCTCCTTTGGTTCACAAAGGGGAGGCAATATAACGGCAGAATTTCAGCTGCCTCAACACATCCTTTGCCTGCATCTGTTTGAGGCTCAAGGGGAAGAAGCTCCATCCGGAGTGCTTGTGTGCCCCTGGGGGGCGGAGGAGCAGGGTGGCGCCACTGGGGTAAATAACCAGTGGGTGTCAGAGGCGCCCGTAAGAGGTTTGAACGTGCAAGCCCAGGGGGGTGGACATTTAAGATGAGACATTTCTTCTGTCACCCCGCTCAGCAAGAATAACTCTGGAAGAAGGGGGCAAGGGCTCAGGGGTACCATGACGGGGACGGGCCCACCGTGACACCTCTGCTCCAATCCACATTCCCAGGGGTAGAGGTTGCCCGGAGTAGCAGGTAGACACCTCCAAAGGATCTCCCCACTAGGGATCAAGCTGCCTGAAGCCCAGCAACGGCGGGCGCCCTTCAACAATGGTGACTGCATCCGGCACCCCCAACAGCACTTGGCATGTCGGACGACGAGGGGGTATGTCGGGGTCAGCTGGCACCAATACCCCATTTCGATGTCCTTGGTGCGCCGGCAAGTCTGGGGGCCCGGTGGGTGGCCTGGGTGGAGAACCTGGAGTTGTACTTCACTGCAATGGAGATCAAAGAAGCAGCCAAACGCCCAACACTCCTGTACTCAGCTGGACTGGCCGTATCAGAGGCTGTTCAAGACATTAAAGCCCCGAGATCAGTCATACAATGCAGCCATCGCAGCCCTGAACGAGTATTTCAGACCCATGGTCAACAGGGACTATGAACGGTTCAGGATGAGGTTTGTGAGGCAGGAGGAAGGGGAAAGCCTCGATGCATTCCACGGGAAGCTCCGCGGCATTGCACTGTCCTGTGCCCTGGGGAATTTCGAGGAGGACGAGATCCAGCTGCAGATCATCTACGGCTGCATCTCCACCAAACTGTGCAAGTAGGTTCTGAGGGACCCAGCGCTGACCCTCAATCGAATATTAGAGCTTGGCCGGGCCCAGGAACTGGCGGAGGTGCGGGCCACAGTCATGGACTCCTCTAGACACCACCTCAAGATGGAGGTCCCCATGCAGCGAGTGAAGGTTGAGGAGGTGGCCGCTGTCGGCATGTGGCCAGGAGGAAGAGTGATGAGGAGGGGAGACTGGCCGAGGAGAGACCCCAATGCCACAATATACCATCAGTGTGGGTGGGATCTTCCACACCTGCAGGACTGCCCGGCGATAGGACAGATCTGTGGAAGGTGCGGGAAAGGAGATCACTTCGCACGTGTGTGCCTCGCCCCAGCCCAGCCAGCATGGTGGGAACATCGGGGGGGGGGACGTGGAAAAGGGGAGAAGGACCCCCAAGGTGGCGGCGGTCCAGGTGGCGGAAGGGCCCTGAGAAGTACCGTATGATATGGGGGAGGAGGAATAGGAAGAGAACATATTCTTCTTGTCCTGCTGCGGCGCCGGTGGCCAGTTTGATCCTGGGATCTTCTGAGTCGGAGGAGCCCGTCGTCGGGCCCCGTGGTGTGCGGACTGGAACACACCTGTTTGTTTTGCATTGTTAAAATGTTTCAGTTTCAATGGCTCTTAGGTGGAGCGCGGACTGGAATGCACCCGATGTTTGCTGTGATGATGTACGGGCACAGTTGGTGCGTGGACTAGAAGGCACCAAGTGGAACCCAGTAGCGTGGTTAATGTTTGCGGTGGGTTTGATTTTGTTTGTTTATAATAAAGGAGGGATGTGTGTGGTGGTCTAGTGTTTATTCTGACGTGAGCGCCATGACTGTGTCATGACACTCACTTAACAAAAGGGGCTCTGCTGGCGCTGCGAGGGCAGAGCAGCAGAGCCCCAGGAAGTGGCAACTCATCTCTGTGCTTTGTGTCTGGGGTGATTGCCACGTGGTCGTGGCCTTGTGGTGTGACCCGGGCGCTGTAGGGTGTTCCCCTACCAACGACCGGCGGAGCGCCCTCAGCGCCTCCGCCGTGTCGGGTGATCCCGAAGGCATCGGTGGGCTGCCCCGGAGACCGGAGGCAGCCCACAACAGGAGGTGGGAGGGGGGATTCATGTAGAACGATACAGAAATGTTACCTAGCTGATAGGAAAATCGGCAAATGCCTATCCCATCAGCCTCCTAAGGCTGCTCTGGTGACTCCTTGTCGGCCACCAGCTAATCCTGTTGTGTGGGGGCGGACAGGAAGTCGTGGCTGGGCCCGGCAAGCTGAAAAGGCTGCATTTTCTTTCTTTACCTCTCACGCTTCTGGCGTGGGCAGTCATGGTGGGGCCTGTAGTAACCCTGTGGCTTCTAGGGCTACAGGCCCTAAACGAGGGTCGTGCTGGAGCCCCCTTTTCAGGCCGGGCCGCCCGGGGCTCACCAAGCTCACCCAACCCCTAACACTATTGTGGTCAGAAGGTGGTTTAGGATACATAAAGGCCCAGTTACTTACCAGTGATCTTCATTTAACTGAGTTATTTTCTTCCTCGTTATAGTCCTATATCCCTCCCTCCCTACCGCCCCTCAAGACGGCATGATATAAACCCGGGTGTAGGAGGGAAGGGAAGTGCTTTTATAGGGAGACGGGCAGAGGAAGTGTGTTTGCTGGGAATAATGGTTTGGAGACTCTGTCTCAGGAGGCGGGGCCTCCTGTGTGTATGACGCTGCCATTCATTCACCACGACTCTCCTTTGAACAATCTGTACATAGTTGTTGCGAGTCAGGAAAAAACCAATGAAGGACCACACATATGCATTTGGTGTCTGCCACCGGTGCTGCTCAATTTGCTAAATGCACACATATAATAAAAATGTACGTTCTGTATTTGCATTGATAACACTTCTGATGTCTGCTATTAGATAATGGTGGCGACATAGTTTGAGGGAGGCCATGCGTTTCTTTGCTACACAAAAGCTATTGTCGTTATTGGGTTTCATTGTGCCTTTGGCTAGTCCAGAGGTTAGGGTTATTTTTCAACTCATCTAGGATTGCTTCAGTGGTGTGTATGGCTAGTAAATTTTCTGATCCGAGCATTTAAACGGACATGCACAAATTATAGCAAGCACAAGGCCTCCGACTAAGGCCTGGGGTGGCCCACAAGAACATTTCAAAGGGGATGCTGCAGATAGATGGAACGAAAAGGTCAGTGTGCATGGGAGTGTCATGCTGAGAACCTGGTGTCTGCAGAAGCTGCTGAACCCCCGACAATCCACCCAAAATGTGGCACTCTGAGCTGACATATATATAACTGCTCAGTTTACCTCACTTTCAGGGGAAAGGGGGAAGGGACAAAGAAACAAATACCAGGCTGGAAGCTATCAACTCGCTGGTTCTTCACCTGTAGTTAAAACATAAATATGCAATATACCTCATTACTCATGGGTTACTATACTAACCTTAAACTCTAAATCCTTTACCAAAATAGTTTAAAAACCATACCTGGTACTTCTCTTCAGAATGCCCAGAGAAGTGATAAGCAGACAAGACTTCCTTACTTGTGGACCAGAATCTTATAGATCATTCAGCCTTCTCAGTAGGTCCATGAATGTAATTTAACTTTGTAGTTAGTCTGCTCAACTCTAAGATTCTTGAACAAGGTCTTCAAATAAGTTTAAGGAAGTTCTTTTAAGTTCTTGTATTTGTTTTTAATATTTTCTTTGTAGAGTGTCTTTTTCTCAGGAACGAATTTAACTTGCGATGGAATCTTCACGTGGAAAGCCAGCACACGCGCTAAAATCCAAAACCGCGGGAAAAAATCACACGCGCTTTTCTCCAAGTCGCGGGAAATTCGCACACGCGCTGACAATCCTAATCGCGGGAAAAAACACACGCACTTTTCTCCAAGTCGCGGGAAATACGCACATGCGCTGACAATCCAATTCGCGGGTAAAACGCACTCGCGCTAAAGTCCAAGACGCGATAAAAATTACACGCGTTAAAGTCCAACTCACGAATAAATACGCACACGCGCAAAAAAACCAAATCGCGAGAAAAAACACACGCGCTTATATTATCACGCAGAAAAACCCTAGCGTAAACGTACAGTAAACGCGAGTCCAAAGTTCACGCTCGCGCTTCACTCTCACGCGCACAGACACACGCGCGGGCTCAAAGTAACGAAAAAAAAAAACTCACGCGCTAGTTTGAATTGACACGTAGCGATAAAAACAAACGTACGCGCTTCAATCTTTTTAGATACAGATTTGCGTTTTCAATCCCTTAGATAAATATAACCTTTTTACAAAGTTCAACAAAACTGGAAAGTCACTTATCTTGTGGATGAGACTTGAAAACTTCTTTTCTCAGAAAATTGGAAGTTTCTGACTCTTGTCCTGTGTCTCCACCAAACTCCAAACACGACTCCTGTTATACTTTCAGATTTTCCGCTCAACTGCTAGAAACTTGTCACCCTTGACAAAGTTAAGCAGGAGCTACAAGGCACACGATCTCTCAGCTGGGCAAGGACGATGAAAGGCAGTTTAGAATGTTCATTGTCCTCCCTATAAACAATCTCCAGCCAATCAGAATCTAGACTGAGAACCTCCATCTTGGCTTGGGGCAATTTCCATAGACTGCAATGAAGGTTAAGGGCAAAATTGGCTGTTTAAAAATATAACCCATAATAACTTCCTAAAACCTTTCTATACTAAATATGTGTCTCGCCTGACCCAATGTAAATGAGTATATGATACTGTATGTAAAGAATATGTCACTCCAACCTGACAGTACCTGACAGTACCCCCCCTCCTAACGCCCAGTCCCTGGGCCACTCTTCAATGGAAATTTTTTATGGAATCTTTCAACCAAAGGAGGAGCATGCACATCACTTGCTTTCTCCCAAGTGCGCTCTTCAGGACCAAAGCCCTCCCAATCAATGAGATACTGTAGCTTTCCTCTTACTCTTCTAGAGTCCAGAATTCTCTTAACCAGAAATTCTTCGGAAGCATCTTCCTCAATCACAACTGCCGAAGGAGTAGGTGTTAATCTAGTTCCTTTAACCACAGGTTTTAATAAACTAACATGGAAAGTTGGATGAGTTTTCATATGACTGGGTAATTTAAGACGAACAGCCACTGGATTAATCACCTTTTGAACAACAAACGGTCCTACGAAACGAGGACAAAACTTATTTCTTCCTTTAATTCTCAAAAACTTGGTTGATAACCACACCAAATCTCCCTCACTATATTGAGGACTAATCTTTCTTTTACGGTCAGCAAACCCTTTGTATTTTTGTTTACTCTCCACCTTTTGCCTTTTCCAAATTTCTTTTCATAACTTCTAGTCTCCTTTCGACTTCTGGGTTTCCTGAATCATTATTAATCTCAATACTAAGAAAACGAGGATGAAAACCTCATCCCAAATAAAACGGAGACATAGAGGTGGCATCCTTACTACAGTTGTTATATGCGAATTCTGCAACCCACAACAAATCTACCCACTCTTCACTTGTCTGCAGATAACACCTCAAATATTTTTCCAACTCCTGATTTATCCTTTCTACCTGCCCATTGGTTTCTGGATGGTAACCTGATGATAGACATACCTCCACTCCCAATCTCTTACAAAAAGCTCTCCAAAACTTAGAAATAAATTGAGAACCTCTATCTGAGATGACCTGACTTGGAATTCAACGTAATCTTACCACTTCTTGCAAGAAACTGTGAGCTAAACTATCAGCGGTAACCTCTCCCTTCATTGGAATGAAATGTGCTTCTTTAGTGAGTAAATCAACTACAACTAATACCGAAGTACACCCTTTATCTTGTGGAAGATCCGTGATGAAATCTAAAGACACTGAGTACCAAGGCCGCGGTGGAACTGGTAACGGCTCCAATAACCCAGAAGGCTTTCCAATGAGATTCTTAGATCTAGCACAAATTTCACAGGTCTTCACAAAATTAAGGGTATCTTGTCGAATTTGTTCCCACCAAAAATTTCTTCTGATCAACTCAAGAGTCTTCCGATACCCTGGATGTCCTGCCAAGACTGATTCGTGACACTCCTTCAACATTTTTTCTCTAAGTTCAATTGATGGTAAATAGAGTCTGTCATCTAAATAAGGTAAACCATCTTTAATTTTGCGAGCTGGATCCAAACGAACCCAATCTTCAAGTTGTGTCTCAGAAATGGATTCCCGTACTTTCTTGAAGATTTCGTTCTCCTTTTCAACCCCAGCAAGAACAAAACGTTCTGGAGCTATCAATGGAAGAGGCTCACAGACCGACTTAACCTCACTTTCTGGAAACTGCCGTGACAGAGCATCTGCCTTTTTATTTTGATTACCTGGCTTAAAAGTAACTATAAAGTCATAATCCGCAAAAAATAATGACCACCTAAGTTGTCGAGGTGTCAGAGTTTTTGCTGTCTTCAAAAAAAGTAAATTTCGGTGGTCAGTTAATACAGTCACAGTGTGACGTGCTCCTTTTAAAAAATGTCGCCATTCTTCAAATGCTGCTTTGATAGCAAGAAGCTCTCGGTCTGAAATGGTGTAATTTTCCTCCGCAGGTGAAAATCTCTTAGAAAAGTAGGCCACTGGATGCAATTGTCCTGTAACATTATGCCTCTGAGACAACACTGCTCCCATTGCCACATTGGAAGCATCAGCCTCTACAAAAAATGGTTTGGAAGTATCAGGGTGAATCAAGATAGGAGAGGTAATGAATTTCTCCTTCAAAATTTGAAAAGCCTCATCAGCCTTAGCTTCCCAAACAAATGGAACTCCTTTTCTTAAAAGTCAAGTAATTGGAGCTACTAAACTGGAGAAGCCTTCAATGAATCTTCGGTAAAAATTGGCAAATCCCAAAAAGCTCTGGATCTCCTTCACCTTAGTTGGAGTAGGCCAATCACGAACCGCTTCCACCTTTTTTGGATTCATTTCCAGGCCACAAGGAGTGAACACAAATCCTAAAAATTATACCGAATCCGTATGGAACTGACTCTTCTCCAATTTAGCGTAAAGATTATTCTCTCTCAATTTCCTTAAGACCTGTCGAGCGTGAATTTTGTGTTTCTCCAAATTCTGGGAAAAAATCTAAATGTCGTCAATATAGACGATAACAAAAACATCAAGAAATTCCAGAAGAACCTCATCGATAAAAAATTGAAAAGCCGCTGAGGCATTGCAAAGACCGAAAGGCATCACTTGGTACTCATACAGGCCAAATCTGGTTTTAAATGCCGTCTTCCACTCATCCCTCTCTTGGACCCTTACAAGAGGATAAGCTCCACGTAAATCCAATTTAGAAAATATGGTTGCACCTTGGATTTGGTTTAACATTTCTGAAATGAGAGGGAGAGGATACCGATTTTTCACTGTCATTCTATTTACTGCCCTGTAATCTATACAAGTTCTGAGAGAACCATCAGCTTTAGGCACAAAGAACAATGTGGAGGCTGCCGGCGATTGAGAGTGCCGAATAAATCCCTTAGCCAAATTTTCCTTTGAATATTCTTTCAAATAATCATTCTCTCTTTCAGTCAAGGCATAAACCCTACTGCTTGGTAAAATAGCTCCAGGCTCCAACTCTATCTTGCAGTCAAAAGGTCTATGAGGAGGCAACTCTCCAGCTTCATTTTCATCAAAAACATCCCAAAAATCCTGATAACAAGTTGGAAGTTCACCCACAACTGCTCCAATGTCAAAACCTATTGCCCCTCTTTCTGCAAGCGAGAATGAAACGGAATTCACAACTTTTTCTTTCTCTTCAAAAGATTTTCCTGAAAGACAATGTTCCTGACAAAAGGTTGATTCTAAGGATACAATTTTTGCACTCCAATCAATTCTGGGATTATGAAGTGTAAGCCAGGGCATACCCAAAATAATTTTCAAGATTGGTGCGTTAATTAACTCAAAAGAGATATTTTCTTTATGACCTCCAGTCATCTCCATCTCAAGTAACTCTGTATTATGAGTGAATGGACCTGAAGAAAGAGATGTCCCATCAACTGCTCTGACCTGCTCCATTTCTTTCTTAGCAACTATAGGAACACCTAGAGTTTTTGCCAATCCTCTATCCATAAAATTACCCGTAGCTCCTGAATCAATAATAATTGGCCCAGAACCTAAAAATACCTTTTCGAACATCAAGGATATGTTCACAGTTATGTGAGGAACCGCTGTCTGTATTGTGTTAGCCACTTGTTGTACTCTGCCTGAAGATTTGGAGATCTTCTTGGGGGTAAAAGGACAGGTTTCAAGAAAATGACCACTCCTACCACAGTATAAGCACAAATTATTCTCCCTTCTTCTTGCCTTCTCTTCCTTGGACAACGGACCTCTCACCCGGCTCTGCTGGTCAATTATCTTTGACTTCACTTCTCTGTTCACCACCTCAACTTTAGGCCTCTCCATTCTTCCCGGAAACCTAACCTCTCCCTGAGTACGTCTACGCTCTAAACGTCTTTCTGTTAAACGAAAATCCAACTGAACCACCAAATCAATTAAGGCATCTAAAGTATTTGGTCGCTCCAAAACTCCAGCCAGAGCATCTTTTAACTCATCCTTTAAGCCCCTATAAAATAAGGAAGCCTTCTTCTCCTCTGGCCATTTACTTTCTAAAATTAAAGTTCTAAATTGAGTGATATAAGAAATCAACTCCTTTCCTCCCTGGCGCAGTTCCAGTAATTCTCCATCAACCTCTAAAGATAACTGTCTCTTATCAAACATTTTCTTAAATTCGGTCTGGAAAAGGGAATAATTATTCAAAGCCAAATTCTTTTGACTCACCAAAAGACTTCCCCACGCAGAAGCTTCTCCAGATAAATATGATAAGATGAATGTTACCTTTGAAGCATCTGTGGAAAACAACTCTGGACGACTTAAAAAATGCAATTCACACTGAGTCTGAAAAATTTGAAACTTTCTAGAATCTCCTAAGAAACGTTCTGGAGCTGCCAAAGGAACAGGCATAACTAAAGGTCCTAAACCTCCCTCTGCCCCTCTGGGAAGCCTAGGTTCTTGTTCTTCTCCTACTCTCACCAACTCAGGTGGGTTTCCTGCGCCTTCCGAAACTTCAACTTCTCTTTCTTGTATTTGGGTTACCTTTAAATTTAACTCATCCATTCTTTGACAAAGACTTGAATACGCCTGATGAGGCACCCGTAACTCTTCTCTCATTTCCCTAACCATTACTCCCAATGCCTCCATGGTTGTCTTGTCGGGGTTCATAACAGCCTGGGCAGACACTTTTTTTTTTTATTGGCCTTTCATACTGTCATGCTGAGAACCTGGTGTCTGCAGAAGCTGCTGAACCCCCGACAATCCACCCAAAATGTGGCACTCTGAGCTGACATATATATAACTGCTCAGTTTACCCCACTTTCAGGGGAAAGGGGGAAGGGACAAAGAAACAAACACCAGGCTGGAAGCTATCAACTCGCTGGTTCTTCACCTGTAGTTAAAACATAAACATGCAATATACCTCATTACTCATGGGTTACTATACTAACCTTAAACTCTAAATCCTTTACCAAAATAGTTTAAAAACCATACCTGGTACTTCTCTTCAGAATGCCCAGAGAAGTGATAAGCAGACAAGACTTCCTTACTTGTGGACCAGAATCTTATAGATCATTCAGCCTTCTCAGTAGGTCCATGAATGTAATTTAACTTTGTAGTTAGTCTGCTCAACTCTAAGATTCTTGAACAAGGTCTTCAAATAAGTTTAAGGAAGTTCTTTTAAGTTCTTGTATTTGTTTTTAATATTTTCTTTGTAGAGTGTCTTTTTCTCAGGAACAAATTTAACTTGCGATGGAATCTTCACGTGGAAAGCCAGCACACGCGCTAAAATCCAAAACCGCGGGAAAAAAAATCACACGCGCTTTTCTCCAAGTCGCGGGAAATTCGCACACGCGCTGACAATCCTAATCGCGGGAAAAAACACACGCGCTTTTCTCCAAGTCGCGGGAAATACGCACACGCGCTGACAATCCAATTCGCGGGTAAAACGCACTTGCGCTAAAGTCCAAGACGCGATAAAAAATTACACGCGCTTTTCTCCAAGTCGCGGGAAATACGCACACCCCCTGACAATCCAATTCGCGGGTAAAACGCACTCGCCCTAAAGTCCAAGTCGCGATAAAAATTACACGCGCTAAAGTCCAACTCACGAATAAATACGCACACGCGCAAAAAAAAACAAATCGTGAGAAAAAACACACGTGCTTATATTATCACGCTGAAAAACCCTCGCGTAAACGAACAGTAAACGCGAGTCCAAAGTTCACGCTCGTGCTTCACTCTCACGCGCAGAGACACACGCACGGGCTCAAAGTAACGAAAAAAAAAACTCACGCGCTAGTTTGAATTGACACGTAGCGATAAAAACAAACGTACGCGCTTCAATCTTTTTAGATACAGATTTGCGTTTTCAATCCCTTAGATAAATATAACCTTTTTACAAAGTTCAACAAAACTGGAAAGTCACTTATCTTGTGGATGAGACTTGAAAACTTCTTTTCTCAGAAAATTGGAAGTTTCTGACTCCTGTCCTGTGTCTCCACCAAACTCCAAACACGACTCCTGTTATACTTCCAGATTTTCCGCTCAACTGCTAGAAACTTGTCACCCTTGACAAAGTTAAGCAGGAGCTACAAGGCACACGACCTCTCAGCTGGGCAAGGACGATGAAAGGCAGTTTAGAATGTTCATTGTCCTCCCTATAAACAATCTCCAGCCAATCAGAATTTAGACTGAGAACCTCCATCTTGGCTTGGGGCAATTTCCATAGACTGCAATGAAGGTTAAGGGCAAAATTGGCTGTTTAAAAATATAACCCATAATAACTTCCTAAAACCTTTCTATACTAAATATGTGTCTCCCCTGACCCAATGTAAATGAATATATGATACTGTATGTAAAGAATATGTCACTCCAACCTGACAGTACCTGACAGTACCCCCCCTCCTAACGCCCAGTCCCTGGGCCACTCTTCAATGGAAATTTTTTATGGAATCTTTCAACCAAAGGAGGAGCATGCACATCACTTGCTTTCTCCCAAGTGCGCTCTTCAGTAAGAGAAGCAGAAAACCAGGGTACCCACACAAAAGAGGCCCACCTGAAATCCCCATAGTTCCCTGTGGGCAAATCCACCACTTCTGCAAATGCAAATACTCGTTCTAGTAGAAAGTATGACACGTTAACCATAAATGATCAGGCGTTCGACTCACGAGAACTGAGGAGGCTTTTTTTCATTTCTATAATTAATCATTGGGTGTATGGTCGTAAGCAAGCTGCAGATGCTCACACCCACTCATTCACAACATGTCAGATTCCCAGAGAGCCACCACCAGTTGCTCCTCCTGCCACGCGCAGTCTCGCGCGTCACGCCTGGTCTTTCTTCCTGCCTCCGCCATCCTTCACTCCTATAGCCGCAAGTTCTTATCACGTTTTTCCTCCTTCCAGTGTGAACTCTCTCTCCATTGTTTATATTTCTGGCTCGTATTATGTGCTTTTTTCCTTTTATTTCTCTTTTCTCATAATATATAGTTCCTTCTTTAATTCTATTTGTTTCTTTTCTCTATCCTCCTTTTCCTGCGCTGCATTATACTTCTTTCTTCTCTTTTATGCTTCTTTTCAGACTATGCTGAGAGCAGCCCCATTCTTGTGGAGACCCCAAGCCACGTCAGTCTTCTATGCAGGTTGGCAATGTCGCCCTTTACCTCATTTGGTCAGTCTCCTCCTGGGTGGCATGGAACAATAATTGGAAGCGTTTCATAGTAACAATGATTTTTTGGAATTAGGAGTTACAGTTTGTTAAATATTCAAACATACTTAAGCACTATGATTCCAGACGTGTGCACTCCCATTCAGTTACCAGCCAGAAGGGGGACTTAGGGTCCTGAGGTGAAGTCGAGAGCCCTACTTAGAAACTAGCTGCTTTGTACTTCCTACTCAATTAGGGAATGGTGGTTGGGGGCGGGGGTGCAGGAAACGACACCGTGTGCTCCACTACTCTTCTGCCTGATCCCTGATTGCTCCCAGATATTCTGGGGGCATGGGTGCTGGAAGTACTACATGTCCCAGAATCCTCAGCAGCTAAAGCATGTGCAGATGAGCCTTGGCATCAGAGCGAAAAAAGCTACACTCCCAAATGACCCTTATGTAATGCCCATGCGCAGACCGGCAGCGCTGGCCACACAGCAAAGGCAGCTGGGAAGGACATTTACCATTTGCCACTGTTCACCACATTATGCCCCCACCCCGAATGACTGTTTCTTTTTGTCTGGTTTTCTTGGTATCAGTCTCTTATCTGGTTCTAGCTCGGAAAGATTTTCCATGCCATGCTACTTTGCCCAGTCTGGGGCCACATGTTGGCGTGCCTTACACAACCATGTTATAAGCTCTTGTGCCACTAGAGGGAGGCTGCTTCACCGATGTATTTTCCGGGACCACTCCCTTTTTCTCCTCCAGGGACCCATGCTCCTGATTTATACAAGAGTGTCTAGTGCAGAGCCTGCATTGGAAGGTTTGCCATTGGCTCAACGAAAACAACACTTAACACTTAACACAACCTCTAATCTCCATATAGCAGACAAAGTTTACATAGGGCTCAAGATTGAACGCATTAATAGGAATTAGGGTATTGAAGGAGGTTGCATTCATTTTCAGAGACGCCTAAAGTTCACACTCATTTTTGGTCCTGGGGTACTGGCAACATGGGATTGCCTGATTCTTTCTGTGTGCACTTCCCCTAATAGTGTCACCAGAAGCTGTAGACCTCCTGGGTCAGTTGGTATCTTAATACCTTCCTAGATGTTGTGACCTTGTTAGCCTTACAATTTGCTTGTACTTTTGGGGGATCTTAATCTCTGGGTGGATTCTGAGGGCGACTCTTTGGTCCCTGAATGCTTTGGAAGCATTAGGGTTCCCCATTTGCATATGCGGCCCCACATATATTAAGGGTCCTACTTTGACATGATTTATCTTTGGATGAGAAAGTGTTGGTCAATAAGATCATTCCTCCATATGGCATGATCACTATTTAGTGGAATTTGCTTGCTAATGTTAAACCTGCAAACCCAATGGGAGAAATGTCAAAATGGAAAGGGATCTAGGTTGTTGACGAACAGGTCCAGGTTGTTGAGGAAGGATCTCCTGCGTGACTCAGTGTTTGATCCTACACCAGATAGCTGTCAGCTGATTTTTGAAACCTTAAACTGTGAGTTACACCTTAGTACCCTCCCTCTATTCCATCTGGGTATCCATCCCATACAGTCCCCTGGTCGAATCTTAATCTAAAAACAAAGAAACAAAATAACCGTGAACTTGAAACTAAGTGGAAAGAAAATACACACCTAAAAGACTAGAACAGTTGCAACGTCCAACTCAAACAATATGAAGAACCTGCTCTGAAGGCCAAGACTAATTATTGGGTTTCAACAATAGAAATCACAACCAACTGATCTATAACACTTATTAGTCCTTTTTACTCTCTCAATTGCCGCCCAGAATTCTCCCTATCCTTTAAGCCAAGTATGCGGCTATGTCATAATCTAGCCTGGAGAGTTGCCCAAAGCAATTGACAGAGGTTTAAGATGTATTCTATACCTTCCAGCCATCATCCGGTTGTTTTGCTTTGTCACTATGAGCGGGACGGGTAGGACCAAACGTTGGTCGCGTGCCTGCTTGGCCTAGGGCGCAAGCTACTCCTCACTGATGGCACCCAATGATGCCGACACATGTCTGGGGATGCTTGTGGTCTTGTGCAGAATGGATGTGAGCTAACAGTTTGGGCTGCAAGGGTTATTTGGGGGTGATGTCAAGCCTGATTTGCATATGATTTTTCCCCTTTCTTTAATGGCTCGGCAGGCAAGGATCAATGGTCTCGAGGGTTGGCCAGAGTAAATGCTAGAGGTTTAAGATTAATTCTAAACCTTCCAGCCATCACCCCTTTGTTTTGCTTTGTCACTATGAGTGGGACGGGTAGGACCAAACGTTGGTCGCGTGCCTGCTTGGCCTAGGGCGCAAGCTACTCCTCACTGATGGCACCCAATGATGCCGACACATGTCTGGGGATGCTTGTGGTCTTGTGCAGAATGGATGTGAGCTAACAGTTCGGGCTGCAAGGGTTATTTGGGGGTGATGTCAAGCCTGATTTGCATATGATTTTTCCCCTTTCTTTAATGGCTCGGCAGGCAAGGATCAATGGTCTCGAGGGTTGGCCAGAGTAAATGCTAGAGGTTTAAGATCAATTCTAAACCTTCCAGCCATCACCCCTTTGTTTTGCTATGTAATAATGTGAAACATCAGTGCATGGTGCAATGTTGGACTCAGGTTTTCAAGCACACAAAGGGCTGCACACCTTGAGGTCATGTTTCTGCTCTCATCGCTTCCTCCCACATTGTACCAACGGCAGCACTTTGTATGCAATAATCTCGATAACTTATTCTTAAACTAAACCAATATGATAAGGCATGACCTGGCCACGACTGATAAATGCCAAGCGGTGTCAAATGCATCACCCTTCTTAAAGGAACTACCACCCTATGCAATATCCATTGTCACGCCTTCAACATTATCACTACTCCTAACTCATGTTCAAGAACTTGCACCTATTACCTACACTCCTTGAAGCTGACTGGCCATGGGCTCTTCCAGTCCCAGGATGGTTTGTTCCAAAACATCTTTGGTTTTGACCCCGCCGTTATTGGCTATAATTAATTGCTCCTTCCCTTTAAACTTTGTTCATCCACCATCCAAAATGGAAAAGTGAATCAGACCTTTCACCATTGTTGCTAAGGTTATGCAGAAACCTTCGCTAAAAAACTAAATTAAAAAAACTACAAGCTCAGCTGGACAGTTATTCTTGTCTTTCCATTCATCTTCTGTTCCAGGTATTGGATGGAGAACCTCAATTCCAGGAATGGCTGCCTAGCTATGGTGGTTAAGGACTGTGGTGTTTCATGGGTATGTTAGATATATCTGCCATTTCTGATACTGTGAGGGGCAGCATCTTTCTCAACAGTCTGTCATTGGTGACCCACATATCAGCAAACTGCTTAAGGTGTTCCTCTTCTTTCTTAGAGGATCCATTTCAAAAGGTCCTACCAAGCAGTATTGTTTCTGCTTCTGTGACTGTTGGGTGTAGGGTCCCACAGGATATTCTGCTCTCCCCTAGAGTTTTGAACAATTTGGCTTTCCCTTAATCGTATACTGATTAGCCCAGATGAGGGGGAGCTTCTTCCCCTGCAGGACTGCCTACTAAATGTTTTTTTCCTGCATGAGGACCAGCTCCTTGCAACTCAGCTCCTAGAAAACGGAGTTGATTTTGTTTGGGACAGCGGGGCCTCATCGATAACAAAACATTGCAATACTCCAGGGTGAACTTTTGCCTGTATGCTTTACCATTGATAACTTATAACTGCGATATATTATAAACTGAATATAAGTAATGCCACTTGGCCCGCCTTACTGGATCAAACTCATACCTGTCAATCACCTATATCGAGGAAGCCGTCAATGGAGTATGTTAAAATTAAAAACACAATAAAATTTACAAAATAACAAAATAACAGAGAATGTGTCTATATTTTCATAGTACTCAACCATTCTACTGAATATTTCATGATGGTGAACTAGTATCAAGTTTCACATACCTTCACTCGCCAGAGAATTAAGGTAAGTGCTAGTTATTTATTTATTTATTTAAATGTTTGTATTTCGCCACACACCCATAGGTCTCAGAGCGAACATTAAAAAAAAAACACGGACAAACAACGAGAGTCAGGGGAGAAAAGAGGAGGACAGAGATCAATTGGAGTGCTTCTACCAAAGGCAGAATATAAAAGAAGTCAAACACAATAGGGCGGTGGTGTTCAAACTTTTTTATGTTGAGCTCTCCCCCACCCCTCCATGTATACAAATATTGTTATTGAGCATCCCCCCACCATCCCGGAATAACAATATGTTGCTGGGCCACCCAGATGCCATATCTGCTTATATTTTCAATTGAAAGCAGTCACTTTATCTGCTTTTTGAAAAGTCTCACGCCCCCACCAGTCCTCCTTTGGGGCCCCCTAGGGGAGCCAGCCCCACAGTTTGAAGACCACTGCAATAGGGGGATAGTATCAGAAGGTAACCTAGGTCAGGGCATACTTTATGCTAAAAAAGTTCCCCAAATCTATCTGTGTAGACATTCTCACCTCTATGTAATCTCCTCCAGACATTCACTGTATGTCGGACTGTGACTTATGGTTGCTGGTCTTGCGGTCTGTTATATATTTAAAATGCTAAATCTAGCATGCGCGTTCTAGCATGATGACCTCGTCACACAAAAAGCATGACAACGTCATCACACGTGCTCAAACTTCCCAATGTGAACATTACCATACATCTACTGCATTCCAAAATGAGTTATTCATATGCCAAAGAAAACCATCTTTTAACCAACAGTTGTACATCTCTAGGCTACATTGTATGGTAACCACTGAACGTAGCTCATGCGTTTTGATGTGATGTCATCATCTCGCAGGGAGCATGATTACGACAGCACGATCACTACGAATTTGCAGTATTACCGATATATTGTGCCTCTAACAGTCTGATTTTAGTAATTATGTACATTCAAAAATATTAGTCATGGCATCTTCAATATCAAATACATATTTGTGCCATTCTAATAGAATTCTGTTGACTGTAATTTCCTAAAAGACTAATATGCTTAATGCACTTTACAGTCCTCTTATTATCATACACATATTTACAAATATTTACAATACAATCATACCATATGTACAACAGAAAATGGAAAAGTCGATAACGTTAAATCAGACATCCATGCTTATGATAAACGCCAAAAGTAGCATATGTGTTCAGATGCAGTGTCGTCGCCATGCAGGGTGCTTGTTGACCTTATTGTTACTACTCAGATTCAATGGAATTACCTATACATCATGGCTTTAGCACAGTCATATTTATAATCTTGCACATTCTAATGTTTTAGTCCTGGGTTATTCAATATTACATACAAAAATGTAACCGTCAAAACACATTCTTTCAAATACATTTTATTCAAAGACTAGTTTTCTCAAAGTACTATAGAGCCCTCTCATATAGATATATACATATATACAGTCCTTTACAGATCATCATTATCATTTATAAAAATAAAAACAAATCAAGTACAATAATTCATATACATTGATTCAGTTATTAATTCATTATATATGCTCAATAAGCATAACATTAATTTATGACAACTTAACTCATAAAGCATGACTGTGTTTACAGTTGAAAAACCTTCATTCAATGGTGCCTCCAGTTCCTGAATTTGTTGGAGCCGGAAGGTTGACATAAACTCTATCAAAAATCTTTAACAATTTAGACACAGTTCTTCATTCATACCTCTTATGAAAACCAGTTCCTATCTTCTGATCCAATAGCCCCTCTCTCTGTTCAAGATGGTTACAATTCGTATAGAGATGTTCTTGGGGTCAATCACCTCTAGGATCTGAGATCTCATCTGAACTACCTAGGGTTGTTTCTCTTGGAAATGTCTGGCTACTGGGGAATTAAAATTCCCGGTCCTAACACTAGACCAATGATCATTCCAGCGTATTTTTGCTTTCCTACTCCTTTGCCACACATAGTATAACCCACAAGGATATTTAAGTGCATAAATAACATAGCTGCTATCACAGGTAGCACAATTTTCTCTCCTGTCAATGGATGATGTACTGTATTTCCTTTAATGATGTTATTACAATTCGAACATTGTAAACAAGGATACGTTCCTTTCTTCCTAAGGTCAAGTGTCAATTGTTGCTTGCTTTTAGTATCTACCACTAAATCTCTTAAGTTATTGCTTATTATATAGAGGAATACTGGAAGAGTTTGTGTGATATCCTTCGTACCCTGATCTATCTGTGGAATGTTCCAATATTTTTTATCTCTTTCTTTATTTTGTGACTTTGCTCGCTGTATTTACTAACTAAAACCAGTTCTGATTGTGGTTTCTTTACCAATGTCTGTAAGCGTCTTTCCCTGGTCACATTCTCAACTCTGTTGCTCGCCCCTAAAAGTTCAGTCTGTGAGTAACCTCTCTCTGTACATTTCTTGAACATATCAGTAAGTTAATTCTTATATGCATGCTCCTCACTGTTAATATGTAACATCTGGCTTTATGGTAATCTGTTGGCTATATAATCCACTTTAAATGTATGCCTACAGCTATTGGCATAAGCATAAGCCAGTGCCATTGTGGCTCCCATGGCTGTACCTGATGTTTGAAAGAAGTATTTATTTTTCTTTGTATGCCAAAATTCAAACTGTCACATACCATAAACAAACCAGGTTGGTTTATGTTTACCAACCAGAAATAACCTACTACATTGGTTGCATTTTCATCCACAAGATAGACTAAAGGGATTTCCATATGGCCAGATGTGGCGCATTACACAGAAAAGAAAATGTATTCAAAAGAATGTTTTTTGACGGTTACATTTTTGCATGTAATATTGAAGAGCCCAAGACTAATACATTAGAATGTACAAGATTATAAATATTAGACAATGTATAGGTAATGCCATAGAATCTGAGTAGTAACAATGATGTAATCAAGCTCCCTGCGTAGTGACGACACTGCACCTGAACACATACGCTACATTTGACATTTAGCATAAACATGGAAGTCTGATTTAATGTAAATATTTGTAAATATCTGTAAATATCTCTGTGAAAATAAGAGGACTTTAAAATGTATTAATCAAATTAGTCTTTGAGGAAATTACAGTCAACAGAATTCTATTTGATTGATACAAATACATATATAATATCGAAGAGTCCATGACTAATAATTTGGAATGCACATAATTATGAACATCAGACTGTTAAAGGCACAATATATCGATAATACTGCAGATTCGTAGTGATCGATGTGAGGTCATCAGGCTCCCTGTGGGATGATTACATTGTGTCATAATGGATATACTACATTCAGCGTTTAGCATACAATGTAGCTGAGAGATGTACAACTGTTGGTTAAAAGATGGTTTTATTTGACATATGAACAACTCATTTTGGAATGCAGTAGATATATGGAAATGTTCACATTGGGAAGTTTGAGTAGTCGTGATGACGTTGTCACGCTTTCCGCATGATGACATCATGCTAGATCGCACACGCTAGATATAGCGTTTTAAATATAGTACAGACCCAGACCAGCAACTGTAAGCCACAGTTTGATGTCCAGTGAATGTCTGGACATGACATGGAGTTGAGAATGTCTACATAGATAGATTTGGGGCACTTTTTTAGCATCAAGAATGCATTGACCTAGCTTACCTTCTTCTACTATTCCCCTATTGTGTTCATCTTATTTTAGATTCTATCTTTGGTAGAAGCACTCCAACTAGCACTTACCTTAATTCTCTGGCGAGACAAGGTATGTGAAACTTGATATTGGTTGACCATCATGAAATTTCCAGTAGAAAGTTTGAGAACTATGAACATATATGAACATTCTCTGTTATTTTGGACATTTTATTCTGTTTTTAAATGTAACATACTTCATTGAAAGTTTCCACAACATAGGTGATTGACAGGTATAAGTTTCATCCAGTAAGGTGGACCAAGTACCATTACATATATTGTGGTTATAATATATCACAATTTGATTGTACATATCGGAATGTATGTGATCTGCCCGCAAACGTTTTGTTCGTGGGCAGACTTCACGCAGTAAAACTGCTCAGTCTCCCGTCTTGATCGTTTATTGAAAACGGGGACCGGAGCAATTTTTGTCCCCCAACTCCATTGTTAGCGATGCATTGGACACCCCCGCAACCCCAGAGGCTGCAGATACTGAACATGGGGAGCGGGGACACCCCGCAACCCTCGCTCCTCATGTTCAGGTAAGAAGGTAAAAAATGTAGAAGGTAAAAAGGTACAACAAGAAGTAGGTCAAAAAAGCAAAACGACCAAAGAAAATGACCGAATTGGGTAAGCCCACATATTGTACTTGTTTCAGCTTGATGTCCTGAAGATGGACCCATGATCTAAAAATGCTTTGGCCAAATGCTGTCAGCCTCGTTTTTAATTAATGAAGGAAGAAGTGGACACAAATAAAATTATTATTTATGATGAAGAAGAGTGAAGAGATTTTTCTAACAATGATCATTACACATATGTAAATTGTGTGTAGATTATTGTCTACAGGGGCGCATCCGGTATCTTGGGAGGTTCCCATGATGTATTTGTCTATGTCGTCTATGTAAACCCCCTTTACACTGACATTTCAGTTAGCTTACTCTCTAGGCTCCAAACTGGTCTGTGTGCTTAGAAAGAGGGACATATCAAATTCAGTGGATTGGGTGACTCTTGAAGCAGAAGGAGACGAGCTGAAAGTCAGGCTCTGCATTATACATTGATATCTAAGACTAAGGTATCAGTGACTCTTACACCTGGAAATGATTGAGAAAGGTGTGTCTCATAGACACCAGCCACTCTTCTTAATCCGGCTTAAATTGCATCCAAAGATTTGGACCTAGAGGCATAATAATCTGATGTTTGACGGAAACAACCCTGGCCAAGGTGAGTATGTCTTGGGTAGCAGGAGTTATTTTAAGCATAGATTGACCATACCAGGAGGATATTTAAATTAATATGCCCAACAACAAAAGAAAAGGGCCCACAGTCCTGGTATCTCGTGGCATCGAAAAGACAGTTGATTGGGTCGACTGGGTCTATCTGGTAGAGATGATGAATGTTGTTTGGCCTTCTTTTTTACTTTGAGAAACAAAAATGTTGTGAACTGCAGCAAGTGCACAATTAGAACTAAAATCGATGAACTGTTCTCTGACCATATACATTTACGAAGAGGTAGAAGAACGAGCTGTTATCTCTTCTCCCTTTTTTATTTGCGCTTGGTGTGTACACGATCTGATAAAATAAGGGAAAATGTAATGGCATGGCAGGTTAAAAAGCTATGGTCTGGAGCTTTGCCTAGAGTAGTGCCAGAGGTTGTGATTGATTCAAAATTTTCCAGACATCAAACTTTAGAAAAAATATAAAGGAAGAATGAAGACTTATGATATGGAGGTAACGAAGACAGCACATTTCATAGCCGGCACCCCGTTAGCCTTATGGTATTATGCAGAGAACTATTTTCCTTTTCTAACGAAGATCCTCAGATACTTTTAGGCATTGCCAGCTTTAAGATTAAGATCTTGAACCTTAAACATCCAAAGGGTGATATTGAAGCCCCGATGCACAAATTAGCTACAGAATCTATCATGCATCAATCAATGAGCCTTACTAGATTCATGAGCACACTATATGAACCAAATTATCCCAAAATAGTCGCCAAATAGAAAATTGGTTTAGTCAGATGTCTTATCCCCTTCACCTAACCCGATTTCATCTCCTGACTGGGGCTGTTACTGTTCATTGAAATTAATATTATACCCAGACTTTTGTACCACATCCATTGAAGATATCCGTGCCTCCCCTGGAATTGAGATATGTACAGAATAACATGTTATACTGTGCATGGGATGGAAGAAGGCTGATCATACTTAGATCAGTTTCATGTCTCCCAAATTATTATTGCAGTTTTCCATGTGAATATGCCAGCTGGGAGAGCGAATGAACCGTCTCTTTGTGAAGTCAAGCATGGTGTTAGATGAATATGGGCTCTACATGAATTACCCATTGTCAATACGCCCGTCTGTCATTCACAGTGCCTCTCCCAAAGATAGAAGACATGGTTGCAATATGTAAGGTGATCATTGCAGAATCTAGGAAGAGCCCCCTTTACCCTTATCCACCGGAGCTCAACATTTTCTTTGGTGGGAAGAGAAGAAGAATCTTGGATTTGGGAGAAAGATGGTTGTTTAAAGATGTGTTTGATCATATGGTATGAAAACCTTGGTTAAATGAAAAAAAAACAATTTGAATCGTCAGAATTTAAAACTACTATGCGCAACATCAATTTTTAGCGAGGAGCACATAAAAAAGAAGTCGCTGCTACTAGACCGGTACTGGTATTGAAAAAAAAGTCCCCAAACATGCAATTCCAGCAAAGCCTTCATAGGATGAGACTAGAAAACATGGGCCTAGGTGAAAATTCGGAAAGTAAAAAGATAGATTGTGCACATTTTGAATAACAACATTAGATAAAATCTTTAATGATATAATCACCTCTGTCACATGATAACTACAGTAAAATTTAAAATGGAAAATTTAATTATATAGAAATCCAAAAATAAACGGTCATGTATTTGATTTTTATAACATGCAATTGTTCTCCTAATGCCTCCCCTGCTTTTCACTGCTCTTTCTCAATTTTTTTAAAATTCCAACTTCTTTAAAGTGGCAATCCTCACATGCCCTCATTACCCCACATCCCCTCGTTACTCTCACTTTTACACCCACCCAACAATCCTGTTTTGAACTACCCTGTACTCTGCCCTGTTTACCCCTCCCACAGATGTTTATTTTACACTTTTTTGTTTATTCCGCATTTTCAACTTCAGGATGCTGTGTTGTCGAGATTTTTCATTTGACTTTTTGAGCAATCTATCTTTTGAGTACATATCTAAATATTGCAGCAACATTCTGGAAATAGGATTAATCCATATCAAGCCTCATAGAAAAAAGCCTTTACCATGGGCCAAAGTAACCTAAAACTTTTAAGGGATCAGAGGCCTTATTGTTCCAGTGGAAGCTGCATGTGCTTTGCTGGGAGAAAGGTGTAGCACACTATGAAGCAGCGGACAGCCACTGTCTGGGAGAATGCTCGGGCACAATCAGTACTGGACAGGCACAAATCAATATTGGAGAATATGGTACTGGAGAACCCTGCCAGCTCCTTGAACAACCCGTCTACATGTGTACACCTTTGGTTCCCAAATATCGGGTATATGATGATCAATTACAATTAGGGGCCCTCTGCCTTTTTTGACCAGTAGCCTGAACTAGACAATCAAATCCTCCTGTGAAATATCTGAATCAACTCTCAGTGAAACAATGATTATACTTAAGCACAATATAAGGAACACATCTTGAATTGGGGGAGGGTGACAGGAGAGAATGGGAGGAGTAAACACACATGTGTACTAGTACATCTGTCAATTCAGGTGACTCACTTTAGATGAAATTAGGAGTATAAAGACAATATTCAAGTTTTACGTTAGGGAGTGCAAGTTTGGATGCTATCAAATTGCTATGCTACCCTGGCTCTTGTGTCACTTGAAATGAGGTTAGCTAGCCATCCCTATCCTACATATCCTCAAAAAGGATGAATGGTATCAAACTGTAGATCATTTGCTCTGTTTCATAATGGGCTATGTGTGCATGTATCTCCGACCCTGGCAGTGAAATATTTCTGTTACTGTACGGTTTGTTATCAACTTTATTTTAGGTGTTTTCTTTGTTGTGAGACTGAGAGTTTGAACTGTGTGTAATGGCATAGTGATATGTGGACGGTTTCTTCGATGAGGTTCACGTTTTTGATTCTCTTTGAGTCTCATTATTGACCATATATCAACCAATTAGATTGAAGCATTTTGACAAATGTCCGAATTGCAAACTTTGTTAGTACAAAATAAAACTGACAAACAGCAACTGTTGTAAATAACTGTGCTAGTTCAGTTATGTTTCAATACACCCCTTGTGTGAGCTGCAGAAAGAGCATGTGCGAAGGTCAAAGTTCATACTCCAGAAACGTCTAAGAAGTCACTCCAGAGATAACTGAAAAGCTGACATTTTAATGTTTCGAGAATTTCTGTAAATAAGGCCAGCAAACTAAAAAAGTAAAGTTGTCAAAATCTGAAAAAGTTATGCTAGATCCTAAGGTAATATACATAGCTAAGAAAGTACAAAGAAAGAAGCTGGCTGATGTTACAACGGGTAATAGTGATTGGTGGTACTGGTTAAACTGATGTCTGCGCTTCTCATGCCTTCCCTCTGTGTTCTTTCTAGACCCGCTTAAATGTACTCGCTGCCCAAGTCACCAGTGGTCGAACGAGAAAAGCACTGATTGTCAAGAACGAACCCTTGAGTATCCAAACTGGGCAGATGCCATCAGCATTCTGATGGGGATTACGGTGATCCTTGGGCTCCTGCTCACTGCAGCTGTCACCACTGTATTTGCCCACAACTACCACACGCCAGCTGTTCAAGATGCTGGAGGACTCTCGTCTCTACTGATACTATTCTCTTTGGCTTGTGTCTGCAGCACCTTCTGCTTGTTTATCGGCAAACCCAGCTTGCTTCGCTGTCAAATCCGCCAGCCGCTGTTTTCCAGCAGCTTCACTGTCTGCCTTTCGGTGCTCCTCGGCAAGTCTGTGCAAGTGTCTGGCCTGTGCCACCCTGTCATCCCTGTCTGTGGCCTCTTATCTGTGTATATCTGCGTTCTTCTGAATGTCTCCATTCAGGCCGTCCTTTGCTTCTCCTGGTACTTCTGGAATCCTCCCTTTGTGGTGCAAAACCCCAACATTTCCGCATCCTCTCTTGTGGTTGAGTGCCGGGAGGACGCCTTAACCGGATTCGGCCTTTTGCTTGGTCACAATGGTCTCCTCGCCTTAACCTGCTTCATGTTAACCTTCATGGGGCGCAGCTCAGGTAAAAGCTATCCCTCGGCTCGAAACATCACCTTCTCCGCCCTGATATATCTCCTTGCCTGGATTTTCTTCATCCCCACCTACGTCACTTCCACAGGGAAAAACTTTCCATTCTTCCAGCTCGGCTCTGGGCTGATAAGTGTCTTTGGTATGCTGGGGGCCTACTTTATTCCCCGGTGTTACATCATGGTGTGCAAACCGGAACTGAACACTCTCTTCCACTTCCAGAACCTTACACAGGAGACCTTGTCCATTCCAGAGGTTGTAAAGTCTGAGGGGCATGGGTGGACTGGAACCCAAAAGAAGCCCCTGAAATAATTTTCAAAGCGGCCCCATATTACACGTTTTCAGCAATCACAACCCTTTTCCTATGAGAACATTTAGAAATAAAATAGGTTACCCCACAAAAGTGGCCCAGGGTGCAGAGCCCTATGGTGACACCTCCAGAGTTCCCTATAGGTCACTCCACCCCTGCTGAGGACCCACGTGCACAAGACGGTGAGCAAAGAAACTCGAAACGCCCTTTGGCAAGTTTAGAAATGTAAATTAAGCAATATCAACACAGGTTCGCTGGTTTTGTAAAAGGGCATTCAAATTTCAGAACATTTATGTTGTCGCATTTTTGTAACCTGTAAAACAATACATCGAGTAAGCAGATTGGCGTTAGACACAACTGTAAGGTGGTGAAAAATATGTTTGCTCCAGTGTGTATTTTATAAGCAGCACGAAGTGGATATTGAACACATTCTTTTGCTTCCAGCGCAAAGAATATGGATTCATGCCTTTTGCAGGAGCGCACAGTGTATTGTCCTCTTTGTAGGTCTATGCTGCAGCCTTATGTATACGCAGGGAAATGGTACACGTAAATGTAGGTATTCATGTAAGGGGCCATTGGCACAGCTATATACATTTTTATTTGTCACCAGTCATGCAACCTATGTAACGAACATGTCATCTATTTAACCATTTCATTATTAGTATGGCATGTTTGGAAAACAGTAAATAGTGATTTTTATGCACAATATCTTCATTTTTATAATTTGCCCAGGTTGGCATCATGTATGTATCTATGTCTGCATGCGTGATATGATATGGCATTTATTACGCACCTGTACACAAGTGTTTCTAGGCGACAAGTCAAGGAGGGGGAAACAGAGGGAGGACAAAACAACAACCTTACTAGGCCTTGTGTCATGCAGATTGTGCAAGTGCAGGGAAGAGGAATGGGAGAAGTGCCGGGGGGGTGGGGGGGAGAGGGGCGAGTGGGAGAAATACAGGAAACTCAAGTGCAGCCAGCAGGTTGCTAAGTGCAGGTAACTCAATAAGTGCAGCCAGTGGCTGGTTTATAAGTGGAGAGCGAGGGGACTGCAGTGTTGCAGATACAGAATACAAGTGCTAGGGGAGCCGGGAAGAAGTGCGCAGGGCAACTGGACATGGAGGAGCCTGGGCACAAGTTCAGAGGGTAGACAGGTGACCAGTGCACAGAGCAGTAGGGACATCAGCAGGGGAGAGGAACAGAGAAAGCAGAAGCGAAAAGGAAGGTCTTGAGTTGCCTCTGGAACCCAAGGTGGTTCTGTTCAAGTTTGCAAGAGGCAGGTAGGCTGTTCCAGAGGGAGGTCCCAGCCGAAGTGAGAGATCTGTCCCCAACTCTCTGCTCGGAGCAGTGGCGTAACACAAAATGGGGGCCCCCCCTGTGAGCCATGCTGATGCCCCCCGCCAACTCAGCAACAAATCACGGGTCGCGCCACACTCTGGGCCGGCCTAGATTATCACGCTTGCGCAATACGCACAAATGTGCTGTTGAAGGGGGTTTGTAGTGACTTTTTCGAACGTCACATTTTCGAAATGCCATTTTGTCGACACAAAAATGCCGATTTTTTTTCAAATGGTTTTTTTAAAAAAAACAAATTTTTAATGGGGGGTTCCACCCAAACTCATGTTTTTTTATTGGCACTTTTGTTTTTACTAACTAAACAAAAATAAGACAGATAAAATAAAAAATAATACATTCGGAATTATTTTTTTTAGGCATTTTTGTGTCGACAAAATGGCATGTCAAAAATGTGTTTTCGAAAATATAACTGGATGCCGTTGAAGGGGTATGCCACACACTGCACTAGGAGAAAGATATACATATGTGTTTTAATGCAATATACAGCACACATTCTGAGAAAAATTGGCTAAAAAGCCAAAGTGTGTGCAATGGTTTTGTAGGGTAACACCAATCCAATACATGCAAATCACAAACAGTGCACAGGAACAATAATGCTTTGCTATTAAAAATGCAATGCCACAAAGAAAACATATCCAACTGGCTGAACAATGTAGACCAGTGTAATAACATTACCATAAAGCATGGCAGGCCACATTTAGATATACCTAGACTGGTTGCACCAAAATGCCAGTCGAAGCAATAACACCCATCAAGAAGAGAACACACATTCAAGCCTGCGTCTCTGTGGCCTCTAACAACACGGCCAAACTCTTTAAAATCTGTAAGTAACTAGTCAATCCTGTTGCGGTCTTTATCTCTCCTGTTCCCTCCCTGGCCCTCTGTATGGCTCTGTTCTCTCACTTCGCCACTAAAACTCAGGACATCCAGTCCCCCATTCCCTCTTCCTCTCCCTCTTCCTCTCTTGGCCCCGCATTGGCCAGCTCTACTTCTCTTCTTCCTTTCTCCTCTTTCTCTCTGACAATACCTGATTAGGTTTCTAGACAAGTCCGATCTTTGAATGTGTTGTCCAAACAGTTGCTCCCCTGCTCCTCTAGAACCATCAAGGATCATATTGACACCCTCGCTCCAGCCTCGGCTGATTTCTGTAATCACTCTTTCACCACTGGAATGTTCCCCTCTCCCCTTAAGCACTCCCTTGTGCACCCACTCCTCAAGAAGCCGTCTGCCTTTCCTGCCTGCCTGGAAAACTATCACCCAATATCCATCACCCCTTTCCTGGGCAAACTGTTGAAAAAACCTGGCCATCTTCCAGCTAACTCTCCACACTGAATATGTTGGTTGACCCAATCACCATCAGTTTGGCTTCAGATCTGCCAGAGGCATGGAAACTGTTCTCCTGAACACCTGTGAAGATCTGCACTCTAACCTTGATTACAGCCTTCTTTCTGTCCTCATCCTCCTTCATATTTCCTCTGCTTTTGACACGGTCAACCATGCCATCCTGGTTAATCGATTCCACGAGAACCTGGACATCACGGATCAGGCCCTTGAGTGGCTGACCTCCTTCCTCTTGGACTGCCCCTCCCAGGTGCACCATAGTCCCTTTCTCTCCACCACATCTCTCTATACCTGAGGCGTTCTCCAGGGCCCCATCCTCTCACCCTGGTTTTTCAACCTCTTCTTGGCCCCATTTGCCCACTTGATCTCTACCTTCTCCTCTTCTGCAGATGGCACTCAGCGTTCATTGGGGCTCCCTTCATACTCCTCTCCTCTCTCTCTCTCATTCCTGACTGTCAATCTGCGATTCAGGATTGGTGCACATCCACCAATCTCTCCCTTAATGCCAGTAAGATGGAGATCCTTCTCATTGTGACCCCTGCTCCTGCTTTCCCTCTTGTACTCTCTCCACCCACCTTGGGACCTCTTCTTTCACCTTCCTGCGAGGCGAAAAACGTGGTTGTCATCTTTGACTCCACTCTCTCTTTCTTTTCTCACAACTCGCACATCGCCAAGAAGTCCCACTACCAGCTGCTCCTCCTCAAAGGGACTCTTCCCTTTCGCACTATCCCCAAGAAGCTCACTGTCTTCAGAGCCCTGGTTCTCTTTAGGCTGGACTACTGCAACAGCCTCTTTCTCAACCTGCCTCCTTCTACTCTCTGCCCTCTTCAACTAATCCAGAACAGGACTGCGAGACTTATCCTTGGGCTCAAGCCCAATGATCATATCGCTCCAGCCCTGAAATCTCTCCACTGGCTCACGGTTGCTGCAGGGATCAAGCTCAAGACCCTTTGCATTGTCCACAATGCTTTCTGGGCCTGCGCCCACACTACATCCAATGCTCTCTTCCAAAATACCTTCCTTCTCAAGCATTTTGCTCAGCTACCTCCAACTCTCCAAGGGTTAGACACTTCCCCAGGCAGAGAGTGGTGGTGGGGTAGATCTCTTTCCTATGCATGTGCTTCCCTCTGGAAAGGCCTCCCTGCCCCTCTCAAACTTGAGCGGGACCACCTGAAGATCTGGAAGCAGCTCAAAACTTTCCTCTTCTCCTCTGCTTTCTCTCTCTCCCTCCCCTCCTGGCCTACCTGATTTATCTGTCTGCTGTACCGACTAGTTGCTTGGCTACCCTCAGAGTTTTGTCCAGACGCACTTAGGGGGTGTAACTGTAACCTTGTTCTCCTTGCACTACTCAGAGCAGCACTGCCCTGGCTGCACTTACTCAAATTATTGCTGCCCTGTTTTTTTTTTGGGAAGGTTCCAGTAGAAAAGGAGTGATTGCAGAAATTGGTGAAAGCTGGAGCAAGGGTGTCGATGTGGTCCTTGATGGTTCTGGATGAACAGGGGAGAACCTGCTTTGGCGAGTGTTACATAGATCTGACTGGTCTAGAAACATTGCCTGGGGTGAAAAGGGGAAAGGAAGAGAAAGGTGGATTGCCACAGGCGTGCCATGAGTGGAGGAGGAAGAGGTAGAGGAAGAGAGGGTGGACAGGATGTCCATGCACGTATCTATGGGATTGCTAGGTGTGAACCTAGCTGGGAAGAAATGGAGCACTTCACATAGGAGACTCCAAGGGGGTTAGAAGTCAGGTGCAGGATAGCAAAAGAGCTGTGTTGGATAGGAAGAGCATGGGAGGGGAGGAGCTACATGGTAAAATCAGAGTCTAGGTAAACTCCAAGTGTCTTGACGTTATTGGATACCTTGATGGGAATATTATCAATAGTGAAGGACATGTACTGCTGATCAAAGTTGCCCAAGGTAGTGGGCGAACCGATAAGCAGAAGTTCCGTTTTCTCACTATTGAGGCATAGCCAATTATCCGCCATCCAGGATTGGATAGTTTTTCCCTTCCCCACCCCTTTCCCCTTGCACTTCTCGTTCTCACACCTGTACGATCTGAATGACCCAAGGCCTAGTACGATCGTTTGTCTTGTCCTCCCTCTATCTTCCCTCCTGTGTCTTGTCGCGCCTAGAAACACTTGTGTACAGGCGCGTTATAAATGACTTATATCATATCATTTTATCACAGATTCCCAGAAAAATATACAATGCCCCAGTAAAAAACAACTAGACTGTCTGCACCAAAATGCTTCTCTAGCCACTTATACCACATATCATGCTTGCTTAGACTGGACATGGACAACCATTTTGATTTGTCACACAATCCCGCCCCCCCAAAAGACATCCCCTCTCCCTCACACCCCTAACCCAACCTCCAAAATTAGCTCCTTGGCCCAGAATTACCTCTTCCTTGTCCCAGAGCTTACATATGAGGCTCCTTCACTCATAGGTAAGTACTGGGATGAGGAGGAGTGGGCTAGGAGTAATGAAGATTACAGGTAGCTAAATCAGGCATTACCTCCATGTACCTCTACCTCATCCCAGTACCTGTGTATGAGGCAGAGTGCCTCTTACACAAGTAGTGATGCAACACCACTGAGTTCCCTGGGATTCAGCACTCCTCCCCCCCGAAATGTTGGGCTATATTGACTCGACCTCGCTGAACTTCAGAGCAGTTGCCGGACAGAACAGGACAAAGATGTTAAACGGCACCTGGGTTTTGCTGTTAACAAGAGCCCAGCAATTACTAACATAAAGCATTTCACTGTTAGTACCTGCATTCAAATGCCACATTTTGTAGGCAATTGAAATCGTGATGTGGGTTTAGTACTTGCATGCCAGGGGATTGATTGGAAGAGAAGCGAGGGAACAGGAGACCACTCAATTCTCGCAGCAGTCAATAAGTGGGAGCTTTAAACCTTAAAGGAGAGAGTTAACTGCTTGTCACATTGAAGCTGCACTAGAATAGTCTCATTAAAATGTGTAAAGAAATTGGATTCCCCCACACAAATGAGTTTGCCCCTCCCCCACCGCCCGTGAAGTTAGCGTCTATCCCAACATTTGAAGGGTTAGCCCCCCCAAAATGTAGGTTCTGTTGCGCCCCTGAACACAAGCACACACACCCCCTTCACCATATACACACATGCACTCCCAGCCATCCATACATTTAAGTGTGCACTCTTTTACCATACAGGCACACCCAGGCAGCCACCCGTACATTTAAGTGTGCACCCTTTCACCATACAGGCACACACACCCAGGCACCCACCCATAGATTTAAGTGTGCACCCTTACACCATACACTCACACAGGCAGCCACCTATACATTGAGTGTGCACCCTTTCACCATACACTCACACATGCACCCATCATGGGGTTAAGGGGAGCCCTATTACTTCAAAAAGAAATTGTTTCTTTTTGAAGTCACATTGGGTCTCATTACGAGTTTGGAGGTAGCCATGCCGCTTTTAGCCCCAAACCGGGTAGCGGGTCCGGGTCCCGAAAAGACAGAATTACCGGGCCATGCCAACTTTGGGTAGCCCGGTAATTCCCATTCTCGGGACCGGGACCCAGTACATCCCCATTCCCATTAAGCCCCCATAGGACTCAATGGGAATGGGGAGGATGCTAATAACGGGCCTGTTAATGACGGGCCCATTGTTAGCATCCTGGTCTGCTCGCGAGTGGCGGTAAGCACGTCTGGTGTGGACCAGGCGTCTTTACCTCCACCCATGAGCAGACCCGTAATGTGGCTGCCCATCATGCATGGTGCTGGTCCCTTACCGGCACCGTTCATTACGCGGCCGCCTAACGTGTAATGAGGCCCATTAACTTCATAAAGAAATGTTTTCTTTTAAGGACTGAACCATAATGGAAATCATTTCTTTATGAATGCAGAGTGACTTCAAAAAGCTACTGCGAATTATTATGACCCTGGCGGTAGCTGTGCCAGTAAATACCGGAATGGCTGCCGCCGGAGTCATGAATTTTCCAGTGTCGGGGAATAGGCAATTACCAATGCATTACAGCCCTTAGACCCGGTATTGCCCCGTTCCCGGGCGCCGGAAAATATTACTCCCTATTCCCATTTGAGTTCCATTGGACTCAGTGGGAATCAGGAGGCCTGATGCACCGGCACCATTCATGAATGGTGCCGGTGCATCTGTCGAGTTCTGAGCACCAGAGTCGTTCCGCACGCCAGGTCAGACCTGATGGACTGAAAGGCACCCGCTCGCAGAACTTGTATGCTGCCGGTCAGGAAATAACAGTACCGGCAAGCTTACTGGTACTGTTGTTTTCCAGACCGGCAAATTCATAATGAGGCCCGTTGTTTTTTTTGGAAGTCATAGGGCTTGCCCACCCCATGACATGGAGGCTTCCAGCCTAGGGTCTTCCATTGCATGGGGTGGGGGGATCCCTCAGACTTCAAAAATAAAGTTTCTTTTTGTAGTCACTCTGCCTTCATAAAGACATTATTTCTGTTACAGAAATAATTTATTTATGAATGCCAAGTAAAATCAAAAAGAATTATTTTTTTTTAAAAAAACAAATATTTTTCTTTTTTTTTCTCTAAGTGGGGCCCCCTCCCAGGACATGTGTTGGTGGGGCCCTCCACACTGCGGAGGCTGTGGGGGCCCCCGTCACGCCAGCGGCTTGGAGAAGCGACAAACCCTCAGAGAGTTGAGGTGGGATGAGCGGAGGGCTCGAGAAGGGAGATGTTTAGGAAGAGAAAGTTGGTGGTAGTGCGGTCCCATGCCCCAGAAAGTGTTGTGGACGATGCATAGGGTCTTGAACTTGATTCTTGCTGCCACAGGGAGCCAGTGAAGAGATTTCAGAGCTGGAGGTATATGATCCCTGGGCTTGAGACCAAGGACAAGTCTCACAGTCCTGTTCTGGATAAGTTGTTGAGGTTGGAGTGTAGAGGCAAGAAGATTTAGAAAGAGGCTGTTGCAGTAGCTCAGCCTAGAGAGGACAAAATCTCTGGAGACAGTGAGCTTCTGGGGGAAAGTGAGGAAATGAAGAATACCCCTGAGGAGGCACAGCTGATAGTTCGACTTCTTAGAGACATCAGAGGTATGCAGTGAGAAGGAGAGGGTGGAGTCAAAGATGACCCCAAGGTTCTTAGCCTCACAGGTAGGAGCGGGAAGAAGCCCCAGAGTGGGTGGCCAGCGAAAGATAGGAAAGGAAGAAGCTTGTGTTCCGATGAGCAGGAGCTCCCTCTCACTGGCATTAAGGCAGAGATCTTTGGTGGCGCACCATTATTGAATTGCAGCCAGACAGTCCGATATGAGAGAAGGAGAAGAAGCGGCTGAGGGGGGGCCTGGAAGAGAGCTGGGTGTCATCCTCATAACACTGAAAGTTGGAGCAGAAAGTAGCGATGCAGTGGCAAGAGGTGCCAGGTAGTGGTTGAAAAGCCAGGGAGAAAGGTTAGACCCCTGAGGAACACCACAAGTAGAGAGAGAGATATATAGAAGAGAGGAAAGAACACAGTTGAACCTGAGAGAGTCATTCAGTGAGAAAGGAGGTCAGCCAGGCCAGGGCCTGATCAGTGATACCCAGGTTATCATGGAGGCGATTGAGCAGAATGCCATGGTGGACCATATCAAAAGAAGAAGAAAGATCGAGAAGAATAAGGACAGAAGGAAGGTTAGAATCAAGGTTAGAGAGCAGGCCTTCACAGGTGTTCAGTAGAACATATTCTGTGATTCTGGCAGCTCTGAACCCAGACTGGTGGTCATGGAGACAACCGACAGATTCAGTGTGAAGATTAAGCTGGGAGATGGCCAGCTTTTCCAAGAGTTTGCCCAGTAAAGGAGTGATGGAGATTGGACAATAGCTGGAGAGCAATGATCGGCAGAGGGCTTCTTAAGAAGGGGGTGCACAGGGCAGTGGTTAAGGGGGGTGGGAAGGTTCCAGTGGAAAAGGAGTGATTGCAGAAATTGGTGAAAGCTGGAGCAAGGGTGTCGATGTGGTCCTTGATGGTTCTGGATGAACAGGGGAGAACCTGCTTTGGCGAGTCTTTCATAGATCTGACTTGTCTAGAAACATCGCCTGGGGTGAAAAAGGGAAAAGAAGAGAAAGGTGGAGGAGAGACTGCCACAGGCCAGCCATGAGTGGAGGTGGAAGAGATAGAGGAAGAGAGGGTGGACAAGATGTCTATGTACATATCTATGGGATTGCTAGGTGTGAACCTAGCTGGGAAGAAATGGAGCACTTCACATAGGAGACACACCAAGGGGGTTAGAAGTCAGGTGCAGGATAGCAAAAGAGCTGCTTTGGATAGGGAGAGCATGGGAGGGGAGGAGCTACATGGGGAGTAGTAGGGTGGAGTTGAGTGATTGACGAGAAGTAATTTGAAGAGAACAGACTTCAGGGCATTCCTGAAGTCTAGGATGGACAGAACCAGTCTCATCTGCGTTGGTAATTTATTCCAAAGGCAAGCTGTGTAGCAGGAAAAGGTGTGTTTCCTGTTTTTCACTTCGTACAGCTACTTGTTTCCAGTCTTTTGACATTTTGGCATCTAGCAGTGCAGTGTGGTGGTCAGCTTCTTGTCATGGTAGAGTCGTGTTTTGCTTGGGATTGCTTTGTAGGTGATGCCAGCAGTACTGAACATGATGAATGATTGAGGATGGGGGTATTGCGGTTGGATTTTCTTAGTCCTTTTATGAGCTGTGCTGGAGCTTGCTGACGGTGCCAAGGAGGCATCTGGAACTCCTGAGACTAGGGTGCGGCCACCATTCAGGTAAGGGATCACCAGAGCGTGAACACCTGAACTCGGGGCAGAAATAAATGGCTTGACTTTGCAGAGGAGTCTTAGCTGGTACCGTGCTTCTTGGGTCTTCTTGGAATGTGTGTTTTGAATGAGAGGTGACAGTCAATCGTAAAGCTGGTCGAGTTTGCACAGGGTCAGAGCTGAGGTATGAACCTTTCAAGCTGGATGTGAGCCACCTCATTCTGGACTTGGTCATGTTTGATGAGTTTTCTTCTGACAATACATTTGGTCATTGATGGGTTAAACCTCAGCCAGGTGCTTGACATCCTGGCTTGAATGAGGGATAGACAGAGTGTCAGTCGATGGATGCCACTGGGTGGGTGCCGTTAGTCTCCAAACACTGTAAAATACATGTTATTGATTCCCACTAAATGATACTCATTTTATCAGCATCATTAGGATGAAAGCCAGAGATGGCCATGACTGAATTCAGACATATCCATACATGCTCTGCAAAGATGTCTGTATCATACATTTGCTGACTCTGCATAGATTAGCTGGCCCTCCTGTGTTCCCTACAGCTTTCCTGCTCACGCTGCCTCTGCAGCTCCATCAGGGCTCCTTCTCTGCTACCCACTACGCTCGTTCTGACTTCTCCATTTCTCAAGCTTGCATTGCCCGGGATGTATCACGTGAACCCGGCCACTCATCAAGTGTGCTTCCCCGTGTTGACCGTAGCTGCTGCAGGCACTACACTTCATACATCCCGAACCCCTCCATTTTCGCATCTCCTTTTCAATCTCAGATTAGGGGAGCAAGACGAAAAGCATGAATTTTGGTGTTTCCTTCTGCTCCAGTGATAACAGAGAAATTAAAGTGTTGTATTATTGGGACCAATATCAATAACTTTGCGGTACTGTCCATATTCTGAGATAACCATACCAATTAGAGTTTATCAGTCAGGAGGATGTTTTCCTGCTAAATAATAGCATAGAGCAGCGACTGCACGCTTGTTGGTCAAACTCTCTTGCTCAAAGGTGGGATGCTCAGTTTCTGATGAATGAGCTGGGATCACTGCTGCTATCCATCTTTCATCTGTGAGAGAACCTCCAGCAAACCTATCCTTGATATATCTGTTTGATGGGTGGGTGATTGGTTAAAATCTGACGTTGTTTACATTGGTGTATTGTACAACACACTTTTTCTGATCTTAAAATTATTTTATGGTGGGTTCATTCTACCTCAGGGGGTTGGGCTTGTTTTTCTACAACATGTTGGCTAAGAGATAGGCTTTGGTAGGGAAAAAAGACTCCAGTGCCATCCTGTCACACTTATCAAGAAACATAGGTTCTTTGTTTTCGCCAATACAACTTGCATGACCTGTGCAATGGTGACTTGTGACTTGATTAACCTTTTTGCAATGTGGTATCCCCAGGATTAAGTGGTGAGGGTACAGTTGGTAAAATTGTCCGGGAGACTAGTATTTCAGAGGATGGAACAAATAAATCAGGGATAAGTCATATTTCTACATTGGGCTTTGGCTGACTACATCATCAAGGAAAGTTGCAGCGCACTCTCTGTGGTGGCATAATAAGTGATGTATCAGCCTTTGAAACATTGTGCGCAAGTACAAAGAGCCTTTCTACCAACTAAGACAGCCCTTGTGGAGGCGCAAAATCAGTGTTGTGCTTATCCTGAATATGTAGTGGCACCTCCAGATAGTATATTATGACATCAAATATAGTTACAAATTTGGACTGACCATCTCTCTTGTTCAACTGATTGATGAAGGGTAGGGATTAAGCACTGAATCTTGAAATGGAATTCACCATCCTGAAGTCAATACAAAACATCCAAGACACTTTAGGTTTTAGTACAATGAGGATGGAGGAGACCAACTTACTGAAAGATCTTTGTATTAGTCCTCTCTTTAACATTGGCTCTGCTTCTTCCTGAATCACAGCTTGACAGACGTCGGGTAGTTTGCATAGTCTGTCACTAAGGTGTTTGTATCCAGAGGCTGCTATTTACTTTGATCGGGTTGGTGACAGTGAATCCTTAGAAGCTGTAAAGGAACTCTGCCAATTCCTTTCCCTGGATATCTATTAGGAATTCCAGGGAACCTACTCTGCGAAGAGCTCATAGATCATCCTGGACTTCTTCTTGGTTGGTTGGTTATAAAGGCAGGGGTTGTGTCTCTGCTTCCTGGGAATTCCAAGCCTTAGGCCAGTTTACTCGGTGGATCTGATTTTTATGTTGCACATCATCTGATAATACAAGCTCCATGCATGCTCCATTAGCTTATATGGGCCAGTGGCCCTCAAGCTTCTTATCTCTAGCGGGTAACAGAACTAGGATCTGATATCCTCCATTGAAATAGGATAGGTGGGTATTCGAAATATATAGATATTTCTGTTTTACCAATGCCCTTTTCAAGTTCTCCTTCACCAGGATTTGAATGAGCATGATCCACTCCTGTGTATTCTGCACAACACATGTTACTATCATTAAAACAAAAAACTCAGACAGATTTGGGCTAGAGTTTCCGTGGTCTTCCCAATCCTCCTGGATTGTATCCAGGACATCCCAGGCATTTCTCCCAGAACATAGCTAGAATGGAAAGAAATTTATGGAATACAGTTAAGTCTTCCAGGTGGCTACAATGATCAACAGTGACATCACATCCCATTTTCGTCCATTTTAAAAAATAACCTTCCTTAGGAGATGTGTATTCATGAGATGACCACTCAACAGGTCTGACAGTTTGCGGATGGAGTATGGATGTAAGTAAGGTCCTGATTTGTTAGAGTGTTTTCACTTCACCATGGAGATTCTTGGTATGCGAGGATCTCCTGAGGGATGCCTATGATGGAGATCTAAGGCAGGAGTGCTTTCAAGGTGCTTTGATAGGTGGTTGCCAATGGCAGAAAGGTTTTTGTGTAATGGGAAGCCTAATCCGGGATGGCTAATATGTAACAAAACCCCAACACATACATGGTTTGAAGGGGTCAATAAGGTGCATGGCAGTTTGCTCTAAAGGTATGTTAATAGCAACCCAAAGGTGTGCTCTGGAACATCTTTGTCACTGGTCTTCAGGCATGTCTCACAGCTTTGGCAGAACATCTTAATACTGTATACACACTGGTCAATGGAAGAGGCACAAAAACACAATCTTGTGTATTGGCCTTCCCAAATGTGTAGCGGTAGGATGAATCTAGGCAAATTCTACAACAGATTTTTGAAAGGGCCTTGGGATCAATAGCTGAAGGTGAGGTTGTATTGTATTCTATATTTATATCACACTTAATACCGGTCTATTCCAGCTTCTAGGTGTGACTCAAATCCATGTTGCACAACTGGATTTTATTTGGTGGCTGTTAGTTTATAATTGATGCATCACTGGAGCAAGACCCTCTGTTTCCCCGTTTCATTGTTCCCAGGGTTGCTTCCTCTTCTAACCTTGATAGAAGATCTTTTTTTTGCACATCAATTGTGCCGCCTCATCCCTTTGCAATACCACTAAAGAGACCTCATCGCTTTGCAATACCACTAAAGAGACCTCTCTGAAATTGAAGAGAATGGAACCAAGATACCCCCTGTAATCCTCCTCCAGGACTCTTCTTACTACACCAACAAAGGTCACCACTATCTTTTGGTAGGTTTGTATCAAGGCCCCATTTTTCATCAGAACAAAGTATTTGCATGCGCCAAACAGATCTAGTGCAGATGCTCGCTCTGAAGTAATTTGGGTATGGCTTCTCGGAGTGAGTTTGGTCATTTGTTAGCATGGGAGCTTTATAATTTCTCATGGTTGTATTTGAGTTCCTTATTTCATGTGTTGGATTTTGTGAAATACCCAGCATCCCACCTCTGACACAAAGTAAGGCAATCACTTAAAAGTGAAGATGTATAACCCAATGTAGAATTCAATAATTTTATTTACTAAGCATTGTTGGGTGGTCCAGAATGCTAAAGCCACAGTTCTTCTCTGATAAGTGTCCTTATGTCCCCCGGGACTTTGATTTCAATTCCCAGCATGCAATGTTTCTCTTTCAGTGCGTTTTGTGATGGCCATGAGGACTTTGACTACAAGGCTGTGTATGACATTTTTTTCTTGAGCATCAGTTTATTGATTTTTCTGGGGACTTTTCAATTTCTCTGGATGCTTGCACTTCCAGTTCCAACGTGCACTGTTCCTTCTTTCCATTAGATTTCAAATGCCTCTTGAGAACATGTTGGTCAAGTTCAAGCATGTGCTGTTTCTCCATTCAATTAATTTCCCAGTGTGTCCTAGGAATGTTCCAGAATTCAATGTTTCTCCTCTTATAGTATTCAACAATATGCTCTCAGAATGTTCTCTCGTGGCTTCTAAATGCAGTGGATTCCTTTTCATTCAAGTTCTCACTGGTGTTTGGAACATTTCTTTGAAGTTCCAGCATGCACTAGTTTTCTTTTCATTCACCTTCTTAATTCCCTCAACGGACCTCCACTCTTGTTTCCAGCCGTAAGTGTTTCTCAGTTTGCCACTCGCTCGCTGTTAGCTGCAGTGGTCTATAAGCCTTCCCGCTGCACTGTGGCCTTGCTGCTCTCTCTATGTAAGTGTACGCGTCCTGCCAGCTGTCCGCCCACTGGATTACCCTTTCGTGTTCTCCTCTTCACCAGCTGTCATCCAAGGCCTCTCTGCTTCAATACACACTCGGACACCTTTTCTATATGTTATCAGCTGTAACCATTGCCAAAAACAGAGATGCTGATGCTGACAGCATCAGAAATGTGAAATTATGAGTTGACACTGTTATGTTATTTGGCATCTGTATAGCACCTACTGCCATTAGCATGGCCTCAAAGCGCTGTGAGGATGAACGTCCGTTGGAAGACCGTAGTCTGAGTTGAGAATTAGTGAGAGGAGTCATGAAATGCATGTATACATTTAGAGCCTGATCCAGGATAGGTCGAGAATGGCTAGATCCTTGTCAGCAGCCCATATTATCATGTATGGGAGGTTGGAGGTTGTCAGGAGAGTCAGGATATGACTACTGCACTAGAGTTTGCATGGAACTCAGGTGTGTTCTATGGGTGGTGATGCTCAGCCGAGTAGGATGTTTGTATGGGTGCGTGTGTAGTCAAATGTGTGTGCATATCAAATGTGTGCTGGTATGTGTAATGCAATCTAAATTAGGAGGTCAAGTCAGGCCCAGTCTAAGCATAACACAAACAGTTGCAAGATTGAAACAGCAGTCAAAAACAAGGAACTTAGGCCAGCAAAATGCAAGTGCAGCATGATACAAACAGTTGCAAGATCAAACGTAGATGTTCCTTACCAGGAAGTTGCTGCAGCTGGACAAAGTGGTGTGCTGAAAGGCTGGGGTACAAGCGGGTGAACAGGCAAACAGGGATAGTAGGTGTCCAGAGGTGGGCAAATGGTGGTGTGGTGCGAGGGCTAGAGTGAGAGCCTGTAAATGAACACTGCAGCATTCGGGTCTGCTGAGCTGTGCAAAGGGAAGGCAAATCTCCAAAACTCACCGCAAGGTTCTTTCCAAATTGCATTGATTCTGCATGAAGTGGATGCTGGATTGGAAGGGAAGAGATCCGTCTGTGCAGACTGGATAGATGTAATTTAGAGTCAGTTGACCCGACCTACAAGCCAATCATGGGGCTCGAGGGCATGCTTGGGGTAGGACGATGGCAGGGTTAGGGAGAGAGTCCAGAAATTAGCGCTGTAGTGTTCGGGTTGGCTGAGCTGCAGGAATTCTAAACTTTATCTACAGGTCATGAACAAATATCTACATCAGGTGCACTATCCCACTATGCTAACTGACTGGGTTCAGAAACCTTTCCCCCTCAAGATTCCATATGAACCACAAGAGTAGGTACTTTGCCATGGGTGCAGATTTCCGAGGTTTGAAACATATCCCCCCAGGCTACACGCAGCTCAGTGCACAGGGCACATGGGATTGGAATCAGTAAGGTAGGAGCGTGCAACCTTCTGGTTATACACACAGTTCTTTAGCAAGTGAATTAAACACTAAATGTGCCAATTGTGACTCTCCGATGTATTCCTCCAGCGCAATGACTTTCAATTGAACGGTGAACATTAGACCAACATTTAATTGTCAGAGAACTATTGTTGCTTCTTTGAAAGGTTGAAAGCTCCTCTTCAGCTACCTTCATCACTCAAAGACTAGATCTATGGCTTTCCCTGTCCCACACAGACAAGACTTTACTGCTGTGTTCACGCAATATCCTGGCCCTGCATTCAATTAAGATAAACAAAACCGGTGTGCACTGACTGTGGAACAACCGCCTCCCCTGGACACCAAATCCATTTGTTGGACTAAAGACAAACAAGAGTTAGGGTAAACTGAGTTTTTAGAGCAAACAATTTTAGGAAAATTACAGGTGAATGGCCAAGATGTACACATGAGAGTGAACACAATAATTTTGAACTTGTTATGTAAAAAGCAGTGCAAATTAGCTAATATCCTTTATTTGTACTTCTTTACCTTGAAATACAGATCAGATTGACGGTTGATTTACGAAAACACAGTGGAATTTATGCTCCTGATGAAGAGACCCCAGTCCCGAAACATGTAGAGCTAATTGTTGTACAAGCTATACACTGTATAATAATATTATACATCATTTGATGTAATTGATGAAACATTTGTTATGATTGAATGAATACTTATACTCCATTATATGTTATGCTGATCCTGTTAATAACATTACTTTGCATTCGAAAAGTCTGTGCTTGAATTACCTTTTCTTGAATCATTTTTCCTAAAATTGTTTGCTCTAAAAACTTATCTTAATTCACCCAAACTCTTGTTTCTCTTTACAAAGGGATTTGGTGTGCAGGGGACACGAGTGTTGCAGTCTGTGGACACCGGTTTTGTTTGTCTTGTATACTTGCCGCCCAGTGCCAGGGCTGTCCACCTCTCCCACGCACCCTACTACAGTCTTAAATATATTAGATTGTTTTTTTTAAATCTTAGGAGTGCACCTATATACCATCCACTTTCATGTCCTGCATTCAATTAAATAAGCACCGGCACGAGCCTGTGCTTCTTTACCATTTTTCATTCACATCTAAATCTGGTCTTTCTCAATATCTGTGTAACACTGTGGCTGGTCACACCGAAAGTCTTGTCAGCACAGACAGCAATTGCATTATTTTGCAAGAGAATGTATTTGGCTTCAAGTGATACATTAATCTAGTATTCAGCCAGAGCCGAATAGCTCATTTTGAGTCGCAATTCATGCTATTGCATTATATCGAACACAAATGTTAGTTAACCCCAGTTTTAAAAACATATTAACAACAGTACACAATCTTGGAAGCTCTAGCATGATATTGCATCCGTCCTTCACGCCTTTTTTCAGCACTTGTGGTTGTGACACAGCCGCCATTTCTTCTACCATATGCTCTAATAATGGGATGTTCACCATTCTTTTTTCTGCCTTCTGTGCTTAGCACACAAAGGGCTTTTAATAGTAGGAAACATTATTTATTTGCTTGCCCTGGTTTAGCCCTTCTGAAACCATTAAATGGCACTGAAATATTGCAATGACAATGGCTGTTTTACCCTATAACATTACCATTCATATGTGGTTGTCCTGAAGAAGACCATCTCTAGTTGTCTGCTGTAGGTTTGAAACATGTCAGCATTTTGTTTTTCTATGTTGACTTTTTATGAACTAATAATAAAGACCATTCAAAACAGGGACCCAAACACAAGAATACAAAGGGAGGTGTACAGGATTTGGATAAGCGGCTATAAGTGGCCTGCTGCAGCTGCAGCAGCAGCTGCAGCAGCTGCACTCTTGGCCACTCTTTATGTGCATCGGCATGAACCTCTACCCTCTTAATGAATGCGCTCACAGACATACGCACACATGGGTATTACACAGTTTTAGTTCTGCGCGTTTCATCATGCACATTATATGGGGAATTACAGCATTCAGTATTTTTCCAGCACTGAAATTGGAGGTCCACGTTCTATTCCCATTCGCTGGCCAGTGCGTCATAAATAAAAACAGAGAGGTTTCTATCAGTGCAATTCGGCAGATTCGGTTATTTTCACATGCGTAGTCTTTGAGAAGTGTCAAATAATCGTGCGCATTTACGTCCCTAAGGATTATATTTGTGGACCCCACCAAGGGAGTTGCTAGCTCTGGAAAAGACCCGGGGCTAGGCTAATGTCGGAACTGTCGGGACTGGGGGCTAGCTAGAATTTTGGTTGTAGCTCCTGAGATTCTATCCGGGGCTACAGCCAAAAGATCAGGGGCTATAGCCCCCTTAGCCCCCCTAGCAACGCCTCTGGACCCCACTAAAAGTAGATGGGCACATTTTGCCAACGAGCTAATTATAAAAAGAGGAAACATTTTGAAACTTCGTGAAGGTGTCAGTCAAGGATTTCACACAATTAAGCGTGCGCACTGGTCATTGGTTTCGCAAGCCCTGCTTGCATAATCGAGCACCTAATCATTTACAAAAGAGAATTGAACAGCCCTGAAAATGTAACATTCAGGCTTGCCATGGTCCACGAAGGTGGATGCAAAGCAGCTCTGTCCCAATGCAAATCCTTGTCGATCTTGCACACAGGATGCACTTTCCCTGAATGCATTGTGCCGCTTGGACACTCATACCTCTTGCTCTGACAGCCGACCAGCATTATGCGTCCTCCTCTGCTGGCTGCTGTGCTCTGTCCCCTGTTCCTCTGTGGGGTGATCCCAGTGGATCTACAGGTCTCCAGTCCATTGGACCAATTCAATCTACTTGGCGATTACCTCATTGGTGGCTTCTTTAGCATCCACCTCGGGAGCCTCAACTCGGAGACAACAGGTCGTCCGCAATCAGTGGCGTGCACCCGGTGAGCTATTGCTGTTATGCTTGCAGCTTTGTAGCACTGCATCAGGTCGTAATAACGTTTTGATTATTGTTGACATATCATTGAAGAGGGGGTACTGTCAGGTATGTATGTGAGAAGTAAAATAGGTGGTATGTCTGGGTTAGCTAAAGCATTGGTTAATTGTGGGAAGGGAATTCATAATTGGTTGTTGCACTTAACCTCCCTTTTACAGAGTGAGAGTTCCCCCAGTCATCATGGAGGAAGTGAAGCTGCTCACTGATTGGTGGAGTGAAGGGCAGCACTAACATTCTAAACTGCCTTTCATTGTTCATTCCTTTTACAACTTTTATCAGCACTTTGAAGGTGATGCCACCCGGCCTCCTAGACAAGCAGGGACGTCGGAAAGTAGGCATTTCTACACAGTATTACCTGTCTTCTGAGCCCCCAAGCAGGGGGCGATCACCAGTTTGCTTCCCAGGCTTGCAACACAGGGCTCTGCTCGGGCCCCCCCTCTCCTGCCCCTCCACACGTCTGCACATCTTTGCCACTCACTACCTCTCTCTCTATTTCCGCACTCCAGCACCGACCTGTGCTATGCTATCCATGCTGCTCACTTCTGGGACTCACCAGTGGCTGCCATGAAAATAGAGAGGGGACTAGAAGTAGTACCCCTATCTGTTTTTCAGGGCAGCCATTATATATTTTAGTTTTATTAACTTAAGAAACAGCCACACACTGTTTCTCAGCTTAAAAAATAAGCTATTAGTACTCAGGAAATCATGCTGAGCTGCTTATTGCCAATCCCAATTCCCTTCCTTGGTGGCAGGCATTGTCAACTGGGCTTGTTAAGGCTCTTGCTGTGCTCAGTGATATAACTTGGGCCCAGTTATTACCAGCCAGCAATATCTGCTATCTTGAAAGTTATTGCCTCACTATAAGCCTTGGAATATTGACTGCATTCCCCCATCAGTCAGTCTGTGGGCTATAAAAGATGGTACAGGCAGCCAACACCCCAGAACCTCCCAGGTGGGTTTACATTCTATTGATCAATTCACCATTCTTTATTGCTCAATCCACTATTTGTTCCCCTTTGAAGTGGGTTTTGATAACTGTATAAACCCGACTCAGGGCCTTACTGTGCGTTATGGGCCCATACACCTTGCTAATTGCCCTAACCCAGCTCGGGCCTTTAACTTGGCCTTGTTGGCCAATAACTCCCCGTACGATCCTCGGGTGGGTTCTATAACGCTTAATTAGTTTCAGGGAGGAAGGCCAACACCCGAGTGCCCGGCAGATGCCTGCTATTGAATCTGTGAGAATTGAGGATGATGAAGAGAGCACCTTGGCTGAATTGAGAAGAATCAGAAGAATGGCATGGCTAGAGAACGTGGATGGAGAGAGAAAGATGTTTGCCACAGTGGTGGGGCAAAGTATTCCAGAGAACCTCACTTTGCTATGTGGAGGCAGGAGAGAGTGAGAGAGAAGGAAAAGACCAGCAATAATCCAACCAGGACGGAGATGAATGCCTGCATAAGAGCACTAGAGTCCAAGGTGAGCAGAGTCCATGAAGACGGGAAGTCAAGAAGGGGTGAGTGAATTGCAAGGCGTAACACTGTGTATCAGGAACCAGAGTAGAAGGCCCAGGGCATCTGTGCAAGGAAACATATGCAAATGTGCTCTCCTGTACAACAATTCTGGATACCAGGAGGCTGACTCCTACCTTTCATAGTGAAATGAAAAAACCTTTAGTGTGTGACAAGCAGAGTCCAAGCATGAAAGCTGGACATTGGGATCCAGAGTAAGAGGCTCAAAGCACCATGGAAAGGAAACATTTGAAAACATGCTGTACAGTAGGACAGAACTGCATGCTGGGGAATTGAGTCCTAATTCCCAGAACAAACTGAGAACACAGTCACGGTGAGACATAGCTGCATGCTAAGAAACTGATTCTTAACTGGCAGAGCAATCAGGGAAAACATAGATTGTGTGACAATTTTGCATGCTGGAAAATGGAGTGTGACTCCCAAAGAGAAGTCAGAGACACTATTTGTGGAGATGATCCACTGCATACTGGGAACCCAGACCCGATATTTCTCCTCTGTGAAAAGTACAGTGAGCTAAAACGTGGTTGGAGACCCTCCCGAGTGGGCACCTTCCCATAAAACAGGTTATTTGTCTGTGTTTATTATTGGTAGAGGAGCTTCCCAACCTTTTTGTGTATTTATAGGCACTTTGGGTTTCCCCCTAAATTACCCACGGTAATCCAGACGTGGACCCATTACTCACAGTTCTGAATGAGACACAGCTTCACCTCACTAATGAGGCCTGACTAGGCTGAAACACATGCCTCGGGTTGCTGTTGGTACTTTTGCTCAGAGGAGAATTGCCTAGCATTTCGGTGCTGGATTCTCCTTGTGAGCGGGACAAAGACTGATATGCACATGGTATTTCTCCTCTGTGAAAGGTACAGTGAGCTAAAAAGTGGTTGTAGACCATCCCAAGTGGACACCTTCCCATTGAACAGGTTATCTGTAGAGGGGCTCCCAGGTCTTTTTGAGAATTTGCAGAGCGAATTGAGAGAAATAATTTACTGAGTGACCAAATATTGTATGCTGGCTGTAGAACTCCACCTACTCCTGAAGCATATACAAGACACTTGACACAGTTTTTGGATGCTTTCTATACGAGTACCATACTCCTCAAGCATTTGAGAAAGTGACTCTTTACAAACATTTTAGACAAGAACACTTATCAGAGATGGTCCCATGACCTGTAATTTGAAGCAGGGAAAAGACAGACAACAGCAGCCCAGTCTGCATGACTAGGGAAGAAAGAAGTCATTAGAATAACTTAAAATGTTACTAGTCACAGGTAATTCAAGGGTTGCCGTGCATTCGAATAGTGCTTAGATTATTTGAGTGGCAAGGCTGGTGCATTGGAATGTAGTCAGATTGTGTTGCAGTAAAGCTGCCACACATTAAGATCCATAAACAAGCCTTCAGGTGTGAGAAAGGGTTCTGGACTGAATTAGAAGCTGGCAGCGTACCATTCAGCAAAGAATGCTATTAAAAGCTGTGGACTCTAAGGAAGGAGGGTAACAAGTGGAGTAAATCATACAAGCGGCAAGCCTTTTTGAAAATGTTTTGTAGAAATAGGACCATGATACAAGACTGGAGGCGTAACCACTATTGTTTAACAAGTGTGGCCTGAAGCTAATGTAATTGGGTCCACCCCAAGATAAATCTGCAGAGGAAAGTGGGATTGTCCTGCAGCAAGGATTTCCTTTCTGAATTCTAAAGGCTAAAGTAAGACCCGGGCAACTCTTTCTGCACCAATATAGGCAGATCACAGGATCAATGAATATTCCTGACAACCTACTTTGAACTACCAAAGACAGAACATAGGTCTCCACAGTTTCTCCTATCCTACTTATAGGACCTTAGGATCAATAACCTGTGGCAAACATTAAGGCTACAGGCCCCCAGCACCTGAATAAATCAATACAGGATATTGGAAGTTAGGGGGTAATTGGACAGTTGTTAGCACAAGCTTAAAAGAACCTCCTCCCATGCAAGGGAAGGTATTGAAAGAAGAATATAGCCACTTTTTCTTTTGCTTCTATTCTTATTTTCACATTTTTTTGCACAAGTTCATTATGCATTGTATGTATTGTTATGGATCAATTTAATGTGTATTTCTTGTTTTACTTCATGCTAATTCATAAGTAATCTTTTCAAGCCTACTTCACGTAATTCATTACTTGTTGAGTATATATTTTCATTGTTTGTCAAAGTCACAAAATTGAACATAATTTTATGATACCCCGAAACCAAACATTAAAACATGTTTAATCTTTAATTTGAGTGTTTGGACAATTACTATATGTCATACCCTTTTCATATACCCCCTTCTTTTGCATATACTAGTTTCTTAAATATTTAATTTTTGGAGTACATACACGTGGATGCATCTGAGATCTATAACTCAGAAGACGCAGCACCAAGAACAGTACAGCCATATTTGATGGGCCTGAAGCACATTCCTCTGAGAAACACACAAAGGTACACCTTTATGTCGGTGTCTTTACAAGTGGCTCAGTACCTCTGACAATTTAGCCAAACCCCACTCCCTTTGTTACCCCTTGTCTCAGTCTGACAGTGACAATGGATCTTTTATCATTGTTACAATGGCGTCCTGTGTGAAATGCATTTGTTTCAATCCTGGAATGAGAGACCCTTCCTGGTATTTCAGTGGAGGTATCTTGCATGGTGTACTCTTGTCTCAGTCTTACAGCGAGGATGAACCTTTTTTATGACCCGGTGGTGTCCTGGTCTGTGTGATGTACACCTGCTTCAGTAATGGCAACAAGGGATACCTTTCAATACTATAGTTATGGTGCCCTTCCAGTGTGAGCGGCCCTCGTATCAGTCCTGCAGTCATGGCCGCCTTTAATTAATAACGTGCTGAGGGAAGGCTATAATATACTCTTAAGAGGGGTGTAAAGGTGAACCAGTAGTGACCAAAGCAAAACAGTCCAAAATAAAGGGAATGTCAAATGAAGATTCTATAAATATATAAACACTTTAATTAAAAAAACACACCCTCTGCAAATAGAATGAAAAGAGATTACTATACAAAAACCCACCCCAAAGGAAATAACAGAGCAACAGACTAACAAAAGTAGCACTCTGAGTGTAATTCTGAGGGTGGTTGGTAAAGTACAACCATAAAAAGGATATTGGGTCGAAAACAGAGATGATTTTGTACCTAACCAGTAACTAGCATCCCAGTGGACCATGACGGCAGCTCCTTGTCACAGTAATTGGATTCGGTTCTTGGTGGGCTGTTGCATCAGACCCGGTTCGAACGATGATGCAAGCTGATCAGGCTCAGCTCGGGCGCGTAGGATCATGGAGGCCCTGGCAGCAAGCGAGCATCAAGTAGGGTCAAATGTGGGTGCTCTGTGCGGGCGAACGGCTGCGGTTAAAGTGATGCAGTTCGAGTCAGCGGGCGATGGTCATTGAAGTGGCGATCAAGGTTGCGTTGTTATGCAGACAATGAGGCAGTGGTTCTCAGGCTAGCTGGGCTGAGCCATGGTTGTCACCAACGGGTAGGGTCAGTCAATGGTCCTCTGGAGATTCGGTTTGGGGTCCGGCATTGAGCAGACGCTTCGGGCCTAGCAGGTGACGTGCTGCGCTAGGACACAATAAAGTGTCGAGATGGTTTAGATGCAGTCAAGTAGCTTGGCAGGGAACACAGAATGACTGGCTCGGTGGGGGTGAACAGGGAGCTTCATTTTGTCTAGCCCCCTGGTTTATGTGAGGCCTTCCCAAAGGACTTGAGGACAGGACAGGGTCTGCTCATCTGGCATAGAAGATCCATTGCAGAATGGGTGGTGCTATGGACCAGGAGGTCCATAGCACTGGTGACTCCCAATGTTTACTGGGAGTGGTTAGGAGACAGATCTTCCTTCTGTCTTGGATGGTTCCTTCTTCACCTCTGTAAGTCCAGGTGAGAATGTTCCAAACGTCTCTTGGGCCTTAAAGGATCCTTAAGGAAGTGAGGGAATTCTGCTGAAGAGGTGCGAGACTCCTTCTTTTGAAGGCACAAGTCCTCAGGTAATTGGTCTAAAGCTAGCATGGAGCAAAATACTTTGGGTGCAGGATCAAAAGGGCATGTCCACTCCAGCCAGGAGCAGGGATTGGTACAATCCCTGCTCCTGGCTGGAGTGGACATGACCTTTTGATCCTGCACCCAAAGTGCTTTGCTAAAGAGGAAGTGGAGGAGACAGGAAAGGGAAAGAGAGAGAGTGAGAAACAAGATGGTGGAAGGCTTCTTCCAGTGTCCAGAGCCCTCCTGCCTATCCTACGCCCACCCCATTCCCTACTACTGACATCAAAGACCTTTGGATATGCACCAACGTGGTGTCAGGCTACTCCTCCTGAATGAGTGTGTTCCTTTGATACATAGGCCCAGGACAGCTGCCTGTTGTGTGGCTTGCTCTGGGTGAGGGAGTTACCAGCCCTCCCAAAGAGAATCAAAGCGAGGATGGGTGCTCTCGGTTTCGGTCCTGCTGTGTGGCAGTATCAGCCTGTCTGACCCGAACACACAAACTTTTCCACAGCCGAGTTGACTCACAGGAGCTGACACATGTGCAATATCAATTGGGATGTGGCAGCCATGATCATAAGTATCGCCATGCCCTATGCCTAAACTCAGGCATGGCTTATTCTTAGAGATTACCTTACCACTAGCATGGGGTACTCATGATCATCTTAGTTTGGGTCCCCCGGGCATATCTTAAATGTCTGTTGCTGCAGCGGTTAAGTGGGCATCACGTGACCTTTGAACCCACTCCACGCACTACAAACAGAGCGGTGCTGCAGAGCAGGTTACTGATGCAGCAAGGCACACGTGCACTATGCTTTTGGCATTGAGTTGCAACAAAGGGGATCTGGTTAGCAGATTCCACCTTTGGAGGAGGAATCACCCATATCATTTTATGTATTAATACAAATAAAAAAGTCCAGGTCTTTGCACCCTTCCCAGATGGCAATTCCTCACACACTCCCTGTAAGTTGCCCTTGTTCAGTCCTGTATTGATAGTACCTTTCTTTACTTAAGCAGTGGTGTGCTGCCCTGTGTTACGTGCTCTTGTTTCAGTGCTAAAGTCTCCTTCCCGTATAACTCTGCTGCAGTCATAGCATGTGTGCACCTATCTCAGACCTTCAGTCACCATTCAGTACCACAGTGATGGTGTCATGTCATGTGTGAGGATAACTTGTCTCAGGTATGTGGCATGTGACACCTATCATTAGTGCACTGAATGTATCATGCAATGTGTGCAGACAAATGGGTCTAGGGTGAATGCCTAGGTCATGCAAGGGTGCATGGGCATTAGAGACTGGGATTGTTGCCAGGAACTGAGAGCAGAAAGACATCCACCCCCATTAGTATGTAACCAGACACAGAAACAATGCACTTGTAAGGACATATAGGTTCCCAATAGGAATAATGGGAACCACACAGAATGGTCTATCTGACCCCCCAAATGGGTGTTGGGAGAAAGAAAAGATGAGGGAAAGCTAATTCCTAACCCGTAGGGTCAGATGACCACATAGTCAGAGGCTGAGAGGTGGTGGCGGAGGGGGTGGATGCCTTTAGTACAGGGACATCATCCTGGATACTGGGGTTTGGGAGGGTGGGTCACATATAGCTCCTATGTCCAAGGGCCATACCCCACAGTGGATGAGCTTTGTGAATGTCCATAGGTTTGGGAGATCACAGACATCCCATACAGTGACTCCTAAGGTTGAGGCTGGTGTATGAAGAAGGGTTGCTGCACTGTTGTGCTACAGGGCTTCTTCGTTATCGGACTATTGTGTAGAATGTGATTGCCAGTAGCCTCTATGCTTTATATTATCTATAGTTCTTTAATAAATGCCCATTGGCACTTCTTTTTCTGGAGTGGATATTCAGTTACCTGGTAATTGTTCTTTGCTGAGTCCGTGAGGCATATCCCTAACAAGCTAAGTCGTGGCACATGCTGAATCTTTTTTTGGTGAGGTGTACCCTTGTCTAATATTAAGAGACCTGCTAGCCCACACCTGGCTCTCTCCCAGTTAGATGTGCTCAATATCACAAGCATAGGACCTAAAAGGGAACCACTCAGGGGGCTATCTCCTCCCCTGCTAGACACCCCTGACTTCTTCATCTGCTCTTCACATCTATACACAGGGACAGCATTTAGGGGTCACCAGGGGTCTCCCTTGCTACCCCTAAAAAACATTTTGTTTTTTTATTTCTTTATTTTTTTACAAATTGAAGCTCCAGGGCTGTAGCCAATGCCATGTGCCTCTTTGTTTCTAGAGTGGCTGGATTTCTTGTTCAGGCTTCTTTAAAAGAAAACAGGGGGTTCCACAAGTGTAACACTTTGAGTCGTGACCCTAAATAAGAAAGAATAGGGATAGCAAATAATGTGTCTTTCTGGAATTCTAAACAATCATTTCTAGACTCGTTAAAGGTTTCAGGCACACGTCAGGGGGTGAGTCACTGATTTAGTCTGTTCTTAAACACCTCAAATTCACAATGCAGACACAATTCTCCAAAAAGCATTTACAATAGAATAAGCATCCATTTCGGACTATGTATTTTGCTTTTCACAAGTTGCAGTTATAGGATGTTTTTTTCTGTCGATAAATATGGTGATCCATTCTTGTATGAAATGTATATCAAGTTACATTGATATTGTAACAATATTTTTCATAGTGTACTTAGAAACAATGCTACGTGATGCCACTTCCTGTTTTGTCAAGGGGTAAATGGTCGTGCTCCATCGCTTCCTGTGATTTCACTTCGGGGTGGGGTCAAATGACATCACTTCCTGTGAAGTCGTCAGAGGTCAAGGGTCATGTGATGTCACTTCCGCTACCCCTGGCATTTTGGTGAAATGACGTCCCTGTCTTTACACCTACCATCTATCACCTTGCACTGCTCCCGCTCTGTACATCTACCTCTCCTCTGTCTTTGACACCGGCTTTATGCGTCTTTACACTCACCGTTCATCGCCATGTGGTGGTAGCAGCTCGACACATCTTTGCACCTACCCTCTATCACTCTCATCAGTACATTCACTGTTCTCTCGCTCTCTCGCTCTCTCTCTCTCTCTCTCTCTCTCTCTCTCTCTGTCTCTCTCTCTCTCTCTCCTTTAACATGTCCTAATGCCCTAAAATACATTTTATGGAGAAAAAAAACGTAATGCCACACATTTAAGGGGAAATTCCTTCAAATATAATGAATGTAAATAACTACCCACATTCTGCATTCTAATTGCAAAGGATGACAATAGTCCATACCTGACAACCCTCCCTACTTAGGCAGAAGACTCTCGATTTTAGTAACAAAAAACTTTGATTTTTTACTGTCTCCCGCCTCAAATAATTCTAACCCCAATGTAATTCAATGGGGAAATTCAATTTTCCCGATTTATCCGCGAGAATCTCCTTCCTAGGTGCTACAATATGTTGGCATGTATGCAATACAGTTTGGGGTGGTTGTGGGAGGAATGGATTAGTGGTCAGATACGTTACGTTGCAACTATTTGCAAGTAAATGTATATACATTTGTTTATCCAGTGAGGCATAACCACTGCTATGAGAGTGCAGATGGAGGTGGGCGATAGGAGTAGAGACACACAGCCTGTGTCTTTTCTTTGGCTATGCCCCCACCAATTCAATGCCCAATGCCATGCAATGGCCTATGAACATTCACGCCTGTTCCTCCCCATCCCCGCCCAAAACACCCTCACGGTTCTCTTTAATTTTCATATGAACTGACGGACTGCAAAAGGTGCGGCCATCTTGAAAGGGAGTATTATTTTGCTATTCTACTGTGTGGCTCAGAAGTGATAGAGTTCCACAAGTAAAGAGCTGTGTATATTTGTTAATTTTATGTGTCAGAATTACATAGTATATATTTGATTTGAAGAAAATAAGTTAATATGTTATGTTATATTAATGGGCATTTGTATAGCGCCTTTCACCATTGGTATGGTTTCCATGCACTGTAGGTTGAACACCCTCATGGAAATAAATAGTGCGTGTGCGCATTAGTTATGTGTGCAGCTAGGCCGGGTTATTCGTGGGGCACTGATTCGCCCATGGGACATTAATAGACTTTTTTTATCAGCAGATCACCTCCATGATCAGAAGGGTGCTTGTGCTTTGTTTTGCACCAGTGCCATCTGTGGCGGTGCAGTGTTTTGTCTGTGTGGTGAAGTTTGCATGTTTTACATTTAAATGTGGGAGGCACTTTCGTCTGTCATGGGGGTAGTTCCCGGTTGTCGGGTGATTTTGTGTTGAGTCTGTTTGCACATGCTGCCCCAGTGCTGTGGCAGTGCTTCGGGTCATTACTGAAGCCTCTGCATCCAGTGAGATGGATTAGAATGGCTTTTAGTGGGCTGGAGCTCAGCTAAGGCAGGGTCCAATCATTTCCTTGGAGCCAGCGATTTAAGTGGGCTGGCGCTACCAAGGGCAGAGACCCAGCAGGCTCTGAAAAATGTCTCTGAGATGGGTTGCTGCAGGGGCCCCCTAAATCGCTGGTAGCGTAGCCAATGAGAGCAGGCCAAGGCTTTTTTTCTAAAGCCCAATGCATGCGCTCATGCGCGAGAACCTCGGCCTTTAGGAAAGAAATGCTTTTTCTTCCGTAGTTGATACGCAGACCACCCCCGCCACCCTGAGGCCAGCGCCACAATTATGAAAGAAAAGGCAAGTCTGCTAAAAGCCAAGGCTTTTTCTTTAAAACCTGAAGCTCTTGCTCATGTGTGTGAGCTTCAGGCATTAGAACACATTTCCTTGGCCTCGCCTTTTGTTCCATAAAGGTTGCGCTGCCTCCGCCAGGGGTCCCATTAACTTAGAGAGGTGATAACTGCATCTCTTAGTTAATAAATGGGATGCCTCCGTAGGTTCGGCGCCACCATTGAGAAAGAAAAGGGGATATGCAGTCCCCCCTTTGGTAACCCTTTAATTAAGAGATGCAGGGATCAGCACCCTCCCCTCTGGGGATGTGAAGGTCATGATCCCGGCATCTATTGAAGGGATGCATAGTGGGGGTCAGCAGCACAATTAAGGATGAAAAGGTGTGGTGCAGCCCCCCCAACAGGCATGCCTTTAGCTTACATCTGCAGCGATTATCACCCTTGCAACCTCGGCAAGGGCTGCCTGGCGTGGGTTGATGGCCGGCCTTTAACCAGTCCCATCTCAATTTCCCGTCCCTCTTAAACTGCTGTGAGTGACAATACTGCTCCTCCCCAAAGGAGGTCCCTGTCATATATGTTTAGAAGAAACTTCAGTTTCAGCCCTTTAGAGTTACATTATTTGTTTTGAAATATGCTCTAAAAGAAAAAGAAACACTGGCAATGCCAACAGGTTGGGCCTTTGTGTAGGCATGGGAAAGGCACTTGCCAGGCAATGCCATAGTGGTATTAACTGGCTATTGATGCAGCAGGTGCAAAATGGTAAGTACCTGGGCAGCTAATAGCAGTGCTTGGCAAATGCCTAATATGTATACAAAATCCTGAATTGATGGCTTTGCAAATGCATGTTTTTAACAGGATTTCAATGAAGGGCACCCATGGTGCTTATAAATTGAGTGGCTGAAAGCAAACCTGGTATAAACATTTTGATTACACCAGTAATGTGTTTACAACTCCAATTAAACCATTACCTCTCAGAAAACTGTTTGAAACAACAATGGCAGGCACTTCCACTGCAAAGTCTGATGTTAAGGTTTGATTAAAGTGAGCTCAAAGAGTTCCCGTGGTGAGGTGTTTTGGGCGAGGAGGGGCAGGAACTCAGGGACGTCATTTAGGGGTCGCCAGAGGTCGCAACTGCGACCTCTGAGGTCTCCCTTGCGACCTCTGGGGTGTAACTTGCGACCTCTGACCTCTAAAAAAAACATTTTTTGTAATGCAATCTCGTGGGCTGTGGCCAGCACCATGTGGCTCTTTACTTCTGGAGTTGCTGGCTTTCTTTTTCAGGCCACTTTAAAAAAAAACTACAAAAAAAAGAAAAATAAGAACAGGAGTGCAACAAGTCTAACACTTTCAGCACTGACCCTAAATAAGAAAGAATAGGAATACCAAATAATGTGTCTTTTTGGAATTCTATACAATAATGGCTAGACACATTAAGGGTTTATTTCAGGCACACTTCAGGGGGCGAGTCACTGATTTAGTCTGTTCTTATACGCCTCAACTCAGCCTTTCATCCTTCTGAGGTTGATAAATGAGTACCAACATAGGTTGGGTGACATTGGGTGTATACTTTTTCTATATAAAGCGCTTAAGCATAAGTGCTATATAATAACACATCATTATCATTTGGTCATGGACGTCTGCTTGCATTCACAGTAATTTGGTAATATGGGCCTATACACACTGATCTTAACGTTACATATGGCGATAAATTCTTGTATGAAATGTATGCATCACATTATAGTGATATCATAACCATATTTTTCATAGTATATAATGCTATGTGTTGCCACTTCCTGTTTTGTCAATGGGGGAAAGGTCGTGTTCCATCCCTTCCCACGATATCACTTTGTGGTGGGGTCAAATGACATCACTTCCTGTGATGCCATTAGGGGTCAAGGGTCGTGTGATGTCAATTCCGCTAGCCCTGGCATATTGGTGAAATGACGTCCCTGCAGGAACTGGGTGGGAATGGCCATCGGGATTAGCATGGCTATGGGCAGTCAACGAGTGGGCAAATACCTAACAACACCTACAAGTTTTGTGTCCCTCCTCATACGCCATTTCTCCCAATCTTTTCTCTAATACAATAGTTTTGGCTTATAGGTGGTGCTAAATCACCACCTAATAGCCCAAACTAATAAAGCAGAGAATACCGTTTTTTGCAATTTTTTATATTGAAGTCTTGCCATTAGAAAGACTTAATAAAATGAATATACAAAAATATGAATTTCTGAAGAACTGAGGCATTCGAACCTGCATTGATCTATATTGATTTGATTTCCTTTTTATGTTTGAGTATGTTTATTTTAATCGATTATTTGACTGCTGATTAGTTGTAGTATATGTACCAGTTAAAATAGGTTTTACTCCCTTTCATAACCTCCAGGTATGAGAACCTAAACCGTGTCGTTTAGGCTCGCCCCATTCCCATAGTTAGACAGGTCACTCGTATTTTAAAGGCTCCTTAAGTACTCGTGATTCTTAGGCTGTCTCAAACACCTCTCAGGCCTCACCCCTAAACATGGTTTCTTCACTTGTCAAGACCTCCCACGATTTGCTATTCCACTTCAATCACTGTGGGGTGCAGGGCTTAATTTGTAAAGTCACAGGGCCATCATTTCTCTTAAATGGATGCAGGGACGTCATTTGGGGGTTGCCAGGGTTCGCAGTTGCTAGCCATGAGTTCTCCCTCGCTACCCTTAAAGCGTTTTTTAAAATCTTGTTTAGTTTTTTTTTTTTTTTTTTTAAATGTAAGCTGTACCATGTTGCTCTTTAATTTTGGAGTGGCTGCCTCTTTAGAAAAACTGGGTGTGCCACAAGTGAAACACATTGAGCAGTAATCCTAAATACGAAAGAATAGGAACAACAAATAATGTGTCTTTCTGGAATTCTACACAATAATTGCTAGACTCATTAAAGGTTTATTTCAGGCACACCTCAGGAGGTGAGTCACTGATTTAGTCTGTTCTTAAAAACCTCAACGCATTCTTTCATCCTCCTGAGGTTGATAAATGAGTACCAACACAGGTTGGGTGATATTGGTCTAAATTTGTTTTACACACTGATATTAAGGAGGCATATGGTGATTCATTCTTGTATGAAATGTATATCACATTAAGGTGATATTGTGACCATATTTTTCGTAGTCTATTTGCAACGTGATGCCACTTCCTGTTTTGTCAAGGGGTAAAAGGTCGTGTTCCATCACTTCCCGTGATGTTACTACAAGGTGGGGTCAAATTACATCACTTCCTGTGATGTCTTCAGAGTTCAAAGGACATGTGATGTCACTTCCACTACCCCTGGCATTTTGGTGAAATGACATCCCTGTATGCATGTGGGGCGGGCAGCTCCCCGCCACTGTTTCCACACACCATGGCTGTCTCCCACAGTGTCAACATATATTTGTGGCTAAAGCTGCGAATTGCACATGGCCATTAGGTTTGATGGATGTACTGACTATGGAAAATATCAGATTTACAAACACCAATCAACATAATATAAAATAACATATCATACTTGTTTTGTCCTGAAATGGGACACATGTTTAAGTGCTTCTTTAAACACATAATCATCATTAACCTTTTCTGCGGTTCTTTATCTATGGTAAATCTTGTGACAAATGAGGGCAAAATCATTACTGAACGGTGGAACCTTCCTGTCAAACACTTCAGCAAAATCTACCTCTGCAGGTTGCTATGCAGGACAAGAACCTCTCCTAAGCAATGTCCTTTTCCTGGGCATTGCCGCAGTTCTGATGCTGCTGCCTGTCCTGTTGCTGTGGACGCTCCTGCTCTAGCATTGCTTATGGTTATTGCAGTAGCAGAGCTGCACCAATGTCACGCAGACTGCCTGAAGCTGTTTTCAGGCATGAGTAGCACGGGCACCCAGTGTTGCCAACTTCCAACTCAGTGTTATTCATACAAATAGGCAACTAGCAGTGCCACGTCAGTGTGGGTCATCAGGTTCATGAATTACAGTGAGCCAGCCTAGGCTGCAGAGACGCATGACCAGTGCACAGTTGCTGCTTGTTGCGGGGCTGCTACCAGCTAACAGATACAATGTGAAACATGCCAGAATACCACATCATAATCATGTCTGTGACCATAAGAGCTGCAGTCCAAAAACACAACCCCCACAAATTAAGCACTGCGTGGGGGTCGTGTTCCAGGGGAAGTGGATGGCCAAGAATGATGGTAAATGTTATTACTGCCATTTCTTCAGATCTGCCTCATTTTGGAACATTTGGATGGCAACAATTGTGGAGTGGGGCTTGAATAACGCGTCCACCTCCATTTCCCCCTATGCTATACTTGTGTGCAGGCATTAACATTCCATAGGAGGAATCCATTGTAAATGCTGTCTGCAAAGTGCTGCTTTCCCCTCATAATCTACCTACTCGTGATAGAGGCAACTCTCTCAAACGTGTCTTCATCTTGGGCTCACATGTTCCAAGATGGTGGCTGAGAGGGCTGCCCGAGAGCTGCTGACGGGTCTGGAGGAACATTGGTGGAGCTGCGGCCCAGGCAGCTGCTGTCCTTGTGGCAGAGGCAGCTGCTACAGAGGGGTTTTAGTTTCCGGGCCGTGTTCTGATCTCCCGGTCTTGTTCCGCCATCTGCTCTGTGCAGCCATGCCCTGTGCTGTTGGTGGCGGTGTCCAGGCGCAGTGGAGTAACTTTTCTGAAAATGTTGGGGGAGACATGACATCTGAAGAAAAGGTGCCCCAGCAGAATGGGGACAAAATGGTGTGCCATGAAAGTTGGGGGGGGGCAAACACCCCTGTCCCCCCCTAAAATTACGCCCATGTTGAGGCGGCAGGGCCCGCTTTCATTCCCACTGAGTTCTCACTGCTTTGGAGGCAGAGGGTGGGGAACTGCTGCTGTCCATTTGGAAGGGAGGTTCCCCCCTGCATGCACAGCGTGGCATCTGGTGGCACTCGGTCGCTGTAGTCACCCGTGCGTGCACGCTGGCTGTGGCAGTGAGTCCGAGGCCGGTGCACCATGTTTTGACTTGTCCAGGTTGAGCCTTTGGGAGACTTTTTAGACTACATTATCTGTTATTTGAATCAACTGGGTCCCTTGAGAGGTTGGACTATTTTTTTATTATAATGTATTGCCTCCTCAAATGTTTATTTTTGCTTGGGGCTGGTTGGTGTCGTCTTGTGACAATTCATCCTGTTACTTGACGTTCATCCTTTCTGACCTTTTGCATTACCAGTTCTTTTCTTCTTGTTGGTTTCCTTTCGTTCTTTCTCTTTTTTTAATGTGTCCTGTTATAGTTGGCCATCTTTGCATCTATTTTACCATCTCATACATTTTTTGTAATGCGCCTTGTCGTAAGGCATTATAGAAGAAAAATAAATACAATGCAATACAAAGTGTCCTCTGCAGGCAGGATTTAGACTTTTCCACCAATGTGGTGGTTAAGTGAAGAGCATGGGCGATTTAGCCTATGGTGTACTCCTTACATCTCCACCACATTGTGGAAATGACGAAAATTGCCTGGAGGGGACCTTTTGCACTAAAGTGTATACTGAGGCGGCCCCCTCTGTGCCATGCAATAAACGTGCATATCGAACATGACTTCCTGCGTCTGGGGCGCATGCTGAGGGAGAGTGTTTCCATACAGGTGTTAGGGAGAATTCTCTGTTTAGGCTGAATTTCCTAACCTAGTGATTGCCCCAGCAGCTTTGCTGGATTTCTGGAGTTTGTTTTTTTCCATCCTGCCAAGAGTATGACTCTTTTCCTCCCACTCTTGGACATGAATGTGTGTAATTCCTTTGAATGTCAATGTGTTCTATGGGCTATGGGGTCTTTTACTCCATAGGGTCTCATATGTTTTTCTATGTGTGTTACACCGCATCCTACGTGCCGCAACACTGGGGCGTCCTAGCGGACCTCCACCATAGACTCCATACCCGGGGACTGACTACTGTCTCCCCGGGCATGTAAAGTCACCATTGGCTTTAGTAGACCTAAATTTACTAACAGAACTAGTACCAACCATCTTATTGTGGACGTGCTAGTAGGGGTAATTCGATTACTCCTGGGTCTGTTACTCGAGGGGGCACTGTCCCGTCCCCCCTCGTCGAGTTTTGGCTGGTGGCAGTGGAAACTACTTATTATGTTTGACCCCGAACATAACCCTATCGGATTAGTCCCATTGTTGGAGATTGATACTTTTCCTCGTTCATCTCTAACGTACCACCGGTCTACTTATCTTAAATAAGTTTATCGGATGGTATTTTCTGCCAGAACTCGGTTTTTAAAATGGGCTCTGTGTTCGTCTCTGTGACTCCTAAACCAAAGGTTGAGCCCTTTGTTCCACTTTTGGCGGGCCTCTGTACAGAGACCCTCCAAAGTGGTGCCATTCTGTCTGGGTTACCACAGGGGTGTGGGAGGGGGTTTAGGCACCCTGGACCGAGTTGCCTTGCCAACTCCGGTCGCACTCTGGAGTGATTGGCCCAAGTGGTGAGCCTCCCCGCTCACCACTTAGCGAGTGTTGATTGACAGCTAGGCTGAATGAATGGGGGTTTTCTGCATAAAAGCAGGGCTTTTGGGACTGGATCTTCAGAAGTCGCCACAGGACCTAAGAATCCGACGAGGGTAACGCTGAGCCGACCTGCATGACGACACCTCCGGTGGAGCCTTGCGGAACCGACTCACCACTTCCCGACGACAGAGGAGATCTCCCTGCCGGAGAGTCTCTTCCCCTGACTGGTGGGAACAACCAGTCCCCTTTGCTTTTTCTTCACCTCAGGACGCGGTGGTCGAATTGCCCATGCAGAAGCACCCTGGCATCCTGATAGCCACTTCCCCTGTACCGCAACCAAAAGGTGGTGCCTTGTGATGGAGCACTCCGCGGCTGGTCTCTTCCCTGGTGGTGCACCAGACTTCACTTTTCTTCGACGACGAGATCATCTCTACTCTTAGCAAAGACCCATCGTGCATCCACAACCAGGAACAACTGCCCCCGCCGGAGCTGTCTCTCCACAACAAGGTACCGTGTCCGCCTGGCTTCCCTTTCGATCGGTTCGAGTGAAGTGTCTTAATCCTCGCCTTTCCGTTGGGTCGCCTCCAAGCTTTTTCTCACGTATTGTTCTGAACTGGTTCAATCTGCCGATAACAATTTGCTACAAAGACTCGGACGCATTTCCACTAGAGACCTTTTTGGAACATATTGCCTTGCCTCTCTCCGAGTGGGCCTGGCCTCTGAACTTTATGATCTATTGTGGTTCTTGCCTTCGTGCCTTGCATTTTATCCGTGAAGTATTGAACTGTGTTGATTTCGTAACCTGCCTATTTTTCTCTCCCGTCCTAACTAATATTAGAGTGCCATCTAGGTTGAGGTATACACCTCTGTCTGAAAATAAGTGATACCGGTAGAACCTAGACTTGTCAAAATATTGTTAGGGGGATTGATCATTTTCTTCTGCGTAGAGTAATTGTAATTGAAGTGTTTGCCGTGATAGTGCCATAGTGTTTTCTATAGATGTTCCGTTATAAATAAATACCTTAATAGCTTTACACTGAAGCCTTGTTGCGTGTTTGCTTGTCTTACTGTGAAGAATTGTCCTATATTTTATACTCCACATACTGCTCACTCTTCTTGAGAGAAGTCTGACTGCTCAGCCACAGCTACCAAGTGAATCTGTGTGGTGCTACCAAGTGGGTCCACCGCCAAACACCTGTGGTCCTAAATCTTTTGCAGTGGTCCCAGAGGGAACTGCACAGGTTTCCGCCTAACAACAGGTATGGAAATATTGTAGCTAAGCCTCTCTGTTGCAACACATCTGACACGCATTGCTTAGCGACAACACATTGCATCATTATATTCCTTTTTTTTGTCATTACACAGGACACATTTAGAACAACTTCTTTCACTGCGCGTCCACTCAGACTTTAAGAACTGTGCTAAAAGTAGTGGCGGCTGGTGATAATTTTAATTGGGGGGGCATGAATATTTCTCCAAGAGGCGCTTTAGTGACCAAGAGTAACGAGAGAGCCCAAACCAATCAAGGGTGGTACAGGGAGGTTCTCTCTCCGAGAATTATTTGAAAATAATGAGCAAAAATGGTGCATTTTAGAGCGCCCATTTTAGAAAAATTGGGTAAAAAGCCCAACATTTCTGACATTGCGCCAACCATTAAATTAATTTATTGCAAAAATACTGTCTATTAGTAAACCTTGCCACAATTACCTAAAAGAGCCTGCTTTTCACCATACAGCCCTAATCATATTGAATTTACAAAAATAAATAGACAAAATGCTCAGTGTTGTGTTTACTAGATCATGTACACATACAAATTCAAGTAGTAAAGTTCCATTTATTGTAGTCATGGGTTATACATAGGTTTCATACCAGGAAACTTTAGGACAGACTAGGGGGGTCATTACAGATTCGGTGGTAACACAGCAGTAATTCTGCCCCGAGGAATTAGCGTTACCGCCGGGGTGTGCAGTGGAATTACTACCATATTACAACCTGTCGGAGCATGCATATGCCATCGACGATAACAGGGCCCCCCGACTGTAAATCCACCCGTATTCGGCAGAATTACCATTATGGATGGTCAATCGGCACAAGTTCCGCTGGTGGAATTACCACCCATGGAAATAGCGCCATCTCCAGAACGGGAAGCACGGCACCGGCCATTTTGAAAAACTCAATATACCTGAATCCCCCACTTCATGTAGCTATCCGGACCCACAAATTACAGAAACCAATTCCCAAGATAGGGTCAAAGGGAAGGTGCCAGAACATAGGCTGCAGAAGCCCAAATCAAGTGGGGGAGAGCACCAGGTCCTGACTGATAAGGTGGTTGCCCATTGCAAGGAACTGCATGGCACTCGTCAAAGGAAAACCTCTGGGCAGCGGAATTCAGCAATCTGGACATCCATCAGCCAGGAGGTGATGGCTATAGGCATAGTCCCCTGGAATGGGGAGGACTGTCGTAAGAGATGGAATGACCTCAGGGTCAGGGTGCACAGCTTCCTCTCCCAACACCGACCACAGAGCCCCTTGCCCTAACCTCATTGGAGGAGAAGGTGAGTTCCATCCTCGACTTGGAGGGGATTGAGGGAGTTGGTGTAGCGGATGCTGGTATCAGCAGCCAAGAAGCAGGAGTTGAGTTTGTCCCCCTCCCGGCCAATGCACAGGGCAAATGACCAACCAAAGAATGTGTCTCTTAGCACAGTTGGGCCCAATGGACAGGGTTAAATGCCAGCACATGCCCATGAGTATACACCACCCAATGCATGTCCATGCAGAGCCAGTTGCAAGCATGGGTGATCCAGCTAATGGCCCAGGGTGCCACACCAGCCCCACAAACATGCCAGGGGGTGCAGAATAACATAATACCATGTGTGCTGCTGGGCAAATATGTGACTGCATGCATGGGTGATGTGTAAACTGTGGACATAGCCATGCACAGCAGCATGAAACTGCAATTGCAGCACCCATGTGTGCTGAGAAAGGCCAAGTGCCAAAGTGGACCACCAGGCCAACTATATATACAGGCTGCCTTAGCAGCAGAAAGGGCAAAGAGCACCTGCCATGGGGTGGACACACTCAGCAGCTACTATACCCACCTTGCTGTGGTCACATCCAATGGCCCATTAACAACCATACCTTTCAGCCTACATGTGCTGGATGTCCCTCAGACAATTAGCAGGTGTGACTAGCAAGCCAACATAAAAGAATGCACGATGACTGACAGCCTGTCATTTTTCCCACTAAAGGGTCACAGCCTACGTAGGATGAAGTGGAGGAGGAGTCGGAGGAGGGTGAAGGCTCATCGACTTCTCATGGCTAGGCCTCCAGGGTGATGACATCAACCACCACCCCTCAAGGCCCCACCAATTGGAAGGGCAGACGACAGGGATGTCATGGGACACCAGGGTCCAGCATCACTGCACCTTCCAGTGCCAGTGTAGGTATCACAGCGTTTTAACTGATGCAGAAACAGCCACAGGGACTGCACCCATTGAAACTCCAACTGCTCCAACAGCCGCCAAAGTGGTCATGATGGGTGAGTCAGCTGCTGACAGGCATGCTGAAGGCACCGTGGTTCCACCCGCCCGACAGGCCAATGAAGCCTCCACATCACCTGGATGGGACAGCCATCATCATGGGCAGCTGGGGCAGTCATCTGAAGGTGACTCAGACATCCGGTCAGATGGTTGCTTGATTCATCCCCAGCCCTCCCATAGCCCTCAACCCATTCCCCATGCCACACCAGACAACACACTCATGAGGAGGCTTCAGGTAATGAAAAGGTGCCAGGTGCACCTGGAATCAACTGCAGACACACAGGCCCTCCACCTCCATGCCATCTGGGACTGTATCCATGGTGTCAAGCACCAGAATGTGCGGGCCATGGAGCATGACCGCGGTCAGGTGGCTGCTACATCTGCTGCCTTGACTGTCTACGGGAAGAGGGTATGTGAGATGACTGCAGGAGAACATGGAGTTTAAGGTCAAAGATGTCAGTCACAGTGCATTGTGTATGTGTTGCCAGTGGTAGTGCTTCCTGTTGTGGTACACTGCCTCATGTTCCTGGGGTGTAACAAAGCCACATGGGTGCAGTCCAGGGCTGAAAGGACGTTAGGCATGTGTGGCATGTCATGAAACCATGCCTTCATGACACGCTTCTGTGCCGGGGTGGTGTACAGAGAGATATATTGTGACACATGGCGTAGGAGGGCTTCCATCACATGGCCACGGAGTGCTGAAAGGTGCGAATTCCCAGGGATTTCAGGACAGATGCTAGCTTTAGCAGCGGGAGCACAGCTGTCCTGATGTTAATCCTGCTCTCACTATCCCCCTGGACTATGGTGAACAGCTCACCTATGGTCTCCCTGTTGAACTTTTTACAGCTTACCATCTGGATGTCTGTGAGTGTCCAGGTTGTGGGCCAGACCATGGGTATGGGCGCTCACCTTCCATGGTGTCTCCTCCTCCTCCTCTCTGCTCCCTGTTCCCTGGGCTATTTTCCTGCCTCTGTAGTTCAAGGAGCAGCTGCATATCCCAAGTCGAAATGGCTAGTGTTGGAAAGTGTGTTTGGGGAAGGTATGTGCCTTATGTAACCCTCTTTAGTGTATTGGGTGCACCTGTGGCTGCATTTGTGGCACCTGTATGACTTTACCTCCACCTGAAAGGTGGAGGTAATTGTGCTATGTTTTCGGCAGAATTACCCTTGAATTTCGGTAGTATTAGCGTCATGTCCCGACCTGTAATACGACGGTAATACAGCTTTGGTGTTTTTGGCAGTAATTCCGCCACAGACATTGGAATTACCATCAACAGTATTACGGCTGACTCATAATTCGGCAGAATGGTAAATGTGGCAGTAATCCATCAGGATGCGGAAAGCTGTGCAGGAAAAGAGGCCAGACCGCATAGTAGAGCTGAAGCAGGCAAGCTGGAAGCAGCGAGGCAAATGGATGCGCATGCCAAACCCAGTGAATTCAATATCCTTTCGTGACCCAGCAGTGCTCCGTGACTGCCCGTTGCTTGAATCCTGTTTTTCTTTTGAATACTGAACTGATATAAAACAAGTTGACGATTGTGACACATTCCAAGCTGATAGAAACCAAAGTAGTTGTCATAAAGTGACTGCCAAGATTCCATCTGAAAAAGGCACCTGTTGAATAGTGGGGTATTCTAAACGCCAACAACACATAGGGGCAATATCTCCAGAAGAGAACTTGAACCACCATTGCCAAAGCCAAAGAAGTGTTAAGAAGAGAAAGAGATATTGTCACATTTGGTTAATAATACAAAGGTGGAAGAAGATTGGCAGGAGGGTTGCCCTTCTGATAAAAGAGGTACAGGTGGAAGGAAGCATAGCCTGTCTTGTGTGTGGCAAACACCCAGTTGTAATAAAGAGCATCAGTGTGATTCTTATTCTCCTTGTAGACATTTTCAAATATAATTGTCTAGAAACAGAAGACATTGTTAAAATCTTTGAAGTTTAACCTTACCATAGAAGTTCATGGAACTGATAGTTTGGCCTGGTAAGGGAGTAAACCAGGCCATAGAACATTGTACCAATTGATTCTGTTTGGGCAGGGGAGTATAACCAAACAGAGCTGCAGTAGTTTATCTTGGCTGGCAGGGGAGTATACCAGACCAAGAACATTTGTAACCATTGGCTCTATTCTGCCAGGAATACACCAGAACAAGGTGGTGTGGAAGTGGTAAACCTGGCATGAGAGCAAACCAGGTGGAAACACGTGCACTACTTTGGTGGTGTAAGTTTACTATGAAGGGGTGTCAAAGTATCCTGAGTAAGACATTTGTTATGAAGCTGATGAAGTTTTGAAATATGCCAAATTGACATCTATTTTGATAAAGTAGTTCTGAAGCTACAGTGGTGCCACAATATCCAGACAAAGACATTTGTTTTGAAGTTACTGAAGTTCTGAAGCATTAATTGTTCATGACAAGAAGCTGTCTCACAACCTTGACTCCAAGTGGAAAGAGGAAAGCTTGGTTAAACAATTGTGAATGATCATTGGAAACCAAGTTGGAACTTTGTGTTGTCAAATTGGATTAGAAAGTAAAGTGAATTGGAACTTTTCTTTATGACACAGGATTTCCCTATCCTTTTTAAGCATTTATTGAAGGACCCATTTGAACCTGAGGAATGGGAGTTTGCCCATGTTATCAGAAGAAGCAACAATTGTGGTGTGACTTATACTGTATTATAATATTAAATAATATTTGTTGTTGTTAAACTGCCAGATATTTCCTTTTTGATTTATTGTGTATATGAGTGTGAGGGACAGAAACCTTTTGTGTTAGAGTGTTTTCCCTTAGTTTATTTTAGGCAGGGGAATTCTCACCAGGGTCAGGATAGTGAGGCATTCATCCATCCTTTTCAGTTAATAAAAAATTGAATTTTTTATAAAAACCCATCACAAAGTTGTCCGCCACACATTTCTGACCCCTCACCACTGGTATCTGCTTAATACAAAACAAAAATAAAAAATAAACCATGTGATGCTACCACAAATCCTTGATTTGGTAAATGTCCTTGAATTCACAAAAGCAATTTACATTGGACCCATATTGGTCGTGCTATTCAGGAGAGAGAGCGAGATAAGAAGAGGGTGGGGAACAGAAAGAGGAGATTATATGATTTGAAATGATAGTTTTTTTTATTTTTTAGATATAACACTAAGTGTGTGATCTGTCTCGCCTAATTCTCGACATCTAAATCAAATGAGCATCCTAAATAGAGATGCAGACACTAGAGCAGTATTTACACCTAGGGGCAATACTAGCAATGTCTTTAGGAACCATACACCTACACATGAAACATTAAGGGACACATTTGTCAAATTAGAAAGGTTATCTATTAAAGAAATTAACAAATACTATGAGAAAGCTACTTTGCTAAATTATTTGGATAATGGGCAGTTATCACGTGATCTAAGAATTCTTATATTTCCCAATTTGAACAACCGAGAAGATACAGATCTAGCAGAAAATTGGCAGCAAAATTTGAATCACAGTTCTTACAAAATGATTGAATTGCTAGTGGAACACACTGACAGAGAATATAAGGAATTCAAAAGGAGATTGAAATAATAGAACAAGAAATACATGCTATCAATGCCCCAGAGGAAACTAAAAAGACACATGTCAAAACTATGGGTGATATCCTAAAACAACAATATAAAATTGGTGCACCCATTATTTAGTTGGGGTTGGTAGGTTTTTCCGACTACATGGGATACTATTATAATACAAATACACTGAAGGAAAGACTTATCCCAAGTCAATAGACCAGCAGACTATCTCCATAGAACACAATCGTCTAAAATGGGCTAGTTCCACAATTGTCAGAAGTAATATAAAAAAAACGTTAATGTGACAAATATGCACAATTTACAACATTAAAATAGTGCAGCAAAAAAATCAAAAAAGGCACTTTCCATACAACAACTCCTCATATGTCGCCCTAGATGAACAATGAGGCAGATGTTCTTGGGACAGACATACAGTTACATGTAAATACATCAATCTGTGATTAGAAGTAGCCCGACATGTTTCTGCCCTTCATTTGTAAAATAAATTCTGGACATTCATCAGGGACTGATGGGTATGTTCTTTAAGATTCAATAGAAGTGCCATAAGCTTCATAGGCTGGAAAATAATCAATTGTACAAATCGGAAATTGTTTGACAGTTGCCTCACAAGATGATATGAAATTGAGGAAGTCACAGATGTTAAGAGATGACAGAGATTACAGAATGGGCAGAGTCTATACTTTGCAGCCCAACTATTATGAAAAGGGGAAACAATTATCTAGGGAAAGCACACAAGGAGCTTCCCCAGCTAGTTCAGATGATGAGATCGATAGGGAAAGATAGTCAAGTAATCAGGATCACACTATTGAACAAACAGGGTAAACCACCAGAGGCATTGAAACAGCTAAAAACGTAAACAATTTTTAGAGCCAATCAGATGATAGCGAAGAGTGAACAAATTGCAGAATACAAAACCAGTAAGGTTTTAAGATCCACCATCCACATATACCTTATCAGGGAGTGTGAATCATCGGGACCAATGTGGTCATTTTAATGAGCTTATGATGGGGACGTCTGAATGGCACCTAATTTAACTTAAATACATTAATTTAAGGAAATTATATGTGTATTGGAAATGCATATGTTTTAAATTATGTTTTGGAAATATCAGATTGATTATAATGGTCTTATTTTTTTTATAACAGTGAAAAAGTTTCTTGTACACTGGAAAACACTGATAAATAAATAAAAAAGATATCTTAGCTCCAATATTTCCGTCAGAGGCAGCAAGGCGAGAGGAGGAGAAGACAGAGTAAGAACATGCTCAGACTACAGAAATGAAAGATCAGTAAGGAGATTATGTTATTTCACAATCTTTCATCTCACTCCTTAGACAAGTTTGAAACACAGGACTAAAAAAAGCAATTTCTTTTGCGCCAACGAGTGCTAATAATGATGTAATAATTCAGAATTACACTTTTAAATGTATCAGGAAACTAAAAGTGAATATGTGTTTTCACAACTTAGAGCCTTATATCCTGGAAAAAGCACTGGGTTCTGTGATTAGCACATTCTCAATCAAAGATATTAAAGACACACACCTGCTTTTATCACTTGAGGAAAACACTAATTACATTGCATTGATTGAGAATTTGGGTAAAGAAAGTACTGCTATGTTGGACAATAATCTCAAAAGCAAATCCAATTTATACCACCAGTTCAACAGGGTAATTAAATTGATATATTTTATCAAGCTGTGGTTAAAGATATTCACAAACTAATGGATAACAAATTCCATAATTTCCAAAGAGGTGTTATCAATCTGTCACATGAAGAATATCAGGCAATGAAAAGATTAAACTCTTACAATGATATTGTAATTAAATAGGCAGACAAGGGGGGCAATAGTGTTGAGATGGATAACGAAGGTTATATTAAAATGCTTAATGACCATTTGTCTACCCCTGTTTGCTATCGGGCTGTGGGACAAGAGTTTATCCCTGAAACTACAGAGCATCTCAGGGAGTTAGTTTTAAAATGGCATCGCAAACAAATCATCACAGATGATTAGAGATCTTTTCCTATTAAGGCAGAGCCCAGAATACCGGCCATATACTTTCTACCAAAAGTACTTAACAAATATGACCATTTACTGTAAGTTAGACCCATAACAGCAACGGATGGCCAACCCAGAATCTCAGCAAGTATATAGATCTCATTCTGTGTCCGGAAGTATACAAACTGGACTCATATATTAGATATACTATGCATGTCTTGGTGAATTTCGAGAAAGTGGAATGGCAAGAAAACTTTATTTTGGCCACCATGGATGTCAAAGCTTTGTATATGTCAATTGCTCATCAGTTGCCACTATCCACAATTAGTTAGATTTACCAAAATAAATCTGCTTCATATTACATGTGCAGATGCTGAAGGAATTCCTGGTTTTCACACTGAAACAGAATGTATTTCTTTTTAATGATCAGCTATGTCAGAAAAACCGTGGTATAGTCATGGGTGCATGTTTTACCATTTCCCTGGCTAATCTATTTGTTGGAGAATTTGAACACAAGCATGAAAAAAACTAATTTGGGTCTTTCAAACAAAGTAGTCAAATGGTTTTGCTACATTCATGACATTCACATCATTTGGGAAGGAACAGAAGTTGAGTTAGGACTTTATTGCAGATATTTCAACAACAATGAGTTTGAATAAGAATTCACATTAGAACAAAGCAATAGTTTTTGGACTTATATATTTATGTCAAGGATAATAGGATTCCGATGAAGACATATAGAAAGAGGACAGAGGTTAATGCCATCTTACATGCCAGAAGCTGCCACTGAACAACCACCATTAAGATTATTCCGAAAGGTGAATTCATTAGAGCTAAACAGAACTGCAGTGAGCAAGACAGTTTTATTTCAGAATGTACATTGATTCATGACAGATTTTTGGAAAGAGGTTATCACAATAAATATGTCACAGATGCCCAAGAAATGTTAGGGACCAAATCTGGGGGAGCAACTAATTCCTAAAAAGCACTTCCACAAAGTGGAATCAGCCAATATTAAAATAAAAACACAATAAGCAAAAGAAAATTGTTCAATTCCAAAAATCTTTAGGAAACATTGGCATCTTCTTAAATTGTATCCAGATTTACAAGACTACATTTCTGATAAACCACCTATAGTTGAGCTCCCACATTGAAGACAAATTAAGTCCCAGTTTCAAGCATAACAACAAAAAGTAATTGCAGTCAAGTATACTTATGGGTCCACCTATCAAAGGTTTTTTCAAATCCCCCCCCTGTAGTATGTGCTGTAAGAGGATTCAATTCAACACTACAGCTAAGTCAATGCCTAGTCTGGGATACTGAATGGAAACCCTTATTGATATATCTTTATGTCCAGTTCATGAGTTCTGGATGACTACCCCTATATAACACCCCTCTCTTAGAATCCCCCTGACCCCACGGAGCCAAGAAGTAGTTCTGTTTTGCAAGTTTAAAAGGTTTATTTGAGAAATAAAACAAAATATAGATAACACGCTTTTATAATAAATTAATAATCAATATTGCCCTTATAAATATAATGTTAATCAACAATGGGTAATCTGACACTAGCACACTTCTCAATGAGGAGTTAGTATAGGATGGATCAAGTAGCAAAAATACTTTTATGAGTTCAAGGGAAAAGCAATGAGGAATAAAATGCAGTACAGAAATACTTGAGATGATTTTAGCAAAAGATAAGATAATCACTTTTTCTCTGGCAATTCACCCCCCCCCCCTATGCAATGTAAGAATTGGAAGGAGATGGAAAGAGGAGCACACAGTTCTCAGGAATGCAATCAAATACAATACGAAATTCAATTCCCACCCCAGCAAGCTTAGATAAAACAGGTATGAGTTTTAAAACACAGGCACATGTGCTGTGAATGTGGTGGCAGTGGAGTGAGAAATATGCTGAAAATGCTTTAAATTCCCTTTAGGAGGTTCAGGGTGAGTGAGAGATACTTGGGATGAGCTCAGGCTCACTTTAGCAATGATTCAGGGATGGTTATTAAGAGGCAAACAAATTTTTAGCAGAGGAAAGCAAAAAGCTGCTATCTTTTTACAGGTAAAGAAATCAGGCCAAATCGCAAATCGCTGTAAAATTTGCGAGTGCGTGAATCGTGATTACGGCAAAAGTATAAGGAGTAGCAGATTCTAAGCTTTCAGAGGAAAGTTAAACCAAGTTCCTAGGACAAACGGTTCCAGAGATATGAACGATTTTGTAAAGATCATTTTTCGGATTTAAAGTAAAACTCAAAATGACAGGTGACAGCTTGCAGCTGCAGAATTGACAGGTGACAGTTGTGCCGCTTTAAAAATGACAGATGACACAATTTCTAGGAGGCAGTTCTACTTAGGTTAAAATAGTTTGGATTAGATTATTTTAACTAAGAGATTGGTTCTGCACAGTTCTGCTAGGTACTCACAATATAAATTTGAAATAGGCCTTGCCACGGATCTGGTCAGGTTTTGGACTGGACTCCGGTTCTGGTCTCGGCACTTCACACTGATCTGGGTCACTCTGGATCTCTGGTCTGGTCTCTGGCAATTGTTCTTGCCAAAAGAATTCAAACAGCTCGCCCGGCTGTGGAATAGTTCGCAAATGATTTTAAGGTTGCTGAGGCCTGCTGAGAAGAGTTCTCAGTTTGTGGGTTTAGGCCCTTGCTTTAAGTTCTGAAGTAAAGTTCTGGTCTTTGGAGATTGATGGATTTGAAGTCTGGATCTCTGGATGTGAAGTCGTCGGTCAGCATGCTCCGCAGCAAATGGAATTGAATGTCTCTACCTGTCCCAGCAGTCTCTTTTTATGTGTTTTGAAAATGGATGTGTGCCTGGGCCTAGCTAAACCTGCCCCTCTCTACTTGTCAAAGGCCCAATTCTCCCCTCTCCCATGATTGGGGGAAGGAAATGGATTGTCAGCATGATGAAGTCTGTTTATGGGTCAGAGGATCCTCCCCTGGTCAGTTTGCCCACAAATCTACATTTGATTCAAATACATCCTTCCCAGATATACAATATGTTTAAATTACATGTGCACATTATATATTCCTTATGGTCCATGCTTGTCTGCCTCTGATCTTCCTGGGGGCTTGCATTCAAAAATGACAACATTTTGCGCTTTTTAACTGGTTTTGCAATATCGGACATTTACCCAAAATTACACACATGTGCGCAAGGAGTATGGACATTAATTGATGAAGTGTCAGATTTTTAACATTCAGACATTTGGAGTGAGACTCTATTTTCCGCTAGAAACTCCCCAGAATACACCACAGGGTCCTGACGCCTCTTAAAATGTTCACAGAAAAATCACAAAAATAATGATATTACTTATATAATTCTGACAAGTCCGCACTATGAGTTATCTATCTTTTTAAAATTATGCCCTGGTCAAAACGGGGTGTGGCTTCCCACATCACAGGGTGAAATAACTGGTTTATCCACTTCCCCCAAGCTCAGCTGCTAGCAGAGGCACTGCCCCTCCCAGTTTCCCCTAAGAGGAAGCCACTTAACGGCCCCCCAATATAACATTTGCCTGAGTCCAGGACAGGCCTTTGTTCAACTCCCTGTAGTCCCCAGCTGCTCCACCCCTAATCTAATCAGAGAGGTGACAACTCTTTTTGGCAAGGGGAGTGGCTGAGCAGGTTTCAACTCCTGTCGGGGGTAGTTGTCAGGCAGAATCCACTTTCATTAAGCCAGGTTTCAGCTAAATGTCACTTTTTGTTCCCAGTTTTCTACATTCAAATCAAACTGACAATGTTTACATATACATTAAATAATTACTTCCTTCAAGTCATTTCAGAATATAGTTTTACATTGTATCCACCTCTTAGCAAGTCTTTCCTTGGTCTGGTTTTGTTTCATTTGTTCAGTTTTACACAAAAGTCTGGTGGTTTTAAAACGCCGGCTTTCTGATAGTGGTGAGTACTGGTAATGCAACCATTTTTGGGATTAAGAAAATGAATTCCCCACAGTTCTGAGTTGCTTTTTTGGCAATCAGCATTGCCATTCCCAATGGTTTCAGGCTACTGTGTGTGTAGCCCACTGGTGGTTTTAGGCAGTGCCCTCCTGTTCTCACAACATAGGCAAAAATGGGTGGCAGCCTACTCTTCATGTTTTCCCTGTGAACTCTCTGGGGAGTTCTGGCCATCATGATGTTTTCCATGCCAGTACTGCACAGTTTTATTGTAGGGCTTGGATACATGGGTAAAAACATCCCACAAGCCCCCCCTCTTGCGATGGCCATTCTGTCCTTTCACTGATGGAACTCGCAAGATCTGGGATGTTCGCCTCCTCTTCTTCCAATTCCATAGGTGGCACAGTTCAGCATCTTTTCCTCCCTCCAGTCGATCAATCAGTTCTCCTGGCTGGTCCTGATGGGAGGATTGGGCGGTACCCCGGGCCCCTTGGGGGTCTGCTCCTGGTCTCCGGATCGTCCTCCTTGGCCAGTCTCCAGGTTTTCTTTCTCCTAGGACGACAAAGGAAAAGCGGCAATACCTATTCGTAGACATTTTTCCATCACTACTAATGGTGTGGCAGACATATACATTTTATACTTTAACATACCTAACATTTTACTTTTGAGATACAAGTTATCATTCAAAGACAGTGGCTTACAAGAGAATAATATTTTAGAGACTATATATGGGATATTTTAGGGTTGGAACTGAATTAATCTGGAGCTGTCCCCTCTGGTATTGCAGAGGACTCCTCCAGTTGCTGCAAAGTGTGCCTGGGATGGCAACACTTTAGCTGGTTAATATGGACCCACTTGTCTTTCCCTTCCGCCAGACTGCCTTTGGGGATGCAGATCTTATAGGCAACAGGGGATATCTTGTCTATAATTTCAAACGGTCCCTTCCATGTAGGCAAGAATTTTCGCTGTTTGGCCTGGTTCCTTTGGAAATTGTATAGATAGACCCGATCACCCACCTTATATTCCTTTCGGGTAGTTTTTAAATCAGAGTGGGTCTTCATGCTCTCGGCTGATCTTTCTAGATTCCGCTGAGCATAGGCAAATGCATGCTGAAGGTGTTTCCTTAAATTCTCCACATACTCATGAGTTGTGGAGGCATTTATCAATGTTTGCTCTTGGGTTCTGTAGAGCAAATGCTGGGGAAGCACCATCTTGCATCCAGTCATCAACTCAAATGGTGACATTTTGGTTGCAGATGAAGGGGTAGATCTGATGGCCATTAGGACCAGAGGTAATTGGATATCCCAACTTGGCCCAGAATCTGCCACAAAATTTTTTAAGATGCTCACAATGGTTCGGTTATATCTCTCCACTGCTCCAGAAGAAGCTGGCCTGTAAGCAATGTGTAGCTTCCTTTTAACCCCCAGTATCTCACACATCTTTGTCATTACTTCACTGGTGAAGTGGCTACCCCTGTCTGACTCAATCCTTTGAGGTAGACCAAAACGGGAAAAGATGTGGTTAATCATCAGGGCAGCTGCTGTTTCTGCCTTGCAGTTTGGGGCTGGGAGACATTCAACCCACTTGGTAAACAAGCATGTAACGGTCAACATGTACTTGTTTCCTCTAGACGAGCGGATTACAGGTCCTACAAAGTCGATTTGCAAATCTGACCATGGCAGTGTCATCCCCCTCTTTTGGAGAGGTGCACAGTGCGTGAGGGATGATGGCTGAAATTGTGCACACACAAGACACCCCTTCAAGTATTGGTCAAGGTCCTGCCCCATGTGTGGCCAGTATGCAACCTCTCTTAAGATTTCCAGTGTTGTGTGAAACCCCCTATGACCGGCGGTGGCCGCATCATGGGCGTGACTTAACATTAGGCTCCGGAATGAGGTAGGAACCACCCACTGATCGTGGCCAGCTTTGGATTTCCTTACCAGCAAACCGTCTTGGATTCGGAACATTTTTGGACATTTCATCAACACTCTTAGGTCCTCTTTCCCAATGTAATCGGTATCTGTCAGGGGAAAGTTCTCAGGGTCCTCAAGGTGTTGGTAAAACTTACCAATAATTGGATCCCCTTCTGAGCTGTAATTAAATCAGCATCAGGGGTCTCCTTACTCCATTGTGCAGTTGAAAGATCATTGTGAACATTTGTCTGGGACCTAGTGATAACAGTGACCTGGATTTCCCCCAACAGGGACTCTATTTCTATTAGATCCCCTTGGATGGCCCCGGTTTTGGCCAGCTGATCAGCTAAGTCATTTCCAGTTTTGTCTGGTCCCTCTACTTTGGAATGACCCTTGATCTTTTTCCAGTAGATGGTCATCCCATTCGATGTGACCAGATCATCAATGTTTTGGATTAACTTCCCATGTTTCAAGGGTTTGTTATTAGCACATAACATGCCTCTGGTTTTCCAATTAACCAGGTGCTCCACGAACCCGTTCCGTACATAATCCGAATCGGTGATTATGACCAGTTCGTGGAGTTGATGTTGGACAGCAGTGAGGATGGCCTGATGCACAGCCATCAACTCTGCCACCTGACAACTTCGGGGACCAATTTTGTATCCAGCGGAGGGTTCTGGAAACTCCTTCACCCAGGCATTCCCTACGCCGGCCACCAGTTCTTCCTCCCCGTTGTTGTCAACATGGTACGAGCAACCATCCACATAGACAGTGGACATTCCCTCACACTTGTCTTCTTCAAAGACTTTGTGTGGGGAATTAAGGTATGCCTCCATGTTGTCCTTGATTTTTAGACTTTCGTCCTCGAGACAGTTTTCTCTGGCACAATCATGCAAGTCAGCCAGACCTTGCTCGAGGGGACTCTTCTTGTTTTGGCCATATCTGACCTCTACAGGAAAGCCTTGCATTGACAGAATCCAGGAAGTAATTCGGGAATTAATCACATTTCCGGCCCGGATTCTGTCACTTTGGAGATATTGCAGAGGCTGGTGTGGAGTCTCCACTATGATGTGTTCCCCCTGGATAAATGGGCGGTAATTCTTCAATGCCCACACCGTTGCCAGGAGTGCCTTCTCACAATCGTTGAATTTTTCCTCCACAGAGGATAAAGTTTTGCTCGCATAGGAGATTACTTTATTGACTTTGTCATGCTTTTGGCATAATACTGCCGTCAAGCACGTATTAGAGGACCCCGTCTCCAGGAAGAACTGCTTGTTTCTGACAGGGTAAGCTAGGCAAGGCGCTTGTGAGAGGCTTCTTTTGAGTTGTCTTGCCGCCTCGGATTGTTCTGGACCCCATTCCCACTTGACCCCCCCTTCAAGAGATGAATCAGGGCTCTAGTGATCTCTGTGTGGCCTTCAATGAACTTTCTGCTGTAATTAGTCAGTCCAAGGAGGCTCCTTAGTTCCCGCAGAGTTGTGGGGTCTTTCAGTTTCTGGAGTGTTTCCAATTTCTTTTCTTGGGGACAGAGACCCTGAGGAGTAATCTCATGCCCCAAGAAATTAACACGGGTTCTACACCACTCTGCTTTCTGAAAGGAAAGTTTTGCTCCGACGGCCCTCAACTGTGTCAGAACATAACAGATCTCCGCTATGTGTTCCTCCACAGATGAACTTTTGATGAGGACATCATCTACATAAGCCAGGTTACCCCTCGCACCCAGGTCGGGCATGGCCTTATGTAGGAAAATGTTGAATTCATTGCCGGAGTTGAGGTATCCGAAGGGAGTCCGGGTCCATGCGTACTGCTGGCCCCCAAAGGTAAAAGCCAGTTTGTACTGGTCCTCCCTAATGAAACGCACGGTCCAGTATCCATTGGTCAGGTCTATTGCTGTGAATACCTGTGACCCCTGGATCTGGGCCAGCCCTTGGTCAATGTAGGGCAGAGGCCATCGGGAAGTATGGACCCGTTTGTCTCCACTGGTCGTTTGGCTTCAATATTCCCAGCACCGGATTATTGAAAGTGCTGTGGACTGGACGGATTATTCCCCGGGACTCTAGGTTCTTAATTATTTCAGTAAGGGACTTCATGGATGCGAGAGGCAAGCGATATTGCTTCACAAACACTGGAGTCATTCCAGGGTCCGTGGGAATTGTTGTGGTGTGGATGTTGGTGCGACCACAGTCATATGAGTCTACCGCAAAGAGATCTTGGAAATCCAAGAAAACCTGTTTCAACTTTTGCTTCTGTTCCAGAGTCACTCAGGCATCAGCTAGGTTGACTCTCTCTTCCACCATCTGCCTGAAGCCTGGAAAGACTTCTGGTTTGGCTATCTCAGCGGCCTCCTCCAGCTGGGTGGAGAAGTCCCTGGTCAGAGTGCTGATTTGGACTGGAGGCTTCAGGTGGGAAAGGCAGCCCTCATGGACCGGGAAAATCACCTCATCCCTCCTGAAGTCACAAGTCACATCTTCCTTACCTTAAGGGCAAGAAGTGTACACCAGGAAGTTCCCCCCATGTCGGGTGAAGATCCTGTCTTGTGTTGTTTTGTCATCACTGTCACTGTCAAAACAGTCCTTGGGGATTGGTCCTAACAGTTCATTTCCTAGATCAATGGAAAAATGTCGGTCATCAACCGCCATTCCAATAATGGTGCCTGCGGCTAGAGTAATACTCTTTAAGTCGCTGTTATCCACCTCTATTGGAATGGTGTCATGTTCTATGTTGACTAATGGTGTTGGGTTTACCCCTAACCCTTGCTGTTGGAGAGAAGCATTTAGATGGATATAAGCATCATGGTTTTGCAATTTTTGTCCTCTTTTAACTTTCACTTCCAGGGAGAATTGTCGGGTCCTTTCTGGGATGGTGACTTCCTCTTTGATCTGAATTTCAACTGCATAAGGTAGCAATTGAGCTGACCTAAATGCTTTTTCTGGATCATCAAAGCCCATGGGATTATCTGCTAATCGGGACCAAGCTTTGAAGTTTATTAGGTCTAAATTAATGGCAAAGCCATTGAGAATGTCACTGCCTAAGTAAAAGGCGGCAGTGACGTCTCGCACGACCCAACAATTATGGACTATGCTCTTGTTGCCAATGGAGATTTTGAGCATACACCTGCTTGGCAGGGGATGTTTGGAATTAGGTGCTTCCAGGTCCATTTCCCATTTGTCTATCAGTTTGAATGTGGGAATGGCTGGATCTTTTGGGAGTTGGCGGAACATGGCTTCGCTGATGAAGCTCTTACCGTTGTTCACACACACTCGAGCGAGAACAGAGTCCTTCCCATCATTTAACTGAACAGGGATGAACAACTGCTCTCCAATTTGCTGAATATCAGCCAGGCTCTGAGCTGATTTCACATCTTTCTGGACTATAGGAGTGGGAGTTTCTGATTGTGGATTAGTAAAGAATTTCAGCGTGTTTCCTTCCAGTGTGGAATACCACCTTAAACTGGAAGGAAGGTTGATTTTCAGAAATAGAGAGGACCCCCTATCACCAGTCTGTTGTCCTACTGCTATTACTGTCACGTCTGGAATCTGGTTGTTCTGGAAGTGAAATTCTACTTGGTCAGATTTTTGTTCAACCATGTGGCAGGTGGCGTTTAAACTAACATGGTTGACACTCTGTTTTAATTTTATTGGTCGGCTAGTCTGGGTCCAGAGGACCTTGTTTACGCAATCTATGAGGGGTGACAACCTTCTCAGGAGGTCATTCCCTAGTAAACAAGGGGTGCCCTCTGGAGTCACTACTATGACCGGGTGTTTCACCTTGTGTCGCCCAATTTTAATGTCCAAGTCTGCAGTCCCCTCAACGGGAATTTCCTTCCCGTCAAAGTTCTGCAGTTTTCCAGGAAGAGAGGTGAGAGGAATTCGGTAATTCTCCCCCCTTCCTGCATTTAGTTCCTCAAAGGCCCTTTTGGACAGAAGGGTAGCTTGGGATCCAGTGTCCACCAGTGCCAAAATTGTACCCTGCCCCTGTACTTGTACCGGGGCATAGTATCTTCCCTCCTTCTCCTCAAGCGGGCACAGATAATGCACATTTTTGGACAACTGGTGGGCTAACTTTCTGGTTTTGGACATTGCTAGCGAAGAGATTTGGGCAGAATTCTGTGGAGAGCCTTGGGAATCTGAAAGAAAAAGTTGGCAACTGGAGATCAGAGCCATTGTGGGTTCCCCTGGTTCCGGTTCTGGGCCGCCCCCCCCTTTTTGGAGGCAGTCACCAGGATGGGTTTGAACCAGTGGATTTCGGTATTGTCGGGTCTGGGATGAGATGATGGGCGGCGGTAGCTCAGTCTCCACATCTCCCCAGTCTGAATTGACATCCCTTGGGACCCATTTTTCCTTGGGAGGAGTTCCCCCATCTCTGAAGGAGAAGATCCTTTTCCCAGGATCTTCTGAGGATCCCTCTCCCTCAAATTGGAAGACCTGTGCCTCCTCCACAAAGTGGGTCTGTTTGGGTCCTTTGTTTCTCCTACCTCCTCTCTGCTCCTTGGGTGGCAGACTTTCAGGGGTAGGAGATTTTGTTTCTGGTTCCTGGTTTTCCAGGGGCTGATTACAAGTTGGGAAGGAAGCTTCCTCCAAGGCTTTACACCCCCCTTCCCCTTGTGCCTCCTCCCTGGGAACCGGTGTGTTATCGGGGTGCTGCCCCCGTCATTGTTCTGGAGCACTACGTCCAAAGTTTGGGGCATTCTGCTGTGGCATGCTCATCTGAGGGTTCTGTTGAACCCTCATTATGTGACCCAGATCCCGTGCCATATTTTGGACCTGGCGCTTTAACTGGGAAACCCGCCCAGGCTGACACGGGGCTCTATTTTCTCCCCTGGGCTGATCCCGGGAAGGGTAGCTATCCCTTCTCTGGTAGTACCCCTAGTTGGGAAGATTTTGGTACCCCTCCACCGTTGGCCTCCCCTCTCCTGGATAAGGTTGTCTGGGCTCAGGGAATTGGGGAAAGAAGGATGGATGATTTTGGAGCGGGAAATTGGGTGGATACCTGGGGAAAAAGTTTGGCCCAGGATTTGGAGAATTTCTGCCCTCCTGTGGGAAGTTGGGAGGGAAGTTCCCTGGGTTAGGTGCTTGGCTGGATCCCCCCCCTTGGGCTGGAGGAGTCCACACATAATCCAGGATTGGTCGGTTTCCCTTATAGCGGGGACTTACATAGTCAGGGGAGCGGGGGACCCCATTTGTGGGACTACCTCCTCGACTCCCTGTCTGTGACTGGCCCGAGGGGCTTTTGGGCTGTGAATTATTTGGTGCAGGCAGGTTTTTAGGCCCCCCCCATCTCCAAATCTAAAACGGGGGCAACCTTTACCTCTGCCACCTTGGCAGCAGCAGGGGTGCTGTTGGTTTTGGGGTTTTTCGGCGCGTTATTTTTATTTTCGATAGGCTTCTGCACCTCATAGATCCGGGCAGCCTGTTCAATGACCCAGTCTAAAGATCTTTTCTCATGAAAATCTCTCACGAGCTGGGTCATTATGTATTTGGGTAAGGCATGGAAAAACGTATTGATAAATTCTCTGCTATCCATGCGTATCCTTCTGGTGGTCTGCGTAAAAGCACGCTTTAATTCTTGCACAAACTCTTATGGGGCCTGATCCTCCCCACATTGCAAATTGTAGGCTGCCTTGCGAGCCTCTTGAGGATTTCTGTGCACAGAAAAATGTTTCAAGATGGCCGCCCTGTATGTGGACCACCTTGAATGGTTTTGATCCTCCAGCCACGCAAAGAAACTGGAGTATTCTGGTGAGAAGGTCCATTTGACGTACTGGATGCAGCTACTGCTGTCCTTCAAATGGAAAGTCTCCATCATTTGCTCATAGAGCTCCAAGTGTTCCCAAACAGAATACTTGGCGTTCTTATGATAAGGCGTGATGACACTCCTTATTGCCTTTATTTGTTTCAATGGGTCCTTAAGCAAGGCCCTTTTTGCCTTATTGGCCTTTTTGGTTCGGGTAACCCTGGTCCATTCATTCTCCGACTCAGAAGCGCTGCTCCCAGAGGTGCCCGTCTGATCTTCCAGGTTTTTCCGGATTCTGCGAGCCTGGGAATGGCTGGCAGAATGTGGGGATCTGGTCTCCTGTGTCCTGTAATGCTCAGAGGAGTCTTCAGACCCCTCCTTGCTGCCAGAATTTGATGGGTACCCTCCCCCACTGACCTAACTGGGCAGAGGTTTTCAGGATACCCTTAATGGGCCTACTCTCCTGGGGTTCCCCACTAAATTGCACTGTGCTTGGGTGCCCATACCCGGATGCCCGCCCATCCATTCCTGGGAGGTACTGGCCTATGAGCCCCATACTTCTAGCTGGATAGTAATCTGCCATCTCCGTGGCGCTGGGCTCATGTGCGCGAGGGGACATGGGGGTGGCAGAGTCCAGGGACTGGGAGAGATGAAGGCATCTGGTACCAGGGCTCCTGAGGTTATGCTCAGGCGTTTCCCTTTCCCAGCGCACCTCGTCTCTATCAACCCCTGCTCCCTGTTGCAATGCAAGAGCCTGCACTTTCAGTTCCTCAGTTAAGGCCTTACTAGACTCTATCAGTCTCTCCTGCATCGCTACCTGTTGCTGGAGCCTATCATTGTGCTGACAGAGAGCCTCATTTTCTCTCTGTGCCTCCTGATTGGTCCTGGAGTACTGGGCCAGTCTCTGCTGCAGGAGGGTTACCTCCTCAGTCCCATCCCTACTGGCCTGCTCCTTTCTTGCCAGAGCATCCTCCACCCTCCTGGTGTGCTCTAACAAGTTGTGGTGTTCTTTTTGGAGGTCACCCAGTCCCTGGAGGGCCAGGTGATTTTCTTCCATTTTCCTTTGAAGTGGCAGACTTCCTGGCCTAAGGTATCCCTTTGCTGACTAAGAGCCTGCATCTGTGCCGCAAGGTCGTCCCTTTGCCTTTGGAAGGCACCAGCTTTCTGGCGCTCCTGGTCAAACTCTGCCTGGGTATCCAGGTCTTTCAAAATCAGTTTATTGCTCTCTGCCTTCTCCCTATCTAGGTGGCTTTGCAGGGTGACTACCTGCTCGGCACATGCCCTATTGAAATCTAATTGTTGCTCCAGCTTTTTCTGGCTCTGCAGTAGGGAGTCCAAACCTTCTTGGTACTCCTTCTGCAAGGCCAGAAATCTGGTATCCTGGTCCGTCTTTTCCTGTTGCAGCACATCCATATCCTCCTTTATTTTAGTGATGTACTGTCTGCTGTCCTTTTCTGACTCCTGGCTCCTGAGCAGCCTCTGCTCAGAAGAGTCCAGATCAGATTGGGCCTTCTCTAACGCCATCTGTTGCCTATTTGCCAGATCTTGGCCTTCAGCACATTTGTCCTGCATGGCTCCCATATATAGATACAAATATGCCGCTATCCTGGCAATCTTATTATGTTCATCTTTGGCTTTAGGGGCCATATATAGTTCACTCAGGGCCACATGTAGGGGACTCTGATCTCTCCATATATCTGACCCTGTTTCACTGACCTGTTGCGCGATTGCCTGCAACCAGACCTTTTGGTCCTGATGAGTCCACTCACCTCTCACAAATAGCTTATGTAAGAAGTGCCCTCTGGCTATTTTGATGTCTACCAGTGTCGTCATTCTGGAATTTGAGTTCCTTCCTGACTTACAGAAGTTTGTATTTTATTTTTGCAAAACAGACCGTTTCCTTAGAGCGTTCCTTTGAGGAGTGCTTTACAGCATAACACAGCGTGGTGATCCGACCGGATGTATGTATCTTGTCAGTTAGCACACTGTATTAATCTGCACAAGTGATAGGTCTAATCCGGAATCCCCGGCTTCGAGGCCTCAATTTGTAAGAGGATTCAATTCAACACTACAGCTAAGTCAATGCCTAGTCTGGGATACTGAATAGAAACCCTTATTGATATATCTTTATGTCCAGTTCATGAGTTCTGGATGACTACCCCTATATAACACCCCTCTCTTAGAATCCCCCTGACCCCACTGAGCCAAGAAGTAGTTCTGTTTTGCAAGTTTAAAAGGTTTATTTGAGAAATAAAACAAAATATAGATACCACGCATTTATAATAAATTAATAATCAATATCGCCCTTATAAATGTAATGTTAATCAACAATGGGTAATCTGACACTTGCACACTTCTTTATAATCAATGAGGAGTTAGTATAGGATGGATCAAGTAGCAAAACTACTTTTATGATTTCAAGGGAAAAGCAATGAGGAATAAAATGCAGTACAGAAATACTTGAGATGATTTTAGCAAAAGATAAGATAATCACTTTTTCTCTGGCAATTCACCCCCCTCCCCTATGCAATGTAAGAATTGGAAGGAGATGGAAAGAGGAGCACACAGTTCTCAGGAATGCAATCAAATACAATACGAAATTCAATTCCCACCCCAGCAAGCTTAGAGAAAACAGGTATGAGTTTTAAAACACAGGCCCAAGTGCTTTGAATGTGGTGGCAGTGAAGTGAGACATATGCTGAAAATGCTTTTAATTCCCTTTAGGAGGTTCAGGGTGAGTGAGAGATATTTGGGATGAGCTCAGGCTCACTTTAGCAATGATTCAGGGATGGTTATTAAGAGGCAAACACATTTTTAGCAGAGGAAAGCAAAAAGCTGCTATCTTTTTACAGGTAAAGAAATAAGGCCAAATCGCAAATCGCGGCAAAATTCGCAAGTGCGTGAATCGTGATTACGGCAAAAGTATAAGGCGTAGCAAGTCGATTCTAGGTTTGTTGGATAGTTGAGATTCTAAGCGTTCAGAGGAAAGTTAAACCAAGTTCCTAGGACAAGCGGTTCCAGAGATATGGACAATTTTGTAAAGGTCGTTTTTCAGATTTAAAGTAAAACTCAAAATGACAGGTGACAGCTTGCAGCTGCAGAATTGACAGGTGACAGTTGTGCAGCTTTAAAAATGACAGATGACACAATTTCTAGGAGGCAGTTCTACTTAGGTTAAAATAGTTTGGATTAGATTATTTTAACTAAGAGATTGGTTCTGCACAGTTCTGCTAGGTACTCACAATATAAATTTGAAATAGGCCTCGCCACGGATCTGGTCAGGTTTTGGACTGGACTCCGGTTCTGGTCTCGGCACTTCACAGTGATCTAGGTCACTCTGGATCTCTGGTCTGGTCTCTGGCAATTGTTCTTGGCAAAAGAATTCAAACAGCTTGCCCGGCTGTGGAATAGTTCGCAAATGATTTTAAGGTTGCTGAGGCCTGCTGAGAAGAGTTCTCAGTTTGTGGGTTTAGGCCCTTGTTTTAAGTTCTGAAGTAAAGTTCTGGTCTTTGGAGATTGATGGATTTGAAGTCTGGATCTCTGGATGTGAAGTCGTCGGTCAGCATGCTCCGCAGCAAATGGAATTGAATGTCTCTACCTGTCCCAGCAGTCTCTTTTTATGTGTTTTGAAAATGGATGTGTGCCTGGGCCTAGCTAAACCTGTCCCTCTCTACTTGTCAAAGGCCCAATTCTCCCCTCTCCCATGATTGGGGGAAGGAAATGGATTGTCAGCATGATGAAGTCTGTTTATGGGTCAGAGGATCCTCCCCTGGTCATTTTGCTTACAAATCTATATTTGATTCAAATACATCCTTCCCAGATATACAATTTGTTGAAATTACATGTGCACATTATATATTCCTTATGGTCCATGCTTGTCCGCCTCTGATCTTCCTGGGGGCTTGCATTCAAAAATGACAACATTTTGCGCTTTTTAACTGGTTTTGCAATATCGGACATTTACCCAAAATTACACACATGTGCGCAAGGAGTATGGACATTAATTGATGAAGTGTCAGATTTTTAACATGCAGACATTTGGAGTGAGACCCTATTTTCCGCTAGCAACCCCCCAGAATACACCACAGGGTCCTAATGCCTCTCAAAATGTTCACAGAAAAATCACAAAAATAATGATATTACTTATATAATTCTGACAAGTCCGCACTATGAGTTATCTATCTTTTTAAAATTATGCCCTGGTCAAAAAGGGGCGTGGCTTCCCACATCACAGGGTGAAATAACTGGTGTATCCACTTCCCCCAAGCTCAGCTGCTAGCAGAGGCACTGCCCCTCCCAGTTTCCCCTAAGAGGAAGCCACTTTACGGCCCCCCAATATAACATTTGCCTGAGTCCAGGACAGGCCTTTGTTCAACTCCCTGTAGTCCCCAGCTGCTCCACCCCTAATCTAATCAGAGAGGTGACAACTCCTTTTGGCAAGGGGAGTGGCTGAGCAGGTTTCAACTCCTGTCGGGGGTAGTTGTCAGGCAGAATCCAGTTTCATTAAGCCAGGTTTCAGCTAAATGTCACTTTTTGTTCAAATCATTCAAATCAAACTGACAATTTTTACATATACATTAAATAATTACTTCCTTCAAGTCATTTCAGAATATAGTTTTACATTGTATCCACCTCTTAGCAAGTCTTTCCTTGGTCTGGTTTTGTTTCATTTGTTCAGTTTTACACAAAAGTCTGGTGGTTTTAAAACGCCGGCTTTCTGATAGTGGTGAGTACTGGTAATGCAACCATTTTTGGGATTAAGAAAATGAATTCCCCACAGTCCTGAGTTGCTTTTTTGGCAATCAGCATTGCCATTCCCAATGGTTTCAGGATACTGTGTGTGTAGCCCACTGGTGGTTTTAGGCAGTGCCCTCCTGTGCTCACAACATAGGCAAAAATGGGTGGCAGTCTATTCTTCATGTTTTCCCTGTGCACTCTCTGGGGAGTTCTGGCCATCATGATGTTTAACATGCCAGTACTGCACAGTTTTATTGTAGGGCTTGGATGCATGGGTAAAAACATCCCACAGTGCAAACATGTTCTCAATATCATTAAAAAGTACCCTATGAAAAACAACCAAACAATTTGAATACAAGATTTCATTAAATGTAGAACAAAATGTGTGATATGTATATATATAATTGTTTGTATCTGTGATAAAATGTAAATAGGCAGTACTTTTAAGGAGCTGAGAGTGCGAATTAGAGCGCATCTCCATGGAATAACTATGGCGGATGAGAAACAACTCCTAGTGGAACACTGGTGTAAAGAACATATGTTGGACAACAAGGAATAATTTAAATTCTGTGGTATCAAACACATACTAGCGGATCCACAGTTGGGTGATCGGAAGGCCATCCTACAGCAAGAAGAAGCTAAAACCATTTATGTACTTAGAACAACAAATGATGGTTTGAATAGTGATGATGAGATGCATGTGTTTCCTTCATAACAATTGCCATACTTTTATTCCATTGATCTCTGCATGGTGGGTGAATTATGTCAAATTGCAGTACATTTCCAAAAAGATCAATATTGTGAAATGATATTGCTTTGATCTGAAGATCATCTAAAGATATAGGAAACCTAATATGCATGTGTATTTCTCACTGATAATGTATATATGCTTTTGCCAATCAATTGGAGTTGAACACTAAACATGTAAAGGCTTAACATTCATAGACATTTCTAAAATGATATTGGAAGTACAAGGGAATGTTAAAGGATAACAAGTGACTCAACACATCACTACAATGCGGATATAAGAATGCAATAACTATGCGTTTACAAATGTTTAAAGTGCCACAATATCCTCCATTTTGGTCAGGAAATTAAGGAATGCAGCTTGGAAACTAACAGGGAGGTTGTGCACAAACGCAAATATTATCCTCTTAACATATCTCTGAACAGCGGAATACGCATGAGGTCATCATGTTAGATTGTGACATCATGGATATGAATAAAGCTGCAAGATGGTGCCTGTACACGCACATTCGGAATGCTGAGAAATTGAAAGAAACCTAAAATACTTAATTAATTTTGTTTGACAGGTTAGTCAATAACTTATATGAGATTTCAGTAAGATTTAAGACAAAGTGATCACCTCATGTTGCATTGTGGCTTAAAATCTGCACTAGAATTTTCAATCTAAAAACCATTAATTTTTACTTGCTTGCATCCATAAATTAGAACTCTGCATTTAAAATTCAACTTTTTCTACTTGTTCAAAATTATAAAACTACTGAGACAGTCCCTGGGAATTAACTATTGCCTAGCACTAGGATGTACAATTGAAGGGCACAATTGACAGGACAGGTAAATTCCATTATACCTCCTAAACTAGAACATACTCTTGTACATGCCACCATGTTTTATAACAGATCAAGACTAATCTAGTAAGTCGCTCATCTGTCTAGCACAAGGTAATTGGTATTGACCTATACCCATTGGTCCTGAAAGAATAGACTTAGTGTGCAAACAAATTTCATACATTTGACCATTTTTATTTATAATCCTCAAAATTTGTAAAATTTAATATAAAAAGCATTCTCTAAAACACATAACATAACCCAAGATTTATGACCCACATGGTGGGTATAACAACAACCTAATGGTATGACTACATCACACATAACAACATGTAACATTTCAACAGACACATAACATTTGAGATACACTATGCATTTAAACAAAGTGTCATTTAACAACAACCATATCCCGACATGTTTCAGTTCTTAGTAGCTTCTTAATGCTTGAATTGTCTTCAGGGGAAATAACCTTTTCACGTAAGTTTTCCCCACCATGTAATCCCGGGTAAAGAATAAAACGATCCAATGAGTAGGGTCACCTGCATAGGACAACAACCAACACCACAAGAAGACAGTGAGTCACGTTCTCCAAATAACTCTAACCATACCATTTAGATTACACCCCATTGGTGTCTAAAGGACTAAGGTACAGGTCTCAACTAGGCCTGCCCTTAAAAGAAAACTACTATACCTCTGAATGTGACTTGAGTAGTGCTAATGTCAAAGTCCCAACAATAGCAGAAAACCTCTTGAATCAAGTTTATGTTTTTAAATATGGGTTCTCAAAGTAACCCTTGCTCGCTCCGAGATCTGTACAGACAATAAAACAATAAACGGGGGAACACAAGTCCGACATACCACCATGTAACAAATGTATATAACGTTAACGCCACATGCTAAACACACCTTATATCCCAACAAGCTGTTTTAGTCATACCACCTTCCATTCATAGCCAATATACAACACATCATCATATATTGTCTTCTAATACAAACCATCACCAAACACCTTAAAAGTGCCAGTGCCAGTGCTATTAACAAGGATCCGGATTTCTATTGCAGGGGCAGAGGACAAAGATATCCTAACCGTCAGAGACAAGGCCGTCCTTTTTTAGGACAGGGACCCAGCCGTGGAGACTGGGGAAATCAAATACAGACACGCAGCAGAGCAAGGAGTCAGTGGTGATTAATCTCTCGAACCACGTACTAAGGGTCTTAACTTTGTTACTACGAAGTTTCATGATCCTTTTGAATTTAGAACAGAGTTTCAAGCTTTTATGCGCAAACTACACCTCAATGAATTTTTCGAGACAGGGAATGAGTATGTAAATCTTAACCGTACTGGGTTGAGGAATAAATCCACCTTTAATACTCCATCCCATAGTTTTTCAGCTGAATCTATTGTGTTTGAGAAACAGGTATTGTCCGAACTGTACAAATTGGAACAGGATGGGATTCTCTACCATTCCAATTTCAGTACTGCACAACGAACAATGGTGTCTAGGCTAGCTAAAGATCATGATATCATTGTGAGACAGGCAGACAAAGGAGGCGCTATTGTGCTCCTCAACCGCTCTAATTATGTAAAAGAATGTCTTAGACTTTTGAGTTATGAAAGAAGTTACTGTCAGATCCCTAATGATCCATCCAAGGACCTGATAGAAGTTATAAAATCCAAGGTTTCCAAAGCTCTCGAATTAGAAATGATCAGTAAACAAGAACATGACTATCTGATACGTGATCGTGGGAGAGTGCCCGTCTTTTACATCTTGCCTAAAGTCCATAAAGGTCTTACTAATACCCCTGGGAGACCCATAGTCTCAGGAGTAAGCTACATTTTAGAACCACTATCCAAGTTTGTGGATTTCTACCTTAGACCCTTTGTTCTAAAAATGGATAGTTACCTAAGGGATACTACAGAGGCTATAAACAAGATAGAGAACCTGGCTTTTACTCCGGGCGAAACCTTGTTGATTATTTTAGCTATTGAATCATCATACACCGTTATTCCACAGAGAGCGACTCTGGCCGTTATTGAAGAAATCCTTAACGGCAGAGAAGATGGCCATCCAGTGAGTAATGGTTTCATTATGTGGTGTGCAGAATTTGCGCTCACAAAAAACTTCTTTCAATTTCAGGGGACATTTTACAAACAAACAGAGGGAACGGCCATGGGTGCTGCTATGGCACCGAATTTAGCCAACTTGTATGTGGAGTATTTTGAGAAAATGTTTGTATATACTGATGTAAATCCATTTAAATCTAATCTCCTAAAGTGGTTTCGTTATATAGACCACACCTTTATTCTGTGGCATGGCACCAAAGAGGAGGCTAACTCTTTTGTAGATTGGCTTAATAAATGTAATCTATTCCTCATATTTACATGAGAAATCAATGAGCAAGAAATAAACTTTTTGGATATTACCATTTTCCATTATAATGGCGTTTTGAAAGTGAAACCATTTAGCAAAGGGACTGACAAGAATGCACTTTTGCATTATAATAGCCACCACGCCAATCACATCAAGAATAACCTCCCCTTCTGCCAATTTCTTAGACTCAAGAGGAATAGTATCCGGACAGAGGATTATAGTGAGAGTGCCGTGAGGCTGTCAAATAAACTCTTGAATAAAGGCTATCTGGTGAAGCTGGTTAAACAATCTTCTAAAAGAGCTTTCAATAATAATAGGGAGGCCCTATTGGAGAAGAAGGTGAGAGAAAACAAAAAAACTGGCATTGTGTTTGTTAACACTTTCTCAAATTTCTCCTACAAAATAAAGGGTATCATAAAGAAAGCATGGAATAAGGTGTACAGAGATGGAGCCACTCCTCCCCCTCTTATAGCATTTAGAAAGAGCCAAAATATACGAAATATGTTAATAAGAAATGACATAACGGTGAAACAAACTTTGGCTCCCAGACAGACTACATTGTGGGGCTTGCCATCTGTTAACAGTCATTTTCCTTGTGGCAATTGCTTGATGTGTGTCTACACAGAAGAGACTAAACCATTCAAGTTGAGTCAATCTTGTACTTGGGTAATGAATGAAATGACTAATTGTAATTCGGAAAATGTGGGGTATCTGATTACATGCTCTTGTGAGCTACAATACATAGGAAAAACCAATAGGAAATGCAAAACACGAATGATAGAACATCGCAGCTGCATTAAAAACAAAGTAATTGCAGCCCCCATGGTAAAGTACTTCCTACAAATGAAGCATACACATGAAGATTTTAGATGGGTCATTCTTAAAAAGATCCAAGGCTCCACGAAACAAGAAATAGATCAGAGGCTCTCTAATTTTGAACAAAAAATGATGTTTAAGTGTCAGAGCCATATTAGAGGGCTTAATGAAGAAGTGGAATGGCACCATGTAAATTTGTAAATTTGTAAATGTATAAGTTGTCTGTATATGGTATCCCCTCTGAACATGTTATACCCTAATGTTTCAAAATTGCATTGCTTGTCTAAATTGTTTTGATTGACAAAAATTTGAAAAAATGTATGTAATAAATGGCTACATCCTTCAACTGCAATGTGTTTTGGGTTATATGTAGAAGTGGAGCAACATCATGCAAATTTATAAGCTGCCCTGATATGGTTTCCTTTTTTGGATATGCTAAATACTAATGTTTCATAATTGCATTGCCCTTTTAAATTGCTTTGACCAGTAAAAAACGTGATATACATGTGTAAAAAATGGCTATATTCTTGTAATTCAAGTGTACATTTGACACATCAGTGTACTTCCACAGGTTTTTACCACCATGGAATCCTGTATATGTGGTCCATTCCAAGATGGAGCTCGTAAAATTCAAAATTTAAAAGTTCATAAGTTTTTCATGGATGGCATCGCTAGACATGTGTCTAGATCATCTATCGCTGTAGGTTTACTTTGTTTTTTACTGTTTCATTTTCATACTTTGGGTGGATACTTTCATGTTAATGAGTGGCCAGTTCGGCTCAGTGTGGCTTGGTGTATGAGCTGAGTTTAGGGGGATAGTCCTTCTTTGTGCTCTACGGATCGTGCGCCGGGTTGGATGGATGACGAGAGTCCGTGGCCAGATCGTCTCATTGTGGCTTGGTGTATGAGCTGTTTTAGAGGGATAGTCCTTCTTTGTGCTCTATTGATCGGGCGTCGGGTTGTATTGATGCATTGAGTCCGTTATTTGTGTTCTGCATGGTCTATTTACAACACGCACGGCGAATGTCGATACTCCTGAACACTCGCAGTGATTGTGATTAGGAAAGCTCGTTCAGTGACACGGTAAGGTAATTCGACCACGCGTAAATTAAGCTGTCATTTACGGAATTGGAATAAGTATTTTGTTTATTTTGGGCCACGCCACATGATACTTTACATCTTTGTTTCCAGAGATTTTAGAGAACGTATAGGACTCCATTGATGAATTTTCCTCGTATGAGATAAGGAAACGTTACTCAAAAGTGAATGCTGGTAATTATTTTAACGACCTAGTTGAGGTAAAGATCATGTTACCCCTTCTTCAATACAATGGTGATGGTATTTGATGTTTGTTAGACACGCTGTGATGGTAATCTGGATCCTTGTTAATAGCACTGGCACTGGCACTTTTAAGGTGTTTGGTTATGGTGTGTATTAGAAGACAATATATGATGATGTGTTGTATATTGGCTATGAATGGAAGGTGGTATGACTAAAACAGCTTGTTGGGATATAAGGTGTGTTTAGCATGTGGCTTTAACGTTAAATACATTTGTAACATGGTGGCATGTCGGACTTGTGTTCCCCCGTTTATTGTTTTATTGTCTGCACAGATCTCGGAGCGAGCAAGGGTCACTTTGAGAACCCATATTTAAAAACGTAAACTTGATTCAAGAGGTTTTCTGCTATTGTTGGGACTTCGACATTAGCACTACTAAAGTCACATTCAGAGGTATAGTAGTTCTCTTTTAAGGGCAGGCCTAGTTGAGACTTGTACCTTAGTCCTTTAGACATCAATGGGGTGTAATCTAAATGGTATGGTTAGAGTTATTTGGAGAACGTGACTCACTGTCTTCTTGTGGTGTTGGTTGTTGTCCTATGCAGGTGACCCTACTCATTGGATTGTTTTATTCCTAACCCGGGATTACATGGTGGTGAAAATTAATGTGAAAAGGTTATTTCCCCTGAAGAAAGTTCAAGCATTAAGAAGCTACTAAGAACTGAAACATGTCGGGATATGGTTGTTGTTAAATGACACTTTGTTTAAATGCATAGTGTATCTCAAATGTTATGTGTCTGTTGAAATTTTACATGTTGTTATGTGTGATGTAGTCATCCCATTAGGTTGTTGTTATACCCACCATGTGGGTCATAAATCTTGGGTTATATTATGTGTTTTAGAGAATGCTTTTTAGATTAAATTTTACAAATTTTGAGGATTAAAAATAAAAATGGTCAAATGTATGAAATTTGTTTGCACACTAAGTCTATTCTTTCAGGACCAATGGTTATAGGTCAATACCAATTACCTTCTGTCAGACAGATGAGCGATTTACTAGATTAGGCTTTCTGTACCTGGTCTCCTTTATGTACAAATACTTATGGTTAGCCTCGGACCGTGGAGTTAGGTTATGAATGGGGCGGTTTTTCACCTTATGTATAATTGATTGATTATAACAGATCAGTCCATCACATTATGAATAGGGTTGAACCAATCCAGTGTAGAATAACTACGAACTAGGATGCTCGTTTGATTTAGATGTGAGGTATTAGATGAGACGGATCACACACTTAGTGTTGTATCTAAAATATAAACAAACTACAATTTCAAATCGCATAATCTTCTCTTCCTGTCCCCCCACCATCTCCTTATCTCTCCCTCTTGAACAGTATGACCAACATGGGTCCAATGTAAATTGTGTTTGTGAATTTAATGAAGTTTACTGATTCAAGGGTTTAGGGTAGTGTTAGGGAAGCCCCAAATAAAGCGTGCACTCCAATCGCCCATTTGAAGTACCAGGAACGTTCACACCAAGATATGTGATGTATGATTAGCAAGTAAACCAGCAGAGAGCTGTGGTAGGTCTCTGCCCAGTACTTATAAGAAGAGCAGCACCTATTGAAGTACCAATACCAAGGAAACCATGGACAGTAAGGTATCCATTGAGAAAACCATATCAACAAATGAAACAAAGTGAAGATCGTCTGAGTACAGTCCCTGAAGAAACCAAAAAGGTCTTAATGGAAGACGAATGGTGACGCCACTTGAGCCCGGACTGACTCACATTTAGAGGAAATGATGACCAGAGAAGGACGCAAAGAGACAAAACACCATGAACAAGGATATTGTGAACCTAAAGTGAAAGCACGGTGTCAAAATGAATGAAGCTTAAGCTGTAAGCATGGCAAAGATATTTGGCCAGTTTACACCTGTAAATATGCTTGGAACTGCAAGAAAGCTAAGAAAACAGTGCGGCTTGCTATGCTTAGTAGAAGTATAGTGCGGCAAGCGCCACTATACATAATCTACCTCAAACGAAGCACATTATTATAAGTGTATTTCTACTTTGCACAAGAAGCAGAATGAACCCAGGTTACTAAAGGACACACGAGAAAAGCTTCATATTTGGCAAATACGAGAAGAGACGGCTGAACCGAAACTCAGCAGAGGCAACTCGTGCCAGGAAAGCCAAGGTCATACCAATAGAAGAGCCGAACATTAGCTACATTTAATTGAAACTAAGAACAGAATATCCTGCCTCTGAAAGGCTGAGATAAGAAGACAAAGGCAGGTGGTGGGTGAAATGAGAATCAAATACACAAATTGATGGAAAAGAGGCTAATTCATGGTGTCTGAACCATGTGACCAGCCGAGCAGGACGAGAACGAGAGATCACACCTGCGCATGGCACAAGGCCAGGAGAAGATATCAGAACTTTTCCAGACAGAAGATGCGTTTCGAGGCCAATCACAGTGAAATAATTGACACATGGCTACTAAAGTGATGATTGATTGTAACAATGACTGGAGGAAGGCCGGGTAACTAAGGGGCACCTCCCACCTGGCCGACCATTCTGCGTGCTGCTAAGCAAAGTGGAAAAGTATGCATGGGGTTGATGCCAACCCCATCACAATGGACCAAATAATCTAGGGTCCTATAGTCAATAGAACCAATAGGACGTCGTACTTTTAGTGACGTCTGCAGTAGTCATTTTGGAGGAAGGGCTTAGATGCCCACCTGGCAGAGTTTCCCCAATCCCCTCACTCCGTTACCATATACAGATATAGTATCTATATTAAAGTTATCTTTTCCAAACCAATAGAATTGCATTGCAACTTTTGAGTGTTACACGTCAATGATGACGAGTTTTCAGTATAAATGCTATAATTTTTATGAAGTTCGTTGGAGTTAAAGTGAGAAGGAAGATCGTGCCACTGCTGATATTCATAACTCCCTGTTTTTTGTACTTGTCATTAAACGGACTCCCTTTGCCAAACCGTTGAGTTGTCCTTATTGATTGGTGTTGGAGTATTTAATCTGCACCCCCATCCATCTCAAGGGTGCCGCTTTCTTGTCTTAAAGTGATTCTGAGCAAACCCGACTCTATGGGCCGGTTGGGGGTCTCGGAGCACACTTGGTAGCAGAGATTGATGGTTATCGATTATCGATTAGAATAAGACACTGATTGACTGTCGACATAAAGTAACTCTAGGTCCTCGGCAATATGACAAGTCCTTTGCCTTTTGGCTGAGTAGACCGTGAAGCTCCCCGTAGACAGTGGTAGAAATAATAAAAATCTGCAGAACGAGGTCTGAAGGGACCGGTATTACCAACATAACCCCTTTACACTCCTACGGGCAGCTGTGCGGGAGAAAAGCCGGAGAAGGCGGTGACGAAGGCGGTGATCCCGTGGATCCAGAGAGGAAACATGCAAATGGTGAGTGAAAAAGACTAATGCTTTGGCAAAAGTGCATGCCTTAGAACAAGTGAGGGAAAAGGTAACAGAGGGAGGCGGGAAAAAACAAAATATAGTTAGAAGTAGAGAAGAATGTATATATATATATATATGGGGAAGGGAATGATGACTCAAGAATAATTAAGTAGACAAAGGGAAGATACCGGGGAGGACACCCGAGAAGAGAGAGGGTACCAGAGAGGACACACGAGAAAAGAGAGGATCCACCTTATTCCTATGCTTTTTATACAAGCGGCTAGAATAAACTTGTATCCAGAGCCCCAAATAAAGGGGAACGAACAGGCCACCACAGCGATTAAAGACGTTGTGAAAGGGATACGTTTAATCTCCATCTCGGGGTAATTTTAGAGGCAGAGATACATGTGACCAGCTGGAGTTCGTCTAGCCTGTTAACATCTATTTTATGTGTTGTTTGTTGTGACGTCATAAGTCAAACATTTTCTTGGAGGAACTGACATAAGATTTACGTGATTAAATAACTGAGATATTGTAGTATATGGATTGATGGTTATTGAGTAAAAGAGAAGATATAAAATCTGTGGAAAAATCAGGATTGGAGCTTGCAGTGATTGGTGCTCGCTCATATTGTTGAAATTGTCTAAGTCAGGTGAAGCTTTGACAAGTGTTATATAAGGGGAAAGGAAACAGATTTGAGCATGGAGGACATAATTCCATTAGGACACCTGTGCAAACAGTTGCCGAAACATGCACTTAAGCTTCAAAAATACAGTGCAGAGTGGGTTAAAGGAACCCCCCACAAAACGTTTATGCCTTGGCCACAGGGCGGGTCATTATCTAAAGCTGTTTTGCAACACATGACGACATACTTGCGTGCCACATACACAGGCAAAAAGTTAGACAAACGCCTAGCTAGTCTAGAGTTGTGGAAAATGTATCAACAAGACAAGGAAGAGGAGCCGCCATCAGACTGGATACTTAACGTGTGCACAAAGGGGGGTGAGATGCCCACAGCGCCACCTGCCCCGTCTGAAACAGAAATTGAAAACAGTAAGGAAGAAGGGTTATACCCGCTCAGGGAACTTAAAGCAGCTATGGGTTATAGCAACCCAGCGTATGAGTTACCTACGCAGAGTAGTGACAAAAATCAAGATAAGGATAGAGATAATATCACCTCCAAAGTCCCAAGGGACAAGGAGAGGCGCAATGACGAGAGAAGAGACCAGACACAGGCAAGTACATCTCTCGACAAGGAGAGAGAATGTAAAAGATGGAAAGAAAGCAAGGATAGAATTGATGAGATAGCACTCGCAAAGAACGAATGGATGGGAGGGCAGATTTTTTGGAAACTCAATGGCAAAGGCATTGATGATGGGAAACAAAAGGAGAGATTAGACAATGTACAAAGGAAGGAGAAGGAAAAAGAAAAAGGATTAAGAGATGAGAGAATAAGTAAAAAAGATAGAGATGAGAACAGTTATATCGTGAAGAGCAAGAAAGGCACCTCGATCGTAAACAGAGAGCAGCCAATGATGAGGACAGACAGGAGCAGCGAAGGATAGAAGAAGAGCAAAGGATACGGGAGAAAATAATAAAGAGACGAAGGGATGAGGAAATCTAAAGGGCAAATGAATGTAGAGACGCAAAGAAAGAGGAAGAAGATAGGGTCAGAGAAGAGGCGAGGAAGCGCAGAAAAGTTGATGACGATGTAGAACGTAAGCGAAGACAGAGAGCACGCGAGCTTGAATATCTGGAAAGAGAGGTTAAAAAACCTGAGCCAGTAGTAGATTGGGAAGATATAGAAGAATGTTTTCCTGAGTATAATTCAGTACCAGGTACGTCTAGGGCGAATATTGAGGATGACTTCGACAACACAAGTATCAGAGAAATGATTGATAGTATATATGACAAACTGGGGCTAGAACAAGTACCCCAAAGGGAGAAGGAAGACGAGCGCCTGGAGAGCACTCACCTTTACGACCCTGAGGATGTCTGTTGAAGTAGTGGGAATAGAGAACTGTCCCTAGATAGACTGGAAATAAGCAAGAACAAAGAGGATGCAAGAAGTTGCACGAGTTTGGGGAAGACAATGGGCCTCATTACACGGAAGGCGGTAACCATGGTGCTATTAGCACCATGGTTGCTGCCGGTAATTTACCGATCCTGTCATTGTGAATGGCGGAATTACCGCCCCATTCCAAGGTTGGCGGGGCGGTAATTCCCCATTCACCATTGGCCCTTCCCCATTCCCATTGAGCCCCCATAGGGAAGGCGGCAATTACGGTACCGCAAATTGGGGTACCGTAATTGCCTCCAAGGTCCCTTTGTGGGTCCCATCCTTAACGGCTGGTAAAACCAGCCGTTAAGGTAGGGACCAGCAAAGGGACCTTATAATAGGGCGGTAAGGGATTACCGGCACTGGTGCCCTTACCAGTGCCGGTAATCCCTTACCGTCATCCGTGTAATGAGGCCCAATGTCTGACACCGAAAGGGAGGAGCGTTTGGAAAAGGAGGAAGAGAGGAGATGCGGAAGATGATTACCAAGGGGAAAACGGATAAAATGGTCAGACACTAGTGAGTCTGCACTGAGGGCATCAGAGTTAGCCACACCCACCATCAGACCGACACGAAGAAGTATCTCACGGTCAGAGGGCGGTGTCTCCACCACCCTATGAGAGCCGGCTTAGGACATTGCCAGGCAGGCGGCGATGCGGAAATATTACCCATGCGATAGACAGGAGAACAATGACAGAAGAGAGAGAGGGCTATGCATCCCAATTTCCGTTGCTCGAGAAAGTAGGGGCGAGACCACAGCATATTCCATGGCCACACATGGATTGAGAAAACTTGAAAAACAAGCTTCCAATGTTGACATCGGGAGCCGGAAAATGGATACACAAGCTAGAAAAAATGACAGGAGGGAACACGTTAGCTATAGGGGATATCAAGGGTTTCTTGATCACCATACTTGGTGAGAGAGCAGTGGACACGGGCAGGCTACCCTGGTGTGACCAAAGTTAATACCGCGCATGACAGAGCTCCATTTAATAATTGCAGAGCCGCGGTTTGGAAAGCACTACGAGTGCTATACCCAGACACTTCTGACATGGGAGCTACCATGACACTTAAAATGAAGGAGTCGGAAGATCTGTTACTTTATATACAGAATTTTCAAGACGCGTGGGTACTCAAGACTTGTGAATCTTGGGGTAAATCTATACCTGTGTTCTACCATATATTATGCCAAGGACTGCCAGAGCCGGTACAGAAACAGCTCAAGAAATTGGTAGGAATCGAGGCCAAGCCATGGTCAGAAATACAGTTGACCATCGCACACTATTGCGGACTGCTGCAAGAAAAGAATTGCAAAAAAAGAAGCTGCACGAAAGGGTGAAGAGGCAAAATTAGTGCAGAAGAAATTATCAAAATATGCTCTTGAAGGAGCAATGATAACTAGCACAGGCAGCTCAAACATGCAACAAGCCAATAATCCACAGCAGAATAATCAGGGCAATACTGGGTTTTACCACAGGGGAAGAATTTAGAGGAAGAGCATGGCAGAGTAATCAGGGAGGTTTCCAGAATAATCTAGGAGGTTTTCAAAATATGCAAAATGGCAATCAAGACATGTCAAATAGGCAAGTGATCCGACCACCGCCAGTATGTTGGTTGTGTGGGATGACAGGGCATCTACCGTGCACATGCAGAAATCAAGGCATGATGAAAAGCGGCCAAGGAATAGGAGCAGGCATGGTGAATCCACCTGCGTTTGTACAGCAGGGAGTTGCACAGAATCACACAGTGCAACAGCAAACACCCGGAGCACAGCAAAGCCCACAACCTCAAAATGTAGTGAGCCTTCCACAAGGACAGTATCAACAGTCGCCTATGCAACTGTCACAGACAGTGAGTACAGGACAGGCTGCGAAACCTGGAATGAGGGGTAACACTGGTGATGGGGGAAGTCCATTCACACGAGGTGGGCCAAACCTATATATGGACTAGGACAGTTCACTGGGAACCCTGATGTGTTCTATCCTATCAGTGATGTCACTGATGATGATCTGTTTGATGAGCAAGCAGATATGGGAGAGACAGCAGTTGAGGTGAGCCTCACCTTTTGAGTGAGAATGATCTAAAGAGAAGTGCCTCTGAGAATGATGTTAGCACGGAACCGTCACAAATATTTTGATGATGACATGGCCCAGGTGCCTGTCTCAGTATGGACTACAGGCCCCTATGATGTATGCTTATTGAAAGGAGTCAGAGAAATGAAAATCAAACTGAAGCCAGGAGCAATTTTACCAAAAGCACGGCAATATCCCATGTCCATGGAGGCAGATGAAGGGATTTTTAAGACAATTTCGGCTATGATAGAGCAAGGCGTCTTAGTGACATGAGAGTCGTCATGCAGTACTGTAGTTTACCCTATCAAAAAAATCAAAGGGAGGGTCTGGGTGTTTAATTCAGGATTTACGCCCAATAAACGATATTGTTGAGGCCGAGTTCCCTTTAGTCCCTAACCTGGCTACAATTCTATGTAATATACCCGTTGATGCAAAATATTTCATGGTGATTGACTTGAAAAATGCATTTTTCTCAATCCCATTGCACTGTGACTCACAAGATCTGACGTCATTCACGTTCAAACAGATGTGTCTGAAAAGCACGAGGCTTCCCCAGGGGTACTGTGAGTCTCCTTCTATCTTTAACAGAGTCCTGCAGATGGACCTAAGCAATATTGCATTAGAAAGTGTTGTCCTGCAATATGTGGATGACATATTAATTTAGAGCACGACAGAGGAGCAATGCAGACACGATTCTGTTCAGCTATTGACTATACTGGCTGAGAAAGGATATAAGGTTGACAAAGAAAAGCTACAATATTGTCAACAAAAAGGGCTATACATAGGTCAGCTGATCTCACACTAGTAGAAAAATTTTACCCCAGAAAGAGCTGAAGCCATACTAAACACAGCCAAGCCACACTCAATAAAGCAAATACAGAGTTTCTTAGGCATGTGCAATTATGTGAGGGATGGGTCTTCGACTACATTTCTTACACCAAGCCTTTGCTTCAGGCACTAAAGAAAGCTCAAGTGACGAAAGAAAAGATTGAATGGTCTGAGACCATGGAGGGACGATTCGCTGAACTCAAAAAAGCAATTTGCACAGCACCAGTTTTAGGACTCCCCAATTATGCAGAGGAATTCTGCCAGTTTTCAAACACAAATGGCAGTGTTATGATGGCAGTGCTCACACAGAGAACCACATAGGGGTATAAGCCCCTGGCATGTTATAGTGGAAATTTGGACCCAGTGATGAGAGGCCATTTCCCATGCGAACAAAGTTTAGCTGCCGCAGCTTTCGCCATTGAAAAGGCTACTAACATTGTAATGGGATGCTCCATGACGTTGTACGTCGAGCACTCACTATTTGCTATTCTAGAGAAACCAAAGGGCACACTAACATCTCAGAGAGCTTCTGCTTATGAAGTGATCATATCAAATCCATCGATTAAGACAGTCTGATGTGAGATAGTGAACCCAGCTATGTTCATAGCAGAGCCATTCACGGAAGGAGAGCCAATACATGACTGTCCAAATTATGAAGAATTCTATGATGAAATTCCTAGAGTGAGAGAAAATGCATTGGCAGAAGGAGAAAGTGTCTTCATTGACGGTTCTTTGAGAATCGATCAAAGCGATGGGCAAAGATATACAGGTGTCGCTGTAATGAGACACACCGCAAATGGAGAATTTCTTAGTGCACGAATACCATCTCATTATTCAGCACAGGCTGCAGAATTATTGGCGTTGATACTCATCACTGAGAATCACGCAGACCATGAAGTAACAGTGTACAGTGACTCCGCCTATGTGACGTTGACAGTGCACGCAGGCCTAGCACGCTGGAAAAGGAGGCGCTACCTCCAAGCAGACGGCACACCAGTGCAGCACGCAACCTTATTGGACATGCTGATCAAGGCACTACAACTCCCAGTGTGCATAGTGGTCGTGAAATGCGCCGCCCACACGAACGGAACAGATTTTATCTCACGAGGAAATCAAGCAGCAGACATGGAAGCCAAACGAATGGCATCCAAGAGTGAGACGATCATGGAAGTGGAAGTCACCCACACAAATGAGAAAATGATGGTTGCACGGATTGCACCTGAAAGCTATAATAATCTGGGACAAACACAGTTGATGGAACTCCAAGGGGAGGCACCACAGCAGGAAAAATATTTATGGAAACAGCGAGGGTGTTCTTTAAACCTCTCCAAAAGCTTGTGGCGACAGCAACAAGACAGCACTGGTAAACCAGTAATGCCTATAGCCCTGTTAAAATGGAACAATTACACTATCATGCACACATGTCAAAAGAGAATCTAGCGGCAGTGCTTGCAGAAGATTGGTTCATACCGAACTTAACCGGGCATGTTGCATTTTTTATAGTGACCTGCATCATCTGCCAACAATTCACAGCTGGGCACACATTAAAAGTAATGAGAGGAGTCATCCCAAGGCCAAAAGGGCCTTTTCAGTACTTGCATGTTGATTACGTCGACATGATTCAAGTATGTAACAGGTACAGATACCTAATTGTTGTGGTGTGTCCATTCTCTAGATGGATAGAGGCAGGTCCATGTACACACCCAGACTCTACCTGTGCTGCCAAATTATTAGTAAGAGAGGTATTTCCCAGGTGGGGTGTATGTGAAGTCATGAGATCAGATAACAGGACCCACTTTGTAAACGAGGTTTTCGAACAGATTAGCTTGCTGCTTGGAATAAAGTACAAGTTCTCGTCGGCATACCACCCACAAGGTAATGGGAAATGTGAGAAGCTCAACGGCCTATTAAAGGAGAGGATAGCCAAGTTGAAGCTTAGTTTAAGAAAGGGATGGTTGCACTGCCTTCCTTTGGCACTGTATGCACTCAGGAATCAACCCAGTTCCGACCATCATCTTACGCCACACAAAATATCTACAGGAAGAAGAATGCACACTCCCCCGACCCCCCGAGACAGAGCTAGATTTGATGCCCAATCAACAGGAGAAATCTTAGGGTCTGAAATCCAAAATGACCTGAATTGCATGACATCTTGCCTTAGTGTAATTTCAGACGAGCTGCAGAGACGACGAAAAGGGTGCAGGGCAGCACGGAACACAGAAGGAGATGCTACTTCAGGCACAGCTCAAGGACTTTGTGTTCCATCCGTTTTTCCTGGAGATACCGTCCTGGTAAAGAACCATATGAGAAAAAGGTGGGACGAACCAAGGTTTAACGGTCCCTTTACAGTGGACGACTGCACTCCCTCTGCAGTGAAACTACAAGGAAGGATAGCTTGGATCTTCCTGGGTGACATCAAACCATATTTCGGAGAAGGTCCCCTGCCTGCACCCCAGCGCGAGGAGACTACGAACAATGAGGAAGAACCACAGCACGTGCAGACGAGATCCATGACGAGGAAGCAGGATGCATGAGCAGCAGCAAAGTAAAGACAAAGAACTTTTGTGAGATAGTTGTGGTTTCATTTTGGACATTCCTCTGAGCAAAAAGAGGATAAGGACAGATATACTGGACTCTCTGTGCATCCTAGTTGCAGGATGAAGAAGAAAACTGCATTTATAAACCACAACATAGTCTGTTAACTTTGAACCTTGGAATGAGGCACGCTGAAGCCTTGACTAGAAAATAATATGCCAAATTTTGATTATGGACACATAAATTGGAAGAAAATACAGTACCCAGATTCCTTCCATACAGAGACTTTGTTCGGAATCACTTATGGTGTCCCGCAGTAGCAACATCACCAAAGAGGTGGTGACATACTTAATCTAGTGCTAAAATCATACCCATCACTGGTGGGGAGGCTCACAAGTGTCACTGACTTTCTTCAAGATCCTGAAAACGAAAAGATTATAAAGCGATTGCTTACTGTGATTGCCGAGCAGTTCCTCCTACTTACAGTACAGCAAGGAAGAGCCAAATGCCCAAGCATAGAGGGATGTAAATGAGCTTCTCAATGTATTGTTCTTTCGCCTAATCGAAGACTGTCCAAATCTTGTCGGGAGAACGACAGAAGTACTAACTTTTCTTCGAGACCCAGCAAATACAGAGCGTCTGAGCATAATCCTCAATAGCATTGTGATCTTAGTTGCACGCCACGCAAACGGAAATTGCAAACACTGTTCACAGTAAAGTGAAAGCATACAGTCCTGGACCTCAGCAAGACAGGACAAATGTCCCTGTCACCAGAAGACAGTAGGTTGGCCAGCAACGTCTTCTTCCAGTTAATCACAGATTTTCTAGAGCTGGTGGGGAAACCTGTAGATGTTGACATCCTCACATTCATCAGAGAACCAGCTAATTCTACACAGATGGGCATGCTCTTGCATGGAATAGTGATGCAAGTGGATCTTTCTAACCATCAACAGAACTATTTGAGAAGATATTAGACTTTCCTCCGAGGGACAGGTCGAGAGAGCTTTGCCAGAGATTTAATTGCTTATTTTTTATATTGACAAGGACACAGCATGTCTTCGGGAATTAAGTAGATCAGAGGCATAGACTGGGAGCTGACATATTTTGAACATGCAACGTAAAGAGACTTGCTCAATTATTGCTTGATTTTGATACTTCCCATAGCCTAGTAAGTGAACTGTAATTGTGTAATACCTGCAACTCACACACAGAATCCGGAAGACAATATTGTTTAAAGGATTGTATTAAAAGGTAACATTTTAACGAATGATCGAGATGGGGATCCAGAGCAGCAACCTCGTCCTCCCACAGGAGGAAAGACGTCCACATGTTTCTGGAAGTAAATTCTGCCGCCTGACCTACAGAGGAAAAATGTATTTATGTATTATATTCATCATTGTTTTACTATTATTGGTGCACAAAGCGTTCCGATTCCAGTGCACCCACCTAATGATGCACGCATGAAACCTATGAATGCACCCAGACCTTACATAGTCATTCCAGTCCCTAGATGATCTGATGGTGGATCTGATGGTGGAATGAATGAACTTGAGCTGGATGTGATTAGCAACGACACACACACACTTGTGGCAACAAGCAAATCGAAAAGCCGGAGACAGGGTTGGCAAAGTATGAATGTGAAAAGGTTACTGACAACCACACGCATGCAAACATTGAATGCACATACACCAGGCCTAGTGTCAATGACTGCAGAACCACAATCCAAAGCATGGGAGAAGAGCAGACTGCCTACTATGAGAAGTCCACTACAAGTGAAGTAAAAGGACAAATGGAAGAAACTGAACCCCTGAAGAGACAAGAGGAGTCTCGACCAATAGAGACAGCATGAACAAGCACATATGTTCCAATGAAAGGGACAAGTACAAGTTCTACAATGCAGCCACATACAGGGCCAATGCCACCGTGGATATGGGCATTTCTAACCAGAAAGAAAAAGATATACGAGGACAAGGAAAGAGCTGCCAGACTTTTGTCTACTCAAATGGCGCAGATGAGAAGGCCTGCAACATGGACCGGGACACCTGAAGATCCTCCAGCAAGAAGGAGCCATACAGATGCATTCAAGGATGTAGTTATAGAGAACTCCATGAGGACCTTGAGAATCAAGAGAAGCATGCATGGAGATGATAGTGAACTAAACGATTACTTGGACAGCACAGCACATTTGGGAAACAACATTTGGTACCAGCACATGAAAGAAGTTGGGAGACGAAGTTCAGAAGGGAAATGCTTTGTTTGTGCACTCCTACCGTACAGCATGGGGAAGTCTAAGATCTTTGTAGCTGTAGAAATTGATGGCCAGGCAGCACACTGTCTTTCACATGTAGCCATGTGCAAAACTAGAGGCCAGTTCATGGGTAGTGATGCCTCACTGAAATGGGCAACTGAAGAAACCGATCCAAATGAAGACGATTATTTCCAAGACATAAGGACAAGAAATAGTGGGAAGACAAAACACATTGTGATCGAATATGAGAAGCCTGGAGTTAAAGGAGCGGAAATGAGAAGAGAAGCAAATCAGAAAATGAACGTTCAAGGAAAGACTCCAGAAGAGGCTAGAAGTTGGAAAAACAGTGGCCAAATGCGGATTTGGGGAACAGTGCTTTCACCAGACAAATGGGAGAAAGAAGTAATGATTTGCAGGGCCTGGATGGTCCTTGGAGCCTGTAAAGAAGCAATTGAAAATGTGCAAAGGTTATGCAAGCCATTGTGGCCAAAGCTTGCAAAACTGCTGACATGGGTTGAAGACAGAGGAGGACCCTTGCAGATAGTGCCACTGGAAAACTCAAAATTGTGCTTCAGGAATAATGGCACAAGAAAGATGGGAGAGAATCAGAACTGTGGACGAATCTTTGACGCCCCAGGAATGGAGCACGGAACTGCAGTAATTATGGATCATTACTGGGCATGTGGATCCAAAGCATACATCAGATTGCCAAGAAATTGGGGAGGTATATGCACAATAGTGAATGTCCATGTTCCGGCTTTGGTGATTCCAAAAAGTGTCTTGAATATTGACAGCTTCCCTAAAGCAGATGCTCACCTGTGGAAGAAGAGATCTGTGGAACTGATGACCTGACTGAAGAGGGAATATTACTTTTCTGCCAAATCTGAAGAAGCTTTTCATGCAATTCCATATGAACACAGACTGTTTAGCCTCACCTCATCAGTGTTCGCAACAATCTTCATGCCAAGATTTCAAGTTGGAGCAAATACAAAGAGGGTAATTCATAGAATTCAGTGCACAAGTGGCGCACGCGGCTGGCGCACAGTGTGCGCATTCGACAGTCTGCGCCAGCCGCATGCGCCAAAATCCATTTCCGCGCACAGCGTATTCATGGATTTTAACATCTATTACCAGTCGTGGCGCAGAGTGGCGCAGCGACCCTGCAGCAGCGCCAGTTACGCCCCCAACCCCTCCCCGTGCGCCATGCACAGCGCAAAAATCCTGTCCATGGCGCACAGGCCAGTGCACCAGCATAGAGGCCCCCAACCACGAAAACGCCTGTAAAACTCTCCGTGCACAACTCCGAATACACGTACACCCCTGCGCGGGGAGAATCACACGCGATTGGACCTGTGCGAGCGGGGTACGTGTATTACTGGGGTTCACGGGGAGAATCACATGCGATTGGCCCTATGCGAGCGGGGTACGTGTATTACTGGGGTTCGCGTGGAGTTCCACACGCGATTGGCCCTGTGCAAGCGGGTTACGTGGATTACTGGGGTTCGCGGGGAGAATCACACACGATTGGCCCTGTGCGAGCGAGTTACGTGTATTACTGTGGTTCACGGGGAGAATCACACGCGATTGGCCCTGTGCGAGTGGGGTACGTGTAATCCTGGGGTTCGCATGGAGTTCCACACGCGATTGGCCCTGTGCGAGTGGGGTACGTGTATTACTGGGGTTCACGGGGAGAATTACACGCGATTGGCCCTGTGCGAACGAGGTATGTGTATTACTGGGGTTCGCGGGGAGAATCACATGCGATCGGCCCTGTGCAAGCGGGGTACATGTATTACTGGGATTCGCGTGGAGTTCCACACACGATTGGCCCTATGCGAGCGGGGTACGTGTATTACTGGGGTTCGCGGGGAGAATCACACACGATTGGCACCTGTGCAAGCGGGGTACGTGTATTACTGGGGTTCACGGGGAGAATCACACGCGATTGGCCCTGTGCGAGTGGGGTACGTGTATTACTGGGTTCGCATGGAGTTCCACACGCGATTGGCCCTGTGCGAGCGGGGTACGTGTAATACTGGGGTTGGTGGGGAGAATCACACGCGATTGGCCCTGTGCGAGCGGGGACGTGTATTACTGGGGTTCGTTGGGAGAATCACATGAGATTGGCCCTGTGCGTGCGGGGTACGTGTATTGCTGGTGTTCGCGGGGAGTTCCACACGCGATTGGCCCTGTGCGAGCGGGTACGTGTATTACTGGGGTTCGCGTGCAGAATCACACACAATTGGCCCTGTGTGAGCGGGGTACGTGTATTACTGGGGTACACGGGGAGTTCCACTCGCGATTGGCCCTGTGCGAACGGGGTACGTGTATTACTGGGGTTCACAGGGAATTTCACACACGATTTCGCTGTCAGAGCGGGGTATGTGTATCCAGTGGGGTGCCCGGGGAGTCCCACACGTGAATTGGCAGTGTGGGTCCTCCCAGGTGTGCCCTCTACCCCCTCCACGGCCCCTGCAGGCAGCCCACACCACAGGGGACTATCATGCACTCCTGGTCATGTCCCACAGACAGCCCATCCACCATGGGCATGCCCCCCAGCAAGCCCACATGTCACCTTGAATTAGTGATCACCAACTCGCGATTGGCCCTGTGCGAGCGGGGTACGTGTATTACTGGGGTTCGCGGGGAGAATCACACGCGATTGGCCCTGTGCGAGCGGGGTACGTGTATTACTGGGGTTCGTGGGGAGAGTCACATGCGATTGGCCCTATGCGAGCGGGGTACGTGTATTTCTGGGGTTTGCGAGGAGTTCCACACGCAATTGGCCCTGTGCAAGCGGGGTACGTGGATTACTGGGATTCACGGGGAGAATCACACACGATTGGCCCTGTACGAGCGGGTTACGTGTATTACTGGGGTTCGCGGGGAGAATCACACGCGATTGGCCCTGTGCGAGTGGGGTACGTGTATTACTGGGGTTCGCATGGAGTTCCACACGCGATTGGCCCTGTGCGAGTGGGGTACGTGTATTACTGGGGTTCGCTGGGAGAATCACACGCGATTGACCCTGTGCGAGCGGGGTACGTGTATTACTGGGGTTCGCGGGGAGTTCCACACGCGATTGGCCTTGTGTGAGCGTGGTACGTGTATTACTGGGGTTCGTGGGGAGAATCACACGCGATTGGCCCTGTGCGAGCAGGGTACATATATTACTGGGGTTCGCATGGAGTTCCACACGCGATGGGCCCTGTGTGAGCGGGGTACGTGTATTACTGGGGTTCACGTGGAGTGCCACACGCGATTGGCCCTCTGCGAGCGGGGTACGTGTATTACTGGGGTTTGCAGGGAATTTCACACACGATTTCGCTGTCAGAGCGGCGTACGTGTATCCAGTGGGGTGCACGGGGAGTCCCACACATGAATTGGCAGTGTGGGTCCTCCCAGGTGTGCCCTCTACCCCCTCCACGGCCCGTGCAGGCAGCCCACACCACAGGGGACTATCATGTACCCCTGGTCATGTCCCGCAGACAGTCCATCACCATGGGCATGCCCCCCAGCAAGCCCACATGTCACCTTGAATTAGTGATCACCAACTCATGTCCCCCAGCACCCCCACCCCCCAGCAGTGAGGGGCACCTGCCAGCAGGCCCGACTCATGTCCCCCAGCACCCACACCCACCCAGCAGTGAGGGGCACCTGCGAGCAGGCCCCAACTCATGTCCCCCAGCACCCCCACCCACCCAGCAGTGAGGCTCAGGCTCTGACTCATGTCCCCCAGCACCCCCACCCACCAGTGAGGGGCACCTGCCAGCAGGCCCCGAATCATGTCCCCCAGCACCCCACCCACCCAGCAGTGAGGCTCAGGCCCCGACTCATGTCCCCCAGCACCCCACCCACCCAGCAGTGAGGCTCAGGCCCCGACTCATGTCCTCCAGCACCCCACCCACCCAGCAGTGAGGGGCACCTGCCAGCAGGCCCCGACTCATGTCCCCCAGCGCCCCCACCCACCCAGCAGTGAGGCTCAGGCCCCGACTAATGTCCCCCAGCACCTCCACCCACCCAGCAGAGAGGCTCAGGCCCCGACTCATGTCCCCCAGCACCCCCACCCACCCAGCAGTGAGGCTCAGGCCCTGACCCATGTCCCCCAGCACCCCCACCCACCCAGCAGTGAGGGGCACCTGCCAGCAGCCCCGACTCATGTCCCCCCAACACGTCATCATGATCCACAATCATGGGCCCCATGGCCTCCCAAATCCCACCGCACGCCACCCCTGTGCAAAGACCCAACCAAGTATCCCATCCACCCCACATCAAAATGCCCATTACATGATACAACCCAACTGGCAAGAATGTACATCAACACATGTCTGTCACACACACACAATGGGTGCTGGCGATTGTGAAAACCTACACCGTGACATGCATGAAACCAATGAGAGAATACCACACATGAAAGTAATAAACCGAAATGTATTGAACACAAAAAGAATGTAATCAAATGAAAACATAACAAAAAATGTTTAAAAAAAAGATGAAATGCAGCATGTCCAAAACACAAAAAGAAGAACATGAAGTCTGAATCCAAATAAATCGAAATGAAAATGTGTCCAAAGTCTCCGGCCACCAAAGCAAATCCAAAGGAAACGGAAGCAGCAAAATCCATTGCTCCATGGTGAGAAAAATAAGAATAGATAAATCCACTGTTCAACTATGTACAAAGAAGCAATCCAGGGTCCATGAGCCCAACGAATGAAATGAAACCTAGCAAAAAACCTACCTAATAAAGAACTATATACAAAAATGTGGGGCATAGTCCAAGTGCCCCAAATGAATGAAAAAGATAAAGGAAACCTAAAACTACAAACTATATACAATGGCGGCGGGCTAGTCCGACGGCTCACTTTCCGATTTCCCGGGCCAGGGCATCATCGAACTCCTGCTCGATGTCCTGGAGGTGGTCCTCTTCCATGGCCCCGAGGGTTCTCAGGGACGATGCCATGTTGGACTCCAACTCCCTGCGAATGGCCTCGAGGCACTCGGCCCGCCTCAGTGCCCTCCGCATGGAGTTCTCCACCCTGACCATTGTGAGCCGTGCCTCTTCTGCCCGCCGCCGCTCTGCATCTATACGCCGGGCCAACTGCAGCCACACGGAAGACACACCCATTCCAGGGTCCTCCTGCCCTCTGGCCAATGCCTGCCCCTCTGATGTCAATGGCCCCGAGCCATCATTGCTCCCACCTGGAGCCTGCTGCTGCTGTCCATGTGCCCTGTCCGATGATGCCTGCACATCTTCCATCAGCTGGTCTCCAGTTGTTGTGGTGTCCACCCCTGCTGGACCGCCGACTCCCGACTGTGGCAGGGATGGGATCTCCACCAAGCTGTCTGTGTTGGTCAGGCCAGGTCCAGAGGGGGCCCTGGTGGAATTTGGGCTGGTAGACAGCAGGGAGAACGACTGGCGCATAGTCTCCACAGAGGAGGAGAGGTGCGCCAGAGTGCGCGACACATGTAGGAACCCACCAACCAGGGCCCCTCCCAACAGTGCCACGTCGCGACGCTGCTGATCGTGATGGCGTGCGTGCTCCGCCCAGGAAGCACGCACATCATCACGAATGTCACGTGTGCATAACGCAACACCAACCAGGACGGAGCCCATACGGTCGTGGGACCCCTCGTCCGCAGGTAGTGGAGAGGCAGATGACGTGGCACTCCCTCCTACCTGCGGACGAGCCTGGGACAGGGCATCCCTGCTGGTGCATGGTGGTGCAGTTCCAGGGTCAAGGACAGCGACATGCACAGGCCCCTTGGTGGTGACTTGTGCTGCCTCGTGACCCTTGCCCTGGACTGCACCAATTGCACCAGTGGTGCTACCCCCACCATGCCCCATGTGCGGCTCAGTAGCGGGCTCCTCCTCCTCTGTGGAGACCACCAACCTGGATGTCTCCACACTGTCTTCCGCCATTGCAAGCCCCTGTGGGGGCTCACCGGGCCCTTCCCCTACAGCCGTAGTGGCAGACGCGGCACCAGTCCCCTCGCTTCCGGATGATGGCAATTCCTGGGAGGGTGGCTGGGCCTAGCGTCGCCGCCTGGTGGAGGCATCTCCGCCGCTTGGCTCCACAGCGCCGTCTCTTCTTCACTTGACGCTGCATAGAGGGAGACATAGAACACAAGCATCAGGGTACAGTACAATATTCCCCTAGACAGGAAGCAATAACACCTGAGTGACTCTGTCAAATGTCACTTCCATCCTGTCCCTCCACAATACATGGGTGAATGCACGCAACACACATGCAGAAACAGGCACAGCGCCTGCAATCAACATCAGCATCCATGTACAAGGGCCTCTTTTAACCAAAATGTTGCCTTCAAACTCACATGCATCATGGCTCACACTGATCCCATGCACACACATCACCGGCGGGTCATGCATCATGGCTTGTACACCACAGACACAGTGGATAGACACAGTGGATACAACGGTGACCGCACTGCATGAGTGAATCTACACATCATCACGGACATGTGTCATGCATCCATGGCATTTCAAAGTCACACACACACTTCTCAGACACACACACATGTGCACCATACATGTACATGAGAGCAGCACCCATCCCTCACCCCCCTCCATGTCCAAGAACAGAGACTGGCATGCATTCATGTGTGCATTCCGCATATAGCTCCCCATGTTGCATTGGAACACATGCACCATCCATGTGGTTCACACATTACTGGTCTCACATGCATGACCATGATGTCCCTGCACACACACATCCATACATGGCCTATGTCACACATACAGGCAAGTATCAGACTACCAGCACACTGCAACATGCCCTGTCTCACACAGCAATGCTTGGCCACTTACCGCTCAACTCCAGACGGGTCTGCCTCCGAAAGATCTGGGCATGGAGCGCTGGGCCTACGCGTTCCAGGACCCTCATCTGGATGTTGCTCATGCTGACCTGGCACCTCTCTGGATCCTCTGCCTTCGCGAGGTGCCGGGCCTTGTAGAGGGTCCTGGATCTGAAGTCCTCCCAGCGCTTCCGGACATGCTTGATGTCGCCGGTTGCCACCCCCTCCGCGTTGTTGGAAACCACTGCGTCCTCCCAGATCCTCTCCCGTCCTTCCTTGTTGGCGCGTGATGTTCCGGAGAGGGCATCATAATGCCCCAGGACATGCTCCACCAGGACACCAACTTCCTTCTCACTGAAGCTGGTGGCCCTCTGCCTCTCTGGCTGGGGGTCGCCAGTGGTCTCAGATGGTGTTTGCCCCGACATGGCGATCCCCGAGGCAGGCGTGGGTGGGCAACTGGGTCCTGGGGCTGGGCTGTGGAGCGATGGTATCCCAGTCGGGAGTCTTCTGTTCCAGCAGGCGTGGACACAGCAACTGGACCCCTGCAGATGGCTGACGTGCAGGCACCAAATAGCAGGGCACATGGGCAGCAGGCAGGCAGCAGCAGATGGCTAGTGGGAGCGTGCTCGGGGCTCTTGGGGGCAGGAAAATTGCCTTTTGGGCAAAATCGTGGTCTTCCGTGTGTCTTCGCGTGGCCAGCTTGATACAGAGTGATTTGGCACGTGAAAAAAGTGCACATCAGAGTAAAATCCGAGGAAAGGCCCTTAGCGCGTAAGCGCGTAAGTGACGTTACGTGCGCGGGTGTTCCCCACAAAATGGGTGCATTGTGATTCAGCACGTGAGAAAACTGCAGTGAGAAAACTGCACGTCACCCGTGCTATTGGAGGAAAGGGCCTTAGCGCTTAAGCGCATAAGTGACGTTGCACGTGTGGGCTTGCTTAAAAGGTACGAGTAGCACGCTATTTTCTTGTACGTGCTTTTTGTGGAGAGTGAGCGGGTGTTTCTTGTATTTCTTGTCGGTTCACACGCGATTACTTCACAAAGTTTCCAGTTCGTACTCCCTGTTTCCTCAGACTGCGTTCTTTTCTTCTTTTGGCAGGGGTGTTGCCAATGTGCACATGCGCATCATTTTCATGTTCTTTTTCAAGGCAGACAGTGAGTCACGCACGTATTTTCAAACTGTAGTTGCCCCCATGTGTCGCGTACCCCAGGCTGCGTGTAACACGCGTACGCTTATTTTTGTGTTTCTGGGTGCCACAGTGTAGTGTGGGTTCATTTTTACACGCACGTGGTCTACCAGGGGTTGCGTGCACGTGTACTTTTGTTTTTGGGGTGCCTGTGCATTGCGTGACCCGTCATCTTCCCCCAGGGGTCACATACAGCCTTGCTAGAGCACTAGGGTACGAATTCCATCTAGTACCCTACCCCTTTCACCCCAATTGCCCAGGACAATTGTTTACTGCAACTCCCATATGCACAACAACATCAGTGCCATGGTTGAGAGGAGACCAAGCAATAAGGGAGGCAAAGGTGGCCGACCTCCAAAAGGTGGGCGTGGTGGGCACGTAGGGGACTTGGCCAGGATTTGCAGGGTGCCCCTAGAGCCCTGTGTGTGGAGGACCAATCGGGCATACCTATGCCCCCCCAATGGTTGTGGGAAACGTAACTGACACCATCCCAGCTCAGCCCTTGCTGGACCGGCCCATTTTGTCACCTGAACCGGCACAGGATGACTCCCAGGCTGACTTCCAGGTCAGCAAGTCTAATCCATGTGTGGCGGTGAAAGTTGCTGTCACCAGGCCAGGTGGATCTGGGGCAGCAATGTTATCTGCTGCCCCAAGTAGCCAGGGTGGGGAGGCTGCAGGGCCAGCTGCAGCTCAATCCACCCCAGCTCCGAGCCCAGCCGGGACAGTGTCGGTCCAGGTCCATCACACCGACGTTGGCCCTGCCGACATCACCCTGCAGCCAATGCCTGCACCAAGACCTATGGTCATTGTGCCTTTACAGGCTTCTAGTACCCAGTCCACCTACGCTTCTGCCCCTACTGACCAGAGCGGCATAAGCCACTCAGGATCCGCACCACCTTACAAGAAGAAGAAGAAGGGTGCTCTTGCACTACAGGCTGAGACCCCAGACACGGCTACACACTCCGGCACGTCAAGGAAGCCTAGCTTCAATGACACCGAACTTGTGGCCTATGTGTTGGCACATAGCCGTGAAATGTTGGTGACTGCAGGCTGTAAGACTATGACTGCTCAACGTAGGGCCCACTGGCAGACCATCGCGGACCACATTAGTGCCCTTGGATTTGTGAGGCGCACAGCTGATGATTGCTACAAGCGGTGAAATGACCTGAAACGCAGAGCAAAGAACAAGCTGGCTTCCAATCATGCCTCTACTCTGGTGACTGGCGGTGAGTCTCCACCAGAGGACGACCAACTCACTGAACATGAGTCTGTTGCTGGAATCTTCGTCACAGAGGAACAGATCCAAGGCGTGGGAGACCTACCAGATTATGAGGTATTGTCCGGTGAGTGCCCATGCAAGTGTGTGTAATCCATGTGTATGTTTCTTGGGTGATGTGTAATGATTGAGTGCCAGGTGAGGGTGTGTACTCCTGAGTGGTATGGGTAACCCATGAGCTTCCTCCAAACCATTCACCGGCCTTGGGTTTGGGCATGACAGTATCCCTTCTGACCACAGTAGACAATTAGCGCCACATTACTGCAGTTGCCCTTGAACTGTCATCTTGCAACATTTTTCTGATTTTTCAGTGTTCATTCAGCCTGATTGTTTCAATCCTCCCATTATTGCAACACATTTTTCTGCCCTAATGCCACATATGTGACATGCTTCTGTCATAGATTACAACCCACATTGGGCCACTTTTATTACCTTGTTATGGGAATGATTTGACCATTCAGGCTGATTGAGTAAGGGCCTGCTCACATTAATTTGTGGGGCCTGGTTGAATGTGGAACATGATTGTTGTTTCCTGTCATGTTTAAGTGACCAACCATTGATGTATCCATCTGCCTGCCATCACTGTATTATTGCACACTGGATGTGTTGCAGTGTGTGGCACATGCATATTTTGTCACACTGTTTTGCATTTTTCATCTCATCATGTCCATCTCACATGGGTGGGTGACAGTACTCGTTCACTGACATATGGCTGTACTGGTCAAATGTACCATGGCTATGCTACGTGCCATCTGTGTGCTGGCATGTGTCATGTATGTGGATTGGCCATGCCACTCACAGGCTAATATGACATGCCAGTGCTATCCAGCATCCATCTTGGAGTCCTTATTCTCTGCTTTTTGCCTCCCCTTCCTAATCATTGACAGTGCATGCATGCCAGGGTTATGGTCGTGTGGGACATGTGTTATTCATGTACTGGATTTCTACCTTGTCAGGCCTATGTGTGTGCTATGGTGCTCATGCCTGTTTCCATTTGTTGGAGTTAAAGCGAGAATGAAGATCGCGCCACTGCTGATATTCATAACTCTCTGTTTTTTGTACTTGTCATTAAACGGACTCCCGTTGTCAAACCGTTGAGTTGTCCTTATTGATTGGTTTTGGAGTATTTAATCTGCACCCCCATCCATCTCACGGGTGCTGCTATCTTGTCTTAAAGTGCTTCTGAGCAAACCCAGACACTATGGGCTGGTTGGGGGTCTCGGAGCACAGTAGAATCATACGTGTTTGTTTTTCAAAAAAACTTTGCATTAAGCACATACCAGTTTTGACAAAACCCCAGAGGGGTGAAACACAACACACATGAACCAATAGGTTTATTTTACCATGTGGTTGATGGGCAGGTATTCCAGGGACCTACAATAAATTCAACTTTCCAACTTGAAATTGAATGTGTGCATGATATACACATGACTCTGCGCATTTTGCCTATTTGTTTTTGTAAATTCAATATGATTAGGCTTTACAACTTGAGTTTCAATGTGTACATGATCATACAAACACAACCCAGAGCATGTTGCCTATTTGTGTTTGTAAATTTAAAAAGCCAAACAGCTTGATATTAATTTTGTAGGGTAACTCATGAAGAAATCTAATCGATGCACGTCACCAAATGTGCACAGGAGCATTTCTCCAACACATTTTCATGATGCCTTTGCCCACAGTAAGTGCCAGTATAAAACATTTTCACACTGGCTGTGCCCATTCCATGCAGAATGCTCCATTACGCCCCAATATTCCCTAGTACTCATGTTTGCGGTGTGCATAATGCCAGTAATGACACTATAAGAAAACATGCCCATGTTTGTTCTGCCAATATATGGCAGTATGCCCACATAAGAACATACTCCAGTTGACTTTACTATTAAAAATGCATCCCACGGTATGAAAACACGCCAAACTGGCTGCACCAAAATGCCAGTTTAGCTACATAACAACATGTATCATGCTTGCTATCAAAGATGCCCAATACAAAATGTCATACCACAATAATAAATGGCTAGACTGGCTACAATGAAATGCCAGTCTAGCAACATAATAGCACTTATCATGCTTGTTTTTTCAAAGATGCCCAGTACAAAATGTCATGCCACAGTAAGAATAATACCACTGATCATGCTTTCTTTATGTTATGTTAAAAGATATTTATACTGTGCACTGTCACAACCGGAGTGGTCCCCCGGCGCTCAGAAAAGCTGAAATGCAAAAGGGTAGGATAAGTTAGTAGGACTGAGTGTGAAAAAGGGCAAGAGAGCTATGATGTGCTGTGGCAGCTTCAGTTCGGTTTACACCGCTCGCTGAGAGTAGGTGTGATTTTTCGGTCAGTAATTGTCATGTGCTGTTGTGTAAGGCTATGTGTGGTTTATTTCATTGTTGCAGTGTAGTGAAGTGCAAGAGGTTTGTTGTGTAATATAGGTAAGATTTTGCTTTGTTTAGAGTTTGAGAGGTCCAAGCAGAGAGCTGAGTTTTTTAGTGGTTGGTTAGGGGTGGTGCTCCATCGTACCTCCTCCGCCTTGGCCACCTTGCCAGTGTCGCGTATAGTGGTGTACTGGGGGGGTCTCCCTCCTATACAGGGTGCCGGGTTGTCTTCAAGGCGATTTAGTGGTGATGCCGCCTCTGCATAACCTCCGACCCCTGTGTTCAGACAAATGGATATCTACACTGCTTTGGCCCCTGGCATATCCTGATGTGCAGCCACCATCACCTCCCGGGGCCCCTTGGGGGTTGGGCCTTTCCCTGTACCCTTGACATACCATCGGCCTGTGGTTTATCTGTGGTTTAAGGGAGCACAACAGTAGAAGCACAACAGTAAGTGTAGTAACACCTAGATTTGGGACACCTGGATAGAGCGAGAATGGCCTAAAATGGGGTACAGCAGTAAATGCAGTCACACCCAGGTTTGGGACACCTAGATAGAGGGAGGATGGCATAAAATGAGGGCACGACAGTGAATGTACAACAGTAAATGCAGTAACACCTAGATTTAGAGTGCCTGGATAGAGTGAGAGTGGCCTAAAAAGAGGGCATAAGAGTAAATGCAGTAACACGTTGGTTTGGAACACATGGATAGAGGAAGGGTGGTCTAAAATGGGGACACAACAGTGAATGTACAACAGTAAATGCAGTAACACTTAAAACGTATTATTTACCAAAGCAATCAGACTAAAATGCGATATATGGATAACAAACACAATCAGGCTAATTGCTAGATATGGGTAACATAATCAGGCTAAATGTGAGAAATGGCTGACTAACACAATCAGGCTAATTGCAAGATAAGATTACTATACACACTGTGGGCTGCATGCATCAGACAACCAGCTAATGCAGAATACGATAGGATAAGATTGGTTGACCTTCCCAATTCTAAGTGTGGCGCACGGTTAAACTTCACAATTCTATCTAAGAGTGTTGTATGCCTAATCGTCCCATTTCACTCTAAGTTTGACGAATGGGCAACTAAGGGCTACAGTGATGTCGCTGAGTGTTGGCTTTATTATCAAATTCACCGAAAAACAAAAAGAACTTTGGAGTAAACTTGATTATGAATTAATCAACAAGTCTTAATGTTGTAACTAAAATATAAACAGAAAGTCCAGCATTAAAGTGATACGTCATTTATGTAGTGTTACAGAAAGGAGGGAAAGGAACGACACTGCCGTGGTCAGTGTACAGACTCAAAATGTATTTCATAATGAAAAGAACACAACTCCCCATAGACCAGCACCAACAATACCCCTCTGATATGCAGGGAGACCTCTTGGGGTCTAATACCAAAGATCAGTGGCAACAATGTGACTGTAAAACCAAGGCAAGAAGGCAAGGATGGTGGGTGGTGCCATGTAGGGCAGTGCTTGTTGCAGAAGAGGAAGAAAATCTTTGGGGTATGATAGCATGGATCGGTGGCAAAGATATGACAGTAAGACCAAGGCCAGAAAGCACAGGGTTTGGGATGTGCAAAAACACTATATTATTATGGCATTTTGTAGCAGATAGGGGGCAGAACTTGGTGCTGAAGAGAAAGCAACAGGGAAGCTGCTCTCCTGAACTTTGCTTAGCAGCACGCAGAATGGTCATCCAGGTGCAGGGTGCCTCCTAGTTACCCGGCCTTTCTCCAATTAAGGTTACAATCAATCATCACTTCAACAACTATGTGTCAATTATGTTACTGTGGTTGACCTCGAAACTGCATCTTCTGTCTGGGAAAGTTCCGATAATTCTGCCTGGGCGGATGCCAAGCGTAGGTGTGAACTTGTGCTTCTCCTCGCTTGCATGGTTATGTGCTTTCCACACCGTGAATTTGTCTAGTTTCTCTTAATTTGTGCATTTGATTCTTATTCCGCTTGCCACCTGCATACACCTCTTTATCTTGACCTTTCAGAGACAGGATATTCTGTTCTTAAGTTTCATTTATATGTAACTACTGTTCGTTCCTTCTATTAGTATGACCTTGGCTCTCCTGGCACGAGTTGCATCTGCCGAGTTTCGATTCAGCCGTCTCTTCTCGTTTTGCTCGAATATGAATCTCTGCTCATTCGGCCTTTAGTAACTTGGGTTGATGATTCTGCTTCATTTGCAAAGTGGAATTACACTTACAATACTGTGCTTCGTTTTGAGGTAGATTATGTATAATGGTGCTTACCGCACTATTCTTCTACTTAGCATTGCAAGCCTCATTGTTTTCTTAGCTTTTTTTGCGGTTCCAAGCATATGTACAGGTGTTAGCTGGTTGACTATCTTCATCCTGTTTACAGCTTCATTCTCTTACATTTGAACATCATCTTTTATCTTAGGTTCACAGTATCCTTACTCATGCGTTTCATCTCTGTGTGTCATTCTTGGGTCGTCATTTCTTCTATCTGTGAGTCTGTCTGGGTCCTCGTGATGTCACCATTCGTCTTCCATTAAGACCTTTTTGGTTTCTTCTGGGACTGTACTTAGGCAATCTTCATTTCATCTCATTTGCTGGTAAGGTTTCCTTAATGGATATCTTCCTGTCCATGGTTTTCTTGATATCGGTGCTTTAATAGGTGTTGCTCTTCTGATAGGTACTGGGGAGAGCCCTACTGTGGCTCTTTGCTGATTTATCTGCTCATCATACGTCACATATTTAGCTGTGAACGTTCCTGGTACTTCAAAATGGGCGACTGGAGTGCAGGCTTTATTTGGGTCCTCCTCTACACTCTCCCCTCTGGGCGATTCATCGACCACTTTCACCTCCATATTTGGATTTAACTTACTCGATTCTTCTGTATTTATCTTCATTCCATCGCCTGTGTTCATTCCTTCTTCATCTTCGGGGTCTGTACATGATGGTTTGAAGTCCATATTTTTATTACTCCCTTCAGGCTTCCTGCTGTCCTTAAATGTTCCTCTTTATTCCACGTCATTAGTTGACATTGTCCATTTGGGCTACAATAGACCCATATTCCCACATAATTTCTGTGCTTCCTGGGATAGAGAAACTTTGTTCCTTTTAGTGCGTGAATACTGGTCTTCACAAAGTCTCTTATTTCTTCATAAGTCAGGTCTTTGGGATTCCATCCTGGCTTGACATCTCTCATGATCTTCATCACTATGGCTTTCTTCACAGTCTTCTGGCATTGCGAGATTATTATCTTGATAACACAAAATCCTAGCAATATCATCACTAACAGGGCTCCCAAGAACTTGAATGCATCTGCCATCCATTGTGGGACCCATGAAAACAGCGATCCAAACCAGCTGTCATCATCAACTTCATCAGTTTCATAGATCATCTGGTTCTGCAGGTTTGTCAGTATACTTATGGTTTCAGTTAAGGTTCTATTATCCTCATCGTGAGATGGTATAAATGTGCAACATGATTTTCCCATTTTTGCACAAACTTCTCCACCCATGGCTGTGATCATGTCAAGGACACATCTATTCTGAAGAGTCATCAGTCAGATGGCTCTCAGCTCTTCATTGAGCGCATTGAATCCTTCTATGGTCGTGTTGATCGTTTGCAGTAACTCCCATCTGGTTATCTGCAATGATTTAGTATTTACTCTGACTTGGATACTTGGCATAAAAATCGTTGTGAACACTGATGAGGTGAGGCTGAAAAGCCTGTGTTCGTATGGGATTGCATGAAATGCTTCTTCTGATTTAGCACTTCATTCGGGTTATCAGTTCCACAGATCTCTTCTCCCTCATGTGAACATCTGCTTTCGGAAAACTTTCAATAGTCAGGTCACTTTTCGGGATCACTAGTGCTGAAACGTGGACATTCACTATTGTGCATATACCTCCCCAGTCTTTTGGCAGTCTGATGTATGCCTTGGATCCGCATGCCCAATAATGATCCATAATTACTGCTGTTCCATGCACCATTCCTGGAGCGTCAAAAACTACTCCACAGTTCTTATTCTCTCCCATCATTCTAGTGCCATTATTCCTGAAGCAGAATGTTGGGCTTTCTAGTGGCACTATCTGCAAGGGCCGACTCTGTCTTTGACCCATGTCAATAGCTTTGCACGTTTCGGCCACAATGGCTTGCAGCCATTCTGCACGATGTCATCAGTTTCTTTGTAGAGTCCAGTCATCACCCAGGCTCTGCAAATCACCACTCCTTTTTCCCACCCATCTGGTGAAAGCACTGTTCCCCAAATCTGCATTTGAGCTCTATTCTTCCACTTTCGAGCTTCCTCTGGAGTTTTTCCCTGGACATTTAGTCTCAGGTTTACCTCCCATTTTATTCCTGCTCCTTTAACTCCAGGATTCTCGTACCTGATCACATGATTCCTAGTATGAGCTCTGTTTCTTTTCATAATGTTTTGAACATAATCATCTTCGTCGGGATAGGCTGTTTCAGTTGCCCATATTAATGAGGCATCACTACCCATGAACGGGCCTCTGGTCCTGCACATTGCTACATGTGACAGACAGTGCGATGTCTGGACGTCTATTTCTACAGCTATGAAGATCACAGCATTCCCCTTCTGAATTTCGTCTTCCAACTTCTTTCATATGCTGGTACCAAATGTTGTTTCCCAAATGTGCTGTGCTGTCTAGGTAATCGTTTAGTTCATTGCCATCTCCATGCATGCTTCTCTTGATTCTTAGTGTTCTCCTGTAGTTTGCTCAACTACATCCCTAAATGCATCTGTATGGCTCTTTCTTGCTGGAGGATTCTCACGTATCCTGATCTATGGGGCAGGCCTCCTCATCTGTGCCATTTCAGTGGATAAGCATCTGGCAGCTCTTTCCCTCTCTTCATACATCTTTTTCTGTCAGGCTAGAAAAATTTGTATCCATTCTGGCATTGGTCTAATATATGGTTGTACTGTGGAACTGGTACTTGTCCTCTGTGTTGGAATATATGTGTTTGGTAATACAGTCTCTGCAGTTTTATTCTTCAGTTACTCTTGTATTTTTCTTTCTTTGGCTATGAACGGCCATACTGCGTCTACTATTAGTTGTGCTTGTGAGATCTTCTTTTAGTTTGTCTTTGGGGGTCATTATGAGTTTGGAAGTAGCCATGTCAAATTGCGGGCCCGTTATTAGCTCCAGCTAGCTCCATTAGACCAGCTGTTCCTGCTGGGACCCGCTAAGGGACCTCAGAATTGGGCGTTAACGGTTTACCGCCAACAGCATCATTACCGGTGACCGTTAACCCTTACCGCCCTTTGTCTCCCTCAGTGTTGTCTCAGGTGTGTTTATCATTATCATTTCTGTTGGTTTCTTTTCCGATTCCTCTTGTCTTTCCACAATGTCTGTTGTGGAGTTTCTTATGGCAAGCAGTCTCTTCTTTTCTACTGTTTTGGCTTGTGGTTCTGCAGTCATTAACACTAGACCTGTTTTGTGTGCATTCAGTGTTTGCATGCGTGTGGTTGTCAGTAACCTTTCTTCATTCATTCTTTGCCAACCCTCTCTCTGGCTTCTCTGTTTGTTTGTTACCACAAGTGTGTGTGTGCCATTATTAATCACATCCATTTCAAGTTCATTCACTCCACCATCAGATCTTCTAGGGACTGGAATGACTGTGTGCATCATTAGGTGGGTGCACTGGAATTGTAACGCTTTGTGCACCAATAAAAAAGACAGTAAAACAATGATGTTTACGTGTATCCTGAGGGGTGCGCGGGGAGTTTCACACATGATTTCGCTGTGCGTGCGGGGTACGTGTTTCCTGAGGGGTGTGCGTGGAGTTTCACACGTGATTTCGATGGGCGAGCGGGGTCCTTGTATTCTGAGGGGTGCACGGGGAGTTTCACGCGTGATTTCGCTGGGCGAGCGGGTTAAGTGTATTCTGAGGGGTGCGCGGAGAGTTTCACACACGATTTCGCTGGGCGAGCGGGGTCCGTGTATTCTGAGGGGTGCGCGGGGAGTTTCACGCGTGATTTCGCTGGGCGAGCGGGTTACGTGTATTCTGAGGGGTGCGCGGAGAGTTTCACACGCGATTTCGCTGGGCGAGCGGGGTACGTGTATTCTGAGGGGTGCGCATGTAGTTTCACATGCAATTTCACTGGGTGAGCGGGTGACGTGTAGTCTGAGGGGTGCGCGGGGAGTTTCACACGTGAATTGGCAGTGTGGGTCCTCCCAGCTGTGCCCTCTCCCACCTCCCCAGGCCCTGTAGGCAGCCCACACCACAGGGGACTACCCTGCACCCTTGGCTATGCCCCACAGGCAGTCCATCCACCCTGGCCATGCCCCGCAGGTAGCCCATCCACCCTGGGCATGCCCCCCAGCCAGCCCACATGTCACCATATACCAGTGAGAACCGACTCATGTCCCCCTGCACCCCCACCCACCCAGCAGTGACGGGCACCTGCCAGCAGGCCCCGACTCATGTCCCCCTGCACAGATGATGGGCACCTGCCAGCAGGCCCCGAATCATGTCCCCTGAACCTCCACCCACCCACCCATGACGGACACCTGCCAGCAGGCCCTGACTCATGTCCCCGTGCACCCCCACCCACCCAGCATTGACGGGCACCTGCCAGCAGTCCCCGACTCATGTCCCCCTGCACCCTCAAACCCATGATGGGCACCTGCCAGCAGGCTCCGACTCATGTCCCCCTGCCCCCTCATGTCCCCCTGCACCCTCATCCACCCAGCATTGACGGGCACCTGCCAGCAGGCCCCGACTCATGTATCCCTGCACCGCCACCCACCCACCCGTGACGAGCACAGCAGGCCACGAATCATTTACCCCTGCACCCCCACCTACCCGTGACGGGAACCTACCAGCAGGCCCCCGACTCATGTCCCCCTGCACCCCCACCCACCCAGCATTGACGGGCACCTGCCAGCAGGCCCTGACTCATGTCCCCCTGCACCCCCACCCACCCACCCGTGACGGGCACCTGCTAGAAGGCCCTGACTCATGTCCCCCTGCACCCCCACCCACCCATGACGGGCACCTGCCAGCAGGCCCCGACTCATGTCCCCCCAACACGTCATCATGATCCACAATCATGGCCCTTATGGCCACCCAAATCCCACTGCACGCCACCCCTGCCCAAAGAACCAACCAAGTATTACATCCACCCCACATTGAAATGCCCATTACATGATACAACCCAAATGGCATGTATGTACATCAACACATTCCGTCAGACACACACAATGGTGCCAGTGAATGTTGAAACCCACATCGTGACATGCATGAAACCAATTAGAGAATACCACACATTGAAGTATGAAACAAAAATATATTGAACACAAAACAAAGGGAATCAAATGAAAACACACACTAATGGAAATAATAAATTAAATGACGCATGTCCCAAAAAAAAAAATGAAATCAGAATCCAAATAAATCAAAATGAAAATGTGTCCAAAGTCTCCGTCCAACAAAGCAAATCCAAAGTGAAAGAAATAAGTAAAATCCATTGCGCCATGGTGAAAAAAATAAAAAATGATGATAAATCCACTGTTCAACTATATACAAATAACAAATCCAGGGTCCATGAGCCCAACTATTGAAATGAAACCTACCAAAAAGACTACCTAATAAAGAACTATCTACAAAAAGGTGGGGCATAGTCCAAGTGCCCCAAATGAAATAAAAACATAAATGAAACCTAACACTAACTAACTATATACAATGGCGGCGGGCAAGTCCTACGGCTCACCAGTTGATTTCCCGGGCCAGGGCATCATCGAACTCCTGTTCAACGTCCTGGAGGCGGGCCTGTTCCCTGGCCCCAAGGTCTTGCAGGGATGACGCCATGTCCACCTCCAACTCCCTGCGAATTCTCTCTAGGCACTCAGCCCGCCTCAACGCCCTGCGCATGGAGTTCTCCGCCCTGACCATAGTGAGCCATGCCTCCTCCGCCCGCCTACGCTCCGCATCTATCCGCTGGCCCAACCGCTGCCACACGGAAGACACTCCCATTCCAGGGTCGTCCTGCCCTCCGCCCGATGCCTGCCCCTTTGATGTTGCTGGTCCCGAGTCCCACGTTGAGCCTGCCGCTGCCTCCGACGCAACTGCCTCTGCCAGCACGACGACATCCAGGCTGATGGAATCCACTGGCGCCATCGGGCACGTGCCGTGCCCGTTGTTGCCGGCACATCCTTCAACTGCTGGGGTCCAGTTGCTGGGGTGTCCACCCCTGCTGTACCTCCGACTCCTTACTGTGGCAGGGATGGGATCTCCACCGAGCTGGCTGCGTTGGTCAGGGCAGGTCCACAGGGGGCCCTGGTGGCATCTGGGCCAGAAGACGGCATTGAGAACGACTGGCGCATAGTCTCCACAGAGGAGGAGAGGGCCGCCAGAGTGCTCGACACATGTACGAAACCCCTGACCAAGGAACCTCCCAACTGGGCCACGTTGGCACGCAGCTCTTCGTGATGACATGTGTGCTCCCCCCAGGAAGCACGCACGTCATCACGAATGTCACGCGTGCGCAATGCGACACCAATCAGGACGTCTCCATACAGTTACGGGTCCCCTCGTCCGCAGGTAGAGGAGTGTCAGATGATGTGGACCTCCCCCCTACCTGCGGACGGGCCTGGGATGGGGCATCCCTGCTGGTGCATGGTGGTGCAGTCACAGTGTCAGGGACAGTGACATGCACAGGCCCCTCCACGGTGACCTGTGCTGCCTCCTGCCCCTGGACTGCAACACTTGCACCAGTAGTACCACCCCCACCAGGCCCCATGTGCGGCTCAGTAGCGGCCTCCTCCTCCTCTGTGGAAACCATCAACCTGGATGGTCCACACCGTCTTCTACAGTTGCAGGCCCCTGTGGGGGCTCACCCACCCCTTCCGCTGCAGCCATAGTGGCAGACGCAGCACCAGTCCCCTCGCTCCCGGATGATGGTAATTCCTGGGAGGGTGACTGGGCTTTGTGTCGCCGGCCGGTGGAGGCATCCCTGCTGCTTTGCTCCACAGCGCCGTCTCTGCCCTCTTCTTCACTCGCCGCTGTGTAGAGGGAGACATAGAACACAAGCATCAGGGTACTGTACAATAGTCCCCTAGACAGGAAGCAATAGCACATGAGTGGCACTGTCAAACGTCACTTCCATCATGTACCTCCACAACACATGGGTCAGTGCAGGCAACACACATGCAGTAACAGGCATGCCACATGCAAAGAACATTTGCATTCATGTCCAAAGAACTGTTGAAACATACGATGGTGGTTGGAAACTCACATGCATCATGTCTCATACTGATCACATACACACACATCACTGTACTTTCATCCATCTGGCCTCGTACAACCCAGACACAGTGGAGACAAGGATGACTAGGCTGCTTCAGTGAATCGCAACATAGTCACGTACATGTGTCATGCATCCATGGCGTTTACAAGTGACAAATATGGTACTCAGACACATAGACATGTACACCATGCATGTCCTTGACAGCAGCACCCATCTCTCACACCCCATCCATATCCAAAAACTGAGACAGGCATGCATTAATGTGTGCATTTCGCATGTTGCCACGCATGTAGCAATGTAACACATGCACCATCCATGTGGTTCACGCATGACTGGTCTCAAATTCAGCACCATGATGTCCCTGCACACACACATCCATACATGGCCAATGTCACACATACAGGCAAGTAGCTGACTACCAGCACACTGCAACATGCCCTGTTTCACACAGCAATACATGACCACTTACCGCTCGACTCGACGGGCCTGCATTATGAGGATCTGGTGGTGAAGCACTGGGCGAATGCTGCTGGTTTGTAAGCTGGCCCCGGCGCCCCACTAGATCCTCTGCCTCTAAGAGGCGCCGGGCCTTCTTGAGGGTCCTGGACTTGTAGTCCTCCCAGCGCTTCTTGGATGTGTTTTAGGTCTCGGGGTGCCACCCTCTCCGCGTTGATGGCACCCACTATGTCCATCCAGATCCTCCTCCGTCCTTCCTTGTCAGCGTGCAATGGTGTGAAGAGGGCATCATACTGCCCCAGGACTTGCTCCACCAGGATGCTAACTTCTTCGGAAGTGAAGCTGCAGCCCTCTGCCTCTCTGGCTGGGGGTTGCTACTGGTGCCAGAAGGTGTTGTGTCGGACATGGCAACCCCCGAGGCAGGTGTGGGTGGGCAACTGGGTCCTTGGGCTGGGCTGTGGAGTGATGGAACACAAGTTGGGAGTCTTCTGTTCCAGCAGGGGTGGTCACTGCAACTGGACCCCTGCAGACGGCAGATGTGCAGGCACCAAATGGCAGGGCACGATGGCAGCGGGCAGGCAGCCGCAGATGGCATGTGGGAGGCTGCTCGGGGTTCTGGGGAGCAGGAAAATGGCCTTCTGGGCAGGAGCATGGTCTTCTGTGTGTTGTTGCGTAGCCAGCTTGATACGGAGTGATTTGGCATGTGAAAAAACTGCACATCAGCGTGTAATTTGAGGAAAGGCCTTTAGCGCATAAGCCGGTCTGTGACATTATGCGCATGGGCGTTCCCCTGTGAGGGGTGCGTAGTGAATCAGCACGTGAAAAAAGAATGCGTGTGATCCGAGGATAGGGCCTAAGCACGTAAGTTCGCTGTACGTGCCTTTCATGGATACCGACGTGTGTGTTGCTACTTCGAGTTGGTTTGTGCGCCATCACAACTTCACAGCGGATCAAGGACGTATCTCTTCTTTTGGCGGGGGTATTGGCTATGCGCGTTTTTCATTATCACGCTAGTCTGATGGTCACGCATGCTATTTTTCCCACTGCGGGTGCCCCTGTGTATCACGTATATGTTTTCGAGGTCATAGTAGCCTGCGTGTCCCACGTGTATGGGTTTTTCGTGTCCTTGGGTGCCACTGTGTACTGCGGGAGGTTAATTCCACACACGTGGGCTACCGGGGGTTGCGTGCACGGTTTTACTTCAGTTTTGGGGTGCCTGAGCATTGCGTGACCCATCACTTCATCACTGGGATCACATACAGCCTTGCAGGTGCAGGGGTGCTGTTAACATCTTGTCTCCCACCCCCTTCACCCCAATTGCCCAGGACAATTGTCGTGTGCACCTCCCATTGGCACTACTCCACCTGTGCCGGCACTACTCCATCTGTGCCATGGTTGGGAGGCCACGTAAGGTGAGGGGCGCCTCAGCTGGGCGTACTCCACATGGTGGGCATGGTCAGGGATGTGGCCGGGGTGACCAGGGAGTAGAGGGACTCCAGGGTGTCCAGGTTGGCTGCAGAGGGGGAAGAGGTAGGTGTGCGCCAGCTCGGCACGATGTTGTGCCACATGTTGGTGCAGTCATGCCACCACCCCCTGCAGCTCCAGGAGATGCAGTTCTTGCATCTGACACTGGCGCCCATGTGACCCGGCAGTTTCATCGACTGCCACAGGCCCAAGGGTAGTGGTAGCTGCAGGTGCAGCTGTGGACACCACCACCCAGGCTCAGGGTCCGCCAGCGCATGCTGCGTTGGCACTTGAAGAGTCCATGGAAGAATCCCAGGTGGTCAGGAGGCACACCGTAGGTGCACGCAGGGCTGCCCTGACGGAGGCACGTGTCCCTGGGGCAGCAATGTCATCTGCTGCCCCGACCAGCCGGGTGTTGGCAAGTGCAGGGGCAGATGCAGCCAACAGGACCCCGGTTGTGAGTCTACCAACCAGGACAGTCCCGGTCAACGACCCTGGCACAGCGGATGTTGCTGCGCAGGGTCCATTCCAGGGCACCCAGCAGCCACTGACGCAAGTCAGGGTTTCACTAAATGTTCCACCTGCCACTCCCTCGGCTCATTCCATCAGCGCAACTGCCCATACTGATCAGAACAGCATTTGCCAGCCAGGGTCTGGACCAGTGTCCAAGAGGAGGAAGGTTGCACCAGCAGTAGCGGCTGGGACCCCAGACACAGCTACGGCTTCCAGCACGTTGAGGAAGAAGCCTTTCTGCAAGCAGGAACTGGACTTCCTCGTGGACTACGTGCGGGAACACAACCGTGACATGCTAGTGGGGCCGAATTGTCAAACTACGGCTGCCCATCGTAACACCCACTGGAAGCAAGTTGCGGATGATGTGAGTGCATTCGGCCATGAGGTGCGCACAGTGCAAGAGTGCCAAAAGCGTTGGAATGACTTCAAACGCAGCAGTAAGGCAAAGCGTGCCTCAAATTACATGACTCTGGTAACTGGCGTTGGGCCAGCACCAGAGGAGGAAGGGCTCACTCCGCACAAGGCACTCGTTGCGGAGTTCATACCAACAGAATTGGTCGAAGGAGTGGGAGAGATGCCGGACTTTGATGCCCCCATCCAGTGAGTATTGTTGCCTGTTGGTCGACGACATGTGAGTTTTGCTTGTGTGATGTGTTGTGCTTGACTGCCACAGCATCTCAGGTGTACATGGTTCTCATGTGCAAGTAATGCAATGCTTCTATGATACGTGCCTGCTGTTCAGGATAGTGGACATGTAGAGCAGACGGGGACTGTCCTCACAACCACACTTGCACCCTAATCACATGCTAGTCACCCAGCTGCCCATACAGTCCATGTTCCAGCTCAATGGCCCTTCTGCATGTAGCCTGGGGTGTGTTTCCTCTCAGCACTGGGACTATGTAATTGCATGACTGACGTGCATGTGTCCTCTGCATGCATGCGGGTACTCCACGTAGGCATTCTCCCTTGACCCTCCGCCAACCCTGTGCCCCAATTACAACATTGCACACGTGTGCATCACGTTGGCGTACTGCAATGGACTGTTCAAGTCTCCTCTGTACATGCAAACTTCCACCAGTCAACCTGCCAGACACATGCAGTGGCGTACATCCTCTGCACTTTATGCCGGTTGTCTCACTTGGACTGTGCAGATGGCAGATGCTCCGCAGGGACATGAGTTCCCATTCATGCTCCATGTGTATTCCATGCATGCCCCTATGTGTCCTTGACTGGATGATCATTGTAGTACGTGTCCAGGATGACCTACATTTCTTTGCTTTTGATCATCCATTCCATGCCCACTCTGGCTCAGTCCTGCACCACACACATGTTTAGGGTGTCACAGTCTGTGCAGGGCACAGGGCTCCCCCCGTTTCAGGCCCACTGACTCTGTTCAACTGGTGTAGGGACTTCTGCACACATGTCTGTACTACTGAGGGGTCATCTTTGTTCCTGTTTTCCCATCATCATCTGCTGTGTTGTCAGTTGACTCAGATGATGCAGTTGATGCTAGACATCACTGTCTGCCAATGCACAGGTCCCTGGTCGCCCTTTCGCTGCCATGCAATGCATCCCTATATTTTCACTTAGGGGGGGGGTTGTTTGTAGCCATGCAACACATTGCATGCACATTGCACGTGATGCCTGGGCTTGCCCTTGCACTGCCTTCAAGTCAATTGATACACATCATGATGTACTTTTTCATGTAGATAGTGGATAACGCACACATGTCCGGCACTGCATCAACCCACTTCTGAGCTGTGTTACACCGTTCTACATGCCTAGTCCCTGATGCTATGTCAAAGTGCCCTTGCATGCATGCCAGGTGCACATTGGTGTGTGACATGTGTGTTTCATGTGTTGTCAGTCTGTGTGATGTCTGCGTGTGTGTTATGTGCTTCTGACATGTGTACTAATGTAAATTTTCTCCACTTTCCAGATGATGACGCAATGGAGCAAGAGGATGGTGTTGTCATGTCAGACACATGTTTGCTATCACACCAGCAACCCGGCACAAGTGTGGGGTCGTGGGGTAGTAGACCACGAAAACCCACATATGTTACAGACCATCTTGTCTGTGGCAGGCAATGAGTCAAGCCCGGACGATCACTCTGACGACAATGTCGAGTTGGATGTGCATCGGGTCCATTCATCTGGGGTGAGTGATTCTGATGAGGATGCTCCTCTGTCCGCGACACCTGCACTGAGGGGCCAGATGGTGGTGGGACCTCCGCCTGTAGTGGATCGGGATGCAGGGTCACCCTCCACACCAGTCGATGATGTGCCTGGGACATCACGTCGACGGGGGCATGTAGTCCTGCAGCCGTGGGCGGTGCCAACCTGACAAGGACGGCCGGTCCTTGGGACCCACAGGTGTCAAGCCCAGCAACGCGGTGGCCGCTCGCCACCGAGGTATACTGAGTGGGAGCAAGACATGTCTGCCAATTCAGAACGTCAGGGGGCAGCTATGGAAAACATCGCTGTGAGCATGGAGCGTGTGGCCCAATCCGTGCTCCCCCCTGCTAGGCAGATGCTTCTCCAGCAGCGGGCGGCACAGTCCACGGCCCGCTCGCTCAGGCTGGGCATGGCGGCCTCAGACAGGGCACGCCAGGCTGAAATGTTGTCTTTGCGTCAAGCAATTGCTGCTCATGCAGAGGCACACATGGAGACCCAGAGGGCTGAGCATGCATCCCTCAGATCCATTCTGTGTGTCCTCTTAATGTCCCAGAGGGAGCGGTCAGAGAAGAGGTTTGCGCAGCTTGAGCGTACCATCTCGGCTGAGCTAAGTGCTTGCTGGGAGGTGCATTAGTTGTCCAGCCAGGCCACGCAGGAAGAACTCCGTGTTACACGTGCTACCTTGCAAGAGGAAGCACGTGTATCACGAGAGGTTCTGCATGCTGACCTACGTTTTATCGCCTCACAGAAACAGGCTCACCCATCCGGCAGACTTGCTGCCGACGAGGGGCAAGCTGCGCCTAGGCGTGGTCAGGCTCCTGTACCACGTCTACCTTTTCAGGAAGAGGCTGACTCGGACGATGAGATATCTCCCACACAGGCCGGGCTGTGTAGGCGTTAAGCCCATGGAGGTTTTTTTTTTTGACTCAAAATCATCACATGATCTTGAGCTGCACCCTGCGCCTCCCCCTTCCTGGGTGCCCCTCTCCCCCCCCCGGGTCATATGTGGCCATTTTTGATTTTTCATTTTAGTTTAGTTAGTTAACATTGTTTTTGATAGTTAGTTTAATTAGGTAATGTAGGTTTTTTATAGTTAGTTTAATTAGTTAATATAGTTTAAAATTGCTTGTCTATTGTGCATTCATGTGACGGTGTAGTGCTTTGTGGCTTTTGAAAGCATCCACTGTCTGTTCCAGCTGGGCCCTTCAAGCTTGTCTCTTGTATGTGTTTGCAGCTTGGGGTCCTGACTCACATAGGCCACTCCTGCTTCCCTTATCCATGGGCTCACAAGGATGGTTCGGTGCTACAGTCATTTACACAAGGGCTTTGGTCTGTCATATCTGTGGCCTGTCTGCTGCTGTACTACTTGTGTTAACACCCCTAGTGGGGATTGTGGGGTTTTATCCAGGGCATATCTGCATTAGACTTGGGTGGGTTCATGATTGATGTATCCATTGATTGATATACATTGTGCTGTGTGTTTATTTTATTTCCTGTACATGTGCTTCATGCACTTCATGCTGTAGACAGTGGCCGGCACCCTTTGCCTGTCAAAGACACACTAATGGTAGGCTGAATTCTGATGTAGGTGTCTGACATAGCCCAGTCACAACCAGCATGAAGAGACACACACAGGGAACTTTCCTACATTAAGTATACGTTGTGTGCTCTTTCTGCAGGAGAATGAGCCTCCAGACCACCTTTGCCAGCAGACATGGGCCATTGTAGGACATACAGCTGGCCACGTTCGGTGGGCCAGACATGCACATGTGTGCACAAGCAGTGCCACAGGGCTTGTGGTCAGATGGCCAACAGAAGCAGATGTGTTTCCAGGAGCTCCAGGCAAGGTGAGAATCACAGGGGGACCACACCGCAGCCAAGATTCCACCAGGCCACTTGCACATGCATGCTAAGTAGCGCCACTGATGGGGAGCTAGGACAGATATTGTTGTTGAAGCGCACAGTACAGCTAAGATGCGTTGGGCGACAAATGGCATGTTGCTTACCAAGTTTTCAGGGGCACATGCAGGGGCTGTCGCACATATCATCGAGTCCACCCTGATCTATAGAAGCAGAGTCATTGGCGCAGTAGCGTTCCTAGCCAGTATATGAAACAGCGCACAGGGACACACAGTGAGGCACAGACTCGTGTGCAGTGCATGTCATTTACATGTGCTAATTGACACGTGCATTACCTATTTTAATCTGCGGATGCCAATACACAACTTGTACTGGAGTCGCACCTCGCTATACGCGTATAGCTGCTCACTCAGGGACCATTGTATGATGTGTGATTCTTGATGCATTGGTCTTCCATTTGCCGCACGCCCACGTGCGCCTGCTTTGCTGCATTGACAGTGTATGGACCTTTACTGGTGCAAGCTAACGTATGGGTACAAAGCAGCAGACAAGAGTGTTGGTTTGTGGAGGAGTCACTTACTTTGGGGCATTTATGGTGTTGTGTGTGTGTGTTGTAGACACACACAGATTAGTGACTCACACCCTCTTTGCAGCATTGACCTGCTCCTGTTACCAGACCTGAGAGTGCGCAGGCAGGAGGCCAGCACTCACCCCAAAGATAAGTCTCTCTTTGGCTTGCATTTGACTCATTTGGTACAATGTGCATGATGAACATGTTTTGTCTGATTGAGTATGTGTTATTGTGAATAGTTGTATTTAGTATTTTCCCTACTTTACCTTGACAATCCTACTCCACTCTCCTGCCCCTCTTTCCGGTTATCCTGAATACCAATGCCTGTCCAGACAACATATCCCTGACCCTTCTTCCCCACCAGGGTCTCAGAGGCCTGTGTAAGTTTGACCTTGCAGGCACCCAGACCACGGAGGGGGTGGTTGGTTCGTGCCACTCCTGCACCTGGACACCGGCGCTGTGACAGTACCCATCAGTTGGTGCATCATCCTTGTATGTTTTGTACCAAACATGGTACCCATCCTGTTGTGGAATTGTTCAACTGTGCTACCTTTGTTTTTTTTTCATTGTGCTTGGACATGTGCTTGGACATTTTCTGCTACTTCATCATCTACTGGAGACTCTTCCAGGGTTTATGGTTGCCTACACGCTTTTTCCATGGTTTGTGGGTTTGGCTCCTTGGAGTGTGACTGTGATTTGGTGTTTTTTGCCAGTCAAGGTGGCCTCTGAGGGGGCTGGACCCTATTTATACACAAGGTGGAACATGGAGACCAAGGGGTAGGGTGATGCTGTGGCCAGGTATACTTGAAGGGAGAAGGCTACATACCCCAGACACAGTTGTTCAGTAGGTCATGGTGATGTGTGAAGGTGGGAGGGCCTTTTGTCGTTGGACAGTTGGCTTCGGCTACAGTGTTTTGGGCACTCTGACATTGTAATTGTTGGGTACTATGTACATGATGTGTTCTGCTGGTCAATGCCTGTTCCTGTGTTGTCTTTACTTTTCAGGTGTGAGGGGATTGGTGTGGTTTGACATGCTGGGGTGTGCACATGGGCAATGTTCACATGTGATGTGCACAGGACACTGAGGATCACTTGATTTCACATGCATGTCAAGGGAGCGGAAGCGTGACTTGAGCACTCCAAATGTGCGCTCCACTATGCCCCTGGTTGCAATATGGGCAGCGTTGTATCTTTCCTGGGGTGGTGTGGTGGCTTTCCGGATTGGGGTCATCATGTGGTTGCTCAGAGGGTAGGCACTGTCCCCTGGGGTGGTGATAATGGTTGTGATTAGTAGGGTTTGTGTATTTGTCTGTGTGTGACATGCATGCATGTGCACAGGCATTTGTACTCACCTAGGAGCCATGTGTCGCCATGCTGCCCAGCTTCCAGGGCCCGCTCAGGGTGGACATTCTGTATATGAAACGGTCATGGGTGGAGCCAGGGTAGTTGCATAGACAGAGGTGATGATTCCCTTTGCATCGCATACGACCTGCACATTGGTGGAATGCCAGTGCTTGAGGTTTCTATAGATATGCTCTGTGTCCCTAGGTGGACATAGGGCCACATGGGTGCAATTGATGGTGCCGAGCACTTTGGGGAAGTGTGCCACCCTGTAAAAGTCCTGGACCACGACCTGCCTTTCTGCAGGTGTTCTGGGCATGTATATGTACCTGAGGACTGAGGGGCACGCAGTCATGATTGCCAATACCTGGTGTAGGCAGCGTGACTGCGTGACCTGTGAGACCCCCCCCTCACTATGGCAGTAGTCTGCTGAAATGACCCAGTGGCCAAAAAATGCAGGACATTGAGCACCTTCTCCAAGGGGCTCAATGCTTGGGAGCACAGGGTGGGGGATGTAAGGTCATCTTCCCACTCCCTGACCAGGTCTAGGATGATACGAGGTGGAAACCTATACCTGTCATAGACCTGGTCGTCAGGCATCTCAAAAAGGCTGGTCCGGAGGGAAAAAATGCAGGCCCTGGCTATTCTCCTCCTCCAGCGGTGTCCCACGATCAGTGCTGCGACAAATGGTGCATTCATTGTAGCTGTATATACGTGTTTGTTGTTTGCACACACTTTTATACTGTGCGCGGGGACGCTTACGCCTGCCTTCCTGTGGTGGACTTGTTGATGCCTGTGCGTGTTTTTTAGCGTGCGCGTGTTTCCCATATTCGATTCCATGAATACGTGTTGTTCGCGTGCGTGTGGGCGTTCTGTCTATTTCCCTGCAGTACTTCCCCAGTTACGCCTTCTTTTTCACGCGTTGTTCCCCATTTCGCGTGTTACGCCCCGTGTCCCGCCCCCTATTTGGTGTGTGCGCCAATGTTGTGCGCTTTCCCTGTGCGTGTCGCGCTCGGCGTTCGGGATGTTGCAATGACGTGTGCGCCTGTGTGCGCCACGTACGGATTTGGCGTACATCCAGGGGAAAACACGCGCAGGACCGTCCTTGAGTCGCACGCGTGCGCGTGCTCTTGCTTTTTCACGCTTGGGCCAGCTTGCGCCAGCCTGCGCTGAGATTTTTGGCACACATTTGTTCCATGAATCGGCCCCTAAATCTTTTTCACTCACCGTTCACATGGTTCCTCTCTGGACCCTCGGGATCACCGTCTTTGTTACCTCCTTCTTCGGCTTTTCACCTTCTGAGCTGCCCATAGGAATGGGAAGGGATAGCATGGGGAACACGGGTCCCTTCAGGCCCTGGTCTGCAGTTTTTCTTACACTACCACTGTCTACGGGGAGCTTCACGGTCTACTCGGCCGAATGGCAAAAGGACTTGTGATATTGCCGAAGACCTAGAGTTACTTTATGTCCACGGTCAATGGGTGTCTTATTCTAATCAATAATCGATAATCGATAAACCATCCTCTGCTACCAAGTGTACTCCGGAGACCCACGGCCGGCCCATAGAGCCGAGGTTTACTCCGAAAGTACTTTAAGACGAGATCGCTGCACCCTTGAGATGTATGGGGGTGCAGATTTATTACTCCAATTCCAATCAATAAGGACAACTCAATGGTTTGGCAAAGGGAGTCTGTTTAATGACAAGTACAAAAAATGGGGAGTCATGGAAATCAGCAGTGATGCGATCATCCTTCTCGCTTCAACTCCAATGCGTTTCATAAAAATCATAGAATTTATACTGAAAACGCGTCATAATTGACGTATAACACTCAAAAGTTAATATGCAATTCTATTGGTTAGGAAAAGGTAACTTTAATATAGGTACTATATCTGTATATGATAACGGAGTGAGGGGATTGGGTAAATACTATCAGGTGGGCGTCTAAGCCCTTCCTTCAAAGATGACTACTGTAAACATCACTAAAAGTATGACGTCCAATTGGTTCTACTAACTATAGGACCGTAGATTATTTGGTCCATTTTGATTGGGTTGGCACCAACCCCATGCATAAATTTCCACTTTGCTTGCAGCACGCAGAATGGTAAGGCAGGTGCAAGGTGCCCCCTAGTTACCCAGCCTTTCTCCAATTAAGGTTACAATCAATCATCACTTCAACAACTATGTATCAATTATGTTACTGTGGTTGGCCTCGAAACTGCATCTTCTGTCTGGGAAAGTTCTGATATCTCTGCCTAGGCGGATGCCAAGCATAGGTGTGAACTCGTGCTTCTCCTCGCTTGGATGGTCGCGTGCTTCTCACACTGTGAATTTGTCTAGTTTCTCTTAATTTGTGCATTTGATTCTTATTCGGCTTGACGCCTGCCTACGCCTCCTTATCTTGACCTTTCAGAGACAGGATATTCTGTTCTTAAGTTTCAATTATATGTAGCTACTGTTTGTTCCTTCTATTAGTATGACCTTGGCTCTCCTGGCACGAGTTGCATCTGCTGAGTTTGGATTCAGCCGCCTCTTCTTGTTTTGCTAGAATATGAATCTCTGCGCCTTCAGCCTTTAGTAACCTGGGTTGATTCTGCTTCATTTGCAAAGTTGAATTACACTTATAACACTGTGCTTCGTTTTGAGGTAGATTATGTATAATGGCGCTTGCCACACTATTCTTCTACTTGGCATTGCAAGCTGCATTGTTTTCTTAGCTTTTTTGCGGTTCCAAGCATATGTACAGGTGTTAGCTGGTTGACTATCTTCATCCTGTTTACAGCTTCATTCTCTTACATTTGGACATCATCTTTTATCTTAGGCTCACGATATCCTTACTCATGGCGTTTCATCTCTGTGTGTCATTCTTGGGTCATCATTTGTTCTATCTGTGAGTCTGTCCGGGTCCTAGTGACGTCACCATTCGTCTTCCATTAAGACCTTTTTGGTTTCTTCCGGGACTGTACTTAGGCAATCTTCATTTCGTCTCATTTGCTGGTAAGGTTTCCTTAATGGATACCTTACTGTCCATGGTTTTCTTGGTATCGGTGCTTCAATAGGTGTTGCTCTACTGATAGGTACTGGGCAGAGCCCTACTGCGGCACTTTGTTGATTTATCTGCTCATCATAGGTTACATATTTTGGTGTGAACGTTCCTGGTACTTCAAAATGGGTGACTGGAGTGCAGGTTTTATTTGGGACCTCCTCTACACGTCCATCCAGCCTCGCTTGCTGAACTGCCTACTGCCTGAATCTCGCAGCTGTCTCCTGTCTTGAACTCTATCGCAGGAGCTGCACAGCCCACTGTAACCGACTTGCCACTGTCGAGCATCAAGATCATCTCAAGCACCAGGTACATGGTGGTGCTGTCCCCCTAGTCCTTCTCCGAAGTACCCTAATGACATTTATATCCCCTTAGTCCCTGGGTGCTGAGACCAAATAACCTTGAACTCTGTGTTCCTTTACCGGGTGGTTTGTACTTTGTAGTGTGCTAGAACTGTCTGTTGTAATAATAGCAAAGTGGATATGTTTATACAACCTTGACTGGCCAGTCCCTTTTATCATTGGGTACTAATTGTATTTTTGCTGTGTTGCAACTAACCAACGATCCACGACTTTGTGGAGGTAAGCCTGCCGTTCCGTCCACGTTACCGAAATTGGACAAGGAGGTTTATAATTGACTTCTGGTGTACTAGAGGTGTGGGGCTGATTGATGGTTTGGAAACCGATATTCACCCCTGGACCACTGGTGCCCCGGAAGTTGATTTATCACACTGTTCCAGCAAGGCTGCCAAATCATGAAGGATTCTGTATTGAGCAGGGAAGAAAGTTTAGCCAGTTAAGAGCTTGCTATAGAGATGTCGAGTAAAAAAATACCATCCCTGTCCCCTGGGCCCCACAGACGCACACAATCAACATGGCGATGGGGGGCCCAGGGAAAAAGAATGGTATTTATTACTGGACATCTATAGTAGATGTCCAGGAAATAAAATATCATGCCTGTCCCCTGGGCCCCACAGCACCTCAGACAGAGAGCTGAGTTTGGTTGTTTGGGAGGGGGATTGTGCAACAAATGCAACAGTGAGTATGTTGTACAACCTCCAACCCCCACACACTTGCCAAAATCAGCTCCACGGACCAGCACAAAAACACACACACACATACACACACACACACACACACACACACACACACACACACACACACACACACATTCACACAGCAAGTACTCAATTGTTCACACAAGCACCCATCCTCATGCACTCACTCATAACACAAGCATACACATTTTGAAATAATAAATAAATGAACATAAACATATCTTCTGCCCGGACCTGAAGTTTCCTCCCCTTCGCTCCAGCTCCTGCGTAGCATGAACAGCAATCAGAAAGCAAGAGCTTCCTGGTTCCTGCATATGCGCACACGGGCTCGAGTGTGGGTTGACGAAACGCCCCACTCCAGCCTGCTCTGTTTGTATGTGCAAGAAGGCACAGCAGTGCCCCCTTGCACATACAGACAAGCAGTTCCCCAGCCATCAATACCAATGAGCTAAACAAGGCTGGGGATGCAAAATGGCTCTTGCGTGGCTCATTGAACATGTATGCGCTGGGGGACTGAACTGTCTGCCAGCCCACGAGTGCTCCATCTGCTGGAAAAATCAGCTGAGGCACTGCCCAGTGTTTCACAGGGCTGGCTCCTCGGCTCCTCCATAATGGATGAGGGGGCCGGTGGGTCAACGCCCCTCACCCATTATGGATGAGCTGCCCTTGGCTAAAACAGCAGAAACATGTTGAAGTGTTCCTTCCCATTCTGGATTTAAAGGTTATTTTTCTAAATTAAAAAGACATTGGTCGTAGATTCACATTTCCACATGAATATGTCCAGCAGCTTCTTACTTGTGAAAAACCTATTCACTAACACCTCTTTTCTCTTTAAAGCCACCAAGGCCATGGAAACGAAAATGTAGTTCTTACTTAATTCAAACAATTCAAATGGCATGCTGATTAATGAAAGTGGGAAAAAAATCAACTTACTGTTTGCAAAACAAAAAAACAACCATTTCATCATTCGCACAGCCTGTACTGCCCAGGAGCCATGGATTATCAATTAGGGGCAAGGTGTGGCAATGCATGTTTTTTTTTCTTCTGAACACCCCACCCCTTTATTAATTGAATCATCTGGGGGAATTAATTGCCTTTTTTATGCTCAACGTATATGTTAAACTTCAGTTTAGCCCATTTGAGAAGTGAGATAAACAACCTTGAGAATGGAATCCAATTTCGAAACAATAATTGACCCTCAGAGCATGCAAAGTTCAAAGATTACTTATTCTCCAAAAGCATATATCCAAAAAGCACAATGGTAAAATTTGAACAAATCTTGGGGTCTCATGTTCAAGGGATACTCAGTGTCCCCTCCTTCGCAGCATAGCATACGAAAATAGCTTCTACGGGTTTATCCCAATACCAATTCAGCAATCTCAGGCTGGCCAATGACAGGGAACATAACATTCAAGTGTATTTGTATAGCGCATGTTCACTGGCACGGGGGCTTCATGAAACTACCAACAGATCACAGATGTTTAATGTTACGCAACTCAACGGTCTGACATGAACAGGTGTGAGCAACTGGGCCTCATTGCGAGGTTGGCAATAACCCACTAGTGCTACCAGCGGGTTGCCACCAACCCTGTTACACCCTTACCACTGCCTTATATCCCAGTGCAAGCGCAATACCACAAGCAGCGGCAGTAAGGGTTAATCCCCATTTCCATGGAGGCCCATAGGATTCCATTGAAATGGGAGCACGTAAGCACTGGCACAGTTGCTAACGGTGCCAGTGCTTCCATCGTTGTAGTCTGGCGGTCCGGAAAGGGTGCTGGTACGTTGCTACCGGCACCCTTATTTCCGGACCACCATACTTGTAATGAGGCCTAAGTCCAGTTCTTTTCTTTGTTCGCTGATACTTGTAGTCCCATATTTACAGTTGCAATAGACAAACTATGGGGGTCATTCCGAGTTTGGAGGCAGCCATGGTGCTGTTAGCACCATGGCTGCCGCCAAACCTGGGTCTGGGTCCGGGTAGACGGAATGGGGACTTATCGGGACATTCCGACCTATGCGGACCCAGTAAGTCCCCATTTCGTAAACCATTCCCCATTCCCATTTGAGCCCCCTAAGGGCTCAATGGGAATGGGGAAGGAACTAACAACAGGCCGCAAATAGCGGGCCCGTTATTAGCTCCATGGTCCCTTAACGGGTCCCGCTAAGAGCGGCTGGTTAGACCAGCCGTTCCTGGTGGGACCCGCTAAGTGACCTCGGAATGTGGCGGTAGGGGGTTAACGGCACCGGCATCCTTACCGGTGCCGTCAACCCCCTACCGCCAGGGTCGGAATGACTCCCTATGTGTATCAGAGAGCGAAGAGCAAACCAAGTTTGGGTGAGGCTCTGTCATCTTAAAAGTAACGACTAAAGAAACCTACTGGAGTTGTTGTGGTGTTTCCTATGAAAGGGATGCATCAGCCCAGGGCATCACGCATGCACAGCCAACAAATGCTTGCTAAATTCTGGCATTGTTTACAATCACTTCCCGTATTCAAATGCTGTGGTCTGGTCTATGTAAGGTAATTTTGCATCTTATGGTTACCCGGCCGCATGGCCCGGAGGAGGTTGGCTCAGTATTAGGTACACCTGTGGTCCAATCACTTGTCTCCTTTGAACAGCACTTTGCTATTTTTCCTAAACCGCATGCTCTTAATTTAGTTGTATGTATGTACTCGGCTCTCTAGTCTGCAAACCCAGCTGGGAAGCAACATAGGGATGTGCAGCAAGGGGGCTACAGTACAAGCATAGAATAATATTTATACATTGGAAGTATAGAATAGTATGGGCACATTAAGAATGATATGAGAGAAGGAGAAAAGAGGGTACTTGTTAGGAAGGTAAAGGCAGCAAGGAACCAGTAAGGTTCTGCAACAATAGTCCTGATGAAGATATAGTTGCACAATCTAATCTTCCTAATTACACTAGACTTTGAGCCTGTATCACCGCTTCTCTCCTGTACCTTCTACTGATATGAGAGAGGAAGCAAAAGTACTCACTTTTAATCCCGCCCCCCAAAAAATCCCAAAAGTGGCAATCTATTCATCAATATTTCATATTTGGTGTTGAGATGTGTTGGTGGAATGCTGAATCAATCACATCCTCCCTAGAGGGTCCTGAAGTGCTTCTTGTTTTGTTGATTTGCATGTATACTGTATTCATGTATGGCTAACGCCAGTTATCTGGTCCTCGAATGTCATATAGGTCTGGTCAATCTCGAATATGGCCTGACCAGTGTACATGCACTGAGTGTATCTTTGACACACCAGACGAAGATTCATGTAATGTGCATGTGTTTAAATGGCATTCATTGTTCATGTGTTCTGCATCTAAGGTATAGCAGAGCCCTCAACTGTAGACAGTTGTCCTTGGGGTTGATAGACTGATTCATAATAGCCGTGTTGCACCTTTAGTGATGCGCCCCATCGAACGCAGCTGAGTCGTATGAAAAATGCAGTCCAGCTTTCAGTCACTGGCATAGCAATCCACGCCTGGCCTGACTATTCTTCCTACTACACATTATCATTTCCCTACACCTCTCTGCTACTAATTGAACAGTTGACTTAACTTAAAAATACTATTTACATGAAATCTCAAGCTCTTTATATATATCATATCTGTTCAGGCTATGGTCTGTCAAGGGGCCATTCAACCCTCACCACTTCAAGGCCATTACAATGGCAATAAGGCAATACACACATTTCAAATATCATAACTTAATATACATCAAAGCATCTCTCAAAGAACTCTTATTCTGCCTCCACATTAAGTCCATCTTTTACCTCTTATCTATGGTGTCCCTTAAGGTATTGTCATTGAAACTCTTCTTTTGTTTCATTTAGACTATAATAAAAACATCAAGCATAGGCCCTTAATTATTGTTTCCTCTCATTCGAAATACTGAGGATTCTCAACTGTTGGTTTATTTGATGTGCTTCTCCAAGCGGGTTCATGGCAGTATTTCTAACTCTCTTCTGGCCAGTCTTCCATGCCCTGAATCATTTCTACATCACAACCTTTGGAAAGCTGCCATACTTTTCTTCCACCCCCTTCTTATACTCGCTGACGACCATAATTCCCTGTAGACCATCTGAACCTGCTTCCTCTCCCTTTGTCAGAATTTTACTTGGAAGGATTGTTGCACTCTCTTTTGCCTTTTTCTTCTCCTATCTCTTCTGTTTTGTTCACACGCATGTGTCAAATCTGTGCTTCCCCGATTTTCAAAGCACCAAACCGCAATTCTGAGTTGCTGCCCAAGCTTCCCCTTTTGGTCATCGCGGCACTATCCTTGAAGCCCCTGGGCAGAGACCACAGTGGCATCTCCGGGAACACTAAGCAAACACATGTCTCCACCACCTAGGCATGAGTGAGAGACGAGCCCTAGATCTGGGCTATTCACCCATCGGCACACTGCCTCCCTCACCCCCCACTCGCCTTTCTGCTGGTTCCTTTACTACCACTCAATGAGATTGTTTTCATATGGAAGACTGTAATCAAAGAAATCTGATCCATATATTACAGAGTACAACCTGCTTGGTCATTCCCACTACAAAATGGTATATCAGGGGTTCTCATAAACACATTGTTTGACATTAAATTAAGGGTTGTGTAAAGGGACATAAGGAACATTAAGGAGAGCCAACCTTTGGACCTTCCTAGAACTACATGGGACTGTAAGACTAACTCACTTTTCCACACATCGACCTTTCAAGCTGTGCTTGGCATGTGAGGGGATATATTATGCTATACCTTATATAACCATACATAAACTCATATGCAGCATATGAGACTTTGGGGGTCATTTCGAGTATGGCGGTAGGGGGTTAACGGCACGATGCCGGTACCGTTAACCCCCTAGCGCCGCATTCGGAGGTCCCTTAGCGGGTCCCACTAGGGCCGGCTGGTTTTACCAGCTGCCCTTAGCGGGACCCGTTAAGGGACCATGGAGCTAATAACGGGGCAGCTATTTGCGGGCCCGTTATTAGCTCCTTCCCCATTGAGTCCTATGGGGGCTCAATGGGAATGGGGAATGGTTTTCGAAATGGGGACTTACCGGGTCCGCATAGGTCGGAATGTCCCAGTAAGTCCCCATTCCGACACCATGGACCCCGACACGGGTTTGGAGGCAGCCATGTTGCTATTTGCACCATGGCTACCTTCAAACTCGTAATGACCCCCCTTTATGTTGAATAAGATGGCAGTGCTGGGGTATTTTAGGCTGCATTTGGCACATGAGGGCAGCCGCTGGACCTTACATGTGACGACTGTACCTGGCATATAAGGCGGAGCGCTTGGTTGTTGGAATCTAGTCTTGGCAACTGCTGGCAGCACCTGGGCAGGGAGGCTGCACACCTTGCTTATGATATGTTCCACGGATTGCTTGTAAGCACTTCAAACCACGCTCAGGCCATGAGTGTGAATAGAAGAGTGGAAGAAAAAGTAGGTGGGGAGCGGTAGAAACGGAGGCAAGGAGATAAGATAATGTTACGCTGTTTTGTTTCTTTTGTGGCGCTTTACATCAGTGTCAGCTGAATTCAAAGCACAGAGAGTGAAAAGCAGTGAGGGAGGAGAAAGAGACAGAGAGCAAAAGAAGGAGTAACATCATTTTATTTTAGGTTGGTTGCTTTTAAAGCACTTTTCATCGATGTCAGACCGTTGCAAAGTGCTGAGGGTGAAGAAAAGATGTATGATGGCTATAGTTGGCAGGTAGGGCTTTAACTGGCCTAAGACGTTCTTCTCTTCTTGATCTTCTCGATCTTTCGGCCGCCTTTGATACAGTTCATCACACTATTCTTCTTTCTTCTCTCGCTAACATGGGTCTTCCGGGGGTTTAGAGTTAAATTGGTTTCATTCTTACCTTAGTGGGCGTGCTTTTTCTATTCCTTGGGCTGGTCACTCTTGCACTACTCTCCTACATTTACATGGTGCTCCCCAAGGTTCGGTCCCAGGTCCTCTTCGTTTTTCTCTTTATACCTCTTCTCTTGGTTCTATTATTCCGTCTTTTGCCTTTTCCTATCATCTATATGCGGATGATTCACAAATGTGTCTATCTTTTCCATCTTTTACTGATTCTATTAATTCTCCTCTCTCTGTCTTCTTGCAATACAATCTTGGATGTCGTCTTACTATTTACATCTTAATTCTTCAAAGACAAAGGCTCTGTTTTTGTTTTTTTTATCAATTTCTTTATTAGCTTTTCAATTAACAGCATAACAGTCAACCAGACAACCAATCCTCTCCCACCCCCCCAGTACACATGTGAAGGCAGTACCAGAAGCCAGAACTATCTTGAGCGACGGGCCAGTGTTTTTCTGGGGATTTTCCCAGTTCAGTCCCCCAATCGTCAGCGCCACATATTTCAAAGCACTTCTTCCTTGGATACAGTTCTAGGAGAAGGGTGGAGACTACACCTCAGAGTTCGGCCGGACAGGAAACCCCCGCAATACAGTAGACCCAGGACTCTCCCCTCCCGGCCGACCAAGAAGGGATGGCATGTATGCATCCCACATTCGACTGTCACCTCGGCAGTTTCCACTCACCGCATCCCATCTAGTTTCCATATCGTTGCAGTATAGTATATCCTTCGGCCATTGGGCGACTGTCAGACTCTGTTTACTTCCCCACTCCATAGCTACCCGCCTCTTTGCTAGAATTAGGAGAAGACTTACCAATTTCCTAGTTTCTTTAGGCATCTGCTCCGTGTACCCCAACAGGGCTACCACCGGATCTGGCACAAGCGGTTGCCCCACAATATCCCCAATCACCATGGACACCCCTTGCCAGAAATGCACCAGCTCCCTACACTACCAAGCCACATGGAGGAAACCCGCCATCTCCTGTCCGCATCTGAGACAAGCCCCAGATTTCTGAGGGAAATAAGTGTTTAGCTGAGCTGGGGAATAATAGCACTGGTGTAAGAACTTAAAGTGGACCAGTTTAAAGTTCGAATTGACCGCCCCCTTCTTGGTCATCTCACAGCAATACTCCCACATGTCTGCAGGGATATCCCTCCCCAACAATCTCTCCCACGATTCTTTGGGCGACCTCCCACCCACTAGCTTGGCCTTCAAAGCTGATCTGTACAGCCTGAAGAGCACCCGTTGTCCAATACCTGCCCCCAGCACTCCATCGAGCATAACATCCATTGCTGGCATCTCCGGGAAAGAAGGAAGCAGCTGCTGCAATGTCACCCTCAGCCTATAGTACAGAAACACATCCTGTGTCAACAGGTCCCCTTTCTCCCTCAACTGGTCCAGGGAGAGGAACTTCCCACCCGGGAACATGTCTCCTAACCGGCTGACATACAACCGTTTCATAGTGGCCACATAATGCACTTCAATAGTCAGAGGGATACCAGGGATAAAAATCGGTGGAATGTCCGGCGAGTAAAGTACACTACCGATGGGCGCATGCCTCAAGGTGGACCAGGCCCAAAACGTGAGTTCCACCAGATTCCCAGGAGATCGAGCCCGGCTCAGAGCAGTCAGGATAACCGACCGTAGCAGCGCAGGCGACGCAATGGACCTTTCTATCTCGACATGCCTCTGTTCTGCCGCCATCCCGTAGCTCGCCTGTGCCACTATGTAATATAACTCAAAATCGGGAAGTGCCAAACCCCCCTCCCGAACCGGTGCCATGAGCCGCTCTAGAGAGACCCGAGCTTTTTTCCCGGCCCATATGAAGCTCGTAATCGATGAACGAAGATCCCGAAAATACTTTTGAGGGACTTTTATGGGCACATTTAGAAACACATATAAGAGTTTGGGAAGGACAGACATCTTAACTACTGATATCCTCCCGTATAAATTAAGAGGTAGTAAAGCCCAGACCAACATTGCCTTTTTAACCGAATTCAGAGCTTCTACATAATTTGCCTTATACACCGTCTCCACATTCCTCGCAACGGTTACCCCCAGATGGCGAGTACTCTGGAGATCCCACTGAAATTCCCAGCTATCCTGAAATTGAGATGCCCCACCAGTCAATGGGAAGATAACAGATTTGCTAGCATTTATTTAAAGCCCCGAGAGGTCACCAAAGTGCTGCAGGTTCTGCATGACTGGGTCCAGGTTAATTTCAGGATGACGAATGAACAGGACCATGTCATCCGCATACAATGATATTATCACTTTATGGGTATGCAGTTGGATTCCCCGGTGTAAGTGGAACTCCCGAATCCATTCAGCCCACGGCTCTATCGCCAAGGTGAAAAGCAGGGGGGACAACGGGCAACCCTGACGCGTCCCCCGCTCAAGTGGCATCTCCCCCGTGGCCTGCCCATTTACCCTTACCATAGCCACTGGGTTGGTGTATAAGAGTGAAACCAAGGAGACAAAAAAATTGCCCAAGCCCAACCTGCGCAAAACTGTGAATAAAAACGGCCATTCCACAGAATCAAAAGCTTTAGCGGCGTCCAATAGGACTGCCACTGCCGGGTCATCCTATGGTAACGCCGCCATCAGACCGAACATCCTCCGCAGCCCGAACGAAGTCGAACGCCCCGGAACAAACCCTGCCTGATCGGCCCTCACCAAGGTTGGCATCAGCGGTGCCAGCCGTCTCGCCACAATCTTCGCCAAGATCTTATTATCGAGATTAATAAGCGAAATCGGCCGGTCCGATGAGCAGTCATCCTCCGATTTACCCGGCTTCAGCAGCACTACCACTACAGCCTCTCTAAGGGAATCAGGCAATCGGCCCAAGGACACCGCCTCTAAGTACACCCTTAACAAATATGGCGCCAATCTGTCTGCATAACACTTATAAAATTCGGCGATAAAGCCATCAGGACCCGGGGATTTCCCACCTGGCAATGACTTGATAGCATCTATCACCTCCTCCAGTGTCACCGGCCTATTCAACCAGCCCCTTTGCTCCTCCGAGCACCAATACAGCCCCACCTCATCAAGAAACGCTTCTATATCTGCCTGCGCCGCTGATAGGCGGGACGAATATAACCTAGCATAAAATTCCTGGAATTCATGAACAATCCCTTTATTCTCGTAATGAACAACTCCCCCTTCATCTGTGATCGCTGTCACTCTATTCTCCTGACCACCCAGCCGAATAAGTCGTGCAAGCAACCGCCCCGGGGCCTGTCCTTTCCCGTATTGCCAAGGAGCTACCCTGTCCCACGCAAACTTAACCTCTCGCTGAGCCAGGGCATTAAAATCCTGTAGCTTCTGCTTAATACCTCCCCTTTGAGCTGCGTTTGGGACAGGTGCCCCTTCCTGCAGAACCCGTATTTCGTCCTCCGTGTCTGCCAGATCCTTCCGTAGCTTCCTTAGAATCCCCAGTTCCTTAGCGATACATTCACCCCTGATCACACACTTAAACCCTCCCCACAGGGTACCCTCTGACGACACTGACCCATCATTGGCCTCAAAATACACCTCGATAGCCTTCGACAATTCCTCCTTAAAGACCACATCTGTAAGTACCTCACTTTTGAACCGGCAGGGCGGCCTCACCCTATCTCGGCCTTCTACTCGAGTTCACAACAGAGCAGGAGCGTGATCCGATAAAGTGCGGGCCAGAATACCGAACCCCACAGACCGACCAATAATTGCGCGGGACACTAGGAAATATTCTAACCGGGCTGCCGAACCGTGCGGAGCGGAGTAGTGCGTGAATTGACACGCCCCAGGATTTCTCACCCTCCATATATCTTCCATATCCCACACCGGGAGCATGCCCCGAATTCTGGAGCAAGCCTTACTACCAGGATGCACCGCTTCGCCCACCCTGTCCAACGAGGCATCCAGGACTGAGTTGAAATCCCCTGCCCAAATAATTTCCCCATCAGGAAGTACCCGCAGCTGCTTCTCCACCCAGTCAAGGGACTCCACCGTATTGTGATTAGGATCATAGTAGCTTATCAATGTATACAACTTCCCCTGGACCACCCCTTGTACCACCAGAGCCCTGCCTTCTTGGTCTTTCACAACTTTAACCAGATGGAAACCCACCGACCTATGTACCAGAATACACACTCCCCTAGAGTAAGAGGAATAGGAAGAGAAATACCGATGACATCCCCAGCTCTTGCCAAACTTCGATTCGGTGGCCGCGGTCAAGTGGGTTTCCTGAAGAAAAGCCACCCCCACCTTATGGCGCTCCAAGTAGTGCAAAACTTTCCGACGTTTAGGCCAACTATTCAGGCCCCTGACGTTACAAGTCATATAATTCAGTGTCGCCATTTGGGAACATTAGAGCACCTGTCAACCCATCACCACTCCACTTCACAAATTTCCAGACCTTCCATGTGTACCACCAAACCCCCCATCACCCCCTCCCACCCCACCCACTCTACCAGCAACCCCCCAACCTGCCGGTGATTCCCCTTCCCACCAAACCCCATCCCTCTATAACCCCAACCCACAACCCAGAATCCCCACCCACTGTGCCGAAAACCCCAACATTCCGGCATCCCCACCCCCGTCAAATTGAACACACACAGCTTTCACACAAGGAGCAGCTAGGAGCCCAACCCTCCCCGCATCCCTCCAAGATAGTCGTCTCCATGCTCAGAAGTAGCCCCCATTGCCACAAGTAACTGCTACATCAGGAGATCTTACTCTGCCTGAACTCATTCAATCAACCTCTACCCGTGGTCTAGGCGACCGCGGTAACATGTCAAGAAAAGAGGAAGCCTCCTCCGGAGTTTGAAAAAAAATGACTTGCCCTCATGTACCACACGTAAATTAGCCCCTTTCCCTCATCCTCTTCTTGACGTCCAAAAAAGTTTTCCTGGCCGCCTGCACCTTATCTGAAAAGTCCGGGAATAGTTTGATGATATCCCCTTTATAAAACAGGGCACCCTTCTCCCTGGCCTTCCTGAGCGCTGTGTCCCTATCCCGATAGTTCAGTAACCGGGAAATCAACAGACGGGACGGAGCACCCAGGACCGGCCTCCGTCCGCCTGGGATCCTGTGAGCCCTCTCAACCACACAGACCGGAGAAAAGCCCTCAGAGCCCAACGTTTCCCAAAGTATGTCCTCCACCAACAACTCCATGTTCCCCTGGTTCTCCGACTCCGACAGGCCCACAATACGAACGTTATTTCGGCTGGACCTCGACTCCAAATCCTCCTGCTTCTCTCTGAGTTTTTTAAGGCTCTCCTGACCCCAGGCATTTCCCCCGCCACTGATGCCGCCATCCCCTCCACGGCTGCAAGGCACCCCTCCTCTTCATCCAGTCACTCCCCATGCCTGTCCAAACGGACTTGAATGTGGTCCACCTTGCATGCTAGAATGTCTAGATTACTATCTAGGGACTGGATGCCTGATTGTAGCTGCGTGAACATGTCCTTAATGTCGTGAAAGGCAGTAGCCGGGTCCGGTCCCAGCTCCACGTGCGGTACCGGATTGTCAGTCATTGCAGCACAGTCTTTGGACCAAGTGGGCACCTCAAAGTTCATCTTAGATTGATTTTTGCCCTCCTTTCCAGACCTAGACATGGCCGGCACGAAGGGGCAGTCCCCAGGCAGGATGTCAATTGTCAGCACCATGGCTGACGGTGCCCCTTCACCCGCGTCCCCCTGTCTCCTAAGGGCGACAGGATCTCACCCGCGTCCCCTCGCCTCCTAAGGGCAGCAGGGTCAGGCCCCCGCACCGGGCACCAAGGCAAAAGTACACCCCGCGTGGGTACAAAACAAAAACAAACAAGAAAAGGGACCCCCTCCCCAAGGCCACCCCGCACCTGAATCCAGGGGATGCCAGATTGTGTTCTCCAGAGGGCAGGTACCTTACCGAGGAGCAACCACCAAGAGTCCTTGAAGAAATCAGGGGCAGCCAAATCCCGCGTTCCCCAGGCAGGATAGCACCGCCTAGCTGCAGCCCCCACCATCCATTCCACTGGTCACCATCTCAGGGTTAAATCGCCGTCGCATGGACAGCCAGGGGACCAAAGCACCTCCCACTGCAGGCCGTCAATGCCCCCCGCCATGCAGCAGAGAGCCCCCAGCATGCAGCTGCAGAACAGGTCCCATGAAGAGCAGTGCAGGACCCCCACTCCTCCCGCTTGCCCTGACGTCCATACAAGCACCGGAGGCCCCACTGATCCGCCTCCCGGGCCACGAAGCGTCCTGAGGCCCAGAGGCAGGTCTCCCTCCCAGGGCCTATGCGTTGCGATGGCCACCCCTGGGATCCTTGAACACTGAGGGCCCCCCGCTGCTCATTCCATTTATCAAGGCAGGCCGCCAGTTCTCGCTTCGGCATGGCGACTCGCAGCCCTCAGCACCGGCTCCTCTCACGCCGGCTTCCAACAAGAGGCAGAGGGCTCTGGTGCTCCCAGCTCGACCGCCTGCAGCCCCCAATAATCCGGCTCACTCAGCTCCGGCGGCGCTCCTCCAGCAATCCCCGCTAGCTCAGCTAGTCCGCGGGGGACACCAGGGGGCCGCGGCTCCCCACCTTTGGCACCACCCCCTCCAGCGATCCGGCCGGCTCTCCCTTCAGGACTTCACACCTTTGGGGGTTGAGGGTCCGCCGCTTACTACCGCCACCTCCAAACCGGGCTCGCGTAGCCACCCCGGCTCAGCACCGGAGACGGGGTCGGAGCTCCGCCCCTCCCCCTCCACACTTCACCAGGCTGCGGCCCCCACTTCGTCTCCGCAGGTCCCGTTCGGCCCGGCACCGTGTTCCACCTGGGGCGTTCTCTTCGATCCGCAACACGTTCAGGCAGAGAGCCTCACAGAGGGCTTCCTCCCTACAGCACGCAGACCGCCGGATATACCAACAGGATTTACGGGATATGAGGGAGCTTCACGGGCCTGCGGCCATCTTGGTCGGGCTCTCGAGCGCCCCCCCAGACAAAGGCTCTGTTTTTTCCTATTTCGACTATCCCCACTCCGCTCCCTCCCCCTTCCCTTTTTTTCCACCTTCTTCTCTTCGTATTTTTCCTTCTGCTCATAATCTTGGTTTCATCCTTGACTCTTCATTATCCTTCTCTACTTATATTTTTCGAATTTCTCGCCCCTAGCTGCTATCAACTTTTTAACATTCCAAAAAAGTCCTGGTTTCTCAACTTTTCTTCAGGGACGTCATTTCCCCAAAATGCCAGGGGTAGTGGAAGTGACATCACACCACCAATGACCTCTGATGACATCACAGCAAGTTATGTCATCTGTCCCCACCCCGAAGTGACATTATAGGAAGCGGTGGAACACAACCCTTCAGCCCTTGACAAAACAGGAAGTGGCATCACATAGAATTGTTTCTAAGTACACTATGAAAAACATTGTTACGGTATCACTGTAAAGTGATATACATTGCATATAAGAATGGATCACAATATGTATTGTTAATATCAGTGTGCATAGGCCTATATGACCACATGTCTGTGAATGCAAGCAGGCGTCCAAGGCCAAATAATAATGATGTCTTATTATATAGTATTTATGCATAAGCGCTTTACATAGAAAAAATTATACATACGATATCACCCAACCTGTGTTGGTACTCATTTATCAACCGCAGCAATATGAAAGGCTGAGTTTACTTTGCCTGGGAGTCGAACCTGCAACCTGCAGATCACACAAACATTGCAGCGGCGAGCGCTCTACCTACTGAACTATCTTACCGACTATAGCTACTAGAAAACCAGCCACTCCAGAAACAAAGAGCCACATCCTGTTGGCCGCAGCCCAGGAGCCTCAAAGTTAAAAATAAAAAAAACATTTTTTTATGTTTTTTCTTCATTAGGGGTGGCAAGGAAGACCACAGGAGTAGCAAGGGAGACTTCAGGTGTCGCAGTTGCAACCCATGACGTCCCTGCCTTTCTTCTGCTAAACTTATTATTTCTTCCTTAGCTTTTTTCTCACTTGTTCCGTTGTTCTTCTCTTATTCTTGGTCTTCCTGCACCTCATCTTGACCCCCTTTGTTCTCTATCCTAGTTCTATGTTCTCATGCAGGATTCCATTTCTTCTGCTTTTCTCTGGTTCCAGTTCCAAAATCATTTACTCTTCAATTTCCTGTGCATTGTTTTTAAGTGTCTCTATGGTCTTGCCCCCGCATATCTTTCTTCTCTGATCTCTTTTTCTCTCCTGCCCTTCCTCTTCGCTCTGAATCTCTCTCTCTCTCTTCTTACTGTTCCTTCTGCTCCTTGTGGCTCTTCACAATTCTGTTCTTTTGCTTTTTGGGCCCCAAATATTAGGACTCTCTCTTTCACTCTCTTTGCGCTCCATATCTTCCTTCTCTCTTTCTAAACCGTGTCTTAAAACCTATCTCCTTATTCAGTACTTTTTAATGTGTACTGTTGGTTGCTTTGTTCAGTGCTTAGGCATTAAGCGCTATAAAAATTCAATAAAAATAGAAAAAATAGAAAGACAGCAGTGCCCGGGTGTAGGAGACTGTTATTAGCATATTATGACTGCACCCGGGCAGTTGAGAGGTGGATGGCATAATGTAGCAAATACAAGTGCCCCGACCTCCGATGACAGTACATGTGTACTCCTGGCATATATGGCTACACCATTGTATACCAATACTGCACACTTGTTAATGTATGGTTGGTAACCAAACTACATGTAAATTATTTCATAAGGTCCGTGTGACACATTCACTGTTAATTAACTAGTCCTTTCTGAAATAAACATATGTTTTGAATATCTTTTCTTAATTTTTGTTGGTGGCTACAGCAAAAGCTGTCTTCAGCATCAGACTTTATAATCAACAAGATGCACCCTTGATTTTCTCTCTCTGTCCCTCTTTATCTCTCTCACACACACACATACCCTTTTTCTCTCCCGTTTTCTCTCCCTCTGTGTGTCTCTCAATTAAACATTGCCTTGGTGGTCACAGAAGAAATAGATCATTGGTTGTGATCTGAATGTGACACTTTCTAAGAAGGAGGGATATTTTGAGAAATGCATATTCTGTGCATAAGGAGGTGTGAGAAAAGGACATTATTTTATTGTACTAACGTTGTTAACTATCTCTTTTTGTAATTTTGCAATGTTCATTTCTGAAGAGGACTTCCAGTATATATCATGTTCATAATAAGCCACATTATCAGAACCTAGAATAACCATATATATTATTTTCTAGGATTGTCTTTCATACTACCACTATTAGTCAGGGGGATGAGACAAACAGTGCCAATGAGGGTTCCTGGCTACTTTTGCATAAAATCCAGTAGCCTTGTGGTTAAGGGTTTTATGCTCGAATCACTAAGTACATAATACACATTGGGCTCAGTGTTCATTTCATTTTTCACATCCCTCACCCTAACATTACATTGTTTGGAGCCTTCAACCATATATACTCCTTAGGGCATCCTCAGGATTTGGGTTTGGTGATAAAATTGCAGTGACATCTGTCACACCATTGAAATCCAGGGATTGTTTTCTGGCATAATGTTTCCTCATCCCCTGTTGAGGGCGCGCTTGATGAGTGTGAAGAGAACGGATGTAAAGATGAGGAGAAGAAAGAGGTTATAATTGTGGGCTAGTGAGGGGATGTATGAAGACAGAAGTCGGGCAACAAGACACAAAGGTGGTTTGGCTAAAAAGATGAGCTGGATAAAAGGATACATGTGTGGGCTAGGAAGGGAATTGGATGGTGAATAGGACAAAGAGACTTACGGTGTGGTCTCGAGGTGGATTGGACGGAAAGAGAAGTAAAGCGGAGTCACGTAGGAAGAGAAAAGGTGCAGTCTGAGGGCAGGAGTTAGCTGTATAGCTAGTGTTATGAGTGCATAGGATAGCAGAGGCTGGGAGTGGGTGTGAGCTCATTCTGCACAGTAGATGATTATTGGATTGGCAGAGGTTTAAGCAAATCACTAAGTGTCACTTAACCTCTTACAGTCCACCAACATGCTACACACGTGGGCTATCACTCTGCTGTGTGCTTTTAGTACTTTGACGATACTGAGTAAAAGGAGAGATTTGAGACCCCAATTTGCAGATGATCTACCACCAGACAAACTGAAACTATTACCGAAAAATTGTTGAATGCTAGTTACAGGGAAGCATAGGGTGGCCACGCCAACAAACCCTCAACATCTTGAGGACCTGCCCTCCATACACTTAGATGGTGAAATACAGAGATTATTAAAATCAAACAATAGAGTTCTAAATATCAATTTATTCCCAGTCTTAAATCCTACCTCCTAAAGCTCTCTCGGTAGTATGCAGTTTAATATTCAAATCATAGGGCTGCCGTTGTTTTTGCTGAGACCGAATGTTTTAAACCTCAGTATTGCATGTTTTGCAGGGTTCGAAATTGGCATGGATATCAGGCATAACCAGTTAGGCAGGAGCTACTTGTGGGGAACCAGGACCACGTATATAGCATACAGCAAATCTAAATTTGTGCAAGATGCAATCTCCAAATTTATATCCATTTTGTATTATCCAATATGCTCTGAAAATCCCATAGGTGAGTTATTTATTCTCCTTTTATATCCATTCCCAAACATACACAGTTAATATCACATAGCTATGTTTGTATGGCACCACTTGCCACATGAGTCAAAAGTAGCTCCTGGAAGCTGTTGGTTTCAAGCTAATCAGGCTCCCTTTGACTATAACCAGGAGCTAAATAACTCACAGCTCCTCGCAATTTCCAACCCTGTTTTGATATTAAGAAGCTTAGGGGAATGCATAGGTGTGAGTCTTTTGCTTGCTGTGCTATGGTCATGGACCAAAGCTTCACATTTCAGAATGGATCCAAAATGGACAAATCATGTCTGTGTTGCTTGTGCTCCCATGCAGAGCGGGCCTATCAGTTTGCACGGCACTGCAAGCCCCCACTGCTGATAGGAACGGAACTCATTTGCATATGGTTGTGATGGTGCAGAAAAGATTAAAAACAAGGAAATACTAGTTGTCCAGAAGTAATCCAATTGGCTATGAATCAAAGCTTCCCACCTTTTAGCATTTGCATTGACTCAGCTGTTAGCAGGTGGTACTTAGCTCCAGTATCTTAAAGCCTTTGTCTTGTTTTTCAGCTTTAATATACCAGGATTTCGCCGGTTTCAAGCTATGCGGTTTGCTGTGGATGAAATCAACAATTCAAGTGACCTCCTGCCGGGTATCAGGTTGGGGTACAGGATCTTTGACGTGTGCTCGGATTCTGCAGCGGTGTCAGCCATACTGGAGGCCTCGTGTGGGGGCCTGGCATGCTCTGTCCCAGTTTTGGGCAGTTATAGCACCCACAGTCCCCAGTTCCTGGGCTTGGTCGGTCCGCAGTCATCAGACGCTGCCATGACGATGGCTAGAGCACTTGCCTTCTACAGCATCCCTATGGTAACATGCTAACCTATTTTGGCAACAGGACACAGGTGGATTGGCAAGCTTTGTAAATCAGAGGCATTTGCCCACAGCATCAAGGCCTCTAACAGGCTGCTGGGGCTAAGAGAGAACCAATCAAGTGTCAAGAGAGCGCAGTAACCGGGGACTCCAGCCCATCTATGATCCCATCGGTGACATGACAATAGTTCAAGTTATTGTTTTAAGAGCTAGCTTTGTAAATTTGGCTACTCTGGTTGAACATGTTCCTATTCTGCCTATGATTTTCTGTGGGTGCTTGCCATTACTAGTAAATTCCTGCTATGTTGCTGCTGCATGAATGTTTATTTACTGTAGTTTTGTGATTGCACCATGTTACTGCTATGAAAATGTCTGCGTGTTGCTGACTTGACCAGGGGCCGCTCGTCCATAATGGGCGAGGGGGCGTCAACCCACCAGTCTTGGCCCACTCACACCCATTATGGAGGAGCCAGACCAGTAAAATTCAAGCACTGGCTCAGCTGTTTTTTTCAGCTGAGGGAGTGCTCTTAAATGTGACAGGGAAACCCTGTTACCCTTTCACAGTTACATTTCCCCAGTCACGCAAGCTCAATGAGCCATGCAAGACTGGGGGGTGTTTGCTTCCCCAGCCTTGCATGGCTCATTGGAAATGCTGGCTGGGGAACTGCTCCTGCGCCTCCTCACACATAAAGGCAGAGCAGGCTGGAGTGGGCGTCTCCAGACCCACACTCAGGCCTCTTGCATGCATGTGCAGGAACCAGGAAGCTTCCTGATTCCTGTTCATGCTTGCAGGGGGCTGGAGCACTGGAACCTCCGGACCCGTGGCAGAAGGTAACTTTGTTTATGTTCATTTTTTTCATTTCAATTATGTGTGGATGCATGCATGCTTGTGTTGTTAGGTGAATGCATGATGATAGATGCTGGTGTGAATGAGAGAGTGCTTTATGTGTGTATGTTGTGTACATGTGTGTGTTTGTATGTTTAGTATTTAAATATGTGTATCAATGCGAGTATGCTTGGGTTATGAGTGAGTGCATGATGGATGCTCGTGTGAATGAAAAAGAGTGTTCATTGCGTGTTTGTTGTGTAATGTGTGTTTGAATTTTCATGTATTTATTATTTAAGTATGTGTATGGATGAGTGTATGCTTGTGCTATATGAGAGTGCATGATGGGTGTTTGTGTGAATAAGCGAGTGCTTCCAGTGTGTCTGTTGTCTAAATGTGTGCGTTTGTATGTTCATTTATTTATTTAACTATGCATATGGATGCGTGTATGCTTGTGTTTTGAGTGAGTGCATGATGGATGTTCGTACGAATGAAACAGAGAGAGTATGTTGTGTAAATGTGTGTGTTTGTGTGTTTATTATTTAAATATCTCTATGGATGCATGTATGCTTGTTTTATGAGCGAGTGCATGATGAGTGCTCATGTGAATGAAAGAGTGCTTGCTCTGTGTATGTTGTGTGTATGCTGTGTAAATGTGTGTGTATGTATGTTTCATTATTATTTAAATATGTGCATGATGCACGTATGCTTGTGTTATGAGTGAGTGCATGATGGATGCTCATGACTGTGAATGAGACAGTGAGTTATTGCTGTGTGTAGGTTGTGTAAGTGCATGTGTGTGTGTTTGTGCTGGTTCGAGATGATTTTGGCCAGTGGAGTTAGGAGGTTTGTACAACAAAGGCAGAAAATGCCTTTGTTGCATAAACCCCCTCCCCACTGGCCAAATCAGCTCTCTGTCTGAGGTGATGTGGGGACCAGGGGACAGGGATGGCATCTTTTTACTGGACATCTATGATAGATGTCTAGTAAAAATACCATACATGCCCCTCTGGCCCCCCAGTGCTTTGCATAAACATATAATGACTTTGTGTGTGTGTGTGTGTGTGTGTGTGTTTTTTTACTGGACATCTATGATAGATTAGTAAAAAATACCATACCTGCCACCCTGGGCCACCAGCACCGTGCAGACACACATAATCACTTTGATTCTGTGTGTGGCATTGTGAGGCCCAGTGGACAGGCATGGTGTTTTGTTTTAACATACCATACATGCCCCCTGGACCTCCAGTGCCTTGCATACACACATAATCACTTTGTGTGTCTGTGTGTTTCTTTTTAACACAGTGAGGCCCAGGGGACAGGCATGGTATGTTTTACTGGCCATCTATGTGTGAGGAGCTCGGGACCCAGGGGACAGGTGTGTTATTTGTTTACTGGGAATCTTTGCTAGATGGCCAGTAAAAAAAATATGCCTTACCACAGTGCCACCCAGCACCTCGCAATCACACATAATCACATTCATCATTATTGTGTTTATGTCTGACTGCAAGGCACTGGAACACCATGGAGCAGGCATGGCATTTTTTTACTGCACCTGGTTGATAAAGCAAGCATGATAAGAGTTATTATGTAGCTAGACTTGCATTTTACTGCAGCCGGTCTAGCCATTTCTTATTGTGGTATGACATTTTGTATTGGGCATCTATGGTAAAGCCAGCATGATAAGTGTTATTATAAAGCAAGACTGCCATTTTGTATGCAACCAGTCTAACCATTTCTTACTGAGGAATTATATTTTGTATTGGGCATCTTTGATAAAGCAAGAAGGATCAGTGATATTATTCTTATTATGGCATGACATTTTGTATTAGACACCTTTGGTAAAACAAGCATGAGTGTTATTATGTAGCTAGGCTGCCATTACAATGCAGTCAGTTCAGTCATTTCTTATTGTGGTATGGCATTTTGCAATGGGCTTCGTTGGTAAAGCAAGCGTGATAAGTGTTATTATGAGAAAGATGTCACGTTTATGCACTTAGTCTAGCCATTTCTTATTGCAGTATGACATTTTGTATTGGGCATCTTTGATAAAGCAAGCATGATAAGCGTTATTATGTAGCTTGAATGGCATTTTAGTACAGCCAGTTTGGACATGTGTTCATACTGTGGGATGCATTTTTATTGGTAAAGTCAAATAGAGTATGTTCTTATGTGGGGATATACTTTCTTATAGTGTCATTGCTGGCATTATACACAAAGCAAATATGAGTATGTTCTTATATGGGAATAATAGGGTATAATGTTGCAGTCAGTATGGAAATGTATGGGGACAGCCATTGTGAAAATGTTTTACACTGGCACATATTGTGGGAAAAGGCATCATGAGAATGTGTTGGAGATATGCTCCTATGCACTGTTGGTGACTTGCATCTATTGGATTTTTTCCATGAGTTACCCTACCAAACCCAATTGCAAACTGTTCAGCTTTTTTACCCAATTTTTCTAAAACGTGTGCTCTAAAATGCACCATTTTCACCCATTATATGAAACAGATTCTCAGGGGGAGGACCCACCGAACCTCCCCGTCCCCTAAGTGGTGTGGGCTCCCACGCTACGCTTGGTCGCTCTGGCATATCTGGAACAAATATGTATGCCCCTCCCGTTAAAAAATCCACCAGCCGCCACTGGACTTGATTGTACTGCCCATTCCCCTTGGATCCATGTCAATCATCAGGATCGGTGCAAACATTTTTGCTGCCTCGGACTAAAGACCATTTTGTTGCCCGCCCTGTACCCTGACCAATGCAGCCCCTTTACGCCTGGCCTCTAAAATTGTATGTGGTGCTCCTCACATGCTGTAAAACTGACCTCATGCAAGTTTCCTTAAATAGGAACAGCATGGGAGACAGTCCTGTAGGTTTCTTCTCACACAGATGGTGCATCCTCTTCCATGCAAGTTTCCCAGTTCCATGCGTGACACCTCCAGCCATTCCTGCTTTTTGCTTCCAATTGCATGCTGGAATCTTTATGTTCGTTTTTCCCATTGCAAGGGTGGGTCAAAAATCCCAGCATGTATTGCAAAGCAAAAAACACAGGACTGGCTCAAAGATTGCACACGGAACTGGGAAACTTGGCAGCTATGCAGCATGTGCTGCAGGCAAATTTGCAGGCCCCCCTCAATGAGAACAGAAACAGCGTTGGCAGCAGAACTCCAATATTCCAACTCACAAAGAGAATAGGCACAGAAGGGGCCTGCGATTTCCTCCACACAAAATAGAGGCGCAGCTAGTGGTGGCTGGTGAGTGGAGGGGCTTAAATATTTTTGCTCAATTAGCATAAGGAATCACAGCTTGCAAACCCGAACCAACTGAAGGGCTTTCAGGGAGGTTCAGTTGAAAATTCATATAAGATAATGACCCCGCGCAATCAGGTTTCCATCTGTGCCACGGAATCAAAACCATGCTGATCTCTATCTGGGATGGCCTCAAAGTCACTGCAGACTCGGAAGGATGTGCAGCACTTGTTCTTCTTGACCTCGTGGCAGCGTTTGACACCATTAACCACATGGTCCTCCGTGACAGACTGCACTCCCTAGGAATACGTGATTCAGCACTCACCTGGATCGACTCATTCCTCACTAATAGACAGAAAATCACCCATCTCCTCCCTTTTCTCTCCTCCACATGACTGGTAAACACTGGAGTACCCCAAGGTGCCTGCCTCTCTCCCCTTCTCTTCAACCTTCACATGACCCCATTGCCCAGGATCATCCATTCACACAACCTCACCTGCTATAACTATGCGGATGACACACAATTGAGAATATCTAAATTGACCATCTACCCTCGCCTTGACCTAGCAGCATGTTTCATTGACATTGACCGCTGGATGACAACTAACCATCTCCTTCTGAACCCAGGTAAAATGAATCGACTCCTTGGCCACTCTCACTTTGCCCGCCCACCCACTCCCAACCACCACCACTGTCAAACACCTCAGTTGCACAATGCACTCAGACCCAACTCTGTCTCACCACATCAACCATGCATCCAAATCCTGTCATTTTCAGCATAGGCTCCTGAAGCGCATCTTCCCTTACTTCACCTTCTCCAACAGACTGGCTGCAATTATGTCCATTGTCACGTCCAGACTTGATTATGTGATCTCCCTCGACTTGGGTGCAATGGCCTACCAACTAAACAAACTTCAAAGAGTCCAAACCTCGGCTGCCAGACTGCTTGTCTTATTGGGTCAAAGGGGCCACATCTCACCTGCTCTCCGCATCCTACACTGGCTCCCAATTGGACACAGGGCCACCTTCAAATTCCTATGTATTACCTACCCACTAAGCAGTGTACAAAGCAGGCCGCAAAATCCTACAAGAAAAGATTACGCCTTTTCACCCAATGTGCACCCTAAGGTCAAACAATGCCCTTCTCCTAGTGGTCCCCACCTCCAATCCACCCAGTATAGGAGGATCTACATACTCAACCCTGGCAGCAACTTTCTGGAACTCACTGCCTCGCCGCATTAGACACAGCGAAGACTACATGGCTTTCCGGAAGGCACTAAAAACCTGGCTTTTTGCCTAAAAATCACATCAGGGAATACCCTGGCCACTTGACCTACCACCAAGAGCAAGAAATTGTGTGATATCCTGCTCAATACTGGCCCTTTTATAGACTTTCATGCCAGATGATATCTACCCCATTATCTGGAGCCTTTGCCCCAGACTTGAAACCTGAATCGTAGTAGCACCCATGTACATGATGGAATTAAATCATTGCCTTCTATCTGCCAGGAATACTCTACGCTCTGAGGCCTAGAGATATCTATCTCCAATAATCTGGACCTCTTGTGCTAGAATTGGAACCCAAGCACTAAGCACACTTATGAGCTTGATCAATGCCATGCAATGATGCACTACGCTATCAGTCCAAGAAATGCACATGCTTTCTAATCCTACTCACCTGAGAACCCATGAGCAGAACTAGATACTGCTGTCTAGCACATATTTTGCTAATCTCACCTATCTGGGAATGTATTTAGCAGAACTATCTACTGGGAATCTATCAGAACTACCAGCCCAAGCACTAACAGCACTTATGAACTTGATCATTGTAGGATTAGTAAGCAAGGGAAATGCCCTTGTTTGCTAATCCTACACATCTGGAAATCCCTTAGTAGAACTATATACCAAGGACCGTCTAGCACTTACTCTTTGCTAATCCCAACTATCTGCTAATGTATTTAGCAGAACTATCTATTGGGGAACCCATCTAACAGAACTACCAACCAAGCACTTCTCCACCATCTATACAGTAACAACACGAGTAGGGACAGATCTGCCTGTCACTACCCGTCAGTCTTCGCAAAAGCAATTTGACCCAACAAGACACAGGAAGGACCTTAGCCTAACAGACGAAACCCTTAGGGAGTTACCACCCCCTTGACAGGCACTTGAAGCTCAACAGAAACAGGGTCGCCCTGGAAAGGCAAGCAGACACTGAAACACACCATTATGCTAACACTTTCCTCTGCACCAACAAACAATAGAATGCAGCTATACCCCTCGATTAATTTGGCCTAGCTGCACACATACTTATACACCTCCACGATCATCTCGGCAGTCTTTGGAACGCAGCTATACCCCTCGGAATTGGCCTAGCTGCACACATAATCTCATTCACAAACTCCAGCACCACCAGAATGCAGATACCCAAGTCCATTGGCCTTGCTGCACACATTCTACTGATCTCACACAACCACTGCACCACACCTAGCACTAGTATGCAGCTACATACCATTTATTCCACACAGGCTGAACACATACCGAGGGCACCCAAGCACGTTTTACTACATTACTCTCTCCTCTGACCTGGACTGCGGTCCCCGACGGTGTCCAACCACCAGCACTTTGGAACCATACCAATGGTAAAGGACGCTATACAAGTGCCCAATAACATAACATAACATAATATAACATACCATAAAATAACATATTAAAAACATAACATAACATAACATAGCATGACATAATATAACAGGGCACTTTATCACACACATTTTAGAAAAACGCAGTAAAACAGTAGGTTTTACTGTAGGGCGACCCCTGAAATACACCAATAGATTCCAGGTCACCAACATTACACAAGGAGAATTTTGCAACACTTTTCCATGCTGGCTGTGGGCAAAGAAAACCATGTGGCCCTGCCACAATATATGCCAGCACTGGCACTGTAAAACAAACGTCCATGCTACTATTGCCCAAAAGCTGTTACCTTTCTATGCTAGTGGCGCCCAAAGAATATCATGATGTCTGTCAAAACAATATATGCCAGCCTTGCCCCTCCACCCTGCCGCTTGTGGCCAACGAAAACCATGAGGTATGTCAAAACAATATATGCCAGCCTTGCCCCTCCACCCTGCCGCTTGTGGCCAAAGAAAACCATGAGGTATGTCAAACCAATATATACCAGCCGTGCCCCCATGTCTTGCTTCTAGTGGCCAAAGAATATCAAGATGTCTTTCTGAACAATGTATACCATCCCTGACTACCCTATTGTTTACATTGAGTCCAAAGAGACCTGCATTAACAATATATGCTCATGCTGTCTCCTTTCATGCTGGTTTTGCCCACGAAAGAAAATCAAGAAGCTTTTCTCAGTATATATATGCTATATATATATGCTAGGCACCTGCTCGTGCTCCCTTATCTGCTATTTAAATGTGGTATCTGATTACGTAATGGCCATTGTAAAACATATTTTCATGTTGATTTTTGTCCTAGCTCTGCTACATACCACTCTCTTTGCTCAACTCTTTCTCCGATGTAGCTTTCACACCCGCTGTACGCCCTTTTCTATGACACCATCACATCTGTGCCCACATGCAGCTTGATGTGTGTCATCACACACTCACATACACACACATGCGTTCACACACACCCTTTTTTTTTACACTCGCCTTCTTTCCCTCGGTTCTACACCCGCTCACCAGGTTGTAGCTCCTGCCCCGCAGATGATATGGGACAATGCTCATGCCAAGGTCCCAACCCCCGGTGCCTAGCAGGGACCAGGGACGTCATTTCACCAAAATGCCTGGGGTAGCCGAAGTGATATCACATGACCCTTGGCCTCTGATGACAACACAGGAATTGATGTAATTTGACCCAGCCCCAAAGTGGCATCACGGCAAGCGATGAAACATAACCTTTCACCGCTTGACAAAACGGGAAGTGGCATCACATAGCACTGTCCCTAAGTACACTACGAAACATATGGCTGCAATATCACTGTAATGCGATACACATTTCATGCAAGAATGGTCACCATCATCATATCAGTGTGTATAGGCCTATATTACCAAATTACTGTGAATGCAAGCAGACCTCCAAGGGCAAATATTAATGTATAGCACTTAAGTGCTTTATATAGAACAAATATACCTACAAAATTAACCAACCTGTGTTGGTACTAATTTATCAACCTCAGAAGGATGAAATGCTGAGTTGGACTTGTGGATCACGCACACATAGCAGCACCAAGCACTCAACCCCCTGAGCTATCTAAACCGGCTATGGATGCTTACCAGCTATAGTAAAATTACCAACTACATGTCTGAATGTTCTCAAAGTCAGAAAGCAAATTACACTCTGTAGTGGATAACATTAAACTGGTAACTGAAATTTAACAGCAGGCCAGTCATCTGCAGGTCTGGTGCAAAGTTGGCCACATGTCAAGCCTGCTTCAGAGGTTGGCAAAATACATACCATTGGGAGGGTTCATAACTGTTTATTAAAGAATATAGAGTAGTGTAGGGAAAGCAGTGCACTCACACGGCATCCCATACTCTGGGCACTCGTTACCTCCTACATGCAAACAAACATCCGGAACAGCATGCCATCGAGACAGGAAAGATAGACACAATACAACAATGCATTAATTGTTGCACAATGAAATCAAGGGCCACTTTTTGTGCTATGGTCAAACATTTCTACACTGTACATAAGGTTTCAGGCACAAGAATTTTGTCAAGTGACCGAGGACACCGAGATTGAATGTCTTGTGATGATCGTAACAGACAACGGCAGAAAAAAACATGCTATAACTGCAACTTGCGAAAAACTAAATACTTAGTCCGAAATGGATGCTTATTCTACTCTAAATGCTTTTTGGAGGTTTTTGGCAGCATTGTGAATTTAAGGTCTTTAAGAACAGACTAAATCAGTGACTCACCCCCTGAAGTGTGCCTGAAATAAACCTTTAATGAGTCTAGCAATTGTTGTATAGAATTCTAGAAAGACAAATTAGCTGTTATTCCTATTATCTTTTATTTAGGGTCACTGCTCAAAGTGTTACACTTGTGGAACCCCCTTTAAGAGTCCTGCACAAGAAAGCCAGCCACTCTAGAAACAAAGAGCCACAGTGCACTGGCCACAGCCCAGGAGCTTAAATTTGTTAAAAAAAAGGATTTAAAAAAAAGAATGTTTTCCATTTTTTGTATTTCTTTTAGGGGTAGCAAGGGAGACCACAGGGGTAGCAAAGGAGACCTCAGAGGGCGCAGGTGTGACACCTGGCAACCCCCAAATGACATCTCTCGTGGCTAGCAACCAGCCCCCAGTATGTGTGTACTATGTTGCGTCCTTCCCAGCAGATCCACTTTGGACAAGGGCACAACAAAACCTGCATTTTGGGGTGGAAGTGGAGGAGACCTTCAAATGTAGGGAAAGGTGATAACTTCAGAGATGGTGGAGGAGGGGCAAACATATTTGTGTGGAGGGCATCAAACTTCTTTACACATTCCAATGAGACTATTCTAGTGCAGCTTCAATGTCACAAGCAGTTAACTCTCTCCTTTAAGTCTGAAAGCTCCCACTTAAGGACCGCTGTGAGAAAGAGTGGTCACCAGTCCCCCCTCTACACTTCCAATCACTCCCATGGCATGCAAGTATTAACCCCACATCACGATTTCAATTGCCTAAAAATATGTGCATATGAATGCAGGTGCTAATAATTACATGATTTACGTTAGTAATTGACAGACCTTTGTTAACAGCGAAACCCAGGTGCTGTTTAACAGCTGTGTCCTGTTCTGTCCGGCCGGCTTTGTAGGTCTGCCAGGTCGAGTCAACATTTCAGTGGGGCTGGAGGCGGCTGAAGCCCAGTCAGCTCAATGGTGTTGCCTCACTGACTTTGACCCACATGTTCAATTTCATCTGAAGCAGGGCAACAGGGTTGGTGCCACACAGCAGTGGTCTCTTTTGCAAACCTGTTAAAATGGGTGTTTCTTCAGCACTCCCCCCTGTAGTTCACCCTAGGTGCATGTCTAGCTCGCCTCGTGGTTGTGTCTCTGATTCATGTCATCCAAACTATTTAATTGGGTGGTGGACACTTAAAAAACAAAGATCAAATGGGTGTGGCAGTGCCTGGCCAAGCATATGCACCAGACCATGGCCACTGGAGGTGAGAGTGTGACTCCCTAGTGATAAAGCCACGAAAGGAGAAGGCGACTCTATCCGTGAATATAGTGGCTGGGGTTGAGGGGATTTTGGGAGCTTTGGTGTAGGTGCAGGATACACCAAAGCCAGATTTGAGTGCGTTTTCAACAAATGAACATTGTTCACATGAGTATATGCCCACAAATTCGAGCATGGCCACATAACAAATGGTGACGAAAGTGCCCCTCTCAGCAGGGGTGTTGCTAGGTCTGGAAAGGATCTGGGGCTACGCTAATTTCGAGACTGTCGGGACTGGGGGCTAGCTAGCCTTCTTGGTTGTAACCCCTGAGCTTCAATCCGGGGTTACAAACAAAAGACCCGGGGCTATAGCCCCTTCAGCCCCCCACCCCCTGCCAACAACGCCTCTGCGTCTCAGTATTGGCTTATTATGTTTCAAAAAAGGTCTGTTCATAACTCTTTTTCATGGCTATACCAAGCCTGTCCTCTTCATTTCTCTGCAATGGCGACCCCCATCTACAAAACCCTCATATAATGCCATTGTGAACCTTACATGCACATCACATGTTGCCCGCCACCTTGAGTCGTACTACTTAAGGCTGGCAAGCAACAACCAAGACTAAGTAAGTGCTCTCTAAGTGGCATGTGGTGGACTGCACACCCTATGCAGATCAATACAGAGTCTGACTAACTGCTGACGGTATGCTGCGCAGGTGCCGGGACGTCGGCAGAGGAGGATGTGGAAACGGAGGAGGGGTATGAGGAGGACTTTGAGAATGGTGCTACCTTTGCAAGTGGTGATGGCTGGAAGGTTTAGAATTAATCTTAACCTCTGGCATTGCTCTGGGCAACCCTCCAGACCATCGTTCTTTGCCTGCCAAGCCATTGCAAAAGGGGAAAGACCATATGCAAATCAGGCTTAGTCCCCATCGGGGCAGTACAGCCCGAACTGCTTGGTTACATCCCTTCTGCACAACACCACAATCATCCCCAGACATGTTTCAGCCTCATTTGGCCTCATCAGTGAGGAGTGCTTGGGTCTCTTGGCCCAGCAGGTACGGGACCCAGTGGAACACCAAAGGCCTCCATCACCTGCACTAGCAATGCCATCTAGTCTGATACCATTGCTATGATCACTTTCTCTTCCAACACCCCCAACTCTGCTGCACCAGCCTATGCAACTGTCCATAAACCAGATACAGCTGGCCATTGGTGGGTGGCAGGAGTTAGTGTCTGCCTGTGCTGGCAACAGGCCAGATTACATCTGCCTCCAGTGGCAACCAGTTTCCACTGGATGTGCCACATGCAGTTGCTACTGTTCCACAGGCCGGGGAAGACATTCCTTTGGGGTACCCTGCCAGTAGCCACCATGAAGGTCATCATTATATTGATGATGATGATAAGAACACAGGATGACACTGCCATTTTTATTTATTTTATTTATTGCATTTGTTATACACCCAAACCCACAGGTATCACGGCCTAGGTTACAGACAGCTTTACATTTCTGGTTACAGTGGAGGAAAGGTTACACAACAATAGCAAACGGATACACAACTATGAATACAGGGATTGTTAGAGCCACAACAAAAGAGTATTTACAGCAGGTTATCTGTACAGTAACAGGTCAGGATAGAACAATCCTTGCCTAGTCTTTATTAAAGAGTCTGGTCTTTAGAGCCATGGCAAGGGACGAGTCAGGAGGTGGTACCACTGGTGATATTGCTGTGGACATACCCACTTTCCTTGCCATTATATAGACCCTTGTATGCTGCATGCAGGCCATGATAGCAGTAGAACTGTGCGACAGAGCATGGGCAGGCAAAAGGTGGTGGCCATGGGCATGATCGTCATGTCATAGAGAATGTTGCCCATGCCATGGAGAACTTGTTAAGTGTCATACATGAATTTGACTGGCAGTTTGGCATGCCTCAATCTAGTTCAGATGCAGACATCTGAGAGGGATCTGAGGAAACTGGCAGTGGCTCTGGATTTGACAATGTACCCTAGTACTCCATCCACCGCAAGACACTCCTCCTTCAACCCCATTCCTGTCTCAGAGGTGCTCTGCCAGACAGTCCCCTCTGACTCCAAGTAAACATGGAACCAAAGTGACATAGAAATGATTTAAGTTATGCTGAGGGATTTGTGTTATGGAGGAGGGGAATGATGTTTGGTTTCTGTGGATGTTAGTTTGGATGTATGGGGGAGTATGGGGTAATGTGAGTTTGGGAAGAACAATGCTCCTTTGATCGCAAAAGAACATACAATAGATAAGAAATCAGATTCAATGGGAAGCAGTGAGCTACTTACAATGGGTTGAGTTTGAGTGAAATTCTGACCAGGTTGTGGAGGCGAGTAAATGGAACAGTCACCAGCGACAAAAGATCGGGTGGACTTACATTAAGAACAATCAATATTAGTCATATGGGCTGGGTACTGGACTTCCGATTCATGCGATAAGACTAGAATTGGGCACCCATTCCCTTTATACCCTGTTAGAAATTTAGAAAAACAATGGGGGTCATTATGAGGTAGGCGGTAAGGGGTTAACGGCACTGGTAAAGGTGCCGGAGCCGTCAACCTCTTACGTCCTATTACGAGGTCTGCTTTTGGGAACCCGCTAAGGACACCTGGCTTTACCAGGCGTCCTTAGCGGGTCCCGCGAGCAAACCAGCATGCTAACAACGGGCCCATTATTAACATGCTCCCCATTCCCATTGAGCCCTATGGGGGCTCGAATGGGAATGGGGATGTACCGGGTCCGGGTTCCTTGAATGAGGAATTACAGGGCCCTCATTCAAGGACGGAATGGCCCAGTAATTCCTCATTCAAGGAACCCGGACCCGGTACCCTGTAAGGGGGTAGGCATGCCGCTAATAGCGGCATGGTTGCCACCTACCTCTTAATGACCCCCATTCTCTATTTAAAAATGCAAATAGACAAAAAGAACCCCATTTTGAGCATATTTGGGATTCTCCTTAAACAAGATCATTCCTCTTCAAAGAGGCTACATGCTTTCGTCCGAGAACAACAGGATTTTCTTCTGAGCACATCATCTTGCTGATTAGGGAGTTAAAGGAAAAAGCCCTTAGATGGGATCAGATTAGCCATACAGAGCGCTTAGTCCCCATGACAACACTAGAGGAATATGTCTCACAAGCCTTTAAGCGTGGTAACTTACAGGATTATCTTGCAGTAACAGTATGCTACTGAGGTTGAAACAATTGTGTCTCTCATGGTATGTGGTCCCAGAGCAGGTATACCTAGGGAAAGCTGTCACTGTAGGGCCTGTAAAAATGGAAAGCACTTGGAAACTACAGAAAACACTTTGGGCCTCAATACAAGGTTGGCAGTCAGGTAATAACGATACCGTTAAGGGATTACTGGCATTGATTACCGGACCGGTGGATTACGACCCACGACGCCGGTGCTACCGGCATCACCAGGGACCCGTTGAGACCGTGTAGCAGCAACCCAGAATGGGCGCGGGCACGCGGCAGCCATGCCAGTAAGACCGACATGCCGCAAAGTAGGGCACATCACGAGGCATATGGACAAGCACTTACCGGCATCCAGATGCCGGTAAGAAGGGTTACCACGATGCCGTTAACACCGGCATCATGGGCAGCCATTAACAGCAATCTGCTGTGTCCAGACCTGCCACAGGTGCACAGAATCAGCACAGGTGGAGGCAATGGAGTCTGGGTCAGCACAAAAGGAGCACACCCACACACCACACCCCTTCGAAGTCCAAAATGATACCACTAGCAGTTGCCATACAGAAGCTGGAGGAGACGCTTGCACTGCTACTCCCTGAGCAGGCAGTAAACCATGGAATGCAGAGGAGGCGCAGGAGGAGAAGGAGGGTGAGACTGGGCCCGCACATACCACCAGTGCTGGCAGTGATACCCCGCAGGCAGCCACCAATCCCACGCATAAGGGCCAGTCCATTAGACTTAACCCCTGCACAGATCCACACCCTGTACCGCCTGGACAGGGACACCATCACCACCATAGTGGACCTCACCCAAGATGACCTGGTCAGCCTGATTAACATTTGCACCGCCATCCCCCTCTGCTGAAGATAGTGTCCATGCTCCACTTCCTGGCCACAGGCACCTACCAGCACACACTCGGTCAACTGCATTTTATCTCACAACCATGTTTCTCACGTGTGCTGAACCAGGTGCTGGATGCACTCCTGAAGCACGCAAGAGCCCACATATCCCTACCATGGACTGCGGAGGAGGTGAATGCCACCAAAATAGCATTCTATGCACTAACGAGCATGCAAAACATCATTGGGGTCCTCGACTGCATCCATGTGGAGTTGGTAGTCCGGCATGCGGTGGAGGTGGTGTACCGCAATATGAAGCAATACCACTCCATCAATGTCCAGATGGTGTGTAATGCAAGCAAGATGATAACACACTGCTGTGCCAGATACCTAGGATCCACACATGATGCAATGGTGCTGCGGAACTGCGCACTTCCCCGCTTCATGGAACGGCATGCTACACAACATGCCTGGCTGTTGGGTAAGTCTGGCCACAGGGCCATGGGGTTTGTATTGGGGGGATCACAGGCAGGGGGTTTATTTGGGTGTACGGACACTGTCCTTGGTGACAAACACTGTGACCCTAATCCTCCCAACCTGATGCATGATACTGACAATGGATGCAGACGTACCATGGCCGCACATCAATGTACAAATGTCAGAGTCCAATTCAAGGCCCACCTCGGCACCTGTTTACTGGACATCATCAGACCGCACCTACAGGGCCCACAATGCACCATCCTGCAGTCACAAAGCTGAATCCACCTGAGCGCATCAAAGCACATCACAGGTCATGCATCCATGACTGCGCAAAATCAAATGCCACTCAGGGAATCCCCTGGCACTGCCCCTTCCCAACAGGAACACCACATGACACCATGCCATTATGTGCAGATGAGGGCAAACTCAAGAATCCCATGTCACTAGGATGCTGAAAATAGTATCCCTCAAGTAGTGAGCATCACCAACATGAGTGCGATTGGTGCAGGAACAATTCACAGTGCATAAGTACCAGCATGCCGGTTCTGTTATTAGCAGTGCCGGTGTGAACGGTGCTGGTCGTAGCGGCATCAGTGATGCCGGTGGCAATGTCTGCGCATTTGATGATGATGCCGCTATCGGGGGGTTTTAGGCCCTTACCAGCATGCCGGAATGCGCAGGCACGCTGACTCGGAATCTACCCTAGATTCCGGCAGCAGTGCTACATGGACTCGGTAGCACCGGCATGCCGGTAATCATGATTTCTTACCGCCAAACTCGTAATCAATACATTAGGAATTTGGGGACATGTGTACATGTAGCGGAACATGGACTCTGACGCGTTATGATCATAATGTATTGCGGGCAGTTCGAGGATCCTTATGGCGGCATTAAATAATATATCAACACATTTCTTTAAAGTTCTGGGGCAAAAAAAGCCCCCAAAAGTTGAACTTCACAGTATATACATATACACTGGGCACTAATTGTGACTTGTTAGCGCTTTATGATTTGGAGTCAAAGAGTAGAAATGATTGAATGCACTTTTCCTTTTAATTATTTGAATGATTATTAATACATCAATAGCATGATTATGTATAATGAAAGTATATCATGAATTAATGTTTTTAAGCTGTTCGTGTATACACAGACAAGTATTTATAGTATATATTCATATATTTTGCATTGTGTGAAAGGTTAAGATCACTATGACACACTGATACAAAAAATAAAAAAGTAGACATTTGTAGGTGGTACAGCCAGCTATGTTATGGGTGTGACCATGATGAAAGAAGTGTTAGAGTGGAGGCAGAGAAAGTGAGTGAATGAGGCATGTTAGAAGTGAGGTAAAAAATGTTTTCGTGAAGTCATATGAGAGGTAGGTTGAGAGGATAACTCAGAGGTGAAGAGGTAAGCTTTAAATTTGGTGCTGAACAAATCAGAGTGGGCTGTTCCTCAAATGTCCATGGAGGAACAGAATTCCATGCAAGTGGAGCAAGAAGAAAGAAAGTGAGAGGAAGGATGCAGAGGGCAAGGTGCATCCAGGGTAGTGGAGGAGGCAGAGCGGAGATTACGAGAAGGCTTCAAGAGTTGGAAAGAGGAGGATACATGCCATGGTGCGTTACTGTGGAAAGATTTGTGTACCAGGAGAAAACATTTAAGTCTTTGCCTGTTTTGCATCATCAGCCATCCAGCCTGGTTACGTTAAGAAGAAGTAGGTGTGACATGAGGGAGTTCTAAGGCAGTCCTGGTAGCAAAGTTAATGATCTTGTTGAAGGAACAGAAAGCATAGTTGGGTGACCAAAGAGGATGCTGGCACAGTAGTCCAGTTTAAAGAAGACACAAGTGGTTAATAGACGAGTGACGATGTTGAAAGGAAGGAGGTGCCTTATTTTCCTAATATTTAGAACGGTTTATAGTCATAATGTCGAAAACAAAAATGTCGAACGTCATAATGTCGAAAAAAAAATGTCAAAAAAAAAAGTCGAATTTCTTTTTCAATACGTTTTTTTTTCTCGAAATGGGGGGGTTCCCCCTCCAACCCCCTTTTTTTATTTTACCCATTTTTTATACTTACCAAACCCAAAAAATACATATAAATAAAAAAATAATAGATTCGACTCTTTTTTTTTCAACATTTTTTTTCCAACATTTTTGTCATTCGACTTTTTATGTTCGACATTATGAGTGCACACCATTTAGAAGGTTGAGGCGAGCTGCCATTTCAATTTTGGAGATGATAGAAGTGAATGTGTCAGAAGAGTTATGGATGGATGAAAAGTGACAAAGATTTGGGCATCATCCATGGAGAGTTTGTATGAGAATCCAATGGAGGAGATTAGGGTCCCAAGAGCAGAGGTGTAGAGTTTAAAGACAAGAGGACCCAGACAGAGACTTGTTGAACACCATCAGGTAGAGGAGTGAGTTGAGAGGTGTTGTTGCTCCAGGAGAAAGACAACCGGTGAGGTGCAAGGTAGGAATCAATCCAGGCAAGTGCTTGATTGAGAATCCCAAGAAGAGAGAGTATTAAGGAGATCAGGGTGATCAGCAGTGTCAAAGGCAACAAACAGATCAAGAAGAATTAAGATAGAAGATACGTTAAATGCTTAGCAGAGGCAGTGAAGTTTAGTTGGAGACATTCATGAGAGCAGTTTCCATGGAGTGACAAGAGCAGAAACCTGCTCATATTGGGTCTTGAAGTTTGTGAATGTCTAAGAAATTGGTAAGACAATTGAACACAACCCTTCCAGCACATTAGAGTGGCACAGAAGGAGAGACACAGGGTGAAGGATCGCTGGCAGGTTCGGATCGGCCCTTTGCTTTTTAGTAGCGGGATGACCGTGGCCATTTTGAAAACAGAGGGATTGCAAGCTGAGTCGAAGGACAGATTGAAGATTTCAGCGAGTTGCGATGCCATAGATCATGTGAGCATTCATCATACGATGCATCTTCCAGTTATTATGGAATACTTGCTCCCTTGCCTGGATCTGCCAGGGGAAAGCATGTGTAATCCAGTGCATTTGGGTTGGTGGGAAAGCCAGATATGGTTTGAAAGATATTTTTGCCAACATTCGATGGGCCAGGTGTTGTGGAAGGAGATATATATGGGCTTGGGGACAAAGGGCCAGAATCTGGCTTATTACAGTGAGAAGGCCGACTGGGACATGGCCTGCAGCAGTCACTCTGTGTCTTAGAAGGTGGTAATGTCTGGTGTCACCTGTCCCCACACCAGCAGTGGGGCATCATTTAATGTATTATGCACATGGAGATTCAATGCTCCAACAACTAGTATGGTTGTCTGGGATGTGCTTCCACTCTCTGTTGTACTTTTAAGCCCTTTGAGAGTAGTGGACTGCATCTGTGCCTGAATTTTCTTCTTCAGGCATCAATTACCTACAGCGTTAATTTTGAAGGTAAATAATTGAGGTATTTTTTGGGAATTTTGAAGGACTTTTCTAACTCATAACCGTGCAGTATAATCACAAATGCCTGTCTGTCTATATGCCCATAGCATACCACTCCATTTAACTTTCACTGTTGATCTCATTGTGACTTCTTCACCACCTCTGCCACGAGAAAAGAAAGAGAACAACTCAAAGTAGGTCAATCACCAGGGCTTAAAGTGAACCGGGGTAAGCCAGGGCTCAGCCCTGCAGTCTCTAAATATTGCCCAAAGGCCGGGCTCTACCAGGAGATTTTCCTCTGTAGCATTGTAAAAACAGAAAGACGAGTGACAATACTGTTCATATTAGATGTCACTAAGAGACACGTTTCGAATCATAACAACAGACATTTGGAACCAGGTAGCTGTATAACAAGGAAGGGAATTTATAATGTAGAGAATACATTGTTTGATTTTTACAAAGATTATATTAAAGTATTGCAATTAATAAAATTAACAAATAATAATCACGTAGATCTTTCAAAATAACTATGGGATTGTATGGTGCAGTGACTTATTTGGATTTGATTTTGCATTTATATGTGAGCATCTATATTTAGTGTAAATGTTTGAAGCAGATCATTTATATTTGTACACTCTTTCAATGCAGCTGTGAAAACTCGATTGAGTCTGTTAGGTTACTCCTTTCATTTCATGGATCCCATGTCTTTATTTGAGTCCATTAGTTTACTGTACTTTTAATTATATTGACATACCTTTTAAAAGAGATTTTGCACCCTTCCATTGCAGTACGATACCTTGACTGGGTTTGTTTTGTCACTTTTTTAATTTCAAGTGCCCCACGTCCTTTAAAAGTTCGCTAGCTACTGCGTTAGGCACTTTTTTGGCACTGCACACAAATATTGTTCCACGACACGATCGGGGCCCCTCAATTTCTTATTCCACTTAAAGCACTTTTTTCCGCGACTAGCCATCAAGTGCAAAGAGACTGTAGAGCAAACAACTCATTCAACTAAATGAGCAATACCTGCGTTCTTAAAGTGGGATTAACAGGACTACATTGTTACCTCTGATTGAATTTACCTATAAAAACACTGCATGTCAATTCACATATTTCATTTTTTTGCATCTGTTTTTTTTACTCATCCATTTGATGGAAGCTACATTTACAGATCAAAAGACAAGAAAATGTAAAACATATTCAAATGAAATCAGGTTTTATAATGCACAGAAACCTTTTCAGCAGTTTGCAAGAACATCATCCTCTTGCATTATGGACACCTGTAGTGTTATGAAAATGGTAAGTCCATTAGGCTGTAAGATTAGCCATCTTGCTCCTTTTTTACTGTCTCATAGTGCCAAAAGACAATTGTTTAAATGCCTTTATTTTATTCGTGGTTGATTTATAAGGACCAACCGAAATGCTAGATTGCTTGTGGTGCCCCAATGGGAGAAGGGCGAGGTGGGGGACGGCTGGGCAAAACAAGACAGCAATTTAGTACTGCTATTTGAATTTTCGTTTAGCGCTCGCACTACCCAGAGGGTCTCGGAGCGCCTTGCATGGTTCAAAGTTTGAAAAGGTGGTAGTTATAAATGGAAGTTACAAAATGTTTTCAGGAAAGGATAGGAAGATTAGGATAGATAGACCAGTGAAAGCCGTGATGGAAGCCAGGGTTATGTGTGGGTAAACAAGTATCTTTTGAGGCTTTTTCTCAAAGTGGTGATGGAGGATGCAGAAACATGCAGATTATTCAAGGTTCATGGTACATTCAGATCAGAATACCTGCAAGGCAGGGTGGGAGAGGGGACATGTAACCTTACACATGATGCACACCTAGCTGAACAGATAAGACAGTAGAAAGTACAACGCTGAACCTGAAAAGAAAAACGCGTAAAGGCGCTTTGCGCAAATAAGGACAGCATCAAAAGTTAATTTACATTACATTAGTTACAGACACCACCGGTCCCCCATGACTGTAGGCAATGGGGGCATGCACGTGGGCTGAGAAAGTGGCAGAAACACAAAGTTTGAAGCAGGGGAGATCCAACGTGGTAGGCCTGGGGGTTTGAGGGGGGGACTATGGTCAATGTCCTGATTTTATTTTTATGGGAGCTGTCAGGCTCTGCAAATGTGTGGTCAAAGAAGGTGGCAAGACCTAGCTAGCCATCTTCATGAGCTTCCATGCCACATTCGACAATACCACTGCAGTCTAGCAGTTGCAGTTGGTGAATTTGAAAAATGGAGGGGTGTAAACGTGTTCCCTAAATTGAACCGAGCACGCGCACCTGAACTAATCCACTACGGTTTTGGCCTCTGCTTCCCATTATACATTTTTAAAATAATGAGTCGAAATCATGCATTTCACAGCACAAATTTCAGGAAAATTGGGCAACAATATAGAATGTACACACTGCTCTTCAGGGTGCACCCACAACATTTAGTAACATGTGTTGATGTTGGCTAACCACAAAGAAAAAAATGTATGTCTATCAACGATATATGCCAGCATTTCCCCACTTTCAATTAGGTTCTGCCAAACCAGATATGAGGTCTGTCCCCCTTTCATGTGCTTTGCACCTAAATAAAGTAATGAGGTTGGTCTCAGCAATACATGCCATAATTACCCCATAAAATACATTTTCATGTTGCTACTTCCCAAAAAAGGCCTTCTCAACAATACATGCCCACACTACCCCTCTTGTATGCTGCTAATGACATATCAAATCATGCATTCTATATCAACATACACACTTGCTGACCCAAGATTTGCATCATTTCACTCTTAGTGGACACAAACTGTGGCTTTGCCCCAGACACATATGTAAACAAACTCATTCAGGCAAACAGCCCTTTTTTTTAAACATACTTTTTTCTTTGCTATGAGCCTGAATGCCAGAAATGGTTAATTATTGTACAGCTTACAATACAAACAATTCAGCAACCTTTTAAATGAATGTAAATCTTATCGAAACATGTTAAGCCAAAATACTTTAATTGTGGTTTTATTTGCAGATCCCAAATGGAAATCTATAGGTCCCAGAATGCAAAAAATGCAAGTCTAAATATGTGCCATTTTACAATACTGAATTTATAGCACTTTCATAGCACTTTTAGACACACAAAAGAACAAAGGTTACCTGGATATAAAGTTTGTGGGACACAAACGTTCAGCTTGCGACTATACACAGTTAAGTATGAGGGTGGGGGTCAATTTGTCAGATTTCGTTCTGCCAACTGCAGAAGTGAAATCTGTCTGCTTTCAATCCGCATCACCCCAATCTGCCATTCCACCCCCACCCCGCATATCTGAAAGAGCTGTGCAAAGTTTGTCGTGTCGCTGAGCAAACTCAGTGTGAATTGAAAAGAGCCGCGCAAAGTTTCTCGTGCAATTGCGTGAACCTAGCATAAATCGAAAATGGAGGTATGAAGTTTATTGTGCTGCTGTGCGCACCTAGTACACATTTTTTGAACCCTGCACAAGGTTTCTCTTGCCGCTTTATGAACCTAACACAGATTAAAAAAACTTGCAAACCTTCTTGTGGCACAGAACGAAACTAGTACCGATCAGATCGAAAAAAGTCCAGTGTGAAGCTTCTCGTGTCACTATGCAAAACTAGCATGGATCGGGGAAAACCACGTGAAGATTCTCATGATGCTTTGCGAAACTAACACAAATGGAAAACGAACTGCACCAAATTGGGCATGTTGCTGCAAGAAACTAGCACAGTGTTAGGTAGGAATTAGTGAAGTAATTCACCTCTCCAAGTTTGCCTAGTACCTTGAAAGGCCCTATATATGTATCCTGTAAGGCCCTCTGCCTTGTAGGAACCATAACCAATACTTACTGGCCTGAAGTAAACTCCACCATGTTGGCTTTCTGGTCATGCCAATGTTTGACTAGAGCCTGACCAGCTTTCAGATTTTCTGTTGCTTCTGCCATCAAAAGTACCATCCTCCTCCTGAGGCCTAGCACATAGACAGTGACACGGACTGGCTTCAGGGATGGAGTACTCTCCAAACCCTCTATAATCAGAGCCAAGGGGCCTCTAACTGGATGACCATAGAGGAGGTCAAAGGGGCATAACCGACTCCAGCTTAAAAGTAGAATGTCACACTTTTTTCTCAGGGGTTCTTCTAAGACATCTATCATGCCTGTCATTGTTCTGTTAAACCTCTCTACCAATCCATTTGTCTGAGGGTGGTAGAAAGTTGTGAACTTGTAAGTTACCCCACAGTTCTTCCACATGGTGTGCATGTAGTGGGACATAAAATTAGATCCCCTGTCAGAGATACCTTCCTTAGGAAACGCAACCCTGGTAGAAATACCAAGGAGGGCATTAGCCACTGCTTGGGCAGTAATAGTCCTCATAGGTATAGCCTCAGGGTACATGGTCGAGTAGTTTACCACAACCAATATAAATCGATTGTCTGAGGAAGTAGGAGGGTCTAGGGGACCAATAATGACAATCCCCACCCTCTCAAAAGGAACTCCCACCACTAAAGTTACCACATTCTTGGATCCACTTTTGCCAGAGGACTGGTATGTGTGGCAGCTTCTACAATGTTTGTCAATGAGTGTCCACCTTCTGCAAGCAAAGTCTGCAGCTCTGGATGGTCTCAAGGATCCAGATTTTCCAAGCAGGGAAGGATCTCCCCAGTTCTGTTTAACCAGTAGCTGGGTTTTCAAGAGTTGGTTCATTCCTCCACTCAGTTTCAATTGGGGATGGGGTCACTGGGGTGACCTGAGACTGAACGCTCAGGGAAGTCCTTGTCTTCTGAACTCTTACTCCCAAGAGCCCTTTAAGACGGGGTAGCAATACTCAGAGGCGGATGGGGATGCAGAAGTTACTCAAACATCAAAAATCAGAACGACTCAGGAAGTTGGCAAAGTGTTTTCTGTTTTAATATCAATTATCTAAAACAGGGAGTACAAGGTGCATCATCCGACGCTACACAGCTCGATATCCAAACATAACATAAAAAACAGTCCTTTTATAATGAATATTGGTCATCACTGTTTTCATGTTACGTGGCAAACTACAAAACGTACGAGTACCTGTGGTTGGCTCTCAGTGAACATCTACATATACATTCTATATAGCCATTGGTTAAGATTGGGTACCTAATTCAGGTGGGAATCAGAACCCACCCTCAATAACTGGTCATCATTGTCGTCACTAAATACACATCAATCAATTGGTTATTCAAACTATAGGGCTCCTCATTACATGGCTCACTATGATTGGTTTGGCACCCTGTACCCCTCTAAAATATTCCACACGCTAGCAGTACGCAGGCTGCCATCCCAGGTGCATGGAAGCTTGGCGTGAGCATGCCTCCCTTCCAATTATCCCACTATCCATCAGCACTCCTTCAGTCCATCAGACAATTAGGCTTTTGAACTCGTCCTTGTAACTGTTGACTTTGTCTGGGAAATAAAGGGAGTATAGCTTCACTCTGTCTTTTAGTTTCGGCATAGCCCGACCCAGGCCATTTTGATCTCACCCATGTGACTTGAAGAACACTCTTTTCAAGTATTTTGCAGCATTTAATTCTATTAAATGATGAACTGCAGAAACCTTTAGTGTTTTTTTAAGCTGCTTCAAACAGAAGCGTGTTCCTTTCTCATGTTTGTTGTAGCCTACTTGTAAGGCATCACTTTGACTGTGGTCATATTTCCTTGGTTCTGGGCCAGCCCCATCTTCTCTGAAACTTGCCATGCCATCAATCATTTCCAACAGCGCCACTCATTTCAAAGTCTTTTTCTTGTTCATTGGGTTTCAGGCCTGCTAAAGTGCGTTTGTGGAATCATCCAGGTTATATACATTCCTATATATACATTGGCGCATCGCCGCAATCTTATTCACTACATAGCAAGCCTTATGAATTATTTTCCCTAGTTACATTTCCAGCACTGTACACGTGTAAACTGATTTACATATTTCTCAGCGTTTCTGTAGCATGAGCATCTTCATCTCAAGCCCGAAATGTTGCTCATCTGTACCATCTGTTTTTCGTACTTTTAGAGAATATTGTTCCGTTCCTTCTCTCCATCCAGCCTCTAGATACGTCAGCTCCTATTTTATATGAAGTCACCAGGTTCCTTTCTTTGTTAAAATGCACATTTCTTCTGGTACTTCATCCAAAAGAACACTATGTCTCCGTGCATTTAGGTAGGGTTTCCTTAATGGATATCTTGTCTCGAAGGTTCTCTGCGATATTGGTACACTGACTGGAACTGCACATGTAGTCATCTCTGGTTCCCAACATTTAGGTAACATAGGGGCGGAGCTTGTAGTGAGGATGTCTGACTGTACTTCTACACTCCCCACTCTCTGGGATTCATCGACCACTTCATCTTCAATCTTTACATCAAGACATCCTTGTCTGAAAAACAGTTTCTTTGGGACCCAATGTCATCCGCAATCGCTACCGCGGGTGGCGGCTCCTTCCACGTTGGAGGCTGACCGGCAGGTAGAGCGGTGTAGTCCCTTCTTTGTGTCTGGTATTGATTTGTGGCCAATCACAGCACTGCCGGAAGTTTATCTGCCCTTCAAGCCCGGCAGTCGCTGCATTTCAACCTATTGCTGGTTCTCGCTCCAGCGGCTCTGGTTCTTGCGCTCTCCCAGCGTTTTGCCCTCTGCTCGCCTCGGCGTGCGGCGGGTCTTCTCTGCTTGCTCGTCCCCTGCCCTTGGGATAAAGCTTCTTCTACTTACCTGTTGGCCGTCTTGTTTTCAGCAGCGGCCTTTCTTTTCCCAGTCTCTTCCTTGCCGATCCCTAGGCACTGCTACGCTTCCCCTTCTAGTCTCGCCGCCCCGGCGGCGGGCGTTTTTTTTTTCTTTTCTCCTCTTTGCCGCTCTTTTTACTCGCGGATCTCCAGTTTTCCCTTTTTTCTGTCTGTTGTTGGTTTTTCTCTTCTATAAATTATCTCCGTGCCTTTAATGTCCTTGGCACGGTAGTTGCTCCGGCTCCCTTCACCTCTCTTTGGTGTCGCATTGGGCTTCCCTCCTGTGTTCAACCCTGTGGACCTCGCATCTGCTTCCAGTCCTACAGATTGCAAACTTGGATCTTCACCTACCTCATTGCCAGAAGTATCCTAAGGGTTTTTTTCCCACGTGTGTTTTTTTTTTCCCTTTTGTCCGGCCTGTTCCCGGAAAAGGGGCCCCAGGACGGCTGTATTTTCAGCAGTCACTGTGGCTTCTCACCGAGACAGGCAAGTGCTACCAAAAATAGAACGGCACTACCTGAGCCGGCGGAATCTACGGAACTCAGGCCACTCTGAAGACTCAGGTGAGGAGAGTGTGGAGGGACTGGAAGACGAAGGGGTTCGACAGCTTATGCAGTCACAGATTGAAACGCCAAGAAAGGCCAAGATGTCAGCCGAAGAACAACTTCAGGAGTTATGGAAGGCTTTTCAGGCCATGTCACTAGAATTACAGGGGGTCAAGACTGAGAATGCCCTTCTAAAACAGATGGTAGCGGTCCGGGAACCCTCACATCCCCCGGAATTGCCTCCTATGGCTCTGTCTTCAGGAAGATTTGATGGCTCACCTAAGAGGGTAAAGGAATTCCTGGAGGTCTGCAATGTGTACTTCACCTTCAGACCACACACCTTCGCCACGGACCAAGCCAGAGTAGGGTTTATGATTTCGAATATGACGGGGAATGCTTTAGCCTGGGCTACTCCGCTAGTTACAAACAGTAATGCCATTTTACAGGATTTTCCGGGGTTCCAGAACCTACTGAAACAGACTTTCGAGCGACCTGAACTATCTTTTACTGCAGGTGAGGACCTGCTGGATGCAAGACAGGGTGCTCTAGACGTGCTGTCATACATCTCCTCTTTTAAGACATTGGCAGCAGGAGCGGGATGGTCCGAACAAGCACAATATGCTGTATTCCGGAGAGGGTTGAGAGATGAGATCAAGGATGAGCTAGCCAGATCTCCACGCTCCCCCACATTTCCAGACTTGCTTACTGCCGCTCTCCACATCGAGTACCGCCTCCAAGAGAGAAGGGCAGAACGCCGGAAGCAAAGAGTATCAGGAAATCCCATGAACCCTCCTTCACACTCTCCCTCTGGACGTTTCTCCTCTACACAGAGCGAAGAACCGATGCAAATCGGAGCTACCAGGGCACCTCTGTCATCAGCGGAGAGACGGCGAAGAAGAGAAAAAGGGTTGTGCGCCTATTGTGGTTCCGATCAACATGTACTGAAGGACTGCTCTGAGGTACCGGAGAGGAAGGCGGGAAACGACTACCCTCGGCGTCAATAGGGACGGGCAGCCGGGGGTACTCAGATCTCTTTCAGCGTCCCTATGTCACGCTTTCGGTGTCGGCTTCAGAATCCCAAGAAGATTCCAGACTGATGGTACTATCCATTACCTTGAATCTAAATGGAAGACCAGTGGAAACATTAGCCTTATTGGATTGTGGAGCGGCAGGGAATTTTGTGGACACGGTGTGGGCTGACAAGATGGGACTCACTCGGATAGTTCGCAAGGTGGGTCAGAAAGTGGAAGGAGTGGACGGTACACCGTTGTCGTCTGGACTAATCACTCATACCACTGAACAACTCTCCGTGGTCATCAACCAACACACAGAGGCCCTGCAGTTCGACATTATTAGAGCCGCACATTTCCCCATAATCCTAGGCATTCCTTGGCTGCGCAGGCATAACCCGTATATCAAAAGGACGGAAAATCGACTAAGTTTTTGTTCCACGTACAGTTCGGTCAACTGTCTTCCCCCCGATACCAGGGAGGATCAACAGTCGGTTAGGGTTCTCTCCAAGGATCAGGTGGGTATTCACGCGCTTCCTAATTTTTGTGCAAAATTCTCCGGGGTATTCCAAGAGAATCTCCATGCGCGGCTACCTCCTCATCGGCCAGAAGACTGCTCAATCGATCTCGAACCTAATGCACTGGTTCCATTTGGGCGCATGTTCTCTCTCTCTCAGGCCGAAAAGAAGGTATTAAAAGTCTATCTGGATACCAACTTGGAGAATGGTCTTATTCGACCTTCAAAGTCACCAGCTGGCGCCTCTCTGTTCTTCATCAAGAAAAAAGACACGACTGATCTCAGACCCTGTATCGATTACCGGGGCCTCAATAAGGTTACAATCCGTGATCGGTATCCCATGCCACTCATAACCGATATTATTGAGGCAGTACAAGGGGCTCGAACCTTCACCAAATTGGATCTCAGGAACGCATATCATCTGCTTCGCATCACTGATGGGGACGAATGGAAGACGGCTTTTCGAACTCCATACGGTCTTTTTGAGTACAGAGTGATGCCGTTCGGCTTAGTGAACGCACCGGCTGCATTCCAGAGATTCATGGATAGGCTATTTTCAGATCTGCTGTCGGTCTCGGTTATAATATACCTCGACGACATTCTGATTTTCTCCCCTAACATGGAGGAACATATCCAACATGTCACCCAGGTTCTGTCTCGCCTTCAGGAAAACCAGTTGCTGGTCAAGGGCGAGAAGTGCAAATTTGCGGTATCCTCGGTTCACTATCTCGGATTCATTCTTTCTGAAGAAGGGGTGGCCATGGACCAAACCAAGGTTGATGCTATTCTTGATTGGCCAGCTCCTACTTCAGTCCGAGAAGTCCAGAGATTCTTGGGATTAGCAAATTACTACCGCAGATTTATCTCAAACTTTTCGCAGGTAGTATACCCCATTACGCGCCTACTCAAGAAGGAGGCAGTTCTGTTTTTTTGGTCTGATGAGGCAGAGAAGAGTTTCGATTTTCTCAAGAGATTGTTCTGTACTGCCTGCATTCTCCAGCATCCTGATCAAGCACAGCCATTTATTTTGGAGACCGACGCTTCTGCGGTAGCTGTAGGAGCGGTATTGCTTCAGACCATCCAAGGAGTGGAACACCCCGTGGCATACATGTCAAAAACTCTTTCTCCCAGCCAGCTCAACTATTCGGTACTGGAGAAAGAACTTCTGGCCATGAAACTTGCCTGTGAAGAGTGGCGCCATCTCCTACTAGGAGCCAGACATCCATTTCTGATTAGGACCGACCATAAGAACCTCAAGGTACTACAAGAATTGGAGTGTTCGAATTCCAGGCAGGCCAGGTGGGCCCATCATTTTGCACAGTTTGAATTCCAAGTCTCGTATATCCCGGGATCACAGAATAGTCTGGCGGATGCCTTATCGCGCAAAGACTCCACCAAGGAACACCTGGAGACCAAAAAGGAGTCCATGTTCAAACGCAACCAAATCCTGGCCTTTGTTGGTTCTTTTCTTAAAGAGGTGAAAACTGCTCTCATTCAGGAAAAGCACCAACTACCCCTACGTATTACCTCTCCTTTTCAACAAAGAGGAAACTGGCTTTTCTACAAACAAAAATTGTACATTCCCAAAGGTTCTCTTCGTGCTAGAATCCTGAAGTGGAGTCACGACTCTCGCTCGGCAGGCCATAGAGGGGCCGAGAATACCCTTGAGCTTCTCTCTAGAACGTTTCTTTGGCCAAACGCGAGAAAGGAGACATACGAGTATGTCAAGGCTTGTCCAATTTGTGCCAGAGCCAAATATCGCCTGGGAAAACCTTTGGGTCTGCTCACTCAGGTCGAACTTCCAACATGCCCCTGGGGTCTTATATCTACCGATTTCATTGTCTATCTGCCGGTCTCGGAATCCTGTACCTGCATTATGGTCACGGTGGACGCCTTTTCTAAGTTGGCACATTTTTCTCCCCTTCCAGGGCTGCCCACTGCGGCTAAGATGGCAGAGGTTTTCTCTCGAGACATTTTCAAGCTACACGGTCTCCCCGATAAGATAATCTCGGATCGGGGAAGTCAATATATCTCGAAGTTCTGGACTGCCTTCTGCAACCGTTTGGGCATTGAAAGAGCTCTGTCTTCAGGGTTTCACCCGGAGACCAATGGTCAGACGGAACGTCTGAATGTGACCCTGGAACAATACCTAAGGTGTTATATATCTCAACATCAAGAAAACTGGGTCTCGCTGCTTCCCACGGCAGAGTTCTCGTACAACAACACCAGGCATTCCGCCACGGGACTCTCTCCTTTCTTCTGCACTTATGGGGTTCACCCTCGTGCCGTGTTTCCGGAGGTTCCCAGTTACACCAACTCCCCGACGGTGGAAGAGGTATTAGGGAATATTAAGGAAGCCCAGACTTCAGCTATGCGGAGTTTAGAGGTCAGCAGAAGATGGACAAAATCCTGTGCCGATCAACATCGGAAGGAATGTCCAGTATGGAAGCCAGGTGATCAGGTGTGGTTGTCCACCCGGTTTCTTCCCAGATGGACAAGGCCTTCTAAACTGTCTCCTCGTTTTCTGGGACCTTTCACTATTCTCGCTAAAGTCAATCCTGTCACATATCGCCTTAGGCTTCCCTCCTCTCTTCGCCGCATTCACCCGGTTTTTCATTCCTCTCTTCTCAAACCTTACTGTCCCGACCTTCACCATAGAACCATTCCCAGATCTATCCTGGCGCGGTCCTCGGAGCCTGATGAGTATGAGGTATCTCAGGTCCGTGATTCCAGGTATTATCGCGGACGTCTTGAGTACCTCTTGTCCTGGAAGGGATACCCTGGGTCGGAGGACTCATGGGAACCGGCTTCTCAGGTTCATGCACCAAGGTTGTTGGCGACTTTTCACCGCCGCTATCCAGGGAAGCCTGGGGCGGTTAGGTGGGGAGGGGGTCATACTGTCATCCGCAATCGCTACCGCGGGTGGCGGCTCCTTCCACGTTGGAGGCTGACCAGCAGGTAGAGCGGTGTAGTCCCTTCTTTGTGTCTGGTATTGATTCGTGGCCAATCACAGCACTGCCAGAAGTTTATCTGCCCTTCAAGCCCGGCAGTCGCTGCGTTTCAACCTATTGCTGGTTCTCGCTCCAGCGGCTCTGGTTCTTGCGCTCTCCCAGCGTTTTGCCCTCTGCTCGCCTTGGCGTGCGGCGGGTCTTCTCTGCTTGCTCGTCCCCTGCCCTTGGGATAAAGCTTCTTCTACTTACCTGTTGACCGTCTTGTTTTCAGCAGCGGCCTTTCCTTTCCCAGTCTCTTCCTTGCCGATCCCTCGGCACTGCTACGCTTCCCCTTCTAGTCTCGCCGCCCCGGCGGCGGGTGTTTTTTTTTTCTTTTCTCCTCTTTGCCGCTCTTTTTACTCGCGGCTCTCCAGTTTTCCCTTTTTTCTGTCTGTTGTTGGTTTTTCTCTTCTATAAATTATCTCCGTGCCTTTAATGTCCTTGGCCCGGTAGTTGCTCCGGCTCCCTTCACCTCTCTTTGGTGTCGCATTGGGCTTCCCTCCTGTGTTCAACCCTGTGGACCTCGCATCTGCTTCCAGTCCTACAGATTGCAAACTTGGATCTTCACCTACCTCATTGCCAGAAGTATCCTAAGGGTTTTTTTCCCACGTGTGGGTTTTTTTTCCCTTTTGTCCGGCCTGTTCCCGGAAAAGGGGCCCCAGGACGGCTGTATTTTCAGCAGTCACTGTGGCTTCTCACCGAGACAGGCAAGTGCTACCAAAAAAAGAACGGGACTACCTGAGCCGGCGGAATCTACGGAACTCAGGCCACTCTGAAGACTCAGGTGAGGAGAGTGTGGAGGGACTGGAAGACGAAGGGGTTCGACAGCTTATGCAGTCACACCCAAATCTTCACAACTCCTTTCAGGACTCCTGCTTATTTCACATGCTCATCAACGCTCCAGTTCATAAGTGTGCAGTGTCCAGTAGGGCTACAGTAGATCCATCTTCCCACATATTTCTTCCGGCGTCTTGGGTACAGAAACTTTGTACCTTTAGGTGCGTGTATGCTGGCTTTCACATAGTCTCTGATTTCTTCATCTGCTAATTTCTTAGTTTTCCATCCTGATTCAACGTGAATCATGATCTTCATTCCTACCGCCTTCTTTGCAGTCTTCCTGCATTGTGAGATTATTATTCTAATCACACAAAATCCAAGCATGATCATCACCAATAGGGCTCCAAGAAACTTGAACATGTCTGCCATCCATTGTCGAACCCATGGAAAAACTGCTCTAAACCAACTGTCATCAGCAATGTCTTCCACTTGATCGATCATCTGGACGTGCAGGTCTGTCAACATGGATATGGCCTCTGTCAATGTGCCATTCTCATCGTCGTGAGAAGGTATGATTGTGCAACATGATTCTCCAATTTTGGCACAAACACCTCCATCCATAGCTGTAATCATATCCAAGACATATCTGTCCTGAAGAGTCATCAGTCTTATGGCTCTCAGCTCTTCCTTGATTGCATTGAATCCTTTTATGGTAGCGTTAATCGTTTGCAAAAGTTCCCATCTGGTTATCTGCAGCCATTTAGTATTTGCATCTCTCTGGATCCAGGTCATAAAGATTACCATGAATATCGATGAGGTGTTGCTGAACAGTCTATGTTCATAAGGGATAGAATCAAAAGTTTCTATTGATTTTGCTGAGAAATAATTCTCCCTCTTCAATTGTTTCAAAGGTTCTGCAGACTTCTTCTTCCTCACGTGCGCATCTGCTTTCGGGAATTCACCAATGCTCAGATCACTTTTTGGAATCACCAGTGCTGGAACATGATCATTCACTATAGAACACAGTCCTCCTCAATCCTGGGGCAGCTTCATATAAGCTCTGGATCCACAGGCCCAGTAGTGATCCATTATCACTGCTGTCCCAACACTCATTACTTGTGCATCAAAGATTTGACCACAGTTCTGATTTTCTCCTATTTATCTTGTGCCATTATGCACGAAACAAAGCTTTGCATTTTCCAGGGGCACTATCTGCAAAAGTCCTCCTTTGTCTTCCACCCTTATCAGTAGTTAGCAAGTTTTGACCATAATGGTTTGCACAGTTTTTCCACATTTTCAACAGTTGGCTGGTAATGACCAACTATTACCCAATCTCTGCAGACACCTTCTTCCCAACCGCCTGGAGAGAGTACTGAACCCGAGATCAGCATTTGGACTCTTTCCTTCCATCTTCGGATCTCCTCTTTAGTTTTTGCTGGGCTCTCCAATCTTCTGTTTACTTCCCATCTGATTCCAGCTCCTTTTACTCCAGCTGTTCATACCTGATCACGTGATTCTTAGTGCGGGTTCTTGCTCATGTCTTTGTATCCTGCACATAGTCATCTTCATCTGGATCCGTCCATTCAGTTGCCCATTTTCGGTATGCTGTTTGACCCATAAACTGGCCTCTCTTTTGACAGAATGCCATGTGAGATAAGCAGTGTGCTGTTAGGACATCTATTTCAATGGCTATGAAGACCTTACATTTCCCCCATACTATAAGGCAGGAGTGCACATACGTAGCTGTCCTCCTTAGAAGTCTCTTACCCACTTCTTTCATGTGCTGATACCGAACATTGTTTTCTAAGTGTGCTGTGCTGTCTAGATAATTATTCAGTTCATAATCATCTTCTGGTGCATATCTCTTAGATCTTCTCTTTGCCACATGAGGCTCAAATCATTATGTCATACAATATATCAGCTTAACTTTTTCTTACTAGAGAAATTATGGGAACATTAGTCAGTGAAACTGGTGTCTTTACATGTACTACTGGTGTAGGGGTAGTTACAGAAGACTTCTTTTGTCTCCCCCTAAGAGTCTATATCTGATGCTCAATATTAATAACCCAGGCACCCTTTCCTAAATAAGGATGTTTAGTGACATTTACCATGGAACCGGGTGCTTTTACATAAGCTACTGGAGTAGGAACAATCACATAAGGCCTAGGATCTCTTGTAACCTGAATTTCTCCCTTATTTTCGGGACTAGGGAGAATAAAAGGAACTCTCCCTTTTTTTGGATCCATAAAATATGCAGCATGTACTACCAGGTTCAAAATGACGACAAAAAACATTAAACAGGCGTATATCATGCACCAATAAAAGATGCCCCAACAACGTGAAGATGCTGATTGTCGTTGTCTCTCTCTTTCTGGAATAGCTAAGTGGTTTATGGACCACGTGATTTGCTTTTAAGGAAAGAAAAAATTCAGGCAATCTCATAACCACTCCGATAGCTGCTGTATCTTTTCCACAAGTTCCACAAGCAACTGGCTGATTGCTGGACGATAAATAGGGTTCCTACTTAAGACAAACATGCTGTCCTTTCGCCCAACAAGGTAGGGATGTGCTTTGAGTAGATAATAGAAGATTAATGCCAATAAGTTATGGATTTCTTCCTGTGACAACACCATCTACTAGTTCATGAAGAAATGTTGTACAACCGATGAATCTGTTCCATTATATCACATAACAACTGATTAAGGGCAAGCTGATTCCTAGGATCTCTCAGAAATGTACGAACATCAGTTTGCCTACCAACAATATGTGGGTGTTCTTCAATCAGGTAATAGAACATCATCCTGCATAGTTTATGAGCGTCATCATTGGATACGATCATTAGTTTACTCACCAAGATGCACCAGGCGGTGAATCAGCCTGCTTGCAAAGTTCACGTATAAGCCAATTTATTGCAGGTTGATTTCTGGGATCCCTCAGAAATACATAAGTGCTTGTGTGCCTTCCAAAAAGATGAGGATGCTTGCAAATCAAAAGGTAAAGAATCAATCCAAGTAGTTTATGAAAATCTTTATCAAGCAGAACCATCTGTATGCTCAAAGAAACGTTCAGGCAACAGTCTGATTTGGTCTAGAATTGCTGGCAAAAGTAGTCTAATCGCTGGACCATTCTTAGGATCTTGGAAGAAAGTCTGAATATCACCACCACGACCAACAAGAGATGGGTAAGTTCTGAGTATGAAGATAAAGACAACAAGGAGTAGTCTGTGTTTGTCCACATCAGTGAGGACCATAGAATTGTCCAAAAAGAAACTCTGTTTGAAACAAATCCGGGAACTACTCTCTTTTCCAGTCGTCAAATAAGAAATCCAAGTCTGGCATTGCTGTGCTCTTTCTTTTGCGTTCCAAAGTCAAATGTCAACTCTTCTATGTGACTCAAGAACAATGATTTTCCACTCTATGCTGTAGCAAAAGCAAAGAATGCTTTCCAATAAAGCCATGGTCCAAAGTTCTCTTTGTCTATTCTTGGATAGTCTCTGCGTCCTTCTTCCTCGTCATCGATCTTGTCTGCGCATGCTGAACTGTTTCTTCTTGACTTGCTTCTGAATGGGGTAGGGGTACGGGAGGCTCTCCAGTGTAGACTTTTACGTCACCTTGATGAATCCACGCAACCTTCTTCCTATAACTTTTATAGCTGATGGTATAGTGTTTTCCACAATAAAAGGACTGCCGAATCTAGGCTTGTGCCATTTTCTGGTGAAATTGCGAATCAGTACCTGGTCTCCCGGAAAGACCTTTGGTATAGAAAGTTTTTGCATTCAAGATGCTGAATGGTCTCCATCTGTTTTCTGTGCCCGACACCCCGTCCGATTGACTTGGTCTGAAATGACAGAGATACATGTGGTCATGCACGTTAAATAATCTTGCAACTAAGGTTCCTAACAATTCTGCACTTGTCTGGGCATCACTCTTAATCCTCAATGGAGGAGATAGAGATATTCTCATTCACTTCCCAGTGACTAGTTTGTGGGGTGTGAGGTTGTGGTCTGAGCCAGGTTGGTTTCTAAGTGCGTATAACGCAAGGGGTAGGCAATACAGCCACCCCTTCTTCAGGATAAATTGTGCTTGGCTATTCTTTCTTTTAATAGGTCATTGAGCCTCTCACATATCCCATTTCCTTGTGGATGATAAACTGATGAAAACTTGTGTTTTATGCCAAGCAGCAAGCTTATTTGCTCAAATTCTTCGTTATCAAAATGGGGGTGGGGGGGCATTATCTGATCTCAGCACCTCACATACTCCCCATCTAGAAAAGACTTCTCGAACTAAAAATCTCACAGCACAAGTGGCATCAGGATGTATGCACGGACCAGCCTCGATCCACCTTGAGAACGGGCACACTACCACTATCATATACCTATAACCATTACATACTTGCTGCATATCCACATAATCTATGTGTAGGTGCTGAAAAGGACCATTTGGTCGAGGGATGACTCCTCTGACTGTTCGCAGCGTGTGCCCAGCAGTAAACCTTTGGCATACGATGCAATTAACTACATAAAATGCAACGTGTTCTAACAGGTTCGGCACTAACAAATCCTCCACAATGGTTGCTGCAAAGCTTTCTCTAGTGACATGCGCGGGGTAGTGTAGCTGTTCCAACGCCACCCTTAATAAGGCTATACCAGTGCTGTCCTGTCACCATAATGCTTTGGTGGGGGATAAAGAACATCCTCTCTGTATCGACAGATCGTTTTCCTCTTAGGAAACACCACCCTGTATTTCCATAATCTGTGTCTTTGACAGGTTATTACAATTTTAATTCACAATCATCATCACCACAATCTTCTCTTTCACATTAGGCGTATCAAAGGTCATTATGTCTAATGAATATGCAACTCTTTTCGCTTCCTCGTCTGTGACTTGGTTCCCACTCAAGATAAAGTCTGTTCTCTTAGTGTGTGCTGCGCACTTAACTATTGCAATGGCTACTGGGAGCTGTAGTGCTTCAATGAGCTTATCCAATAAGGCGGCGTGTTGCACTAGAATGGCGTCCACTCGGAGGAAGCCCCTCCTCTTCCAGTGTGCCAGGCCTGTGTGCACAGTCGATGTCAGATAAGCGGAGAATTATACACCGTCACTTCCTGGTCTGCGTGTTTCTCGAGCGTGACAATAAGCGCCACCAATTCTGCAGCCTGTGCTGAAAAATGAGATGGTAGTTTTGCACTTGTCATTGCTTCAAACTCCCCATTAGCCTTATGCTTTACTACAGCAGCACCTGTATATGGTTGTCCATGGGTTTGGTCGATTCTCGAGGAACTGCCAATAAAAACAATTTCTCCTGCAGCAAGAGCTTTTTCTTTTACTCTCGGGATATCATCATAGAACTCTTCATAATTCGATCAATCATGCACTTGCTCGCCGTCTGCCAATGGTTTGGCGATAAACATGGCAGGGTTCACCGTTTTACATCTGACTATTTTGATCGTCCGATTTGATATTACCACCTCATAAGCAGAAGCTCTTTGAGATGTCAAGGTACCCTTAGTTGTCTATAAAACTGCAAATAGATTATGCTCAACGAATAACGTCATTGAACACCCCATCACTATACTAGCAGATTTTTCAATAGCGAACACGGCGTTTGCCAATGACTGTTTGCACAGAAAGTGACCCCTCATAACTGGGTCCAGAATCCCACTATAATACGCCGGGGGCTTGAACCCTAACATAGTCCTCTCCTTAAACACTGCTGTCATAACTGTTCCATTCGTGTGCGAAAATAAAAAGAATTCCTCTGCATAATTGGGAATTCCTAAAACTGGAGCTGTACAAATTGCTTGTTTCAATTCATCAAAGCCTTCCTCCATTTTCTCAGACCACTCAATCTTTTTTAAACTCGGCTGTGGTTTTTTCAAGGCTTGCAGATATGGTTTTTATATGAACTGTAATCAAATACCAATGCTCTAGCATAATTGCACAGTCCTGAAAACTGCTGCATTTGCTTTATCGTGTGCGGTTTTGCTGTTTTCAAAATCACCTCAGCCCTTTCTGGTGTAACTTTCTTTCCTTTCTGCAAGATTAACTGGCCTATATACAACACCTCCTTCTGACAATAATGCAATTTCTGTTTTTCCACTTCATATCCTTTCTTTGCAAGTATAATCATCAGTTGGATCGAGTCTCGTCTACACTTTTCCTCAGTCGTGCTGCAAACTAAGATATCATCTACATACTGTAAAAAAGCACTCGGAAAATCTATATTGCTTACGTGCATCTGCAGGACTCTGTTAAAGATCGATGGAGACTCACAATACCCTTGAGGCAACCTTGTGCTTTTCAGTTTAGTCTGATGGAACGTAAACGATGTAAGGGCTTTGGAGTCCTTATGCAACGGGATTGAGAAAAACAAATTTTTTAAGTCAATCACCGTGAAATATTGTGCTTCAACCATGATATTACATAGAATTGTCGCTGGATTAGGAATTAGAAGGAACTCTGCCTCTGCAATTTGGTTAATTGGGTGCATATCCTGAATGAAATGTTATGAACCACCCTTAATTTTTTTTAATCAGGTACACAGCAGTATTGCATGGTGACTCTGACATCACTAGAATGCCTTGATCCATCATGGCTGATATATTCTTAGAAATCCCCTCATCTGCTTCTCTTGGCATAGGATACTGCCTTACACAGGGCAGAATTGCTCCTGGTTTCAGCTTAATGTTAACTTCTCCTACCTCTTTCAGTAGTCCTACATCATAAGGACCTGTTGTCCATAAGGAAACTGTCACCTTGTCCATATCCTCATCAAAATATGTGGGACGTTGCCTGATGATTGCCATCCGCTGTGAGACCTCTCTTCTTTCTGTTCTGATCCAATATGTGATGTTTATTTCAAACACCACTTCGTCATCTGACGGGTTTCCTTAAACATATCCTCATCAGTGACGTCAGTCAACCTGAACCCTTCTTCAATGGCAATCACTGTTCTCCATGGCCTGCCCTCATCATCGAATCCTTCGAGCATGGCCAATTCTCCTCGTACTATGGCTGCCTGTAATTCTAAGGGGAATATCTGTCCCCCTTCCTCATTCATGGGTATCTTTGACCTGAATACAAAATTGTCAGGTATTCTCATTACTTTACAAACTAATCCAGGTAGCCATGTTAACAGAATATGCACTCCATAATAGAAAACCTCAGGCTCCAATGGCTTTCCATGCAAGGCTATTTGCCGTGTGAATGCTATGATAAAGTCGCTTACATTTAAATAATGTATTCCTGGTGTTGAACACACTATACCCTCATCAGTAAAAGAAATTGTCATGTTCAACTTCGTCATTAAATCCCATCGCAGTATATTAACTGGTGTCTGCCTTGAATACAATAATGGAACAGACATATCGCACTCTCCTTTACGGACTGGCAATTTTTCAGTAAAAGGAACTCTACTTGTAGCTCCTGTGAAACCTTGAGCATTCATGGCATTACTTGACAACAAAAATGTTCCCTCTCATGTACATGAGTGTGTTGCTCCAGTGTCTACTAAAAAAGAAAAGGATTTGCCTCCTATCGTGACATCAACCCTCGGTTCCTCATTCGGATTAGATGTCACCAACAGTAATGAACACATCAAGTCTCCCAGTGAGCTGCCCTATTGCGGGCACATGCTTATCCCTGTACCTGTAAAAGGATTCCCACTCTCGACAGTGACACCCCCTATTATAGGAGTCAACAATTGTCCCGTGTTTGCACTCTGTTGTATCTGCATGCGTGCATGCTGTGATTGTCCTTGTGGTCGACTCAATTGTGCTTGCTATGATTGCAAAGCCTGCTGTGTTTGTGGTGCTTGTGTCTGATATACTGTCTGATATTTTGCAGAACCATCCCTTCTTTGTGGGCTATATGCTGGAGGATAAGCTGACCCCCCTCTTGAGAATTGTCCATTCTGTACATACCAATGGCTCTCAAATGTTTGTGCTATGTGCCCTGTCTTCCCGCATGTCCAACATACAGGAGGGAGTCTCCTAATTGCCCATCCTGCATACCTTGATTACTACCTTGGCTATTCTGAAAATAGCCTTGTTTATTCTGAAAGCTTCCTCATCCACAGAAACCTCCTCTTCCTCTCTGCATAAATCCATTTCCTCCTTGATCTGGCTGCTGTTGGTTATTTACCTGCGGCATACCTACAGTCTGATGCAATCTTGTCCCATCTCCACTAGTTAACATCGCCCCTTCAATGGCATATTTAGACAATTCTGTCTGCACTAGTTTAGCTTTTTCTACCTTTCTAGTATCCTCCTTCTTCTTACTGTTCTCTTGCAACAATTGGCAATGATGCACAATGGTCAGCTGAATTTCTGGCCATGGCTTTGCTTCCATCCCAACCAATTTCTTGAGCTGTCTCTGTACTTGCTCTGGCAATCCCTGACATAAAATATGATAAAACACTGGTATAGAATTTCCCCATGTCTCGCGCATTTCCACAGACCACTGCTCTTGGAAATTTTGAATGTAGGCAAGCAGATCTTTCCCTTCCTGCATCTTTCATACCATTATCGTTGCCATCAAGTGCTGTGTTCTCCATGGTAGCTCCTGCATATCCTGCTGTAGCCCAAATGTCATCAGCTCTTTTCCCAAGAATGGCTGCAAGGAGACCTTTAATGTCGAAAACGTGTTACCCCCTGTCCTTTTCTCTAGTTCATAGATCCATTTTCCGGCACCCAACGTTAAACTGGGAAACTTGCATCTTAAGTAGTCCTTGTCCAGTTGAGGCCGTGGAATATACTTTGGCCTGACCCCTCCTTTTTCTAATAAAGGGGACTGGAAACCCCGAAATCGCAATCGGCTTCTATCATTTGCCTATCCATAGTAGGGACAATGGTTCCTAATCGCCTTCTTCCTGGTAATCACCTTAACCTGTTTACATATGGCAGTGATTCGCCCCACACACTCTGGGAACGTCCTTTGGGTCGATCTGGTCGTGCCACTGGATCTGGCGTCTTCGGTTTAGGTAGGTTTAGGTCTGACCATCTAACCTCCTTATCTGTCAATAAACATTCTCTGAACCCACATGCACTGGTCCCTTCTTCCTCACGGAAGGTTCCCCTTTCCTCGTCTGACATTTCCTGTCCCCAACTTGTTCGACTATCCTCTTTCTCGTCCCTGTTCAGAGTCAGCCTGTACAAAGACAGAGCTCGATACTCAGAACTAAACTGACTTTCCTTCTTTCCTCGCAGTTGGGAAATCTCAAATTGATCATCTTTTCCTTTACTTTTCAATTCATTTTTCATCTTCATTTCATGATATGCTTTCACAATTCTGTCTCTAACAGTTTCTTCTTCAAAATCCTCCTCTAGGTTTACTCTAGAAGGCCCTGCCATAGGTTCTTGGGATGGGAAGAACTCCTCTTTGTCCTCCCATGCTACTACTGGATTCGGGTTACTTAACACTTTCTCAATGTGATCAATGTCACATGCTCTCTGCCTCCTTTTTTGTTCCATTTCATCATCAAATGTTCTTCGATTCTTTGCTTCTTCCCTAATTCTTTCTTTCTCCTGTCTCTTCATTTCTCTTCTCTCATTTGCCCTACGTATTTCATGTTTTTTTTTGTCTTTGTATTCTCTTTTCTCTTAACTTCTCTTACTCTTCTTCTCTGTTCTTGTCTAGTTTATCTCATTCTTCAATTGCTTGCTGCCTGTTATCATATTTCCTTTGCTCTTGAACTGGACCTTACAGCCCTTTAAGATGCGATAGCAATACCCTTGAGATAGATGGGGATGCAAAATTTTATTCAAAAGGATAACTGTTTTAATATCAATTATCTAAAACAGGGAGTACAATGGCAGACGTCTCGCATTATGATCTCAAAGCCTTTCATAAAAAATCAACCTTTTATAGCAAATATTCATCATTGATGATGTTAACCAGCGTAACACTAACGTCATCCTATGTGGCAAAACTTACAAACATATGGGTGAATGTGATAGGTATAAACGGATCATCTAGATATACGATCCATACTCGTTTGGGCAATGAAATGAAGTGATAGGCTTCTTAACATCAGGTAGGGCAACTAAGCTCTTCCTTAAAAATGTGTCACTATGAACGTCACTAAATATATAACGTCTAATTGGCTACACAACTATAGGACCCTTGATCATGCGGTCTCCTACCATTGGTTACTTTCTAACCTCCGTCAGTACCCTCCCAACCAAGGCTGAGCATCCAGGTGCAGATAAGCTAGTCTTAACCATAGCTTCCCACCAATTAACACGACCATCCATCTTTACCTCAGTGGCCTGCTGTCAATTAGGCCTTTGAACTTGTCCTTGGAAATGTTCCTTGCTACTGAAGAATTCAGGAGAGTGAAGACACACTCTGTCCTCGTGCGTAGGTGTGACCATCATGCTCGTCCAGCTTCTCCTCCCCATGTGACTAAAGACCACGAATTTGAGCTTTCAGTGTATTAAAATGCTATTTTCCAATAGACCTCTGATGTCTTCTTGTTCTCCTCCATGCCTTCTGAACAGGAAGCTTTGCTCTTTCACATGATTTGTATCCAATGTCAGCTTGCCCCAGTCTGATAAGGCCTTGGTTTCTTGGCTCATCCAACCTCACCTTTCTGAGTTTTCGCCTGTAATTCACTTGTTTTCTAACTGTGCCATACTTGGAAACTGGGGAAAGTGGCCTTCCTTCTTTTGCTCAGCACTGCTATTGTACATAGTGGGAACATCGTTCTTTTACTTACTCCAATATATATATATGTATATATATATATATGTTGGCGCATGCCACACTCTATTTACTATAAAGCTAGCCTCAAGAATACTTAATCTGCTTGCGTTTCTTTGCATATTTACACGTGTGAAATTGCTTAGTATCTTCATTATTTTTGTAGCTTCCATGTCTTCATCTTGATTCAAGATGTCATTCATCTCAATACTTTCCTGATGCCTTATGGAATCGTCTACATCCCCTGGTTTCTGCATCTCTTCTCTGTATACGTCAGTTTTGCATTTGTATGACATCATTATTTCTTCTTCGTTTCTTCAATTTGTCCTGCTTTCTTCTGGATTATCACTCGGACAGCCATCATACTGTCTCATGTGAGGGTATGGTTGTCTCAATCGGAACCTTGCTTCCAGGATGCTTCTTGGTATCTGTAGTTCAATGGGCTTTGTACATGTGTTGGATTCTGGTGTCCAGCAGATAGGCAATATGGGCGAAGTGATTGAGGTGGGGGTACTTAGCTCCTTCTCAACACTCTGCCCTTTCTTCCTTCCTCAGCTGTTCTTCTTGATACAGCAGTTCTCATCTGTTTCTGTCCATTCGTTTAAGCTCATCCTCTTTCAATCGTTTCTCTGGTTGTACGTTATTTCGCCGACCTATTTTTCAACGTGGGACTTTCAACGCCAAAAACCCTGTTTTGTTTTTTTTTATTCTGGGGGGGGGGGTTCCCCGCCGTTACTATTATAATCATACCCCAAACCCTACAAAACACCCCCCAAAATTTAAAAAACTGGGTTTTTGGCAATGAAAATTCTGACGATGAAAAGTCCCACGTTGAAAAATAGGTCGGCGAATGCGTGTATACCGTTTCTCTCTATCCCTGTCTTTTTTATCTTGCTCGTCCTGATCTTCCTTTTGCCGCACCTCCCCAATTCTTTCTCTCCTTTCCATCTCTTAATTTCTCTTTCTATATCCAGGGTCGTACCTGGTCGTTCACTTTTCTATTTGTCCCGTGGGACTGAAGAGACCACGTCTTTCTCTGGAGCTTTCTCTGAACCGTCTTCACTGCTGTAAGCAGGCGGTTCATAATTGGGGTTATTATACCCTGCTGCTGCTTTAAGCTCTCTGAGTTGAATTATCGTCATTTACTTCAGGCACGGTGGGGGGAGCAGAAGGATCATCACCCCCCTCTTTACATTGGCTTAATATCCAGTCTTCAGAAGGCGGGTCTTCCCGTTCCTCCTGGTACATCTTTCAAAGCTAGCCAGCCTTTTTTCCAGCTTCTTTCCTGTGTACGCTGCATGCATGTAAATATGTTGTCATGTGTTGCAAAACCGCTTTTGACAGCGATCCTCCTTGTGGCCATGGCATGAACATTTTATTCGCTGTACCCTTAACCCATTCTGTGCTATACCGTTTGAGTTTGGGTGCGTGTTTTGGCAACTACTTGCACATGTGTACGAGCGGAGTAATATCCTCCATTGTGACAAGGCTCAATTGCCTGTCTATACTCACCGTGCTTCACACAAATAATACTTTAATCAGCATGTATATCTCCTTTCACTTCAAACTCTTTACTCAATCAATACTTTAAACAACAAAAATAAACAATTCTCCTTCTCCTTTGAAACACAAAAATATTCTCTTGTCGCTCTTCAAACACTTCACTTTCTTTTGACACACATACATATAACATACACAACATATAAACACACTGGGCCGGCCCACATGTATTTCTTAGCCGACACTCCTCGCCAGTGGTTGAAGTGTAAGAAAAGAAGTAGTGGAACTATGTTCCCAACTGGCCTGCACCGCTCCCCACAAACCCCATTAAAAGTATAGGAACGATAAAACCTATTTAAAAGAAGTAGAGGAGTACCGCTCCCGACCGCTCCCGCCCACTTCGACCACTGCTCCTCACGGCTCTCTTATCGCCCCTAATTTTTACCCCTGATGGGAGGTGTAAGATATCTTCTTTCCCAGACCTGTCTGTTCGTCTTCTGTATATCTACTTAGATTCTAAGATATCTTCTTCTAACATTATTGAATGCAGGCTTCTGGGCTTACCTATGGAACCCTCTTCATCCATATGTCTCTATTCAATACCTTTCATTACTAATCACAATATTCAACCAACCCTCTGTTACCTTTTCCCATTGTTAGTTTTCCCTATGCATACCGTTTGCCATGTTTCCCAATTTTACTCACCATTCGTTTTTTGACTTCCGAGTCTCTGGATCGTCTCCGCCTCAATCAGCCGATTCAGCCTTCTATCCGTTCAGCTTCCCGGGGTTTTCGTGAGAAAGCGAGGGACCCGTCCTACCTATCCTTGCAAAGTTTTGTTCTTTATTCTAAACCGCTATCTACAGGGAGCTTGACGTGCTTTCAGCTAAATGGCAGAGGACATCCGATATTACCGGGACCCCAAAGTTTTACTAGATCGATGGGCCTTTAACCATCCTCTGCTACCAAGTGAAATTTTACTCCCAAGAGCACTTTAAGATGGGGTAGCAATACTCAGATGCGGATGGGGATGCAGATGTTACTCTCAATAATCGGAACGACTCAGGAAGTTGGTAAAGTGTTTTCTGTTTTAATATCAATTATCTAAAACAGGGAGTACAACGGGCATCATCCGACGCCACAGAGCTCGATCTCCAAACATTTAATAAAAAACAGTCCTTTTATAATGAAAATTCATCATCATAAAAGTGGCAAACTACAAAACTTATGAGTACCTGTTGTTGGCTCTCAGTGAACATCTATGTATACGTTCTTTATAGCCACTGGTTATGATTGGGTATCTAAGTCAGGTGGGCATCAGAACCCACCCCCAATAACTGGTCATCATTGTTGTCACTAAATACTCAACGATCAATTGGTTCTTCAAACTATAGGGCTCCTCATTACATGGCCCACCATGATTGGTTTGGTACCCCTTGAACCCCTCTAAAATATTCCACAGGCTAGTAGCATGCAGGCTGCCATCGCAGGTGCATGGAAGCTTGGCGTGATCCTGCCTCCCCTCCAATTAACCCACTATCCATCAACACTCCTTCAGTCCATCAGACAATTAGGCTTTTGTACTTGGACTGGTAACTGTTGACTTTGTCTGGGAAATAAAGGGAGTATAGCTTCACTCTGTCTTTTAGTTTCGGTACAGCCCGACCCAGGCTATTTTGATCTCACCCATATGACTTGAAGAACACTCTTTTCAAGTCTTTTGCAGCATTTAATTGTATTAAATGATGAACTGCAGAAACCTTTAGTGTTTTTTCAAGCTGCTTCAAATTGAAGCATGTTCCTTTCTCACGTTTGTTGTAGCCTTCTTGATAGGCATCAGTTTCACTCTGGTCTTATTTCCTTGTTTCTGGGCCAGCCCCATCTTCTCTGAAACTTGCCATGCCATCAATAATGTCCAACTGCGCCACTCATTTGAAAGTCTTTTTCTTGTTTATTGGGTTTCAGGCCTGCTAAAGTGCGTTTGTGGAATCATCCAGGTTGTATACATTCCTATGTAGATTCATTGACGCATCTTCGCAATCTAATTCACTACATAGCAAGCATTATGAATACTTTTCGCTACTTGTGTTTTCAGCACCGTTCACGTGTAAACTGATTTACATATTTCTCAGCGTTTCTGTAGCATGAGCATCTTCTTCTCGAGCCCGAAATGTTGCTCATCTGTACCATCTGTTCTTTGTCCTTTTAGAGAATATTGTTACATTCCTTCTCTCCATCCAGCCTCTAGATACGTCAGCTCCTATTTCATATGACGTCACCAGGCTCCTTTGTTTAAATGCACATTTCTTCCGGTGCTTCATCCAAAAGAACCGTATGTCTCTGTGCATTTAGGTAGGGTTTCCTTAATGGATATCTTGTTTCGAAGGTTCTCTGCGATATTGGTATACTGACTGGAACTGCACATATAGTCATCTCTGGTTCCCAACATATAGGTAACATAGGGGCAGAGCTTGGAGTGAGGATGTCTGACTGTACTTCTACACTTCAGAGCAGGTTTGGGTTTGACACTCTTTTTCTTTCCAGAGACTCTGGATTTCTCCTTGGTCTCTTTATTAACTCTAGAAGTGGAAGTTTGGCCTGTCTTCTGGTTTGAGGTACTGGATTCCTCCCTAACCTCAAACTGAGAGTCTCTTAAGGTTGCCCCTCTGGCCAATCTTGTCAGCTCCTGTCTCATTTTACTGGGAGGCCTGGGGATACTGGAGACTATTCCAGGAGTTTTCAAGTCATTCCCCAACAGAACTTTCCCAGGTACTTCAGATTGCATACTTACGGGAATACTTACAGTCATGTAATTGCACTGCATGGGGGCTGGCAACGTAGGAACCATTTGGATAGGGCATGTAGCAAGTTTAGTGGGACCTTTGGGTGCCTTAGCTCCATCCCCAGGTTTGAAGAATCTTTCATCAACCACTGTAATGCTGGCCCCAGTCTCTCTGATGGCAGGAGTCTCCTGCACATTTACAAACATACTGTGTTTATAATATGCTTTGGTGTTGTCAGGCATTGTGTTATACACAACTATATTCTATTGTTCCCACAGACCCAAGGACACTAAAGAAACACTAGCTTGAACTCCACTGGGTCCATCAGCTAGTAGGTGAAAGTGAGCACCTGTCATTGGAGCTTTCTTCTCTGGAGTGAAGGCTAGGGAGACACTGTGGACCCCTGAAGGTTTACCCTTACATTGGGGATCATCTGTCAGATGGTCACCGGGCCCACAAACCACACATTTACCAAATTTACCAATGTTTTTCTAGAATGGGGATTCTGGTAACCTCCCTCTGGTTCCTTAGAGTCAGCCAGGAGCTGTCTCAGCTCAGGAGACCAGGCACCAAATATATTCTCTAGTAAGAACAAATTCCTCATTCCTTCAAAGGAGTTACTTTGTATCCTTTAACCCAACCATCTAAGTTTTTCAGATATTCACAAACCCATGTAGCCCAATGCGTACCATCTTTCTTTTTATGGTCTCTAAACCTTTTAAGGTATTAAGAAGGAGTCTTGCCAAATCTGGCAACAAGTGCCTGTTTGACTAGTCCATAATCTTTCCTGTCTTTAACACTCAATTCAAAAATAGCATCATAACCATTCTGTGGAAGCCCAGACATGATCCATGCAACTAAATCATTCCCATAAATATTCTGCAAACCATTAGTGAATTCAAATGTACTCAACCAATCCAACACATCAGGTTTAGGATCATACATACTTACAGCCTCTTTTGGTAAGCAAGGTCTCTTGGGGCTAGAAGACCGAGAGGACACTGTGAAGGAAGCAGAATCAATGGACATCTTTTTCTTATCATACTTATGCTGCATTTGCCTCTTTCTGAGCCTTCTCTCTTTGTCTTTGTCTTCAGATTGTACTGTACATTTCTTGAATTATAGTTCTTTCAAGAGATATTCTGGGCTTAGATTGTGACCCAGAGGGGTCGCGATAGGAGCTTGTTGAAGTACAGGGACAGGCTGAGGAGAGGAGTCACTCACTCATTGGGATCCTCCTCAACTTCTAACCCATTTGGCAGATTGGAGCTAAGCTCTAAACTATCAGTTTCATCAATTTCCATATCAAGGTTGGGGGTAGGAGTTATGGGCCTACTCCCAGGGTTTTTGTGATTTAATAACTTTTCAATCAACACATTTATCCTACCCTTTAAACTCAGTCCCCTTGTGCTACATAATTCTTTCAATTGTTCCATTGTAAGTGCAGTAAGGGACTGTTAATTAAAATTATCCTTTCCTGGAATTATGTTTTTAGTTACACAATTACTTTTCTTTTTGGTGGAGCTAGCCATGTGGATGGTTTATTTGGGCACAAGTACAACCAGTAGTCACTGCAACCACTCTACAAAGATCCTTCCACCTGCCACCAGTGCTAGGTATGAATTAGTGCAGTTCAACTGGTGTGGGACTACCCAAGACTTATCTCCTTGGTATTAGACCCCCTTTTTAATATAGGCCTGTACTACACAAGTTGGTAGTGTGACTAAGCAGCCAGGTTTATCCTAAGAGGGGTAATGTGAGCTGTAGAGCTGTGCAATGAAACTAGTAAATACAAGTATCCAAATGAACACTTACACACTTAAAGTTATAATAAATTAATTATTTATTTATACACAAAGATATTTAAAGCATTCTTTAAAAATCTAGAATTAGCTGTGACAATAATCCCAAGTTAGGATTCAATTCAAAAAGTGAACAATAAAGCAGGTGAGTAATTCATTCAAATGTTACACATGTTCCATTACCCGGAGGTGACTTCATTTGAGATCATTATATCCTTTATATAGTATCACCTTTGCAATGTTGAGTTTTTCATGAAGGAACATTTAGGGTTAGATCAGAACAGACTGGTAGGTAATAAGAACGTTCGAGTCTCCCAAAGGGATGTAGGCAGTCAAATATCCAGGCATTAAAGTGTTAAACATTTAAAACCTATAAGTGAACAAGCACTGCCAAAGCCAATAGGTTCGGAAGGAGGCCTTTACGGAGCTAGGACAGCCAAAGTCAATGGACAAAGTCAAAGTTCTGATGCTCTTCTTCTTAGAACATTTTTCTTAAATAGTCAGTGTTCAAAAGAGAAATCACAGCAACTCAAGGAGAGTCGCCTTTAGAAAGCACAAACTGTAAGGCCAACGTGGGTAAGTTGAGGTCAACTTGGTGTTGGGTTAAAATTGCACTTCCGAAGATAGTAAGCACCCCAAATGGCAAAAGGATAAAATACCCCAAGCCCAACAGTACCTTGAAAATAAAAAAAAGTGTTCCAGCTGGTTGCCTTCACGATGCAATGCAGTAGACCCTTGATCCTGGTCCTTGGTCGTGGTGACGAAAGGGAGGATGCCTGGCCGGCTCCTGTAGCAGAACTCAAGAGAAGGACTCTGCAGCAATGGATTTCCATCAATTCAGTGGCTCTTTGTGGTTTTGTTGCCTTTTTCTCAGCACCAATGTAGAACGAAAAGCTCCAATTAGGATTTCCTTTATACCTCAGTCCTGGACTCTGGTGAGGGGACTCTGGAAGCAGATTTCTTGCATTTGTAGGGTCCTCTGGATATCTATGAAGATCTGGCTGGATTCAGACTTCGGAAGACAATGTACTCACAAGTGGTTGAGCTACCCTGGTTACTGGGATTCTGCAGCTTTGGAAAGTCGCAGCAAGTCTTGGTTTGTGCCAAAATAGAGTTTGTCTGGAGGCTAGTTGGTCCCACTAGCCTAGGGGAGGAAGTCGTCCATTACGGGTCTTCCCTGTCAATTCGAAAATGAGGTCAGCGCAGCTGCAGGGCTTCGCCGGACATTTTGAGGCCCAGGAGGGTGCTGCTGGTGTCTTCTCTCATCTTCTGTTTCAGATTCTGTACTCCAGTGGTCAACTCTGCTTCTAGTCCCAAAAACCTCACTTTTAATGCAAGTTCCCATTTATTCACAGCCCTAGGCTGTCAATCACACAGCAGGGTGGCTGTCTTCAAGTACAGCCAGCCGGCCAATAGAAACTGGTTTCACTCAGGCTACCTAGAGACAAAGGATAGTGAAGTTTCGGGATCCTCTCTTACGTCCTGCCTTTCCAGACACACTGGAGCCTGGGTGGACTTCAGGGCTGAAGCCCGCCAAAGACAAACTACACAAAGGACTGAAACCTGATGAAAACAACAGAGTAAAAGCCTAGAAGAAACTAACTAGAAATGGTGAAAAAAGAAGACAGGGGCCATTTTGAGAAAATGGTCACCCGTGTGTGCAGCACTGCAGCTCAGGTATCATCCTACAGATACATGTCACTAGGTAGTAAAAAGAAACCACTGCCACCAGCCGTTCAAGTGAGTTAGTGTAACAAAATGTTACATGAGGAATGGGTAAAAGGAATTACAAGGTAATCCCCCCAGCACTCCACATAGGGATGTGTGTGCTGGACCCATAAAATAAAGGTAAGTAAGACAGGTGTCATCTTACTATGGTTGGGAACAGTACTTCACCCAAGAAAATGTAGTTAAACATTAAAAGAAGCCCAAGGGACATCTCAGTGGACCTGCACAAAAGGTGCTGTTTGTCACAATGCAAAAACAGATGCCTATAGAGTTTACCAGACTCTATAAAACAGTAAGCAACATAGAAAATCAAAGTCAGGAAAACACATGAGTGAATGAGAAAAATGCCCACTTCACTCAGGAGTAACATTTAAAAAGTCCTGAGTCCAGCAAAAGAGCTGGGGGTCTCTAAGGTTATAGGGAATTGGCACATAAATTAAAATTCTCCCTAACACACGGATCGGAAAAGATTTGCATGAAGTTTCTCATGTCACTTTGCAAACTGCGCACAAATCAAAAAAATTTGCGAGGTTTCTCGTCTTGCTAATAAAATCCAACATGGAAATGAGACACCATGGTCTGCGCGAAACCACACAAAACCGGGCGAAAATTTCAGTGGCATTAATTCTGATTTTGCAGAACTGGCAGAAGCGGGCTCCAGTCCGAATATTGCACTTTTCACTTTGCTTTTAGAGAATACTGTTAAGTTCCTTCTCTCCATCCAGCCTCTAGATACGCCAGCTCCTATTTCATATGACGTCACCAGGCTCCTTTCTTTGTTCAAATGCACATTTCTTCTGGTACTTCATCCAAAAGAACCCTATGTCTCTGTGCATTTAGGTAGGGTTTCCTTAATGGATATCTTGTCTCAAAGGTTTTCTGCGATATTGGTACACTGACTGGAACTGCACATATAGTCATCTCTGGTTCCAAACATATAGGTAACATAGGGGCAGAGCTTGGAGTGAAGAGGTCTGACTGTACTTCTACACTTCAGAGCAGGTTTGGGTTTGACACTCTTTTTCTTTCCAGAGACTCTGGATTTCTCCTCGATCTCTTTATTCATTCTAGAAGTGCAAGGCTGGCCTCTCTGCTGGTTTGAGGTACTGGATTCCCCCTGACCTCAAACTGAGGGTCTCTTAAGGTTACCTCTCTGGCCAATCTTGTCAGCCCGTGTCTCTTTTTACTGGGAGGCCTGGGGATACTGGAGACTATTCCAGGAGTTTTCAAGTCATTCCCCAACAGAACTTTCCCAGGTACTTCAGATTGCATACTTACCGGAATACTTACAGTCATGTTATTGCACTGTATGGGGGCTGGCAACGTAGGAACCATTTGGATAGGGCCTGTAGCACGTTTAGTGGGACCTTTGGGTGCCTTAGCTCCATCCCCAGGTTTGAAGAATCTTTCATCAACCACTGTAATGCTGGCCCCAGTGTCTCTGATGGCAGGAGTCTCCTGCACATTTACAAACATACTGTGCTTATAATATGCTTTGGTGTTGTCAGGCATTGTGTTATACACAACTATATTCTATTGTTCCCACAGACGCAAGGACACTAAAGAAACACTCGCTTGAACTCCACTGGGTCCATCAGCTAGTAGGTGAAAGTGAGCACCTGTCATTGGAGCTTTCTTCTCTGGAGTGAAGGCTAGGGAGACACTGTGGACCCCTGAAGGCTTACCCTTACATTGGGGATCATCTGTCAGATGGTCACCGGGCCCACAAACCACACATTTACCAAATTTACAAATGTTTTTCTAGAATGGGGATTCTGGTAACCTCCCTCTGGTTCCTTAGAGTCAGCCAGGAGCTGTCTCAGCTCAGGAGAGCAGGCACCAAATATATTCTCTAGTAAGAACAAATTCCTCATTCCTTCAAAGGAGTTACTTTGTATCCTTTAACCCAACCATCTAAGTTTTTCAGATATTCCCAAACCCATGTAGCCCAATGCATACCATCTTTCTTTTTATGGTCTCTAAACCTTTTAAGCTATTAAGAAGGAGCCTTGCCAAATCTGGCAACAAGTGCCTGTTTGACTAGTCCATAATCTTTCCTGTCTTTAGCACTCAATTCAAAAATAGCATCATAACCATTCTGTGGAAGCCCAGACATGATCCATGCAACTAAATCATTCCCATAAATATTCTGCAAACCATTAGTGAATTCAAATGTACTCAACCAATCCAACACATCAGGTTTAGGATCATACATACTTACAGCCTCTTTTGGTAAGCAAGGTCTCTTGGGGCTAGTAGACCGAGAGGACACTGTGAAGGAAGCAGAATCAATGGTCATCTTTTTCATATCGTAGTTATGCTGCATTTCCCTCTTTCTGAGCCTTCTCTCTTTGTCTTTGTCTTCACATTGTACTGCAAGTTACTTGAATTATAGTTTTTTCAAGGTATAGATATTCTGGGCTTAGATTGAGACCCACTGGGGTCCCGATAGGAGTTTGTTGAAGTACAGGGACAGGCTGAAGAGAGGAGTCGCTCACTCATTGGGGATCCTCCTCAACTTCTGACCCATCTGGCTGATTGGAGCTAAGCTCTAAACTATCAGTTTCATCAATTTCCATATCAAGGGTGGGGGGGTAGTAGTTATGGGCCTACTTTCAGGGTTTTTTTGATATAATAACTTTTCAATCAACACATTTATTCTAGCCTTTAAACTCAGACCCCTTGACCTACATAATTCTTTCAATTGTTCCATTGTATGTGCAGTAAGGGACTGTTAATTAAAATTATCATTTCCTGGAATTATGTTTTTAGTTACACAATTACTTTTCTTTTTAGTGGGGTTAGCCTTGTCGATGGTTTATTTGGGCACAAGTACAACCAGTAGTCACTGCAACCACTCTACAAAGATCCTACCACCTGCCACCAGTGCTAGGTAAGAATTAGTGTAGTCCAACTGGTGTGGGACTACACAAGACTTATCTCCTTGGTATTAGATCCACATTTTAATATAGGCCTGTACTACACAAGTTGGTAGTGTGACTAAGCAGCCAGGTTTATCTTAAGAGGGGTAATGTGAGCTGTAGAGCTGTGCAATGAAACTAATAAACACAAGTATCCAAATGAACACTTACACACTTAAAGTTATAATACATTAATTATTTTTTTATACACAAAGATATTTAAAGCATTCTTTAAAAAGCTAGAATTAGCTGTGACATTAATCCCAAGTTAGGATTCAATTCAAAAAGTGAACAATAAAGCAGGTGAGTAATTCATTCAAATGTTACACATGTTCCATTACCCAGAGGTGACTTCATTTGAGATCATTATATCATTTATATAGTATCACCTTTGCAATGTTGAGTTTTTCATGAAGGAACATTTAGGGTTAGATCAGAACAGACCGGTAGGTTATAAGAACAGTTCGATTCTCCCAAAGGGATGTAGGCAGTCAAATATCCCAGCATTAAAGTGTTAAACATTTAAAACCTGTAAGGGAACAAGCACTGCCAAAGCCAATAGATTCAGAAGGAGGCCTTTAGGGAGCCAGGACAGCCAAAGTCAATGGACAAAGTCAAAGTTCTGATGCTCTTCTTCTTAGAATAATGTTCTTAAATAGTCAGTGTTCAAAAGGGAAATCACAGCAACTCAAGTAGAGTCGCCTTTAGACAGCACAAACTGTAAGGCCAACGCGGGTAAGTTGAGGTCAACTTGGTGTTGGGTTAAAATTGCACTTCCAAAGATAGTTATCACCCCAAATGGCAAAAGGATAAAATACCCTAAGCCCAGCAGTACCTTGACAATGAAAAAAAGTGTTCCAGCTGGTTGCCTTCATGATGCAATGCAGTAGACCCTTGTTCCTGGTCCTTGGTCGTGGTGACGAAAGAGAGGATGTCTGGCGGGCTCCTGTAGCAGTACTCAAGAGAAGGACTCTGCAGCAATGGATTTCCATCAATTCAGTGGTTTTTTGTGGTTTTGGTGCCTTTTTCTCAGCACCAATGTAGAACGAAAGCTCCAATTAGGATTTCCTTTATACCTCAGTCCTGGACTATGGTGAGGGGACTCTGGAAGCAGATTTCTTGCATTTGTATGGTCCTCTGATATCTATGAAGATCTGGCTGGATTCAGACTTTGGAAGACAATGCACTCACAAGTGGTTGAGCTACCTTGGGTACTGGGATTCTGCAGCTTTCGAAAGTAACAGCAAGTCTCGGTTAGTGCCAAAATAGAGTTTGTCTCAAGGCTATTTGGTCCCACTAGCCTAGGGGAGGAAGTCATTTTTTATGGGTCTTCTCTGTCAATTTGAAAAACGAGGTCAGCGCAGCTGCAGGGCTTCAGCGTGCACTTTGAGACCCAGGAGCGTGCTGTGGTGTCTTCTCTCATCATTCTGTTTCAGATTCTGTACTCCAGTGGTCGACTCTGCTTCTGGTCCCAAAAACCTCACTTTTTATGCAAGTTCCCATTTATTCACAGCCCTAGGCTGTCAATCACACAACAGGGTGGCTGTCTTCAAGTACAGCCAGCCGGCTAATAGAAACTGGTTTCACTCAGGCCACCTAGAGACAAAGGACAGCGAAGTTTCGGGATCCTCTCTCACGTCCTGCCTTTCCAGGCACACTGGAGCCTGGTCGGACTTCAGGCTGAAGCCCGCCAAAGACAAACTACACAAAGGACTGAAAAGTCTAGAAGAAACTAACTAGAAATGGTGAAAAAAGAAGACAGGGGCCATTTTGAGAAAATCATCACCCATGTGTGCAGCACTGCAGCTGAGGTATCAGCCTACAGATACATGTCACTAGGTACTAAAAAAGAAACCACTGCCACCAGCCGTTCAAGTGAGTTAGTGTAACAAAATGTTGCATTAGGAATGGGTAAAAGGAATGACAAGGTAATCACCCCAGCACTTCACATAGGGTGGTGTGTGCTAGACCCATAAAGTAAAGGTAAGTAAGGCAGGGGTCATCTTACTATTCTAGGGAACAGAAGTTCACCCAAGAAAATGTAGTTAACCATTAAAAGAAGTCCAAGGATCTTCTCAGTGGCCCTGCACAAAAGGTGCTGTGTGTCACAATGCAAAAACAGATGCCTATGGAGTTTACCAGACTCTATAAAACAGTAAGGAACATAGAAAATCTTAGTCAGGAAAACACATGAGTGAATGAGAAAAAGGCCCAATTCACTTAGGAGTAACATTTAAAAAGTCCTGACTCCAGCAAAAGAGCTGGGGGTCTCTAAGGTTATAGGGAATTGGCACAGAAATTAAAATTCTGCCTAACACACGGATCGGAGAAGATTTGCACGAGGTTTCTCATGTCACTTTGCAAACTGAGCACAAATCAAAAAAATGTGCAAGGTTTCTCGTTTTGCTACACAAATCCAACATGGAAATGAAACACCATGGTCTGCAGGAAACCACACAAAACAGGGCGAAAAATTCAGTGGCATTAATTCTGATTTCGCAGAACTGGAAGAAGCGGACTCCAGTCCGAATATTGCACTTTTCACTTTGCAGGTGAACAATTAGCCCACACCTAGTTAAGGGCATTGGGATATCCACATAAAAGCAAACCCATTTCTAGCATGTAAAGTTGGTAAAAATACAAATTAATATTTAAAAAGACCATTACTGTGTTACTTACTGTAATTGACTTGATAGCAGACCCAGTTTTTCTAGGTAAGTCGGGGGGTCTTTCATTTAGAAATGAAAGACCCCCCCCATCACTGCCAAGTCACTAAACATTCACACCTATCTAATCACAATATTCAACCAACCCTCTGTTACCTTTTCCCATTGTTAGTTTTCCCTATGCATACCGTTTGCCATGTTTCCCAATTTTACTCACCATTCGTTTTTTGACTTCCGAGTCTCTGGATCGTCTCCGCCTCAATCAGCCGATTCAGCCTTCTATCCGTTCAGCTTCCCGGGGTTTTCGTGAGAAAGCGAGGGACCCGTCCTACCTCTCCTTGCAAAGTTTTGTTCTTTATTCTAAACCGCTATCTACAGGGAGCTTGACGTGCTTTCAGCTAAATGGCAGAGGACATCCGATATTACCGGGACCCCAAAGTTTTACTAGATCGATGGGCCTTTAACCATCCTCTGCTACCAAGTGAAATTTTACTCCCAAGAGCACTTTAGGATGGGGTAGCAATACTCAGATGCGGATGGGGATGCAGATGTTACTCTCAATAATCGGAACGACTCAGGAAGTTGGTAAAGTGTTTTCTGTTTTAATATCAATTATCTAAAACAGGGAGTACAACGGGCATCATCCGACGCCACAGAGCTCGATCTCCAAACATTTAATAAAAAACAGTCCTTTTATAATGAAAATTCATCATCATAAAAGTGACAAACTACAAAACTTATGAGTACCTGTTGTTGGCTCTCAGTGAACATCTATGTATACGTTCTATGTAGCCACTGGTTATGATTGGGTATCTAAGTCAGGTGGGCATCAGAACCCACCCCCAATAACTGGTCATCATTGTTGTCACTAAATACTCAACGATCAATTGGTTCTTCAAACTATAGGGCTCCTCATTACATGGCCCACCACGATTGGTTTGGTACCCCTTGAACCTCTCTAAAATATTCCACAGGCTAGTAGCATGCAGGCTGCCATCGCAGGTGCATGGAAGCTTGGCGTGATCCTGCCTCCCCTCCAATTAACCCACTATCCATCAACACTCCTTCAGTCCATCAGACAATTAGGCTTTTGTACTTGGACTTGTAACTGTTGACTTTGTCTGGGAAATAAAGGGAGTATAGCTTCACTCTGTCTTTTAGTTTCGGTACAGCCCGACCCAGGCTATTTTGATCTCACCCATATGACTTGAAGACCACTCTTTTCAAGTCTTTTGCAGCATTTAATTGTATTAAATGATGAACTGCAGAAACCTTTAGTGTTTTTTCAAGCTGCTTCAAATTGAAGCATGTTCCTTTCTCACGTTTGTTGTAGCCTTCTTGATAGGCATCAGTTTCACTCTGGTCTTATTTCCTTGTTTCTGGGCCAGCCCCATCTTCTCTGAAACTTGCCATGCCATCAATAATGTCCAACTGCGCCACTCATTTGAAAGTCTTTTTCTTGTTTATTGAGTTTCAGGCCTGCTAAAGTGCGTTTGTGGAATCATCCAAGTTGTATACATTCCTATGTAGATTCATTGACGCATCTTCGCAATCTAATTCACTACATAGCAAGCATTATGAATACTTTTCGCTACTTGTGTTTTCAGCACTGTTCACGTGTAAACTGATTTACATATTTCTCTGCGTTTCTGTAGCATGAGCATCTTCTTCTCGAGCCCGAAATGTTGCTCATCTGTACCATCTGTTCTTTGTCCTTTTAGAGAATATTGTTACGTTCCTTCTCTCCATCCAGCCTCTAGATACGTCAGCTCCTATTTCATATGACGTCACCAGGCTCCTTTCTTTGTTTAAATGCACATTTCTTCTGGTACTTCATCCAAAAGAACCGTATGTCTCTGTGCATTTAGGTAAGGTTTCCTTAATGGATATCTTGTTTCGAAGGTTCTCTGCGATATTGGTATACTGACTGGAACTGCACATATAATCATCTCTGGTTCCCAACATATAGATAATATAGGGGCGCAGCTTGGAGTGAGGATGTCTGACTGTACTTCTACACTTCAGATCAGGTTTGGGTTTGACACTGTATTTCTTTCCAGAGACTCTGTATTTCTCCTTGGTCTCTTTATTAATTCTAGAAGTGGAAGGTTGGCCTGTCTTCTGGTTTGAGGTACTGGATTCCTCCCTAACCTCAAACTGAGGGTCTCTTAAGGTTGCCCCTCTGGCCAATCTTGTCAGCTCCTGTCTCATTTTACTGGGAGGCCTGGGGGTACTGGAGACTATTCCAGGAGTTTTCAAGTCATTCCCCAACAGAACTTTCCCAGGTACTTCCGATTGCATACTAACAGGAATTCTTACAGTCATGTTATTGCACTGTATGGGGGCTGGCAACATAGGAACCATTTGGATAGGGCCTCCAGCAAGTTTAGTGTGACCTTTGGGTGCCTTGGTCTTCCCCAGGTCTTTCATCAACCACTGTAATGCTGGCCCCAGTGCCGCTGATGGAGGGAGTCTCCAGGCCATTTACAAGCATACTGTGCTTATAATATGCTTTGGTGTTGTCAGGCATTGTGTTATACACATCTATATTCTATTGTTCCCAAGGACACTAAAGAAACACTAGCTTGAACTCCACTAGGTTCATCAGCTAGTAGATGAAAGTGAGCACCTGTCATTGGAGCTTTCTTCTCTGGAGTGAAGGCTAGGGAGACACTGTGGACCCCTGAAGGTTTACCCTTACATTGGGGATCATCTGTCAGATGGTCACCGGGCCCACAAACCACACATTTACCAAATTTACCAATGTTTTTCTAGAATGGGGATTCTGGTAACCTCCCTCTGGTTCCTTAGAGTCAGCCAGGAGCTGTCTCAGCTCAGGAGAGCAGGCACCAAATACATTCTCTAGTAAGAACACATTCCTCATTCCTTCAAAGGAGTTACTTTGTATCCTTTAACCCAACCATCTAAGTTTTTCAGATATTCACAAACCCATGTAGCCCAATGCGTGCCATCTTTCTTTTTATGGTCTCTAAACCTTTTAAGGTATTAAGAAGGAGTCTTGCCAAATCTGGCAACAAGTGCCTGTTTGACTAGTCCATAATCTTTCCTGTCTTTAGCACTCAATTCAAAAATAGCATCATAACCATTCTGTGGAAGCCCAGACATGATCCATGCAACTAAATCATTCCCATAAATATTCTGCAAACCATTAGTGAATTCAAATGTACTCAACCAATCCAACACATCAGGTTTAGGATCATACATACTTACAGCCTCTTTTGGTAAGCAAGGTCTCTTGGGACTAGTAGACCGAGAGGACACTGTGAAGGAAGCAGAATCAATGGTCATCTTTTTCATATCGTAGTTATGCTGCATGTTCCTCTTTCTGAGCCTTCTCTCTTTGTCTTTGTCTTCACATTGTACTGTACATTTCTTGAATTATAGTTCTTTCAAGAGATATTCTGGGCTTAGATTGTGATCCAGAGGGGTCGCGATAGGAGCTTGTTGAAGTACAGGGACAGGCTGAGGAGAGGAGTCACTCACTCATTGGGATCCTCCTCAACTTCTAACCCATTTGGCAGATTGGAGCTAAGCTCTAAACTATCAGTTTCATCAATTTCCATATCAAGGTTGGGGGTAGGAGTTATGGGCCTACTCCCAGGGTTTTTGTGATTTAATAACTTTTCAATCAACACATTTATCCTACCCTTTAAACTCAGTCCCCTTGTCCTACATAATTCTTTCAATTGTTCCATTGTAAGTGCAGTAAGGGACTGTTAATTAAAATTATCCTTTCCTGGAATTATGTTTTTAGTTACACAATTACTTTTCTTTTTGGTGGAGCTAGCCATGTGGATGGTTTATTTGGGCACAAGTACAACCAGTAGTCACTGCAACCACTCTACAAAGATCCTTCCACCTGCCACCAGTGCTAGGTATGAATTAGTGCAGTTCAACTGGTGTGGGACTACCCAAGACTTATCTCCTTGGTATTAGTCCCCCTTTTTAATATAGGCCTGTACTACACAAGTTGGTAGTGTGACTAAGCAGCCAGGTTTATCCTAAGAGGGGTAATGTGAGCTGTAGAGCTGTGCAATGAAACTAGTAAATACAAGTATCCAAATGAACACTTACCCACTTAAAGTTATAATAAATTAATTATTTATTTATACACAAAGATATTTAAACCATTCTTTAAAAAGCTAGAATTAGCTGTGACATTAATCCCAAGTTAGGATTCAATTCAAAAAGTGAACAATAAAGCAGGTGAGTAATTCATTCAAATGTTACACATGTTCCATTACCCGGAGGTGACTTCATTTGAGATCATTATATCCTTTATATGGTATCACCTTTGCAATGTTGAGTTTTTCATGAAGGAACATTTAGGGTTAGATCAGAACAGACTGGTAGGTAATAAGAATGTTCGATTCTCCCAAAGGGATGTAGGCAGTCAAATATCCCAGCATTAAAGTGTGAAACATTTAAAACCTATAAGTGAACAAGCACTGCCAAAGCCAATAGGTTCGGAAGGAGGCCTTTACGGAGCTAGGACAGCCAAAGTCAATGGACAAAGTCAAAGTTCTGATGCTCTTCTTCTTAGAACATTTTTCTTAAATAGTCAGTGTTCAAAAGAGAAATCACAGCAACTCAAGGAGAGTCGCCTTTAGAAAGCACAAACTGTAAGGCCAACGCGGGTAAGTTGAGGTCAACTTGGTGTTGGGTTAAAATTGCACTTCCGAAGATAGTTATCACCCCAAATGGCAAAAGGATAAAATACCCTAAGCCCAGCAGTACCTTGACAATGAAAAAAAGTGTTCCAGCTGGTTGCCTTCATGATGCAATGCAGTAGACCCTTGTTCCTGGTCCTTGGTTGTGGTGACGAAAGGGAGGATGCCTGGCCGTCTCCTTTAGCAGAACTCAAGAGAAGGACTCTGCAGCAATGGATTTCCAACAATTCAGTGGCTCTTTGTGGTTTTGTTGCCTTTTTCTCAGCACCAATGTAGAACGAAAAGCTCCAATTAGGATTTCCTTTATACCTCAGTCCTGGACTCTGGTGAGGGGACTCTGGAAGCGGATTTCTTGTATTTGTAGGGTCCTCTGGATATCTATGAAGATCTGGCTGGATTCAGACTTCGGAAGACAATGTACTCACAAGTGGTTGAGCTACCCTGGGTACTGGGATTCTGCAGCTTTGGAAAGTCACAGCAAGTATCGGATTGTGCCAAAATAGAGTTTGTCTTGAGGCTAGTTGGTCCCACTAGCCTAGGGGAGGAAGTCGTCCATTACGGGTCTTCCCTGTCAATTCGAAACGAGGTCAGCGCAGCTGCAGGGCTTCGCCGGACACTTTGAGGTCCAGGAGGGTGCTGCTGGTGTCTTCTCTCATCTTCTGTTTCAGATTCTGTACTCCAGTGGTCGACTCTGCTTCTAGTCCCAAAAACCTCACTTTTTATGCAAGTTCCCATTTATTCACAGCCCTAGGCTGTCAATCACACAGCAGGGTGGCTGTCTTCAAGTACAGCCAGCCGGCCAATAGAAACTGGTTTCACTCAGGCTACCTAGAGACAAAGGATAGTGAAGTTTCGGGATCCTCTCTTACGTCCTGCCTTTCCAGACACACTGGAGCCTGGGTGGACTTCAGGGCTGAAGCCCGCCAAAGACAAACTACACAAAGGACTGAAACCTGATGAAAACAACAGAGTAAAAGCCTAGAAGAAACTAACTAGAAATGGTGAAAAAAGAAGACAGGGGCCATTTTGAGAAAATGGTCACCCGTGTGTGCAGCACTGCAGCTCAGGTATCATCCTACAGATACATGTCACTAGGTAGTAAAAAGAAACCACTGCCACCAGCCGTTCAAGTGAGTTAGTGTAACAAAATGTTACATGAGGAATGGGTAAAAGGAATTACAAGGTAATCCCCCCAGCACTCCACATAGGGATGTGTGTGCTGGACCCATAAAGTAAAGGTAAGTAAGACAGGCGTCATCTTACTATGGTTGGGAACAGTACTTCACCCAAGAAAATGTAGTTAAACATTAAAAGAAGTCCAAGGGACATCTCAGTGGACCTGCACAAAAGGTGCTGTGTGTCACAATGCAAAAACAGATGCCTATGGAGTTTACCAGACTCTATAAAACAGTAAGCAACATAGAAAATCAAAGTCAGGAAAACACATGAGTGAATGAGAAAAATGCCCACTTCACTCAGGAGTAACATTTAAAAAGTCCTGAATCCAGCAAAAGAGCTGGGGGTCTCTAAGGTTATAGGGAATTGGCACATAAATTAAAATTCTCCCTAACACACGGATCAGAAAAGATTTGCATGAAGTTTCTCATGTCACTTTGCAAACTGCGCACAAATCAAAAAAATTTGCGAGGTTTCTCGTCTTGCAAATAAAATCCAACATGGAAATGAAACACCATGGTCTGCGCGAAACCACACAAAACCGGGCGAAAATTTCAGTGGCATTAATTCTGATTTTGCAGAACTGGCAGAAGCGGACTCCAGTCCGAATATTGCACTTTTCACTTTGCTTTTAGAGAATACTGTTACGTTCCTTCTCTCCATCCAGCCACTAGATACGTCAGCTCCTATTTCATATGACGTCACCAGGCTCCTTTCTTTGTTCAAATGCACATTTCTTCTGGTACTTCATCCAAAAGAACCCTATGTCTCTGTGAATTTAGGTAGGGTTTCCTTAATGGATATCTTGTCTCAAAGGTTTTCTGCGATATTGGTACACTGACTGGAACTGCACATATAGTCATCTCTGGTTCCCAACATATAGGTAACATAGGGGCAGAGCTTGGAGTGAGGAGGTCTGACTGTACTTCTACACTTCAGAGCAGGTTTGGGTTTGACACTCTTTTTCTTTCCAGAGACTCTGGATTTCTCCTCGATCTCTTTATTCATTCTAGAACTGCAAGGCTGGCCTCTCTGCTGGTTTGAGGTACTGGATTCCCCCTGACCTCAAACTGAGGGTCTCTTAAGGTTACCTCTCTGGCCAATCTTGTCAGCCCGTGTCTCTTTTTACTGGGAGGCCTGGGGATACTGGAGACTATTCCAGGAGTTTTCAAGTCATTCCCCAACAGAACTTTCCCAGGTACTTCAGATTGCATACTTACGGGAATACTTACAGTCGTGTTATTGCACTGTATGGGGGCTGGCAACGTAGGAACCATTTGGATAGGGCCTGTAGCAAGTTTAGTGGGACCTTTGGGTGCCTTAGCTCCATCCCCAGGTTTGAAGAATCTTTCATCAACCACTGTAATGCTGGCCCCAGTGTCTCTGATGGCAGGAGTCTCCTGCACATTTACAAACCTACTGTGCTTATAATATGCTTTGGTGTTGTCAGGCATTGTGTTATACACAACTATATTCTATTGTTCCCACAGACCCAAGGACACTAAAGAAACACTAGCTTGAACTCCACTGGGTCCATCAGCTAGTAGGTGAAAGTGAGCACCTGTCATTGGAGCTTTCTTCTCTGGAGTGAAGGCTAGGGAGACACTGTGGACCCCTGAAGGTTTACCCTTACATTGGGGATCATCTGTCAGATGGTCACCGGGCCCACAAACCACACATTTACCAAATTTACCAATGTTTTTCTAGAATGGGGATTCTGGTAACCTCCCTCTGGTTCCTTAGAGTCAGCCAGGAGCTGTCTCAGCTCAGGAGAGCAGGCACCAAATATATTTTCTAGTAAGAACAAATTCCTCATTCCTTCAAAGGAGTTACTTTGTATCCTTTAACCCAACCATCTAAGTTTTTCAGATATTCACAAACCCATGTAGCCCAATGCGTGCCATCTTTCTTTTTATGGTCTCTAAACCTTTTAAGGTATTAAGAAGGAGTCTTGCCAAATCTGGCAACAAGTGCCTGTTTGACTAGTCCATAATCTTTCCTGTCTTTAACACTCAATTCAAAAATAGCATCATAACCATTCTGTGGAAGCCCAGACATGATCCATGCAACTAAATCATTCCCATAAATATTCTGCAAACCATTAGTGAATTCAAATGTACTCAACCAATCCAACACATCAGGTTTAGGATCATACATACTTACAGCCTCTTTTGGTAAGCAAGGTCTCTTGGGACTAGTAGACCGAGAGGACACTGTGAAGGAAGCAGAATCAATGGTCATCTTTTTCATATCGTAGTTATGCTGCATGTTCCTCTTTCTGAGCCTTCTCTCTTTGTCTTTGTCTTCACATTGTACTGCAAGTTACTTGAATTATAGTTTTTTCAAGGTATAGATATTCTGGGCTTAGATTGTGACCCACTGGGGTCCCGATAGGAGTTTGTTGAAGTACAGGGACAGGCTGAAGAGAGGAGTCGCTCACTCATTGGGGATCCTCCTCAAATTCTGACCCATTTGGCTGATTGGAGCTAAGCTCTAAACTATCAGTTTCATCAATTTCCATATCAAGGTTGGGGGGGGTAGTAGTTATGGGCCTACTTCCAGGGTTTTTTTGATATAATAACTTTTCAATCAACACATTTATTCTACCCTTTAAACTCAGACCCCTTGACCTACATAATTCTTTCAATTGTTCCATTGTATGTGCAGTAAGGGACTGTTAATTAAAATTATCATTTACTGGAATTATGTTTTTAGTTACACGATTACTTTTCTTTTTAGTGGAGTTAGCCTTGTCGATGGTTATTTGGGCACAAGTACAACCAGTAGTCACTGCAACCACTCTACAAAGATCCTACCACCTGCCACCAGTGCTAGGTAAGAATTAGTGTAGTCCAACTGGTGTGGGACTACACAAGACTTAACTCCTTGGTATTAGATCCACCTTTTAATATAGGCCTGTACGACACAAGTTGGTAGTGTGACTAAGCAGCCAGGTTTATCTTAAGAGGGGTAATGTGAGCTGCAGAGCTGTGCAATAAACTAGTAAATACAAGTATCCAAATTAACACTTACACACTTAAAGTTATAATACATTAATTATTTTTTTATACACAAAGATTTTTAAAGCATTCTTTAAAAAGCTAGAATTAGCTGTGACATTAATCCCAAGTTAGGATTCAATTCAAAAAGTGAACAATAAAGCAGGTGAGTAATTCATTCAAATGTTACACATGTTCCATTACCCAGAGGTGACTTCATTTGAGATCATTATATCATTTATATAGTATCACGTTTGCAATGTTGAGTTTTTCATGAAGGAACATTTAGGGTTAGATCAGAACAGACCGGTAGGTTATAAGAACAGTTAGATTCTCCGAAAGGGATGTAGGCAGTCAAATATCCCAGCATTAAAGTGTTAAACATTTAAAACCTGTAAGGGAACAAGCACTGCCAAAGCCAATAGGTTCAGAAGGAGGCCTTTAGGGAGCCAGGACAGCCAAAGTCAATGGACAAAGTCAAAGTTCTGATGCTTTTCTTCTTAGAATAATGTTCTTAAATAGTCAGTGTTCAAAAGAGAAATCACAGCAACTCAAGGAGAGTCGCCTTTAGACAGCACAAACTGTAAGGCCAACGCGGGTAAGTTGAGGTCAACTTGGTGTTGGGTTAAAACTGCACTTCCAAAGATAGTAAGCACCCCAAATGGCAAAAGGATAAAATATCCTAAGCCCAGCAGTACCTTGACAATGAAAAAAAATGTTCCAGCTGGTTGCCTTCATGATGCAATGCAGTAGACCCTTGTTCCTGGTCCTTGGTCGTGGTGACGAAAGAGAGGATGTCTGGCGGGCTCCTGTAGCAGTACTCAAGAGAAGTACTCTGCAGCAATGGATTTCCATCAATTCAGTGGTTTTTTGTGGTTTTGGTGCCTTTTTCTCAGCACCAATGTAGAACGAAAAGCTCCAATTAGGATTTCCTTTATACCTCAGTCCTGGACTATGGTGAGGGGACTCTGGAAGCAGATTTCTTGCATTTGTAGGGTCCTCTGATATCTATGAAGATCTGGCTGGATTCAGACTTTGGAAGACAATGTACTCACAAGTGGTTGAGCTACCCTGGGTACTGGGATTCTGCAGCTTTTGAAAGTCACAGCAAGTCTCGGTTAGTGCCAAAATAGAGTTTGTCTCGAGGCTATTTGGTCCCACTAGCCTAGGGGAGGAAGTAATTTTTTATGGGTCTTCTCTGTCAATTCGAAAAACGAGGTCAGCGCAGCTGCAGGGCTTCAGCGTGCACTTTGAGACCCAGGAGCGTGCTGTGGTGTCTTCTCTCATCATTCTGTTTCAGATTCTGTACTCCAGTGGTCGACTCTGCTTCTGGTCCCCAAAACCTCACTTTTTATGAAAGTTCCCATTTATTCACAGCCCTAGGCTGTCAATCACACAACAGGGTGGCTGTCTTCAAGTACAGCCAGCCGGCTAATAGAAACTGGTTTCACTCAGGCCACCTAGAGACAAAGGACAGCGAAGTTTCGGGATCCTCTCTCACGTCCTGCCTTTCCAGACACACTGGAGCCTGGTCGGACTTCAGGCTGAAGCCCGCCAAAGACAAACTACACAAAGGACTGAAACCTGATGAAAACAACAGAGTAAAAGCCTAGAAGAAACTAAGTAGAAATGGTGAAAAAAGAAGACAAGGGCCATTTTGAGAAAATCGTCACCCATGTGTGCAGCACTGCAGCTGAGGTATCAGCCTACAGATACATGTCACTAGGTACTAAAAAAGAAACCACTGCCACCAGCCGTTCAAGTGAGTTAGTGTAACAAAATGTTGCATTAGGAATGGGTAAAAGCAATGACAAGGAAATCACCCCAGCACTTCACATAGGGTGGTGTGTGCTAGACCCATAAAGTAAAGGTAAGTAAGGCAGGGGTCATCTTACTATTCTAGGGAACAGAAGTTCACCCAAGAAAATGTAGTTAACCATTAAAAGAAGTCCAAGGATCTTCTCAGTGGCCCTGCACAAAAGGTGCTGTGTGTCACAATGCAAAAACAGATGCCTATGGAGTTTACCAGACTCTATAAAACAGTAAGGAACATAGAAAATCTTAGTCAGGAAAACACATGAGTGAATGAGAAAAAGGCCCAATTCACTCAGGAGTAACATTTAAAAAGTCCTGACTCCAGCAAAAGAGCTGGAAGTCTCTAAGGTTATAGGGAATTGGCACAGAAATTAAAATTCTGCCTAACACACGGATCGGAGAAGATTTGCACGAGGTTTCTCATGTCACTTTGCAAACTGAGCACAAATCAAAAAAATGTGCAAGGTTTCTCGTTTTGCTACACAAATCCAACATGGAAATGAAACACCATGGTCTGCAGGAAACCACACAAAACAGGGCGAAAAATTCAGTGGCATTAATTCTGATTTCGCAGAACTGGAAGAAGCGGACTCCAGTCCGAATATTGCACTTTTCACTTTGCAGGTGAACAATTAGCCCACACCTAGTTAAGGGCATTGGGATATCCACATAAATCAAACCCATTTCTAGCATGTAAAGTTGGTAAAAATACAAATTAATATTTAAAAAGACCATTATTGTGTTACTTACTGTAATTGACTTGATAGCAGACCCAGTTTTTCTAGGTAAGTCGGGGGTCTTTCATTTAGAAATGAAAGACCCCCCCCCCATCACTGCCAAGTCACTAAACATTCACACCTATCTGAACAGTCTTGCAGAAGACCGACGGTGCGGCTAACAAAAGGTCTGATTCACAACTGTAAGTGCAAGGCCATGCTAAAGGTGTCTTTTGTCATCTGCATTTTGTTTCCGCTTCTTACATCTGTGAAGGTGAGCAGGCCAAGTCACTAAACATTCACACCTATCTGAACAGTCTTGCAGAAGACCGACGGTGCTGCTAACAAAAGGTCTGATTCACAACTGTAAGTGCAAGGCCATGCTAAAGGTGCCTTTTGTAATCTGCATTTTGTTTCTGCTTCTTACATCTGTGAAGGTGAGCAGGACCCTTCAGAAATAGCCCAACATAGGAAGGGAGTGATGCTGCCATTACCTTAAACTGCTACACATTAACAGGGCATTGTTTAAACAAAGACACAGCTGGGTAAAAAGTCCCATGCTGTCATGAAATGTTCCAGGTTTTAGCCACTGTGGAGCTCTGTGGGCGTGCAAGCTGCCTCCCTTCCTCTCCCCAGTCGGCATGCTACTGGTTCGAAGTCTCCAGGCCGGCCAGTACCAAGGGAGAGAGGGAGAGAGGGAGTCAGGTGACTACATGAAAAAGGATTGGCAGAGTCCTAAGGAGAGTTTGAGACAAGAGAACTCCAACCCGAGCACTCAGCTCATTTAGCTTTGGTGGGGGAGGGGTTATTTGGCCACGTGGGTCCCACCATAAATCCTTCCACATTGGCCTCAGGTGGACTGTACTGATCTCAAGGGTCGAAGCCCGCGTGGAGAGGGCTAAGGGCGGGGGAGGGTGGGGGGGATGGTGAACTGTCGTACCTTCTGTGTGAAACACATGTTTGGAGAGATATATGTTTAACATTGTCCTGAATTTCAAGTGATTGTCTTCTGTTTCTTCCGTTTTGTTGTGAAGTGCAACGTGTATCGAGGGGGAGGACCCCTCCGTTCCAGTCAACCTTTGTCCGAGTTGCTTTTACTGGAACTTGGTAGAGCGAGTTCCCCGGATTCCATCCATCTTAACTCTCTCTTGGTGTAGCCTTTGAGATGAGAGGCCCCTGCTCATGAGAATACCCTATGGATGAAGCATAGTGTTTTAAACACACTCATTTTCTACAGAGGGAGTCAGTGCAGGGCTTTCATTGCTGGTGTGATGTGCTCACCAGATTTCAGCTTCAAGATGAGGCTCACAGTAGTTTTCAGGATCAAATGCAAGAGGTGGATGGGGTGTTTTGGGAGGCCAAAATGCAAGCTGTATAATAATCACTCCTTGTCAGCACCACTGCTCTAGTGATTTAAACCTTAGGGTGCATTTTCAAGAATGGGGGATTGTATTTTTGCACAGGCGGGTGGAAGTGGCAGGTTTTTTAATCACTCCGGATCTGTCTGCTGAAAGGGAACTTGTCATATAAGAAGTCTTAGGATTTTGCTTCAGCAACCAGGAGAAGAGGACGGGGTGCCATTGTTAGTGGCTAGTCCAAAGGGCACTTGTGCGGGATGCTCATGCGTGAGAAGATACTCCATGTTTGATCGTGGTTCTTGATGGAGAGTATAAAGTAGCAATCATTCTGGACACACATTGGTGAGGCAGGTAGCACACTCATAATGTGCATACTTAATAATTCACATCCTTTCGGTCGTGGATCTAAATCGATGTGGGGGCGGCTTGTGGACAGAGCCGGCTTTAGGCATTGGACACCCAGGCGGTCGCCGGGGCGCCAGATTAGCCCCCCATTAGCCTGCCTCTGATGCCATCTCGTGCGAGGCTTAGCTAAGAATCAACAGATCTTTGTTACTTGTTCCTTGCAATTGCTGCAACTGCGCCTGTGCTTATAGTCGATGTAGGGTGGCTTGGCTCTGGAGTGTCTATGTGATCAATGCATGAGACATCCAGAGATGTGAGGGTTGTATCTGACATGTACCTTTTTTCATTTGACAAACATGGTGCCCAACATCAGTGAAGACATTGGCATGCGCACAGACTAAACAATTCCTCCCTCTCCATGTGTATGGGTGCCCCGTGGATGTTGCTGTCCACGTGACCTTCTTGCAATTGTGGTTGGACAGTACAGTGCCCGCCTCCTTGTCAACAGAACATGATGTCATGAGGATGCTGCCCCAAGGGCCACTACATAGCAAGGTGTTCGGGTGATTCTTGCACAGCCTCTGGTGAGGGCTGCCTAACCGTCTAACCTAATGGTAGAACAGTGTGCCACCGAAAAGCAAAGTCCAGACTCACCACACGGAGCTGTAACAGGGCAGCCAGGCTTCATTGCAGGAGGGAGGAAGGCCAGCAGGGAGGTCCAATTAATCCCAATAGACACCGCAAAAGAATGCAACACGCTGGTATATCCCGAAGAAAATACACTTCTTGATGAGGTCACAAATAAAATATTTATTATAGGAAAAATAAGTACTCAGGTTAAACATAAAACATAGAAGAGCATAATGTAAATCAAATACAGTGAATGCCCAGTTAAAGTCCTAAGACACTTTTGCCCTAAAATGTATAATGTATGACCTCTAGATGTAAGTTAAAGAGCAGACCCCAGATACTATTACACACAGTAATGACCATCATGTACAGGATCCAGGGTTACCACACTGAACCCCAGTACATGTTTCCTACTATACTCAAAATACAAGCAGGATACATAATAGAGATGGACACCATTCAGTCAGAGCATTTAGAAGTAGTAGACTGGAGAACACAATGTTCAACACAGCGAGGGGTGTTACCAAAGTCCGGAATATATTGTAGGACGACGGTCTCTAGGCACAAAAGGGCATAGTACTCCCCAAGGAGGGAAGATCTATGACAAATTCAGGCATGCGGAACACATAGCGAGTCTCTAACACTCACGCCATCTCCTGACTCCTGTCAGCGCTCATCCACATCCCTGATCTCAATGGTTGCTCTCTACCGGAGCCTGGCCAGCCCTGCTAAGCATGCATTCTAATCTTACTCTCTGACCTCCAACACTCTGGACTTTGACCCACGAGGGCGTTCCCACCACCCGCTCCTTGAAACTATAATAATGGAAAAAGATGCTATATAAATGACAACTACAATATAATACAATACAAACAGTAGCCGCACTTAGTGATATGATGAATATCCTAGGCAGGAGTGTAATACACAGATTTAAAAATCCCTAATAAATCGTGGGAACTCCTAAAATTCCAATGCTTGGTGGAGAACTCCAGGGACCCTAGCGGAACCTGTAAAACATGCCACAGTCAAGGTAAGTACGGATAGGAGTGCATGGAACCGACTGGAGCGCATAGAATTGTGTGACGTATATAGTATCATATAGTATGGTCTAGAACGCAGAGAACGTTTGGAACGATCATATAACCCATCATATCACACCACCAAGCTTACTCTCTCCTTTACATCACCACTCAACTAGAACACAGGGATACTATGACACCATTCGGTATAACTGTTCTCATATCAACATCCGCCGCTCCCTCCACATCATTCTAAGTAAACACTGCTGGTTACACACCGCCCAGCCAGGCGTTCTCCTCAGGCCTAACGCAGCCACACTCGATCTGGATAAATCCTGCCAGAACGAACACATACTCCTGATCTCTCAACCACCACACCTACCGCTAAGAAGCAGCTATCACACAACTACTGCACCAGCTGCACACATACCCGGTGCTCACATGCACCTTTGACTCTCTCTACTCTCTCTACTGATCTGAACTTCGGTTGCCAAGGGCGTTCAACCTACCAGCGCCTTCCGACCATACCAATGGTATATAAGGCGCTATATAAATGCAAAATAACATAAATAACATAACATAACATGTGGGAGCTGCCCAAAGCAAACAAGATGACAACATTTGTAGGTTGACCTGCAGTTATGATGAAAATCCAGGTAAGTTCCAATTCCTTCCTACAGGAACCCAGAAGAAAGTGATCAACTTCAGGGAACACCAAGGAGATCCAGAAGAAGAGATCCAGTGGAGTGTCTGAGACCCCGCAGCCCCAGGAGCAGAGAAGCAGAGCATGATTCAGCGCCAATTTAGTCCAGTGGGGAAATGTGGCTGAAGGGAACCTGCAAAACGCGACAAGCAATGACCTCAGGGACCAATAATGGTGAATATATTGAATAATCTGCCAACCTATGAACCAGAGGGGAGTATTTACAGTGTTGGTTCCTGAAACCCCATTCCAGGAAAGCATAACAACCCCGGTGAGTATATGCTTCTTTTTGCAGGGCGAGATGAGGGATTCAGTTACCCAGGGACTTGAACGCTGAGCCAGCAAAGACCACGACAGCCCAACAGAAAAATTATCATTCTTCAAAGTAATGGGACCCACCATTCAGAAGCAGAATCAGCAACAGATATGGGTCCAGGAGGATGGAGGAACCTGCACATGGCAGACCCCAGCAGGTCAGCAGGCAAATGCGGATGGCACAACAGCAAAAATGGTCCCAGCATCAGTACAATGGCAGTGGCGAACCAGGACGGCTGAGAGGAGCAGATGTCGTGTGGTGATTCGGTCCCTACGACCTTTCAAGTGACACAGCTTCCAAAACCCAGACAGGAGACCCTAGCAGTAACCAGTGGTAAACTGTGGTAAATGGCCCAGAAATTTCCCCTTCTTGGAAGGCTCGACTAAGCACTGAAGTGGAGTCAGAGCAGGATGCAGGAAATGCACAAAATAGAGTAATTTGTTGGAAACTCCTCCAGCGAGACAGCAGTCCTGCTTCTTCAAAGATCCACCAACATGAGACAGCAGTGTCTGGGTGGGGGCAGGTGGGGTTAACTACCAATGCCCTTAGGGCTAGTCAAAGCCAGCCTACCAATCACTAAGGAGGGGGGAGGCTAGGAAGGAATGAATCAGTTAGCCAACCATTATGGTTGCCCATCTGGATGTTCACTCAGCCCAGACCAGCCAACACAGGAATTGGAAGGCAGCCACGTGGGCTTACAAAGTGTCCATGTGATCAGATTGGTCCTTTTAGGCTTACCTTCTGGTTGCCCTAAGATATACAATGGCTGAGAGCAGGAATTAAAATAACATGAGTACCCCTAGGACTACAATAAAGGTACATTGGGCTACAAATGCCGTGAGTCGACTTGCACCCCTGGTGAATCCAAAACTAAATATTAGCTACCACCGGCCTCAGCTCTATAACCAATGTAGGGTGTTTTAATCACAGAAGGGCAAAAGGGGGTGCTTAAGAAGCACATTTGGGCCTCGAATCCTTATGGCCAACACGTGACCATATACGCTAAAGTAGTATCAAGGGATGTAGTGTGCGGGGGGCTTCATTCAAAGTCCCCCTGACCATTAAAATAAATTAGAAACCACAAAAAATGAAGGATGAAAAAACAAAGGACCCCACGAGACTGTGAATCCACATAAGTGGAATTCTGCTCTAACGCAAGTCATTACTAGGCAGTTCTTTCTTTTGTTCAAAAGTTTATTCGGATTAGATCATCCATCAAACATAAACATCATCATATACAAATAGAGAATCATAATTTCATAGTTTCGACAGTAAGTAAATGACAGTTAAAAAGGACATTTTAAAACCGTATAGCTCTAAACAATTAAAATTGTTCTAAACCCTTAAAATCTCCTTCCTCAAGTACATGCTCTTGTCAAATAAGACAGAAGGGCCCAAGCAGTCATTTCTGTTTCAACCAACAGGAGTAGCAATAGTGCCGGTTTATAGAGGTGAATATTATTAATCTTTACTACCTGCAAAATAGTACTCCTTCTGATCTCCCCAAACGCGGGGCAAAACAGTAAAAAGTGCTGTAGGATTTCCTTAGCCGCCCCACATATTGGGCAGCTTGGATCATTGCTGAAGCCTGGCCACTTTTCTGTATTGCCCTTTAGCTGTAGGCAGTTAAACCTGGCCCTCGTTGTGACCCATCTATCCTTCAATTTCGAGGCCCACACGAGATACATCTGGATCACATCAAACCTGCTTATCAACAGATGTTGATTTTCAGAGTGGGATGATCGTTCCACGTTAGCCCGTTTTACATGTATCCCCTGAATCAAAACCTGCGTGTGTGCTCTTAATTCCATGGGAGACCGCAGTGCATTGGGGCAACTCAACTCAATGTTGCTGGAGCACATGAACTCCTTTACATACATTAGCCATGGGATTTTACGCCCGTTTTCCCTGCACATGGTAGATCTAATGATAAAATGACATAAAATAGCATGCTTACTATCCCATAGGCGTAACCAAAAATTACATGGGGTAACTCCCCAACATCCCCAACATCCTCAATTCCCTGTGAACATATACACAGTGGGATGAGCCGGGGAAGCTCAAAACCTGTTTAAATATTTTTTTTTTCCCTTGGAGTTCCAGGGCCTTTGTATAACCCCACAATGGTGCTCCATACAGAGTGGCCGCCTTGATCTGGGTGTCATGGACCTTCAGGACATGTTTCAAGGGCTGTTCCTTGCACCTGGTTAAGAGACGGGAAATGCCTGCTATTTACTGACTCATTTTTACAGACTGTTTTTTCAAATGAGCAGTGCCCGTGACGGTCTCTAAGAATCTGACCCCTAAATAGTCCAATTCTGTTACTCTCTGGATGATTTCCCCATTGTACACCATGGGACGCATCTTTGCTTGTCCCTTCCTTCCTGCACAGCCCATTACTGCAGACTTGGTGGTATTCATTTTTAACCCCTGCCCCTTCATAAAGGTTGCATAGGTATCCACTAAAGCCTGCAGAGCCCTTGTTGTTCTGGCCATGAGGACTGTGTCGACAGCATAGGCCACCACAGGTAAGGCCCTACCGCCCAGGCTAAAGTAGTCCACACCTGTGTCCACCAAAGCCTTCAGAAGCCCATTGATGTAGAGTGTGAACAGTATAGGGGCGAGCACACACCCCTGCCAAAACCCCCATTCCAACAATGAACCACTCTGTGCACTGGCCCCCTGGTCCAGTACGAACATTGGCCCTGTTTTCTGAGTGAATCTCTCGCAGGACCATCAATATTTCCTCTGGGCACCCCAATGACCCAAGCCCAGCCCATAACGTAGGTCTATCGATTTTGTCAAAGGCCTTGCTTAGTTCCATAAGGGCAAGATAAACCGCCTCGCCCTTACAAAACACAAAATTAGAGCTGAGGAGCTACAAATGAAGGCCCTGTTCCATGGTTCCCCATCCTGGTAGGAAACCAAGTTGAATGTTCTTTAGGCCTGATCCTTCCTCAAGCCAGCACTCTATGTATCCCAACAAGACCCTTCCAAAGATTTTGAATGAAGTGTCTGGTAATGATATGGGACGGTAGGATGCCTGGCTAGTGAGGTCTCCTTTTTGAAGATTGGAAAAATGATGGCAGATTTCCAGGAGGGTGGATATAGGCCAGAAGTCAAGCAGGCATTAAAGGCCAGGGTCAATACCGGTCCCATTAGCTCGATTTGATCAAAAAATAAATCAGCTGGTATTGCATCAGGGCCGATGCATGCCTGCGTCCTGATCACTAGGGAGACCTCTTCAACTTTGAAACATAGGATCAAGCTGCTATTCCCCATCTCCTCTGATACACCACCAAGTCCAAACAGGGAACTAAGGTTCTGCAGCCAAACTTCTCCCGCCACCTTGGAGGCACTGTGCTGCTCTCTAGGATTGTAAATCGACCCCCACCCCTCCTTAACGATTTCCCAGAATTTTTTGGCTTTGTTGATTCTATTGGCCTTAAGGAAGTCTTCCCATGCCTCTTCTTCCAGCTCCAATTTTATATTCTCTATTACTAGGCGATAGTGTGCTCTTGCCTGGACGATCTTACCTCTGGAGATAACCGGGAATTTCAGGGCGTTTAATAGGGCTTGTTTAGCATTCCTGCAGGCTTGGTCAAACCGTCCCGTCCCTTGAATTTCCCTCTATGTTGAATCTCTACCACAAATCCTCCAGTAAAACCCTCTAGGATACCCTTAAAGTACTCCACCACCTCTACTGGTTTTACCATGTTCTTAAGGATATCACATATTTCTAGAGCCAACCCGGCTTCTATTTTCAAATGCAGACACAAGTCCCAAATTCTAGCCCAATGTATCCTTTGTTTCAGGACAGCTGCTGGTTCCACTGGACAGTTTACATTATTTTGCTGCACCCCCCCACACCCCGAAGCATCCCTCTCATTCGCAGAACCAAGGGGTTATGATAACTATTGCCCTCTGCAGCCACCTCAAAACATACTATGTAAAACAGAAAATGTGGATTAACGCATAGAGGTCTGTGCGCTGGTGTTCACTGATTATGTTAATAATTCAGTCAAAAATAAGGAATTGGAAGTGTGAGCTGCATTACCACCTGCGCCAACCAGTCCACCTTGGCTGGTACTGAAATTCGTATACAAAAAAAAGGGGGTGAGGTGGAGATGCGCTAAACACTATATAACTAAGAGACACTAGTAGTACAGTTGATGCTTTAATTGTAGCAGGAACAGCCGACACGTGTTTCGACACACAGGTCGTTTTCAAGGCACAGGCAAACCAAATATATCGAAAAACTCGATGATGGGTAATCCCACAAAGAACAGCTCCAGGCTGTGCAGCAGTGCAAGGCTATATATTGGTTACGGCCATCACGGCACGGACTCAATTTCTGAATGTGACATCAGCATGATACTTACAACGTCCTGTTCTTTGTGGGATTACCCATCATCGACTTTTTCGATATATTTGGTTTGCCTGTGCCTTGAAAACGACCTGTGTGTCGAAACACGTGTCGGCTGTTCCTGCTACAATTCCTGCTACAATTAAAGCATCAACTGTACTACTAGTGTCCCTTATTTATATAGTGTTTAGCGCATCTCCACCTCACCCCCTTTTTTTGTTTTCAAAACATACTATGTCCCTCCAAAAATCTAGAGATACACAAAAAGTATCTACTGTGGAGGAACCGACTAAGCAGTTATCAGAGTGCCAACATGGGGTGCCTGAAAGACCCATTGTAATCCAGGGTGGGTTGAGGTCTCGGATTGGAATGTGTGGCAGCCTCAATTCTGCCCTGCATACCTCCTATCATCTGAATCTCTTCTTTCAGTTTAGTGGAATTCCCTCTACAACATTGACACCCGTCTCTGAGTAAACTGACTTGCCAGCCTTAGCAACACCAGCGAGCTGCTCGATTTCCCCAAATCCACCGTCAGATTAATACACAATAATCCCACACACCTTTCTGCCAGATGAATTTCCAACCTTTGAGGCCACACCCATCCTCCTAGCGCTGCACCCCCATTATCCCTGCCCACTTTCTGTAAAACGAAATTCCTCTTCCCTAACCATGTGCCCCACCTCCCACAAAAAACTTTGTATGAAACCTTTTTGATTAGAGTCATTTCTGTTTGACCAGTTGGTCATACCCCAAAACTGTAGCAAACAAACTTCTGCATGAGGTTGGTATGCGGTTGCTTTGTATGTGTGTTTTGAAAGGTCTTCTTGTACTTGGCATGCCTGCAATGGTCTCTGCACTTTGACAATGTCTCCGCTTTCAGGTAAAAAGATTCAATGCCTGTATGTGACTGTGTGAGTGCATATTAGTGTATTGCTGCACCGTGCATGAGGTCTATTTGGATGTACAATCAATATAATTATTTAGGCTGTGTCTAGGTATCTTGCATGCACTTTAGTGAGATGTGTGGGTTCTCCTGAGTGCTATGTTCACATGTGTTTGGTGTAACGGAGGGTCTGCTGAGGGCCATGGGATTGTCTACGAACAGCGTTGGGATAGAGGGATATGTGTAAGTCTTGTGGGATCTATTTAAACGTCTTTTGGGTGCCATTTGTAGGTTTCTAGGGGACTAGTTGAGTATTTGTTGCTGCTTTGTGTGAGGCTATGTGTAGATCTGGGGAGGTTGTGTGAGGGCCTATTTGAATATATGTGAGGGTCTGTTGGAAGCTAGTTAGAGGGCTGATGTGATTTGATTAGAGTCAGTGGGATTATGGGAGAATAATATAAATATCAGGGATTGCCTAGGTTTACCAGACAATATTTCCATGGGATTTTCAGAACAACTAAAAGTGTGGTGGATAGTTTCTTTGAAGATAAACAGAGTGCTACTAATGTCTCCTAAAATCCCATGTGTGTTTCTGTCCCAGGTGAGCTATGCTGCATCAAGTGAAACCTTGGCCCAGAAGAATCGCTACCCTACCTTCTTCCGGACTATTCCCAATGACCAGAACCAAGCACAAGCGCAGGTCCTGTTGATGAAATACTTCAAATGGCACTGGATTGCTGTACTGGGCAGTGATAGTCAGTACGGGAGGCAGGGCCTGGAGCGCTTCATCACCCTGGCACCAAAGAGTGGCATCTGCGTGGCCTACAAGGCCCATATCCCAAAGGACACCATAGGAAATCTAGCCATGGCGAAAGTCAAGGAGATTGTTTCCCAGCTCCGACGGTCTGCTGTCAACGTCACACTCCTCTTCTCCGAGCCTGAGTACCTGGAGTCCTTCTTCTCCATCGTAGTGGAGCAGAACCTGACAGGCAAAGTCTGGGTGGCTAGTGAATCCTGGGTACAGAGCACACGGATCTCATTCATGAACAACATTGGCAACGTAGGCACTGTGCTGGGTGTGGCAGTAAAGCAGGTCCTTATGCCCGGCTTCAAAGATTTCATCGCCAAAGCACTTGGTGCTGCAGACCAAGAGAAAGCAGATGTGCTGCCAGAAGGTGGCCTCAATCTCGGAGAAGGTAACCCAATCAGTGCCCTTCAAGTAAGTGGGGGCTCGTTCAGGACAGGATGTTACCAGACCTGTTCTGAATGCAACAGGCTCACGGTGGAAGATCTCCCACGGATCTGGAGTCCTCCTGAAAGAAGGAAATCCTTCAACTCCTACGCAGCCACCTATGCCTTGGCTCATGGACTGCACAACCTGCTGGACTGCAGCCTGGGAAAGTGCAATACAAGCAGCAGTATTTTTCCATGGCAGGTAAGTGTATGCAACTGCAAAGGCAGTAATGATTGTGCTGGCACATAAGTGAAGCAATGTGTGAAAAGGCTGCAGTGTCCTCCTTGGACATGAACAAGTAAGTGCTTAAACGTGCATGGATTCCACCCAGTAGTAAAAGCAAGCTTATGAACAAGTATCAATATTCTACTGGCAGGATGAAAAGGCTTGGGAATAAGTACAGATGTAAAAATCCAATGGTCAGGTGCACACCAATGCTCAATAACAAATTACTAATTTCTATATTAGTAAGAGGGCGCGGGGGAGAAAAACAACCCTGTCACTGAGTCATGCAACTGCGGAAATAAACAGGTGTCCACTGTCAGTGGAACACTCGCGTCCGCTGCACACCTAGTGTAATTGTTTGACAATCAACAACTTGCAATGTATATTAGTAAACCATGTAAAAGAAATTAAGTCACTCGTGTTTTGCAAAAAATATTTTTGTTAGTTTTTATGATAACTACAGCATAGATCATTTTTACATATTTACAATATGGTACAAAAAATCTGTACAATAGAAAGAATGAATGTATTTTCAACAACTAGAAAACCTCTGCTCTACGCATTACCGGGACAACAACAATCCATTCTTCAGGAGCAAGAATTCACACTTTCTCTCATACGTGAATCCTCACGATGATCTAGAAACTCAATAGAGAATAGACTCTTTTAGTGTGGAATATTCACATAGTCACATAAACTAGTCTTATCACAAAATCTATCATGGTCCATTCCTTTGTCATTCACCTGGTGTAGGTCACAATTATGTAATCCAAGCTGATATCGTCTATTCATAAGTACTCGTGTGTACCGGCCTGCCAACTTCAAACTAGAATATCTGAGGCTCGAGGAGTTATAGAGTCGGCTCATCTGTGATTTTCTCTGCTTCATAAGAACTTTACCTTAGCTTCAATTCTTAGTTAGATATATGTTCATGTTCCAACAATAAGTCTTCCCAACATTAGGCCCATTCATTTAATGTGGTACAACAAAACCAGTGTGAGAGTCACCAGTCAATAAGGACCTGACCATCAAACTCAGGAGTACAGTCTGTAGAAACCAGCCCATGGACAACTCACGAAAAGAGCTAGCTCATCCTTGCTTCCACAAAAAAACAATGTAATGGATGTATTTGCCAGTGTAGGGGCAGGGGTCAACATACAGTCATCAGATTAAAAACATTGATGAGTGCAAAATGGACGCAAACAATTGGATGGCAGTGTACACTGGTAACCAGGAAAACATAAATTCTTAGTACATCGGCACATTTGACCTCCAACCACATATGCAGGAGTTTGCCATTGATTGGCATCTGGATACTTCCTGTAACATTCTTTCATATGTTTGATGATGAATATCACACACTGCTTGAGCTATATTTCGAGCAAATTGTGCCATAGTGGGGAGAAGCATTTGGTGATAGTGTTTTTCGAGAGACAAAAAGAGTGATGCTTAAGTGGATTCCTGAATTGTATTATTATAGTAACATTCTAGTGAAGATGAAAGTTGCATGCAATATTCTCGCAAGCCTTAATGAAAACCAGGCAAATATTATTTCAGAGTCTGATTAGTAATCTCAGTTTACCAATCTGACTGTGGATGGTAACAATCTAAGAACTGAAATGCATTTGTGCACATACCCGAAAGGGGCTACTTAATTAGATAGTGAAATTAATTCCTCATTCAAGGTAATACCATGATCGTAAACCATAAAGATAGCACACTTTCTGTAAGAAAACTTGCACCATAGTTGTCACAGAAACGATAACTGGTATTGCAATGGAAGGCATTAGATTAGAAAGCATATTTACTGTCACTACGATTCCATAATTCTTATTTCAAAGCAGTAAACCCGTGATAAACCCAAACAATTTTGTATTTGTACTGCTGTTTCCAAGGCATTAAAGTGGCAATAACAATAATATGAGCACAAAGAAGATGCAATTTTACATATTCTGCTAAGTCTTTTCCAATCACTAGCCACCACCAACAAGAGACCATCTCTGAAGTCTTCTTTCGTCTCAGGTGGCCTGCACTCACACTATAAGGATCACATTTGAGTAATTACTGATGCAAACCTTAATGTAGAAGATTCATTTGATGTCCTCTCCAAATGGTTTGAATACAAAAGTTTACAGGGACCCACATTGCCATATCCAAAACATCCACGAGTGGGGAAGCAATTAGCAAATTCAATAGTTTTACTTGTACTATTCAATGGAATGGGAGAAACTAGTTCAGACTTGCAAAAGATTGCAGAATTCGGTTGCTTCCCAGCCTCTGTCATACCACTGTTAATTGCAGGATGGAAAGTCGGGGTACATTTAAATGTGGAGGAAAACAGCATCTAACTGGCTCGTCCTTGATTAGTAGACCTAACAATATTTGAATGTGTTAAATTGATATGTTTTTTAGCTACCTTAAATAGTGTGTTGGTATTGTTGAAGTAATGACCCTAATGGCTTCATGCCTTGCAGAGTGCTTAAAATGCTATTCGAACTACTTCAGTAAACCCCCCAGAATTAAATGCCACCTGTTTCTGCTTCTGTACCATTCCATTTGTGTAACAGTGTACCTCATGCCTCTGGTGGAAGTATCCATTTCGGAAAATAATTTCGTTAGCTTTCGAATACATGAGCCATAACAATAACTACTTTTCTGCTACAAAAACCCATTTAGCCTCTTTATGGTATAAGTATGACCCACCATTGGTAAAAAGGCAGAATGTGCTTTAAAATTTTGGCAAAAAACAAGATCTCTCTATTCCTTAAGGCTATTATGGGACTGGCCAGCCAAGATTTTCTTGGCTCTGTCTACCTAAATATGAGTAGAGTAATAATGGTAAAAGCATGCAGTAATTTTAAATACCACATTTTTTAAAGCATAACATACCACCTAGTTAGGAGTTGGAGTCGTATGGAATACTTAAAGGAGGAGGACAAAAAAAAGTACTGCATATTGTAAATGTTCCTTATTTAGCCCATGCTGAACTTTTATGTCCCACATGCTTTAAATATCCCACGTGACCACAAATCAAAAGTAGGCGGCTGTTACACTTAATGATACATTTATTCCCTTGACGAAGTGACCATAGTTAGCAGGATGCCTTTAGGAAGGGTGTTATCAATTAGGTACAGGCTGCAGTACCGCAATTGAAGTCCCCAAGTACATTTAGGACAAGCGACACCCACCGGCCACCTGACTCCCTCAGCTCAGCCCCCACTGACACATAACACAGATCACTTTTCAAAGCACTCATGCAGCCTGCCACCAATTCTGAGACGACAGGCACTCATCCTTCACCAAGAGTCTATCATCCATTCCCTGTAGCCAGCAGGACATGCAGAGAGACACAGCAGTGATGTTATGAGTTGTTAACAAAATCCAGATATCTGGCACTTTTTATTATAAAGTAAAGGGTTATGCAAGAGAATTCGTCTAACTTCAGGAAAAAGAATATTTAAATAGACACCCAATGGAAGCGACAAAGTGTTCATTTCAAATGCCCACCTTCTCAACCCTCTAATGCAAAGAAGAATCATTATTTATTGTATGTTGTAAGTGGTGGTACTTTCTACTACTGTACACAATCCATCTTCCAGACAGAGATGTACCTAGATTTGAAGAAAGTCTGGAATACTATACGCAAATTGTTGCAATAGGTGGAATGTTTCGTCCTGTTTCCTCTAGCTAAGTATCCTCCGTTTCTCCTCTATGTAAGATCCTCTTGAACGCCTCCTGCAACTAGGGGCTTCTCACTTGCCTTTTACATCTATGATAGTCTTGCCAGATCTAGGTGAGAAGTTATAATCGCCTTCATAGAAGGAGAATGTCCTCTCCTGCCTGCTCTATGTGGGACATCCTCAAGTGATGTTATGGGTGGCAGGCCTCTGGTAGGTTGTCATCAAGGTTTCAGACACAATGATTCCGCTCAACTGAGACAGCATTAGAACTCAATATTGAAGAGCACACAGACAGGGTCCTAAAACGGGCCTTAACCCAAACATTGACGAGTTAAAGGTATCTATTGTCTTTCCACGTACCCATTCTCATAAAACCAGATCTTTCAATGCGACAGCTGAGCACCACTCACCCACCTCATCCCGTATGCCCCACCTGCGGGTACCGTCACATAACAGAACCATCAAATAGTTCATGCATACCTTCTTTTTTGCATTCTCTAAGTGTACACGATCTGCAGAGCAATTCGTCTGGCTATTCACCAATAACTGCAGCCCATTCCTGTTGTTATCTTCAGACCATTCGATGTATTTATTTATTTATTTATTTATTTGTCAGTAAATATTTGATATATGTGCTCACAGGTTCTCCAGGAGTTGAGGAAAGTCAACTTCATGCTGCAGGGGCAGAACATCTACTTTGATGAATTCGGGGACCCTCCAACTGGATATGAAATCCTGGCCTGGAACTGGACCATTCCGAATGTCAGCTTTGTGACCATTGGCCACTATGAACCATTGTCTGGAGAGCTGCACATCAACGAGTCTCTCATTAAGTTGGCGAAAAATGAGGCAAGTCTATCCTAAATAAGCATACAGTTGTAGTACCCTGAGTATAATACGCCCCTCTAACCCTTTCTCTCTCTCTGTTTCTCTTTCACCCTCTCCCTCCACTCTCTTCCTCAGGGATGTTGCTAGGTCTGGAAAAGACCTGGGGCTACGATCATGTCAGAACTGTCAGGACGGGGGGGGGGGGCTAGCTAGCCTTTTGGTTGTAGCTCCTGAGATTCTATCAGGGGCTACAACCAAAAGACCAGGGGCTATAGCCCCCTTAGCCATCTCCTAGCAACGCCTCTGCTCTTCCTCTCCACTCACTCTCCAGCACCATCTCTCTGTTGCTCTCTCTCTATTTGTCTCTCCCGCTCTCTCAGTCCTTGTCTATGTGAATGTCTCTATCCTCTCTCTCAGTGAACATAGTGCATTAGGAGGTGCACTCTATCTCTGTCTCTCCCTCACTCCCCTCGTCTGTTAATGTGGTCTTTGGGACCCTCCTGCTTTGGTATTGGCAGGACTTTAAGTGTGCTAGGGCTAGCCGGGATGGAGCCATTGCACTCTCCAAAAAGTGTTCCCATGCCAGGGCTCTGCTAGCCCTCTCTCCCACCCCGTGCCAATCCCCTTCAGACAACCATTTAATTGAACAAGCTGCATGGTTAAAGGGTTGTATGTGGAGGTTGGCACTTCTGATTCGAATAAAAGGACAGTTCACTCGCTTCTCCTTAATCAGCAGCGTTGAGCCCACAGGCAGCCTTTTAAACAAACAGCTACATTCCGTTAAATCACTGCCTGGGAGGATTGGCACCCCTCACAAAGAAATAAAAGGAGAGGGGGGGCTGCTGAAATCTTTGCTTTTGTGCGCTTTGCCTCTATTCCTAAAACACAGGCTCCGCCCCCAGCAGGTATTGCCAGTGGGGGTCCGAGCTTGGGATGAAGAAACAAGGAGAGGCAGTGCGCATTTAAAGGAATGACAGTTGTGCGGCCTAACTCGTCTGCTGGGTCCCACTGCCTGGGAGCCAAACAACTGCCAACCCCATCCGTCACCACACCCCTCTTCCATCCTGCCACTCCACCCAACCGTACTTAGGCCACACCTCCAACTAGAGCCCCCCTCGAGCCTTCCTCCCATTTAAAGCACTGGTCAGTCTCTACATCCATGTGGTCTAGTTTGTATCTCCCCCTCTTTACCTCTGTTTGTCCTTCCCTGTGTGTGCGTGTATGTCCCCCTCTCCCAGATCCCCCTCTCTCTCTCTGTTCCTGCCTCTGTTTCTTCCCTCTGTCTCTTACTCACTCTCTATATGCCTCTCTCGGTGTGGTGTGGTGTGTGCATGTGTCAATGAACGAGAGCGTCTTGCATCACGGTTTCCCTTTCTTCTTGCCTCGCTCCCTCTTTCTCCTCTTTCTCAGTAAGCGGGCGAGAGTCGTGTTGAGAGATACGGTTTCTTTCCTCCTTCTCTCTCTTTCTGTCCGTGCTGTCCGTTTTTCTCTCTCTTTTTGATTTGGTGCCAGTGCAGTCTGTGTGCCTCTCCGTCTACCGGGCCTGTTCCCTCTCTCACTCTGTGCGTTCTAGGTTCTGTTATCTGTCTCCGTCAATGAGGTGTGGTATGTGCCTTCTCTTTCTTTCTCTCCCACGGTATTAATCTCTCTCCCCTCCCTACCGCCACATCTCTTGTTCTCTCTCTCCATCTTTGCCACTGTCTCCCCCTCCTCCCTCCCTTTCGCATCTTCTGTGTATGTGTGTTTTGCGTTCTCTCTCTCTCCCCTCACCTTCCCATTGCATCTCTACAGTCCAACTCCCTCTATCCGGGGGTTGAGTCGTGAAGCCAGAGCTATAGTTGTGAAGGGGAACCGCATCTTGGGACAGAGGCGCAGCGTAGGATAGGAGGGGCTTAGTGGATGACCCGGCGCTAGAGCCACAGGTAGGATGTCTGTGTGTGCGCATGCTCGGGCCCCATTGTACAGGCAATCTTCCCATAAAATATTTGTTTTAAATCAAACTGTCACTACTAACTATGCACCTGACAGCAGTCCTGCTTAACACAAGAGGTCAAAATGGGTAGGAACTACGGGGCACCCCGTTCCTTTAATTTTTGGGGAAATCAGTCATTGGTCCCAAACTGCATTCTGCCTGGAACACTGTTCAGACAGCAGGGAAACACCTTAATTCATGTAACCTTTTCGTGTTACTTCTATCCTGATGGGGATTTGAACCTGGGCCCTACTGTGAACACCCCAGTGTCACACCATGCTGTGCTATCCTGCAGGTGAAGGCAGTGCTTAATTTGTAAAAAAAATAAGTGCCAGTGCCCAAAAACTATTGGCCCCATAATAGGCCCCATAATCACATAAACCCGGACGCAGCGCCGCCTGCAGCGCGGGCACGGTGCCGCCCTCAGCGTAGGCGCGCCGGCCGCGCCAGTTCAGTGCTAGACCTACCTAGATCGGCCCACCACCAGCCCATCACACTGCTGCTGCTGCTCCATGTCACATGTTTGGCGCTGCAGCAACTGCTGGCACAGGCTAGTAGTAAGTACGCAACTAAGACATGCCCCTCCTGTAACTGCGCCTCGATGCCCCCAGGCTGTGTGAGCGCTTTAAAATGCAAATAAATAAAGCATTCTGTTTCAGTCACTGTTGCACTTTATTTGTCTCTACCCCTTCTGCCCCATCTGACAGTCTGTTAAAGTACACCAAGTATTGTTAATCGGTTACCTCCAGGAATAGAACCCTCCCCTCACCTCGTTCTTCAGTCATCTCATCCAGGTGTTTTGTGTAATCAATTTACTTCCAAGCCCTTATCAGTAATCACATCTCATGAATGCATCCCCCTTCACCCTTCCTTCATGGTGTTATATAACTTGGAAGAAGTCATTTCTGCAAGACATTGGGCCTCATTACGAGTTTGGAGGCAGCCATGGTGATGTTAGCACCATGGCTGCCTCCAAGCCGAGCTCCATTACCGGGTTACTTCAATGAGGAATAGTCAAGTCATTCCAACATTGGAGGACCTGGTTATTCCTTGAAGGAACCATTCCCCATTCCCATTTGAGCCCCCATAGGGCTCAATGGGAATGGGGAGGGAGGTAACAACGGGCACATTATGAATGGCCCGTTATTACTTCCCTCTTCCCTTTGCGGGACCCGGAAAAGACGTCTGGTATTACCAGACGTCTGGTCCGGGTCCCGCAAAGGGAACCTTGTAATTGCGCATCCCGTAATGAAGGGGGCCGGTCCCGTACCGGCACCCTTCATTACGGGAGCCCAAGCCTTGTAATGAGTTCCATTGTTGTGAAATCAACGGCCTGTGCTACTTCTGCTTTAGGGCCTCTTTCCACCTTAACACATATTAAAAAACTAAATATGTTTTGTCACCCAATATTCAGGAGCCAGAGGAGAATGCATATTCGGATATCTCCTTCCCACTGACATGTTCTTGACATACTTCACTAAACTGCGGGTGTAACAGACACCCACCTCCCTATCTGAGGATTCCTATCTGAAGATTGCATGTGCTCTCATTCAGAGCACATGCTCGGAGCGTACTGTACCCAGGTTAAGGGGCCACATCTGGTGTATAAACCACACATCAGGATAGAAAACATGCGCTGGAATTATGTAAAAAAAATGACAGCAAAAGACGGTTGAGAATTATACACGAATACTCAACTAGTGCTTTTATTTATGATGACAGATTAGTGGGCACGTGCACCATGTTTATCCCCGTCTAGTTTCCATGTATGTATCTTTAAGCCTAAAATGGCATTTCAGAAGTTTGTCTTTGCATGGGGTTTTCTCACGAAGTGCAGCCGGTTCGGTTTCAGCCCAATACGTGCACCGTTCCACGTCCCCTCGCTGAAGCTAGTTTGTGAACTAATGAGGCCGATAACATTAAAGGGGAGAACGGAAACACCCAGGCACTAATTCACAGTTCATGTTTCGCTTAGATTAATGCTATCCAGGGTCGGACTGGGGAATACAATTGTCTCAAGTCAGGCTCGGCACCAATGAAAAAGTGGCCAAATACAAATGACAATTCATTCCTTTTGTGACAGACACTAGTGGGAGCACGTAGAGCCTGTGCCCCGCCCAGACCTGGGCTTTGCCCTGCCTTGCCTCAATCACTTAGGCTACCTTTCATGGGGCCACCACCGCCACTGCCATGCTGAGCCTGATGATGACAAAAATAGGTGCGCGGTGCAGCGGCCCAACGTAAGGTAAGATTTTAAAAGAAAAAACGTATATTTGGGTGGCTGGGGCACATCAGTTTCAAAGTGATGGGCACAGCCGCCACTCAAAATAAGTTATTTCTTTTAAAACCTACCTTCCGTGGGGTGGAACGTTTTCAAAGAAAAAAGTAAAAAACATACTTTTGGGCACAATCCATGGGCCCGGCTGCCCGCGGCAGAGTCATCCGACTCAGTCTGCGGCAGCCGCCAGCCTCTGGTCGCAGAAATGCACTGGCACCGACTGCCATCAGCAGCACACTGCACACAGGTCACACAGACAGAAGCCCGGGCGCGGACGGGCCCCTGGTGGGGTCCTGACTCCTGGGCAGTCAGGACACTACCAGGGGACCGTGCCGCCACCTGGGCCCGACCTGGGCCTTCCTTGCCTGATCACTTGACTGTGACAGGCTCAGGCTGCACCGCACGCAACAACGAGTGACTTACCTGCTTTGCCGGCTGGGACTTGGTCTCCTGTCGGACCTCAGAGTGGGTGCGCACACTGGCACCCGCACAAATGAAAAAGCATGCAGAGGGGCCCCCAGGAAGCGACTAGGCCGCACCAAGCAGTGCAGCAGGGCAGGCTGTCTCTCTCACAAGTCAGGACCGACAACGCCACGCCTCGACACCTTCACTTCACAGTAACTCGTGAATTGAAGGTGGCGCTGCGCTGCCTCCTGTGGCAACAACAACACGTCACCATGTAATTTCACTGGCTCAGAAGAACAGCCAATGAAAACTGCACATTCTGTGTTACTATACAGAATGTATCAAATACTGCATAGTAACAACAGAATGGTAGTTTTCATTGGCTGTTGTTTGTAACAGTTTGTTGTTCATTGCTATTGCTGTCCCTTCCCAGGACCAGCAAGCCATGGCCTGCAACGTGCAAGCACGAGAGAGATCGAGATCAGAATGACAAATCCCAATGATTTATAATTGAAGCAAAGCAAAGTGGGAGAACAAACAAAGCAATTGCACGTGTGCTGGCCCCGCATGAGTTCCGGTGCCCAAAAAAGAGTGCTGGTGTTGGGCACTGGCAACCACCCCCACAAATTAAGCACTGGGTGAAGGGTTGCCTTTGTTCATTTGTATAGACTTCCTGGGACATAACACTCATTGAGGAGCAGTCACAAAGTCCAGCTCAGCATTGATCTGTGTCTTCTGCAGTTAATCACGGATTGCTGCAGGCATAGCTGCAGCAGCCCAAACTAGGCCCTGGACCCTGTTGAGTACCAGTTCCTTTTCCGCCCCAGCTGGTCTCTTCATCGCTTTTGCTCCCATGTCCCCTGCCCCCCACTCCCATAATAATGTCACCCAGACTCATATTGTGGGTGGAAACGGCTGCAGCTGCTTTATTAGGTAGTAGGCAATTTACAGGTGTTCTGCTTTCGGCAGCGCAGCATCAGGGTTCTTCTCTGAGCTGGTGCCCTTACACATTTGTAACTTTCCCCAGATGATCTCCTCCTGCGACCAGCAGGTTACTAAAACTCTTACACATTTACATGTTGCCTGGGTGATTTTACCTCTTACACAGTTCCTCATTTCCCAGGTCTCCTGTCCACTTACACAATTCCCCATTGCCCACGTGTCTTTAACTCTTACCCCTCTTACTCCTATGTCCAGGTGCCTTGACCTCTTACTCATTTCCCAGGTCTGCTGACCTCTTACACAATTCCCTGTTGCCCAGGTGCTTTGAGCTCTTATCTCTTACTTCTTTCCTTAGGTGCTTTAACCTCTTACTCATTTCCCTGATTTCTGGACCTCTTACACTCTTCCCTGTTACCTAGGTGCCTTGACCTCTTACCCGTTTCCCCAGGTTTCTAGTCATACTCAGTAGCTGCCTTTGACCCCTTAATGTTTCCTCAGTGGCTTGTCATCTTCCCACTTGCTTGCTTCCCCCAGTAGAGTTGCCTTCTTCCCCATCGTTACCCAGGACCGTTGTCCTCTTCTATGCTTTCCTTGCATCTCACCTGATACTTGACTCATTTGTTTCTTGATCTCTTCCCGCTTTTCTGGGTTTCCCCTGCTTCCCCCTCTCTCTTCCCCCTTCCCCCTTCTCCTTTGTTTCCGATCTCTATGTCCTCTACTACCTCCCCAGCTGACGTACCCATTTGCCATACCTTTGGACTCCTTCCCCAGCCTAACTTGTTTCTCCCGCACACTTATACCTTTATGCGTGGTAGCCCCTTCTGCCTCCCCGCTAGTCCCACCATGACTCTTCGGTGTCTGCTGCCACAGAAAAGTTCCCCACCTTCATAAGCCACCTACCTATCCAACTTCCTCATCCCGGTAAGTGCTCCTTGTTCCTTAGTCCCCCAAGCACCCCGACCACAAAAAACAAAAACTAAAATAAATTTCTCCTTGGTACCCCCACCCCTAGTTTAGTTCAATCTTGTTGTACCTTTTGGAGTTGCCCAAGGACTATGTTTTGTTATACTCTATTGGACCCTTCTGCCGTTACCAACACCCACTTCCCCAGCTATCACGTAGCAGCGTCCTCCTAGTTTAGTTCACATCATGTTGCCTTTTCCCACTTGAAATTGCCACACAGCCATGTTTCGTTACCCATATTGCACCGTCCTGCCGTTACCACTGCCCTCTTCCCTTTGCAGGATACCCAGCAGCGGCGTCCTCTTACTTTAGTTCACATAATGTTGCCTTTTTCACTTTGAACTTGCCACACAGCCAATTTGTTTTCCTTGTATTGCCCTGTTCTGTCATTACCACCGCCGCCTTCTCTTCCCGTTGCCGGCTACCCCGTAGCAGTGTCCTATTAGGCCTCTTTCTCCCTCTCACGTCTGTCTGCTGCCTTCCGTGTCACACCCTTATAACTACCTCTTAATTCCTCTACAGCTTTCCTGATGCACATTCTCTGGATTGCCATCCCCGCCTCGACAAATGTTTGATGAGTTACTTCACTATGCGGCTAGAAGTTTTGACCATTGTTTCTGAATGAATATTCTTTTAAGTTGCACTCTTGCATTCCACCCCCCTCCGGTCCTTTGTTGTTTTTTAGAACAGCAAATTGACAAATTGCGTCACCCTAACACACCTTTTGCATAGCGCCCTAAGATCCTCTGCTATTCCGAAACATTGCACACATACATGTTTACCACAAGCCGACCTCCCCGTGATGGCATTGCTTGAGATCATTTGTTTTAAATAGCACATGGAGTACATAATCACCACCTTGTTAGTACTTTACCACATTTGTGTCATCCTTCTGAGTGCTCTTAGAACATCTGGCATTTGGTGCACCCTACCAGTTTGCCCCAAGCCAACCACACCCTGCGGTGGCAAACCTTCCCGTTCCTTGTTTTGCTCTGACCAATAGCCATGTACCAGAAAGATTGCTATAAAAGGACAAAGCATGGATAGTTATTTCCACCAGTCCCAAAGGGCACGGACAGCAACACTGGTTCTCTGCACCGCAAACTGGTCATGCCATAAGTGGGTATACAGGTGCGACATCTACTGCAGACAGGTAACCTTAAAATAGCACCCAGTATCTAAGCTTCAAAATAAAACAGGGCAATCTCTCTGCGTGGTGCTCTTTCTGCTAAAGCCTTCCTGGTGGTTTAGGCCATGAGGGGTTTTGCTACTGAACCCAGGGTGATCAAAGCGTCCTTCTGTCCTATATAGTTCAGTGATACACTTATCCAGTTTAACCATGGGGTTGATACTCCATTATGTAGCCAAATTGGTACATTCCGGCCTTTCGGTAGGGGCGAGCACTTTGTTGTTCAACCATAACCTTCAGGGTAGTCTCACTGGAGATAATCCCAGCTGGTCTGCAATAAGGTTCATCCACCCTCTCCACTGTTTTCTCCTAGAATACCTGCATCACCTTAATGCGAGCCTTCCAACTATTTACCCTGAAGAAGTAAAACTCCCCTTGACTTCTGCATGGCTATCATGGGTGCCATAGCACCCTGGGGCCTCTAATCCTGTTACTGCTGAAGAGCATCCCAAGTTAGTGAGGTGCATCCATCTTTTCTGGGAGTTACCTTGCCAACCTGGCATATCATATTGCCCCCTCTAACCTTCCGTACAAAACTATAATTTCTTACTTGCGGGCATTATGTAGTGGCATATCAAGGAATGCCTCTAGGGCTGACACCAGGACAACCAAAGGTGTTCCAGCCTTTCCCTAAAGGACCATAACATCAGCACAGAGTAGGATTGAAATCTGTCTCTTGCCAACCCTGCTCCTGAGCGGCACCAGTTAGAAGGAGAGAAAGAGGTAGAGAGAGAAAGAGAAAGAGAGAGAGAAAAACAAAGATGGAGATATAGAGTTACAGACCGAGGGAGAGATTTAGAGTGACACACAAGTGTGTCGAGGAAGAGAGATAGGCACACAGAGAGGGAGATACGGCAAGAGTATGAGAGGGGAGTGCAAGAAGCACAGAAAGTAAGAGAGGCAGAGCGGTAGAGGGAGGGAGGGGAAGGAGAGAAAAATGGGAAGAGGCAAGGGAGAATGAAAATCACACCATACTGACAAGGAGAGTGCACATGTACAGACTAAATAGAAAGAGAGAGAGTGAGAGAGAGAAAGAGAGAGAGCGCAGAGGTCACAAGACCACACTAGCAGAGTAAAAGAGAGAGACATCGAGATTAAGAGAGATGCACTGACAAAGAGAAAGAAAGGTGTAGACTACAACAACAGAGAAAGGCAGTGGGAGCCTACCAGACAGCACTCACAAAAAGAAAACACACCGAACAGTATCACTCTCTCTCCCACAGAGAGACACACAGAGATTGAGAAAGAGACAGAAAGAGAGTGCAGAGAAAGAGAGGAGGAGAGAGCGTGCAAGCACTGGATCGGTGCATGAAGCACCGGGTGCAGATAGGAAATTCAAATGTTGAGAAGTTCTTGGGTTTGGGGGTTCCAATTATAAACTATAACTGTACTTAATGCATCCAAACCTTTGCATCCCCACAATGCTGCAGAAACTCAGTCATCACACTTGTCAGGACCTGAATGCAACAACACAACACTTTCCGTTTTTGTGTGTAGACAAGGCTGACCCATCCTCATATCTACCTTGCTGCTTTGTGTGTCAAAAAAAGAGAAAGAAGACGCTCACCGCAGATACGTTTTTATGGGAGGGCAAAAGGGGCACTTGCCCAGGGCCTCCACCTTGGAGGGTGCCCCACACGGCTGCCTGATCTAAAGAAGTAAGATTCCTTTGTTCACCAGACTTAAATAGCACACATCGGGATATTTTATGGCATGGTGCTGAGGCTCTAAAACTATTGGCTGTCTGTTTTGGCAAGTACATTCTGCCTACATCAATGGATCATGTTATTCTATCTGTGTTCACTGTGGTATATTGGGAATTATGTTGATCATGTGCAATAGCCAATTTTGAAATGCACATTGCTAAATTGAGTGCCACAATGGTTCAGAAGTTATCTCAGTGTGTTAAGCATTCATTGCAAATATGTGTGTTCCTATGCAAGATTAGAATAGCACATTCCTGTAAGGCTGGCTGAGCTTTGCCCATGTCTGAAATTTATAAACCTGCCTGCATATGTACTTGGTCTTGCAGCACACCAGGTGCTATTATCAGCAATGTATCTGCACCAGATAGGGGTTGCTATAAAAACAAACATGTCATCCTTATGGTGAAGGTCTAGAAATTGGTTTGTTCAGATGGGGTGTTGTAAAACCTAGGTAATCACCTCCAATGCTGAGCATAAACTGTTAGTCCAAGAGATGAATAAGTATCCAAATTTGGGACCAAAGCATTCATGCTTGTATCCTGGCTTGGCCAGCAGACAATACGGTGATCCTAGTCAAATCATCTCTCGTACATTACTGTACTGTATTCTGTGAGGTTTGCCGCCATCGAAATGCTGGTGGCATCGTTTAGCCAATTACTTCATATTTCTTTGTATGTAGGCCATTTGAGTGGAAGGGGTGGTAGACAGAAGGGAGCAGACCACATGGTGCAGGACTCGGGCAAGCATATTTTAAAGTCTGCTCCTTTGACACAAAAAAAATCAAAGGTTTTTCTGCACGTTTATAAATGACAATTTCACCAGCCAGTGTTTTGGAAGTATGTAAAGCTTTAAAATACAGAAGACCAACCCAGATTAAATCTGTTAAATCACACTGATTAGTATGTTGGTACTTTATATACTTCTTTTGATGATGGAGAGAATGAAGCTAGAATCATTCTGTGTTAAACCATTGTATAATATTTTGTTTTTTATCATTGTCATGTTTGGTAATGTGACTGGTGTATTTTCCAAGTCACTTTGATAAAATTAGATTATTTTAGTTCATGGTAAGAACTGGTAATGAAAGTGTTCAAATGCAGAAATTGTAGAGTTGGCACCAATCCCAGATTCACCCCTTAACCAGTGTGTCTAATGCTGGACATCTAATGCAATCTTGTATTGCCTAGCCTCTCAAAATTCCCAGTCCCTAAACCTTTCAAAATTGAAAGCCCTTCAGAGAGATTTCCTTCTCAGGGTATGATCCTCAAAGCACCCTCTTTCATGGGTTCACTGGCTATAGTGTCGCTTACACTATAATAGTGAGCATTGATATATTGCACACCACAGGCACTTTATTATTTTGATCTCTAATGGCAACACTATTTGAAAACCATGTCCCACTTATAATCCCATTCTGTCTGGATACAGACACCTTCCTGGCAGCTTCTAATCTGCATCCACTATCCATGCTATCATATGTGTAGCTTTCTCCTTCCTACCAATTGGGCTCCTCTATCCATTCTTGAGCACTTTTGCATTCTGTGAGGCAGCTACTGTGAGTTCTCGGTCTATTCTGGGTTACATGTACCTTTTACATACAGTCCTGCATTAATACTACAGGCTGCATACCTTCCTGGATGATATTGATAAAAAGTCTCCTGTATCTATGCTAGAACAGAAGTAACCACTTCGTAGACTGATAATGTTGGCCTTCAAATGATAATTCTTTATCATTCTGATTAGAGCAAGAATGAAGAGGGTAAGGTGATTTAAAGGGTGTAAACGTCCTTATTTTTAACGCTGTGATGCAGCATATCAACATATGGGTTGTGATTGCGGCATGGGGGAGCGTGGTAGATATTCTTGATCACTAAATTCCTTTGGTTTGGTGGAGGGGGCCCCAAGATGTCCGTGCCCAGGGCCCCAAAAGTGCTTAAGATGGCCCTGGCTCTCTGTGATTGGTTTTCATTGTGGAAAAGCAAAATGCTAGTCCCCCCTTACCGCCCCCTCACACTCCATCCACGTTCCCTCCTGAACCATTGGTGGAGCCTGGCAAGAGGTTCAGAGGCAAGATTAGCAAAAGACACTGGCAAGTTATCCAGTAGCCACCATGAAGATTGTGTGGTATTGTGATCGCCTCTATCCTGTCACCAGTCACTTATACACTGTATGCTGGCCATGGCACAAGAGGATGCCATACGCAACATATTGCCCATTTTATAATGGGTCTGACTCGTTTAATACGATAAATGCAGAAATGAAAGCAAATTACAGCCGGCAGGTTAAGGTTGGAAACACGCGAAGGATAGTCCAGGCTTTGGAGGTGCAAAAAGAGGCTGTGGCCACTAAAATGCACAGTTATGCTGGGGACTGGTAAACACGGGCAACACACTGAAGCACTTAAGATCTTCTTTACAGAGTAGTGAGCCAAGGTGAGATTTGTATGCGGAGATGGCAGAAGTGGGATTGCTTGGGCAGTGGGTAACTTCATGCTTTGATTATAATCCTTGGTGTGTTGGATCATGGGAAAATCCGTTCAGAAAGTCCCTGCAACCGAACCATGCAGGTGTGGATTTATAGACATTCTTTCCCGGATTCATGGGTTACTGCCCTTTGCAAGGCTTCTAATTCCATGCTGATGAGTTCCAGGACTCCCCTGCTGCGGAGGGTTCCTTTTTTAATTTCTCTAATTGTTTTCTTTTCAAATGTTGTTAAAATAAGTTATACTCAATGTCTTATGCCAGGAACAGAGTTGTCCATGTTTTGAGTGGACACACCTACAACGTGTGCAAGGGGGCAACAACTGGTGTTTTTTTCAGGCATTTGTATTTTATAAATCGGGTAAGGAGTTTAAAAATATGGATTTGTGTGTTTCGTTTGTTTTATTTTAGTGCTACCTACAGCATTGTGGCTAATTGATAGAATGTGTCTACCAGGTGGACGTTCCAAATGTGAAAGTTTGTTCCTGTCATTGCAGGGATTTATGACGCTATATGCACAGCACCACCCAGCTCACTTACACTGTGGAAAATGACACACATTGCTCCTCTGCTGGTGGCACCCTTCTGAGCTGCCTAGACTTGCCCATTTGTAGCACACACTCAGGTGCCACTTAGATTTCACTATTATGTTTATTTTAGTTTATTATTTGATAATGCGCTCCAAACCCTGGGATAGCCGGGCGCAGCGGTAACAAGAATATTTAAGCTTAGTTGCATACAATAGTTACAGTACTTGATTATTACAGTATTTACAGTACATATATACGAGATATGGGCGCATCACATCATAAAGGAAGAGGAGAGATAGTCTATAGTAGGGTTTCAGGAAAATCATGATAGTGACGTGCAGAAATCCTAGATCTAGTGCAGGGGAACAGTTTTATGGGTGTCATTAGTCCAGAGCCAACTTTTCACGTCACATCTGAATCTAGAGTAGGGCTGATCAGCTCTCAACGCAGTGGGGAGTGCTTTCCAGGCACGGGCAGCTCTGACAGGGAAGCTAGCTCCACCCGCTTTTGTTAGTCTGAATCTAGGAACTTCTAGTGAGAGATGGTTAGAGGCTCTGGTGTGGTGACTGGAGGATTTTCTGGTCAATCTGGCAGAGATGTATGGGGGCGCAGTATTGTTCAGTCCTTTATAGGTAAGTGATAGTGTCTTGAGGAGAATTCTGTCACTAATTTTTACCCAGTGGTGGTCTTTTCTGATATCAGATATATGATCTCTACGGGGCATGTCCAAGGCTGCTCTAAGAGCATTGTTCTGCAATATTTGCATTTTGTTTAGGACAGATTTGTTGGCGCCTGCATATAGGGTGTTGCAATAGTCCAATTTAGACATTATTAGAGCATTGGCTAGTGTGATACAGTTGGTTTTGGAGAGGTAGGGTCTACAGGCCCTGATCAATTTACAGGTATAGGCTGTAGAAGATGCCAATGAGTTGACTTGTTTTTTAAGAGATAGTGTGGGATCAAGGTACAAACCCAGTGTTTTTACCTCGGTTACCACCTTGACTACATTACCATCTATATTAAAGGCAGTGTAACTGGGGCTAAGTTTTTTAAGGTTAGAGTCTGAACCCAGGATCAGTATCTCTGTTTTGTCGTCATTCAGGCAGAGGCTGTGAGAGGCCATCCATGCCTGAATGATGAGGTAAATCTTATTTACTAGAGATGTGTCTTCGACAAAGTTGCCAGATAGTGGTATGAGGATCTGCGTGTCGTCCGCATAATTAGTATAAGTTACCCCCAATCTGTCAAGTTTGTTGAAGAGTGGCTTAGTGAAGATGTTGTACATTGTTGGGGAGACACATGAACCTTGTGGGATGCCACAGATGATTTGTATTGGGTCCGCTGAGCTAAGGGGGAGAACACTCTCATCGTACGGTTGGCTAGGAAGGATTGTACCCAGGCTATAGCTTCACTTAAGAAGTAGGCGGCAGACGCTAGATGCTTGCATAACACTGCATTGTCCACCAGGTCGAAGGCTGCCGATAGGTCGAGGAGGAGGAGCATAGCTGTTTCACCTTTATCCTTCAACTCGTCGATTTGTGTCTTGAGGTTAATTAGGGCCGTATCAGTACCGTGTTGTGGTCTGAATCCGGATTGGCGTGATCCTAGTAGTTGGTTCGTCTCCAGATATTTTTGGATCTGGAGGTAGGCTACTCTGTCAATGATTTTGAGGAGGAACGGGACTGTAGTAATAGGCCTATAATTAGTTGGGATATCCGTGTCAAGGGTCTGTTTTTTAAGAAGAGGCAGTACCCAGGATTCTTTAAGGTTAGTGGGCACTGTGCTTGATTTAAAGGAGGCATTAATTAGCTTAGAGATGAAGGGTGCTAAATCTCTGGCTGCATCCTTAATAACTTGTGCCGGGCAACTGTCGCCCTGGCAGTTCGATGGTTTCAGAGATGATATAACCTTTCCAGTTTCCAGTATGGATATATTGGTAAACCTGAATGGTTTGCAGCTACTTAGTGTATCTGTGCTAGGTATATCTGTCAGAGGGATGGTATGTGTTCCTGTGGAACTCAAGGAGGCTTTCTTTTTTGCAATTTTGGACTGTAGAGTTACTATTTTATTTGCTAAGGCATTTTGGATGTTAGTGCACTATTGTTTGTCCTTATGGACATTATCTGTAGGAGCAATCGGATTTTCCATTTCCCGGAGGATGGAGAAGAGTTCTTTGGAGTTAGAGTTAGCTTTACTGATTCTCTCATTAAATGTGTTTTTTTTGGTTTGGATTATTTCTTTCTTGTATTTGTTCGCAAGATTAGCAAGTAGAGTTTTATTCTCAGCTCAAGGTGAGTGCCTCCAGATAGCTTGGAGTTTACGTTTTTGGAACCGTAGTTCTTTGAGATGGGGGGTGAACCATGAATTGAGGTGTGATTCTTCTTTACTTTTACGTAGTTTGACTGGGGCAATAGTATCCAAGGCTTTGGACATAGTATTGTTGAATGTCTCGACTAGTGTGTTTGGGTCAGAGTTGTTAGCGCTAGCAGTGAGAGCTGGTAGGAGGAGAGGGAGTAGTTTTTCAGCTGTAATTTCTTTTTACTTCTGGTTAGCAGGGGTGGTACTATTTCACAAGTATCTAATTTTAAAGGCTCTATAGTGGATGAGAAACAAATAAGGTGGTGGTCTGTCCAGGTTTGTGGGGTAATATTAGAGATGGTAGTGGCACAGTTCAGGTTGGCTATCCAGTCTAATGTGCGTCCTTTTATATGTGTGGGAGCTAAGACTTTTTGGGTAAGGCCATGTTCGACTAAAATCGATTGGATAGATTGGGCCTGTTTGTCCTAAGCATCATTAAATCCCAAGTTAAAGTCGCCTAGTAATAGGAGCTGGGTGGAATCTTTTATGTTGTTAGTGAGGAAACTGGAGAGGTCTTCCTCAAAGTTACCTAGGGGGCCTGGTGGTCTGTACACAAGGAGACTAGTTAGAGTACTATTAATAGAGATGGGTAGTTTAGTTGATAGTAGTTCACAAGATTTGATTGCTGGAGGTTTGGTGAGTCTTAACGCTAACTTAGTTTTAGCAATAATGGCCAGGCCGCCTCCTCTAGAGTTGGGCCGATTGACTCTGAATATATTGTAGTTGTCTGGTATGGCAATCATCAGTGCGGGACCTGCAGCATCGTGGAGCCAGGTCTCGGAGACAGCTAAAAAGTCTAGGTTATCCGTGGCGAGTATGTTGGCAATTTCCGTATTATGTGCTATGAGGGACCTTGCATTAATAAGGGCTCCTGAGATGGTGGGAGTTGTGTTTCTTTCTTGGATAGGTCTTAGTTTGGGGTGCTTGGGTCTCTTTTGGTTGTGAAGAGAGTAGGTCTGCATTTTTTAAAGTCTTTTAGCGGCTGTGGCAGATGGGTTAGGGTCAGTGGTAGTTAAAGTAGGTGTGGAGACCAATGGTCTAGTTCTTTTGTTTTTGAGATCATAAAGTCGTGGCAACCTAGCTCTGAGTCGAGTGTTTCTCTCCTGCAGGTTGCAGGGTGTAGAGATAGTGTGGGCCATTATATTGGTGATTGTTAGAATAGCCCAGAGTAGGGAGCAGAGAGTGTATATAAGGTGAGTCTTGGTGGTGCGCATGTTAGGTTATTATGTAGTCCCATCTGCATTATGTAGGAAAGTGCTGCGTAAATGCTAATTATGGTAGCCAGACAACGGTATCGTTAGTTCTAGCATGTCAAAGACTCTATGGTGGCCTGATACTGAGGGAGGCATACAGTTTACACTAGTGCAATTAGTGCAGACTTGCTGCACTGTAATAAAATATATCATGGTGCTCATGTTGTACTGAGCCATAAGGCTTTAACGTCTTGCATTCACGCCATGGCTCATTTTCAATTATTTGTATGGCGAAGAGGAGGGGCGGAACACAACTTGCATTTCCATTGCTCCCTTGCTCTCCGCCATACAAATGCTCCAGCATTTTCCACGGCATGGATTTTCATGCCGGCACAAATGCTGGAGATCCCTATGGGGTCTGCCTTCTTTATTCACCAGCATAAAGCAGGTGGACCATGTAGGGATCCATTCTACACACTCCCTGCCATGCGAGGATGTCAGGGAGGATGCACAACGACAATTACACCCTCCCTGACATGCTTGTACTTGTGGTAAGCAGCGTTCACAATCAATATGAAACTATGCCCGACATGCTTGCATTTGTATTTGTGAACACTGCATACATCTACACATGGTAAGTGTTCACAAGTGAAATGAAACATGCCCGATATGCGAGCATGTCGTGGAGGGTTTCATTGTAATTGAGAGCACTGCATGGCAAGCAGTGCTCACAATGAAAAGCAAATACTGCATGGCATGCCAGCATGCCAGGCAGTGTTTACTCACTTTGCACTGCAGAGTGCAAATGTGAAGGGCAAAAGGTGGTGTACACACTTGCATGCCACGTTTTGCCCTTTACATTTGCACCCCACAGTGCAAATTATGATAATTTGAATTTGGTGTTAGGGACCGCTTGTGTTGCTAGGTCTGAAAAAGTTCCAGGGGTACACTAATGACGGGACTGTTGGGACTCGGGGGTAGCTAACCTTTTGCTTTTAGCCCCTCCGTTTCTGTCCAGGGCTATAACCAAAAGAGCCTGGTCTATAGCCGCCTCAGCCCCCCCCCTAGCAACACATCTGCATTACAGTGTAAACGTAACAGGTCCCTGCCACCAAATTATGCATTTGCGGTGTATGAGCTCTACAGAGTTTGAAGGCGAGGCATTATTTATTCAAAGTGGTTTTGGTGCATAATCTAATGTCAAAATACAATGTGATAATACCACAAGAACACCTGCTGAGTGTTTTATAGAGTTGTAAAACATTTCACAACAGGGTGGGCATCTGAAAAGCCATAAGACCCTGGGGAAACTCAAATGGATCAGTTGCTAATGGTTTGTAGTGAATTCATCAATGAGGCCTGGGTTTTGGACGTTGGGTGATATACATTCAGTGGACAAAATGTTTAGGGAGAAACAGAAATACCAACTGAAACCATTACGCTACCCTACCCTATGCAATTGCTGCTTCCATGAGGCAACCGGAATTAACTGCCACGCTCTTTACAGAAGTTCACTAGATGCCTTGTGGTCACATGACAACAATTTGATCCAGAAGCAAACGTTTGTAACAGGGGGGGCGGATGGAGCATCATCCACGTTAGATAACATTTATTGGCAGATTGATTCTCTAACAGCTATTAGGTTTGAGATCTATTTATTTTAATGTACTGCTATGTGTTTCTTGGGAGAGTACTTGACAGCCCCCTGCCTCTAAACGTCTGATAGTGGGAGCACTCACATGTCAGCTGGGACTATCATTAAAAGGCCTAGAGTTTTCCTTGATCCGGCCTCTTGTATCCCCCTTCTCATTGCAGATTCCTTTGTCAGAGTGTTCACCGCAATGCCAGCCGGGACAGATCAAGCGTTTGAAAGGGTATCACTCATGCTGCTTTGACTGCGAGGACTGCCCAGAAGGAACATATCAGAACCCTGGTGAGTGCTGCATCACTCAAGGGCGCACACTGCTGTGCAGCTGCATGCATGACTGAACGTGGGATAGGGACCTCAGATGAGGAGACACTAGTAAGGTGGATGTTGGGTAAATCACTCCATGAGAACCATAACATGTACATGTCTGACCTGTAGGGTAGTCATCAGAGGCTGGTAGTAGTATGGTTTACCTTAGATATGAAACCCTGGTGGATGTAATGTAAGGTAAGGTCCTGTATAGCATCGATCTGCCACTATTGGTGGCCTTGCTGCAAGTGGCTCTGCAAGATAAAAGGTTGATGGGGAACCATTTGGGGCACAGTGAGATAGGCAGATGGAAAACCTGTGGTTCTGATGGGTGCAGGTCAGAAGAACCTGGTTCCTGTGTGCCAATCAATCTGCTTTCTATAGGTTTGCAGAGAAACTTGGAAATATATTATCCATAGGGAAGAACCCACAATCTGCTGGACTACAGTGCTTTGGGTCTGGTCAAGCACTGATGTGGGAGAATGTGATTGGGCTAGAGGGGCGAGCTTAGCTGTAGATCATCTAGGGTTGCTGTGCTAATGGATCGACCTGTGGTAGCCATCTATGGGGGTCGGTTGGGGGTGTGGTAGTGTAGGGTACTAAGAGAAGTTAGCATTGAGTCAGATGACGGACACAGACCATATTGCAGCAACCCATATCTTTCCAACACTACATGAGTACAACTCCCAGCAGCTGGCCTCCATATGCTGCCTCCAAATGCTGTGCTGTGTCTAGGCTCCAGGGGACTTTCAGCTGCTTCTTTGAGTGGCCTGGTTTTCCACCGCACAAAACATTGTTGCCAACCCACATGCTGGAACCAAACCATGGAGTGAACCTTTCATTCCCACCTGTCTAACTGCAGGTCATTTGGCCCACACTCAGCACTCTCAAACAATCTTTATTTCTTTCATAGGGTCCTGGCCTTCATTGAACCTGCACACTGCGCCACCACTGTCTCCTTCCTGGACTCCTCCCTGGGCCCTCAAGTTCTCTCATTTCATCACATTCCCTTGCCCGCAACTGCCACTTATACCTTCCAATTTAGTCCCTACATTTTTGTCATAAACCTGTTGGCCTTTCACTCAATGAATATCATGGAAAGGACAGTGTGAAAGAAAGAACTGGTATGTTATTTGAATTATTTAATAGGAGGGCATATGTGAAAATAGGATAGTCCATTTGAGCCAAGTCACATATTCCACATACACTACCTAGCAGTCATAGCTGGAAGTTCATCTCCACAAATGGACTATCCTACTTTCACATATTAGGTGGAAGGTATTTTTTCCAGACTTTTCAAACTCACCACATCTTTACTGCTGTTTTGTATACATGCCCCAATGCTCTAACCACAAAGCTGTCAAGACTTTACTGCACTGATGATCTCTAATAAGGGTGAAACCGAGTATGTAGGTGTCTTGAAAGGCTTGCAAAATGACTGTCTTGGGTTGATTAAGCTATGTATAAAGTAGCACTGCCCTCTAAAACAAAGACAATTTCCTGGAGAAAAAGGCTTGTATTTGGGGTAATTTGCATACCCACAATGTCTTGCTGATTTGGCTCAGAACTGGGGGGTGAACTTTCAGTGATGGCTACTAGGTGGCGCTGTGAAATGTGTGACTTGACTCAAATGGACTATTTAAATTCAGCACATGTGGCAAGTCATGACCAGCTTAAATCAGCATGCTCCCGTTGGTGTCCCCCATAATGCCCTGCCCCTCATAATGCCATGTATGTTGTGCGCATGGGCTTTGCAACAGGAATGCGCCAAGTGAAGGTAGTCATTACCTACCACATCCGCTGAATTTCAAGGGTTTTGTTGTGTTAAATCTGGTCAACTTAACTGCACTTTAACTAAAGTTCTTTCAGTGAATTTCAATGGTTTTGTTATACCATCATTTTTTTATGGGCCAGTGGCCACAGCCTATGGCTGTGTCCATTGTATATGTTCCCCCAATATGTTTCATTTACACCCTTCGGCCGTGGCCACTATGCATGGCAAAAGGATCCCATCAAGCTTTGGAAAGAACTCCTGAATACCTTTAGTTAGTCTAATAACCTTCTCGACTTCAGAAAGACACTCGAAACCCCTCTGTTTATGTAGTCACACCTTGTAAAAGGAGGATAGCACAGAGGCAATGCACTGGTCTTGGAAGCAAGACTATGCAGAGCAACAGAGGTTTGAATCCTGGATCCACGCTAAGAAACTGAACTCGGGTATGGTATTAGGCGTATTATAATAAAAATGAAATAATTAAAAATAATTAAAATAGTTGAACACTGATTGTTTTGAACCACAGCACGCACATAGATGGTCTGGTCCTAGGCGCTATACCCATAGCAATAGCAATGGCAATCACATGAGGCTTAGGCCAGGAGTGGGAAAGAAGACACCTTGTGGAATCGGGGATTTGATGTGGGTTGGGGAGCCAATTACCGGTAGAAAATGTTCGGTTTATCAGGGGAAGACCACAGCAATCTCACGCGATTATATCTGCATCCCTGCAATATGTGCTCAGAAACAATGAGTGATAGGGGGTAATGGGAGAGGGTTAGGGAGGGAAGAATCAAATGAGTGGAGTGAGGGGACCTGGTAGAAAGAAGGGGGACACAACTTGTGAGGACATGGATCCTGAGCATTTGTTTCCGTTATAGTGGGAATCTGCAAACTTCCACTCAACAATAGGAATTTCTGTTATTGGAAATGATTAGTGAGCAATTATCGTGAAAATAAAGAGTTAGAAAAAAATAAGGTTTAAAAGCTTGACCATCAACATTTATTGGACAGTGGAAAATGGATGTTTGGTAACTAATTAATGGTGTGACATGGCCAGTGGCGTTGGCTAGTGGGCCCAAAAGAAAGCTATTGGTGCAACATGTACAGAAGCCACGGACGAAGCCCATAACTTGTGAGACTTCAAGAAACTATGCAACATGCTTGGCCGTGGCTACTGGCCATGGATGAAGACCATACATAGTGGGCCCTGAGGAAACCATAGTATAAAAACATTACTGATAGTGTTACTATTGACATCATAGAAGACATCACTGATGAGATCAATCATTACATCACATGACATTATTGATTATATAAGTTAGAATATCTTTGTTCACCTCTTTTGATACATATTTTTTTACACTTAACAATAACAACAGCATAACATGGAATAATACACTCATACTGAAGTATAATATGATAGATAATGTGTGTGTAATTCATTTGTTTTACTTGATTTATACAATTTAAAATACAAATATGTACTGTTATACAAATGGATTGAATTGCATGTATTAATAAGCAATTACACTCGTTCATTGCAGGGAAAATACCTGATTCAGGCAAATCTATTTCAGGTATTTCAAATATAATATAAGTATATGTAGTAGTAAAAAGAAGAATAGATAGAAGTGGAACATGTTTAATAGTAAGTGTTATGAAAATTGTAAATGTACACATTTAATTTTACAATTCTCCTTACTATAATATTACTTAAACTACATAATTACATTTATAGAAAAGAAATAGAGATTAGAATGTAAATATTTAATTATAGACATGATAATTGTATTACTAACATATTTAGTAATGTTTTATTCCAGCATAAGAGATTACCTTGCAAAGTGTGTAATGCTTATATACTATGCTTCATTGTAATAAGGTCTGTTTTATTTATTTCTTATTTATTGGATATTTATAAGGCAATTATACATGAAGACAGTGTTTCAAAGTGCCGTGAGGGAACAGGGAAGGGAACAAGGGAGCAAATAAACATTGAAAATTGAGAATTAATAAATAGAAACAAAAAAGCGGTCCTACTAGGCCTTGTGACATTCAGTGCGTGCAAGTGCAGTGAAAAGAAAAAAGGGGGAGGGGTAAGTGCTATTAAAGTCGCCTGGGGGAGTGCCAGGGGTACCTGTTGTGAAGGTAGCAGGTAAGTGAATGGGCGGAGTCGTTCCAAGCGAAGGTGGAGGTCTGCCGCCCAACAGGTAAGTGTAGAGCGGAGGCAAACCACCCGACAGGCGGGTTTGGGCCCAGAGAGCAGTGCAGGGGTTGGATGCTGGTCGTGCCAGGGCAAGGCCAGATCCTATTGGACTCTCGAGGGACCAGGCCACCAATCTCAGTGACAGAAGGGATGGTTAGCACGGGAGGGGGAGAGGGAAGGAGGAGGAGAAGGGAAAGGTCTTCAGTTGTTTGCAGAACTTGAGGTGGTCCGGTTCAATACAGAGAGAGAGGGAGAGACTGTTCCATAGGAGGGAGCCAGCTGAAAAGAGGGATCTGCCCCCAGCTCTCTGCTTGGAGAAACGTTGACCAACAGAGAGTTGGAGCGGGAGGATCAAAGGGATGTGGAAGGAGAGTATTTAGTAAGAGAGAGCAGCAGGTTGTGTGGTCCCAGGCCCCAGACAGACTTGTGGATGATGCAAAGGGTCCTGAATTTGACCCTTGCAGCAGCCAGTGGAGAGATTTCAGAGCTATTTCAAAATGTAATTAATCAAGCCAGTAATATCAGTTATATCAGGGATGGCATGTATTATGTCATTAGTGACACCATTAGCAATATCATCAGTGATGTAATCTGCGATGTAATTATTGTCCATGCCTATTGGGCCCCAAAGAAAACTATTGGTGCAACATGTAAAGTAGCCACAGCTGAAGGGCCGTGGTCACTGGTCATGGCCAAAGGACATGGCTAGTGGTCCCCATAGAAAGCTATTGGTGCAACATTGACAGTACCAACAAATGAAGGCCATGGCTAGTGGTCGCTGAGGAAACTATAATATAACATAACCCTTAAATATCAAAACATTAGTTAAGAGAAAATTAAGGTGATAAGATTTAACGCAACAGAACCCCTGAAATTCAACACTCACATTTCAAGCAACAGCACCATAATTATGCGCCCCCTGTTGCACAGCATATGAACCCAATGATGACATCAAGTATGACATCACTGATGACATCACTGGTGACATCACTAATTTCTACGCACATGATATCACTGATAGCATTACTAATGACATCATACAAGACATCACTGATCAGATCAAGAATTACAGCATATATGACATTATTAATTAAATAAGTTAGAATATCTTTGTTCACCTTTTTTGATACATATTTTATTTTATTACACATAACAGTAATAACAACATAACATGGGACAATGCACTCATACAGAAGTATCATATGATTATGTGTGAGCATTCATTTGTAGTACTTAAATTATAAAATTTAAAATAGAAATGTGTAACATTAAATAACTGGTTCGAATTGCATGTATTAGTGAGCACTTACAATACTTCATTGTAGGAAACTTACCTGACTCAGGCAAATCTATTTCAGGCATTTCAAACATAATATAATAAGTACATGTAGTAGTAATAAGAAGAGTATATAGTAGAGGAAACATGATTAATATAGTGTTATGAAAAAAATAAATGAACACATTTACATTTATAATTCTCTTTACCGTAACAACATTACATGAACACATTATTTTCTAAATGACAAGTTTATAAAATAAATAATCACACATATTAGAAAGTACATGCCCGTGTGTGTGCATTGTGATAGTATAGAATGCAAACATTAAAAGTTTGGTTAATATAAAAAAAAATCAGTTACTTATACTATATAATGACATTTATAAAAAAAAGAAATGAAGATTAGAAAGTACATATTTAATTATACACATGGATATTTTATTACTAATATTCATAGTAATTTTTTTTTCCAATATAAGAAGTTACCTTCTAAAGTAAGTAATGCCTATATACTACTCATTATTCTAATACGGTCTGTTTGCACTTACAGTTGTGCACTGTACACTACATTTAAGGAAACAAGGGGAGAATACAATGCACTGTGTAAGTATGAAATAAAATATGTAAATACATGTTAACTAATAAAACAGAGTTGTCATTTTTCAAAATGTAATTAATCAACACAGTGATATCAGTGATTTCATGTATGATGTAATTAATGATGTCATCAGTGATGTCATCGGTGATGCAATGTGTGATATAATTAGTGGCCATGGATAGTGGGCCCCAAAGAAAACTATAGGTGCAATATGTACAGTGGCCAAGGCCGAAGACACTGGCCATGGCCAAAGGCCATGGCTAGTGGCCCCCAGATAAACGTATTGGTGCAACATGTAAAGTGGCCATGGTTGAAGGGCGTGGCCACTAGACATGGCCAACGGCGATGGTTGGTGGGCCCGATAGAAAGCTATTGGTGCAAATGGACAGTAAACAAGGCGATGGTCACTAGCCATGGCTGAAGGCTATGGCAAATGGACCCCAAAGAAATCTATTGGTGCAATATTTACTTTGGCCAAGGCTGTGTCTGTGGCCACTGGACATGTCCAAAGGTGAAGGCTAGTGGACCCCAAACAAACCTATTTGTGCAATATGAAGAGTGGCCAAGGCCCAAGACACTTCCATGGCCAAATGCCATGGCCAGTGGGCCCCAAAGAAATATATTGGTGCAACACGTAAAGTGGCCATGGCTGAGGACCGTGGTCACTGGCCTTGGCCAAAGGCCATGGCTAGTGGGCCCCCATAGAAAGCTGTTGGTGCAACATGCACAGTGACCAAGGCCAAAGACTATGGCTAGTGGGCCCCAAAGAAACCAATTGGTGCTATATGTACAGTGGCCAAGGCTGAAGACACTGGCCATGGCCAAAGGGCCCCCAATGAAACATATTGGTGCAACATGTAAAATGGCTGAAGGCTGTGGTCACTGGTCATGGCCAAAGGCCATGGCTAGTGTGCCCCGTAGAAAGCTATTGGTGCAATATGGACCGTGGCCAAGGCTGAAGGCCGTGGTCACTAGCCATGGTCAAAGGCCATGGCTAATGGGCCCCATAGAAAGCTATAGGTGTAGTATGGAGAGTGGCCAAGGCTGAAGGCTATGACTAGCGGGCCACAAAGGAACCTATTGGTGTAACATGTACAGTGGCCACTGCAGAAGGTATTGGCTAGTGGTCCCTGAGCAAACTATAGTATAACAAAACCCTTGAAATTCAATGAAAAAACATTAGTTAAGAAAGAGTTAAGGTGATCCGATTTAGCACAAAAAAACCCTGAAATTCAGCACTGGCATTTCAAGCAACTGCAACTGAACTATGCACCGCCTGTTGGGCCGCATATGATCACAATGACGACAAAAAAGATGACATCACTGATGACATCACTGGTGACATCATTAATTACTTCACACATGACATCAATGATGACATCACTGATGGTGTTACTAATTAAATCATACAAGACATCACTCATGGGATATAAATAATTACATCATATATGATATTATTGATTATATAAGTTAGAACCTTTGTTCTTGTTTATTACACTTAACAATAATAACAACATAACATGGAACAATACACTCATACAGAATTATCATATGATCATTTGTGGATAATTAATTTATAGTACTTGATTTATACAAGTTAAAACAGAAATATGTAACGATATACAAATGGATTGAATTGCATGTATTAAAAAGCAGTTACAATACTTCGTTGCAGGGAACGTACCTGATTCAGTCAAACTTATTTCAGGTATATCAAACATAATATAAAAAACATATGTAGTAATAAAAAGAAGACTAGATCGAAGTGGATTGTGTTTAATAATAACTGTTATGAACAAAGTAAATGTACACATTTAAATGTACAGTTCATCTTACTGTAAAAACATTACATGATAAGTTTGTAAAAAGTAAATCACATATAATAGAAAGTACGTGCCCGAGAGCATTGTGATAGTATAGTATGTAAGAATTCAAAGTTTGCTTAATGTACAAAATAAATCAGTTACTTATACTACATAATCCCATTTATAGAAAAGAAATGAATATTAGAAAGTACATTTTTAATTATAGACATGGGAATTGTATTACTAACAACATTTGCAGTAATTCTTTCCAATATAAGAGATTACCTTCCAAAGTATGTCATGCTTATATACTACTCTTCATTGTAATAAGGTTGGTTTGCACTTAAAATTGGGCAGTGTAGCCTACATTTAAGGAAATAGGGCAGAAAACAATGTACTGTGTAAGCATGACATAAAACACGTAAATACATGTTATGCAATAAAACAGAGCTGTCATATTCCAAAATGTAATTAATCAACCCAGTGATATCAGTGATGTCATGTATGATGTCATTAATGATGTTATCAGTGATGTCATCGGTGATGCAATGTGTGATATAATTAGTGGCCATGGCTAGTGGGCCCCAAAGAAAACTATAGGTGCAATATGTACAATGGCCAAGGCCGAAGACACTGGTCATGGCCAAAGACCATGGCTAGTGGCCCTCAGATTAACGTATTGGTGCAACATGTAAAGTGGCCATGGTTGAAGGCCATGGCCACTGGTCATGGCCAACGGTGATGGTTAGTGGGCCCAATAGAAAGCTATTGGTGCAAATGGACAGTGACCAAGGCCGTGGCCACTAGCCATGGCTGAAAGCTATGGCAAATGGACACCAAAGAAACCTATTGGTACAATATTTACTTTGCCCAAGGCTGAAGGCTGTGGTCACTGGAAATGTCCAAAGGTGAAGGCTAGTGGACCCCAAACAAACCTATTTGTGCAAGACACTGTCCATGGCCAAAGGCCACCGCTAGTGGCCCCCAAAGAAACCTATTGGTGCAACGTGTAAATTGGTCACGGTTGAAGGACATGGTCACTGGTCATGGCCAAATGCCATGGCTAGTGTGCCCCATAGAAAGCTATTGGTGCAACATGGACAGTGGCCAAGGCCGTGGTAACTAGCCATGGCTGAAGGCTATGGCTAATGGGCCCCAAAGAAACCTATTGGTGCAATATGCACTTTTGCCAAGGCTGAAGGCTGTGGCCACTGCCCATGGTCAAAGGCCAAGGCTAGTGGACCCCAAACAAGCCTATTGGTGCAATATGTAGAGCGGCAAGGCCCAAGACACTGTCCATGGCCAAAGGCCATGGCCAGTGGGCCCCAAAGAATTATATTGGTGCAACATGTAAAGTGGCCATGCCTGAGGACCGTGGTCACTGGCCATGGCCAAAGGCCATGGCTAGTGGGCCCCCATAGAAAGCTGTTGGTGCAACATGGACAGTGACCAAGGCCAAAGGCTATGGCTAGTGGGCCCCAAAGAAACTGATTGGTGCTATATGTAGAGTTGCCAAGGCTGAAGACACTGGCCATGGCCGAAGGGCCCCCAATGAAACGTATTGGTACAACATGTAAAATGGCTGAAGGCTGTGGTCTCTGGTCATGGCCGAAGGCATGGCTAGTGTGCCCCATAGAAAGCTATTGGTGCAATATGGACCGTGGCCAAGGCTGAATGCCATGGTCACTAGCCATGGACAAAGGCCATGGCTAGTGGGCCCCATAGAAAGCTATAGGTGTAGCATGGAGAGTGGCCAATGCTGAAGGCTATGGCTAGCGGGCCACAGAGAAACCTATTGGTGTAACATGTACAGTGGCCACTGCAGAAGGTCTTGGCTAGTGTTCCCTGAGCAAACTATAGTATAACAAAACCCTTGAAATTCAGTGAAAAAACATTAGTTAAGAGAGAGTTAAGGTGATCAGATTTAGCACAAAAAATATCTGAAATTCAGCACTGGCATTTCAAGCAACTGCAACTTAACTATGCACACCCTGTTGGGCAGCATATGATCACAATAATGACATCAAAGATGACATCACTGGTGACACCATTAATTACTTCACACATGACATCACTGATGACATCACTGATGGTGTTACTAATGAAATCATACAAGACATCATTCATGGGATATAAATAATTACATCATATATGATATTATTGATTAAATAAGTTAGAATCTTTGTTCTTGTTTATTACACTTAACAAAAATAACAACATAACATGGAACAATACACTCATACAGAATTATCATATGATCATTTGTGGATAATTAAATTATAGTACTTGATTTATACAATTTAAAACAGAAATATGTAACGATATACAAATGGATTGAATTACATGTATTAAAAAGCAGTTACAATACTTCATTGCAGGGAACATACCTGATTCAGTCAAACCTAGTTCAGGTATATCAAACATAATATGAGAAACATATGTAGAGGTAAAAAGAAGACTAGATAGAAGTGGATCATGTTTAATAGTAACTGTTATGAACAAAGTAAATGTACACATTTAAATGTACAGTTCATCTTACTGTAAAAACATTACATGATAAGTTTGTAAAAAGTAAATCACATATAATAGAAAGTACGTGCCCGAGAGCATTGTGATAGTATAGTATGTAAGAATTCAAAGTTTGCTTAATGTACAAAATAAATCAGTTACTTATACTACATAATCCCATTTATAGAAAAGAAATGAATATTAGAAAGTACATTTTTAATTATAGACATGGGAATTGTATTACTAACAACATTTGCAGTAATTCTTTCCAATATAAGAGATTACCTTCCAAAGTATGTCATGCTTATGTACTACTCTTCATTGTAATAAGGTTGGTTTGCACTTAAAATTGGGCAGTGTAGCCTACATTTAAGGAAATAGGGCAGAAAACAATGTACTGTGTAAGCATGACATAAAACACGTAAATACATGTTATGCAATAAAACAGAGCTGTCATATTCCAAAATGTAATTAATCAACCCAGTGATATCAGTTATGTCATGTATGATGTCATTAATGATGTTATCAGTGATGTCATCGGTGATGCAATGTGTGATATAATTAGTGGCCATGGCTAGTGGGCCCCAAAGAAAACTATAGGTGCAATATGTACAATGGCCAAGGCCGAAGACACTGGCCATGGCCAAAGGCCATGGCTAGTGGCCCTCAGATTAACGTATTGGTGCAACATGTAAAGTGGCCATGGTTGAAGGCCATGGCCAACGGTGATGGTTAGTGGGCCCAATAGAAAGCTATTGGTGCAAATGGACAGTGACCAAGGCCGTGGCCACTAGCCATGGCTGAAAGCTATGGCAAATGGACACCAAAGAAACCTATTGGTACAATATTTACTTTGCCCAAGGCTGAAGGCTGTGGTCACTGGAAATGTCCAAAGGTGAAGGCTAGTGGACCCCAAACAAACCTATTTGTGCAAGACACTGTCCATGGCCAAAGGCCACCGCTAGTGGCCCCCAAAGAAACCTATTGGTGCAACGTGTAAATTGGTCACGGTTGAAGGACATGGTCACTGGTCATGGCCAAATGCCATGGCTAGTGTGCCCCATAGAAAGCTATTGGTGCAACATGGACAGTGGCCAAGGCCGTGGTAACTAGCCATGGCTGAAGGCTATGGCTAATGGGCCCCAAAGAAACCTATTGGTGCAATATGCACTTTTGCCAAGGCTGAAGGCTGTGGCCACTGCCCATGGTCAAAGGCCAAGGCTAGTGGACCCCAAACAAGCCTATTGGTGCAATATGTAGAGCGGCAAGGCCCAAGACACTGTCCATGGCCAAAGGCCATGGCCAGTGGGCCCCAAAGAATTATATTGGTGCAACATGTAAAGTGGCCACGCCTGAGGACCGTGGTCACTGGCCATGGCCAAAGGCCATGGCTAGTGGGCCCCCATAGAAAGCTGTTGGTGCAACATGGACAGTGACCAAGGCCAAAGGCTATGGCTAGTGGGCCCCAAAGAAACTGATTGGTGCTATATGTAGAGTTGCCAAGGCTGAAGACACTGGCCATGGCCGAAGGGCCCCCAATGAAACGTATTGGTACAACATGTAAAATGGCTGAAGGCTGTGGTCTCTGGTCATGGCCGAAGGCATGGCTAGTGTGCCCCATAGAAAGCTATTGGTGCAATATGGACCGTGGCCAAGGCTGAATGCCATGGTCACTAGCCATGGACAAAGGCCATGGCTAGTGGGCCCCATAGAAAGCTATAGGTGTAGCATGGAGAGTGGCCAATGCTGAAGGCTATGGCTAGCGGGCCACAGAGAAACCTATTGGTGTAACATGTACAGTGGCCACTGCAGAAGGTCTTGGCTAGTGTTCCCTGAGCAAACTATAGTATAACAAAACCCTTGAAATTCAGTGAAAAAACATTAGTTAAGAGAGAGTTAAGGTGATCAGATTTAGCACAAAAAATATCTGAAATTCAGCACTGGCATTTCAAGCAACTGCAACTTAACTATGCACACCCTGTTGGGCAGCATATGATCACAATAATGACATCAAAGATGACATCACTGGTGACACCATTAATTACTTCACACATGACATCACTGATGACATCACTGATGGTGTTACTAATGAAATCATACAAGACATCATTCATGGGATATAAATAATTACATCATATATGATATTATTGATTAAATAAGTTAGAATCTTTGTTCTTGTTTATTACACTTAACAAAAATAACAACATAACATGGAACAATACACTCATACAGAATTATCATATGATCATTTGTGGATAATTAAATTATAGTACTTGATTTATACAATTTAAAACAGAAATATGTAACGATATACAAATGGATTGAATTACATGTATTAAAAAGCAGTTACAATACTTCATTGCAGGGAACGTACCTGATTCAGTCAAACCTAGTTCAGGTATATCAAACATAATATGAGAAACATATGTAGTAGTAAAAAGAAGACTAGATAGAAGTGGATCATGTTTAATAGTAACTGTTATGAACAAAGTAAATGTACACATTTAAATGTACAGTTCATCTTACTGTAAAAACATTATATGATAAGTTTGTAAAAAGTAAATCACATATAATAGAAAGTACGTGCCCGAGAGCATTGTGATAGTATAGTATGTAAGAATTCAAAGTTTGCTTAATGTACAAAATAAATCAGTTACTTATACTACATAATCCCATTTATAGAAAAGAAATGAATATTAGAAAGTACATTTTTAATTATAGACATGGGAATTGTATTACTAACAACATTTGCAGTAATTCTTTCCAATATAAGAGATTACCTTCCAAAGTATGTCATGCTTATATACTACTCTTCATTGTAATAAGGTTGGTTTGCACTTAAAATTGGGCAGTGTAGCCTACATTTAAGGAAATAGGGCAGAAAACAATGTACTGTGTAAGCATGACATAAAACACGTAAATACATGTTATGCAATAAAACAGAGCTGTCATATTCCAAAATGTAATTAATCAACCCAGTGATATCAGTGATGTCATGTATGATGTCATTAATGATGTTATCAGTGATGTCATCGGTGATGCAATGTGTGATATAATTAGTGGCCATGGCTAGTGGGCCCCAAAGAAAACTATAGGTGCAATATGTACAATGGCCAAGGCCGAAGACACTGGCCATGGCCAAAGGCCATGGCTAGTGGCCCTCAGATTAACGTATTGGTGCAACATGTAAAGTGGCCATGGTTGAAGGCCATGGCCACTGGTCATGGCCAACGGTGATGGTTAGTGGGCCCAATAGAAAGCTATTGGTGCAAATGGACAGTGACCAAGGCCGTGGCCACTAGCCATGGCTGAAAGCTATGGCAAATGGACACCAAAGAAACCTATTGGTACAATATTTACTTTGCCCAAGGCTGAAGGCTGTGGTCACTGGAAATGTCCAAAGGTGAAGGCTAGTGGACCCCAAACAAACCTATTTGTGCAAGACACTGTCCATGGCCAAAGGCCACCGCTAGTGGCCCCCAAAGAAACCTATTGGTGCAACGTGTAAATTGGTCACGGTTGAAGGACATGGTCACTGGTCATGGCCAAATGCCATGGCTAGTGTGCCCCATAGAAAGCTATTGGTGCAACATGGACAGTGGCCAAGGCCGTGGTAACTAGCCATGGCTGAAGGCTATGGCTAATGGGCCCCAAAGAAACCTATTGGTGCAATATGCACTTTTGCCAAGGCTGAAGGCTGTGGCCACTGCCCATGGTCAAAGGCCAAGGCTAGTGGACCCCAAACAAGCCTATTGGTGCAATATGTAGAGCGGCAAGGCCCAAGACACTGTCCATGGCCAAAGGCCATGGCCAGTGGGCCCCAAAGAATTATATTGGTGCAACATGTAAAGTGGCCATGCCTGAGGACCGTGGTCACTGGCCATGGCCAAAGGCCATGGCTGGTGGGCCCCCATAGAAAGCTGTTGGTGCAACATGGACAGTGACCAAGGCCAAAGGCTATGGCTAGTGGGCCCCAAAGAAACTGATTGGTGCTATATGTAGAGTTGCCAAGGCTGAAGACACTGGCCATGGCCGAAGGGCCCCCAATGAAACGTATTGGTACAACATGTAAAATGGCTGAAGGCTGTGGTCTCCGGTCATGGCCGAAGGCATGGCTAGTGTGCCCCATAGAAAGCTATTGGTGCAATATGGACCGTGGCCAAGGCTGAATGCCATGGTCACTAGCCATGGACAAAGGCCATGGCTAGTGGGCCCCATAGAAAGCTATAGGTGTAGCATGGAGAGTGGCCAATGCTGAAGGCTATGGCTAGCGGGCCACAGAGAAACCTATTGGTGTAACATGTACAGTGGCCACTGCAGAAGGTCTTGGCTAGTGTTCCCTGAGCAAACTATAGTATAACAAAACCCTTGAAATTCAGTGAAAAAACATTAGTTAAGAGAGAGTTAAGGTGATCAGATTTAGCACAAAAAATATCTGAAATTCAGCACTGGCATTTCAAGCAACTGCAACTTAACTATGCACACCCTGTTGGGCAGCATATGATCACAATAATGACATCAAAGATGACATCACTGGTGACACCATTAATTACTTCACACATGACATCACTGATGACATCACTGATGGTGTTACTAATGAAATCATACAAGACATCATTCATGGGATATAAATAATTACATCATATATGATATTATTGATTAAATAAGTTAGAATCTTTGTTCTTGTTTATTACACTTAACAAAAATAACAACATAACATGGAACAATACACTCATACAGAATTATCATATGATCATTTGTGGATAATTAAATTATAGTACTTGATTTATACAATTTAAAACAGAAATATGTAACGATATACAAATGGATTGAATTACATGTATTAAAAAGCAGTTACAATACTTCATTGCAGGGAACGTACCTGATTCAGTCAAACCTAGTTCAGGTATATCAAACATAATATGAGAAACATATGTAGTAGTAAAAAGAAGACTAGATAGAAGTGGATCATGTTTAATAGTAACTGTTATGAACAAAGTAAATGTACACATTTAAATGTACAGTTCATCTTACTGTAAAAACATTACATGATAAGTTTGTAAAAAGTAAATCACATATAATAGAAAGTACGTGCCCGAGAGCATTGTGATAGTATAGTATGTAAGAATTCAAAGTTTGCTTAATGTACAAAATAAATCAGTTACTTATACTACATAATCCCATTTATAGAAAAGAAATGAATATTAGAAAGTACATTTTTAATTATAGACATGGGAATTGTATTACTAACAACATTTGCAGTAATTCTTTCCAATATAAGAGATTACCTTCCAAAGTATGTCATGCTTATATACTACTCTTCATTGTAATAAGGTTGGTTTGCACTTAAAATTGGGCAGTGTAGCCTACATTTAAGGAAATAGGGCAGAAAACAATGTACTGTGTAAGCATGACATAAAACACGTAAATACATGTTATGCAATAAAACAGAGCTGTCATATTCCAAAATGTAATTAATCAACCCAGTGATATCAGTGATGTCATGTATGATGTCATTAATGATGTTATCAGTGATGTCATCGGTGATGCAATGTGTGATATAATTAGTGGCCATGGCTAGTGGGCCCCAAAGAAAACTATAGGTGCAATATGTACAATGGCCAAGGCCGAAGACACTGGCCATGGCCAAAGGCCATGGCTAGTGGCCCTCAGATTAACGTATTGGTGCAACATGTAAAGTGGCCATGGTTGAAGGCCATGGCCACTGGTCATGGCCAACGGTGATGGTTAGTGGGCCCAATAGAAAGCTATTGGTGCAAATGGACAGTGACCAAGGCCGTGGCCACTAGCCATGGCTGAAAGCTATGGCAAATGGACACCAAAGAAACCTATTGGTACAATATTTACTTTGCCCAAGGCTGAAGGCTGTGGTCACTGGAAATGTCCAAAGGTGAAGGCTAGTGGACCCCAAACAAACCTATTTGTGCAAGACACTGTCCATGGCCAAAGGCCACCGCTAGTGGCCCCCAAAGAAACCTATTGGTGCAACGTGTAAATTGGTCACGGTTGAAGGACATGGTCACTGGTCATGGCCAAATGCCATGGCTAGTGTGCCCCATAGAAAGCTATTGGTGCAACATGGACAGTGGCCAAGGCCGTGGTAACTAGCCATGGCTGAAGGCTATGGCTAATGGGCCCCAAAGAAACCTATTGGTGCAATATGCACTTTTGCCAAGGCTGAAGGCTGTGGCCACTGCCCATGGTCAAAGGCCAAGGCTAGTGGACCCCAAACAAGCCTATTGGTGCAATATGTAGAGCGGCAAGGCCCAAGACACTGTCCATGGCCAAAGGCCATGGCCAGTGGGCCCCAAAGAATTATATTGGTGCAACATGTAAAGTGGCCATGCCTGAGGACCGTGGTCACTGGCCATGGCCAAAGGCCATGGCTAGTGGGCCCCCATAGAAAGCTGTTGGTGCAACATGGACAGTGACCAAGGCCAAAGGCTATGGCTAGTGGGCCCCAAAGAAACTGATTGGTGCTATATGTAGAGTTGCCAAGGCTGAAGACACTGGCCATGGCCGAAGGGCCCCCAATGAAACGTATTGGTACAACATGTAAAATGGCTGAAGGCTGTGGTCTCTGGTCATGGCCGAAGGCATGGCTAGTGTGCCCCATAGAAAGCTATTGGTGCAATATGGACCGTGGCCAAGGCTGAATGCCATGGTCACTAGCCATGGACAAAGGCCATGGCTAGTGGGCCCCATAGAAAGCTATAGGTGTAGCATGGAGAGTGGCCAATGCTGAAGGCTATGGCTAGCGGGCCACAGAGAAACCTATTGGTGTAACATGTACAGTGGCCACTGCAGAAGGTCTTGGCTAGTGTTCCCTGAGCAAACTATAGTATAACAAAACCCTTGAAATTCAGTGAAAAAACATTAGTTAAGAGAGAGTTAAGGTGATCAGATTTAGCACAAAAAATATCTGAAATTCAGCACTGGCATTTCAAGCAACTGCAACTTAACTATGCACACCCTGTTGGGCAGCATATGATCACAATAATGACATCAAAGATGACATCACTGGTGACACCATTAATTACTTCACACATGACATCACTGATGACATCACTGATGGTGTTACTAATGAAATCATACAAGACATCATTCATGGGATATAAATAATTACATCATATATGATATTATTGATTAAATAAGTTAGAATCTTTGTTCTTGTTTATTACACTTAACAAAAATAACAACATAACATGGAACAATACACTCATACAGAATTATCATATGATCATTTGTGGATAATTAAATTATAGTACTTGATTTATACAATTTAAAACAGAAATATGTAACGATATACAAATGGATTGAATTACATGTATTAAAAAGCAGTTACAACATTGCAGGGAACGTACCTGATTCAGTCAAACCTAGTTCAGGTATATCAAACATAATATGAGAAACATATGTAGTAGTAAAAAGAAGACTAGATAGAAGTGGATCATGTTTAATAGTAACTGTTATGAACAAAGTAAATGTACACATTTAAATGTACAGTTCATCTTACTGTAAAAACATTACATGACAAGTCTATGAAAAGTAAATCACATATCATAGAAAGTACATGCCCAAGTGAATTGTGATAGTATAGTATGTAAGAATTCAAAGTTTTCTTAATATACAAAATAAATCAGTTACTTATACTACATAATTACATTTATAGAAAAGAAATGAAGATTAGAAAGTACATTTTTAATTATAGACATGGGAATAGTTTTACTAATATTTGTAGTAATTCTTTCCAATATAAGAGATTACCTTCCAAAGTATGTCATACTTATATACTACTCTTCATTGTAATAAGGTCGGTTTGCACTTACAATTGTGCAGTGTAGCCTACATTTAAGGAAACTGGGCAGAAAACAATGTACTGTGTAAGCATGACATAAAACACGTAAATACATGTTATGCAATAAAACAGAGTGGTCATATTCCAAAATGTAATTCATCAACCCAGTGATATCAGTGATGTCATGTATGATGTCATTAGTGATGCCATCACTGATGTACTGTGTGATATAATCAGTATTCTACATGTTTCTATTTCTATCTATTCATATTACAATTTTCTTTTCTACTGTAGATACATATTATGTTTTCATGCAAATAACTAAAGTACATTTGCCACAATCAGGTACATTATATGCTATGGACAATTTTAATTGCTTTCTATTAAATGACATTTCTAAAATATTACATATTTATATTTTAAATGTCATCCTTTAATAAATACTACTGATGAATGTGCCACTAGTCATACAAATATACCCAGTTATTGTTGTCTTTCATGTTCTTTACATTTTCTATTGTGCTTATAAAAAAGTATATAAACATATATACATGAGAAGTGTTTCAAAACACATGTAAAACAAAATACATGCACTGATGAATTGTGATATATTATAGAAATCCTAAGTTTGGGTATTATAAAAAAAAAGTATGAATAATACATAATTACATATATACAAAAGAAGTGACTAGAAATTGAAGATTCACTTTTATATTGCCTTCAGTTATTTCTTTTGTAAATTAATGATGGCTTTTATTTCACTCTAGCAGATGACCTGCCAAAGGAAATTAATCTTTGCATACTATTCTATTTTTTGTTGTACACATTTTTGTATGTACTTCTAATTGTGGGCCATACACTAAATTTATAGGAATTACAGCAAAATAAAATATACTTTGTAAATATTTATAAATATTTTATGTAAAAGAAAATAGTCCTAAAAGGAAAACATTTCATTAATGTAATCAATGCTTTTATCAGTCAAGTCATGTATGATGTCATGTCTGATGTCATCAGTGATGTCATCAGTGATCTAATCTCTTATATAATCATTGTGGTCATACTCTGCGCAACTGGTGGCGAGTAGTTAATGGTTTTGTTGCGTTAAATTTTCACCTTAATGTTTCTTTGACTAAGGTTTTTTCACTAAATATATATATATAAATCAAATTTACTTTGGAAAAGCTTGTCCTCTTAAATAACATGATGACCACCTATCAGGCCATGGCAGTTGCAACCATTTGCAGTCTCTAGACTGCTTAGTTCAAGTACAATGCAACAAACGAGTGTTGCGCTAAGGCCTACGCAAAGTATGTCAGCCCAGACGGCCAATGGATCAGGCAACAAAAAAGATAGGTGTGGGAGCTGGGAGTGTCAAGTAGAAGAGCGGTATGGAAAGGGTAAGTGAGGGTATACAGCACAAATAGGAGTTTGGGGATGCCCACCCGACAATGAGTGGAGGGTGGGGGAAAAAAAAGATTTACCTTGCAGGGGCTGGCCTTCATCCGGTGGCCTCCCGCAACATCACTCTTTAGTTTGCAGCCTTTGGCCCTTTAACTATTGAAACTAATATATATTCCTTGGAACCTCTTTATCAACAAAGGAAACATTGTCCATGACCAACTTTGAACCATTTTGCAAGACAATAATACCACCTACCCACTGGGTCACGTAAACATACCTAAATTTCAGAACCCAATCCCAAAACCCTTTTGTCAGTCTGATTCAATCAGATGCCTGTACAAATACAAACATAATGATTTTCTAAACTACCCATGCATCCAAATGAATGGGGCCAAGTGTTCACCCCCAGAGTAATGCCAGCCAAAAAAATTATTAAAAATTGAAACCATAAATTCCAAATCTGTAAGTGTGTGTGTTGTAAGTGCATGTTTCAAACTTTTGTGTGTTATAAGAGAGTGTAGTGTAAACATGTGTGACGTAATTGTGTGTAAGCCATAAGTGTGTGGCGAATGTGTGTTTATATGTAGTAAAGCATGTGTGGTAAGAGCATATCATAAGATTGTCTGTTGGAAGTATTTGTCTTTAGAGCATGTGTCGTAAGTGTGTTTGTGCCATAAGAGTGTATGATTTGATAACATGCAGTGTAGTTAAGTGCCCGTGCTGTAAGCTTGTGTGGTGTAAGGCATTTCAGTGTTTGGTGTGCACATGTGTGCTCTGTGAGGGTATGGTGTATGCCTAGCATATGAGTGTTTGATATAAGGTAATTAAATGCACATGTACTATATACATCTCCTATATGTCTGAAAACTCACATTGAAATTAGGTTTTATTTTCATGTGATTTATTTATTCATATAAATGACACACAAGAGTTTAAAGGTCATACATGCATGCAATTTCATCTCCTGAAAATTGACATCAATGTCAGTGCTGAATTTGATGTGAGTTTCGAGACATATATTACCATGCATGTATGAAATGAACATCTCCCACACATACATGTACACTTCTTATTTAAAATGCACATTAATTCTCTTCTTGTATTATACACCTACTAAACATATAAAAGCTCTCATTAAAATGAGCCATAACTTTGATGTGAGTTTTGAATACGTCTAAGAGGCGTAAAGGTGTTTTACATTTCTTAAATGTATGCAATTGACATCTCCTATGAATCTTAAATACATATGAAAAATGACATCAAATGTAGTCCTAACTTTGATGTGAGTTTTCATATGTTTAGCATCATACATATATGAAATTTACATCTTCCACATATACATGTACCATGTGTATAAAAGTTGCATATTCTGCGCATGCATTATATATAGATAAATTGAAAATATGAATATCTTTAAACTGGCAAGGTTGATTTTCTTAATGTTCTGGTGCACTAAATCATGATAATATCTATGAGCATGGCAAAAATCTTGAAAATCGACGTGGCCAATGTGCAGTATTTTAAGCAAGTTTTACATATTTTCTTTTGCTATATTGCATGTTTTTCTTTCTTGGTTGTTGTTTTCAACTGTTTGTTTTGGTGGTACTTTACCTCCCCTTTCCATTTGGTTTATTTAACAGGCTCACACATTACCTTTCTAATTCTAAATGTATTGCTATTTGTTGGCTTAGCTAGTCAAATTGTAAAATATGGTAATCTTACGTATGGCTCTAAGTAGGGCTTTTTCAGCACTATGCATTTTATTGTTACAATAATGCTGGGCAGTACGTTATTGGTTCAATATAGGTACAGCACATGAGAAGTAATCTTTATTCATGTGTGCTATTGTTTATCAAAGAGGCTTCGAATAATTCAATGTCTTGTAAAGCATTGTAAGTCTTTGCATAATTTCTAATGCACTAGGCACTTTTGTTTGGGGAACTTCCAAACAAATTCATATTTTGTATTGAATATTAAAAACATTTGTACAAATAACATGCATTCAACGCCTTATGGAATCCTCGTTTCCTTTTTTAAATTAGCCCTAATATCAAAAAATGAAGTTACAATTGCCCTGATAGAGACTATGGGCTTTATCAGGACCTTGGCGGTATCCCGGTGGTAAATCGCAAGGATACCACCAATGCAAGTTGCGTTACTGCAGCTCAGGCTGGCGCTATTAGACCTTGATCCCGAGTTGTGGGGGGTGGTAAGTCCTCATTCTCATTGGGTCCATTGGACCCAACGCGACATTCTGGGCAATATTATCACTGCAGTAATAGCACCGTAAATGGGCACAAAGTGCTGAAGTAAATATCCCTGGTAAATATCCCACTTTCCGCCCAAACTGGGGATTGGGCAGAGCGGTAATGCACCGGTAATAGCATTACCACTGCATTTTTGCCACTCTGCCCAACCCGTAATGACCCACAAAGTATTTGGGTTGTAACACCTGTGTAAATATGTCATTCCATTTTATCTGCTTTGTGCATTTTATTACAGAAACCATCTCACTGTCAATGATACTGTGGAATCAGAAAAAATACATTATTACGGCTGTTACACCAAGCAAAGGAAAATACACCGACACAGGCTTATAAAGATTCCCAGAATCTTTATTACAAAACTGAACAGTATTCAACAAAGTACACAAATAGCTATTTGGCTGTCAATACATCACAGAGACCACCAGCAGGGTTCAATGTGAGCAGTGAGCAGAATTTGCTAGCTGGACATCGACGTATTTATACAATTTGTAAAAATGATGTCCAGCCTCTTACAAGTTAATAATACATTGGGCTAGGATCGCGCCAGGTTCACTTTCCTAATTTACATATCTCGTGCATGCGGTTTACTTTTAAATACATTTACTAACACACTCCATTATTCTTTAATTTAACGTTACACTCTTTACTTATTGTTTTAATACAGATCAAACACATGTTTCGCATATTATATTTGGATAGCAATACTGTTCTTGTATATTTGTATTTTAACATTGCTGATTCAAGTTATCCCCTGCTGCCCAGGTCAACAAAGGACAAGGTCTACTTGACCCTAACATGTAGCCTGAAGGCAGGTTGGACATTAACTCTCCTGCAGAGGTTGAAGAGGTTAAGGCAAGAACAAGAGCACACGAAACGGCCATTTTATATTACAGGGTGACTTTGTGCAAAACCCCAAAATGGCGGTTCTAACCTAAAAATGGAGGCTTGACTCACTTGAGGTCACGACCTTGTAATACGGATTTCCTCGCAAAGCGACTGGGCATAGGCCAACATATACGATGAAGACGAAACAATATTATATCAGTTCTAACAAACCCTCCTTTTGGCCTATGCCAAGTGCTAAACTACCTTCAATTGCTTTACGATTAACTCCACATTTCAATGTCTATACATCCCAAATCATTGTCCGGCATATCTATTGCCATTAGATCTGACACCAGAGTTTTTTTTAACACATACTGTTTGGAAACCTTCTCTGGGGCGTATATTTTATGCCCTAGTACACTTGTTGCTTACGCGCAACATCCCCCTAATACTGAGCATATACCAGGGAGACACTGTATACAGCAGCAAAGAAACAGAAAACTTCCCGAGATAATCAGCAGGGCCGAGAACAACTTCCATCCCCATGACCGTAGGAGGTCCCAAAACCATGCACTAAGTTACCAGTTTCCTTCAGGAACATGTACTTCTGAACTAAGAACATGTAGATTTTGGATAGCCCTAAAGATCGTTGGAGAGGAGTCTGGAACGTAAACGCAGCAAGCGGACCCCACTAATTTACATACTCCTCCACGCTCGGCCAGAATGACATCTAATGCCATCCGGTTCTGAAGAGCCACTAATCTTATTGCTCTCTGCTCTAACGTCATATTATAGAGTATGTCAGTGGTCCGGTTGATGGTTCTCTCCAATACTTTTGCTAGTCCCCTGATATCTTCTGAATTCGTAATTTGCCCAAAAAATGGCACAAAGGATTTCATAATGTCCCCTAGAGTTTGCGCTGGAGTATCCCCTTTCACACCTCGTCATGGACGAGTCTTCGAAATTTCTGCAGTACTGGCAATAAATACCCCAGCTAATAGAATCCCTAAATAACAGGTTCCTTGCCAATCCCTGGGCAACCATGGAAATGCCACATTACCGCAAACAAAATAGACAGGTTCGCCTACATACAGAGGTCTGTTTTCACTAGTCAAATTCGCAACGTTGGCGCACTTTCTAAAATTACCCATTTACCGTGTTCCATTCCTCTGTATGCAGAAGGATACTGAATCGGGGCTATGGTTAACAGAATAAGATGGAGGCGTGGCATCCTTATTGCCTATAGGAGCCATTTTGAAAGAGATTAAAGACTGAAAGGGACGAGACAATCTATCAGAGGGCTTAACAGAAGCAACATTTGGCTTACTTCTATTTAACCGAAAAAACACCAATTGTTCGTTTGCTGGCGACTCCAGTCGTGCGTCTTCTTAATGTCTTTCCCACAACCCTTAGCCAACAGAATCTTCCCGTACAGTCGGGCCAAAAGGCAAGCCCTCAAATGATTTTGTCAATCGCACAGTCAGACCATGCTGTACGTTTACTTCCTTGGGCGCAAATTATATTTTTCAGTTTCTGGTGAGGACAAAGTGTGGTCACTTCCTCCTGGAAGTGGTGAATGGACGGAAATGGGATCAGAAAAGGATTGATCCGGAAGTTCCACTGTTGGGGAGTGCGGAGACAAGATGGCCGTTTTGTCCGGCCTTGCAGATTCTGAAGCGGTCTCTGATTCTCCCTTGTTGGTTGTTGCTGTTTCAGGTACACTAGTTACAACAGTAGGAAGGGATTCTGTGTCTTCTGTATCGTATGGCACGGGCTGTGGGATCCGTTTGGTGTGCGTCGCATGAATCCAGTTTTTATGACCCGCTACCCGAACAGCAGTCTGGGTGACTAGCAGGACTTGGTAGGGACCCCTCCACCGAGGTGCAAGGCAAGACGACCTCTCAAAAACCTTTGTGAGGATCCAGTCCCCTGGTCGTAGACTGTGACCAGGACACTCATAGCGCACAGGTAATGCCTCTCGCACCTGGTGATAAATCGAAAACAGATTTTTAGTCAACTGGTTACAGTAATCTGAAAGAAGCACATTTTCTATGTCCCGCAATGAGCGACTTTTTGGCATACCCCAAATATTAGCAGATCTCCCCATTACCACCTCAAAGGGAGAGAGCCCAGTCTTAGTTTGAGGGGTTCTTCTCATCGATAGCAACACGATCGGTAAGGCGTCCGGCCATTTTAGCTTGGTGCCAGCACACGTCTTAGCGAGTTTGTTGTTTATAATGCCGTTGTGCCTTTCCACTAATCCGGCACTTTGGGCATGTCTAGCAGAATGGAACCGTTTGTCAATCTGTAATCCTTTGCACATTTTTTAGGATTACAGTAGCAATAAAGTGTGGCCCATTATCTGACCAGATGACTCTCGGCAGCCCAAATCTAGGAAAAAATTCTTTCAACAGAGTTTTTGACGTGGGTATGGCCATTGCATCTCTAACCGGGAAGGCCTCGACCCATTTACTAAAGGCACAAATGTCAACCAACACATATTTCAGATTGTTACAACGTTCCATTTCAATAAAATCAAAATGAATAACCTCAAACGGAACCAAAGGTGGAGCAAAACTTCCTCTATGAGTCAAGGTACATTTTCCTACATTGTGCTGCAAGCAAACCATGCAGCTTTAGACAAAACGCTCCGCGGTTTTGAAAATCTTACCATTGGCCCATACACTGTGTAGCATTTTTCTTAATTTACGCGCACAAACATGTGTCGGACCATGAGCCATAATAAACATCATTGTACTGTAGGCGTCAGGGAGTAACCATTTTCCTTCAATAATGTCTACCCACCACGCATCGTCATCCAATCTCCCTGCACCCTCGATCTATCTCTTATTTTCCTCTATGGTAGCATTTGCTTGAATATCTTTTACAGCATCGATACTTTCACCCAAAGTGCAAACGTTTACAATTTCTTTTACAGCGTACATTTCTGAACTGAAATCAGTGGCAGTTTGTTTAGCTATCTGATCGGCGAAAGCATTCCCTTTTCCTACATCATCTGTAACCTTTTGATGTGCTGAACATTTTATGATATCTAACTGAACAGGGAGTGCGAGTGCTGAAAGTAATCGCACTATTAAAGTGCCGTGCTGGATTTTCGTTCCATGCGAGGTCAAGAAACCTCGTTCTTTCCAAAGTCTACCGAAATTGTGGGCCACCCCAAAGGCACACTGACTATCGGTTTATATATTCACTGTAAGCCCTTCAGAAAGTTCACAAGCTCGAGTTAACGCTATCATTTCTGCGGCCTGCGCAGAGTTATGCATAATTCTTTTAGTTTCCACAACCGTGCTTAAAGTAGTAACAGCATAAGCAGCCGTGGATGTACCGTCTGGAAGTTTAAAACAAGAGCCATCACAAAATAGCTCTCCTTGTGGGCTATTCAAAGGCGTGTCTTTCAGATCGATTCTGCCTTTAGTCTCCTGTTCTGTCATATAAAGGCAATCGTGTGACGTATCGCCACCATCAGCAGTATCTTGCGAGACAGGTAAAAGTTCAGCCGTATTTAATACACAACACCTCTGAATTTGAATGTGGGGGCAAACAAGATTAGTTCATATCTTGTCAATCGTGCAGAAGTGAGGTGTTGCGTTTGAGTTCTATTCAATAAAATATCTACAGAGTGAGGTACCATTAGGGTTAACGCATGACCCAAGACCATTCCCTCACTCTGTTTTACAGACGCAGCAGCAGCAGCAACAGGGCGCAAACATCTTGGAAAAGCGCATGCTACAGGATCAAGGGCGGACAAATAGTAACCGCACGGCCTATTCTTCCCTCCATGCTCCTGCGTTAATACAGCCAAAGCACATCCATCACGTTCATGCACAAACAATACAAAGGCCTTGTCATAATTCAGAGTTCCTAAAACCGGCGCTGAACACAGCACGAATTTGAGCAAATCAAATGCTGTCTGGTGTTCCAAAGTCCATGGCAATGGCAAAGAAATGCCCTTCTTTGTCAAAGCCAGCATTGGTTTAATCGTTAACAAAAAGTTAGGGATCCACAATCTACAATAAGAAGCCATACCTATCAGGGCTCTAACTTCCTTTTGCGTATTTCGGACAGACATGCCAGAAATAGTCTTTATTCGTTCAGGTGTCAACCGTCTTCCCTCCCTTTGACAGGAGGGAGCCTAGATAGGCGACCTCCTGACAACAATGTTGGAATTTTTTAAGTGAAGCTTTGTGGCCATGTTTCGCTAGATGACAAAGCAACAACACGGTGCCTTCTTTACAGGCGCTCTCAGAATCAGCAGCCCAGAGGAGGTCATCTACATACTGTAGTAATGCGCAAGTAGTAGGCAACTTGAGAGTATCGAGCTGCTCTTTCAATGCCCTACTATAAATACTTGAACTCTCAGTATACCCTTGTGGTGCACGAGTGAATGTAAACGATCGTCCACCTAGTGTAAACGCAAACAAATACCTGCTATCCTTGTGTATGGGAATACTGAAAAACGCGTTTTTAAGATCAACAACGCTAAAATGAGTGGCAGAAGCCGGAATCATGGTTAGTATCGTTGTAACATCAGGTACAATAGGAAATTGAGGAGCCACAATTTTGTTAATAGCACGTAAATCAATTATAAAACGAAAGTGAATCGCATTATCACCTTTTTTGTATACTGGCAAAATGGGGCTGTTACATATGCTACCCGTAATCTCCTCAATAACTCCACGATGTACAAAATCAGAAACTATACATTTCAAAGCCTGTTCGCCTTCAACTGAGAGCTTATATTACGGGATGCGAGGCAATTTTACTCCATGCTTCAAAATAATTTTAACAGGTTCAATTTGAAGAATGCCCACATCATTATCATCAATTGCCCATACGCATTCTGGGACATTACTGAATTCTGGCGGTAAAGGTCGAGTCAAAAACTGAGAGGCGAGTGATTGCTGAGGTGAAATTGTTAACCGAACTCCGTCTGGAGAACAATGTATTACTGCATGCAATGCCTTCAACAAATTTAGCTCCAGCAAGTTCTCCCCACAGTTTGTGGTAAGTAGAAATGGACACTGTTCCGTGAAGGGACCGAGTGTTATCGGTACCGGTAAAGAGACCGAACAAACTACAGGTGTGCCTGAAAACCCTATGGAAAATTTGGACTGCTCTGACAGGGGAATATTTGGAACCCGTGAATGATCAATGGAACATTTCTGTGCTCCGGTATCTACTAAAAATAGATGCTTTCTATTTCCCACCGCCATCTCAACGCAGGGGACTTTCTGATGAACGGGAATAGGCGTAGGTTCCAAATCCTGCTTCGGGCAATCCTAGCGAAACAGAATATTCTCAAAGGGAAGCTCTTCAGAGAGGTACGCGGCATAAGGGTGATCAAACATGTTTCTATTATCCACATTCGAAACTTGCTTATCTTGTGAAGGAGGTTGCTGTTATATCTGGTGCAAACTGACCTCTGCCAGGGCCCCCTGCACCTGGGCGACCTCTGGATAGTCTACCCATGTTCCCAAATGACCTTTGCTGCAAGGTCGGACATTGTGCGCGCCAGTGGCCTTCCCGCCGGCAATAGGCACACTGGTTAATGGTTACCGGAGCCAAGGGCGCACTTCCAGGTGGAATGTACTGACCTCTAAATTGATTACCCCCTCTAGGGCTTCTAACAATCTGCTGTAATAAAACTTTTGTTTTCAGGTCACCCTTTTTTTCTCAAGATTTTCCTTTTCAGTATTTACACGATTTTCATAGTACTGAGCCATATGCAGTACTTCTGATTGAGACTTCACCTTCCAAGCGCTTTCAGAAGACATAATCTGTAACTGGATGTCAGGCAGCAATCCACGTACACATTTGTCGACAAACAGCCTTTTCCCTGACTCTGTGTCTAAGTCTTGTCCACTGAAATCTGAGAATACCTGCTCGGACCGATTGAAGAAATCGGTAGCACCCTCAGACTTTCCTTGGACACAGGCCGTAAGCTTGTCCCAAATGATTCTTTTTTCAGGAACCATAGTTTTCAATTTTACAATGATTCTATCAGGCAAGGTTAATATCACTTGAGGCGGTCGTTCGCTAGCTGGTCTTTCTCTATCTAGCCTAACCATGTTATCCCATGTATCTCCCAACCCAGGTATGTCATCTATAGTCCTAATCTGTTTCCACAAATCAACTGGCAGGAGTACGGGAAATAATAGGTCAATATCACTTAAGGTGAATACCGACGACTGTAAGATTGACTCTATTTCTTTATAGAATCCGGTCGGATTCTTTCTTTAATCGGGAATAGATTGCTTTATGGTGTTCACTTCCTGTCTTGAAAACGGGACGTGAACAAACTGTGAAACGTAATGTGCAGGAATTTCTCCAGGGACTATACCTCATCCAGCATCAGCCACAATCTCAACTTTCGGAACAAATGTCGGAGGGACTTCTCTCCTAGGCAACTGAGAAGTAGGCAGCTCCGAACGCTTAATAAGCAACAGAGCCAGATCAAGCGCTAAGGCAGTCGAAGAAGTATCAATCGAAAAGGCTCTCTTATAAACACTCAACAATTCTGCGGGACAACAAATCTTTCTTCTTACAAACTCATTCTGCAAGTATTCTCCCATAACCTGTATCACTTTCTTTTGCATTTCTAACGTATACTGACTATACGTGTCATATACTTCATCTGGAGTTATCGACATATCTGAAATCCATTTTATCGCATCCTTCATACAAATTCGTGCTTCCTCACCTTTTAATTCAAGGCGAGGAGAAAACCGTTTCTGTAAGTACATAATGCCTAAGCTATCACCATCTGCTTCCTCATTCTGTATCCCTTCCAACTCCTTCCTATACTCAAAAATCCTCTCAACATGCTCATATACCTTCTCCGCAGTATCTCTGGAAAACGCTAAGGCGTTCAAATCCCGTAACCCTTGTGGGAAATCTACATCATTTAGTCTATTCCACATTATACTCAAATGAGTCCCTAATCCTTCAATAAAAACATTTTTCTCAGGAATACTTTTTAAATTTTCGAGTGTGGAAAAAACATTGGCTTGGTCACCCTTCTCCATACAATGTTTAGCCCAAGCAATCAATTCACTCTTTTTGTCTGGTGACACAGTATTATGAGTCACAACCCTTGGTCTTGCTCCCTGGTCTACTACAAGCGATGCAGAATCACTTGGAAGAGGAAGAGTAGGCACATTCTGAATATCAACAGGTGAAGGCAAGGGGGCAGGCAAAGGAGCGACGGCTGGAAGAACAACAGGAGGAACAGCAGGCAGGACCGGAGGAACTATAGGAGGGGGAACAACAACGGGAAGGGGCAAAGCGCCAGGAGGAGGGACGTACGGAGGTGGTGCGGAGGCATCGGGCCTTCATTCATGCAAATGTTTATTAATCAATTCATCTGACGTATGAAAATCTTTTGAAGGGTAGATTTTCTGAATGCCTAATTGAAACGCCCTGTCCGTGTTCCTAACTGACTCCATTTGTTTATTTTGATCATATAACCGTGCCTTTTCGACACTTGTCATATGTCTACGTATATGTTTCTCTCTACTCTTTTGTTGCTGCAAAGCTTCTGTTTTCCAACTGTGCAATGCGTCAAATGCTGCAGGTCTAGCCTTTTTCTTTACTAATACAGACTCTAAATATTCTATACGAGGGATTTCAAAACTACCGTTCTTGGCCACCGAAGATTAGAATTATGTCTGGTCTGTCTGTGCCAAATGTCATTAAATGCTATACTACCAAAGCCTTTCTTACAGTACATAGTACATGCCGGCAACCCCTCCTGTGGTGCGGGACGGCAATCTTCCAAAGATTATCTGTCACTGCGGAATAATGCCCTAAAGCAGGCAGACAATTTCCCAGGCATATCAAAGTTCTGGTGTTACCTGGTTAAATAATTGTGCTCGCGAGTACAATGCTCCAAATTAAAATTGTCAGGATTAGATTAAGAATCGGGACACGACTCACCTGACCAAAGGACTGGGAGGCCCGATCCGGTTACTAAGGACAATGCTAAGGACCCACGTGTCTGGTGATTTTCGGCAAATTTACCCACCTCGAATGTATGGACCCTCGTCAAGACGTTGTCTCGGCTACAGCTCACCGTGCAGGGATCAGATTGTGCAGTTTGCGGAGGAATTTGCTTCTCGTCTAGAGTGGCCAATTCTGTTGGCACCGTCCGATCCCGGTCCGATAGCCGAGCCAACCTTCAACAAGACTAAGTCAATCTTGAGGGTCCCTATTCGGGCACCATCTGTGGAATCAGAAAAAATACAATATTACGGCTGTTACACCAAGCAAAGGAAAATACACCGACATGGGCTTATAAAGATAAAGATTCCCAGAATCTTTATTACAAAACTGAACAGTATTCAACGAAGTACACAAATAGCTATTTGGCCATCAATACATCACAGAGACCACCAACAGGGTTCAATGTGAGCAGTGAGCAGAATTTGCTTGCTGGACATCGACGTATTTATACAATTTGTAAAAATGATGTCCAGCCTCTTACAAGTTAATAATACATTGGGCTAGGGTCACGCCAGGTTCACTTTCCTAATTTACATATCTCGTGCTTGCGGTTTACTTTTAAATACATTTTCTAACACACTCCATTATTCATTAATTTAACGTTACACTCTTTACATATTGTTTTAATACAGATCAAACAAATGTTTCGCATATTATATTTGGATAGCATCACTGTTCTTGTATATTTGAAGTTTAACATTGCTGATTCAAGTTATCCCCTGCTCCCGAGGTCAACAAAGGACAAGGTCTACATGGCCCTAACATGTAGCCTAAAGGCAGGTTGGACATTAACTCTCCTACAAAGGTTGAAGAGGTTAAGGCAAGAACAAGAGCACACGAGACGGCCATTTTAGATTACAGGGTGACTTTGTACACAACCCCAAAATGGCGGTTCTAACCTAAAAATGGAGGCTTGATTCACTTGAGGTCACGACCTTGTAATATGGATTTCCTCGCAAAGCGACTGGGCATAGGCCAACATATACGATGAGGACGAAACAATATTATATCAGTTCTAACAATACCATCAATGTGTATTTTATTTTTTCGGATAGTTTATTGTGGAAGTGATTATAAATCGTAGAATTTTCAGGAATCAGCACTGTACACTTTATTCAATGTACATTCTAGATATTGAAGCTATGTGGTTTCATACAGTGAGACGTGTTAAAATGACCAACAGATTTTGAAGTAGGTGATGCACTATATTGTTAGTTGAACTGGATTAGCAGAACCAAACAAGGACTGTAAATGTACACAAGGAGCCATAGAGTGTAGTATAAAAGATGGGGTAGTTTACTTAAATGTTTGTATGCGATCAAGCGACATGTGAGTTGCAAAACACGCTGTACGGCCGCTTTTGGCTTTTGGTATTAGCTTTGCATTGGGGATTTGAAAATAAAGTGACTTTGTTTTTTGAAGATCTTGACAACTTGGGCCTCATTACACGGATGGCGGTAAGGATTTACCGGTACCGGTAAAATACCGGTACCGGTAAATCCTTACCGCCTTACTACGAGGTCCCTTTGCTTTTTGCAGGCGTTAAAAACCAACCCGCAAAGGGACCCAGGGAGCTAATTACGGTACCGCAATTTGCGGTACCGTAATTAGCGCCTTCCCCATTCCCATTGAGCCCTATGGGGCAAAAATGGGAATGGGGAAGGGCAATGGTGGAAGGGGGAATTATCGCCGCGCCAACCTTGGAATGGGGCAGTAATTCCCCTTTCCGCCAAGGCGGTGCCGGTATTTTACCGGCATGAACCATGGCGCTAATAGCGCCATGGTTCTCCGCCATCCGTGTAATGAGGCCCTTGGTCTTTGTTTGCTGCTGGGTTTTAGAGTGCAATTAACAGTACTGTTGTACCACATCTTGGATTGATATATATATATATATATATATATATATATATATATATATATATATATATATATATATATATATACACACATATATTACATGGCCTGCGTTAGCGGCTATGTAGTTATGGTTAAGTTGCTAAACCCATAGGAAGAGCAATTTTTGGGTGGCTTATAACTTTGCTCCCCCTGGACGAATCCTCACCAGACTTTGCAAAAAAAAAGTATATGGCCCACTCTGAATTTTTTTTCAAAGTTTGGTTCGGTTTGGTCAAGGGGCAGGGGCAAAGTTATAGGGGGGGGGGTCTCAAAATTTCTTTTTTTTCCCATAGACATAATAGAAAAGAATTTCTGTCGCACCTACAGCCCAAACCGCTGGATGGATTTTCACCAGATTTGCGGCAGGAGCGGTGGCTTGGTCCCGAAAGTGTGCTCTTGGGTATAAATCCATCTTTAGAACACTACATTGCGTAATGAAGTATGTAGTTTATTACACATCTCCCGATAATCCCTGATACTTTTTTGCCAACCTTACATTCACAACCCCTTGTATGAAAAGTAAATGCACATGTGATGTCATCAGTGATGTCATCAATGATATTTGTGATGTCATCTTTGATGTCCTGGGTGTTAGTCTTAGCAGTGCACAGTGGTGGCGCGAGTTATGGTTGATTAGTTTACCATAATTGGCGAATTTCAGTTTTTTTTTCGATTTAACTTGTAACCATAAACATGTGATGTCTGTCATCAGTGATGTCATCAATGACATTTGTGATGTCATCTTTGATGTCCTGGGTGTTAGTCTTAGCAGTGCACAATGGTGGCGCGAGTTATGGTTGCTTAGTTTACCATAATTGGCGAATTTCAGGTTTTTTTTCGATTTAACTTGTAACCATAACGTCCTCTTAACAACGTTTTTTTTTTCCTGAATTTCGTAGGTTTTTCTTAGTGCAACTTAATCATAACGTCCCTTTAACAAAGTTTTTTCATTGAATTTCATAGGTTTTTATTAGTCCAACTTAACCGTAATGTCCCTTTAACAAAGTTTTTTCAGTGAATTTCATGGGTTATTATTATTATTCACTCCAGAAAACGCTGCTGCTAAACCCACGCCTTTACTGCCATATAATCACATGCACGGATAAGTTGAGAGTTATGTTATGTTATGTTATTTTGCATTTATATAGCGCCTTATGTACCATTGGTATGATCTCAAGGCGCTGGTAGGTTGAACGCCCTCGGGAACCGAAGTTGAAGTCAGTAGAGAGAGAGAGAGAGAGTCATAAGGTGTGTGTGAGCACCAGATATGTGTGCAGCAGGTGTTCCTGTGATAGCTGCTTCTTAGCGGTAAGGGTGATGGTTGGGAGATCAAGAGTATGTGTTTGTTCTGGCAGGTTGTTATCCAGACCGATTCTGGTTGCGTTAGGCCTGAGGCGAACGCCTAGGCTGGAGGGTGTGTAACCAGCTGTGTTTAGTTAGGATGATGGGGAGTATGAGGCAAGTGATGGTATGAGAACAGCTATACCGAATGGTGTCATAGTATCACTGTGTTCTAGATGAGTGGTGGTGTAAAGAAGAGAGTAAGCATGGAGATGTGATATGGTGGTTTACCTTAGGTGCTTGAGATCGAGCACACTCTAACAGTTCCATGCACTCCAAACCGCTCCATGCACTCCAAACCGCTCCATACACTCCAAACCGCTCCATGTTGGTTTATGCACTTTAGATCGTTCCATGCTCTCGAATCATTTGTGTAAGTGTCCACTCCATGTCCTCTATCTGTTCCATGCATTCCATCCGTTGTATGTACTTGCTCAGTTCTAAGCACACTATTAGATCGATCAGTTCTATCTATTCATTCTTATCAATGCGCTTCGTCCGATCTATACATGTTATCCCTTCATCAACCGGTCTGCTCGTTTCCACGTTATCCGTTCTCTATGCATCATCCATCTACTTCCTTGACCCGTTTCCTACACCCAGTTTTACCCGTTCCATCGACATACATCATCAGTTCATCCAGATACGTCATCCGTTCATCCACCTACTTCATCCGTTCCACCCACTTCACCCGTTACATCCACATACTTCACACGTTCTGCCCACTTCACCCGTTCCGCCCACTTCACCCGTTCCACCCACTTCACCCGTTCTGCCCTCCTCACACACTACACCGACTCCACCCACTTCACCCGTTCCACCCACATACTTAATCCGTTCATCCACCTACTGCATCCGTTCTACTCACTTCACCCGTTTTCGCCTGTTTCACCGATTCCCCCGTTCCACCCACATACTTCCCCCATTCCACCCAGTTCACCCGTTCCACTCATATACTTCACCCGTTCCAACCCTATACTTTGTCCGTTTCAGCCACATACTTCACTTGATCCCTCAACTTCACCCGTTCCATCCACATACTTCACCCATTCCTTCCACATACATCACCCATTTGCTCCACACTCTACACCCGCTCCACACTCTACATCCATTCCATTCAACATACTTGAACCATTCCTTCCACCTGCATCACCCGTTCCGAGACATACATATCCCGTTCCGACACATACATCACCCATTCCGACACATACATCACCTGTTTGCTCCACACTCTACGCCCACGCTACACCCGCTCCAAACCCTACATCTGCTCAAAACGCCCCTACATCCGCTCCACAGCCTGCATCTACTCCACAGCCTGCATCTACTCCACCCGTTACGTCACATACATCACCTGTTCGCTCCACACTCTAAGCCTGCGCTGCATCCGCTGCACAGCCTGCATACGCTCCACAGCCTGCATACGCTCCACGCTCTCATCTGCTCTACGCACTTCATCCTCTCCACCGACATTCATCCGCACCACCGACTTCATCCGCTTTACCACTTCAACCGCTCCACCAACTTCATCTGCTCCACCGACTTCATCTGCTCCACCGACTTCCATCTCGTCTACTCACTTCATCCATTCATCATGCATTATCGGTTCAACTCATGTCACTTGTAGCACTTGTCCCAATATAATGGTCAGGCAGAATTAGGCAATTACTGATCATTACACACACACACACACACACACACACACACACACGACTTCCATCAAACTTCCTCACACAGATAAAAGGCGGAGCACGAAAACACACACTGAACAAGGCAAAGCACACAAGGACGCAGCAGTTCCAAGATGGCAGTTTAATACAAGGCAAAAGGCGGCCAGACCGAAGAGAATTGCAAAGAGGGAAGTGCCTTTTATCTTTTCACCAAAAGACTAACTTTCATGAGCCTTGGAGAATAGGAAATGTAAGACCTGGAATTAAAGCTGAAGAATCCTCCATTGTGTGTCGGAGGTACCCGGTGCTCTGCTGCGTTATTAGTCAAGGCGGGGATAATCGTTTGCCACCTTGCTACTGTCGTTGGCTCCTACAACAAACCAGCACTAGTGAAGTCTACACAGCCAGTAAGTTGGGCAGACTGATACCAGACTGGGCTGTGTGGAAACCAAGGTTACAAGCAGCAACATTGTGCAAAGGAAATTGAAGAGAACAATGCATGAAATATATGTGGAAGGCGATACAGATATAATAAAGCAGCCAACTAGAGACTGAACTTTGAAGTTAAGATTCAATGCCACAAACTGAGTGGTCCGACACCACGCGGGTGTTCGTTCAAAAGTCTGTTAGGTATTGGACCGAAAAGGTGATAAAGGTTAAAGAGAAAGAAATGTAAAATCAAAGTGGTCCTGCGATGGGTCAAGCCAAACCCTGTGCATATTTTGGAAGTCTTCGATACTTGATGTAAAATTGAAATTGGTGCAAGCCCAGATGAAGGAGACTAATTGTGTTAAAAAGGGATCTGAGCCCGGCTTAGGGGGGATACGGGGTGAACCGCGAGTCACCCAAGAAAGAATATCCTGCAAACATTGTGGAAAAGCAACCTGAGCCCGAATGAGTGGGGATATGAAGGGGACGAACATTGTACTAAAGAGATCTGAGCCCGACTGAGGGGGATACGGGTGAATAGTAGAACACCTAAAGTGAATACGTGTGAAAATCCCAAGAGGAAAAGAACAGTCTTTTTCTTTTGTTTGGTTGAATAAGGGCCTCTGAATGAAGAGACTTTCATACATGTATCCTCGTGCTAAAGAAGCTGGAGACTGTGATACGCTCTAGTGAATCGCCTTGACCAGTGCTAAAAGGGGAAGGGAGGCCAATGGCCTGAACATCCTTACATATTATTTTGAACACTTCTTTCTTTTTTTCTAACATTGTTCCCCAGACTATTTGTATTTAGAGGTAAGGAATTCCAATAGTTTTTTTTTTTTAGTATAGGCCCTTTTATTTTCACTAGACACTACTAACACTGCGTTATGATTTGATGGTTTTAGCTTACTCCCATCTGTAGATTAGGCTTAGATAGGCGTTTTTCAAACCCTTTTTGAAGTTCAATAAACACCCTCATTTATTTATCATTTATTTATTCGGATTTGTATAGCGCACAACAGCTCAGGAGCATCGTGGCGCTTGTTACAAGGAGGGGTGACAACTTGGTTACATAGATAGCAGAGCAGAGAAGTCACAACTTAGTTACATAGATAGCAAAACACAGCTTAGTTACATAGATAGCAAAACAGGTAAACATAGTGTGCTCATTGTAGAACAGGTAGTTTGTACCGCAGCATGAAAAGGGTGAAAGAGGAGACATGGAGGGATAAAGTAAGAGTTTAATTAAAGAGCAGTTTTCAGATTTTTACAAAATGCTTGGAGGGAAGTTTCTGCTCTGAGTGCAGTGGGGAGCGCATTCCATAGCTTGGGGGCTAGATATGGGAAGCCTATTCCTCCAGCTTTAACTCTATAGATGCGCGGGATGGTGAGTTGGTTGGTGTAGCAAGTTCTTGTAGGCCTAGTTGAGGTGGATCTCGATAGCGTGTCTGAGAGGTATGATGGTGCAGTGAGGTTGATGCATTTGTGTGTGGTGGTAAGACATTTAAATGTGGTGCAGTCTTTGACTGGGAGCCAGTGTGCAGATTGTCTTGCCTGAGAGAAGTGATCTCTTTTTGGTATACTTGGGCTGCTCTTAATGCATTCTTTTGAGTAATTTGGAGTCTATTTATGTTTTTTCTGGAGGTACCGGCAAGCAGTGCATTACAATAATCAAGCTTTGCCCCTAAGGTAGCTCTAGCTATAGAGAGACAGTTGTCCAAGAAGGGTTTGATGGCGTTGATGAGTTTGGTACTTTAGGGCGTAGGCAGAGACAATAGCGCTGACTTGCTTGTTCATGGACAGTGTGGAATCTCTATGGACCCCTAATGTCTTAACAGATGAGAGCACTGGGATGATGCAGTTGTCGATATTGAAGTTGGCATAGAGGCAGTCTAGGTTGGCTAGAGTGGATTTTTGGCCAAGAATAAGAATCTCTGTCTTGTCCACGTTGAGGCAGAGGCCATTGGTGGCCATCGAAGCTTGTATAGTGGCGCAGATTTGTCGAAGGGTGGTAGCATCTTGAATGTATGAACTGGTTAGAGGAAGGAGCACTTGGGTGTCGTCAGCATAGTTGGTGTATGCGATCCCCAGTGCATCCAGTCTATCAAAAAGTGGCTTAGTGAAAAGATTGTAAAGCATGGGGGCAGTGCAAGATCCTTGTGGGATGCCACAGTGAATAATGGTGGGAGCTGCACTTGCTGTGCTGGAAAATACTTTTATTGCTCTACCTTCTAAGAAGGAGGTGAAGACAACCCTTGACCTGTGGTCACTTGTGCCCATCTTACTGTTGATGCTGTGCCTTCCTTACAGTGGACAGAGTGACTAGAGGGATCAATTTAAACTGCTTGGACACAGGATCAGGATTCGACTCACAAACTGGTTTCGTCGCTACACAGGAAAGTCAAGATATTCACTTGCATTTAATTTTCTCCTGTTCTAGTGCAAAGCACCCATGTCTGCTCCACGGGGTTCTTCCTGCAATTCACCTGTTACCTAAGGCATAGTACATTTGGCTCGATCCATGATGCCAGTTATTAGCTTCTTACTGGCTAACTGGGTTGATCTCAATTACACAATTTTACAAACGAGTGCACGTCGTCTCCGCAATGGAGTCCCACGCGTCCTCCCCCATGCACCAAACGAGCCCCAACAGCGTGCGACAAACCTCCTCCAGCTCCATCCGCCATCCACCCAGCAGTGGCCACCCACCAGGACCGGCGAAAACATCCAGCGCCGCACCACGGCATGGAACGTCACGTGACGTGACTGGGCACCATAGAGCCACTATTACTAGCACGTATAGTCCGATCACGTGATTCACGTGCGTCCACCATCCCGGACCAGGACCCAGATGCATATACATTCCACCAAGGGCGGCCGATGCACACGCTCCGCCCACCATGCACTGAAGGGAAACCCCCCCACAAGTCCAGAAGTGGCCACCCGCCACCCACCGATGGGACGTTCGAACACCGCTCCCAACAAACAACAGCATCCCATGATTCCACAGTGCCAAACTCTCAACACGCCTCTCCAAACGGCGCAACACACCTGCGTCCACCCCAACACAGCAACCAGCAGGCGTGCAGCGTCCGCAACAACACACCGCAAAGCCAACAATGGCGCAGTCCGACAGCAAATGCAACAAAATGCATGGCGTTGCATCAAATCCACTCCACAGGAGTTACAACCCCAACACCAAACCCCAGACCCAATGCCACAAAGAACGTCCAGACCCTCCACAGACCAATCCCGACACCATGGCCGCCGCCCCACCCCTGTGCCACACCCTACATGGATCCACCCCCAGACAACAGGCGGGGGTCCCCGGGCCCAGCCCTCCACGCGGGGCCATCCCCGAGGCAGCTAGACAAGACCGGTGCCATTCAATGAACAAAAAAGCTCCACACAATGGTGACACCCAGGCCCTCCCCAACCGAGTCAAGGACACAAATCCACCCCGCCCATACTTCCCCAGGATCAAGTGTCCACCGCCTCCCCCAGGGTGCGCCCCAACTGTCCAAACCACAAACCAATAGATGTCCCCCCGGATGTGCCCGGCCAGACCAAAATGAGTACAAAAAAAACTTTTATCCATTTCTCAAGTAAAACACAAGTGAGTCACGGTACAACGTGTTTCGCAGCGCTCTGGCTGCTTGATCATGTACAATGCTACATTTCAAAGGCCACTCTATATAACAGGACCTATCGCTATGGTTGCTGTATTCAATTAGAGCCCTTTTACATTTTAAATGTAAGCCAAAGATATACTCCAACTGGTGTAGTAACTATGTCGGCCATCTTGTCATGGCTTACTAGATCTCAGCAGACAGGGCATAAATAGGATAAAACAAAATGAAATGGTTCATAAATAAATTGCTAGTGCTGTACAGTACTTTTCACAAACAATGAATTCATTAAAAAGCATGTCAATGTGGTTCCCCTAGAAAATTCTGCATCCACATGGTAATTCTTACAGGTTGATCCACAGATGAAGTGCAAGTGCATAACAATGCTGGTAACTAGCTATTCATATCATAGACGGATATACATTCAATAGTCATCAATTTCTAATAGCAGCATTCCTAATGTTTAACAATTGAATTGCTGAATAAAGTGAAAAGTGCATTGCAATATCTAAAAAATCATGTTGAGACATACAAATGTCTCATAAATATATTATAGCTATATTATGGACTTTGAAAGTAAATTATCGTATGGGCACAATAAAGAAGAAGAACTGTACAGTTTTTTGGGACAATGAAATCTGTACCTCCTGGATTTTCTTCCCTCTTTTGAGTCAACAACGTATGAATTAAGACATGAAACGTATGAATTAAGACAGAATGTATTCCTGCTACAATATGTCACTTTGTAATATTACAAAATGTGTTTTTTTATTAGGAGTCAAAGTTGGACACTACTATTTTAACATTTTAACAATTTTTTTTTCTGATTTCTTGGTGATTATTTCTTTCGTTTTATATTTACACGTGTGATAGTTGATATTTTTAACATGCGGTGCAGACATTTTGGGAACTGGTGAATTTTAAGGACCCCAAAGGCATGTAGTGGACAAAATTGGTAAATGTGCAACTTAGTAAAGAATTGTATGATTAGGTTCCTGTCGTGTGAGATACACTGGATGCAGTAGTTTAATGCACTTTGCAATGGGTAAATTCAGAAATGACTTTATGGAACAAGTATGCAACTGATAAGAATTGCTGCTATTGCACTATGCACTTTATGGATATGTATGCACTTTATGAGTCTAATGCAATTTTGGACAAAACCAACTATGCTGCTAACTGAAAGTTTCAGTCGGGATATATTGCAATGTTGACCAATACTGCTGCTATTGCACTATGCACTTTATACATTTTAGTGCATCAGGAACACGATCACAATTATTGCTACTGCATGATGTGGTTCCCCGATTTATTTGCATTTAAGGACTCTATGGCATTTTTATGAACAATACCATGTTGCTAAATCAGAAAAGGTTTGGCGCTCGTCGCTATTTGCACTATGCACCTTATGGAACCATCATAATTGTTGCAACTGCACGATGTGGTCTATTGATATGTTGGCACGTAAGGATTCCAATGCATTACTTACGAATAATATCATACTGCTAAATTAGAAAAGGTGTCGCGCCTGTCGCCATTTGCACTATGCACCTTACGAATTTCAGAGCACCGAAGACAGCCACACTATCAGAGTGATTGCCATTGGAGTATGCATCGCTTCACTACCCACACACTATAGGATTCCAATGTACTGCGTACAATAAGAATCGTGCTGCCGACTGTAAACCAAAGATGGGATAATTGTATCACTAACTAACATTGCCATTGGTGCAATATGCATTTCACGAAATATAAAATGTCAGACATTGTGTTTTGGAAATGCACGGAACCCCCAAAATGGAGGATACTCGAGCACAATACAAAATATTCGATGCACGAGGGGTACTGTTCATGTGTTTTGTATATAGAAACCACATGTAAGAGTCAAAAGTACTACCCCTGTTACACTATAAGATGGCCACTATGCTTTTGCTAGACAAGATGTGCATTGGCAAAGGGAGTCCTTGTTCTATCTTGGCTAAAATAATCTCCAGTGTTTCCCGTATGCTCTGCACTAATGTTTTAAAACTCACTGGTTGTTGGGGACTCGCAGTTGTGAACAAGCGGCGAGATTTGCGGCGAAACGCATTAACGCCAGAAAACGCGCACTTTTTTGCACTATGGGAGTGCCATATTTTTATGGCCTGTAATTTTAACTTTTCAACTTTGCTTGCTGAGTTGTAAGGATCCAAATAAAGAAAACTTTTTTCTACCAATTTACATTTTGGTATCCAGATATTTTATTGACCAAAACGACTGTGAAGAGTGCCACTCACTTTGCCTGATGGAAATCAGTTTGAAACATCAATTGCAACAGTTTTAATAACAGTTTGAATAATTTGCAATTTATTTAGCACATTTGAATCCTGATCTAAATGAAAAAACTTGATGTATCAGGTCATGAATACGCTTCACATTTAAAAAAAAGTGATCGAATATGGATTTAAAAATCTGGTTTACTCATGAAAGAAAAACACATTTCCAAATACTGTACATACTTCGGGGACCAGAAGAGGGAGTTGCTGAACACATATCTTGGCTTTACTCTTCCTCACAACATTAATTTACCCTCAACCACTAAAAAATCGTTTTTTTAAAAATGTCTCTGCGTATGTCATCATGGTAGCCTGGTAATACAAAGACGCTTTCCACGCTGCTCAGGAAATCTCATATGCATTATTTATTATAAGGTATACAAGTATAGAGTTCAAGAGCCCCTTTTGGTGTCCCCCCAGCCTTTACAAACTGACACTGACAGAACTCCCAGCACATTCTGGAGCTCTGTTACTTAAGCAATATGACCCCAGCGACGGAGGCATTACCGAGTCAGATAATGCCCCAGGGCCCATCGTTATAGGCCCCAGCGAAGCGAGGGTCTTAATGAAGGCCCTGGGGCATTACCTGACTTAATGCCGCCGCCACAAGGGGCATATTGCTATTAATACCCCGGCTCTCAAGATCTACAAGATCGGGGCAGTAAAAGCAGTTTTTTCTGCCCCAAAACGCTGCAGCGTTTCGGAACAGAATGAGAAAAATAAATTACTGAGAAAATGGCCACCAGGGTAGGGAAAACGGAGTCTGTTTTCCCTTTCCATGGCTGCCATCGTGAGCGAACACGCTGAGAAAATTTCTGTTCCCAGTGTGTTCGCTCCCGAAAAAATAAAGAGAAGAAGGTAAGTGGGGTTGGGAGTGCGGGGGGGAGGAGTAAGGGAGGGGAAAATAAAAGAAAAAAAGAAAGAAAAAAAACATACCTGAGTCCACGGTCGGGGACGATGAAAGCCTCCAGCCATGTGGAGGCTTGGAGTGGGGATGACCCTGTGACCCACAAGGCTTGAGGCTGCCATTGTCCGTGTTTTACATTCTGCTTGACTCTCGCCGGGTACTAATACCCTTTGTTCGAACATCTTGTAGAACCTACAGTTCCTACATGTTCCACAACGCGTTGCCAGATAGAACACACCTCCCCCTTACACACACACTCACACTCACACTCACACACATGCACAGACACACACTCTATCGTCAAACCCTGTGCAACAACAGAAACAAGACTAAACTCAACAATAGATGTCTGAAAACTTGACTTCCTTAAGTGTAAAGTTGGATGTTACCATCCTCAGACAATGCTCTTACCCACCCTTCCTTTATTCCAGACCCTTCCATCCTCCATGACCACTGCATCTTCATACACCCTCATAACTCTCTGTGGTGCCAATATCTACTACTTCCTTTAGTGACATTACCTCCTTTCCTTATCCTGACTTCTTCTCCTACCTGAAACTCTTGCCTTTTCATACATTTGATCTTGTCATATCTCTCCATCATATCTGCTCTTTTTTCAGAAAATCCACTCTGAGTTTCTCCTAATCCCATTCAACAAATCAAGCTCTACCCAACCACAGGGGGCAGATCATCAAGTGGTGTTTTCTTCTTCTCAATACCTCAAAGGGCACCAGTCCCATGGTGGCATGTGGTGCTAGGTGATAAGCACACAATCTCTTGAACACTGCTTCCTCCCAATTCCTTCCTTCTTGGATCGCCGTGCATAAGGCCTGCATGATAGTGTGAATAAGTGGCTCCGCTGTATCATTTGTCTCTGGGTGGTAGAGAGGTGGATTGTGGTGTACTACACTGAACCCCTTTAGAAATTCGTCAGGTGGACCCCATTATCGGTGAGTATTTTACATGGATGCCCCTCTCCCGGAACACCTTGTTCAAGAGAATTCACCACAGCCATCAAATTAGCCTCAAATACCACTTTCACCTCAGCTCATTTGGAGTGTAAATCGACCAACACCAGTATATATTTCTTCCTACCTCTCTTCCCTGTAAGTGTTCCCAAGACATCAAGTGCTGCATACACCTATGGTATATTGCACATATCGAGCCACCCCAACGGCAGGATGTTGTTTCTCACAGATTAATCTGACTTCCGCCACCATTTTCTTCACATCCTCATAAACCCTAAGCCACCAATAATCACCCCTCTGCCTCTCTTTACACTTGGTCATCCCTAAGTGCCCCCCATAGACCAACTCCAAAATTCTCTTGCTAAGGCTCTCCAGAGGAACATTCGTCCCTTCTTTCTACAACAAACCATCTACCAGGTTGCGCTCCGCTTGGACCATATAGAACTGCTTATGCCACTCATCCTCTGGCCACCCTCACCACCCAACTCCAACTTTCTCAATGACCTCTTTGAGACATGCATCCTCCTCAGCTGCTACATTCCACTCTTCTCTAGCGAACATACTTGGAACATCTGCTAATTTTCTTCCCAGCACTCATCCATAACTTCCATCGCCTGGCCTTCCCTTTCGGTTCTGGACAAGAAATCCACTAAAACATTCTCCCCACCCAATATGTACTTCCCCCAAAAATTATGTCCTTGTAGTAACACTACCCATTTCATAATGCATCTCGAGATACCCTTCAACCCCTCGGTCATGAAAAAATCCACAAGAGGTTTATGGTAAGTTGGTATTGTGAACTTTCTTCCCCAGACAAACACTTGTTAACACTCAAAACTGTGTTCTCGATCACTGAATAGCGAGTCTCTGCGTCCATCAAAGTATGTGAATCAAACGCCACCACCCTGTCCACACCCTGTTATATATGAAGCAGCACAGCACGCAAACCGGTCTCACTAGCATCCGTCATTATCCAGGTTGGGCTCTGTACATCAAAACTTGCTAACACTGGGGCCCTCACAATCGCATCCTTAATGTCCTCAAACTCCCTTTGGCACTCTTCGAACCAGCAAAACTCCATCCCTTTCTTGCTTAAGCTTCTAATTTCCTTGCACCTGTCTGCAAACTGGTCAACAAACTTTGCATAATACTCTACAAGACCCAAAAAGTGCATGACCCCTTGCCTGTCCTTCAGCCTCTCCAGACCTGCAATGGTATCCACAAGCTGTCCTTTTGGCTCAACATCTTGTGTGCTTAATTTATGTCCTAGATATTTAATTTCTCTCACCCTTATTCTGCTACCTCAGCATGAACCCGGCTTCCCTGGTAATGCTAAGTACCCTTTCCAACCTTTGATCATGCTCTCGCTCGTTGCTTCCCATTACCAAGATGTCATCATGGAATCAGAACACCCCTTTTTCTCCCTTAAAGAGAGCATACATCATTGAAAAAACAATTCAGCTGACACAAGCCCAAAAGGCATCTTTCGAAACCAGTATGTCCCGTTCAGCGTGATGAAAGTGGTAGTCCCTAAAGTCGGGATGTAAGTTCACCTGATGGTAGGCTGAAGCAAGGTCTAATGTGCTAAACAGCTTGGCCCCACCCACTAGACTGATCATCTCTCCAATGTTAGGCAGGGGAATCTGTCTACTATCATGTTCCTATTAAGACCCTCAGAGGCTTAATGTCACCTCTCCCGTAGCCTTCCTCAACGCAACTATAGGAAAAACCCACTCAGACACTTTCATCTGCTCAAAAACACTGAGACGCTTCAACTTTCCTAAGTGTTTGGTAACCTCCTCTCTGAGGCAGATGGGGATTTTCCGCACCCTCCCCATCACAGGTTCGGCCAGAGTCTTTATCTTAATGAGATGTTGGTATCCCTTGAGACATCCCAAACTGTCCTAAACAAATCTGCAAACCTTTCCTCCACCCTGCTTAACCCCCCCCTCTCGTCCGTCACTAGTACCATTCCTGCAATCTGGGATCAATTATAATGTTCATATCGCTCTGCTCATACCATCCAACAAAGCATCCTCCACTCTTAGAAACATAGAAATTCACCTTGGTTCACCTCCCCAGACACTCGAGTTCTCCTTTGAATTCCCCCGGTATATCAATTTTCACACCACCATAAGCATTGTCACACACACACTTGATTTTATCAGCCTAAATCTTTACCCTTCCAAACTTGCTTTCCATGTTTTCCAAACAATTATGGTGTATCCTGATCCATATTCCCCCAAAATTGGTGCACATGTTCCGTTGACTCTGACCTCTGCATGTGGGTCCCTACTTTCTTTTTCATGGTGCCAACCTGGCATACGGAAAAAGGTCACCACATCTACTGCATCAGAAATGCCGCTCACGCCATCACATTCCTCGTCAAATGAGTCCTCCCACACACTAGACTTAGAAACAAAACTTCTCACAATGTCTTGCAAAATGTCCCTTTTCCACGCATTTTCTACAGCCAGCATTTAATCCTAGGCACTTCCCAGAATTTGCAAAGTGGATGGTGCTCCTACATTGTAAACATCTTCTTAACTCTTTACCTCCTGATGGCCTTCCTGAACGCTGTGTGTGATTCAGTGCACCTAAAGTTTTTGGGCAGGGAGTTCCATTGAGAGGCGGCAATGAAGGGGAAACTTGAGCCACCTGCACGAGACTTGAGTTTTTTTGGAACAGTGACCATATTAGAATAAGTATTTCTAGCAGGCCTGTCAGAGGTGGGTTTGGAGAATCTCTGGGTGAGATACAGTGGTGCTTTGTCATTCAGGCATTTGTGCGAGATGGTGAGAATTTTGAATGTGATGCGTTCCTTGATGGGAAGCCAGTGGACTTGTTGCCTGGTGGTAGAGATATGTTCCCTTTTAGATATTTCAATGGCCTGCACAAGCATTCCACTCCACACATGTCTCAATCGCGCTTGGCGTAAAGATGGCTGCCGCTACGCTGCATGAGTGGGACCAATGACGCTGCTCTGCCCACTGAGTATGGTGCACAGCTCCCGCCCAGAGCTATTTGGAGGAATCCTAGTGCCAGCGCTGCTGCTTAAGGTATGCTCGCCTTACTAAGTCAAGCAGGGCCCATGCCCCCTGCTTGCTCCTGCGACACCACGCTGATGCCCTCACTGCAGTACAATGATCAGCTGCAATGGAGATCCTCACTATTCCGTTGTACACCAAAAGAGGCTCCTATCTCCGCTCATTACCAGTAATACAAAGATGCTGTGCACGCTGCTCATGTAGGCTCGTATGTATTATTTATTGAAAGTTTTACAAGGATAGGGTTCAAGAGCCCCTTTGGTATGCTCTTTCCTCCCAGCCTTTACCAACTGACACCAACAGAACTCCCAGCGCATTCTGGAGCTCTGTCACTACCCTTTGTTCTAACATCTTGCAGAACCCACACTTCCTACATGCCCCACAACCCATTGCCAGATATGACACTCGGACATTGCTGCATTATCTGTAAAGGCTCTGTAAAATGGAGACCTGAAACATATACGTGCAATAGAGAACCGCTGTTAACTTGCTCTTTCACAGACACTTTACATTATCTGTCTGTGGAAACAAGCAGGGTGGAGGCAATTTGATAGCAGGGCTGAGATTCCTGCCCTTAATGTATGGCATGGCAGCAGAGCAGCAAGTGGTCCTGGTTGACGCAGGGGAACTGAAAGACAAACTGGAAGGCTGCATTTGTACCAACTGCAGGTTCACAAATGGGGACATTCAGGCACAGTTGACGAGCTTTCTGGAATGCTACTCGGTGACATGTTCCTGAACTTCCATTAGAAACCACCCTATTGCTGTGGATCTTCACACAGTGCTGGGTGAGCATAGGTCACAACTAGGGTTCTGGCCTGACCTTCGGTTCATGGCAGTCCACCACTAGCCCCACATGCTGTTCCCTGTCCAGAAAGGATTTTGTAAAAATAAATGCACTCCTAACGTGCCGGCAGCATATACAGGAACACTGCCACCTGACTTCCTGTCCCAATCTAATCACTCATTAATTGGCTGGGTCAGGGTAGACAAGAGCACTTCTTGGTGTGGCAGTGCAGCGGCGGGCAGGGGATTTAAAGGTAAGTCCTATCTCAGGTCTTTGTGCTCCTCCAGCGCTTGCTCTCCTCTAATCCCCACCTTCGCCCCACTTCCCTGCGCCATTCAAAAAATGCTGCTGCTTGCTGTCCCTACCCATGCCCCCTACCACATCTCCTTTTCCCTGCCCCAGACCCCCTCCCCTGTTTCATACCCAAAACACCAAACTGTCCCTACCCTCTCCCCACCCAACCCCCATGGCCAACGTTCCCTTTCCCTTGTTCTCTGACCCAGTCCCTTCCCCATCGAAAAGAAAAACTGGCGCTCTCCATATCTTCTCTCCAAGGGGCACAATTCCCTTTCACCTTTTCCTAAAGAACCCCCATTGACTGGTCCTAAACCACCCCTTCATCCCACCAGAAATTCCCCCTTTGACCCCGCACTCTCCTCCCACCACGCAGGGATTTCTTTTTTACTCTGTTACATTAGCCGATCCGATAGCACAGTGAGTGGAGCGCTCGCCTTGACATCTGTGTAGATCCTGGTGATGCAGGTTCGAATCCTGGCAGGGCCGAACTCAGCCTTTCGTTCTTGTGTGGTCGATAAATGAGCCCCACACACCGTGGGTAATAATAAGCAGCGCTCAGATGCCTGAGGGTAACGCTATATAAATGCTACATTATTATTATTTGGCTCCTGGAGGCATATCAGACCCCTGGCTGGGCCCTAGCCCTGGCACTCACAGCTCTATCTTCACGATAGAAAGGGAATGACACTGGTTGTAGTTAATGGGCCTCATTACGAGTTTAGCGGTGGCACGGCTACCGCCAAACTCGCTACCGGCACCGCCACCCCCGATTGAGCAATAACGGGTCCATTACAAGTTGAATGGGCCGCTAAGTGCCGATTCACTGGTGGCGGTATTGGCGGGCTCCCGATCCACATTCTGCCCAATTGGGCAGAATGGCGTTGGGGAGCATGGTTGCACCGGCACCGTTGATAACAGTGCCGGTGCAACTGAAAGTTATGCTCGTGGGTGCCGCACAGCCTGCCAGGTCAGACCTGGTGAGCTGTCAGGCACCCGCGAGCAGAACTCGTAATTCGGCGGTACGGTATGAACAGCGCTGGTGCCGTACCGGCACCGTTCATACCGTATCCGCCAACATTATAATGAGGCCCAATGTCCCTTTTCCTCTTACATAGCACACAACAGGGCTATTGTGGAGTCACCAGACAGAATGCAGCAGAAAGTGAACAGAAATACAGGACAAAAAGATGTTTGTCAGGGGTGTAGGAATTTTTGGTGTGATGCTGTGAGGGAGCAGGAGGGAGAAATGGAGCAACAAGTGGTTCCTTTCGTAAATTCAAATGCAGGAAGAGGAGAGAAGTGGTGTGGGAGAATTAGGAAAGAGACAGTTCTGAGCGGGCCAGGGAAAAAAGGTACAGGAAACTGCACGGGGCCACAATGTGTGCACAGTCATTAAAGAAGAAAGGGTGAACTATCTTAAATATGCATGGAACAGCCCAACCCCCCACTCAGCACTATCTGAAATGTCATCAGGCCTAGTACAATAGTCACGTCTTTTGTTCCTCCCCTCCCTTTCTGCACCCATCTCCCTCACCTTTTTGTTTTTCTCCAGCTCTACCAGAAATGTTGTCAGGCCTAGTACGGTAGTGCCTGTCTGTTTCCATTTCCTTGCCACTCTACCCCCCTCCGTCCTTCCTTATCTATGTTTTAGCACACGTGCACTATCTGAAATGTCCTCAGGCCGAGTACGATAGTTAATTTCACATTCTTATTGTTCATGGCCTGTAAGAATGTCGTATTTTCCCTTGTTCCCTCCCTTGCTTTGAACCGCTTTGAAACACATAGTGTATAGGCGCTATATAAATAGACTATCATATCATATCATAACACGAAACTCAGTATTATTACATTACATTACATTGCATTTATATGGCGCACCATAAACCCATAGGTGTGAGGGCGCAGACAAACAAAAACAAAGCAGAGAAGGAAGAAAGAAAGGCTAAAACGATCTAAGGGGTAGCAGAATTAATAAGCCAGGGGCAGCTATTTGAAGAGGAAGGTTTTAAGGCCCTTCTTGAATGAATTCAGAGAAGATGAGTTTCTCAGTTGGGCTGGCAGAGCATTCCAAAGTGCTGGTGCCACTGAGGAAAAAGCACCACATTGTGCCTTTTTGCTTTTGACTCTGGGCTGCTGAAGCAAGTTCCGGTTGTTAGACCGAAGGTTTCTAGCAGAGGATTTTTTTCCTATGTACCTTTGCAGGTATGGGGGCATCTTGCCCTGAAGACATTTAAAGGTGATGACCATAAGTCTAAAGGAGATTCTTGATTCTACGGGCAGCCAGTGTAGTGCTCGACGTGCCTCCGAGACATGTACCCTGTGAGCAAGACCGGATACCACTCTGACTGCTCCGTTCTGAACCACCTGAAGTCGTTTGACGATTTTTTTACTGGCGCCCGCTAATAGGCTACAACAGTAGTCAAGTTTGGAGCCTATAATGGCTCGGGCGATGGTCTCAGCATTGGATTGGGAAATGTAGGGACGCAGATGGGATAACAATTTAATGTAGTAGTTAGCGGAAGAGACGGTATATCTGGATAGAGCTGGAAAACTGTCATCTTTCCCTTGACTCTGGAGAAAATCTGGGGTAGTGGCAGCTCATCAATAAAGGGTGAGTGAGAGATCACCAGCCAGAACCCTCACCCATTATGCAGGAGTTGCGCCAGCCCAGTGTAATCAGTAAGTGCACTACTAGCTGCTTTTTGCAGCTGAGGGAGTGCTCCTGAGCAGCTTAAACTGTGAAAGGAAAATGTGGTTTATGTACTCTGTGACAAATCTTACAGTCTTGTCACTGATTCCCTGGAGGAAAGCTTCTCCTACGTGGCCAGGGAAAGGCAGAAGCTACCTGACTCTGACCATGTGGGTGGCTATCTGCGGGAGGACCACGCAGGAGAGGACAAACTCCAGGGAGACAGAGAGATATTGAATAAAAACAACCCTTCAGATATATCTTTTAGTAACAGCTATGTACCTTTTCGACACTCAATTATGGCTTATTGTAATGTGGATAGTGAATTCCCACGTTTTTTCTAACCAATAACACTGTTTGCCCCCCCACTTACCAAGTACTGAGACAAGGAGGAGGGATAGAGTAATGTGGATGACCAGACACGGTAAACCAATGCTGCGTTCTAGTCGTTGGAGAATGCAAAATAAGACCAGGACATTTAAAATGGACACAGGTGAACATCAAGAGAGGGAGAAGTAGGCAGAGCAGTAGCGAGACTGGCATACGCTGCAGCTGTAGCTAACTTGTTCTGTTGCTGTTAGCAAGGCCGGGAGGAGCGGACTGTGGAACGCCATTCCGAGGAGAGACACAGCGTGCAGAGAAGTGAAAATGGGAGACGTTTGCTGCATCTCTGTCAACAGCAGCTGGTGCTGCCTCACACAGACGGAGGGAAGGCGGAAGCACAGCGGCTCGTTGAACTCACTGTTAGTGAGGGGCTGAAAGTGAAGCTGTGGGTGAAACGCGAGGAATACCGAAGCAGACACAGAAGAATGGTAAAACCAGGGGGAATAAATGGGTTAACAGGCTGCTTCAGGGTGAATGCCGCTTACGATACCCAGCGTTTGAGAGCCTAAGAGAAGTTATTGAAACAGTTGATCACAATACAAACATTGTTGCGAGTCCAAGGAAGGATAGTGAAACTGATATGGACATAGCCACATTATTGAAAGCCAAAGCAAGAGAAGTAAAGCTGATGTGGACTTTGTGAAGAAAGGGTTGGTGACCTAGCATATGAAATGGATTGCTTTCTGGACACAGCAGAGAGGGAATGAAAGGTGGAAAAGCCCTGGCAGGATAGTGAACCAGGCAATGTGGAAAATCCCTAGCAGGATAGTGAACGAGGTAAAGTGCAGGTCTAGAACCTACACCCAGGTACGAAAGTTGCAACACCATGGCAGGCGAGTAAACCAGGGGTAAGAAGAAGATGAAGAGAAACAAGGGATTGAAGTCCCATTCTGAAGTTGTCGAACATTGGAAAAGGTATGACCCATACTCCTTTCTAAAGCAAAGTTATAAAGTTGCAATAATGGTCAAACATTGGTAAAGGCAGGGCCCATACCTCTTTCTAAAGCAAAGTTATAAAGTTGCAATAATTGTCGAACATTGGAAAAAGGAGGACCCATACCGCTTTCTAAAGCGAGGTTATAAAGTTGCAATACCCTGGCAGGAAAGTACACCAGGGAAAGGGAAACGACTGAGAAGATCCAGAGTTGTATGTGCTTCAAGGAGGTTCATGGGAAAGGCATTCCCCCTTGAACAAACGATTCAAGAGAACTGTGTGTATCCAAGAAAATTGTGTGATTCCAAGTGAATTGAGTACTTTAAGGAAATTCAAGGGAAGAGTATTTCCCACTTGAACAAAATTGGAACTTTAGCATTTAGTCAACATAAGTAAGTAGGAAAAGGCTTAAGAACGATTAAAGGGCTTGTGCACCCCCTTTGAAATCGAGTTGGTTAACGACCAAAGGAGAAGTGATAATTCTTTTAAAAGAAGGACGAAAGCCAGAGAGAGAGAAAACCCCAAAGAACTGACAAATTGAAGAGAAGGCAAAGGAGATCTAAACTTCAGTGTTGAGAGAGAGAGAAACGGGACACCTGTTCAAAGGTGTAGTTGTGTCCTTTCCCCTGTTTGTTGGAACTGTGAAATAAGACATTAGGCAAGAAGAAGGACTTAGAGAGAGAGTGGTCTCCTTATAAAAACAATGGTATAGTATTGACTTTTATCTTCTGGAAGTTTTGGAAGATCAGAGGAAACATAGGCGAAGGGAAGACCCTTCTCCTAGTAAAGCTTTATACCACTTTTCTTTGTTGCACTTTAGAGATGTATGTTTTGAACTTGGAAAAGCTACAAGCAAATAGTTTACAGAAATCCTGTGCACACATTACATTAGGTTTAGCGGGTAAGGGTCAGTTTAGGGTTTTTGGACACAGGACGGAGGACGTTTTATGGCTTAACATCCTGACACCGACGTTGCTTAGTTTTGTTGAGGCAGGGAAACCCCTCTAAGAATAAGGGACAGATAGGATTTCTCCAACCCGTTTTCTTTAATGCCAAATAAAAGTCTGTAACCTACATTTGAAAATCCATTGTGTTTGAGTCATACTTGATTCCTTACAACTCTGTGAAACATAAATGGATGAAATTAGCACCTGAGCGTAAAATTGTTTGGGTGCTATAGTTGTAAATATATTTTCTTGGCATCTGTATTGCCACCCCTAGCGTTCAAGTGTAGAAAACAGCAGATCTTCTACTACAAATATGCACGCATACTGTTCATAGTCTGCCATATGCGAGAGGGTTTATAGTGATAATGTAGAAAGACAAAATGTAGAAAGTCAAAATGTCGAAAAATAAATGTAGAAAAAAAAAATGCCGAATTTTATTTTATGATGTTATTTATTCGAAATGGGGGGTTCCCCCCAAACTCCCTTTTTATTCTTTTTTTTTTGTTTTACCTATTTTTTTTTATTCCCGGACCCCAAAATAAATATACAATTAAAAAAAGGGAATTCGACATTTTTTTTTCCTACATTTATTTTTTGACATTATTGTCATTCTACATTTTATTTTCGACATTTTGACTGACCACCATGCGAGAGAACTCTGGCTCATGCACGCTGTATGTTTAACTTATTTGGTGCTGTAGTCCCTTTTCAATTTCAATCCTTTCTACTATTGAGGGTTGCCATGCTGGGCAGTGTAAACAGGTCCTCATTTAGTGTTTGGTAGCTTACACTTTCTCCGGGGAAAACAGAAGGAGCTAATACTTGAACCGTGTGGTAACAGCTCCTTCAGATTTCCTAAGTCTTTCGTGCAGCCATAACATCTAGAGGTGACAGTATAGACCACCAGACACTATTATGAGCTTATGAGCTGTGGTTCACCTTGTGCAGCCTACTCCCCTGTTTGCTCCCACTTTCTACCTGGCCTTTTTGCTTGTCCACTGTCTGCTCTTCCCTCCTCCTTTGCCTAGCTCAACTCCCCTTAACTTGTTAGGGAATGACGACCGATCTTCAACATTCTCCGGATTGTTCTGCTTCTTTCACATTCCTGCTGATAAGGTGATTGAAAGAATGTAGGCTCTGATTTGTGGGTCTGCTTTCCTATTATCTCTGTGTTGCTTGCTTCACCCATCATCAACAGATCATCCTCCCGCCCCCCATAATAGTGGTTGGTAATACTGATTCCCTGGTAATGTTGTGAATATGGTGTTAATGAGGCTCGGGCCATGCTGAGGTCCTCATGGCCCGAGGTGATTAATACCATATCCGCCATGTTGGGATCAGGCACCATAGCAAGGCTCTCCATGTCTGCAGGCTGCCAGCCTCTTTGTGTCCCTTTAAGTTGGTTTGTTTCTCGTTATCGACGCTACGCTGCGTGTGAACATTCGTTGGATTAATTTTCCCTGACTGCCAAAGGATCCCCATCGCGCCCCACTCCAAGGTCCATGCTGTAACTCAGGTATGGGGTGTGCGCTTACTCTGGGCACCAGCTCTGTCAATGACCTTTGAGCGTGGTTTGCAGATTTGCACTATTACATGTCAGTAGTGCAAATGACCAATAGTGCAAATGCTCAACCCTTGCCCTAAGGCTTATTTCCTGGTGATTTTATCTCCCTGAAACTGGCCTTAAGTCCTAAGGATGTAGCAGCCCCAACACATCTGCCCCTCTGTGAAGCAGATTCCCCTCCCCTTCATGTAGGGGTCCCCCGCCCCACTTCGGTGGCTCCCTCACGGTCTCAAAGTACCGAACCTTCTATTAAGGACTTGGACGATTGACATTGTCACACATCTCACTGATGAATCAGTCTAAAAATGAACATGTCAATGCAGCTAATATCTTGTTTCATGAGTAAAAGCACAACTCCTCTTGCAAACTGACTGAAGAGACGTGTGATTGTGGTAAAATGTTCCTTACTTGAACCAGAAACGTACAATGGTTCATTCATATTCTCCTTTAAAATTAAAATAAATTAAATGTGTACAATTTGTCTTGTTGCTTACAAAGTAAATTTGCGGGTTCTGTGCCCATGGGATGGGGCCATGGCAGCTTGCACCAAACAGGCATTTCCAGCAACAAGCTTTCTTGCATCGACAAAAAAAAAGTCCAGCAACCCTTTCTTCTATACGGTTTTATCCCGTCGGGTCATTCTCTTACTTGACAACCAGAGGAGGTACATGATCATGTATCGTGCCGGAAGCCTTGTCGCTTGGCCCACTGGGTTGCATTGCACTCGAACTAAATGCAGTGTTCCAATGCCTCATTGGCTCCCTTTACTCAGGGTCATTGGTGTAATATTGTCTTCCACCATACACTGTACATGGCCAAGACACTAAGAAGGTTTGGAATGTGACACTTGGTGGTGGAGACTTGAGGTGTTTGGAGACATAGGGTCAGGTTCTCAAATCTTATTTTGGCACAAGTGAGGAGGTATGCTTGTGCATCTCTTCACTTTCACCAAAAGAAGTAGCAGTGCAATTCTCAAAGGGCACCTGAATGAGGGCATTTTGAGTGCGCTGATTCAGGTGCCCTCTTTCCCCGTTTGGCAAAGAAGGGAGCGTTTCTGGGCATTTAAAAGTGCATACCAAATTCACAAACGAGATGCACTTTTAAATGCCAAGAAAGGATGGTCCTCTCCTGTGCCTTTTGAAATAGATGCAGGGGGAGGTGCAAATCATGGCAGGCTCATTTTTGACCCGGTTATAATTTGCTTCGGAAGTGTGGCCAAATGGGGCTGGAAATGTTATTTGTCTAGTCATTTCACTTAGAAAGGTCCTTTAACGGTCCATCTTTTTTAAATGCGGCACAGTATTGCTAGGAGCCTGCCATACATTAGTGTCTGCAAGGGGGCTTGACAGCGCATCTTTTCACTATTGTCCAGCCCTTCCTGAAATGTTCAGGTCACCTTTGAGAATAGGTTCACCTGAGCATTACAACAACGAGCGCAAACGAAGTGAGCCCATCGTCTGCGCGCCTTTCATTGGAGCTCATTGATGGGAATCTGGAGCACTGTAGCCTATTTCCCTGCTTAATAAATACCTTCATTCCACTTGGTAGTGACAACCACTTCCTGTGATATTGACTGCCTTGAGAAGAGCTCTTTTCAGGCCTGGCCTATCACTCTTTTAAATTGTTTTTCTCCAGCTCTTCGCAATGGAAGGACCATTCGCCTACTTGACGACAAGGTTGCGCTAACCCATGTTTTCAGCCCTACTGGGTCACTTTACCTCAGTGCAAATGATTTCCTGTGCACCTGATGGAGAAAAATAAGTAGCTTCCTCTTCCCAAGCTCAAACAATTGTAGTACCCAGTGTGTAGCAAAGAAACGTGACACAGTGTGATCACCCCATGAGAAGAGAGTTCAGTTTGGTAAATCTCTTCAATAACAATTGGAAAGGATGAACATTTCTGCTCTATTTTGTACCCCTTACCTGGCCTACTTTAAAAGAAAATGAGGTCTGTGACTCATTCATACATGTGTCATCCATTTCACATTTCCTACCCTCAATGGCAAATATGAAGGGATCATGGATTCAATGTCCAAGACACCAAACCCGAAATTGATTTGTATGTCCACCAATGCACTGCAAGGAGAACTCTGCAGAGGAGGTACGTACTAAAACCGGGACAGGTTACAAGCATTGAAGTAGGACTATGGTTTGGCCAGAATTAGTGCTTACTGTGGACTACATTTAGACCCTGACGAATGTCCTTAGTTTTTTTTTCTTTTTTTCAGTTGTGTAAGGAAAGAAATATGTTGGTGAATGAGGTTATGAGTAAGAATGAGTATGAGTGATTTCAGACTGTAAGAGTGTAGTGTGTGACTGTGCTACATTGCTTGAGTTTGCACAGCATTTGACACTTAAGGTGTGGAATCCAGACACAATACCATCTCTCCTTGTTTTGGAACCCATCCCCCATTAACCCTATTTGTTTTCCCCCGACGTACTGACTGACACACCATCTAGTAATGTTTTTTTATTGTCTGCGTATAATGTGAATTTATTGACCAATTACTCTGGTCATCATACATATTATTCTTGTATCCTATTCAGATTGCTTCTAAATAAAATATTGTACTTTTTTTAATCATTGTTTTTGGTGTGATTGAGGTGTTTGGCCTCTGCTCATCTAGGTCTTCGGTCAAGCACATAGCCCCTGCTTCAGGTATTATTGTGCCCCCTGACACATTAGTGTGTGTATCAAGGTGTTTTAAACCTTCTTTGAGGGATTGTCAGGTTTGGGCACGCATTGTCCCTTGCACCTCTTTTTGTTTTCTTGTGTTGGCCCAAAATTAGGATTACATCTCAGGGGGCCCTCAACACCAAACAGCAACTGCAATGACAGAACCCACAAATAGAAGCACTCTACTGAGTACCATTACAATATTAATACTAACCCCTATTTATAGAGCACTTAGAAGCTGGAGGAATGCTCCACTAAGTGATAAGTGAAAGATAGAGTCTGGTATTATTGCAGATTGATTGCACAGTTATCATCCCGTTGCGGGGGTAGTTGCTTTTCTTGGACGTCTCTAAACATGGCTAAGAATGATCGGTATTTGGTAGTCACTCAGTGTAGGCTTCTGACATTGGGACACAAGAAGTCTCAGGTTGGAAAAATGCTCGGGTGGATAACACAATCCTATATTGAAATACAGATTATTTTTCCATAGGCATGGTAGAGCTTTTCTCTACCATGCTAGAGATAGCCTCAACCGGCCTTATGTATTCATAGCCTAAGAATTTTAAGATCTGTCACATTGAGGCCCCTGCGTCATAACATTTCTACTGTAGAGCAAGAACTATCTTGACATTTGCCCCAAAGGAAAATCGTGCTAATGTCATGGACATCCATGGCCAATCATGGCTAACCATGGTTTGTCAATAATCACAAAAACAGAACGTCTAATGTTGTTTTTTTGATGCCTAAGGGCTACTGCTGTGAATTGAGGATTAACATTACATGCTCTTATTCATGACTCTGTTTTTTTTCAGATCAAGACAAGTGCCTGGAGTGCCACCTTGATCAATGGTCCATGCCACGGAGTGCCGCTTGCAGTAGCCGAACCGTAGTGTACCTAGCTTGGCCAGACCCAGTGTCATGCACCCTGTCCATGCTTGGCCTTTTGGGGCTCCTTATCATTGCCGCCATAGCGGTTATATTTAAAATCCACCTGGATACCCCAGTGGTCAAGGCCGCTGGCGGTAAACTCTGCTACCTCATGTTGTCTTCGCTGACTGTTACCTGCCTCAGCATGGGTCTATTTATCGGTGAACCCCGGACCATGCTCTGCAATATTCGGCAGCCGTTGTTTGGAGTGAGCTTCACTGTCTGTGTGTCCTGCATCCTGGTTAGATCCTTTCAGATCGTATGCATATTCAAGATGGCGGCCCGACTGCCCAAGGCCTATGACTACTGGGTAAAATACAGTGGCCCATATCTTTTCATTGCCACAGCCACTTTTCTTCAGATCATCATCTGTGTTCTCTGGATGCTTTTTGATAGGCCAATGCTGCAATCAGATTATGAGTTCTCAAAAACAGAGATCTTCTTGGGGTGTCAGGAAGGCCACTTCATCGGCTTTGGCGTTATGTTGTCCTACAACAGTCTCCTCTGTGTCATCTGCTTCCTGTTTGCCTTCATGGGAAAAAACCTGCCCAAAAACTACAACGAGGCAAAGTGCATCACCATCAGCATGCTGGCTTACTTTATCTCTTGGATCTTCTTCATCCTCACCTACTCCACCGCTCATGGGAAGTACATCCCTGCCTTCCAGGTTTTTGCTGTCCTTTCCAGTACCTATGGAATCCTCGGCGCCTACTTTTTTCCCAAATGCTATATCATCATCTTCCAGCCCAGCAATAACACCACTGCCTACTTCCAGAACTGCATCCAGATGTACACCACCAAAAGAAGGGAAGAGAAAGACTGAGGCGTAGGAACATATACCCACCACGGGTCACGCGTCCTAATGCACAATGCTGTAAATTCTACATCATCCTCTTCCAGCCCAGCAATAACACCACTGCCTACTTCCAGAACTGCATCCAGAGGTACACCACCAAAATAAGGGAAGAGAAAGACTGAGGCGTAGGAACAGATACCCACCAGGGGTCATGTGTCCTAATGTAGAATGCTGTAAATGCTACATCATCCTCTTCCAGCCCAGCAATAACATCACTGCCTACTTACAGAACTGCATCCAGATGTAGACCACCAAAAGAAGGGAAGAGAAAGACTGAGGCATAGGAACAGATACCCACCACGGGTCACAGGTCCTAGTGCACACTGCTGTAAATGCTTATGTTTTGTCAAATTCTCATTTTGTTTTTAGGGGAAGAAATACCCTTCTCTCTTGGACTTCTTGGGCACCCTATTCAGTCGATTAGAAATGTGTAGCATTACTTGCGGGAACCAGAACCTTCAGAATCTGTACATTGCACCAATAGAAGCGTCATTATTTCGGTATGGCCACTCAGGATCTTTAGAAAGACGTATTTTGAACCCTGTATAATCAGAGGATTACACACAAAGATATACACTGGCCACAGCTCTGGCAATGTAGGCTCATTTTTTCTCTCTAAATCCATGTTTTCAGTAACACAGCTTAACCTAATTAGTCCATAGTTTTCTATTTGCTTTTGCACCAGGACTACCCCCATGGGTCGGACTTTAGTTCCTTTTAAAGTATGGCACTTCTTGCCTACTGCATTGCTGCACTTTGCCCCAACTTCCAGTGCTATCCGGGTGACACTCAGCTCATTTTCAGGCTACCTTCAGCCACCTCTTCTCAGTCTCTCATCTCTGACTATCCGCCATCCAGGAGTGGTGTGTCATCAATGATTTCTGCCTTAATGCCAGTAAGACTGAGATTCTCCTCATCGGCACACCTGCTCCCCCCTTTCCTGTCACTCTCTGGCCAGCCTCTCTTGGCCCTGCTCCTGCTCCCACCTGTGGGGCTAAAAACCTCGAGGTCATCATCAACTCCACACTCTCCTCTCTCTACACATCTCTGACTTCTGTAAGAAGTCACACTACCAGCTGCACCTCCTCAGAGTTATTCTTCCGTTCCTCTCCTTCCCCCAGAAGCTCGCTCTCTCCAGAGCTCTGGTTCTCTCTAGGGTGGACTATTGCAACAGCCTCTTTCTAAATCTGCCTGCCTCTACTCTCTGCCCTCTGCAACTCATACAGAACAGGACTGCAAGATTTGTCCTTGGCCTCAAGCCCAGGGATTGGTTCTCTCCAGGACTGAAATCAATGCACTGGCTCTCAGTGGCTGCGAGGATTAAGTTCAAAACCCTCTGCATTGTCCACAAGGCCTTCTTGGGCCTGGTGCCTCAATACATTCAACTCCCTCTTCCTAAATATCTTCCTTCTCAGGCTCTTCGCTCATCCGCTTCCAACTCCCTCAGGGTTAGTGGCTTCTCCAAGCAACGAGTTGGTGGTAGATCTCTTTCTTTGGCTGGGGCCTCCCTCTGGATCAGCCTCCCTGAAACTTGAGGAGAATCATCTCCGGTTCCAGAAGTACCTTAAAACCTTTCTTGTTGCTTCTGCCTTCTCTCCTCCTCTCCACTGCTGAAACGCCTGGCTGAAACTGAAACTGCACTGATTACCTGGCCACCCTCTGTATCTCGGGCCCAGGTCCCCTCCCCAGCAAATTGCACACCTGCACTGCCTTCCTGCCAATCCCCGCACTTGGGACTGTTCTTCTGTATCACTTGACAGTTAAGGTCTGCACTTACCCTTGCATTTGCCACCAGCTGGCCGTACTTTTACTTATTGGTATTTATTTTATTTATCCCATGTGCTGAACTGTACTCTCCCCCCGCACTTTCCCCTTCCCCCTTCCCATGCACTTTCGCGATCTGATGACATCTGGCCTAGAAGGATCATTGTCTCTGTCTTCCCTCTGTTCCCCCTCACTTGCCTCGTCGCTCCTTAAAACACTTGTGTATAGCCGTGTTATAAATGCCATATCATATCATATCATATCATATCATATCATACTCATTTGCCTGCTCACTTCCACAGGAAAGTTGCAGGGTGCATTTACCAGCCTTTCTTCGAGCACTTTCTTTGGCACTCTGGGGCCATCTTTCATATGAGCGTGTCTCGAAGTAGCACTTTGCTTGGAACATGCTCTCCCCTTATATTGCATGTGCCCCCGCTGTCATTACATGTCTTCTGCCTATTTTGCTTGGCGGTCTTGCAAGATCTCTTGGTTGCTCTCCTCTTTCGTAAGATGAAGCATTCAGAAGTGGACGCAATCTGCTAGGTGATATGATATGATAGGTTAGGTTATTTATAACGCGCTTAATACCCAGAGGTTTCTAAGCACGAACCCAGGGATCGAACCTGTGTTGCTCTGTCTCGTCTTACTTCCAAGGCGAGCACGTTGCCCCTGAGCTATCCTCCCGAGACCTCACAAATGATTTTTTCAATTTTCTTTTTATTGATCGCATTGATAACAAGTGCAGAATGAATGGCTTACTTCATGTATTCATATAGTAGGGAGAAGAATATACAAGTTTTTGAAGGCATCAGATATTTCACTAATTTCCGTACAGTTATGAAGGTCACCAGGCAAGAGCAAAGTGACCATTGCTAACAAAAACAAACCAAAGCAATCAAACAACCAATACCCCAGAACAAGCTCCATATTTTCATAGAACACCTGAACTAGGGGGTAGCAGAGGTCTAGTGGCAAGCAGTTACTGTCTTAGGGAGACCACAATACTGTTGAGGGTGGGGGAGGGGTGCAGGGAATCCGTCTGCATGTTCCTTTCACCAGGCAAGTTCCCAAAGCCAAGAGGATGCTGATAGCGAGCCTCCACCTTTCCAGGTACACACAATGCACTACTTGGCCAATTATAGTGCTACAGAACTCAACCTAAAGATGTCCTTTATGTGGTCAGCGAGCTCACCAAGTAAGCAATCCAATGGCGACAAAGGGGGTCATTACGACTTGGGTGGTAAGAGATACTGGGCACCGGTAAGGAGACCGGTGCCGGTAATCCCTTAAAGCCCTATTCTAAGGTCCCTTGGCGGGGACCGTAAGGAACGTGTGGTCTGACCACAGGTCCCTTATGGGTCTCGCTAAGGGACCAGGGTGCTAATAACGGGCTTGCAAGTCGCGAGCCCGTTATTAGCGCCCTCCCCATTCCCATTGAGCCCTATGGGGGCTCAAATGGGAATGGGGAATGGTTTGTTCAATGGGGACCTACCGGTGCAGTCCCGCTAGCGTCATGGCTACCTCCAATTTCGGAATGAGGCCCAAAGACAGGAAGAGGCCTGTAATATCTTTCTTTCTACTAATCAAATGAGACTAAAAGCAGCTTCCTACAGGACACTCCCAAAACATACACAATAAGGAGGCCTGAGGATATACACACCTGGTTCAAGCCATACTCAGACCTGCCCCAAACAAGCTGAGACAGGAGGGGGGTGAGCTATGCTTTATGATGGATCTTAATGAGGATCCATCTATGCGTCGCTTGAGAGAAAATCTCCTGTGGGCTTTAAATGTGCCACACATCCAAATGAATTGAAGGAGATCAGTTTCCCTGTTCCACACTTTCTGTACAAATACTTGATGGGTCACAGAGGAACTCGCATCATACTTATCCCCAAGATTGCTTATTCCTAAATGCTTGCCAGGACTCGGGATAACTGTTCACAATTTGCAGGAAAGCTCTCAATAGTTCATAGAGGCATTGTTGGTGCATGTGGTTTGGCGATTTGTAACAGAGTAAATAGCTTGGTCCACCATATGGATCAAACTTACTGTCCTCAAGAAACGTACCCAAGAGGAGAGGGGAGATGACAAAGTAGGGGCAAAGAGATTCCCGGTCCGTTGACACATGTGTGAAGGATTCTTCCCCCTCAACCCAATGTGCCACGAATTGCACCTGTGCAGCCAAGACATATCTGAAGCTAACACATTGTCTTGGGGAAAAATTCTGCACAATGTGTCCCAACTGTGTCTATGTGTAGAAGAATGCCAAGCTTGATAGCGCAAGAGAGAACACAGTTGAACGCAGATGTTGCGTCCTGGCGATGCTCGAATGTGTGAGAAGAGCTATTACAACTTAGTAAGGGATATAATGCCCATCTCTTAATCTTCAACTCCAAAGATTCATAGCAGGATAATCAATGAAGCTGACGGAGCTTAGCTGAGTCTTCACAGACATGGATCCTGAGCTACGTTATAGATTCAGTGACCCTTCTGGAGTCGACAATTTCCCGGGGGGGTAGGTAGTATCTCTCGTCAGGAGGGAATGCATTGGATTTAGACCAATTAATTAGCAGCATTAAGAAGTCCCTGCAATGGATGATCTAACAGGTAATGGGAAGAAGGTTACATGCAGGATATTTAATATATATGAGGACATCATAGGCACAAAATAACATAAAGACCCTGTGGCTGCCCAACACTAAACTCCAACGAGAATGCTTCTTCCTAGTTAAGGCAGCATCTGCCCCATCGCAAGTGCGAAGAAGAGTAAGGACAGCGCCCCAAAGCGCACCAGGCCCCAAAGTGAAACTATCTAATTTTAGGCCCCCAAAACAGACTGCAGCAGTTGGTCTTGTGTACAATAGATGAATTACATTATAAAATACTTTGGAACGCGATTCTCTTCAAGACAGCAAATAGATATGCCATGAGACGGAATTGAATGCTTTCTCTGCATCCATTAATGCTGCTAGTGCCTGAATGCTAGAATGTAATTGAGCCAAAACAGAGATGAGGTGACATAAGTTAAGATCCTGAGACCGACTCAGGATGCTCCCAGCCTCATTAGGACTGACTAGTAATGTAATGAATGGGAGCGATTGTCGGCCAGAACGTTTGCGAAATCTTGGCATCCATATTGATTCGTGAAAGGGGACAGTATGACTTACAGAATAAAATAAGTGGCTTTTAGAGGGCTTCAATAACCGGATAATCAGGGCCTCATACATAGAGCTAGGTAAAAGAAAGGATTGCATTGCTTTCTCCCAGGCCTTCCACAGGCGGGAGGCAAGGACTACTCTGAAGTATTTTTAAAGTTTGGAGAGCAGTCCATCAGTTCAAGGAACTTTAGAAGAAGGCAGAACTTTGATAACGTGAAGTATTTCTTGAAGTGTGATAGATTCATTAGGTGCAGCGATAGCAGGCAGTGCAAGCTGCTGCAGTGAGACACTCTCCAAATAGACCGCTAGAGCACTTGTTGGTACAGCGTCATTGGATCAGCATAAAGAGAGGAATAGTACTCTGTGAAAAGAGAATGGATTTCCGCTGTGTCAAAGTGAATAATCCTGTCAATATCTGTTATTGCGACAAACAGTGGTTGTTCCCAAAAGATTCAGGAACTCCCATCCCCTGCACACTATCAATTATCTGTAAATACAGATCAATAACTTAGTAGAGTTGTACATTAATTCTGTAGATCGTTTGGGAAACATTTTACAATAAGTAATTATGATAAACAGTCAATATGGTAAAAAAACATTTAAACAGACCAAAATTTTAACAAAAATGACAAGATCTTTTTTGTACTTTTGGTGTCGAAAAAAGGGCATTCGATCCTTTTGTTTTAGATCCTTTCACCTACAACCGTTTGTCTCTATATGTATCCAACCTAGATGCCAAGGTTGAGTCTATTTCCCCCCCACACCTCAAATTTACCTCTTAAATTTCTAACTTTTACCTTACCTGATCATTATAATCCTACACCTTCATCCTATATAGGTGTGCCCCTGGGTTCTACACACTTCTCCAATATCTGTTATTGGACCAACACTCGACAGTCCCCTGTGACTATGCAACACTCTTGCCAATGTTCTTCTTAGTCTTTCATCTTCCACGTACCTTTTAGCCATTGTGGGTTGCAACAAGAACGTGATTTTTCTCTCTGCTGCCAACCAAAAAGCACCCGCCGTTGGCCTGGTAGAATGCAGAATTGACTCACCTCCCCTTGCCCCCGCAGTGGAATGATGCCTCATGTCCGAGTAACACAATGACCCTTCAATTCTGGCATGCTTGCACCAAATAGCTTTGAGGATTCCCCTCAGCCCCAATGCAAATGCCCCCCAAGCCTACTGTGAAAGCCTTGCACAAAGTGCATTCTGATGGAACAGATCTGCAGTTATGTTTGAAGAAAAACTCATAAGTTTCAAGTTCACCCACAAAGGCAGCGTTGGCAAGAGCCTGGGGTTTGAAGTGCCAAGGAGAGTGCACAAAAAGGCATTTGGAGAGAAGAACTTTAATTGATTGGGGCAATGATCATAACAAGTGTGGGGCAGCCTCGTGCTTTCACATACAGCTGACAAGACAGAGGAGGAGGGCAACAATACATTGATTCTTGAGTTCATGTCTTGGACAGAGGAGTAAAATGAGCACTCCCGACGATCAAAGGGAAGAACGTTCTAGGAGTCCGCAAGATTTAGTCGGGGAAAAACTAGAATAATTATCAGCACAGAACGTAACAAAGATTGGGGAGTACCAAAAGTTCTATCCATGGTAGTATCCAAAATAGTGTTGAAGTCTCCAGCCCACCGTAGATAAGTGCCCAAAAACCTTTAGCATTTTCCCACAGAAACTTGGGTTGTCAATATCAGGGGCATAAAGGTTCACTAATGTAATGGGTAATGCTGTACTGTTCCAGAGACATTGACATACCCCCTGCATGTGGACCACTGGGACGAAGGGGAGTGTTGTATGGATTAATATGGAGAGCTCCTTTCGAACATGAGGAACATGATGTTTAGAAATGATCTACCCGCTAAAACCCAGCAATAGGATCATTAAGGAGACCACATACATGGGTTTCTGACAGCAAAGAAACCAGTATCCACACCCTGTCCAACCAGGCAACAGTCTTCCGGGCTTTAATGCACTTATTCAACCATCACACATTCCAACTAATTAAGGACCATGAGTCATGACCATTAGTCCTCCGCCCATTTCCTCTGGTCGACACAAAGTAACAAACGAATGCTAAACAATTCCCTGGTCCACAAAAGCCAATTGCACACACAAGCACTGTGATGATTTCAAGGTGTTCACCTCCAACCAATACCATAAGAAACCCGCCCCCATCCACACTGAGACCCCGCTGTGTGTAACCGACCGAAAGGGTAATAAAACACATGTACAACCCAGCGAATAAAGCGGGGCTCGGCTAAGGGGTGCCAGCAAAGTAAAGTCTATGCAGCCAAGCTTACCACCCAATCATGCAAGAAAAGCAATATGGACATGACATTATGGACTGATCTGTTACATCCTTTGCAATTGCCTGTCGAGAACATGGAGAGGCGAGTAGCTTTAAATGCAAGCAACTACAAAAAGGTCTCAGAACAGTAATTTTACTGGCATCAATTAGGAAAAAAGAACTCAGAAAGCTATGCAGGTAACATAGGACATCATGAAAATTGAGCTATGCTAAAGAGGGAAGGCTACTCAAATCATCCCAGTGTACGTTAAGGACCTCTGTTACTCAGAGAGCCTCTACAATGAGGTTCAAGTGGCAGTGAAGCCCTACAGGAGAATGGCATGAATACTGCCCAAGGACAGGGAACTTCTCTGTATAGGGAGTTAGTTGAGTCAACAGCACAGATGGACTTACCCTATGGAGGACGAAGACACCTTACCCAAACCTATCAACTACCCTCCCAACAGTGCATTACCAAACTAGAATGACAAGGGATTAAAAAGTCAAGAGGCAAATTGCATTGAAGCCCCCACCATATGAACTGGCGTGAAGGAACGCATCCTCACAACTAATGTGTAAATATGACCCCATACGAATGTCAGTCATTGATAAAGGAGTGTGACTCTGCCGCACTCTGAAAATGGGTAGACCTCAGGTGCAATCTGTAAAGGAACCCTAGTGCACCAACCCATCCTCCATTGTGAAGAAGTGAATTTTATCATTGCATATCTCAAGCCCAACTCATGAAGCTTAAGCTTGACCATGGTAGAACTGTGATGTGCTGAATGCACCACAGAAGTGAAGTCAGGGGAGAGAGCCATATTTTAGTTCTTATATTGTAACCCTGTGAACTCACATGCTTTGTGTATGTGAATTTATTGGAATGTATTAAGTGCTTTCACCAAAGTGCTGTACAACATTCAAACACAGTACAAAAAATTAAGATAATGAGAGTAGAAGAATAGGTGGTTGGTTAGGAATCAGAGAGAAGAGAAAGGTATTGGGCTTTGAGACGGGTCTAAAAAATGTGATAGATGAGGAATGGATAGACAGTGGAACAGAGTTCCATTGAAGAGTGCAAGAAGAGTGAAAGAGCAAAAGAGGGAGGAAGCACAAGGGGGTTAAGGGACAAAACGACAAAAGGTGTTTAGGTAATGGAGCGAACGAGCAGGAGTATAGAAGGAAACTAAGGATGAGAGATGGGAAGGAGTTAGCCATGCTGGCACTTAAAGACTATATAAAGGAAGTGGAAAAGAAGCAGGGATTCAAATGGTAAATTAAGGGCAGAAAGGAGCGAGGAGGTAATGGATGTGCAGGGATGTGTAGAAACAAGGTGCAGTCACTGTGGTTGAAGAGGCGACAGATGACAGGGTGAGCTTGTTGGCCTGGCTTGAGAGGCAGTGCCATGGATCTGTGTGCCCCATCCACAAGGAACAACAAATGAAATGGTGGGTTTTGCAGGATCTTCCTAAGAAGGGAATCAATGAAGATTTCCATCTTGGGAGTGCAAATGCATTTCATGCAAACCGAGCATACGGACATTGCTGCAACATAAGCGAGCCTCCACATCCTCATTTTTTGCCTGGAGGTTCTTTATCTCATGCTTCAGTTTCTCAAACTGATTGTATTTTGGCATTTTCCCATCCTCGTGGGCATTGATCCTATTCCTTGCCTCCGATATCCTGCTACTCTCCTTGTCAATCCTGGCCTGCAGCACCTCGACCTTGAATGCAGGGTTATCAATCTTGAGGCCCATAGACTCAAACTCTCCCTTCATTTGTGCTGGGATAACCGCAGTGTCAGTGTTAGAAGGAGGACATTCTGGGCCAGAAAAATGTCCTCAAATGCTGCCCTGTGGTAGAATCGACAGTTCAAAGGGCATTTTCTTAGTAAAATGCAATTGAAATCGTTTTTTTGCCTCCTTTTAGCAAGCACCATAGCGTGATTGCCCTTAAAGTAAGGCACCAACCCAATATGCTAAGAATCCAACATGGAACTCCTAGGAAGAAGGAATGAAAGAGAAGTCCAGGGAGATTACTTTCTTGAGTGACCCATATCAGCAGTTCGGGGGTTCACTCACATCTCTGGGTCCGCAGTCTTCAAAGCCAAGCATCTCTTCTGCAATGTAAAAGATTGTCAACGTCCCTGTGTGAAAGCATAATTGTCCCAGGAAAACGTCATAGCTGATAGCACATCACCACTCCTAGATGCAGGCTGAAAGTATAGGACCCAAAGCCAATGAGTCCCCGAATACCTGTTGATTCGTGAAAGGCAGATCATATAATATAGCAGGTTATGGGAAGTGTGCTGCACTCAGTTATAAGTGGGCAACACAGCACAGAGTGTTTGTAGGAGGCATCCACCACAATTCAGGCATGAGTGTATTCCACGCAGCCAGGGCCGAAGAGGATGTGCCATCTCCCTCTCGCCCTCAAACAGGCACACAGTGCCACAAACCCACTGTAGCTTGGGGCTTGGGCCCCAATCTAAGGGAAGATGGAGATCCAGCTAAAGTAAAAGGGTAGAGGCCTGGCGATGATTATAGTCAACAGCTACATTGCCGCCAAGCCCATCAGAGAGGGGGCGATCACATCCGGAAAAAGATTAAGATCAGCCGTGCTGCTGTGCTCCAGGAAGCCGCCCGCAAAATGGCAGTGAAGTCACAGGCTCAGGGGCTGGGATCCTAGTGCACAGCAGCCAGAAAACAAGCTCCAATCTCACCAGAAAATGGTCTACACTGATCAAGATGCACGGTTAGGAGGAGGGAGGATTGCAGCCAAACCATCGGGGTGCAGTAGGAGAGCACCAACGAAACCCGCTCCATACCAGGGTCACCAGCTGCTGGGCAGGGACCGGGCCTCCACATCAGACCTGGCACTCCCAACTCAGGGGTGGTAAAGGTAAATGTGATTGTACTGGAATGCTCCCCGGGTCCCTATAGCAGGCCGACCAGGTGTAGAAGTGATCAGGGCTGAAGTGAGAGAGTTATAACAGCAGGTTTAAGGTGGAGTAGCAGAGATGGCTTAATCCTCAGCCATGTTTTGGTAGATGACTTGGTCCGTGTTCTGTGTGTGACTTGACCTACAACACACACTCTGTAGGCTTAGGACTGACCACTATGTGGCATTTGAAGGTATTCACCAATTGTAATTCAAATAACATCATATACATGATTAAATGTCCCTTTGACAAGATGTACATAGGCAAAACAAACCGTAAATGCAAAACACGTATAATTGAACGCATGAGTAGTAACCGTAATATCATTGAAACTGCTCCATTGGTTAAACATTTTATGACAAAAGGCCACTCCCATAAAGACTTAAAATGGGTTTCACTTATGAAAGTAAAGGGTCCCTGTCACATCCATGCCAACATTCCGACACGCCTGTGAGGGAGATTTTCTCAGGGAAATCGGGAGACATACATTTTCCCATAGAAATGCATTGGGGCTACAATTATTTTAGGCGCAAGAACGTGAAAAATAGCACTATTTTGCACAGAAAAATCAGCAGTCTGCCGCCTAAATCGGGATGGTTGGCATGTATGCTGTCAGATTACCATTAATCGTAAATTATTACAATTGAAACGGAAATTAATCTTTTTGACCAAAAGTCATATCACTAGACTGAGCGATTACATCGGATGGCACCATGCATCAGTGATGTACGCACTTAGTGATGTGCGGCCCTGGTTATGGTCATTGAATGTTTGTTGTGGTATTCTGTGCGACCTATGCAGTACATTCATCGTGCTTGGCTAAGTCAGGGTGTATGTATATGCACCTATGCACAATCATTATTATTCTCTTTTTGAGTGGGGGTTCCCTTAATAAGAATGCATCAGGTGGATGTTCTATTGTGCACCCCATATCAATTTTACGAGTTATATCCATTAGGTGGTTAGGAGTCTATGTGATGCCTTTTTGGTGATAATTATACACAATGATACACAATAGTCGCACAATATTTTGAAAAGGTGCATCACCCATTTATGGAGTGTTTTTTAATTGAGTATGAGAATTAAATAATGCACGACCCTTTTTACATTGGATACTGTATAAGGGCAGTGCTATTTTAGTGCATGAGTTCAAGTATGCATTCTAGCAGCACATTTGGCGTCATCTCCCCCTCTAGAATTACGTGTAGATTGGTCATGCATATGCATATCAATGCCCTTCTATGGCACGCCCCTGTAGATTCATTTCATTCTGACTGCCGGCTTCAGTATTTCCGCATTGTGCGGTTTAGCTGTTGCGCAGACGTCATACGCACTCCTAGTACATTGCGTTACTCGTCACGTGACGTTATAGAACAAGTTAAAATACATCTGCGCGAAGGCGCGGTACTTGGTAAAGCTAGATTGAGAGTAATCCAGTGAGTTACTGAAGGAGTCAGCATGCTCGCCCAGACTTTTATTCTTACACAGGTTTTGATATCCGTTTATTTTGTACTAAATAGTTATAATGTGGCACTTTTTGTCTCCTAGGCAAAGTTGTTTTTGGGACATGTATACACATATGATCGTACCAGTCTAGTGGTTTCCTCTTATTTTGTTGTTCAGCTATCATCAGTGTTGATGCACCCCATGGATAAGCACAGTCATAGCTCTCAACTCACACGCTTTTGGCGGGTGTCACCCACCTTGTAAACAGCTGACTCACCCGCCAAGCCTCCTGCACGCCCATTCATTTCAATGGGCCTCTCACCCGCCAAAAATAAAATCGGGTGTTTTCACCCGCCTTTACAACACAAATGGTTGAGAGCTATGGCACAGTGCATGGATATAGTTTTTTCACATGTGTCATGGAGGGACTAGGGTGATGGCATTGTTATGTCCACATTGGATGTGGTGCTTTTGGAATATCTTGAGTGTTTCAATTGGCAACGTGACTCGGGAGATGGTATTGTGATGTACACATAGCATAGCTCCCAACCTTTTTTGTCACCAAGGCGGGTGAAAACACATGATTTTCTTTTTGGCGAGTGAGAGCCCATAGAAGTGAATGGGCACATGAGGGACTTGGCGGGTGATGCAGCTGCTTTCAGGGTGGGTGACACCCGCCAAAAATAGGTGAGTTGAGAGCTATGTCATAGGGGTGTGTACCCCGTGGGGTACTTGGGTTAATGGTGCATCCCACGTTGCATACTTGTTGCCTGATTAACACTTTGCCCTTGTTGTTCACACTGCCTGGGTGAGCCACTCGTATATGTGTTGTTGTCCTTTTTTTGCATGGTACATTAAGATTGTATTTTAGCTTTTTCTCCATTTTAGAGAGTATGAAATGGGTCTGAGACTGATGTTGATCCCATTGAATGAGTTTCTGCAATTTCATGCTTTTTGACTCTACTGACCTCAAATAATAGCAGGTAGGTCCTTGTGTTTGAAGGCTGTTGTGAATTATTAAATTTACTGTAGTTTTGGAAATAATTGATTTGGTTATCGCAGAGTGTTGGTGATTGGGTCAATTTATTGTGTTTTTTGATTGTGGTCCTTAGTGTCGAGTATTGATGTAACATGTTTGTCCCAATAAATCCAAGTGTCTGTGAACGCTGGTTGTGGATCATGATTGAATACTTCATAGGAGTCTCTTCATCTTTTACAAGGAGACAGATTGTATTTTTTGCACCCCGGAAGAATGTCACGCAATTAAGCACGGATGACAAAAAAATGTTGGATTAATGCTATAATATGGTTATAACAATCATGTTATTTGGAACAAGTTACACACCTCCTAGACTTACATCAAGCTAGGGAAAGTGTAGTATCTCCTCTCTCGACACTTACATCAAGTTAGGGAAAGTGTAGTATCTCCTCTATCGACACTTACATCAAGTTAGGGAAAGTGTAGTATCTCCTCTATCGACACTTACATCAAGTTAGGGAAGGTATAGTATCTCCTCTATCGACACTTAAATCAAGTTAGGGAAAGTGTAGTATCTCCTCTATTGACACTTAAATCAAGTTAGGGAAAGTGTAGTATCTCCTCTATTGACAATTTCATCAAGTTAGGGAAAGTGTAGTATCTCCTCTATCGACACTTACATCAAGTTAGGGAAAGTGTAGTATCTCCTCTATCGACACTTACATCAAGTTAGGGAAGGTATAGTATCTCCTCTATCGACACTTAACTCAAGTTAGGGAAAGTGTAGTATCTCCTCTATTGACAATTACATCAAGTTAGGGAAAGTGTAGTATCTGCTCTATCAACACTTACATCAAGTTAGGGAAAGTGTAGTATATAACACAGCCATACAAATAGGGAGTGTGTTTTTGACACTTTTGCTATGTGCAACTGTATTTTATTTTTGATTTTTGTTATGAGTTTGGACACTTCTGCATATCTGTGTTTCATCATTGTTGTGATTTGATGTATATTATATGTGTTCAGTATAGCATATTATGAGGTTCTTTTCTCTCTGTTTATAACTGAATAAAATTGTTTTAGTATCAGCCCTTGTGTTATCTGTCACTCAGGTTTTGACACTTTGCCTTTTCTTGCTAACATATTATACTTTACCCTATGAGTAGGCCGTGGCTTTATGCCTTCCATTTTGGGGTTTCTGATTAATTGATATTTTCTAGTACACCCACCATTGATTTTTACGCTGGCAACACAACTTAGTTTTTCTTCTTCTTAAAACTCTGCTCTATGTCCCCAAACCTCCCCCCCAGCACCCCCAGCATTCACTTGGATGGCTTGTCCACACTGTTGGAAAACTGAGAGACTACCAGATAAGATAACCTCAATATCTCCTTCCTGTGGAAAAGCCTTCAACCCTCTTTCCCTCTGTCATGTACTACCTGTAGGGTTTCTCCAGTACACTTGCATGATCTTAGCTGCCTTACATCGCTGTTACCAAATCACAGACCTTTCTTCAAGATTTCGTAAATGCTGCCTCATTTATCCACTCCCTTCATGGTATCGGTACTATTGCTGATCTTAGTGTCATCTGTAAAGACACATGCCTTTCCGTGGAGTCCTGACGAATCGCTGATTAAGGCACTGAAAGGATAAGATGTGTGATAGTTCAGGTGACTGCAGCACCTAATCCTTTTGCTCAGAGTGCAAAAGGCAGTATTTCTTGTTTATGCATCTTCTGTGCCTAGCAGTGGAAAATTGTAGATGTGGTGCTTTGTAAATGTTGTGTAAAATAAAATCTGTTCACGATATTCAAATATACTGCATCTATCCATCATCCTTGAATTAATTTCCAAGTTAGAGTCAATAGGGCACTGACATTTGACTAACCATTCTGAATTGGGTTCTGTAATCCCATTTCATATTTATATTACTGTAGAACCCTTTACAGAGCCACTCGGCATAACATGATGTGTAGATTCTATATTCTGACCGTACACAGAATACCCATATTATTTTCAAATTTGAGTAAATGGTCACAGTACTTTGGGACTGCCAACACTGCATTTTGGGTTTGTTGATAATCAATAAAGAAGGAAGTGAGAAATAAAAGGTCACCAATCGTTACTTGGCACATCCTCGTCATTCTGATCATAACCACAGGAGATTATAAAATAATGTTTTCTTTGGTATGATTTGGTTGGTATCTATTAGATTACTTTTCTAAATATATTTCATTTACTTTGGAGAACAGGAAGATTGAACTGTTCTGAACAATGATGCAAAATTATGTAATTTTGCTCCTGATGAAGAGAAATCTCGAAACGCATTGAGCTTCAACATACTTACAGTGCTATTCAAATAATTGGGTTTTTTTTGTAAACATTTTCTGTTTGAATCATTACTGCAAATATACTGAACACACATTCTAATCACCTGTGTGTATATGAATTCTGGCTGTATTTTAGTCCAGTGGTATTCAGGGGAACCGTGGGTCCCTAATCATTACGACTCTCTTCTTCCTTATAATTTATTCTCGACCTTGTGCCAGGCTGGTATCACTCTCCCCCACAGCCCAAGTTAAGACAAGTGTATTGTAGAAATCCTCCAGGTCAAAACCTTAGGGAGTGCAAAATCAGTGTATTCCTTTTTGCACTGTTTGCATTACAGGCCATTTCTCTCCACTTTTGGTCTCCTCTGTATAATTTGTGTCCGAGTGCCTGAGGGGTCATGGGGGGAGCAGGACGAGCCTATAACAGGCCCTGCCTCAAACACAATTTTCAGAGCCTGCTACGGCTCTGTCCCAGCGAGCCCCGTCCCACGTAAAGTCCTGGTGCTCCCTTATGGCAGGGGACCATAGGGGGATAAGGAACCAGATCCAAGTCTTGGGCAGGCCATATGAGTCCTGCACAGGCAGGTCATGACAGCACACTCTCCTCTTGTTCTCCAACCTGCCCCCCGTTCCGACCCCTTGAAACAAAACAATGGCTTTTCCTTTTTCAGGCACCATTGCGCCATATCCTTCCTTTCTGTTACCAGAGGGCCCCGGATAGCTATTTCATAGCTATATTTCACCTCAGAACACAAAGCTGGGGACAATAACAAGAACAGCCCTTTCAGGGTCCTCCAAATAAGGTAAGTGTAGTTGAGTAAAACAAAATGGGGTTTGTTTAAATTTTAAAAATAGTTTCTAATGAGACAGGTCTTTAGTAATCAAGTAATTGCATACGATGAACAGTTAATGTATAACAGTTTATAAACATTTCACTAGGAAACACATACATAAAAATGCTTAGGCTGTTTAAAAATAAAACATGCATACAATAATACCTTTACAGATTTCTTTTTTCAAATACAATGAAGCATTTTTCAATACTAAATATGTGTCTGTGGCATTCTCTTTTCAATCCACAGAGTAGATGACCCCATTTAATACCCATAAGGAACCCTGTATTAATATGATTCTAACCCTGTTGAGTTAATTGTCATTGGAAAAGATGGATACCTTGGACTTGGAGACTACGGCCAAGCAGTTGGGCTTGAGCTGTCTCTTAGGCCAGACATATATGCAGGGTTAAGTCCACTGCTCTGCTTGAGAAGGGCAGGACAGAGAGGTCTCTGAGTGCTGCCTTGGCCATCCAATGATCTGTCTGTAAGTGTGTAGAAAGATGAATTTATACAACAAATAATCCCTTGACGAAGAGTAGCAGAAGAGCATGGACATGTCATTGCATTAAGTGATTAATACACTCCTTGCATCCAGTGAGCTCCATGCTGACATTAAGCTCTAGCCCCTGAGTGGGATCGTCCAGGTCCTGCTGAAGTCATCCTATGCAAACAAGTGCCAGATATCCTTCAGCGTAGGGGCACTGGCTTCTTTCAGCTGAGGAATAAAATGCCCCCATCTCCATGTGGCATATAAAATAGGGCAGGACCATAGTAGGTGATGCATCTAAGATCACACAGAAATACAGCGGCAAGTCCACCAGCTCTCGTGGTACTGGTCTATGGAACGGTTCAGGTCGACCAAGGGAAAGTTATTCCCAAAGGGTAACCAGGTTTTTAACAATGTAGCATTCAGAGGGTAAATCCCACAATGATAGTATTAGGCACTAAATGTGCTGTTCATCCCTCTTTCAGCATTCAATGGTATACTTTTCAATAGGCCATAGGGCACTATCTGCATCCCAGGATCTATTTTAGCACTTATCCTATGATGGACCTAAGTCTGTGACAGCCACATCTTGGGGCAACATCTATATGTGGGAAAAGAATGAAGGCTTTGTTCCACCAGCACCTCAGATATCTGCTCCTCTTAACCCCCATCACTGACATAACATGAGCCCTTGCAGCTCCTTCTGGCGGGGGCCCTGTTATGCTCACCTGGTATCCACAGGGACGCCACCCAGCCGGGTTACTCGCTGGTATGCTTCTCAGCTTTGCCCTGATGTGGTCTGCGGGGAAGGTTCTGCCTTGGGTTAGAATTAGGCGTGCTCTCCGTCCTGCCTTCTTTGCAGGGGCGCGTTGTCTTTCATGGGCTAGTGCGGTCCAGTTACTTCACTGACGCCGGCCCGTTTGATATTGTTCAGGTAGGTCTTATTGCTGTTCTTTAGTTTTGTTGCCATCCTGCATGCCTTTCTTTGTTTAAAATGACTCTTTTTTTCTCCCTTAGGTATGCGGAGCTTCAGCGCGAACTTGGTTGAGCGCTGCTGGTAAATGATGGTGCATTAAGAGCGCTATGATGCGGTAAGTTAGCGCTATGCGCAGCGCTGCGAAGTCTTGCCTTTGCTAACCTGTGTTTTCCTTCCTTGTAGGTCGCGGTGTTCTTCAGCGGTCGCTGTGTTCTTCAGCACGAGTGGAATGTCCGGAGTGGTGCCAGCCGAGAGGCGACATCCAGGTAAGCCTTTTGAGCAGTTCGTAATTTGTAAATGTCTCTACTGCTTTCTTTAATGTTGCCTCTATCTTCCTCTTTCAGGTTGTTCTGTCCGGGAGGCGTGCAGATTCGAGGAAGCTGTTCTCAGTAGCTGCGAGTGGCTAAAGATGAAGACTGCAGATAAGATGATGCTGCTGCTAATGATGTTCCTTTTGTCTCCTTGCAGGTTCTGCTTCTCCGAGGTTCGAGGGAATAGCTGGACACGGTGAGCGTCACGTTGCAAGCTGCAAAGTAACGTGAAGCGTGTTGTCTTGCTCGGGTGTGGTTTAAACAGCCCCAACAAAATAGTCCAGGTAAAGTAGTCCCTAGGCTACCACACCCAAAACACTAGACCGCATAGCTTGGTTCTTAGGAACCAAGCTATGTGGATGCCTCCATGTTGGCTGACAATACAATAAAGTAGTTCCCAAGCACATTGTTTTTCATGGTGCATGAGCCTGGCGCCATAGGCGCCAGGACTGGCTCCATGAGGGCTTTTGAAGAGGATGCCGGGCTCTAGAGGCCGGAGTCCTGACTCCACCTGGCCAATGGGTTTGCCAGAGGGGGTTTTGGGCGAGGGTCGTGACAGGCCCTGTGTTGCCCATGCATAAGGTGACCAGATCTGCACAATAAAAAAACGGGATGACCACAAACATAAAAGAGGGACTACCATGGCAGACCCTCCTCCCCTCCCCTTCCTCCTCTATGTGCACATAATTTTTCCAGGACTGAACTGCTATCCTGCAAATAAACCGTGCGTTTTGATTTTCTCATTAACAAAGGAGCTTTTGCTCTGATTGATATTATACACTTTCCTATCTGTTTGGTTTCTGAGTCAGTCTGTGTGGCTCAAACTGTTAATGGGTATGGTGGCTACTGAAAGGTTGGGGGTTCAAGCCCAGCCTGGGATGTCAGAAGAACACAATGTAAAATGGTAATTATTCTGATGTTTGCTTGCTTTATCATTGTTGCTCACCATCAATATTCAATCATTTCATTATGGTAACCTTCCCTTTATCAAAAAATCGGGAAGTTGTTTTTAAATTAAAAATACCCTTGGGACGGGGGACACAGAGGGCCTCATTACGAGTCCGGCGTTAACCGCGGTGGTAAAACCGCCTGGTTACCGCTGGACTCGTCTTACCATTCCGCCTCCGTGATTCCCGGAATTACCGGGGCATTACAACCCTGGTTTTCCGGGAATCACGGAGGCGGAATGGTGTTAATCCCCATTCCCATCGAGTCCTATGGGACTCGATGGGAATGGGGATCATGGAAACACCGGCAGCATCTCGTAATGCTGCCGGTGTTTCCTCGTCTGCCTGCAGGCGGGCGGTGTTAAACCCGCCAGGTCAGACCTGGCGGGAACATCACCTCCCGCCTGCAGGGGTCGGGATCAGGCGGTCCCGAAACAACGGTGGCGGCGGGTTTACCGCCACCGTTATTTCCGGACCACCTGAGTTATAATGAGGCCCAGAGTGTTTAATTCCGGGACTGTCCCGGCAAAACCGGAACTTCTGTTCACCCTACCCATGCACAGCCCCACCATAAAAATGTCCCGGGAGGATAGCTCAGCAGCAACATGCTCGCCTTGGAGACAAAACAGCACGAAGCAACACAGGTTCAATGCCTGTGTCCGCGCTTAGAAACCTCTGGCTATTAAGCGCGTTATAAATACACAACTAACGCATATTCCCGTAACAGCGCCTCGATGCTTGCTGTGTGAGCGCTTTAAAAAATGCAAATAAAAAAATAGCACCTTTTTCATATGTTTTTCTTTCTGTGCGCGGAGCTTGCGCATTTCTATCCCTTTTTCGCTTTTGGAAAGCTTGCTCTTTTGGTTGCTATTCAACCTAGAGCCCACCCATGCGCCGGGCGACGGGAGAAGAGCACCTCTGACATTATTCTCCCGCCCTGGACCCAGATCGAAGCCCAGAAGCTCCGCTGTATGAAATTGATGCACAATGGAATGACGGGTACGTTTAAAAAGTGTCTGTATCCTTTGTGAATGTTTCAAGTAGCGTGTGTGTGTTTGTACGATTTGTAATGCATGTATATGTATGTAATGTATCACTTATGTAATGTATGCTTGGCGCAGGCCCGGCTGGAGTACGTGGCCATTTCAACATGATGGTTGTCCCCCGGCCCCCTATTGCCCAGAGCGGTCTGGGTCACCCGCGTCTGCACCATGTGTATAATTAGACACACATTTTCGGGGAAGGTAGGGTCTGACCCCTCAAATGTTGTGAGGGACGAACTTTAGGCACTGCGGGCGGCGGGGGGGGGGGGGGGCAAACTTGCGTGGGTGCATCTAACTTCTTTACATATTCTAATGAGACTAGTCTAGTGGAGCTTAAATGTTAGAAGCCGTTAACTCTCCCCATGTCTGAAACACACACTTAAGAACTGCTGTGAGAGTAAGACGTCTCTCTGTCCCCCCTACCCTTCCAATCACCCCCCTGACATGCAAGTACTAACCCCACATCAGATATCAATTGCCTAAAAATGTATGCATATTGAATTCAGGTGCTTACAACGAAACACTTTACAATAATAATTGCAGGGCCTTTGTTAACAGTGCAGTCCCAAGAAACTGTTTCTTATCTGTGTCTGGTCCAGTCAATATAACCCAAATTTCAGGGGGTAAGGGGCCTAAAGCCTGGTCTGCTCAATGGCCCTTTGGGCCACTGATGAAGACAAATACAACTAGGGGTCAATTACTGCAACTTATCACGAGACTGTCAACCAGCCGACTGATTATCTACTTGTCTTTTAACAACGGTTCCTCCACATCATCCCCTTGCTGACAAAGAAGAATTCATAGCTTCTCAGTGGGCGTTTAGTGTTTCATCTCCCTGTTGACTGTTCATTTCTTGATAGTCGGTGGCTATTAACGCTGGTTGTTTTTCTTTGCTTTAAATATGGGCTTTGCAGCACTCATCTCACAAACCTCATTAGCTGGAGACCTTCAGGTCGTCACTACAAAGTGATGGCCTGAAGAACTCCAGAAAAAGAAGCTTTTAATGCAAGCACCGCAAATCGCACATTTTAAGGCCCCATAACGAACATAATATAGAAAGGAATCTATTTCTGTATTATAGGACTGCTGACAAGCAACGGGGGGGGGAAGTGGGGGGCAGTTGCTGCCCCCCCCTGAGGCTCGAGGCCCCTTTCATTTGAAAAGGTTGAAAGACCCTGACACTGTCCCTGTATGCATGTATGTGTGTGGTTCGCAGGGCTGAAGATGTGTCATTGATCAATAGGGGGGAGGCCAGTGCTTTCAAGTGTGATATGAAAACGAGCAGGGCCTCTGAAAAGGGGGCATGGCAAAGTTGTGCTGGGCATGGTAAAGGAAGGGAGGGCTTGGGCACAGCCACCACAAACTCTCATGATTACATTATAATGGATACAGTCAGGGGCCAGGGTTTGATAGCCACAGATTATCATGAGATGGGCAGAGAGCTGAAACACCAAATAGCCACTGAAACTCAATGAATCAGTCTTTGTCATCAAGGGGCTAATGTAAAGGAAAGCAAAGTAGAAAGGCAACAAGATGATAAATGCATAAAAAGGTTGAAGGAGGGCCTATGAGACGGTGGCCTTAGAGGAATGTTGGTCTGAGAAGGCTATCGTTTGGCCTTTGAACTGCATTTTATTTAATTTAACCCATTGAGTATGGAATGAAATTCTTTTCTAAAATTGCGTTGAGGTGATGTATATGGAAGGTATACAACCTTTTTGAAATGAAAAGTAATGATACCTTGTAAATAAAAATAAATACGTTATTGGATACCAAGTGAGGTGATGGCCCCTGAAGGGCTATATCAAATGCAGCCTGTAGCATGCACACTCAAAGCGCACATTTAAAGTCCTAAATCAAAGGATTATCTTGTAGTGTCATAGGTGTGCTGACTGCCAACGTGGGGGCAGCTGTAGGGGTCTGCCCTAAGATTCGGGCCCATTTTAACTCTAAGGGTTGGAAGGCCTGGATTCCTTTCCTGCGTGTAGGCAGGGCGGCAGCGGATACATGCTTTAAATGATGACAAAAAAAGAAAGTGCACCTGTAATGCCTGCACCTCTCCTTTATTCTGATCGTTTTTGTAGTGTTTTAATGTAAGGAGGAAGTTTAGCATTTGTTCTTAACGGGGCACTTCAACTGCAGTACCTCTAACTTTTCTGGGTGGAAGCTCTTGTAGTATATACTTGTCACCTGTTTCACAATTTCTGTCAACAATTTGCAGCTAAATGAACAGCAAAACAAAATGTTTCTGGGAGTAGAAGGCTATTTGTGTAAATATATAGGAATGAGTGCGTGCGTGCCTGCGCCGCCGCATATACATAGGGCTTTCTTTGGTTTTCATGATACATTAGAATGTGTCCTGTTGTGAAATCAAGCCTCTGCAGACTTGAGTGGGGTTTCAGTGTGGTGGCCTCTTCTCTGTAGGTATTGATGGCCTTGGGCTTAGTCTGCATTGTCTCCCTTAACTGGTCCACAAATCAGGAAACGTCTGTTTGGCCCTCTTCATCATTTTGTCATGGTTTGAATTTTAGTGGGCTATGTGTAAGCCGCATCTTCACTTTGTGGGGGGGCCCTTCCCTGTAGCTGAAAAAAACAATCCAAGGCATATTTGAGGTGCTTATTATAATGGAGTGAAAAGAATCAAGCAAGGGGGTTAATTGCTGCAGATTATAAAGGGACAGACAACCAATGGGGAGCGGAAATACTAAGGGCCTCATTACACGGTAGGTGGTATGGATTTAACATTAACGGTAATGGAATACAGGCAACGTTAAATCCCCATGCGAATTACGACCCGGCTCACCGCTATTAGCGGCACCGCTAAGTACGGTGCCACTAATAGCGGGCAGTCCCCGTGCGCGCGACCCACCATCCCGTAAATTATGCCATGCCGCTATTAGCACAGCATCACAAGGCGAGCGGACATGCCAATAGCGGCATGGTAAAGCCCCCAAAACCCCTTACCGCCATGGCGCAAATACCGGCATCGCGAACCACACGTTGAGATAACTGAGCAGTGTTCCCACCTGCCACAGGTGGACACAATCAGCACAGGTGGAGGCAATGGAGACAGTGGCAGCTCAAAAGGAGCACACCACACCCCTTCACACACCCCTTCCCACACCAAGATGGTTCCAATACTAGCAGCATTACATGGGCTTGAGGACATGATTGCAGCGCAGCTGCAACAACAATAGGCAGCCCAAAGGAGACGCAGGTGGAGGAGGAGGAGGGCAAGACAGGCACAGCAAGCACCACCACAGCACCTAATCATACCACAGAGGCACCCACCAATCCCCAGGATCAGAGCCAGTCCATTTAACCTAACCCCTGAGCAGATACACACCCTGTACCGTCTGGACCGGGATACCATCACCAGCATCGTGGACATGATACACGACGATATTGTGAGCCTCATAGACATCAGAACTGCCATCCCCCCTCTACTCAAGGTGGTGACTGTGCTCCACTTCCTGGCCACAGGCACCTACCAGCATACAGTGGGTCAGATGTATGGCATCTCCCAACCAGTATTTTCACTTACGCTGAATCAGGTACTCGATGCCCTCCTGAAGCATGCACCTGAACACATATACATGCCAGGGACTGCCCAGGAGATTGCAAACACCAAAGTTGGCTTCTATTCACTGGCAGGCATCCCAAGTTGCATTGGGGCCATCGACTGTACACTTGTGGAATTGGTGGTCCCACATCGCAATGAAGTGGTCTACCGAAACAGGAAGCAATTCCACTCCATCAATGTCCAAATAGTATGTGATGCCAACAAGATAATCACACATTGCTGTGCCGATTTCCCGGATCAACCCATGATTCCATGGTCCTGCGGAACTCAACTATCCCACGCTACATGGAGCGACAAACCGCACAACGTTCGTGGCTACTTGGTGAGTAGCAGGGGAAGCACATGGCAGTGTGTTTGGGGGGGAGAGATACATGCTCCAACTGGGTGTGATTGGGGGGGGAGACATGCTCCAATTGGGTGTGATGGGGGAGAGACATGCTCCAACTGGGTGTGATGGGGGGAGAGACATGCTCCAACTGGGTGTGATGGGGGGGAGACATGCTCCAACTGGGTATGATGGGGGGGACATGCGCCAACTGGGTGTGATTGGGGGGGGAGAGACATGCTCCAGCTGGGTGTAGCTTGTTGTCTGTCTGCAAAATGCACATACAGATGTACGCCAATGTCCATCTGGGAAGGCCGCAACGTACTTGAGTTGAACTGACATGCAAGAATGAGCCACACAACACAGATGACATTTCAGGTCTAGTAACATCAAACACCCATCCACATACACATTGCACAACATTCCACGCCACAAAATACGCAGATTTCATACGTGCCATCAGGATAGTCATCCGGAATCAGTCCAGCACAACATCTATAATGCAATGTGCCCTATGATGCATGCAAAGGGATCAGCCCTAGCCATAGACATAGCATTTCACCACACACCTTTGCCACCACTGAAGTGATGCCTCACTGCATGGCAACATCTATGTTGAAATGGTAGTACAACAGCAGTGAGGAACCAAATCTGCCTGGGCCCAGGGACACCTACGACCTCGCCTCACCCAGGACATGTCAATTACCGTTGAAGGCATCAATGGGGCATGTCTACTTGCAGGGTCGAGCTCACACTTGCACATTGCTGTCACACAGACCATCAGCATGTATGCTGTTGACTGTGTACTTGAATCACAATGCAATGTCAATTTGTGTGATATGAACAGGCCGCTCTTGAGATGAACAGTAACAGGACCCCATTCGTTCCCCCATACAGGTGATGCAGGCTATCCCCTGAAGAGCTGGCTCCTCGCACCTGTACGGAACCCACAGAACAGGCACGAAGAGGAATACAATCGAGCACATACCCGTGCCCGCATCGTGTTCGAGTAGACTCTTGGCATTTTGAAGTCACGGTTTAGGTGCATTAGCAGGTCTGGTGGCACTCTCCTGTATGGCCATGAGAAGGTGGCCAAGATCACCATGGCACGTGGCATGCTTCACAATCTGTGTATCAGACGGAATGTGCCACTGCCCCCTGACGTTGAAATAGAAGCACCTGATGAGGATGATGATGGTGATGAGGACGGAGGTGAAGGGAATTCAGGTCTTGCAAGAGGAGATGGGCAGGAGGGACGTGCTGTGAGACAGCATCTGATCAACCAAATATTCTGAAGAACATGTTTTGGTACTGTCACATGGATATGTGTAGTAATGCACTGGTGTATGTTTAGAAGCACGCAATGGACCCTGTCGCCAATAAAGTACCCATACACAATGAAGATGTCCAAGCCTGTGTTTTGATCAGACACCAGTGAATTAAGTAACAGAAAGATGAAAAAGTGCATGTCCCCAAACATCCCACCACCCTTCCAACCACCCCCACAACAGACCATAACACCCTTCCACCCCCCCACAACAGACCCATAACACACTTCCACCCCCCCACAACAGACCCATAACACCCTTCCACCCCCCCACAACAGACCCATAACACCCTTCCACCCCCCTCACAACAGACCCATAACACCCTTCCACCCACCCCCCACAACAGTTCCTCATGTGTCTGCCATGTTTGCGTTGGCCCATGCACGCATAAGAATCGCCATAAACCCCCTATTGGCCATTATCTACAGCAGCATTTGGAGGATGGGCAGACATGCGCCTGGTGGTGCGTGTTGAGCGGCGGAGGGGGCTTGTCTGCGTTGAACCGGCGGATGACGACGTGGCAGACTGCCCTGGTGGTGTGAAGTGGCGGTCCATTGTGTCAGCTATTCGAGTGAGGACCTCCCTTAGCCTAGCTATCTCCTCACAAAGCCTGTCAGTACAGGCCTCCATCCTCTCACTGGAGTGCCTTGCCGTCTGGACAATATCCTCCCTGAGATGGGCAGCCTCCTCAACATGCTGGCCAACCAGCACAGTAAGTTCCTGTTGATGCTGCTGGATGGTGGCCAGCTCGAGGGCAGTGCTGGGTGATGGTGTAGTGGCTGCTGTGCCCTCAGATGCATCCATGACAGCAGGTGAAGCCACCATGGGGGACATTATGGCTGTAATGTTGTCCTCACCAGTGACATCAGACCCAGGTGTCTGGAATGGTGCTGGCTCAGGGGTTGTAGGGGGGCTTGGGGTGTGCATCTGCATTGTGCCAAGTGTTGTGTCCTCAAGGTCAGATAGGGGGGCAGTGGCGGCTGCCTCTCCTGCAGAGCTTGGCGCAGCTGATGGTGGGCCCTCGGTGGCTAGTATTGGTAGTTGTGGGTTCACCTGCGGTGGTTGGACTCTAGTTGGTGGTGTGGCTACTTCAATCCTGGCAGTGGCACTCCTCCGAAGCTTCACACTTATCATGTGGCACCTTCCCCCCTCGCCCCTAGATGTCGTGGGGGTGTCCTCAGAGTCCTGTGCCCTTGGTCTCTTACTTGTAGGCGTTGCCTGGGATGCATTTGCGGCATCCTCATCATCTGTATGTGAGCCTGTCAGGGACAAGAAGGGGGATGGCATTGGTTACGTTTCTATGTACTTCATGCAGGATACATCAATAATGCAGTTGTGGCCATTGGGACTTAATAGTTGTGGATGCAGGTGATGTGTCAGTTCAGTGCCTCATCCATGCATGGTTGTGTTTGGCACTTGTCTATGGTGATGTGTGCATGTGTGTGTGTTTGGGTCTGACACTGCCATGGGCAGGGATGGATGCATGTGTGGATGTGTGTCCATGCATGAGAGGATTCTGGGTTCACGTTTGGGGGGAACAGTACATTCACATAGCATCCTGTCATGTGTACACTCACCTCCATCCGAAGTGGTTCCCACACCTGGCTCCATAGTGCCTACTCCCTCAATGGATTCCACTGCAATTAGGTTTGCACAGGTCTCCTCCCATTCCTTTAGTCTGATGGGTGAACGGCTCCACCTGCAGTGGCTATTCGGTGGTTTTCGGAAAGGATGCCCCTCACCCGCAGTCTGACGTCGTCCCACCTTTTCCTGAACTCACGCACCGTGTGGGTGCTGTTGCCCACTGCACTGACTTTAACCGCAACTTCTTCCCAGATGGCCTTTTTTTTCAGTAGTGTCGGCCGCCGCACGTTGTTGGCAAAGACAACCTCAGCATTGTCAGCCAGGGTCTGGGTCAACATGTTCAACTCCTCTGAGGTGAATTTTTCTTTGTGCTGCCTGTCAGTGCCCCCCTGACAGGTCCAGGGGGCAGTGGGTGGCAATGGATTGTGTTTTTAAAGATGGCCGCCGTGCTCTTTCCCGTTCCTGTGCGATGACGCTATTTCCGGTTCCGCAATTTAACAGTCACCGCTAACAGCGGTGACCGCTATTTGCATGCAGCGTGAGGGCGGAGGTGCTATCTGCACTTTTGTCGAGGGCGGTAAGTGACTTTTTGGGGTCTTTAGCGGCATGGCGGTAAGGTCATTAGCGGCATGGCGCTATGCTCGGGTCCGCGTACTCGTAATGGTACGCTATCAATGCCCTCTTGCGAGGGCGGACACGTTAAGAGCACCATGCCGGTAATTTGAGATTTTTACCGCACAACGTGTAATGAGGCCCTAAATGTTCACTGAAAAGGTATTAATCACATTTTAACACCAGGGCACTAATGTAGAGGATACCAGAATAAAAAGGCAACAAGGTGATACAAACATTGCTGGATATTAAGAGGCCTGAGGGTGGTGATGGTTTTAGGACACCAGCAAAGGCAGTCTGGAGCGTGTACACTGCACAGCACACATTTAATGTCCTGAATTAAAGGAGTATGTTGCTGTGTTTTACGGCTGCCAACATGAGGCAGCTGCTCTGAGCCCATTTCAACTGAAAAGGTTCAAATGCCCTGATGCCGCCCATACATGCAGGAGAGATACATACATGTTTTTTATGAGGAAGGTGAAAAAAGAGATTTTTCTTGACCAGCTCTGAAATATACTGTGTTTGCAGCTTTAGGAGAGATTTACAGTCACTACACTAGCATATATTGTATGTTCATGGAAAAGTGGTTTGACAGTCCCTATACTGGCATAATTTGTAGCCGCTTGTTCATGAAAGCGATCTATAGTCACTATGCTGGCGTAGAGTGTGTCTCCAGCTTTCTGAAATGTATTCATAGTGACAGATACTGGCATAGATAGATTGTGGCCTCAGCTTCATAAAAGTGACTTTCAGTGACAATGCTCTCATATGTTGTGGGCACAGGCATCTACTCCATTATTTTTCATGTATCGTCCTAGAGAATAGTAAATTGCATGGCTTTTTACCCCCTTTTTCTCAAGAATTTAGCCATATAATGGACCATTTCAAAGCATTACTTTAAATATTTTCTCAGAGAGAGCACCGCCTACACCTCCTACATTACTGGGGCTCCCTCACTAACACCAACTCGTGGGAGATGTTAATGGCCCTCCACTAAAAATATTCACCTGCCACCACTGAATTCAAATTGTTTACAATGTCAGTGTTCACCTAGGCGCCACCCACCCTCCCGGCACCAAAAAGCTGACTCTACTATTAGCATGTGCATAATCATTTTACTAGTTTGCGAACTGTGGCTGCTGGTACTTTTGGACACCAGGGGACAGAAGCCATGCCACTCCCTTTTTCTTAAACTGGGTGGATGATGTAGGGTTTAATTATAAAAATGAACCTCTTTTATCTAGTGCAGTGCTCAGTGCCTCCCGTCAGCAGCACGGTCATCTGTGCTTTGCCATGCCTGACGGCTGAGGTTGCCCCTGGAGTCTTTGGCATGTCCTCTGCTTATTTGAGAAGCTTGGGGGTTGGGGCCTCAGCAGGTCTTCTAGGGGGGTGCTCACATTTTGTGTTACAGCACTGACTCCCATCAGGCCTACCATGGGTATCCTGGATTGGGCAAAGCAGTGATAGGTCAGCCACTGGTATTTCATCACTGAACTCAGGGTTTGGGTCTATTTGACATAAAACATTTGACCTAATTACATTTGGTTGAATTTATCTGACCTTATTTCGGTCTAAAATGGGGGGAGACCCCCTGGAAATCCCCCCATTTCCCCTGAACCTAATCTATACCCTTGCCCACCCCTATATAAGAGATATACTCTCTGTTTTGTTTGCTGTGCCTCCAAAACCATGTGGCAGAAGAACCACTATGAGAATGAGCTCAGAGTTCTTGCTCATTGAGGTCTGATGGAGTGTTCCAAACCTGTCTACCTCAACATTCTTTACTGCCACAAGGGAGTTGTCATGGCTCACGGCTTATTTATAAATCTGCTGAGGTAACAAATTGTCTGGGTGGGGAAATTTTTAATGGAAATAGCTATGGCTGCTTTCAGAAGGAGAGGCCTGGAAGGGAGGCACGAGGGTGGAGGATGGAAGGGGTGGAGAGAGTGACAGGAAGGGGCTTTTTGTAAATAGGGAAATAAAGAGAAGTTATGAATAGCAATGGCTTCCAAGTAGTTATTGTGTGGGCTCAGTTCAAAACACAAAACAACTGGTGATGAGATATTCTGACTGCTATGACACGAGGCAACCAGCTGTGATGCCCGTTCCTCCAGATGTCTACACCCAATTCTGAACATGTGCGCAATCCACAGGATAGCCCGCTCCGCTGCCCGCTCTTGCAGGCATTTGCACTGAACCCTGAGCCGGCGTGACTCCCGGCAGTGGTCCGTCCCAGCAAGCACTGCCACGTACAACGGGTGTGGGTGGGCAAATCCAGGCCCGTGTGGCCATCCCGCTTTCAAGACTGCAGGACCTCCACGCAGCAGGAAGGTGCTGTTTCCGTGGTAGCCACTCCGTGCAACATGCACCTTTGATGTACACTCCTACCTCCAACCTGTGCATCCACCAACCAGCACAGACAGCTACACCAGCTGCCAATCTGGAGATGGTGAGCCCTGTTTTCTATCTCTTTCCTTCACCCAGAAACGACCGGTGCCACGTTCCACTCCAGCAACCATCCAGCACAAGGTTTTCATGCACATAAGAACTGCTTCAAGGTGAACAACCAGACTCACAACAAGAGACGCCAGAACAAGCAGCACCACCACCGTTGATCCTCCCTGTCCACCTGGGCCCTCTTGACAGGACACTGCACTAAGGGACGGCATTGCCAAGTCCAGCTTCACCCACGATGGAAAAAGATCAAGCAGCAGATACTCATGCCCTTATAACACCCACATCCAGGGCATCATTTTTGCCTAACCATTCCGTCTCCGTGATTCCCAGAATTACCGGGGCATTACAACCCTGGTTTTACGGGAATCACGGAGGCGGAATGGTGTTAATCCCCATTCCCATTGAGTCCTCTGGGACTCGATGGGAATGGGGATCATGGAAACACCGGCAGCATCACAACTATTTCAACTTCGGTCTCAACAAGACAGAGGACCCCAATGGGAAGAATGACTGGAAGATTTTTCAGATTTCATCAAGGCTGGAGGGGATGACAAATCGCCAGCACTACTCAACCTCTTCACGAACCTAGTGGGTAAAGAAATCAAAACAATCCTCAAGACGCTACCCGCACAAGAAAGAACATTGCATGATTTGACTAAAGCAGCCCTTAACAGGAAACTTGATGTGCAACCAAATTTCGATTACGAGAGGTATGTTTTCAATGAGCGTCATCAACTCCCACAAGAGATAATAGACAAATTCATCATCAGACTCCAAGAGAAAGTGATATATTGCCAAATTGTGAACTTCTCAGATGAACAAGCCATCTTCCTGCACATCATAGATGAGTGAACATTGTCTGGTTTCCACAAGCACTTGCTAAAAAAAACACAACCGCTGGACAAAATAATTGAACTGGTGCAAATCTATGAAAGGGTTGATATCCAAGCAGCAGCAATTGAAGACCCAAGGAAGGAGACACCATAGCAGCTGTCCAACCACCACAACACCCGCCACCTCATCGGCTTCCTACCAGACCACCAGCACCCAGAGCACAAGATTCCAAGTCATGCTACAGATGCAGCCTCACATTCCCTTACAGAGGTCCCTGTCCAGCCATTGGACAATAATGCTCCAACTGTGGGAAAGATTATTACATCAGATCAATGTGCAGAGAAGGGGTAGCGTACCCAGAGACGCGACAAAGTCAGCCTCATCGACCTAGTGTGCCGGCGTCCCCAGACAACTCCTGAATACAATGGCTCATCCGCAGAGAAGAACGCTACACAAACAAATATGTGTGCCTGATAACTGAAAGGCCAGCAGATGACACTGCGTTAAAAGTGGCACTCCGAATAGGAGATCAACTTCACCAAGTCCTCGTTGATACAGGTGCCACAGTCAACGTCATGGACGAAAGTGATTACAAACAGACACTAACCTAATGGCCCCTTGAGAAATCCAAGGTAAGAACCTACCAGTGGAGAGCCACATGCCATTACCATCATTAGGACAGTTCACATGCCTGATAAACCACAGAGGGAGGAATGTCCCACCCACGATACGTCCTGAAGAGCCCCCAAGCAGGATGATGCCTACTCAGTTACAAAACTGAAAGCTCTTGATCGTGTTGACATTCATTACAACACTTCTGAAATAGTGCAGTGTCACCCCACTAACATAGACATACTCTACGCAATGGAAATTGCTTCTATATCAAAACTCCAGCTATGTACTGCATTTTTGAAACTCTTTCAAGGTCTATGGAAACTAAAAGATACAGTTGTCAAGCTGCACACAAATGAGTAGATCACACCATTCCCACTACACCCCAAGTGCACTGGGATCTTCCTTCAACAGAAAGTTTCAAAAGAGCTGTGTCTATTACTCAAAGATGACCTAATTGAAAGGGATGTTTGTGCATGGACATGCAAATCCAGGTCCAAACACCGAGGACAGAATTGTTAAATTAAACAAAGCCATTCAATTTTCAAAATTAGACCTTAATCAAGGATATCAATAGTTGGTTCTTCACCGCTCTTCCCCTCTTCCCGACCTATCACCACATTCTCCACACCCGATGGCCCATTCAGATGCAAGTGACTACATTTTGGCATTTCGTCAGCCACTAAAATATTTCTGGAAACAATCAGACTCCTTCTCCTACCGTTCAGTACCGCATTCAACTACTTATCGTAGTGTTCGGAGCATCACAGGAGGAACATGATTGCAAATTACTCTCAAACACTGGACTGACACTCAATGAGAGCAAATGTGACGTCAACAAATGACATTTGAAGTTCTATGGGCACATCTTTTTGGATCAGGGGATGGACCAGGATTCAGAGACAATATAGGTGACCAGCAAGCTACACCTCCACACCCCAGAGTCACATTAGTGAAGTCTAATCCTTCCTGCAGATGGCAGGGTTCTGTGTGTGGTATCTGCCCAACTAACCTACCATGTACAAACCTCTTCGAAAACATCTCAATAAATAAACCCAGGATGCATTTGCAAAAAATACAAATGGTGCTTTCAGAAGTCATACAGCTGGCACACTTCAACCCGGAGTAGAATACACAAATAATGTTAGATGCCAGACAATTTGGCTGGGGTCAAACTGGTACAAGGCAAAACAAAAGAGTCGGCCTCCGAGCACATAGTCCCATACGTGAGCAGAGCCCTGTTTGCAACTGAGACCGCATACTCCCAGGCAGAAAAGGAAAGCTTGGCTGCTGTGTGGGCGTGCAAATACTTCTACCATTCCATGATCGGTATACGTTCATGCTAATCACAGATCACCAAGCTCTCCTGTCCCTGTTCGATTATGAAATCATTCACAAACAGGGGGTGAACTAAATCCAGCTGACTACATGTCGGAAGTGGTCAGTGTGCATCTATGACTTCACGTCTGGGGAGGCTTGACAATTCAGGGCTCACGTTGGCAGGAAATTGGACGTTACAAGGTTCTGTCTTCACTGCGAGGCCCGTGAGGTCTGCAGCATCAAGGATAGCTCTGTTTTTGATTGGAACAGAGTGAGCTGACCCCTGACCCGACTCCGCTCCATGAGTACAGCAAACCAGTGAGCTTGGTGGCGGACACCCCTCCATGAGTGCAGTGCACCAGTGAGCCTGGGGTGTGGAATTACTTCACGCCGCTCCCGGGAATCAGTAATATAGAAATTGAAATTGTCCAGCAGCGTGGCACAGCCGTAGGGTTCATCCTTAAGGGGGCGAGCCTGTACTGGCAGTGAACTTTTACAGCACCTAATAACGTGCAATGTGCTACTGTACTTATATAAAGTTTGATTCTGCATGCTCAAAGAAAATGATGCACAGTGATTTTGAGGGTTTATGATATGATATGGCATTTATAAGGCGCCTATCCACAAGTGTTTCACGGCGCGACGAGGCAAGCGGGGGGGAACAGAGGGAAGACAGAGATCGACAGTAAAAGAATAAACATGATAAATTAAAGCAATAAGTAAAAAGTACAGCCAGCTGTTGGCAAGTGCAAGGGTATGTGCATACGTCAAGTGCCCAGAGCTGGTAGGGGGCTTTGGAGATACTGAAAACAACCCCTGAGTGCAAGGGTTGCCAGGGGGGCAGGGCAGGAGTGCAACTGGTTGGGAGGGGACCTGGGCCCAAGGTCAGAGGGTAGCCAGGTGACCAGTGCAGTATCGGTTTCATCCAGGGGTTCAGCAGGGGAGCGGAAGAGAGAAAGCAGAAGCAATTAGGAAGGTTTTGAGGTGCTTCCAGAACTGGAGATGGTTCTCCTCAAGTTTCAGGGAGGCAGGGAGGCTGTTCCAGAGGGAGGCCCCAGCCGAAGAAAGAGATCTACCACCAACGCGTTGCTTGGAGAAGCGACTGACCCTGAGGAGTTGGAGGCGGATGAACTAAGAGCTCGGGAAGGAAGACATTTAGGAAGAGAAAGTTGTAGGTATTGAGGCCCCAGAAGGCCTTGTTGACAATGCAGAGGGTTTTGAACTTTATTCTTGCAGCCACTGAGGGCCAGTGCAGAGATTTCAGTCCTGGAGAGATATGATCCCTGGGCTTGATGCCAAGGACAAGTCTCGCAGTCCTGCTCTGGATGAGTTGCAGAGGGCGGAGAGTAGAACCAGGCAGATTTAGAAAGAGGCTGTTGCAGTAGTCCAGTCTAGAGAAAACCAGAGCTCTGTAGACAGTGAGCTTCTGGGGGAAGGAGAGGAAAGGAAGAATACCTCTGAGGAGGTGCAGCTGGTAGTGTGACTTCTTAGAGACGTTGGAGAGGTGAGGAGATAAGGAGAAGATGACCCCGAGGGTTTTAGCCTCACATTTGGGAGCAGGAAGAAGGCCAAGAGAGGCCGGCCAGAGAGTGACAGGAAAGGAGGGAGCAGGTGTTCCAATGAGGAGAATCTCAGTCTCACTGGCATTAAAGCAGAGATCATTGGTGGCACACCACTCCTGGATAGCGGACAGACAATCAGAGATGAGAGAAGGAGAAGAGGTGGCTGAGGGGAGCCTGAAAATGTGTTGAGTGTCATCTGCATAGCACTGAAAGTTGGGGCAGAGAGCGGCAATGCAGTGGCCAAGAAGTGCCAGGTATTGTTTGAACAGCCAGGGAGAGAGGTTGGGCCCCTGGGGAACACCACAGGTAGAGGTAGAGGTAGAGATAGAGATAGAGGAGAGGAAGGACCCAAGTTGGACCTGGGAGGGTCGATCGGACAGGAAAGAAGTCAGACAAGCCAGGGCCTGATCAGTGATACCCAGGTTATCGCGGAGACGGCTGAGCAGGATGGCATGATTGACCGTGTCGAAGGCAGAAGAGAGATCAAGTAAGATGTGGACACAGGGGGTGTTGGAATCAAGGTTGGAGAGCAGGTCTTCGTGGATGTTCAGGAGAGCAGTTTATGTGCGTCTGGCAGCTCTGAAGCCAGTCTGATGGTCATGGAGACAACCAACAGATTCAGTGTGAAGATTAAGCTGGGAGATGGCCAGCTTTTCCAGGTGTTTGCCCAGGAAAGGAGTGATGGAGATTGGGTGATAGTTAGCCGGGCAGGAGGGTTTTCTTACGAAGAGGGTGCACAAGGAAGTGCTTCAGAAGAGAAGGGAAGACTCCAGTGGCGACAGAGTGGTTGCAGAGTTAGCCAGAGCTGGAGCCAGGGTGTCAATGTGGTCCTTGATGGTTTTGGAGGAACAGGGGTGAACCTGTTTTGACTAGACTTTCATAGATCGGACTTGTTTAGAAACCCCATCTTGTGAGAACAGGTGAAAGGCAGAGAAGGAGGGAGGAGAGGTGGCCGAAGAAGTGCCGGAGGAAGAGTCGGGAGTAGGGGGAGGAGGGAGAGAGGAAGAGAGAGAGGACAGGATGTCCTGAGTTTTAGAGATGAAATGAGAGGCCAGGGCTGTGCAGAGGGATGGGAGGGGATAGGAGAGGTAAAGACTCCTTGCAGGTTTTAAAGAGTTTGGCTGAGCTGTTAGATGACGCAGAGACGTGGGCTCTTTTCTTGGTGCGGACAGAGAGCCGGTATTGCCTTTGGAGCAGGCGGCAGGCCAGTTTGTCAGAGGGGGGTACCGGAAGTGTGCCATTTCCTCTCAGCCACCCTGCAATTGCATTTAAGGGTGACGAGGTCTGAGTCATACCAAGAGTTTCCCTTGGCTTTGGGCTTCAAGCGGATCCTCATGACAGGTGCAAGAACATTCCTTTACCTGCAACCAAGAGCCCACTGGGCACCCCCTGTAAATTGAATCTTTGCATTTTTTGTAACAGCGCCTCGATGCCTTATGGGCTGCAAGTGCGCTTTATAAGTGCAAATTAATAAATATAGCAGAGTGGAGCATGGAAAGGGCTGCTTCAGGATGTGAGTCAGCCAAGAGGGGATGGGGGGTGAGAAGGTGGCGGCAAAAGCCTCAACTGACACACGCTTCATGGGTCGGATAACCGAGAAAGTAGGTGGCAGTGCTGGATTTGGCATAGCCTGAGGGGTGGAGAGGGTGTACTGGGAGGAAAGGATAAAGTGATCACTCCAGGAGAGAGGAGTGGTAGGAGGAATCGAAAGGGGAAGGTCTGAAGAGATCAGAACATCCAGAGTGTGCCCTGCAAAGTGAGTCAGGCCAGAGGGGAGAATAGAGAGTGAGGGAGAGTCGCAGAGGTCGCAAAAAGAGTCCAGAGGAAGGACAGGAAACATCCAGGTGGATGATAAAGTCTCCAAGGAGGAGTTGAGTGGTTAAGGCCAGGAGGGAAAAGGACATGTCCGCCCACTCTGAGAGGAAGGAGGAGATCTGACCAGGCAGCAGATAGATGGTAGCCACAGTAAGGGAGTGGCCGGGAGAGAGAGAGCCTGCAGACAAGGCTTTCAAAGGATGAGTAGGCTTGCGTAGGAATGACAGAGGGTGGAATCCACTCAGAGAAGACCAGGGCTACACCCACTCCGGAACGGTTGGTTCTGGGTGTGGAGAAGATCTTGTAGCCATCAGGAAGGAGAGTGTCAAAGCTTGTGACAGAGCTGGCCGTGAACCATGACTCGGTGAGACAGAGGACATCGAGGTCAAGATCCTCCAGGAGGCTGCAGATGTCACAGGAGTGTTTGACAGCCGAGCGAGAGTTTAGAGTGGCAATATGGAGAAGGAAGCCGTCCTTGAAAGACTTCCAGGAAGGGGTACAAATCAGAGGTACGCCCTGCAAAGGTGTAGAAGAAGCCTGATGGGGGCAGAAGAGGAAGGAGGAGAGGGCAAGGTAGCCAAGGAGGAGACAGCAGGGGGAGGCAAGGAAGCAGTGGAGGGAAGAGAGTGGACAGCGGGAGGAGGAAGGAAATTGATGAGGCGCGGGAAGCGTCTATCAAAGAGGAGAAGGTGGGCTTGAGGGCCTTGGATCTAGACAGTACCATTTAAGTAAACATTAATGATGACCTTAGAGGAGTGGAAGGAGGCCAGGAGGGCCTCCCACCGGGTGCCCCCATTAATTAGAGAAGAAGAGAAAGGAGAGTGCACAGAGACCATATGAGGAGTCCATAGGTCTGGCAAGGGAACAACAAAGAGGATGTGGGTGAGGGTTTGCCTGGATGAAGCACTGGTATAGGTATCAGCAATAGGGAGGCCTGGGTTGGAGACCAGGATGTCCTTTTTAAACTTCTTCCTACCAGATTTAGTGAAGAGAGCAGGATAGTCAATAGACACGCAGTTAGAAAAGATAGGAGAGACAGAGAGCACCATAGAGTAGGTAGGGAGAGGAGAGAAGGGGAAAGGTGCGGAGGGGGTTGGGGGAAACCCTAGGGAAGGACAGAGGGAGGGGGGGCAAGCAGACGAGACAGAAAGACCTGACAATAGTGGACAAGTGGACAAGACGGGAGCTTGGATAATGTAGAATGTTAAATAGATGAATGTTTTGCTAGATGAATGCTTTGCTAGGAGGCAAAGACCACAGGTTGGCACTACTTTGCAATGCAATTTAAATACCAGAGACAAACATACCTAAGTCTGACAATCCTGTATAGTGGGGAAAAGGCCTAGGTTTCACATGCAATTTTAGAGACTTTCACAATGCAATTTAAAACATTTAGACACCTGAGACAAAGATACCTAAGTCGGACAATCCTGTATAGTGGGGAAAAGGCCTAGGTTTCACAATGCATTTTTAGAGACTTTCACAATGCAATTTAAAACATTTAGACACCTGAGACAAACATACATAAGTCTGACAATCCTGTATAGTGGGGAAAAGGCCTACGTTTCACAATGCAATTTAAAACATTTAGACACCTGAGACAAACATACCTAACTCTGACAATCCTGCATAGTGGAGAAAAGGCATAGGTTTCACAATGCAATTTGAGAGACTTTCACAATGCAATTTAAAACATTTAGACACCGGAGTCAGACATACCTAAGTCTGACAATCCAGTATAGTGGGGAAAAGGCCTAGGTTTCACAATGCAATTTTAGAAACTTTCACAATGCAATTTAAAACATTTAGACACCTGGGACAAACATACTTATGTCTGACAATCCAGTATAGTGGGGAAAAGGCCTAGGTTTAACAATGCAATTTTAGTGACTTTCACAATGCAACTTAAAACATTTAGACACCTGAGACAAACATACCTAAGTCTGACAATCTTGTATAATGGGGAAAATGCCTAGGTTTCACAATGCAATTTTAGAGACTTTCACAATGCAATTTAAAACATTTAGACACCTGAGACAAACATACATACGTCTGGCAATCCTGTATAGTGGGGAAAAGGCCTAGGTTTCACAATGCAATTTTAGAGACTTATGCAATTTAAAACATTTAGACAGCTGAGAATAAGAAAAACACACCTAAGTCTGCGAAACTGCTATGTGGCCAATGTATTCAAGGGTAGAGTGAAAGCTCTACGTCTGATCAGACCCACTCTTACCGGATCTAGATGGAGGGGGAACCTTTGAGCTGGGTGCACTGTAGGGGGGTTATATTACTCCATTACATAGTCCGGGCTGAAGTGCTGAAAGTCAGCTGAAGGTCGCTACTGTATGCAGATTACGTCTTTACTGCTGATTGCTGTACATTTTCGACTGTAGTGCAGCAGTAAATGGCTCTGTGGAGACTTGGAGACCTCCTGTTTTGCAAATGAATTAACGGGAATGTTGTGTAAGGGAGGACACAATCTTGGCAAAAAGATTACTACACCTTTGGATAAGGAGATCACTCTGGCTATTGCAGCAGCTCCTGTCCAAAGCATTTGATTCCATTAACTGTGTACTAATGTGGAGAAATTAAAATCTATTGGGGTGCTGCTTGCTGCTTGCTCTTTTGGCTACAATTAAGGCTTTCTGGGTAGACTCTAGGATATCTGTAAGGTGTGATGAGTAGTATGGGTATTCGAGAGAATTTAGCAGTAACAAATGGGTGAAACAAGGTTGCCCCCTTGCGCACATTTTATTTTCGCTATTTTTATGTGATTTTAATCCTACGGCCAGAGAAACATCTCTTACTTCACCCTCTCTAAATGGTTTCCAGGTAAACATACTACTGTATGTAGGCGATACGATGCTGCTGGAACTAACCCCCAAAGGCTTAGAGCTGAGTTTGGACTATGCCAATATGTATTGTAATAACCATGGGCGGACACTAAACCTTGTAAAATCTAAGATGCTGGTGTTTGGGGAAAAAGTAAGCACATCCCCAGTTGGTCACTTAAGAGTCAACCTCTTGAGTTTGTGAATGAATATAAATACGTAGGTCTGCTATTTACCTACAACGGGTTATGGAGACATCATATAAGCACAATTTCTAACCAAGCCCAAGTTGCAGTCAGCGGACTCCTGCATTTCTACCATCAATTTGCAGTGAAACACCTGGATAAATGTTTACAGGTAATGCAGACTAAGATTAATTTGGCTACTCTTTACAGGGCGGAAGTGTGGGGTGCTACCCGTGCAGGCATCCTAATTCTCCTGTAGATGCTGGTCGCTTTGACCTGGGTGTGATAAACATCTCCCTTTTAGCAGACTGCTTTTTGGACGTTTTTTTTTTAAAACATATTTTTATTGTTTTACAGCGTAACAAAAAGAACAATATAACAAGTAACATCCCCTTGGATCCCCCCCCCCCCTCCCTCTCCTTCCCTCCCCATCCGGAAGGCTTGTTCCATGCTCCAACTTTCTCAGGATTGTCTATGAGGTAAATATGTCCGTGATTCTAATGTTGTGTGGGCACCATTGTGCCATATAGTCCGACTGAAGGTACTCCAGAACTCCCCCCCCACTCCTTCACGAAGGACCCATTAGAGCCCTGTAGGTGGAGTGTGATCTTTTCCATTGTCATTTGCGACCAGACCTTTTGCAACCAGGTGTATATTAGTGGTGGGTCTTTTTTTCTCCAGTTTTGTGCGATGGTGACCCAGGCCCCTATGAGCAGGCTCATGAAGCTTCTCCATTGTGCCTTACTGTATTTCTTGGACTGATGCCCTGTCAGGCCGCATAGCCACACTTTCTCCCCCAGTTGATCCGCCTCTGGGAACATTTTTGTCATTTCTGTTATCAATTCCGACCAGAATCCTTTGACCCCTTGACAGTCCCACCAGATATGCCTCCACGTGCCAGCTTCAGGGCAGCCTCTCCAACAGCGGTCGGACGTTCCCGGGTACATATTGTTAAGCCTCTCCAGAGTGTAATGCCATTGCGTGACTATTTTTGTCCACATTTTCCTGGTCTGCACTGCTCGTGTCAGTTTGGGAATGCCCGTCCACAGCTTCTGCCACTACTGAATTGGGATTTCTTCCCCTAGTGTTCTTTCCCATCTTTGCATATAAGTCCATTTTATTTCTTTGTCCTGGGCATTGATGAAGTAATATAGTGTGGAGATTAGTTTTTTAGTTCCTGAGTTGGATACGATGTATTTTTCGAAAGGGGTTAACTCCCTTGTGGCCGCCTGGGTAATCTCTGGCGTTGCCAGCCAGTGTTTGAGTTGTTCGTACTTGTAGCTATCCGCCTTTGTCAAGTTCCACATCTTGTCCTGGTGGGAATTGTGGGTTCCTACAAAAGGGCGTGAATGGTGCTGTCACAGTTGTCATGGAGCCCTTCCGTGCCTGTTCATCCCATGCGCTCAGTGTAGTTTTCATGATTTCACTAATTCGGAGATTCGGATGTCTATGTTGTGTTAGCTTCCAGAGAATCTCTTCCAACGGGGTTCTGGCGACTGCTCTATCTTGAGTTACCCAGATTGATTGTTGGCCATCCCCCAGCCATTCTTTCAGGACCCACAGTTGCGCTGCTTGATAGTATTTCTTGAAGTGTGGTAGTTACATTCCCCCCTCTTTGACATGTGTCATGAGGATCGACCTTGCAACTCTTGAGGGCTTCTTATTCCAGACATATGATGAAATTGTTTTTGACAGTGCTTTGAAGTATGAGTTTGGAATTGTTATCGGGAGGGCGTGGAAGTGGTACAGTAGCTTAGGTAGAATATTCATTTTCACCGACTGGATTCTACCCCACCATGAAATTCTTAGCGGGCACCATCTCTCCATATCCTTTTTCACTCTGGCCAGTAGAGAGGGGTAATTGCCTTTGTACAGTAAGTCCACCCTATGCGTGAGTGTAATGCCCAGGTACCGGATTCCTTCTGTTGCATGCTTTAGGCCCAATGCGCCCGTCACCCTTCCCTGTGCCACTTTGTTCCCTGCCAATAATAGTATTTCGGATTTGCTCCTATTGATTTTCAGGCCTGATATCTCCCTAAACGCCTCCAATTCCTGTAATGTGTGTGGTAAAGACTTCTCAGGATCCTCCAGGGCTAGTAGCATGTCGTCTGCATATACGCTATTACCTTATGTTGTCTGCCTGCCATCTCTATCCCCTTTATTTGGGTGGTTTCCCTAATCTTGATTAGTATTGGTTCTAGGAATATCGCATATAGGAGGGGAGATAATGGGCATCCTTGTTTTGTCCCCCTGGTAATCTCCACCCTGTCTGAGATTTCGCCGTTGACCGCTATCCTTATTGATGGGGTGTTGACGTTTTTTTTAAAGTGTCTACATGGCCCTTTTTCTACCCCAAATGTATTGGCGGCAGTGTCAGGAACTCCTGAAACAAGCAAACAAAGTCTGTGGAAATTGGCTCTTGTGCTGGCAGAATCTAATGTCTCACTGGAAAATTGCAGCTGAGGAGGTACAGGTTGCACATTCAAAATCGGGCCGCAAATCCATTCTTAAAAAAAGGGCAGCTGAGCTGGAAATGGGTGCCTTCTTAGAGCGATAGATTGCGCTCCCGTCTTTAACGTTTTATGACCCTGTTTCGGTGTTTCCGAAATCCTCATCCAACAATAGTCGGACTATAGTCTCCTAACAGCCGTAGGTTGCTGCTATTGGCACAAATAAATATATTACCATTGCAAGCGAGAGTGCCATGGTTGAGTTTAGAGAAAGCCTGTCCCTGTGGTTTGGGTTGTATAGAGCATCTGATACATTTTTTAACAGTCAGAAGGTTTACAATTCATATGAGGAAACACTGGCTTAGGCAGCATTTTAACCAGAATAACATAAGAACCTGCACTGGAGCAATGAACTATTTTATGAATCCTATTGAAGTAACATTTTTATCTTGTGTAGCCAATTTTATTAAGGAAGCTTTTAATGTGTTAAATATTTTATGGAAGAAAGGAATCTCGTTTTATAAGGTGTTCGATGATAATTTTATTTATTGTTGTCTCATTGTTTTAATGGACGTATTGTCTGAATAAAATTCATTTCTCTCTGGCTATTGCGTAGGTGGGCCACGGGGAACATGCCAGTCAAAAGGGAACAATTACAGACTTTTCCCCACATGTCATCACACCATCACAAATAAGAACATACAGTCAAACTGTTCAGTTGATGCAGATTCCGAGCAGTGGGACTAGTGAGACTTTGATTTGTGTGAAACAGACCAGCGACATGGGTATCTAACCTTGGTGGTCAATTAAGCCTAGAATCTCCTTGAGAAAGGTTGGAGATTGCTGTCGTTGAAAATCAGCACCCTAATATTGAAATGGGTACAAATATAAATATGGCCTCAAGCATGATGAATGAGATTTTATATAATGGTTGCATATCCCTGGTGCTGAAACCCAAGAGGCAGAATTCACGCTTACTAATCTAAGTGGGTCTCCCTGCTTCTTTGTCCACTCTGACATTGCTTCTGAAGGCGATCAGTTTTTAGAAGATTCTGTCCGAGGTTACCATCAAGTATCAGAAAAATTGGCAAGAGAGAGTCTGATGAATCTGAATCTTGGATGGAATTCAATAATGAGTTGGACGACATTGGTGGTGTTTAGCCCAGTTCTCCAAGCTCTGATGCAAATGTATGACAAGGTTCACTCAGAAGTATGAATGAACACAGGTGCACTATCTTCAATTTAAGAGGAGTTAACTAGAATCAGTTCGATGAGATCCATGTATGAGTCTAATCCTGTAGTTCCCAGTTGTGATGAGCCAATTGTAATTAATATGCAATCACAACCAGAACTGGAAACATTGAAAGCTAGTCCTGCACTGCCAGTAAGTGAATGGCAAAAGCAGCAAAATAAATCTTAAAATCAACCTAATGATCAACAAAATAAGCAGCGAGGTTCACAATTTCTTTTACAGACCATATAGTTCATCAAATGAACGTGACCTTCCAAAGTAACATTGAGCAGATAGACCTAACTGGCCCCTCAAATGCTGCCATTGAAGTTGTAGTTCCCGAGCAGGAGGGGAATGGTCTGAATCAAGCTCAATCCTGTGATGAGGACTCAGGTGGAAATGACCTTGGAGAGGCTAGGGGTAATTACTTCCAACAGAAAGGTCAAGGGAAACAGTGCTCAAAAAAAGAAAAAGAGCTTCAAAAAGAAAGACTATGGGGGTCATTATGACCTGGGCGCAAAGGGATACTGTGCACCGGTAATGACACCGGTGCTGGTAATCCCTTTGCGCCCTATTCCGAGGTCCCTTTGCGGGTCCCTCCCTTAACGCCTGGTTTATAACCAGCAGGATGCAGCCAGACCCGTAAACAATTACCGGCACCTGACTTGCCGGTAGCACCAGGGTATTACAGCCCCAGCGGCCAGCAAGCCAGGCGCCTGTACAATTTTGCACCCCATTCCCATAGAGTCCAATAGGACTCTATGGGAATGGGGACCATGGAAACACTGGCACCGGTAGTAACGGTGCCAGTGCTTCTCTGAAACTTTGTGGGCGGGTGCCAGCCCGTCCGGCAGGTCAGACCTGCCAGGCAGGAAAGCACCCGCCCACAAGAGTTTTACTTTGCCTGTCCTGAAACAATGGTGCTGGTAACCTCACCGGCACTGTTGTTTCCAGAACAGCAAAGTTAGAATGAGGCCCAATACCTTCTCAATAGGAGGAGAGAACTAGATATTTTTAAAGGTGTTCTGTCCCTGATTGGGTTTTCCTCTAAGGAAATTAAGCAGGTGCCTCTTCCTCAGGTGAATTATTTTAATGAGTGTCAAGTATTTTTTCACAGAGAATTTACGGGAGATGCAGTATTAGCGGCAGAGCAAGATTTGTTTTGTAGGGTTTATGATGTTGCATTGGGATCAATATTTCAGTCCTTTAACCAGGGTGGTAGTTCAAGGGACAGCAAGATGAATTTTCGGGTTGTTGGTAGGGAGATGCAGTATAAAGGTGGCTCAAGATTCATTGCGGCCAAGAACGAAAGTCGTGAGTCTGATAGTTGGGAAGATGGAGAGTTCTTGAGCATCAATACTTCTCTGACAGGCATGGCGAATGGGTCTGGATGGCAGGGAGAGCTGATGATTGATGAGGCTGAGTATTAGGAGCTTAGTATATCGTATACTAAAATGCTTCGCTGGAATTCCAGGGGTCACAATAGTTTCTTGAAGTCAGAGGAATGACAAAGGTTCAGATCTATGATGTCATTGCCCTACAAGAAACTTAGTTGTGTTCCCCAGCAATCTTAGAGGGATTCTCTGTCTTGGGAGACTGCTGATAGCGGTAAAAAAAGCATCAAGGTGGAAGTCTGAACCCTTCAATACAATATCTGAGGGGGTTGCTATTGGGAATTTTGAAAGCATCTGGAGGGGAAATTGAAAATGAATGATTAATTTATATTTAAATACCTTATCAACTGCAGAAAATGATGTGATGAAGAAGTTAGATAATGTATTATTAAAGTGGTTGGAAGTTACTCCGCTGAGACCTAAACTTTTTGTAGGCGATTTTAATTGTTAATGTAGTAGCTTAGAAGAAGTTGAAACTAACTCCTCTGTGCTGAAAATAGGTGGTGCTTTTAAAAATATAAGAGGGTTCAAATGGTCGACTTATATGGGAAAGTGCAATTTGGTCAGGCTAAATGGGAATGTGAAGGGAGACATGGAATATGGTCACACTTGGTTTGGTCCTTTTCCCACTTCCACAATTGATTTTGTGCATATCTCGGACATGTTCATCTTGTGAATTCCCTTAACATATGTCAGAGCCCACTGAGTGACCATGCAAAGTTGGCAGTGAATTTGAATATTCCAACAAACTCTGACCCTGTAAGGATGACTCAGTGTTATATGTCCTATAGTTGATACTCCTGAAAAAAGGCTACTAAATACAGTGAAGAAATATGGAAAATGTTATCATGTGCTTGAATAATGGTGGCACTATCATTGTGATAATTCTAAAGAAGATATTTCTCTCCTCGATACATTCTCAAACTGTTTGGAAGTGTTACTGGGGAAACTGTCAATTACATCCTCCTGGAAGCAGGTGCCGGTGAGACCTGACCAAACACAATATTTGATGATATAATAAGAGAATTAGGAAGAAGGAATAGAATGATTGTTAAAAATATAGAAGTAGGCTTGTCTGACAGAGCAAAAGAGTTATGTAGGGGTAAGTCAATTGATAAGAATTGGTTTAAACGATATAAAATTGGGAAATATATTAAACAAGAACAAGAGTTATTACTAACATGCGCACAGTATGATAGCCGACGTATTTGGTGGACTTTGAATGGGATAATGGGAAAACCGAAGTCTATGCAAAATAAGGGATAGCTGAAGAGCCTTGGCTTAAAAATTTTACTAAAATATTTGCTGTTTTTAAAATGGAAAGTCCAGTCATCCCTAGGGAAGAAAATAAGTGGAAGATTCAATCGGATTCACTAGATATTAAAGGTCAAATAATGAAATTGAATAACTCAAGAGCCTATGCCTCGGATGGTATATCCAACTTAGTGCTGAAAAATTATCCTGATTTATGGGTAGAGATCTTATACTGCCTTTTTGTAGAAATAGTTAAATTCACTAAAATTCCAGTGGATAGGCAGTCAGCAGTAGTAGTGCCAATCTACAAGAAAGGTCCCAAAAATGAGCCCTCCAGCTATCTCCCTATAACTCTTATTGATTCATTGAGTAAGATCTTTGTGTCACTTATTCTAAAAGATCTTACAGAATTGGCTGAAGAACAGCATATCCTTGATATGAGGCAAACAGGCTCTGGGAAAGGATGTGCCACTTCATTGAATCTGCTGATATTTACTTTACCGATTGAAAAGGCCTGTGTTATTAAAAACAGGCCGCTGTATGTGGCTTGCCTCGATATGTCTGCAGCCATTGATAAAGTTGATTGCAAACAGCTGTGTCAGAAACTTACACTTTGGGATATTTCTGAAGGTCTTTTGAGTATGATTAGACTGTCGCGCCTAGAAACACTTGTGTACACGCGCGTTATAAATGATGTATCATATCATTATACCAACAGAATTGCATAAGTGTAGGGTTAAATGCTGAAGGAGTTGTCACAAAAGAAATTGAGGTTGGAGTGGGGGTGAGAGAGGGCTGTGTGCTTGCCCCCACCCTACGTAATGTGTACATCTCTGATATTGCGAAGAATTTGCATACACTTAATACTTTCCCCCGGCGCCTGGGGTCTATGTCAGTTGGTTGGTTACTATATGTGGATGGTATCCTTCTTTTCGATCCAATGCCAATCAGCTTACAGAGATTCCTTGGCATGGTGGATAAGTATGTTAAAGAGAATTACTTGGCAGTAAACCCAAGTAAGTCATGTATATCATAATACATAAACACAAAAGTACTAATTTTGCATGGAGTATAGACAATTCAAAAATACCGGAGGCGGTAGCAGTGGTTTATCTTGGCTATATTTTTGCTTCACAGTTTAGTATTTCTGGTGTAAAAAAAATGCTGACTGTGAAATTAGAAGCCTTGGTAGTACAAATGAAACTGATTATCACGAGATTATGTTCCTTTCTATGTTGCCTCTAAAACAAGTCTATAAACAGAAGGTTGTTCCAAAAACAATGCGTGGACTTGAGGTGCTATCTCCTGCAATTATGAGGTGGTTACAGATGAATGAGGGCCGCCTATCATACTCTGTGCCACTCCCAGTCATATTGTGGGAATTATTATTAGTGTCATAGTGGCATATGCATAAATGTCAGAGACTGAGTCTAGACTTTAAAATTAAAATATACATTAAAACATCCCTCTTCAATATGTTGGGAGGGATTTTTCGTGATAGAGGAGATGTACATGTAGAAGATTTTATGCTGCCATGTGAAGATTTCTTAAAGGAAGCTTCGATTAGTGAGGAGGCAGGATTTATGAGTTATGTCCATAAGAAAAAGCTAAGAACATTGGATAAAATAGTCTTGGGATAGAATTATGGAATATAAATTGTATAAAGAATATGCAGAGACCTCACTGAGCCAGTTCGAACCTTTATTATATTTGATTACATTTCTGTTGAAAAATTCACAATGTTTTTTCTAAGATTCAGACTAAACTGCCTGCTCTCGCTTGAAGTTTTAGGCCCTTAAATTGGTCTCCCATATGAGCAGAACACATGTAGATTGTGACAGACTCAGGATACTGAAACTATAAAACATTGGGTTTTGAACTGTAATGCACTAAAGGATGTGCGCCTCCAGTTCTTTAAGAGATTTGTACACTCATCCACCTGCGTGTTCTCTGACAATCTCTGCAGATGGATGATGAGGGAAGACTCGTTAGCACTTTCAATTCCACTAATGAAGTTTATGGATGCGGTTTTTAATTTAGTAGGTGATATAAATGCACTAACAAAAAAGCTTTTAAGTATAGTGGAATAAAATGTTTTATGTAAATGTTTTAAGTAAATTAATTGTTAGTATGCAACATAAAGTAGTAAAGTATGTGTACTTCCCTTTTTAGATCTATTTGATGTATGAATTTGTTATAGGTGTATTTATATCCGTATGTATTACGTGTTTTAAGTATAATAGTTTATTGATTATTATGTACTATATATGATTGCACTTAATTAAATGTTGCATTGTGCTTCTTATGTGAGAGGTTTAATATGTAACCAAATCACAATAAAAATAAAAAAATTAAAAAATCATGTTGAGACACCCAAAGTCAACGACAGACAGCATACTTGGAGATGAAGTGCAAGAACACCTCTGATACTTAGCTGTGAATGCACTCCTACCTGCAATAATCACAGAGACTCTCACGAAGGAGTCAGAAGATGACCCAACTATATGGGGCAGACTGGGAAATTGAACCATAAATGCATTATGGCGTGCCTTTACATCTCCATTACCCGCTCCAACCCATTTAAAATCAAGATGTCTCTCTCTTCTCTATTGAGATACAGAAAAAACAAGAACTAAGCTTTGCAGGTACGCAACAACTGTATATTCGGAGGTCTGACTGAGTCAGCTGAAGTTACTATGACATGACGGTTCAGATGGCATTCTAATGGTCATGGACGTGCCTTATATCAGGGGAAAATATACACCCTCCTGCAATGCTGTGGGATACATTGACCCACTTAGCAGAATTCCCATCCATAATCAAGCTGCACTTCAGCAGTTAACAGCAAAAAGGCTGCGCTGGATCTTTGGACCACTACTGCCTCGCATCAGACTGTATTTTGCAGCTACAAAAGGATTGCTGCACTGTTTTGCCAAGCACCATTGGGCAAGTTGGAACAGGTAGCATGCTGAGAAAGGCTGCCAGAGTGTGTTCTTGTGTGTACCAAAGAAGCAAAGTGAAAAGCTGCACTGCTTTGCTGCTAGCCTACGATGCCTCATGGAAAAAGGGAAATATTTTACATTTAAAATGATGCCGCTCTGATGCTCTTCATCTGTTCTACATTACTCTGCTTTTATCAGTAAGGCCCTGCCATGCCCATCCATATTCAGATTGTGCCCCAGCAGGAGAGAGCATTATTCCTGAATGGCAGGCTGTGTCAGACCAAATCTGGGAAATCAACAAAAACTTAATTTCAGCTGCAAATAAAAATGCTTGACGTTTGGGCTACAAAAGAACAATCGCTGCTTCAAAAGAGGCCCTGGCTCTCTGGGCCTATGTCAATTTCAGTGGATCTGTGTCTTAAACAGATTGCTGTATGAAAGAAACTGACTAGGGCTGCAAAACCATGTGGGAAATTCAAATGGAAGAGAAAACCTTTTGAAAGGGACATATAAGCAGACTTCACTACATGTTTAAATGTGCTTTTGCAAAATAAGAAAAATACCTGTTTTAAAAGTGTATGTTGGATAAGGCCCTGTCCTGACCTAGCAATGTAAAGGTGTTTTTGCTGGGAAACGTATATGGGATGTTTTATTTCAAAAGGCTTTCTTCTGATTCAGAACAAAATAAAATAAAGAATTAAATGTATTGGTTTGACTGAGGAATCTCCAGAACAGGTTTTTCTGATGGCTAAACTGAGGCGTTCCCCCAAAAGAAGCCACACTAGATTCTGGGACACCTACCTCTTAACTGCTACCTTTGAAAACTTTAAATGAGCCAAGACAAAGAAATGTCACACGCTCGACAGACATTTCTCTGGGCTTCAGCTTGAGACAATAGATCTTGGACACCCATGTGTGAAGTCGGGGGAGTGGCAATAAACATTAAATCAAACTGGGAAACTCCCATGGGCATCCTGGGCTGAAACTGACAGTTGGTGGTAGCTGAAGAAAACAATGGTCCCAGTTGAAGGACAAAGGCTGACCATCTGTCTCAAAATACTATTTGATGAATTAACTGTTATGACTGTTAATTCTGTAACCGGATAGCGCAGAAATGTAAAAGTTGTACAGTTTAAATGTGATTTTCATGGCTTCTAAACAAGATATTGCGGCTGTCCATAGCATGTATGGGACACAAACAGCAGGAGAATTTAAATCATGGGGAAAGTTCATATGGTGGAACGTTAAAAATTAATAGAAATGTGCCCTATGAGAATATTCACACACACCTAAAGTTGTGGGATTTTGGGTGGAACGGTTCTCACTAAAATCGCGAAAAACTATTAGAAGGGCAAAACAATGGCATACAGACCTGGGAGTGTGAAATATGTAATCTGCCTATGTATATTTGTTAAAGTCCCACAACTGTACAAATGTGTAATTTCGTGCCACTTTCGTCAGGAAGCCTGCCGGTGAGTTTTGACCATCTAGGCCTCTAGTTTGATCTCCCCCACCAGCCCAGAGGCCCCCCCAGGCCCGTGTGCAGCCCCATCAGCCCCGCTCCCCAGTTCGCCTCCCTTCCGTGTTTCCCTCTCCTAAGCCTGCCTTTCAGCCTGCCCTGCTCCCTGATTGGTACCCCATCTAGGTCATAACCGACTCTCCCAGGGCAGCCCTCCTGCCCGTGCAGCCCTGCGGCTAAGGGCCCTAAGGCTAAGGGCGGCTCCAACAGAGGCGGCTCCAAGAAGTGTCAGCCGGTGTCTGCAGGGGAAGCAGTGGCCGGCCATCAATCATCATCTACAAGGACCAGTAAGGTAGGAGTGGCCTGAGTCAGGAGTAGAGCAACTACTCTACCCCAGATTCCGAGCCACTTACCAAACCCAAAGTAAAGAAGATGATTGCATTGTATGATGTTTAGATTGAATGGTGAGGCCTCTCAAATTTAGCAGGGTTCTGTCTCCAAAATTGCATTTTATGATGTTTAGATTGCACTGATAGGCCTCTCTCCCACTATACAGGTCTCTCAAATTTAGCAGGGGCTCTGTCTCCAAATTGCATTGTATGATGTTTAGATTGCACTGATAGGCCTCTCTCCCACTATACAGGTCTCTCAAATTTAGCAGGGGTTCTGTCTCCAAATTGCATTGTATGATGTTTAGATTGCATGGTTAGGCCTTTCAAATTTAGCAGGGGCTCTGTCTCCAAATGGCATTGTATGATGTTTAGATTGCACCGATAGGCCTCTCTCCCACTATACAGGTCTCTCAAATTTAGCAGGGGCTCTGTCTCCAAATTGCATTGTATAATGCTTAGAATGCATGGTTAGGCCTCTCAAATTTAGCAGGGGTTCTGTCTCCAAATTGCATTGTATGATGTTTAGATTGCACTGATAGTCCTCTCTCCCACTAAACAGGTCTCTCAAATTTAGCAGGGGATCTGTCTCCAAACTGCATTGTATGATGTTTAGATTGCACTGATAGGCCTTTCTCCCACTATACAGGTATCTCAAATTTAGCAGGGGCTCTGTCTCCAAACTGCATTGTATGTAGATTGCACTGCTATGCCTCTCTACCACTATACAGGTCTCTCAAATTTAGCAGGGGCTCTGTCTCCAAACTGCATTGTATGATGTTTCGATTGCACTGATAGGCCGCCCTCCCACTATACAGGTCTCTCAGATTTAGCAGCGGTTCTGTCTCCACATTGCATTGTATGATGTTTAGATTGCACTGATAGGCCTCTCTCCCACTATACAGGTCTCTCAAATTTAGCAGGGATCTGTCTCCAAACTGCATTGTATGATGTTTAGATTGCACTGATAGGCCTTTCTCCCACTATACAGGTATCTCAAATTTAGCAGGGGCTCTGTCTCCAAACTGCATTGTATGTAGATTGCACTGCTAGGCCTCTCTACCACTATACAGGTCTCTCAAATTTAGCAGGGGCTCTGTCTCCAAACTGCATTGTATGATGTTTAGATTGCACTGATAGGCCGCCCTCCCACTATACAGGTCTCTCAGATTTAGCAGGGGCTCTGTCTCCAAACTGCATTGTATGATGTTTAGATTGCACTGATAGGCCTCTCTCCCACTATACAGTTCTCTCAAATTTAGCAGGGGTTCTGTCTCCAAATTGCATTGTATGATGTTTAGATTGCACTGATAGGCCTCTCTCCCACTATACAGGTCTCTCAAATTTAGCAGGGGCTCTGTCTCCAAATTGTATTGTATGATGTTTAGATTGCACTGATAGGCCTCTCTCCCACTATACAGGTCTGTCAAACTTAGCAGGGGTTCTGTCTCCAAATCGCATTGTATGATGTTTAGATTGCACTGATAGGCCTCTCTTCCACTATACAGGTCTCTCAAATTTAGCAGGGGCTCTGTCTCCAAATTACTTTGTAAGATTTTTAGATTGCACTGATAGAACCCCTGCTAAATTTGAGAGGCCTATCAGTGCAATCTAAAAATCTTACAAAGTAATTTGGAGACAGAGCCCCTGCTAAATTTGAGAGACCTGTATAGTGGAAGAGAGGCCTATCAGTGCAATCTAAAAATCTTACAAAGTAATTTGGAGACAGAACCCCTGCTAAATTTGAGAGGCCTGTCTCCAAATTTGCATTGTATGATGTTTAGATTGCACTGATAGGCCTCTCTCCCACTATACAGGTCTCTCAAACCTAGCAGGGGTTCTGTCTCCAAACTGCATTGTATGATGTTTAGATTGCACTTATAGGACTCTCTCCCACTATACAGGTATCTCAAATAATCTAACTGCGCTTAGTTCAGTACTCTATCAATCCCGGAAACCCACCACAACCTAACTCAATTAAGTCCCATTCCAGCAGACCGTTAACACCCTAAAACAGTGCACCCTTAGGAAACACACCCTACCCACCGACAGAAAAGCAACACTGAGCCAGAGAACATCCCAGCGTATCCAGAAAAGGAAAAACCGAGGTCACTGCGAATGCACAACACAGCATAGAGGACCAACTACCTTACTACGCCTGCACTTAAACTGGAAAATGGCCCGACCCAGAAAAGGACGCAGAGAAAGAGAACAAGATCGTGCAACAAGAGACGCAAACACACAACACCGACAGAACCCACAAGAAGCAGCCCCATTGGAAGGAAACACACAGCCCTAACCGGAACAAAATCTACAAGAAAATAATCCTTATACCACACACCTTACCTCGCAACAACCATGGTACACTGACACCCTAACACGAAAACCTCGAAACAAGCAAAGAATTTCCTGAAACACGCGGAAAAGAGATGGGAGCACTCACAAGAGAGTGGGAGGGCTCAGACCCCATTACCCCTTACATCACAAGAACAGAGGGGCAACATCGAATTTCCACTAAATCCCACACAATACGGCGAAGCACCGACAACCAGAAATGCTACCTCCCACCCAACAATCGGACTCCATGAAGAAACCACTGCTGATCTTCATCCGAGCAGCATCACAGCAGAAACACCAAGACTAATCAGCCCTGTTATCAACCTATTGGACCGCTTCAATGAAGAAGCAGCCGTTGCCGTTCTTCATCCTACTGACATCAATGCGGAAACACCACGAACAGACAATTACAAACTTGAACAACAAATAACCTCAAAACAAAATCTCACCCAGAGAATCTACTGTAACCTAATAAACGCAAGGTCGATGTCCAAACACTCAACTGAAATATACGACCTCCTTTCAGAAGGAGGCATATACATCCTATTTGTAACCGAAACATGGCTAGACGACAACTACAAGATCACCCTCAACAACTGCCTGCCTGAAGACTTCAAATGCATCCAAACAAACAGAAAATCCAAAAGAGGGGGGGGGACTAGCGATCATCCACAAGGAACAACTGCCCATCAAAATGGAAGATCCACTAAACATCGATAAATGCGAATCCTTAATACTACGACTTTCAGTAAACCCCAAAACTAACCTGAAATTCATACTGATATACAGGCCACCAACCTACGATGTGACTTTCATAGACGCTTTCACGGAAGCAATCACCATCCTAGCCATCAAGTATAATCATCTGATCATCCTCAGAGATTTCAACATCTGGTTCGACGAAGAAACCACAACCACACAAAAATCCTTAACCGCCCAACTAGCAGCCATGAACCTACAACAACTAGTCAAAGGAGCAACCCACTCAGCAGGGCACACACTTGATGTAATTTTGATCCATAGTAGGGCAGTGTCTGTTATCCCTAGTCCTTCTAATCTCTTTATGAGCATGGCGTGGTTGACAGTGTCGAAAGCTGCAGACAGATCAAGGAGAATCAGCGCGATACTGTTGTCCGAGTCTGCATTTGTTTTTAGGTCGTCCCATATTGAGAGGAGAGCTGATTCTGTTCCTCTCATAGGTCTGAAACCAACTTGTACCTGGTCTAGTAGGCAATGCTCTTCTATGAATTCTTGGGTTATTTGGTAGACGTACATTTCTAGCAGCTTGGCTATGTAGGGTATGTTGGAGATGGGTCTGTAGTTGGATAAGTCCTTTACGTTTCCTGTTGTGTCTTTGAGTAGCGGCTTGATGTAAACTGATCTTGGTTGAGATCATTCTTGGAGGGCCGACGGTCACAGGTGTACTGGGGGGATAGTGCTTCTAAATCACAACTTATAACTTGTGGTGTACCCCAGGGAGCATGTTTATCTCCACTATTGTTTAATATTTACATTCTCCCTCTCTGTAGTGAATTAGTCTTTTCAGATTTTCTTTGTAACTACGCTGATGACTTTCAGTTGGTTCTCTATCACTGGTGATTACGATGCTGACCAACAAACAGTGAATATGGTTTACCTACTGATAAAGCAGTGATGTCCACAAATTGGCTCTGCTTCAATGCCTTAAAGACGGAACTGATGCTATTTGGCCCCCGTCAGGCACTAACCCAGTTTGACCAAGAGTATGTAAGTTTCAGGATAGATGGCAGTTCTATTAAGGTTGTGCAGAAAGTTAAAACTCTGGGCACCTTCATGGAAAATAGCCTAGACTGTGAAGCTCATGTCACAGCCATCACAGAGAGCACAAATGATCATCTTAAAGTGCTCAGGCAGGTCGCCCCACTTATTTCAGTTGAAAATCGCACCAAACTTGTAAGAGCCGTTATTTTGCCACGTGTAGACTACTGCAATGCGCTCCTAGGTGGGGCAAGCAAAGCTAATATTCAAGAATTACAAAAAGTCCAGAATAAAGCCATCCGCATCATCTTCCAGATGAAACATTCAGAACCTACTACGGCAGCTAGGAAAAAACTACACTGGCTTCCTGTGGAAACCAGAATCCAGTTTAAACTCCTAACTATCTGCCATAAATGCATTTTTGGGAATGCTCCTACTTATCTGAAGGACATTGTTAGTATTTATCAGCCCAAAAGAAACCTTAGGTCAGCTGAAGACTTCTTATTAGGACAACATCGAGTGAACGATCTCGTGGGCTCGGCAGGGCTTTTTCCACTCAAGGAGCGAAGACATGGAATGCGTTACCGGCTTCCTTGCGTAAGACTAAGGATCTCCTTGCGTTCCGGAAACAACTGAAAACATATCTCTTTAATTAGTATGTATTCCCGATAGTAGCTCGGTCACTATACCTGTCTCTCGGCGCCTGGATGCCAACGGGCTTTGGCGCGGTACAAGCATAAATAACATAACATAACATATGCCTGGAACCAAAACCCTACAACAGAAAAAAACTCGGAGGATCCTCTTTCTCTCACCAGGCACCCAAAACCTGAAATGACTTACCTAAGAATATACGGAACACAACAAACCACCTAGCATTCAGGAAACTCCTCAAATCATGGCTCTTCACAGCGTAACCACAACGGAGACGCACTAGAATGCCCAGACATTGAAACAACGATGAAAATAACTCCAACCTCGGCCACTCTCAAATTGAACAAACACTCAAACCAAAGAACCAACCACTCGACGGAGCATAAGATATCATGGAAAATAGCCACAAAAGGAAGGCTCCAGAAACTGATCACATACTTAGACCCAGATGAAAGCCCTCAAGTGACTCACCCACTCGTACGTGCCGGACGGACCATATCCAGACCAGCAGATGCATTTAGATAGAATTGTGAATATTAGCATGTGCGTACTTAGGTAGAATTGTAAATATTAGCCTGCGTCGCATCTAGATAGGACCTTGAATGTTAGCATACCCACACTTAGTTAAAATCTGAATCTCAACATGCCCACACTTAGATAGATTTGTGAATATTAGCCTGTGTCGCATCTATATAGGACTTTTACTGTTAGCATGCCCGCACCTATGCGAAACCTGAAGACTAGTATAGGCCACACTTAGAATTGTGGACATTGGCCTGCGTCACATCTAGATAGGATTGATTGAGGGATAGCATGCCCGCGCCTAGACCAAACTTGAATGTTAGCATGTGCCACACTTAGAATTGTGAACACCGGCCTGCGTAGCATCCGGATAGGGTTGTGAATGTTGGCATGCCCACACCTAGACAGATTTCTAAACACTAGCCTGCGCCGCATCTAGATAGGACTGTGAGTGTTGGCATGCCCACACCTGGATAGAGTTCTAAACATAGGCCTGCGCTGCATCTAGATGGGATTATGAAGGCCAACAAGTGCCACACTTAGACAAAACTGTGAATGTTAGCATGCTAAAGGTCAGGTAACCCACTAACCAATATAAGCTCAAACTCTGCATACTTATCTCACTCAAAAAACTCACACAACCATCACTCGCACAACAAGCCGCACGCACTTCACAAAACTGCAACAACACATAAACCGGAGCAACAGCACACGCGGACTGACACCGATCCAATACCCGCACCAAAGCTCAGCACCCGGTGTATACCGAGTTGAAGCTGCCAGCAGAACACCACTCCTCTCACTATCCTACTCCCTCTTCACCTTACTAACCCATCCCACCTTATCGTTTACAGATCCGCCAGAGCGCCTGGGGACCAATTCCATTGGTGACGGTGCGCGGTACAAATACCTTTAACATTTATGTTAAGAATTCACCTCATAAAAACACAACCCCATAAACTGAGTCCGCTCCTAGAGGAGGTAACCAACATTGGCTGACCTATACGGTTCTTGGGGGTAGGTCTAGCTCAGTTCTGCCCAACAATAAACCAGTGATGTTACCCACTTTTATATAAAGGGTGGAAGCTCACAGGGACAGGACACACTCTCTTCAGAATTTCCAGCCCTGCGTAACCTGCTATTCTACATTCATCTTGCTAGAGTCCAGATTCTACTGCCAGGCCAAAGCATAGCTGACCCTATCTCAGCAAGGCCTAGATCCAGAAATCCCACTAAAAACCCCAATAACGAAGGGGAAAAGCTGTGGTACCCCTTTTTGCTGAGCATCCTGTGACCAGACCGGCTTTTTGCCCACTAGCTGCTTGCCCGCTGTACCCCTGCCATCCAGCTGTACTTGCTATCCAGTGACCAGACAGGCCCAGCTGTTGTTCTGCTAGAAGAGTCCGCCGCTACCTGGTGACCCGAGCCTTGGAGTCCAGAACCCGGTTGTCTGTTCCTAATCCCAAATTCAAGAGCGGATGTTGAGTATTCCCCATCCCATAAAATATAGCCTACCCCATCTCGACCCTTTGTCTTTGTTCTACTCTCTAAGTAATCCTATCCATACCCTGGTAATTTGTCCAAAACTTTGAATTTTCTGTGCACCCTGTCCTTGATTCCTAGTGCTAGCGCCATTCTTGCATTCATTCCATCTTGTAACTCCTTAGATATTTTTTGAATAATTTAAGTAATTTCCACATAAAGAGAAACGCGGCGTGGAGCGTGTTAATCCGGCCGCTTAACCTGTTTCATGGGCAGTGCTATCTTCTTGATAATCTAGTATAAGTAAACTTTGCCTTTTTTCTTTCCAAACCGATTTTTCTCTCTTTCACAGCTTTATTTTTCCAAAACCGAACCTCCTTTTATCTTGCAAATCTCATCCAATTCTTCAGCTATAGCCATCCTTTCACTTCTATGTTGTGCCTGTGATGTGCATCTATTCCCCAGCCCAAATATTGCATTCCAATTTTGAGTATTTCACCCATTCTTCTTAAAAAACATTTTTGACAATTAAAACTGCAATTGAGAAACATGCAACTTTCCAACGTGTGATTTGGCTGCATCGTGTTCTTACTTTCAACTTGCTTTTGAACTGTATGCCTTTTGTTGATACCTTGCCTTGTGGTTGCTTTCCTGCTATTGTGAGAAATCATATTTGCCTCATTGATTTAACCGTACATTAATTAATTATTTGTCAAATTCCGAGTGTCATTTCATGCCATTGCAAAGGGCTTCAAAATCCTCTTATTTTGTGAGGGAATGTCAGTTTTTGATTCTGTTTGCTATCTCATATCCTTGAATCCCTGCTGCTTCTTTCTATCCACTCCAAATTCATTGGAGTTTGGGAGCGCATTGCAGGGGGAAATCTTAACTCAGGTGCTATCTACCCGTATTTCAAAACTGCTCCTATTCACTTGTGCTTTGGATATGTTCTTGTAGAAGGTTAACCACGTGTATTTCAGTGGTTTTCATTGTAATTATCACCCCATTGGTGATTGCTGCCCAATATTAAAATTTGTGTGATTTCTTTGAATTTTAAAATAAATAAAAATACTGCATTCCCACCAACCGGCCTGGTTCATGTTCCAGTGTGACCCGGGTATTTGTAAAAGGGGGTGTGATGGGTTGTGTGCCATCTCAATTTGAATTTGTGGAAAATAAAGAGAAAACATTCCAATTGCGCGCTACATCTAAGGCTAGGGGCAGGAGTCCTGGTCCGGTGTGTGCCGCCCGATTGATTCCTTAACAATGCCCTAAAATACCTATTGTGCTGCCATAATTGCTTCACAAATGGTTAATCCTAATGGGAGGATGAGGTTTCAAATGCTATCGTTCATTATTTCCTTCTGCTGTGTGATGGTGTCAAGCAAATGGAGGATTATCTGAATACATAGCTCTGTGTCCAAAATTCAAATCTCAAATTGAGAAGTGAAAATCCCAGCGTCCACATATCTGAATGATGGCATTCCATCTCTTAAATAAAGCATTCTATTGCAACAGAATCTTGAACTCTCTCAACCCTATATAGAATCATCTCGGAATTCAAATCGCCAGGTTGCTCAACCCCTCCTCTACCCAACTCCCAATTCCTACGCGATGCCTTATCAGAACATTTTCATAACATCGCTATCGACAGACATTCTGCCATCATCTCAAAAATACAAATAATACTCCTGCCTCTTGCCCGCCCACCTCCAATCCCCTGTCTCAACTCCCTTCCGATGCAAACCTTTGCCTCTTTCTCCTCGATCTCACACCAGGGGTTCCTCTCACTCCTAGCACAAAGCTGCCTGTTAGGATCCCCTGGGGACCCTTGTGTTACATGTTACATTTCTGATTCTGCACCCTCTCTTGGTTTCTTTGAGATTCATCGGATACATAAGGACTGGCCTAACAACTAACAGCGATGGAAGCGATGTCGCAGAGCACAGCTGATCTGTGGAATGCCGTCAGGCCTCAGAGGTGGCCCACATATAAAGAAGGTGGTCAGTGTGAGCGTGACTTAATAGCGTTTGTGGGGGAAGAGCACAGTCTGGTGAATTACAATCAGTGGGTTTGGCTCTGGGAAGAAAGAAGATAACTGCATTGGAGCAAGAGTGGCCCGTGACACCTGACAATGAGCCACAGCTAATGGCATCCATAGAATAAACAGAGTGGCATGTGATGGAGGGCCCACAGCTTGAAAGTGGTGAAGATTATCCTACAGAAGAGCAAGAAGGAGGATCAAAGGAAATGTGAGCGGCTCCTGGCCGATCCGAAAGGGGAAGATGAACAAATTATGCAGCATACCAATGCAGAGAAAGGGCAAGACAAGGCATTTCAGTGCCCGACAGAGATGGCCTGGTGGCCCACATCAAAAGAAGGCTGGCAGGGGCACATGGACATTTGTGTGGCTCATTGGAAGAAAAAAAAAAAGAGGAGCAGAAGAAGGAGCAGTTCAAACAGATGGACGTGAAAGGCACACAGTGGGAAGACTGTTGTTTGTTCTCCATGGACTACTGAGAGAGCAGTCAGCGACCAGGTATTCACCATGGAAGATGCTATTTGGGAAAAATATGACAAGCACTGACAAGTTGCTGCTGACACTGACTGCACCTGCACGTAGGGACTGGGAGGTACTAGAAAGCTTACTATATACTGGAAAGTAAGAGAAACATTGACTCTGACTTGGACAGTGCACAGAAACATGACAGACACATGAAGGGAGTGTTGCTGAATGTGAGAGTGACAGGGAGGCTTAGAACTAGAAAGGGCGGAACATGTAGTTATGACTGTTTTTGTTGTTTTAGATGCACCCTAGATTATGGCTGATGCTAATAGGTGGGGGTGTTTATGCAATACCGTACAGTGAATGAATGGCTTTAGATTAGTTAAGACATAAATAAGTGGTATTAGTTTGATAATGCTTTTTTATTTTCTTGCTTCCTTATTGAGTCAGAATAGTTTTATTGCAGTGTGCTTTATGTAGAAGTAGTGTGAGGCTTTGGTCAGCGATTCATAGATAAAATGAGAAGAGAGGGGAAAAAAAGTGGGCACATGTTACATGTTAAATTTCTGATTCTTCACTCTCTCTTGGTTTCTTTGAGATTCATCGGATACATAAGGACTGGCCTAACAACTAACAGCGATGGAAGCGGTGTCGCAGAGCACAGCTGATCTGTGGAATGCCGGGAGGCCTCGGAGATGGACATGAGAACAGCCCTTCCTGAGAAATATGCAGTGATGCTGCTGGCTCAAGTCCCAAGGCTGCTAGAGGCTGCAATGCAAAGACAGTCTGCTGCTACGAAATGTGCTTTCTTTCTCCCTGTTCGGTGAAATGTTATCATACATGGTGTTAATGGGTGGAGAATAATATGTAGCTTCTGCATTGCATAGGGATGAGCCAGGCCTGGGAGGGGCAGAACCGAACGTAGCCCTCCCAAGCACTGGTGTGTGTTAGCATTACAGAGATTTTTCATCCCACTTCTGGCCTTGTGTATTATTTGTGCCTGTGTGGCGAGTGCTTGGAATTCCTGAGACGGTGTGAGAGTGCTGGATGAGCACTGGAATCGTGGGGACCAGGACGAACCTGTAACATCTTGCCCGCCCACCCTCCTCAAAAACATCCTGACCTCAACCTTTGCAGGGAGTATTGCTTGCTCAATCTTTAACCAATGCCTTACATCGGGAATCATTCCAGGAAGTCTTGAAAACCTCCAACACCAAACACCCTCCTCAATAAAACTATGCTCGACCCTCTCTGTAGAACTACCAGCCCATTTCCAACACCTGCTTCATGGCCAAACTCATGGATTGCACACCATAAAAGCAACTCAGTCACTTCACTGAAGCCAATAACCTCCTTGATCCTGCTTCAAACACCTCTGAGGAATTGAGTCCTCCCTAGTGTCCATTTGGAACAATGTAGGAAGAACAGCAGATGTGAAAGTATGCGCTGTACTAATTCATGGGCATCACTGTCAGGCCCTGTTGTGGCTCACTTCCTTTCCCTCTTACCAGCCCTCCCAGGTGAAACTTGGGCCTTTTCTCTCCACTACCACTCTCACCTACCCCTGCCTTTCCACTTTCTCACTGGCCTGCCTCCCTGGCCATGCGCCCTCACCTACCAACGTTGCAAAAACTCTTGGGGTCATCTTCGACTCCAATCTCTCCTTCTCTTCTCACATCCGAGACATCTCCAAAAAGTCCAACTACCAACTGCACCTCCTCAGAGGTATTCTACCTTTTCTCACTTTCCCCCAGAGGCTCATCACCTCGAGAGCCCTGGTTCACTCTAGACTGGACTATTGCAACAGCCTCTTTCTAAATGTTCCTACTTCTACTCTCCGTCTTCTACAACTCATCCAGTATAGAACCGTGAGATTTATCCTTGGCCTCAAACCCTGGACCTGCAACTCTCCAGTGCTGAAATACTATCACTGGCTCCCCGTGGCTGCAAGGATCAAGTTCAAAACCCTCTGCATACAAGGCTTTCTGGAGACGGGCCTGCACTATCTACAATGCTCTCTTCCTAAATACTCTCACTCTAGAGTCCTCCATTCGTCCTCCTCCAACTCTCTGCGGGTGAGCCACTTTCACAAACAGAGATTTGGGGGTAGATCTTTATCCTCTGCAGGTGCCTCCCTCTGGAAGAGCCTCCCTGCCTCTCTCTGTCTTGAGCCAGACCTCCTTATGTTCCAGAAACTCCTCAAGACCTTCCTTTTCTCTTCCTCCTTCTCTCTCCCTCTGCCCTGGTAGCCTCCTTTCTTTTCTCTTCACCCTCCTCTTACTCCCCCACTCTGTTCAGTTTTGCTGACTGGTTGCCTCGTTCACCTCCAGAGCCTACAGGACCCAGGCTCTCTCACCAGTCTTTTGCACTTGACTCCGGGCCACTGCACTTTGTTCAACATTACTGCAGTTTCAGCTTACGCTCCTTGAGCGGGGCAACCTCTCTTCACTTAACCCAGGGCCCTGCTGGACCAGACTCTTTGTTTCTCCCCGACTTTGCACCACCTAAATGGACTAGGACAAGTTATTTAATGTGTCCTCTTCTCCTCCCCACCATTTTCCACCCCCCCCTCCCGAGCTTCATCTGAACTGTACCACATCAGGCACTTGCACTAGGGGAAATGTCATCAGGCCTAGTATGCTAGTTTTTCTGTTTAGATCATTTGGAATCTTCAAGGCCTAAGAATGATTACTGTATTCCCTTGTTCCCTTACTGCCTTAGCGCTTTGAAGCACTTCACCTGTGTATAAGCGCTATATAAATAAACAATATATAAATAAATTCTCGACCTCTCTGCCGCCTTTGATAACATTGACCTCACCATTCTCCTAGACAAGCTACAAGCCTTAGGAATCAAATACTGCCCTCACTCGGATCTCCTCCTTCATCACAATCGCTCACAAATCATGCACCTCCACCCTTTCACCTCTACATCCCACCCAGTGATAAAAGGGGTCCCACAGGGAGCATCCCTATCTCCTATCCTGTTCAATATTTATCTGAGCCCACTTCCCGCACTCATCCGCTCGCACAATTTTACCTGCTACAACTATGCAGAAGATACCCAGATCATCCTTTAAATCCCAAAATCACCAGGCTTCACCCGTCCAAACCTGTCATCATGCTTCTTGGACATTGACCACTGGATGATGACCACTGGATGATGACCAATCACCTCCTCCTCAACCCTGGGAAAACAGAAATCCTAGTCTACAGGAAAACCATGCTCCTTTCCCAACCTATCCACTGGCCTCACTCTCTAGGCCCCTCCCCCGCACCAACCTCCACTTTGGTTAAAAACCTCGGATGCACGCTGGCCACACATCTATCCCTCTCCCAACACATCAGCTCCATATCCAGAACCTGTTTCTTCCACCTACGCATCCTCAGGCATATCTTCCCCTACCTCACCTACCCTCACCGATTCTCTGCCATCCTCAACATCATCCTCTCTCACCTAGAATATGCAAACTGCCTTTATCTAGGTGGACCAGCTTTCCTACTCAGGAAACTACAAAGAGTCCAAAACACTGTAGCCAGCTTGCTCATCGGCTTCCTTCCCAGAGAACACATCAGCCCCACACTGAGAGTTTTCCACTGGCTCCCAATTGAATGATGAACTACCTTTAAGGCCATGTGCATTACTCACTGTCCCATCCACAGCACAGGCCCGGAATTCCTCCAAGACAAACTAACACTCTACTGACCCTCCCGGACACACAGATCCACTGCAGTCGTTCTCCTAGTTATCCCCCATTATAACTACACCAGACTGGGCGGATCCTCCTTTTCTGTCCAAGTTCCCACCATCTGGAACTCTATGCCACTTAACACCCGCAGCATTGACAATTACCTCACATTCAGAAAGGCCCTCAAAACCTTGCTTTTCCCTTCCTCCTCTTGAAACCCTCCCACTTCATACTGGCATTGCCCGAGCACACAAACTGACCCAGACCCAACTAAACACCTACTTTCCAAAGCACTGTGGATGCCGGCAGCAATTGCAGCGGCACACCATGAGAAACGTGCACTCTCTTCCTGCCCCACACACTCAAGTACTGGCCCAGACCCAACTAAACACCTACTCCTCCAATTACTGTGGATGCTGGCAGAGTTTGTTGCATCACATTTGAGATACTTTCACTCTCTTCCTCCCCCACAGGAGATCATACTTCACCCCGTCCCTTCGAGCCCTCGCCCGCCCATGCCTAAGCCACCAACTCTATAACCAATGCAATCTGGTCACTAAACGACACTGGTAAATCTGATGCACTTTGGATGTGACAACTTAAAAATGCAAGGACAGAATGCTTGTTGAGACGACCAGTAGAAATAGCAACGGTAGCAGGATCAGTTTGAATAGGGGGCAGCTAAAATTTGTGCAGCCAGCGCGAGGTCCCTACCTAATTATCAAAGGGCATACCCAAAGACACAGAACGCTAAATCCATAGGTCGCACTGGGGGGGGGGGGATAGTGAGGAAATGCGCCAGTTAAACCAGGGCTAAATGCACTTTAATAGCAGTGGGGGTAGGAACAAAGGCACAATAAGAAGCACTTAGATGGTTCTTTCAGTTGGGGATGGGAACGGTACTATTGATCTCGGCCTTAGGTGGCAAGATCTATTTGATTTAATTTATTTCCTATCGCACTCAAAGAAAGGCACCAACCAGGTCCTCTACAAAGGTATTATGCTAAAACCACCAAAGATGCAATCGAACAACCAATCTACCATCTTGAGAGGCCTAAGAAAATGGCACTGAATGAAAATCGGTCCAGACTAAGGTATATATAACTCGCACCACGTCCGTGGACACATGCCAGAGGCACGGCTCCCCATGCATGCACTTTAGAATGCAGCTATGGCTGTGCAAATCTGGTCTAGCAGCTTGCATAGCTGTACACACTGAAACCCCTGACGTATCTCAACACCTCCGCCATTATACAGCGACAAACTACAAAGACATTTGGTGTAGCTGGGCACACATCGAATCTCCTGCACTAGCACTCTATCCTAATCCACCAACAGCACCCACCCTGACCCCAGCGCTGCTTACTAGGAGCCAGCCAACCCTCCTAAGTCCTAACCCGGCAGAATGCACATACGCATCTTAAATTTAACTCTTAGAATCTCTCATGAATGGACTTCGGTCCCCAAGGGCGTTCCAACCACAATGCACAATGAGCCCATACAAACGGGAAAAGGGTGCTATATAAATGACCACTAGGATTACAATATTGAAATGCCCTTAACGAGAGAGTGCGATCCAGCAAGGGGGAGAAACCAGAGAGAGTTACAGATAAAAGGGCAAAGGAAGTCAGTGGCTGAGGAGAGGGGCATACTAAGAGGAAAACGCTGGTCGTTGACGGTCACTCTGCCTGTAACCAAGAGGGAGGGTGAAGGAGGAGAGACCTGAGTAAAGGGGCAACGTGAGACGGAGCAAAGAGAAACGGAAGTGACGAGTGGGGGAGCGCTGCCTGGTGCCATAACCACAGCAGAAATGGTATGTTGAGAAACGGAGCATTGATAGAGGCAAGTGCTGCCAGTTGGAACATGCGGGAACAGTCCCAAGAAGAGGCACTGAGACATTGAAACCTAAGAACCTGAGCACCAACAGAAAAACTCGGCTGAAAAGTGAAACGCTGCATGGTGGGACTTGAATGCCAAGTGTCTAGAGTCTTTCAGAAGGAGATTAACAAGAGAAATGCTGCATGCTGGAACTTGAAGTCCAAATGCTGCATGATGTGCGAGAGAAACGTCAGAAGTGGCGGTTGCCTTCTACTGAACAGTATGGCTTGATGTTAGAGGGTTCTTTCCTCTAGTATGGAGAGCTAAAGCAAGAACATGAGAGCCACAGAACATTTGGGAGAGCTACGTGGGGCTGCTGGCCTGGCCTGTCCTGTGAGGGCCTTGCTGCACGCTTGAGGAACAGCATCACGCCAACATTTGTGCTGGAGACTGCAAATTGGATTAGGTGGTTGATACATTGTGCCAGCTAACTCTGATCTTGTGCAGCTGTCTCCTTGCGCCGAGTGCAATCTCTCCCCACTGCTTTCCTAACCGTCCCAGTTCTGTTCTTTTGCCCTGTTGAGTCCCTATTGTTATTGTCCAGCTTAAGCTGGTCTGTGGTACAGATGACCAGGTGCGCTGGTGTGTGATAACACTGGTGGGCACTTAATCCTAAGGCTGCGACAATTGTAGGGCTTGTCCCTTGAAGTCACTGTTTTGGATTTGCCCTTGTCCCATTCAGGGAACGATCCTAGTTAGCGATTGAGCGGTGCATGTTTTAATTTTGATCTTGGCACGCTGTCTCATTTATACTAGTTCGATACATCTGTTCCTCGCTTCCCCCCCTGCCAAAACCACTCACATATTGACATTGACCGAACACACGGCCATGACCTCTTCTACTTCTTTATACAACTTACTGAGTAACAATATCCTTATACAGGCGCATGTATTGAACATGGAACAATGATAATTATGTGTTATTTACATAGTGCTTTTTTTGCCAGAGAACATATTTACATACAATATCACCCAACCAAAGTTGGGACACATTTATCGACCTTGGAAGGCTGAAAGGCTGATTTGGCCTTTCCGGCATTCAAACCTGGGACCTACAGATCACACAGAGATCGCAGCAGTGAGCATTCAACCCACTGGGCTATCTCACCAAGCTATCTTGCAATGCCCATAAGCTTCTGTTACCAATAACTGTCCGCCTCCTGAGGTTCCAGAACCATTGTCGTCAGTAGGGACACCGCTGTATTTAGAAATGGTTGACCCAACTAGATTAAAAGCAGTTGCTGTGAATAACTCGGAGCTCAACATGAGAGAGCATCCAGAACTGCCAACCATTATAATGATCTCCTTGGGAAATCCAGAGCATGACTCGAGAGAACATCTTGAACGGCCAACCATCAGAGGGCATTTATTGAAGACAAAGGAGAGGACTGCTCAGGAGGAGCAGGCAAATTCTAGGATCGTAGCTGAATACTTTATGCGCCTCTGTGATGACATGGGTGAGGTTACAGGGCCTTCTGGGCTGCAGGGCTCTAAATCATATACTCAAGCCCAAGTGGGATCCCAACCCACCCCTCAAACTCAGAATGTCCCTATCGATTATTTTACCCCACGGAATGTCCAATTGCATAAGGAATCCAAGGTTCTTCCTAATTTGGATTGCCTGGGTCGTACATCAATTTCAGCTCCACATCTGGTCATGGAATCACTCCTTCGATTATATGACAATATGAAAGATATTGTGCAAGAGAATTCTGCAACACTGGCACTAACTGAGTAGAAGTTGACTCGCATTACACAAGCACATTCCTCATCTCACAAGCAATACAAAAATGAAGATAGACTGACCTTTGGCAACTCTAGTTATGAGGTAGATGAAAGGGACGTCATCAAAAGTCCTACTCCACTACTTACGCGTCAGGATAGGCTCAGTTGCTCACCCAATCTTTTCACTAGACCTTTCAATTGCTCACCATCTAACAATATTCCAGACAATATTTCCCTAATTATTCTAGCTGGCCAGTGGCCAACAGAAGTGGGCCCTGATACTTCTCAAGATGCAGACCGCTCAGACCTCATTGAAAGGGTCAAAGAGATTGAGGCATCACCAAGGATCAGGCTGCCTAGAGGAAAAATAGCAGCGATGTTTCGTATTGATGAAGAAGACAAATAATCAAGCGTCCAATAACAATGAACAAAAATCGTTCCTAGAGAAAATTCCTACGGTCATTGCCACAGGAGGACACAATACTTGATCTAAATTCACAACAACATGGGCTCACTGGGGTTCAACACAAAGCTAGTTGAGGAAATAGCTGAAATATGTGGTGGTGTAGCAGATTCCTCTCACGAGAAGGGTCAAAATAAAAAAAGGCCAAGCATGGAGCTGAAAAACAGAAAAAGATTACTCCTTTTCTGAATCCCATTGTCCTTCTGTTCCTCAATCTAATTCTGAGGAGTCCGATATCGTCTAGGTCTCCTCCTCCCATCAAACTCAACCTTCTTCCGATTACCATTCAGAAGTTGACTTACTTAATTTGCAAACATTCAAATGTTCTCAGTATGAAATGGTGAGAATGGCTCCTTCAAAGTTCCATTTCACCTTGCACATAACAGACAGTTGCTCTTCAGCATAACTTTGACATGAGAATAATTGGTTAGGAAAATATTGTCAAAATATTGCCCAACTTGTCAACGCACCCACCCATATAAAAGGCAGAATATTGGACTGGATCTTAACCCTGAACACTAAAGTATCCCTTGAAGACATTCTAAAAATCACCTGGTCAGACCATTCTCTAGTACTCTTCAACGTATCTACCTCCAAAGCTCAAGAACCACCCCACCACCACCCATTCCAAAATGGGTGAGAAACTCACGTTAGCTCACGCTAGAAAACCTGACCCCAGTCCTCAATAATCTACTCCACGCACAGCCCAAACTGAATTTGAATCCAGACAGCATATCCTTATTCTACCACTCCTGTCTGACAACCTCTATTGATAGAGTAGCTCCACGCAAGTCGAAACTACCCAGGCCCAAACGAAGCAACTCCTGCTTCAATGATGAACTAATTGAACTTAGAAGAAACAAAATAGCCCTAGAACATCTTATCAGAAACAACCCTACTATCAAGACCAAAAAAGAACTTCAGTTAATCTCACAAAAATATAAACAAGCAGTTATCTCTCATAAAGCCAGCACCCTGAACGCACGTATCACCAATGCTGCATCAAACAGTAAAGAACTGTTCTCAATTCTTAGAGTATTGGAAACACCCATACCGCTGGCCAGCCCAGCCATAGCTAGCAAAGCCTGGTGCACCACCATTCAGAAGGCCGAAGCCACCAAAATTAAGTCTCTCGAAGACAAAATAATTCTGAAAAGAAACTCATTGGCCCTCAGCACCAACACCGCTCTGAGAATCTCGATGGACAACAATACCCCAGCTATCCAGTTCAACTTCACCCCAGTCACCCAAGACCAAGTACTAAAGACTATTGCCTCCCTCAAACCATCAAATTGCAAAGGAGACAGTATTCCTGCCAAAGTAATCAAGACCTGTGCCCCGACCTTAGGACCTATTATCACCAAATCTATAAACGCCTCCTTCAGTACCAAGTCCATCCCATCAGATATCAAAGAAGCCTGGGGCACGCGCCTGCTGAAAAAACCTACTCTGGACCCCACCAATCCCACCAACTACAGATCCATTGCCACAGTCGCCTTCCTCCTCAAAATAATTGAATAAATCACATATACGCAAGTCCAAACACAGTTAGAAAACAACCACCTATTAGGCGATCTGGCTTTCGACCTAAACATAGTACAGAAACAGATTTACTTGACCTAAGAAATCAGATGGACGCTATCAGAGACTTAAGGAACCTATGCTTATTATTATTACTTGACTTATCCACTGCGTTCGATCTAGTGGACAATGACAAATTATGCCTAGTTCTATCAAAAAGATTTCAATTCTCTAACGACGCAAACACATGAATCAAATCGTTCTTATCAGAACATATGTCCAGAGTAGTCATTGTGGAGGAGGTGGCAGATCCCATACCAGTCCCTTTAGAAATACCGCAAGGATTGTGCCTCTCCCCTAGCCTATATGAAACTCCTCTTCGCAGCACTAGACGCCATGGGAGTAATCTACACCATTTTTGCGGATGATACACAGATACTAATCCCAATCTCCGGCAATTTATCGTTCGATTCCATCATCATTAATAAAATCTATTCGCTCATCAGGAATTGGATGGCAACAAACAGTCTTTGCCTTAATGGCGAAAAGTCTGCAATACTCATTGTAGGTTGCCCAGCCCGACTGAAAAAGCTACACCAGGATTATACCTCCATCGTTATAGATGGTACTCCCATTCCCATCTCTAACCAAGTCAAAACCCTAGGTGCATACTTAGTCTCTAGCCTCACCATGAGCAGATATATCAACACCCTCGCCTCATCTACAGCCTACACGGCCAAATGCATTGCCCTCAGTAGACAATTTCTCACCCCACAGAACTGCATCACATTAGCAAGAGCACTCATCCTGTCTAAATTAGACTATAAGTAATATACCTTTGCTAGGCACTTCTAGGAAAAATCTAGCCAAACTCCAATTGCTGCAAAATAAAGCACCAAGAGCAGCACTTGGAATCAATAAAAGGGACCACATATCACAGACAAGAAGAGAGGTACACTGATTACACATTCAAGCCAGAATACTACACAAAACACATACCACCACACATAAGTGCATCACGCACAATGCCCCTAGCTACCTTAATCATTGTCTGACCCAAAAAATGTCATTCAGATCCCTCAGATCTAACTCCAGCACCCACTTAATCATTCCCTTCTTCAAGAACGCAAGAACTGAAGGGTCCAGCTTCCCTGTAGCAGTGCCCATAATTTGGAACTCACTCCCCTACAAGATAAGCAATGAGCCCTCCCACACACTCTTTAAGAAACTCCCAAAAACCTGGTTATTCAATCAATTCTAACATATCCATCGCACTAGCTTTAGTTATAACCATATGTTTTGCTGTCTAACTACAAGTATATACTGTTGTTAACTGACCATGCTCTGTAACTATGGAGCAATATAAATTACAGATAAATACAAAATAATACAGTGAGTATGCATAGGCAGAATCATTTGCATATGTGGATAGTGTTGCAATTTTATGCAGAAAAAGGTTACAGGGCCATATACTTTGCAGGTAAATACAGTATAATACAGTGTGTGGTAATGCATAGGCATAGTCATCTGCATATGAAGTATGGTAACAGGAATAATGTAATAGAAACCGGAGATGTCAGCTGAGGCAGCATGTGGGATGTGTAGGTTGAATATGCAGTGGATGGCTTGTTGAGCTAGCAAAGGTGAGCAGGTCATGGTTAAGGTAAAAAAGAGAGGATTGGAGACAGTGGTTAGAGTAAAGTGGGTGATGGACAATGGGTCAACTTTGTTCTTGGAATGTAGAAATCTAAACATACATGAGGTTTTTCAGGTGGGTAGGTTCAATGAGACCATCCAGAGTTGTTTGAAAAATATTTCTGGGAAAGGGTTAGTGGTGGCCCCAAAAAATGTTGTGCACGTTTAGGATAATCAGGTATGTGAAGATGAAAGGAAATAGCTTAAAATTGTATCAGGTCTGAGGGATATCAATCTTGACACTCGTAGATCCCTTAGACTTAGCACTCAAAAATACAGAAACTACCCCAAACCTCTAATATATCACCGCTATTTAAGGGATAGCCGAACTACACTGAAATCATTATGCAAATCTAATCATGTGAGATTTTGGGAGCTGACAACCCTGGGAGATAATCGACATCAAGATTCCTGTACTATCAATGATGAAGTCTGGATGAAGTCTGGATGGCTTATTATCAAGAACCTTTTGCAAATAATTATGATATTCCCCCTCTTATTTTTGGAAGTGATAAATACACCTCCATCCTGGGCTTTGATTGGATAAGAGAGGATGTCCGTCATGCTATTATTACAGCAAAAGCATCTAGAGTTGCAGGGCCTAATTGTCTCGCACACGCTAATATTAAATTTGATCCAGAACTATGGTCTAACATTCTATTCCCTCTGTTTATCAAAATCCTGGAAACTTTGATTCATCCATTTTCCTGGAATATTTCTTATATTATTCCAATATTTGAAAAGGGGATCGCTCTGTACCATCTAAATATAGACCTACATCCATCATAGATGCATCCAGTAAGCTTTTTTCTCCTTGATACTGCAGGATCTAAATTCATGGGTAGAGAATTTAAGTCTTCTCTCCCGCTTTCAGGTTGGCTTTAGAAGAGCTCTAGGGACCTAAATGGCCCTATTCTTGGGCACCTGTTGACAGAAGTTAAAAAATCATCCTTAGGAACCACTTAGATAGCCTCGATCGATGTGACCGACGCATATGATCGAGTGTATTCACGAAGATTTCAGGGCTAAATTCTTGGTTAGTGGAATCCCTGAGCCTTTGTTTCAAATGTTATCATGTCTGCACCAAAATAGCTCTATAAGGATTCGATTGACAAGAGAAGATGCATTTACACAGGCAATCATTACTTCAATGGGTCCTCAACAAGGCTCTGTGCTCGCCCCTTCAATCTTTTTTTTTCTTTTTTAAACAACTTTTTATTAAGGTCTCAGCAGTTACAGTGGCACTCAATCAATACATCACATGTTTTACATACAACAATGTCTTCATTAAGAATTCAATAATTTACAGTCTACATAGCTGTTTCGTCATCCGAGGGCAGGTCGCATAGATACGCCCTGAAGGGGCTCCAGATGTCCTTTGGTCGGCTCATGCTCGGTTGGGTTAGCACATATTGTTCCTCGCATTCATTTGTGAAGTTAATTCGCGTAAAAAGGTATTCATGGTAGGAGAATTCAGGCTTTTCCATGGTTGCAGTATACATTTTTTGGCGATAGCACATGACACATTAAACAGCCTTCTAATTTTTTTGGAGCATTTCCCAATATCCCCGAACAAGTATTTTTAGGGGGACGAATACGGGGGAATTTGTGTAAATTCTGTCAGCGTAGCTGCAACCTTCTCCCAGAATCGAGCCACAACCGGGCACTCCCAGTATATATGATAGGATCCGGCTTGCTTGGACTTACATTTGGGGCAGTCACCTGTATCACCCGGCGTAAATTTAGCCATTCTGGCCGGGGTATAGTGCAGTCTGTTAAGGATTTTAAATTGTATTTGGCGCAATCCCGCATTGAGGGATACCCTTCTTGTAAGCATACAGTACCCTACCCATTTCTCTTCAGGAATAAGCATTTTCATATCAGCTTCCCATTTCTCTTTCACTCGGTTGATTGTAGGAGCGTGGGTCTGCACCGTCGTATACAACTTGGAGATTCCCAGCCCCCCTTGTGTTGTAACCAGTTGTGTGCACGGGTGAGAGGGGGGTTCATCAGGGAAAGATGGCCAGTGTGCTTGAAATGCGGACCTCATCCGATAGTACTGTAATGTTTTGAGGGATCCTCCTCCCACACCCCTCAAGAATACTGCAAGGGTCACGAACTTCCCGTCTATGTACATATCTTCCACCTTCATCTCTGTATCGGGGTCCCAGGCTTCCTGGATGCTGATGTCGAATGTGGGGGGAATATTTGGGTATTTGGGTATTTCCATAACGGGGCCTAGTGGTTATAGGGGATATCAATGTCCAGTTTCTTGTATATGGTCCCCCAGGTTCTCACTGTGCAGCTAACAGGGTCAAATTCACATGAGTCCTTGTGTCTTGTATCAAAGATAACTGATCTAACTTCTGTGGGTGTATTAGTGTACTCTTCTAACCACGTGTGGGGTGAATTGTCTGCCTCGTCATACCAATGTTTTGTGAAATGCGCCTGTGCCGCCATGTAATAGAGCTCAAAATCTGGTGCTGCTATTCCCCCTTTTTCATATGGTTCTATCATCTTTTCCCACCCAATCCTGGCCACCTTCCCGTTCCAAAGGAATGACACTGCCATGGAACGAAGTTTAGAAAAGAATTCCTTACCCGGCCATATAGGTATGTTCACAAACAGATATAGCAATTTTGGGAGCACAATCATTTTTAGAATGGCAATTCTACCGTGTAGTGAGATTGGGAGGTGTCTCCAGGTCTGTAATTTGGTATAGAGTGTTTGTAGCGCCTGGTCATGGTTGTCAGCATATAGGGTCTGTCTATTACTTGAAACCAGGCTCCAGGTATCTGATGTGTCGCTGACCACTTAAGGCCGCACATCCGAGCCAGGCAGTTTGTGGATGGGGTGAGCGGGAACATTTCTGATTTAGCACTGTTCACCGTGTACCCAGAGTACTCCGCAAATTCGTTGATGTCTGCCATAATAGGAGCAATGTTTTTGTCTAGTTCGCGGACGTACAGCAAGGTATCGTCCGCGTATAGGGATATAATTTGAGTGGCACCTTTCAATGGTACACCCTTGTTAATATGTCTCAGACGTACCGCAGCCGCCATGGGCTCTACTGTCAACGCGAATAGGATAGGGGAGAAGGGACACCCCGTCTGGTGCCACGTCCCAGCTCAAACAGCTCAGATATAGTTCTATTTGTGCACACACTTGCACCCGGGGCCGTGTACAGCAGCCTAAAGTACTTGATATAGTTGGGGCCCACCCCGAACGCCTCCAGCACCGAAAAGAGGTACTCCCAGGAGACCGAGTCAAATGCCTTCTCTGTGTCAAGGGACACTGCGACTGCTTGTTTGCTCGGGTTGATTTGTGACATTATGCCGAATAGCCTACGCAAATTTAGGGCAGTGGACCTATGGGGAATAAACCCACTTTGGTCTGCATGAACCAGCGTAGGTGTTATGGGTAACATGCGATTCGCCAGCACCTTCGCGAAAATGTTGGCGTCTACATTTATCAGGGACAGGGGCCTATAGGATGACATGTCTTGTGGTGGGCGTCTGGGTTTGGCCAGCACTGTAATGATGGCCTCACGCATTGTCGGGGGTAGCATTTGTCTCCCCAGAGCCTCTCCCCACATCTCTAACAGCACAGGCACCAATTCTTCCTGGAATTCTTTATAGAATTCAGCACTGAGCCCATCCGAGCCGGGTGCCTTTCCAGACGTGAGCCCCTTTATCGCCTCAGTAAGCTCCTCGGCAGTGATAGGTTGTTCGAGTGCTAGTTTGCTTTCTTCTGGGATTGTGGGGAGATCCAGCATAGCAAGATATCTTTTAATCTCATCGGGGGATTTCCTATCTCTATTCTTATACACATTTTTGTAAAATTGAGCAAACACATCATTTATTCCCTGTTCACTTGTTATTATCTTGTTTTGTGCCGTTTGGATCGCTGTAATCGGAGTCATGTGTTTTTCGTATTTAACCAAGTTGGCCAACATTCTCCCTGCTTTATTTCCTTCTCCATATCTGCGAGCCCTGCTGGGGGCCGCTGTATATTGTACTTCCCTTATTGCCAGTCGGTCAAAATCTCTAAGTAACTTATGTATTGCAGCCAGGGTGTCTCCACCATGCGTGATGCTGTAGATTTCTTCTAGTGTGTTCAACTCTTTCTCCACCCCCTCCAGCCCACGGCGCACTTCCCTCAAAAGACCAGTGGTCTTACATATTAGGGCCCCCCTCACCCAGACTTTGAAAGCCTCCCATACTGACGATATGTGTTCTACAGAACCAATGTTGTCTGTAAAAAAGTTAGCAATATCAATGTGTAGGATCTCAACAACATTCGGGTCTTTTAGTATGTCTCTTGGCATTCTCCACCTCCTAGTTGGTCTGGGGGCATCTTTCAAAACGATCTCCAACATCACCGGGGAGTGGTCCGATAGTGTACGAGGAAGGATTTCGCAATTCTCTAGAGTATGCGCTATGTTTGTGGATGTAAACCAGTAATCTATACGTGACTCACTATCATGGACAGAAGAGTAGAACGTGTACCGTCTGCTGGCTGGATGGAGCACTCTCTAGGCATCCACTAGAGATAGTTGCGGGATAATTTGCTTCAGAACTAGTGCCGCCTTGGTGGGTGCCCTGGTTACCTTAGTAGATCTATCCAGGGTCTGGTCTAATATCACATTAAAGTCCCCTCCCCATAGTACCGTGGTCGCATCATGTTTGGCAAGGATCTCAGGCATATGTAGGTAAAAATCAGGATCGTCCAGATTGGGACCATAGGTGTTCAATATTGTTTCCCTGCTATTTCCCCCCAAACCAGAACATATCTACCCTTCGGGTCCACCAAGTGGCCTTTGGCAACAAAGCTAAGAGAATTATGTATGAGGGTCCTCTGGACTGCGATGAATAGTTTGTGTAGTAGCGTAATTTGCCCCATTTTGCCAGTATTTTCTCGTTAACCGAGCCCTGTGCATGCGTTTCCTGTAACATTAGAATGTGAGGCCCGTGTCTAGTGACATAATTGCCAACCTTTCTGACCTTCACCGGATTGTTCAGGCCCCGAACATTCCATGACATTAATCTTATTTTCAGCCCGTCACCCTTTTTTTTGCATTTTTACATTGACCAAGCAGTAATGACCATCAAAGCTCAAGTGATTAACTTTAGAGTAGCACCCGCGCCTGCGAGACCATGTTTTCATTAACCTACAACTTCCAACAGTGCATTCTCCCTCTCCAGAGTCCACCACATCCCAGGTCCCTAACATGCCCTGGCAGCAATAACATTCTGTAACTTCCCGATTTCCCCAACCCTACCCTCCACCCACATCATCTACCCCAACTTGACAATGTACCCTTAAACCTTTTAGGAACTTTCCTGTGGGTGCCACGTTGTCGCCATGGGCAACCAGAGTGGGCTCACGACCCGCTTCGAAGATTACTCAGAGCCCCCCAGCGGGAGCAGAAGTCCGTTACACATCACTAAAGCAGCAACAGAGGATATGTGCGCAACCAGGTTCAGTCAGCAGGGCCCCGGTCTCCACCTCCCGGAGGTGATCTTCTGTTCTGGTCCGGTCCACGGCCTCTAGGTGGAAGGGGTATAGTTGCTTCCACATACGCCAGAGCGGCGGCCGGGGTCTCAAAAAAGTGTGTTCTTTCTCCATACTGGATTCGCATTTTGGCCGGGAATATTAGCGCATATGGGACCTGTCGTGCCCTCAGTAGCCGCTTGACCGGCTCGTATGATCGCCTGCTAGCCTGTACTCCCGCAGCAAAGTCCGGATAAACATGTATGCGGTTCTCCTCATATTCTAGTGTCCCAATTTCTCTAGCCTTTCTGAGAATTGTATCTCTGTCTCTGTAATTTAACAGCCTGGCAATGATGGTGCGCGGCGGGGCTCCGGGTTTTGGCACGGGGCCAGAGTGCGGTGTGCTCGCTCAACCAGGAATTGGCTCGAAAAGGATTCTGTCCCGAAAAGAGTCTTCAGAAGGTTTTCCACTTGTTGTTCCATTGCGCTTTTCCCGAACTTTTCAGAGACCCCAACAATCCGAATATTGTTCCTTCGGGATCTGGATTCTAGGTCCTCGCATTTACTTTGCAGCGCGTTCATGCCTGCCTTAAATTGCGCTATGTCGCGATCGTGTCGCGCAATGGTGTCTTCGTTTGTACCAATTCTATCTTCAGCCTCTGTGATTCTGAGGCTCTCCTTGTCGACTCTGGTTTTCAATACTCCTATGGTATTAACAATGTCATCTAGCTTCACATTTAGGGATAAGAAGCCATTCTGAACTATCGTGGTAAGGCGATCAACCATGTCGCCGCTGTCCACGCCAGGTTCAGCCATTGATGTTGTCGCCAGGTCTGGTTCGTGGCCGGCTGCCTGGCTACTGGTGAACGAGTCCATCGGGCCTTTCTTTTTTCCGGTCGTCCCCTCTGCCGCTTTTTCCTGTTTCCTCGTGTTACCCATGGCTGCCACCCCAGCCGGGTCACCAACACGGCCCAACAGGGGCACTGGATCTTGTGGGACTATACCGCAGGGCAGGCCGCGTAGGATATTATTTGTTGAGTGGGCTTGTTCAGGCCGGGGAGCCACAAAACTAGTGATTCACGGAGCCACCAATGTCCAGGCAGGTAGCCTGCTAACTCGCCCACTTACAACGGGCCGTGTCTTCCCACGAAGAAGGGAGTTGCACCCCAGCCACCGAATGCCGCACCACTCACCGTCTCAGCGGCACCTCCGCCAACTTGCAGGAAATGTAGCACGTGTGGCGTGCCTCAGCCGCAGGCCAAAAAATGGAGTCGCCCCCCGGCCACAGCCCAGACCCGGGAGGGATGGATATCACGCCGTCCGACGACGGCACGCTTCCCAGCACCCGCCGCGACACGGCAGGGAGCACCAGCTCTCACTCAGAAGGATCGCCTCAATAACTGCCAGGGCAGGGCCCACAAGTCAGCAGCACCTGCCCACACAGCCCCTCGTACGGGACCCAGGGGGCGACCAGCAGCGCACACGGGCAAGCTCCGCGACCACGGCACAGCAGCCCCACCTCTCTGTGCCCCTCTGGCCAGAGCGTCAGCGGAGCCTGGCGCCGATCAGCCGGACGTCCCACACGGCACACTCCCGGGCCTTCTCCCGCTCAACCCGCCAAGGCCGATATCTCTGTGAGTTTTGGTCCGCCGCTCTCAGGATTTCAGTCGGGTGTGGACCGGGTCAAGGTGCACCCTCTGCTCGACTTCGCTGTCCGCTGGTGGCTCCGAAACAGGATTCAAATATAACTCGGATTTCTGACGGGCCGGAGCTCTCGCTTCAGGCGGCCATCTTGGTCGTGCGCAACAGCGCCCCCCCGCCCCTTCAATCTTTATCTGATTGATCTTGATGAACTCTGGGCATTTATTTCTTTATTTATTGTGCATTTATAAGGAACTTATACATCTCAGAAGAGTTTCAAAGCGCCACAAGGCAAGAAGGGAAGGGGACAAGGGAGCAAATTACAAACAATACAGTCATAAAATTGATAGGACAAGACAATAACAGTCCTACTAGGCCATGTGAAATTGGGAACGTGCAAAAGCAGTGAAGGAGGGAAAGGGTGTGAGGGTAAGTGCGAGGGGGAACCAAAGTGGGGAAGTGCCAGGGACCCTAATGCAGGACAGCAGGTAAGTTCGAGGCAGTGAAAGCCCAAAGAGGGAGACAGCTGCCTTAAACAATATGTGCACACCTGTGGTAGTGCCACAGGCAGGTAGGGACCCAAGGGCAAGTCCAGTGGGCATGGTGCTGATGATGATTGGGGAGAAAGGACAGAACCCAAAGACTCAAGGTAACTGGCCAACCAATCAGAGCGACTTAGGGAGTTAGAAAGGAAGGGGAGAGAGAAGGCGGAAGAGCACAGGAGGGTCTTGAGACGTTTGTGGAACTTGAGGAGGTCCAGAACAAGACGAAGGGGTGGGGGGGGGTGTTCCAGATGAGGGAGCCAACCAAACAGACATCTGCCACCAGCTCTCTGCTTAGAGAAGCGTTTGACCAGCAGAGAGTTGGAGCCGGAGGATCGAAGGCATCTAGAAGGAGAGACTTTAGTGAGAGCGAGTTGTAGATAACACGTCCCCAGGCCCCAGACAGCCTTGTGGATGACGCAGAGGGATTTGAATTTGATCCTTGCAGCAACTGAGCCAGTGGAGAGATTTTAGGCCTGGCGAGATACAGTCCCTGGGCTTGAGGCTAAGGATAAGTCATGCAGCCCTATTCTGGATTAGTTGAAGGTTGCGTAGTGAGGAAGAAGGAAGATTAAGAATGAGGCTATTGCAGAAGTACAGCCTGGAAAAAAACAGAGCTTGGAGACATTGAGCTTCTGGGGAATGTGAGGAAAGGGAGAATGCCTTTGAGGAGGTGAAGTTGAAAGTGGGCCTTCTTGGCAAGGTCCAGGATATGAGGAGTATAGGAGAGAGAAGAGCCAAAGATAACCCTTAGGTGTTTAGCTTCAGAGGAAGGAGAAAGAAGAGAACCCATAGAGGGGTGCCAGAGTGCAGAGGGGAAGATGGGAACAGAAGTCTCAATAGGTAGTATCTCTGTCTTGCTGGCATTGCGACAGAGATTGTTGGAGTTGCACCAAGACTGGATAGTGGACAGGCAGTCAGGGATGACAGCTGAGGTGGGAAGAGAGGAGGGAGGGAAGTTTGAAGAAGAGTTGGGTGTCATCTGCATAGCATTGGAAATGAGGAGGGAAGGATGAGATCAGGTGAGTAAGAGGGGCGAGATAGGTGTTGAATAGCCAAGGTGAGAGGCTTGAGCCCTGGGGGACACCAGAGGTGGACATAGAGGTGGAAGAGGACCTGGGATCGGCGGTCTGTGAGGAAGGTGGACAACCAATCCAGTGCCCGGCCAGAGATACCAAGAGTATCCTGGAGCAGCTTTATGAGAATGGAGTGGCTAACAGTGTCGAAAGTAGAGGAGAGGTCAAGGAGAATGAGAACAGAAGGAAAGTTAGGGTCAATATTTGCAAGCAGCTCTTCACGGGTGTTCAGTAGAGCAGTTTCTGTCTCTGGATGCTCGGAATCCAGATTGATGGTCATGAAGGCAACTAACAAGCTCAGTGTGTTGGGTCAGTTGGTGGAAGACCAAGGTATCCAGGAGTTTCCCAAGGAAGGGAGTGATGGAGATAGGTCGCTAATTGGCTGGACATGAGGGGTCCGCTGAAGGCTTTTTTAGAAGAGGGTGAACAGGGGAGTGCTTGAGGGAGGAGGGGAAGGCTCCAGAAGCCAGAGACTGGTTACAGAAGTTAGTGAAGGTGGGAACAAGGGAGCTGATATTGTCCTTGATAGTTCTGGAAGAACAGGGTGAGACCTGTTTGGATGAGACTTTCATAGAGAGGAACAATATATTGATTACATCGGGGTGACAGGAGAGGAGGAGAAAGTGTCAGAGGGTGGGGTGCAGGGACGTAGCCAGGATTGCCTAACAAGTATGGCCTGAAGATAACGTAGTTGGGCCCACTGCAATGACACAACATCTGTAAATGCCCACATAGTATTGCTGAGAGGGCATTTGCTTATTTTGGGTGGGCCTTTCCCCCTCAGGCTACGCCTCTAGTGGGGTGGGGAAGGGGAGTCAGGTGGTTATCCAGAGGAGTGGTTGAGGGGGAAGTTGAGAGAGAGAGAGAGAGAGAGAGAGCAGGATATCCTGAGTTTTGGCAGCAAAATGGTTGGCCAATGCAGTGCAGGGGGCCTGAGATGGAAGAGGCATTGTGCAGACTGCAGATGGATTGGCTAGTTCCTTGCAGATTTTAACGAGTTAAGCAGAGTTGGTTGAGGCTCCAGAGATGCGGGCCTGGATGTTTTTTACCAAACCCCATTGGGCCTACATAGAAAACTGAACATGTTTTCAGAATATGCTATTATGAATAACCTGATGATCAACGGGGCTAAGTCAAAAATAATGATATCCTCGAACAAGCGAAGAACAAACATAATTAATTGGGTGGCTGGAGACTCAAGTTTACAGAGGGTACCTACCATGCATTACTTGGGGTTTTGCCTTTCAAACTGTTGTTTTCAAAAAATGATTACAAGTTTAAACTAAGATCAACAATTCCATCTATGTGGCACAAATTAAAAGGGTATTTTCTAGACTGTGCCACATTTTGCTTCTACCACTATTGTGTTTCTACCTTGTTAAGGGTGAACCCACAATCAGCTATGGCTTAGATGTTTGTTTTAAAGCAAAAATTGAACCAGTAGAACGGGATGCCACATAAATTCTTCAATAGAGTATTAATTGTAATCAATACACATTTCACATCTTCAATGTATGTATGGTATAAAAAATATAAAAAACAATCAATTCATTCCATCAATATATCATTCATCTCTTAAGCATTCATTCATAGTCCCATACTAACTCATTCACACAATCATAAATAAAACCAATTTGGCTTATAGAACAATGTGTGCTACTACTGTTAACACACAGTTTCCTTCAATTTTAACATTTATTAATGACCCAGTCCATAATATCAGGTGTTATATTTGATCTGGTTTTTGTTTGTCCAGATGGCACACAACAAATTGTCGACATGTGTTTCGGTCACACAAGACCTTCTTCAGGACGTCGGGCACAGAGTAGTAAATCCACCCTTTTCGGAAACGTATAGGCCAATATTCAATCTAAAAAAATACATAAACATCCATCAGGATAGTGTAATCCCTATTTATTTAGCAAGGTGACTACTACTGTCACAGACATGTTTCTAGTATATAGAAGCACCAAAGCCTACTCACCCCCAAGATCCAACTCTAGGGAAAGCGAATAGGGCATCGGAATGAATCCTCCACCGGAATTTATTGCAACATAGAAATCCTGTGGACCAAACAAAGAAAACTCTAAGTCCACTAATTTTTAAACACAAATGGACAAAATTCAATGGATCATCTGTGCTTATATCCAACTTATAAAAACTAGTAAAAACCAGTGTGCACTCACAGTCTCTACGTGTTCATGCAGAGTAGTGATATCAAGCGGATCCAGCTCCACCGCCCACAGCAGAAGCTTGAACGGGTCAGATAGATATATTTCCAATTGATCTGGCTGTAATCACATACAACAGCTTTTGCCTGATCAAAGACACTGAAGAAAAGTGGGGGGGGGACAAAGATGACACTTCTTTACTTCACAATTCTACCTCCTCCCATACAGATTGTCATAACATATCACATAGGTCAGGTCATGTTAACGCCCACCACACAAGTCTACTGGGAAGCAGGGGATCAATTCAAACTCAATACACTACGGCATATATGCTGCCAGAGAAAGACTACAGCTTCCAGATTTGCATTAATATTCCTATGCCCTACTCCACGCTGTCCCATTACATCTAAATTGGTAGTAATGAACCCTCGAGTCTTACCACTATCACACAAAGCAGTGGCGACAATAGTTAACCCAGCATGTATGTGGCTCTCCAGATTACATGCACAACGTGAGCCCGCGCGACGCGTCGTACAAAATGCACTCACCGACAGGAGCTCATGTGTTCCACAGGGCACTTCACCCATTAGTCTACTGTCGACATGCCTATCCAGACTCCATAAGGACATAGACGGCAGACTACGTCTTTAGTGCTGCCTTATATAAACATAGAAGAGGTCTGGATATAGGGCATAGGAATATTAATGCTAATATGGAAGCTGTAGTCTCTCTGGCAGCATATATGCCGTAGTGTATTGAGTTTGAATTGATCCACCGCTTTCCAGTAGACTTGTGTGGTGGGCGTTAACATGGCCTGACCTATGTGATATGTTATGACAATCTGTATGGGAGGAGGTAGAATTGTGAAGTAAAGAAGTGTCATCTTTGTCCTCCCCCCCCCTTTTCTTCAGTGTCGTTGATCAGGCAAAAGCTGTTGTATGTGATTACAGCTAGATCAATTGGAAATATATCTATCTGACCCGTTCAAGCTTCTGCTGTGGATGGTGGAGCTGAACCCGCTTGATATCACTACTCTGCATGAACAAGTAGAGACTGTGAGTGCACTTTGGTTTTTACTAGTTTTTATAAGTTGGATATAAGCACAGATGGTCCATTGAATTTTGTCCATTTGTGTTTAAAAATTAGTGGACTTAGAGTTTTCTTTGTTCGGTCCACAGGATTTCTATACTGCAATAGATTCCGGTGGAGGATTCATTCCGATGCCCTATTCGCTTTCCCTAGAGTTGGAACTTGGGGGTGAGTAGGCTTTGGTGCTTCTATATACTAGAAACATGTCCGTGGCAGTAGTAGTCACCTTGCTAAATAAATTGGGATGACACTATCCTGATGGATGTTTATGTATGTTTTTTTAGATTGAATATTGGCCGAAAAGTGCGGATTTACTACTCTGTGCCCGACGTCCTAAAGGAGGTCTCGTGTGACAGAAACACATATCGACGATTTGTTGTGTGCCATCGGGACAAACAAAAACCAGATCAAATATGACACCTGATATTATGGACTGGGTAATTAATAAATGTTAAAATGGAAGGAAACTGTGTGTTAACAGTAGTAGCACACATTGTTCTATAAGCCAAATTGGTTTTAGCTATGATTGTGTGAATGAGTTAGTATGGGACTATGAATGAATGCTTAAGAGATTAATGATAGATTGATGGAATGAATTTATACCATACATACATTGATTATGTGAAATGTGCATTGATTAAAATGTATACTCTATTGAAGAATTTATGTGTCATCCCGGTCTACTGGTTAAATTTTTGCTTTAATATAATGTAATTTACCTAAAGAACCAGGGACTAAATTGCAGGTTTACCCCTTTATTTATAACTCTCTTAGATGTTTGTTTGCCATGGGTGACTATCTCAATACTACTCTGGGTATCATATGGAATATGTCCCTCTCTATTCAGAATCCAATTTAGACACAAATTTGCCCTTTTCTCTTTGGAAGCCAAGATAATCTGGAAGCAACTTTGTATCTACTCTAAAATGTTGTTGCCCCTGTCAAATTTGCTTTATATCGAGCTAGGAGAAATCCTTAACACACGCTCTGTTTCTTCTATCAAGGAAATCGGCGATTCCATCCGTGATATCTCGCAAAACATCGATTCAGAACCTGCTTAATTGATTAATTATCCCAAGAAAGCTGTATGCGTAGAATTGGAGGAGGACTATTGAACTTCAGAGCTCCTATAGATTGTATAATGAGTATGCAATAGTGATTAGAAGAAGAGATCAGCTTTCGAGATATATACACCTATGTAACCAGCCAAGATCTATAAACATGCGGTTATAATTTAATCAACTGCTGACCCTTGACTGCAAAGGCCAAAAGTTGGCACTCTCTCCCCTTGAACTAGAAATATTGAAACAACTTATTTTGTTTTGTCCAATGACTCTCTTTTTAAGACATCAACACTTTGACACTTTTATTTATAACTAGCATTATAACTACAAAAAAGTACCCATTCTCCGAACAGGTTCTGTTGACAGACATGACAACACTCTCATCAATTGTTGAAAATCAATTATCCTGTAGGTCACGGTTCCAATTCTCTTCTTGCTTGATGTGCTTCGCACTCTGAAGTAAACTGCACTGAGAATGTGTGTGTGTGTGGCTGGATGGGATACCTTAGAGCAGAGGTTGGGGGAGGCGAGAGTTGGTGTGCTGCTGCATACTGGGACCTACTGTTCTCTCTTCTCACCTGCTGACTCACCCTGGCGTGGTGCAGTTTGTTGTGGTGCATTGCGGTGCAAATGTCCCAAAAAAACGTGCATTCAGGGGTTGAGGACTGGTCCTTCTACGATCACATTGATGTTTTGCTGATTTCAGGCAACTGTCTCATGTGTCAAGGGAAAGGGGTGGGGTGTTCAAATGTCATGTAGCCAGTAATGTCCGGAGGGTCCTAACAGGTAACTATGTAACATTTGGTGCAGACTGGTGAAAAAGGGTGTGGAATTGTATAAGGAACAACGCTTCGCCAAGCCACAAACCCACACATTTTGACTTTTGCTGAAATCTGGGGAACAGGGTGGGGTGTCTAAATGCCAAGTAGCCAGCATTGTACGAAGGGTTCTAACAGGTAACTATGCAAAATTTGATGCAGATTGATAAAAAGTGTGTAATTGTAGAAGGAACAACGCTTCACCACAAACCCAGCCACAAACCCACAAGTGTTGACTTTTTATAAATGTAGATGAGTATGTGTGTACTGAGTTGTCACTGTGGTCCTGAGTAAATAGATGGCTGCATTGTTTTGTTACTTTTAGCATTAAATATATTCTGGGTTGTGCTTTTTCATTTACTTCATGAACTGCTTTGATTGCATATAACTTCTAGATATTTTTATATAATTTTGCTTCTAACAAGGTCTGTATTCGATCGTACGAGAAATTATAAATGTATCTGATGTTTGACTTTTATCGCTGTCTTTGTTTTACAAATGTGAAAGGTTCATTTTCGAACCAAAGCAAATAAATAAAGAAATAAAATGTCCTTAATGTTTAATCTTGAAAGTCAAGCTTAACATAGAGCAACCTGTTGCACCCATGCTCCTCTTAATCTCTCTTTGCGTAACTATTCGTTTTTTCCTTTCAGTGGGGGCTTGCTAGGGGGAATACCCCCTTTTCTAACTTAAGTAACCCCATTCGATATGTTTGCTGATGAGTAGATACAAATGACAAACACAACTATTATTTTTATTTTCAATACATGCATACATTTGTCTCTCTCTTAAGACCCTTGCTCTTACTCACAAATGCCTAGCTAACGAGGCTCCTAATTACTTGGCTAGCCGCTTCACCCCACACACATCCAACCGTCCTCAGAGAGCAGCCCCTGCGCACTGCCTCTTACTTCCAAGATTCAAGCTGCAGTCAGCTGGAGGTGCCAGTGTTCCTGTCATTGCCTCCAAATTGTGGAGTTTGTTACCTAACTCACTCAGAACAGAACATTCCTTCCACTCCTTCAAGAGCAAAGCTAAACTGTGGCTTATTGCTCAAGATACTTACAGCCAGCACCCAGCATCTCAGCCTTAACTCACCACCTGAAACATGCATTCCATCATAATTGTTCCTACCCTGCGAATACATGTATAATCACTGCAGGTTTCCCCTACTCTGACTGTAAATACACTCTAAAGTTCTTGTAATTATATCAAAATGTATATACTGTAATTGTGCTGCTGCTGTGCTTGTTTGTGTTCAATCATTCTATACCTTAGTTCTGTATCTGATTGTTGTTTATGTCCCTGTAACCTAAGATATGCGCCCGATGCCTTTGGGCCAGGTGCGCTATACAAATAAAATAAATACAAATAAATACAAATTTGGATTATTATAATCAAACGAATTGAGTTGATATTGTCCTGAAAGTATTGAAATCAATTTCCTTATTTTAACAATGATCGTTGTTTTTATTATTGTTATAATTATAATTCTATAAAACATTCATGACAGTACTAATGTGTCATATTCCCTACTATTGTTATTATCATTGGCAATAATCATAATACAAATAATAATAATTGTATTATTACGAGTATCACTTATTGCTGTCATCAAATTTGCATTGTACGTAATAAATAACATTTATTTTCAGCTTGGAAACCTGCTGCCAGCTACATGTTCAATCGCGCTGCCATCTAGTGGCAAAAGTGGGAATTTTCATTTTGGATTGCATCCGAAAAGTTTTACTTACGTGTGTGGTTTAACGCGAATTGAGATAATGTGCTATGTTTATTTATATGTACAGTATAAAGATTAAGATAGTACAGTACTTTTTAAATTATTATTATTTTGCAATCCCACAACTATAACTTTAACTCGAACTCTGCCCTTATCCCCTACACTAAAATTATGATTATTTTTTTTAAATGTTTTATTTGTATTTGTTAAAAGTGCATTTGGTTGCCAAGCAACCTTTCCACACTAGTACATTTTAAATAATTATTATTACATAACATCATACACTTTGCATACGTTAGCAACCGATAAATCACGTTAAAAAGGATAAAATAATGTTTAAAAAAAAGTATAGCAATCATATCACACAAATAAAATCCATCTACTATGCAATAAAATCACTGAAAACAGAATTCATTTCTTCATAACACTGTCAATATCCCCAGGAGACTCCTATTGTTTCTCCAGATAAACTAGAGTTTTGGGAGTAGGTTTTCCCAGGGCTATTTCCCAGATATGCATAGCAGCAGCTGGAGTCACTAGTGATTCGACCCCAAATAACATACTCCAGAACTGATCAGATGCAACATTTTGAAATTGTCCATATGCTCGTTCATGCAATGTTTCCAGTTCCTGCCTGGCACTGGGTAAAAACATGCCCGGCTGACTCAATAGCAGAGTCTCCCCTCATATAGTATCCCCATCCAGGCTCCTGTTTATTCCAAGACCAATATGGCAATACAATTATGAATATTATTATTCCTGGGGCATGCAGAGGACAAATACATATAAAATACCAAAAATGACTAATATAGTCAATGTTATCCGTACAAATAGAACATTTCTTGGAAGTACCTGTCTTCACTTTGACACAAAGTCTGCTAACGGAAGAGTATTCAGTCGCACAATTTGACATATGAATTCTAATCCAGAGGTTAATAGTCCAATTAAAATAGAGTTCCCTCCCACGTATGACCGTAAACATCAAATATCTTTCTGTTAGAGTTGGTGGTGACTTCTAGAGAAAATAATATCTTGGGTCCATCGTAAGTCCTTACCTTCGCAACACTCTGACCACGTGCGGTGATATCACAAGACAAAAGATGACCACAGCCTAACTGTGTCGTCAGAGCCGGCCTGGGGGGGCAAGCTGGGCGACCGGCCGGGGCGCCTCGCCCCCCAGGGCGTCATTAGCCCCGGCCCCCCGCCACGCCAGCTGGGGGGAGTCTTGCAAGGGCTCTCCTGAGCTGGCATAGTGGGAGGCGGCGTGGCAGGCAGGCTTTTGCCGTCAAATGCGTCGTTTCTAGATGGCTTCACATGGTGTAAACCTAACTCGAAGTAGAACGGAATTGTGGGAGTACTCTGTGGGAGTTGCAAAATTTCCTTTCCTCAGAGTCTAGAACCTTAATGGTTATAGCCCAATAGTTCGGCCCTACAATATGGCAGACTTAACTTGCGCTTCTTAGACTTCCACGGTGGGGGCCGTGGCTTTACCACTGAAGCGCTTTGCAAATGATAGCATAGCATGCCTTCTTCATCTCAGGTGTACAGAACTCATTTCAATTTGGGGGGAGGGGTCCAAGAACCAATTTTGCAAAACCTAAACCTTGAATAATAACATTGGTCCACCTTCATATTTAAGATCAATATCCGGGGTTTTGTGGTTTTGTGGTGTGACTGGCCATAAGCACAGTTTAAGATATGTTTACAACTAACATGCAGATTCTGCAAAAAGCCCTCAGGGTTGTATGGGAGCGAGGGGTCCTCAGGCCCCCTCGCGTCGTACGCTCCTCAGTACAAGGCTTGGACCACGTGCCTCCGGTAGTGGTATTGCCCCTTGCCCTTATGTAAAGTTAACCACGGTTGACTGCTGCATAGATGGGACTACTGAGCAGGACACGGGGCATCCATTTTTTGTGCCCCCTTTCGACTCCATCTTGGGTAAACAGGCCTCACTGCGATAGTAAAGCAATGCTCAATCCCCCTTTCCACCGCAGCAGCCAAGGACAGAGACACACACACACACACACAAGGTGCGCAGGCAGCTGGCTGGCCCCCACCCTTGCACTCCCCCTGCGAAGGAAAGCTCTGCGCTCCCATTCTCACGCTGAAGCTGGAGAAAGTTGCAACAATTGATATGCTACAGTTTTCTTCCTCTGAGATCACTGTTTTCCTGAAAACCGGCATGTGAACCAAGATGAGCTAAGCACTTTCTGTTCGATTCGTCCTCATAAACGTGCAAACCACCCACCCCCATTAAAACAATTTATTGCCATCCTGACCCTGCACCCCCTGTAAGGTATTTCTTTCAAGTGCCAGACCCTCGCCTGTGCTGCGAAACCCACCCAACACACCCACTACTAACCTTAAGCATTTTCATTATTACATATGCTTTTACTTGCACTAATGAATTTGAAACCTAGAAAGAGATGCAAAACATAGCCTGATTCTTTTACATGCACAATAAAGGTCAAGGCCTTCAATTAAAGCCACAAATGACCCAATTGTACTGTCAATAATAATTGTGTGTAACTTATGTAGAAATGTGACAAGTAGCATAAAATGTTTTAAATAATTTGTCATTTAGTATGCAACAATACTAGCTTAGGTAGTGACCACAGTGACCGGACCCTGACCTGCATGGAGCGCAAGATGTTTGACGTCCATCAGCTACTCAGCCAACCAGGAGGAAGAGATGCTACCCACACCTCCAGCACCACACCGTCTGGCCAATCGGGTCCATTTAGTATATTTTGTTAGAGTTACTTTAACTAATATAAATATTGGCACTGATGTAATGAGGGGGAGTTTTTTGGGTTATTTCCTAGCTGGAGAAATAAACCATCCTTTGAACTCTTGCAGTCGGGTCTCAGTGCCTCTTTCCCCGACGAGGGGTTTTGCCTGTTATTTTATTTCTTTTTCTCTCACACGTAGTAAGACGGGGAAAGACACCTACATTTTTGGTGACCCCCGTGACGTGATTTAGAGAGGTGCCTTGAGGCCTGCGCCGCCCGGCAGCGAGATCCAGGGCACCCCCCAGCAGAACCATTGCCTCTGCGGTTGACCAGACTGTGCACACCAAGAAGAAAGGGTCAAGGGTTCCCGTTTGACGAATACCCGATCGAAAAAAGCTGCTCGCCAAGGCAGGCCACGGCTTGGTTGGGGGACGGACCTGAGCGAGGTACGGCCGTGAGCGGCGACCCTCAGAGTACCTGACTGAACACGTGGAGTCTCGGTTGCAAAGACCCCAAAGGAAGGTAAGGGGAAAATACGGAAGAAGGGAATTAGCAACAAAGGGAAGGTAGCCAAGAATAGGGTCTGTGTGAGTGACGGTGAGGCTTTTCTGATCTATCCTTTATATGGCCATTAGGTGTTGTAAGAAGAAGAAGAAGAGAAGTGGTATCCTAGCCCGTAGGGGGTAGAAGGCGGCGCCGCGTAGCATTTGTCCCGACCAAGTGCAGAATGGAGATAAAGAGAAAAATAGTAGGGGTCTCGTGTAGGCTCAGAGTAGTTTTTAGAATATTCTTTTTCCGTGGAAGTAAGAAATCTTGAGACATAATAAAGGTGAAAGAGGTGGGGAGTGAATGCGAAATAGTAGGCAGTATAGGGAAGAAGAAAAACAGGGACAGTAACGGGAATAGGGAAAGAACAAACGCGCGCAGGCAGTGCTTGTGTATGTTGCATGATTATAAGTTTGTTGGTCTGCTTTTATGTATATGTCTTGTTGAACACGCTAAAGTATTTTAACACAAGTAATTTGTGATTGATATAAGGTCTTTCCCCTTCTGTAATGGCTTGGTAGGCGAAGAACGATGGTCTGGAGGGTTGCCCCGAGCAATGCCAGTGGTTAAGATTCAGTCTAAACCTTCCAGCCATCACCTCTTTGTTTTTGCTTTGTCACCCCGAGTGGGACGGGTATGCCCAGACGTGGGTCCCGTGCCTGCTGGGCCTAGAGACCCAAGCTACTCCTCACTGATGAGCCCCAACAAGGGTGAAACATGTTTGGGGATGCTTGTGGTCTCGTGCAGAAGGGATGTGACCTAGCAGTTCGGGCTGGACTGCCCCTTTTGGGGTGGGGCCAAGCCTGATTTGCATACGGTCTTTCCCCTTCTGTAATGGCTTGGCAGGCGAAGAACGATGGTCTGGAGGGTTGCCCCGAGCAATGCCAGTGGTTAAGATTCAGTCTAAACCTTCCAGCCATCACCTCTTTGTTTTTGCTTTGATATAAGGTAAAGCAGAAGAAATAAACTGTGAGGGGTGATCAGGTAACACCTCTCAGAAAGCTAATGTGACATATGGTAATTGTGAGCATTGATAAAGAACGTATTATTTCTACATATTGTAACTGATATACCAAGTAAGAGGTGGGAAGAGATTCAAAAGTACTAGAATACACAAAAGGAAAAGAAACATTGCCATGGGGGGAGTAACACCACTGGCACATATTTGCCAGCACCTTCCACTTTATAGCGACAGGATACAGAAGTATCACGATCAGTGGATCACTGAGATAAAGGGAGACGGGGTTACACCAAGTTGGCCAGAAGGAGGATCATTTGACAAAAGAGTGTTGGACCTAGTATCAACACATTTGCTAGCGCGATACAAAGGGAAAAAGTTACAGAACCGGAGAGAAGTGTTAGATTTATGGCGAATGTTTGAGGAAGTTTCCCCCGCGGCAGAGGTAGGTACAAGCCGAATGACAGAAAAGCAGAAAAACCCTGAAGAAGTGGGTGGGACACCAAAAGGGGAATGCTAAACAACTACAACCGAACACGAAGTAACAAAAATCTATCCCTTAATGACTAGGCCAGCGGTAGGGTTTAGTGAACCCCTGTATATACCACCCACCGCCACTGCCCAGAGCGGGGCAACAGCCCCCGAACCTCCACCATATGACAAAGGAGGCCTGTATGGCCCCACGAGTGCGCCTCCTGTGGATATAGCACGTTTAACAGGTGATTTGAACCATCAGCTAGCACACGCACAAATGGAAATAACACGGTTAAGAGCTTTATGTGACAAAGGGCAAATGCTGCCAGGGGGAGGGGAGGTACCCCCGCTGTCACTAGCAGATCTCACACCTCTGATCGGGACAGCAAGCAATGCAACCCCAGCAGCCCCGGTATCAGGGCAGTTTATAATATCACAAGGGACGTCATCGCAGCAGAGGCAAGAACAAGAGTGGCAGTCAGGACAGTTCCTGTTCCAATTGACTAACAAGCCATTGAGAATTATACGCCCAGATACACCAGAGAGTCAACAAAGTGGAGACCAGAGTGGAAGACAAGGAAGTGAACCCAAGGAAAATTGGGAAGATAATAACGGGCTAGAGTCAGAAATAGAAGAAATATGGGACTGTTTAGATGAATACGAAGAGGCAGCTGCCGCGGAGGGTTCCCCACTGCCAAACCACCGTTACCCAGACACACTATCGCCACCATTATGGCAAGGTAGATTAAGACAACGAACAGGGAGGATAGGAAACATATTGGTAAGTAAAGCGAAAAAAGGGAAGACAAGCAGAACAGGAAAGAAACAAAAACTACAAATGCCACTGATACATAAAGGAGCAGGTAGGCCAAATTACATTCCGTGGGCCCAAATGGACAAAACCAACCTGTTAAAACTCCTCCCCCCGCTGACGGGAGGGTCAGGTAAGTGGATACATGTATTTGAGAAGAACACGGCAGGCGTGCCGTTAGCTATAGGTGATGTAAAAAGTCTATTAGTTTCAGCAATCGGGGACCAAGCAGACACAATCTGGGAAAGGGCAGGGTTCCCGGGAGTAACGATGAGCTGTGACCGACACGATGGATCACCATTTAACAATGTTCGAGCACAAGTGTGGGATGCATTACGGCGTGCATTTCCAGACGTTCCAGATTTACATGCAGTGATGCAGTGTACGATGGAGGAGAACGAGGATCCTGCGCAATTCATTTTGCGAGTGCAAGATTTATGGAGAAGCAAAACTGGTACGGCATGGAATCAATCAACAGCTTTATTCTATTTTATCATTAAAAAGGGGTTGCCGAAAGAGGTGCAGAAGGCCTTGGACAAAATAGCTGGGATTGAAGCCAAAGGATGGCCTGAAATTCAGAGCATAATTGTACACCACTGGAGGAGGATCAAAGAGAAGGAAAAGGAGGTCACGCAAAAGAGGCTGGCTGACGAAGCAAAATTAGTACAGCCGAAATTAGTGAAGCTCGCCGCCATTACTGCCAGTGCAACAACAGACAGAGGAAACGAAGGAGAGGAAAACGCGGGAGGAAGGCCCTTTGGGATAGCAGCGCAGTGGGTAGGGGAGGACCAAGGACAGTGGAACGGAGAAGAACAGCCATGCCAAGGATCGCAGTGGCAGAACAGGCCGGCCCAAGGAAGAGGTGGGTACAGCGAGCAAAGGGGAGGATACGGAGGAATGGGAAACAGAGGGTATGGTGGGCAAGGACCAAGGGGAGGACAACGGGGGTCGTGTTGGAATTGTGGAAGATGGGGACATTATTCACGAGATTGTAGAATGCGACCATCAGGGTATTTTCAACAGCAACAACAGCCCATGAACAATGAACAGGGTTGGGGCTGCCCACACCCAGGTAGCCCTTGTGGAGCTCCAATGGGGACGGGGGGACAGCAGGATCAATACTGCTATGTCCCCCAAATGCAACAGAGACAGCCAGCCCCACCACCACAGCAGCAGCAACAGCAGCAGCAGCCACAACAGCAAAACGCACTACAGCCCATGGCGAGACAAAACCCAGTAGGGAACATAAACAATAACCTTTTTGCAGCAGCCGCAAACGGTGCCCCTGCACCATACCGCGGCGTAACGGTCGTGGGTGACAACGTTTTTTCAATGCCAGGTCAGCAAAGATACCAAGACTAGGACAGCCCACAGGGAGCACTTGCGTGTCCAGTCCTATCCACCACACAAAGTGCAAATGAGGAACCACTAGTGGCGGCAGAGATAGGAAACAAGCAGTTTATCTTTATGGTAGACTCTGGAGCAGAAAAATCATGCCTCACAGAAGGGCGGTTTCAGCTCTCGGGAAGAAGTTTGGAGACGCAAGGGTTCTCTGGGGCTATTTTAAAAGTTCTTTATACAAAGGATCTTGATGTAACAGTGGGGGGAAAAACAGTGCGCGCACCCTTATAGTATTACGAAGACGCGCCAATCAATTTGATGGGACGAGACCTACTCAGTATGTTAAACATGACCATAGCCTTTACTGAAAGAGGAATAGTGTGCTCAACGCCAGGGGTATGCCCCGTACGGGCACTCTTGCTAATAAGTACGATCACAAAGGAAGTTGCAGTAAGAGGGATTCCCATTGACATGGACATGTTCGTCTATGGAACACAGGTATTAGCCCGAGTAGTGCCTGAAATAACACAAAAAGAGTGGAGAATACCATCCGATTTCATATTCCGCCCAATCACACCAACAGATGTAGTGCCAGGCACAATTATATCTATAGACATTGAGGCAGTTCAAGTTTCCAACAAACGCATTGTGGTCATAGGCCTGGACACGCAAGGACGCGAGTGGAGAAGTGTGCTATGCATAGAGCCAAACATAATGCTAAAAGATATTACTGATGAAGAATTGTTTACTGATTACGAAGGGGATGGAGAAATAATAATGGAAATAAGCATACCATGTGACATTATGATTCAATACAGAGAGATACACAACCCACTCATGGCTAACATAAAGGCCCCACTGACAATATTTGACGAAGACATGGCCAGGGTAGCACCTGAAATTTGGACTACAGGACCACAAGATGTAGGATTGTTGCACAAGGTAACTCCCATAAAAATAAAACTGAAACCAGATGCCCTCCCACCCAGAGTGAAACAATACCCAATATCCGAAGAAGCAGAGGAAGGTATTAGAGAAACAGTGAATGCACTCCTAAGCCAAGGTATCTTAGTGCCATCAACTTCCCCATGCAACACAACGATTTTTCCGATTAAGAAAGCAAAAGGAGGGGCGTGGAGAATGGTCCAGGACCTCCGCCCACTCAATGACGTCATCCAAAAAGAGTTCCCTTTAGTGCCTAACCCGTCATCAATATTGTGCAGTATGCTAAAAGAGGCAAATTGCTTCACTGTCATTGATCTGAAAAATGACTTTTTCTCTGTGCCACTCGCACCAGAGTCGCAGTACCTTACAGATTTTACATTAGGAAACAACAGATATGAACATCGCAGACTCCCACAGGGGTATTGCGAAAGCCCGAGCATTTTTAACAGAGTACTGTGAGAAGACATCGGCAACATAGATGTAGGGAGCACCATTATACAGTACGTAGACGATTTACTCGTCTGCAGCAAAACAGAAGAAGAGTGTAGAGAAGACTCGATAACACTGCTTAACGTATTGGCTGCCAAGGGATACAAGGTGGACAAAGGAAAGTTACAATACTGCCTTGCTGACGTTGTGTATCTTGGCCAGCAAATATCTAAAGATGGAGAGAGAATATTACCAGACAGAGCAGCAGCCATTCGACACATTATCATACCAAAAACAGTGAAGGACATGCAGAAATTTCTTGGCATATGTAACTATTGCCGAGCGTGGATCCTCGATTACGCAGCATACACCCGGCCAATGCTACAAGCACTAAAAGAAGCACAAAAGAACAGAGCCCCAATAAAATGGACACAGGAGACAATTGCTCAATTCTCTCGATTAAAAGATCTTATTACAGACGCCCCAGTCCTTGCAAATCCAGATTATGAAAGGGAATTGTTCCTGTTTTCACACAACAATGGAACATTAATGACAGCAGTATTGACACAAAAGACATCACTAGGCCAGAAACCATTAGCGTACTACAGTGGAATATTGGACCCAGTAATGCAGGGACATTTCGCTTGCGAACAGGCCCTCGCTGCAGCGGCCTTTGCCATTGAGAAAAGTGCCACGATCGTAATGGGATGTTCAGTGACGCTATATGCGGAACATTCGTTATTTGCTATCTTGGAAAGATCAAAATCTACCCTCACAACACACAGAGCCTCTGCTTATGAAATAATAATATCAAGTCCAAATGTACATGTGGTCAGATGCAAAACAGTGAACCCAGCTACCTTCATTACAGAGCCATGCACAACTGAGGATTTACAGGAACATGATTGTAGCACATACGAGGGAGAGGGCGATGACATTCCCAAAGCAAGCGAAAACGCCCTTACAGAAGGAGAAATGTATTTCATTGACGGGTCAGCATCCATAAATTCTGAGACAGGAGAGAAACATGTGGGGATGGCGGTAGTGCGCATGGAAGAAGACACATATGAAGTGATTGTGCAAAAACGCCTCCCCTCACATTACCTTGCACAAGCAGCCGAACTGACTGCGCTAATCAGTGCATTACACACAGCCAAAGATTGTGCCGTGACCATATATTCAGATTCAGCTTATGTTACCACCACAGTTCACTCAGGCCTATCACGTTGGCGAAGGAGAGGGTTCAGAAGAGCAGACGGGTCCCCTGTACAACATGCCACGTTGCTAAATGAACTAATAGAAGCTTTAGCAGAACCATCGGTAGTAGCGGTGGTTAAATGCCAAGCCCATACCCATAACACAGACGCCATTTCATTGGGGAACGCGGCAGCCGATGCGGCAGCGAAAGAAGCCTCGTACTTCAATAAGACACCAACATCAGAGTACATTGTAAAAACAACAACAGCAGAACAACCAACAGATGCATACAATAACACGCCCATAGCACAATTGATAGAACTTCAGAGAAGAGCCCCACCGGAAGAGCAGGAGTTGTGGGGCAAACGAGGGTGTAAGCAATCAGCCACAGATCTCATTTGGAGACAGGAAACGACAGGCAAGGTAGTGATGCCCGTAGAATTATTAGAAGTAGCATTCCAACAACTGCATTTTCCAGCTCACGTTGAAAAACACCACATTGCCTCAGATATTCAAGAGGATTGGTTTGTTCCTAATCTACATGAATATTTAACTAAATTTGTGATTGAATGTACTACATGCCAAACTTACAATTCAGGAATGACATTGCGAACTCTGCGTGGCACTTTGCCATGCCCTATGGGTCCATTTAGAGAACTACATATCGATTACGCCGATATGGGAGAAAGATGTAATGGAGCAAGATACTTGATTGTGGTGGTATGCTCTTTTTCACGGTGGGTGGAAGCGGGCCCCTGTCCCCATCCTGATGCAAAATGTGCTGCGAGGTTCCTTGTGCGAGAAGTATTCTCACAGTGGGGAATCTGTGACGTGATCCGTTCAGACAACGGCACGCACTTTGTGAATGACCTCTTCAAAGAAGTAACCTCCCTTCTGGGGGTGAAACACAAATTATGTTCGATTTATCATCCAATGGCCAATGGAGTTGTGGAGAGGATCAACAGGCTGCTCAAAAGCAATTTATCGAAATTATGCAGCACGTTGAAAACAAATTGGGTATATTGTCTGCCCCTAGCACTGTTCCAACTCAGAAACCAACCATGCAAGGATCACCATTTAAGCCCGCCCGAAATTGTGACGGGAAGGAGAATGCACACACCGCTCTCCGCTGTTAGGAGGGCGTCTGATGCGCACAGGGCTGCCACAGTGCTGGGAGAAGAGTTTAAGGAATACCTAACACAGCTAACTTGTGCAGTACGCAGCATAGCCAAACAAATTGTTTCACTGAAGATGTAGCAACAGACACCTCCATGCCAACAGCAGACAGCCCGGAGGAGCCTTTAATGCCAGGGGAGCAAATTCTTGTCAGAAACTTTGTAAAAAGGTGGAATTCACCAAGATTTCATGGCCCATACACAGTGGTGTACAGCATCCCAACTGCAGTTAAGGTCACAGGGTTAAAGTACTGGGTGCACCTCTCAGACGTAAGAAGGGCACACAGTGTTACACCTCCCCAAAATGAAACTGACTGTGTGGATGCCCTCACTGGCACAGGATGACATGATGACAATTGCGACTTAAGACAGGGAAAGTATAGGGGAAAAGCAAAGGTTGTATATATTTTTGTCTCTCTCTCTCTCTCTCTCTCTTTCCTTTCATATAAATCGTGTTGTTTTTTCTATTTTTTCCTAATTTATTCCATGATGAAATGAAAAGGAATTGTTACATGCCTAACTGAGTAAAGAAATGAAAAGGAAATGAATAATTGCAATTATTTTTCTTCCATGTGACTTAACAAATTTGTCTTGCCCACATAGGTTCAACATGAGCCAATGCGATGAAATGGCTGAGCAAGCTGAAATGTTAGATAGAAATAAGGATGCCACTAGGGCCAGTAGATTAAATAATCTGGAATGTGTTATAAAATATGCTGCCATACTATTTGCAATAATGATGTTTTATCTTATTTGGTATAATGTTGTTATATATGTGGCAAATGAAATGAACAAAGGAGGGAGCGGAACTGATATGATAAAAGAAGGGTCTAAACTAATATGGACTGAAGCAACGGCTATTTTGAAGGACACTTATAACATTGAATTGAATGATAAAAATATAACATTGCCCTTTGTACAATTGCATGTAAACAAAACTTCTATTCCATTGTTGAATAATACTGGAGCCAAGGAAATAGAGCTTGGATGGAATGTAAATGATGATTACTATTGGTTAGCTGATTCCAGAAATACAAGCATGCGTACACACACTGCACCAGAAACTACCACTGAATACACACATGTCACAATGAACAACATAGATGAAGCATGGTCTAGAATATTCCCGCTGCAATATTCACTAGTTGGTACCCAATTAAAAAACAGAAGGAGGAGAAAAAGGGGGTGGGAAAAAACAGATACAATATTTATCATAACTTGGGGTTAGATGAAATAGAGGACCCCCGACACCCTGACCAATCAAACAAATGGTATTCAGACATGAGCACCGCAGCAAAGCAAGCAAGTAACGAAAGTTGTTACGTGTGCTCACTTATTCCTCACGCAACTGGAACCCCAAAAATGTTGATCCCACAGGAAGTACCCTTGTCTGAGGCCCAATGTGTGATTCATCTGATGCTGTGTAGAATAAAAAAGACATTTCAAGCACATACAGTCACTATGGAAAAATTGGAAAATGAACAAACTTGCACCAGCAGATGACAAGGAGTAATCTGCCTCCAGGAGCCATTTTTTGTTATAAAAGGCACAAGATATGCAGATGACAAGTGGCATGATGAAACGATTGAATGCAAAGCTGAGGGGCTTCGAGGGCTGCCAGATGAAACATACGAATGGGCAAAAGAAACGTGCATCCCCATCTGGACACAGCATATCACCAAGCTGACATGGGTCACACCCCTGGAGAGACCCATAAAGATTCAAAAGGAAATACCGCACAAACTTTGCTTCCATGGAGAAGGGAAGGTGAACATGGGAACGGTGCGGCAGTGCAATAAGACTTTAATAATGCCAGTCATGAAAAAAGGCACTGCTGCATTAATGGACATATACTGGATCTGTGGCAAACGAGCTTACCTGCATCTCCCAGCATCCTGGAGGGGCACTTGTGCCCTAGCCACGCTTCACTCAGCACTAATGGTGATACCAGAGAGCCACGTCCAGTTTACAGTAAGGCCTTCGGCTGACACATCGACAGCAGGCCAATCGACTGACACATCGGCAGCAGGGCAATCGACTGAACCATCGACAGCGCCCGATGAGACAATCACAGAGCCCCCAGCATACAAACTATTGTCAGAAGAAACTTTGAAAATCAAGTTGTCACGCAGTAAAAGATCCAATTATATTTCGTCCAAATCGTCAGAACTCCTCGCTAAAATACCACAACAGTATAAGCTTTTCTCATCTGCCGAAACATTCTTTGCATCGTTCCTAGCACCAGGCGTTCAAGCAAGGGCAAACGCGAAATGGCTGCAGACAACACGCTGGGAGCTCATCCAGCTGGCCAACGACACTGAAGAAGGATTCAACATCATAAAAATAGAGCTCCGTGCACTGCGACTGATGACGATGCAAAACAGATATTTCTTAGATCTTATCACAGCGATGGATGGTGGTGTTTGCAAAAAGATTGGGGGGGCGTGTTGCACGTTCACACCAACTTCCGATGCTGATAACGGGACACTGTCACATGTGATAACAGCAGTGCATAATTTAGGAGAAAGAATGAGAGCAGAAGGCGGAGTAGACAACAACACGTGGTTCGACGACCTGTTCAGCTGGATACCTTTGTGGGTGAACATCGCAGCAAAGATACTCATTCCCATCATAGTCTTTCTTCTTTTAATATTCTGTGTGTGCCAACTACGACTAAGATGCTGTGAAAATAATATGCCTAATTCAGCAATGATGATGGTAACAGTGGGCCGACAGACAACGGTGGCTACCATGATAGATGCCCAAGTACAAACCGGAGAATACACCACACCACAGTATAGGATGACTGCCATCTATAGACAGTATGGGTACGTGGTCGATAATCTACATTACACTACCATTAGAGAACCAAAAAACTTGCTGTGGTATAACGAGGTATGGATAGATTTAGATGGGGATGGTGGGATATACTTAATGGTCACCCCCGAAGAATATGCAAGAAGGGGTAACAGCTTAAGAAGTGTGTGTAAAGCATGGATGCCAATAAAGGGTACACCTGCTTGGGATGAGGCTGTGGCTGAAGCTGAGTGCTACCGAAGGGAGAACGGAAAGAACAAGATAAAGTAGTTCGTTACTTTAGATGTAACAAAAAGGGGGAATGTATGGGAGCGAGGGGTCCTCAGGCCCCCTCGCGTCGTACGCTCCTCAGTACAAGGCTTGGACCGCGTGCCTCCGGTAGTGGTATTGCCCCTTGCCCTTATGTAAAGTTAACCACGGTTAACTGCTGCATAGATGGGACTACTGAGCAGGACACGGGGCATCCATTTTTTGTGCCCCCTTTCGACTCCATCTTGGGTAAACAGGCCTCACTGCGATAGTAAAGCAATGCTCAATCCCCCTTTCCACCGCAGCAGCCAAGGACAGAGACACACGCACACAAGGTGCGCAGGCAGCTGGCTGGCCCCCACCCTTGCACTCCCCATGCGAAGGAAAGCTCTGCGCTCCCATTCTCACGCTGAAGCTGGAGAAAGTTGCAACAATCGATATGCTACAGTTTTCTTCCTCTGAGATCACTGTTTTCCTGAAAACCGGCATGTGAACCAAGATGAGCTAAGCACTTTCTGTTCGATTCGTCCTCATAAACGTGCAAACCACCCACCCCCATTAAAACAATTTATTGCCATCCTGACCCTGCACCCCCTGTAAGGTATTTCTTTCAAGTGCCAGACCCTCGCCTGTGCTGCGAAACCCACCCAACACACCCACTACTAACCTTAAGCATTTTTATTATTATATATGCTTTTACTTGCACTAATGAATTTGAAACCTAGAAAGAGATGCGAAACATAGCCTGATTCTTTTACATGCACAATAAAGGTCAAGGCCTTTAATTAAAGCCACAAATGACCCAATTGTACTGACAATAATCATTGTGTGTAACTTATATAGAAATGTGACAAGTAGCATAAAATGTTTTAAATAATTTGTCATTTAGTATGCAACAATACTAGCTTAGGTAGTGACCACAGTGACCGGACCCTGATCTGCATGCAGCGCAAGATGTTTGACGTCGTCAGCTACTCAGCCAACCAGGAGGAAGAGATGCTACCCACACCTCCAGCACCACACCGTCTGGCCAATCGGGTCCATTTAGTATTTTTGTTAGAGTTACTTTAACTAATATAAATGTTGGCACTGATGTAATGAGGGGGAGTTTTTTGGGTTATTTCCTAGCTGGAGAAATAAACCATCCTTTGAACTCTTGCAGCCGGGTCTCAGTGCCTCTTTCCCCGACGAGGGGTTTTGCCTGTTATTTTATTTCTTTTTCTCTCACACGTAGTAAGACGGGGAAAGGCACCTACTGGGTGCTCAAATGTGTGTTAAAGCCCAATAGTGTTGCAGAAATTATGAAAGTGTTATCAACATAATTAGCGACTGACTCGTGGAATGTTTTGCATGGAGCAAAGTGACTTTGCACTGCAAAAACACACTTTGCACTGCTCCATGAATAAGGGTGTTTGTTGGCAGTGCAAAGTCACTTTGCACCGTTTACAAAATGCCATTAATCAGGCCCTTTATATCTTAACACCTAAAAAGGAAACCTCACCTTTGACATTGATATTTATTTCAACTGATCATGCAGTGGGGCCAGAACACATCCTTGACGAACATGAGCATTGATGGGGAAATTGACTGCAGTTTCTCCCCCAGCCTCTATCTTACCATAGCTAAGTCATTGGTATATAATAATCTTGCAGCCTCCAGTAGAGCAGATGGCACCTCCAATTGCCACAGTTTGGACCTATTAATGCTATCAAAAGCAGTCCTAAAATCAAGAAAAACAAAATAAAGTGGGATGTGAAAATGTTACTTTAATTTCTGTATAATCATAGAAAGTATAGAATAAAGAAAACGATTCAATTGTCCCAGTTCTAACGTACTTCAACCTCTGTTATCGTGGTTCTTTTCTGCCCCAGCTAATGAGGTGGACAAGCCTTACCTCTGACTAGAGCAGCTATCTTCAGATTCAACTCCACAGTCATGTGACTGAAGGAGCTCTCCAGAGCAGTCTTAAAGGTGAGGTGGATTGCTTGTAAATCGTTGAGATACCAATTCTGGAGAACCACAGTTACAGGTAAGCAACACATTCCTTTCCAGCATTGCATATGTCATAGATTCATATGCTTGAATGGATTCCAAGGCAGAGAAGCCTGCGTATGCATAAACACCCTTCAAAGTATGGTGGGTGAGGCTGCTCCCACCCTAGGAGAAAAGAGACTGGAGCACAGCTTGGTCAACTGCGGACTCTATCCTGGTTTCTTCATCAAGGCGGTAGTGTTTGGCTAAAGGCGTGTAGTGAACTCTATGTGGACGGCCTGCAGATATTCTTAGGAGACTGACTAGCATGGAAAGCAGTCGAGTCTGCTTTGCTGTGGGTGGAACACTCCATTACCAGTCATCTGATTGAGCGGCTTCTCTCTTCATGGCAATGCAGTATGCAGTTGATGACCCAAAGAGCCAGCGTCTACCTCGAGATTACATGGCTTTTTGTGACGAATAGGCAGTCTGAGCTTCAGAAGAAAAGGATGCATTAAATGTAGAATTTCGACATCAAGTTTGACATCCAGTGAATGTAAGGTGCGTTGTGCTGGAGTTGAGTGGTTGCGAAAAAGGTTGGCTGTGAAATGTCCTCACTAAGAGTCATTTCCAAGAGTACTTTAATTAGGAATGTTGGTGCAGGTTGAGGACCACTTTATATCTATGGAACACCATAAATGGAGGGATAACACACAGAGCTTGTAGTTCTCCAATCAGCCTGGTGGAACTAAAGTCAGTCAAAAAGCAACTTTCCATGAGAGGTACTTCATGTGACATTTGTGATTGGCTCATATGGGGCTTTCATTAATGAGTTCCCATGCTGGCATAAGATGAAGCACTGGTGGGATTCACTTTGACAATCTCTTCCTTGACAGCCTCTTCCTTGACAGCCGCTTCATTGACAACCCCTTATAAAACGATTTAACGGTTCTTACCACTAACTACTAGTCGCAAAGAGGATGTAGCCTTTCTGCACAGTTCTGTCTCCCCTGAGCGTAGAAAGGTCTTTAGTGCCCAATCGACAGACCTTGCACCTTGCACTGCGGAATCTGTGACCCTCCCTGCTGGGGAAAATCTGAGGAACACTCGGTTAAAATGTGAGGCTTCGAGCTCCAAGGACAGCCCAATTATTGACGCTTGCCTGTGGAGCGGAGGGGACATGGGCTCCGACCTGCTTGGTAGCTACAAGCCGGAGTATACCTGAAGCCGGGGATCTGCCGCTGTGCATTGGGCTCCAAGTGAGGCAGCTACCAAGGAATTTTCTGCCTGGTACACACGACAGCCTGCGGCCCCACGAGGGAGCCCACTGCCTATATCCAGTGGTTGGGGTCCCGAGAGCTGGTGCAGTGCCGACAATGAGGTGAGAAGATGCTGGCACCCCTCAGCAGTGATCCTGATGTCCCCCACTTCGCCATTGGTGGCAAAACCGTTGCGGCAGGGCATGGCGGGGAGGGGGGTAGACTCCTGCTTTTATCTGTTTTAAGGGGACGATTAAAGGGACTAGATTGACAGTGGGGTCCGTTTATGCTCCCAATGAAGGTCAGGTAGAATTCTGTGAGCCTGTTAAGGGGAAGTTACATTTGTTTGTCGAGGGTCTACTAATAGTGGGGGGAGACCTTACTATGGCCCTCGACCCGGCGACAGATAGGAAGGCCGTGAAGCCGATCCTGACAGTTTGTTCAGGCTAACGAAGAGTAATTCCGGTGTGGGATGGCGACCCGCCATTCTTATTCTATTCCAGGGTTCATGACTCCTACTTCAGAATAGATTACATCCTTATTGAAGAGAGATTGAAGCGATGTGTAACAAATTCAGCCACTGCACCAATTCCGTGTTCGGACCACAATTTAGTTAGAATCGACCTGTAATGACTTTCTCTTGAAGGACAGGGAGGTTGCACAGGATCTTTTGACCAGTATAAAAGAATACTTTCATTTCCATTACACGAGAGAGGTGGGATCCCAGGAGTGTGGGAAGGCTTTAAGGCCACTATTAGGGGGGAACTCATTCTGATAGCTGCCCTGAAGAAGAGGGAATGGGATAAGGAGGAGACGAAATTGAGGGGTAAAATTGAGGGTTTGCGTCCAGGGGGTAGGGCTTGCATGCCACTGTCACCAGTGGAGTCGGCACAATTTAGAAGATATAAAGCTCAATTGAATGCCCTTCTAGTTAATCAGATGGAGAAAAAAATGATGTTTCTTAAACAAAGGTATCACGAAAAAGGGGAGCGGCTGGACAAGATTCTGACCTGAAAGCTGCAGAGAGACGAAGGGTGAGGAGTTTGGTGGCCATTCACCCTGCCCATGGTCTGATGGTCTTCGCCAATGACAAAACAGGGGAAGAATTTAGGAAATATGAGGTTCTTTATTTGATAGCGTATGGGTGGCGGTTCACATATAGACCGTTTTCTAGATCGCTTACCCATTACGGAAATTACACGGGAGGTGGTGGCAGCACTGGAGACTGCATTGTCTGAGGAGGAGGTGATACATACCATTGAGTCTATGAACGGGGAGCCTCCCTTGGTAATGTCAGCTTCAAAATCCGATTTTACCAGTACTATCTCTCCACCTTAGCTACGTTTCTGACTAAGATATTCAAAGTGATCTGGAGGGAGGGGGGCGTGGCCAGCAGCCGTGCGATGAGGACGTGTGTTTTGCTGCTCCCGTGCCACCGGCCTTATCCTGCAACGATCCTGCATTAAAACGCTTCTGTGACAAGCACCAAAGCAGCTCACCGAAGTGAGAACCTCTGCTGCACCGAATCGCACTGCAACAGCACGAAACCGGAGCGTGGATCGGTTTCCCGAGCGAGCGCAAAGTCTAGGGACTCGAAACGAAGGCTGTTTCCAAGATGGCCGCCATGCGTTTGCAGTAGCCGGCGACCGAGGCAGAGGACGGCAAGCACCTGAAACGAAATCTGACACCGGGCACAGCGTCTACGGGCGCACGTGAGGAGCCGGCTCTGCGTCTGATATCCTGATCCCGATGGAGGTGCTGTGCGGCAGCCGAGGGCGGGCTTCACCTGTTCATCCGCGGCGGGTACCGGCCTTCTGTTAACCGCTGGGCGGGCACCTCTGCCTGTGCACCCGGAGGACGAAGCGCAGAGTGGTGGCGCTTGGACTGTGGAAAGGCACCTGTCACCTGCGGACCATCCCCCATCCCGAGAGAGTGAGGGAAGCCCAGGCGGGCTCAGTGGTGGTGCAACGAGGGACAATCCGCGGAGTGACAGCGGGCGCTCCGCTCGGCGTAGAGTGCCCGCACAGAACCCCCGGCAAACCGAGGCACTGCCCCAACAACCCGACTCCCGAGTGTGCGGCAGGGCATAAGGAGCGGGAGATGGTGGGATAGAGGGAACTGGCATCCCCCCCCCTGGTTGGTGGACATTGAGATAAAGGTGCACACAAAGTTAGTGCGGATATAAGTAATCGCCTTGTACGCCACGCCTAGCGCCGCTGCAAACACCACCACAGCCCCGGCAACAGCGGCCTATCCTATCGACCAGCACTCCCCCATCAAGACCCGACACCAGCCTCCTGCACCAACATCCTACTAAGCAGAAAGATGGGTAAAGATAAGCCCAGGAAAACATCTACGCAGAGTAGAATTGATCAATATGCATCTACTTCAGTGCCTCGCTCAACAGAGAGGCTCCCAGCGGCCGATCTCGATCATGTGGAAGAAAATATCTCCCTCAGAGACATAATGAGTGCCATTGCCAGCTCTAGGACCTCAATGGAAAAAAAGATGGACAATATTGGCGTAGACGTGTCCTTGTTACACCATGACCTGCAAAAGCTGACCTCCCGTACGGGAGAAGCGGAGACACGAATCTCGGAAACCGAGGATGGCTTACGTGGAGTGAATCGACAAGTGTCGAGCATGTTAGCACGCATTAAAACCCTGGAAGCAAGAGCTCATGACAGTGAAGGCAGATCCAGACGCAACAATATCCGCATAGTTGGCCTTCCTGAAAAAGCAGAAGGGGAATGCATGGAACTGTTCCTCGAAGAATGGCTGGCAAATACCTATGACGCAGAGTCATTCTCCAGGTTCTTCTCTATCGAGAGTGCCCACCATATCCCAACTGGCAAGTTTACACCGGGATCTCCACCACACACAGTCATCGCCAGATTTCTGAATTATAGGGACAGGGACACTGTTCTCCAACTGGCGAGATCAAAGGGCACGGTCACATTTAACGGATCAAGGATAGCCTTCTTCCCTCACTTCACCAGGGAGGTGCAGAAAGCGCACCAATCATTCGACCCGCTCAAGAAACGATTGCACTCGATGGGTGTTAAGTATGGGCTAATCTTCCCGGCCCAACTCAAGATATTCCACAAGGGCACAACCGTACACTTCACTGACCCTAGAGAAGCGTGGAGCTGGGCTGAGCGTTATATAGAAGGGGACTGGAGTGCCGAGGGAAGAAAGAGAAGGGAACGCAATAGCCCTCGACCAGATTGGCCACCGGAACAAGAACCGCAGCAGAAACCACAACCAGAAAACCCGCAACAGGGAGATGTATGAAGTAAGAGCAGCTGTGAGCAATATGATAGAGTGACCAAGTAATGTAACGCTATGGAGCCTCCGCTCCCTACAACAGTCTAATCACAGAACACATCCAGGCCGGTGGCTAACCAATCAAACACCCGCCTCCCGAACCAAGACTTAAGTTCCAGCACCACACGGAGGTGCTGTAAAGTTTAACTGTTCAAATGTTGCTGTTGGGTCGACAGATGCTTCAGTTGAGGGTGGAGCGTAGGGAGGGGGGAGTTGGAGACAACGTTTGTCTACAAATTTTAGCATACAAAGGTACCGAGAGCAATGTAAACTTGGCCCATGCCTCCATTTCGCTGCAAAAGCACCAAAGGAAACACACCTGTGAGACTATACTTCACGCACCAGATGCCACCTGAAGCGACTCCGACCTCTAGGCGCCTAACACTCATGACATGGAACGTCAATGGGCTAGGCTCCAGTATCAAGAGAAGGTTGGTGTTACGGGACTTGAATCGCCACTCCCCTGACATAGTCCTTCTGACCGAAACCCATCTGGCAGGATACTCATGCCAATTTTTCCAAAGATATAGTTACCGCACAGCAGTACATGCAGGCTTCTCCATGGGCACGAGAGGAGTGCTGATACTCATACATAAAAGGCTCCCTCTGGAAATCACGCATACCACACAAGACAAAGGTGGCCGCTATGTAAACGTCCAGGCAACAATATGGAATCAAACCCTGGCGATCCTGGCAATATACTCCCCCCCCCATCTCTACTCAGTGCTCTCCTAGCAGACATTACCCTGATCCTTGTAGAAAATGATGCAGATACATGGGTGCTTGGAGGAGACTTTAACGAGGTCATGAACAATGTCTCAGATCGCTCACACCTGAGGGCAAGGAATCCCGCCACCACCACCAAATTGGCGGCATTTGCCTCCGCACTGGGACTACGAGATGCATGGTGCGACATACACAAAGATGTCCGAGAATATTCCTTCCACTTTGGAGTGCACGCCTCTATGCCCAGAATAGACTACTTCTTCCTGCCAAATCAAAATATGCACAAAATATGCAACACATCCCTACTCCCACGGGGTATCTCGGACCACTCCCCGTTGATCCTGGAACTAGAAACAGAGAGACTGTGCCCCCCACCTACATGGCGACTGAACACCTACTATTTGGGGTTCCGAGAGCTACAGGAGAAGATAGAGACAGGCACTTCCAATTACTATGAGCTAAATTCAGGATCGGTCGAGGACCCTACCACGCTATGGGAAGCCTACAAATCAGTCCTGAGGGGCGACGACATTTCGTGGACGTCAGCAAAGAAAAAAGCACACTGTGAACCGATTAAATCTGCTGAAGAAGAGGTGGGGACCAGGGAGGTAGAGCACATCACCAACGATACCCCGGAGACGAATCGAGCGTTAACACTAGCGCAAAAGAAACTCCATAACCTATTGCTTGACTGTGCCCAAAAGGCACACCACGCCATGAGGGCACGCCTTTATGAAACGGGAGAAAAAGCTGGGAAAATGCTCGCTTGGCTGGAGAAACGAGAAGAGGGGCATCGAAAGGTGAAATGTATTAAGACAGCAGACGCAGAACCAGTCTCCACTGATGCGGAAATAGCAGAGCGATTTGCGGATTTCTACGAAAATCTCTACAAGCCCCCGGCCACCACACCAGCCAATGACACGCTCGACAACATTGATCTCCCAATACTTACCAGGAACAGGTCACCATGTTAGACAGCAAAATAACAGTGGATGAAATATCTGCGGCCATCTCCCAGCTACAAACGGGCAAGACGCCAGGACCCAACAGGTTCCCGATCGATATCTGGAAGAAGCTGAACCACCTGGACATATCCACACAGATGCTCAACATGTACGAGCACTCCCTAACCAAAGGTAGGCTCCCGACCTCCGTAAGGCCACCATAATAGTGATCCCCAAGGAAGGCAAACCCCCTGATGAGTGTAGCTCATATAGACCTATATCCCTAATCAATAGTGAACCCAAAATCTTGGCCAAAGTGCTAGCAAATAGACTCCAAGCGGTCATCACAACACTGATACACCCGGACCAGTGTGGCTTCATGCCTCAAAGGTCGACGAGAATGAATATTCGCAGACTCCATCTGGCATTAGAACGAGCACCCGTGCTACAACAATCACTAGCATTACTGGCCATAGACTTCGAAAAGGCCTTCGACACTGTCTATTGGGATGCTTTATGGGCGATCATGAGGAAGATGCAATTTGGTGATTCCTTTATAAAATGGGTCCAACTCCTATATAATTGCCCACTAGCAGAGGTAAGGGTAAACGGCTGGCATTCGCGTATATTCCCATTGGGTAAGGGTACCAGGCAAGGCTGCCCACTTTTGGCTATGCTATTCGCATTAATAATAGAACCGTTAGCAGTCATCCTACGGAGCTCACCCACATGGCGCGGCTTCTGCTGGAACTCAAAGTGGGAGGACAGGGTGTCCCTGTATGCTGATGACCTTCTAGTGTATCTGGGGGACCTGGCGGTCTCCTACCCTATAGTAACTCAATTACTGGAGGATTATGGGGCCTTTAGCGGACTAAGAGTGAATTGGATGAAATCGGTGTTCTTTCCGGTAAAGGGGATAGACTGTATTCCGCCTTCCGGCCCCCCATACCGTATTGAAACCACACAGTTCCGATACCTTGGCGTCCTAATAGAAAACAGACTTGACAATTATGTAACCCAAAACCTACACCCCCTGATCAAAAGATACTCGCAAGATGTAGCTCACTGGGCTTCACTGCCATTGACGCTGTTAGGCAGAGCGGCACTCTTCAAAATGCTGGCCCTGCCCCGATTCCTCTATATCCTCCAGAACGCCCCTCTCAGTATTCCCGTTGTAGAATTCCACATAATAGACAGAATAACACACAGGCTCCTATGGGCAGGGAAACACCCGAGAATAGCGCTTAAAACCCTCCAATGCTCGGTCTGGGAGGGGGGAAATAAGACTACCGAATATCCAGGTCTACTACTGGGCGTCACAGATGGCGACAACAAACGACATTTTGCACGGAGACCCAAAGCTCCCCCACATACAGGCTGAGATTGCTGCCCGTCATGATATGACCCCGATTGAAAGCCTATACACTAGTGTGAATCGTCATCCTAAGGGCACGATCACAGCCCACACGGCCCAAATATGGAGAGATACTCATAAGTACTTAGGTTGGGACAACATACTCACCCCGGTCCAGCCCATCTGGAACAACGTCCATCTTGCAGGTCTCGACAATCTCCCTAAATGGATGGCTTGGATAACACCTGGTATTCATACCATCGAGCAGGTATATGCAAATAATCAAATAATAATGTTGCCAAAATCTCATCCACACACAGTCTCCCTGCCACTGAATGTTTCCACTATAATCAGCTACACCATGCACTAATGGAACAGAGAGCCCGCTTACTGGAAATGCCAGAGTGCACTCCCATAGAAAGAAATATAGTTATCGACAGTGTGAAAGCCAGGATCACATCCACCATGTATAACTCAAATGGGAAGGGGACGTGGGCCCGATTCTACCCGAAGACTGGATTGAGACCCTGATGTACCCCAGGGAAATGGCGATCTCAGCAAGAATCAGACTCATTCAGCTGAAAATACTCCACAGAATATATTACCCTCGAGTGGCGCTATACAAGTGGGGCAAGACATCTGATCCAAAATGCTTACGTTGCAAGCAAGAAGAGGGGACATTCTATCACATTCTGTGGCAATGTACACAAGTACAACACTTCTGGCGCAGCTGCTGTGATAGACTCGCCAGAGTCTTAGGCCGACCAATCCCTACTGACCCCAAACTCCTTCTACTGGGTATTGATACGGAACAGGACCTATCGCGCTTTGAAAAGCTATTAGTGTCAACATCCACCGGCATAGCTAAACGAAACATAGCGCAACTATGGGGTTCTGAGATCATTCCACAGTATGAACAATGGAAATCAGACATAGACGCAATTATCCCAATGGAACAACGGGTTTACCAAGCAAGAGGGTGCCCGGGCAAAGCAGACAAAGTATGGGGGAAGTGGGAAGAGATGTTGTGAAACCGGTACAATTTGGAATAATCCAGCTTGTAGTTTAACATCCTCGCCGCCTCTGGGCATAATAGCTAGGTCATTAAATCCTCTAGTCATCTGTAAGAACTGAACGTGAAATGTCAATGGACACTTGATATGGTCAATATCTACTATATTCCTAACCTCACTTGTGTTTCTACATTGGTCCGCATATAGGCAGAGGTCCCTCATGTAGCTCTACAACATGTATGCACAGTTTTATGTTTTTAAGTTTATATGTTATTGTATTGTAACACGAAAAGACAATAAAACATATCAAAAAAATAAAGAGTGATCTGGAGGGGGAGCCCTGCCCAACTCTGTTAGGAGAAATTATAGTGGTGATCCCCAAGGAGTGTAAGGAGCCCACCCTGTGTTTCTCGTATAGGCCGATTACGCTACTGAACACAGACGTGAACATTTTGGCAAAGCTGCTGATCAACAGGTTAGACCGGGTCATGCCAGTCCTTGTTCACAGTGACAAGGTAGGGTTTTTCAGGGGATGTCAGGGCTCTAATAATGTACGGAAGATGATTTACCTAATCCATTATGGCCAGAAACAGAACATACATGCATGTGTGGTATTGAGTCTGAAAAGGCATTTGACTGGGTGGAGTGGGAATATATGGGGAAGGTATTATAGAAAATGGGGTTCAGGCCTAATATTTGAAAGTGGATTGAATCTCTATAAAGGGCCCTGACAGCAAGGGTGTTAGTGAATTGGCTTCTAATGGCCCCTGCCCTCCCTTAATAGAGGCACAAGACAAGGGTGCCCCCTTTCCTGCTGTTGTATGCGTAGACCATGGAACCTCTTGGAATCACAATATGGGATAACCCGGGGATAAGGGGTATCCAATGTGGGGAGGTCCACTTCAAATTATTCCTCTTCGTAGATGATATATTGAGTTATCCTGTCAATGTTCATCATTCTCTCCCAGAGCTTCTCACTCAGAGTCCTTCGGCTTCTTGTCTGGTCTTAAAATGAATGTTGCAAAGTTTAGTCTCATGTCACTGCACCTTGGGAACAAGGGTTTACAGAACCATAGGACATTGGGGGTATGAGAGTGGAATGGACGTGATCACCTATTTGGGTGTACACCTTCATAGACAATTGCAGAAGATCATGGTGTGATAAGAAGCTAAGCACTAAAATAACACTGACCTGAGAGCATTTAACACATGTAGTGTTGCTAATGAAAATCCCCCTGTTATCCCATATCCTCTGAAAGACAGGTATCACAAATGCAGCAGCAGGGAAACCCTCAAGGGGAAGAAAACCCTTGATGGTGTTCTTATGTGGATGACTAGTCCCTGGATCTCTGCGTGGGTTGAAACGAAGCAGGATTGTCTCCAAGGATGAGTAGTGAACTTTCGGAGACAGGACTGTTCAGGTCATGAAGGTCATGAAGTGAAGAAACTGAGAAGCAGATATTCAAATGCAAGAGGAGCGGTCGAGGGAAACTTGGGAGTCTGAAGAAAGGATATAGGAAGCACAAGAGACATTAGAAGGTAAAGGGCATTCACTCATCATACATTCACAAAAGAACCCTAGAAATCATACCCATGAGTGCCAAGCTATAGTTGTAGTGACACGCTGACCTTGGGTGCTGCAATCCTCTTTGTACCATTTCTCCTTCCCGGATATGAGAATCTCTGTTGCAAGCAGGACGTTGTTGGGTGAACACTACACCGCTAATGCACGTAGCGGGCGTAATCTTGGAATTTTCATGTTGCGGACAAATGAAAGCACACAGCAGATTCCGCCAGCATAGCCATAGGGACCACTGGCCCCAGCGTAATGTGACAGGTGGAGGTTAAATTTGTTCCCACATTTGATGCTATCAGGTCGGATCTGACCCGGTGGCCTTCCCTCATGCTTTCATGGTATGGAAGAATGACTTTGGTGAAGGTGAACATTCTTCTGCATTTGTTATACCTGTTCATGACCCTCCCATCAAAGATTTTGGAGGCCTTATTCAAAAACTTGAATGTCATGGTATCTAATTTCATCTGGCTGGGTACACTTCTCAGGATAAAGAAAACCTCTCTGACACTACCTATGGACTATGGGGGATTTGGGTTACCAGACTTTCAGCTGTATTACAAGGTGGCCCAAATGCAAATTATGCTAGAGAATATGCGAGACGACTTGGGGACATACTGGACCTATGTAGAGGACATGTACATTCATCCTAAAAAGGTGAGCAGTCCCCATTAAAATCTGTCCCAGAATGGGTTAGAAATCATCCAAGCTTGTTTGTGCTATTTGCCTTATGGAAGAGGGGTGTGGGGATGACAGTCTCTCCTGGCCGTCGCCGATGAGCTCCTTGTGGGAGGCGCCTTTAGAGTTGGGGAAATGTGGATTGCGACACACACAGGTTTGGTCTGATAAGGGTCTCGAGCGAGCGGGGCAATTGTTCACATAGGGGGTGTTCAAGCAGTATAAAGAGGTAATTGAGATGCTGGGCCAAGAGCCCATCAGTGTATTTGATTACATACACTTAAAAGGAATCCTGGCTGACTCTAGCTGGAGTGAGAAGCTAGCGCGTCCCCTCAAGACCTTTAAAAAAAACATTGATTGTGCACTCTCAAGGAAAGGAATACTTTCTAGGCTTTATAGGATCCTGCTGATGGTGGATACCCTGGGCAGGGAAAAACACAGAGACTATTGGGCAGCTCACTCTGGTGCTGATATATCTGAGGATGTCAGGGATGAAATATACAGGGTTGCGTTCCATGGCAGTCTCTTTACAGCAACCATGGAGCATAACTTTAAAATGCTACATTGTTGGCACTTGGGCTCTCTAAGACTCTCCAAAATCTACAGTGGTGTTTTCCCGCTCTTTCCCAGGGCATATGTTCAGGTGGGATCCTTGTTCCAAATGTGGTCGCTCTGCCCGTGGATCCACATTTTTTGGTCTGAGCTCCTCAGCTGGATCAAGGATATTGTTGGGGCACAGGTGATGATGGATCCGCTACAAATACTGTGGGGTGTTCCTGCGGGGGATAGGGAAGAATGTAGGTTGCCCAGGATGTGGGAGGCGATGCTCCGAGCAGGGATATTGGTGGTAGCCCAGAAGTGGAAAAGCTCGGACTCTCCCACCAAGGCAGATTGAATTAACAAGCTCTGGGATATATTTGTCATAGAGACACCAACAGCGTTGGTGAATGATTGTATGGGCACTTTTCATCTTGAAAAGCGGGTTGAGTAAGCCTTGTGTTAGAACCTAAGCGCAGCAAAATCTTTTAAAGGCACGCTTTATTGAGTGTGCGCTTTTGGGAGCTCGTGACAGGGTGGTTCCTCTCTAGTGGAAGGTTCGGACTGATGTTGGTGACTCCCTTGGTGTAAGTAGACCTGTTCTTGAGAAGGGGTATCTCTACGGGAGTTGGGGGAGGTAATTTTCATTCACTCAAATTCGCCTTTTTAGATGATGGGAACAGCACTAAGGCCAGCAGTGCACGAGTTGGATCGTTGAGGGAGAGTGTGGCAGGGATGGAGTGGGGGTTGGTTTGATCATAATTGTAATGTCTATTATGTTAAGAAAATGCTAATAAAAATTGAAGTTTAAATAAGTGGATTTAACTATGAGGTCAAAATGCAATGGCACAGACAATGCATGGGTCACATTTGTATAGAATGTAGTCGCCAAAAGGTGGACTTTGATCGATGCTTGTGAGAGCCTTGTTTTTCGCCAGTTCCTACAGGTATGGCAACAATTGTGATACTGAGATTTCGTTAGCGTCTAAAGCTCTGCTTCCACACCAAAAAGAGATGTGCCTTCCCTTTTTGCCATAGGTTCAGTGCATAGATACTGCCCTTGCAGCCTGAAGGACTGACAAACAATCGTCATACAAGTTTAATTGAGCGTATTTGCGATGTCCAAAAGCCACACCGTGAGCGAGAGGGATCCTGGATGGTGATGCTGTAAATCGCATGTTCTTTTGTGTCAGGAGTGCTCGGTGCATCTTGATGCAGATGGTTTCTGTGGCTGACATCCTCTTCAGGATGGGGAACCAAATCTGCTTAGCCCATACGGGCACAATGAGGGTCTTTTTGCATGTTGTTCCTGCACTTGCTTGACTACTCTGGACACCAGCGGGAATGGGGGAAGGCGTACAGGAACTTGATGTTCCATGGGATGGCCAACGCATCCCCCAACTAGCCCGGCTCCGAGAAGCTGGTTGTGAAGCTTGGGCACGTGGCAATGGCTTTTCTGGTGAATAGGTCCACATGCGGTACTCCACACACTTTCACGACACGTTGTAGTTCCTCATCATCCAGCTCCTAGTTGTGTGACATTTTGAATTGTGTATTCCCTGCAGAGGTGATCCCCCAACACATTGTCTTTCCCTGGAAGGTGCTTCACTCTGATGAGGATGTTTTCCTTTAGAGTGTGTGGGAATACCTTCAGACAGCACAATGGCCCTTTTGCCACCCTGCCTGTTTGTCTAGTGCATGGATGTTATGTTGTCCATCTGCACCGTCACTACGCTCCCTCAAAGGATGGGCTGAATGGACATCACTGCACATCAAAATACTCTTAACATTGATAAGGATTTTGGACTCTGCTTCTGAGCACAGGCCTTTAGCTTGGAGATGATTTAGATGGGCTCCCCAACCTACCAGGAACGCATCTGTTGATAATGTGAAGGTGGATGTCTGGAAAGGCATCCCCAACTTGTTCCTCCACCAGCACAGAGATTGATGAAGATGCTGGCTCAGCTGAAGACAATCTTCCAAGGAGCCTGTGGCTTGAGTTCACGCAGAGTCTGATTCCTCTTTTATGGGGTGCATTCTCCACCTGCAAAGAGGCACCAGCAATGCACAGGATGACTTCATGCCCAGGGTGGATTTGTATTCCTGTACCGTGCAGGATTTTGTCAATCAAAACTAGTTTGCCAATTGTGAGAGAGCTGAAATCCTTTTGCCCAATGATAGTACCTGTGGGATGGTGATGTTGAAATCTGCCTCTAGAAACTGTACAGCTTGTGCTGCAATAAGCATAGATTTGTTGATGCTGATAGATAACTCTAGAAAGAAAACAGATAGAACTATTTACTGTATATTGTGAAGGGCTGACACTTGAAAGTGCCTTTAGCAACCAACTCTCCAAATAGGGATGGACTCCACATCTAATCTTCGCAGATGCTTCACTAGGCATTTTGTGAAAACTCTGCGCATATTTGAGCCAGAAGGGCACTACTCAAACTGGAAGCGGTGTGCGCCCACTTAGAACCTGAGGTAACACCAGTGGGCCGGAAGTCCTTTTTGCACCCATGGAATGACTTGTTTCAGAGTGGTCATTTTGAACCTGGAGCATTTGATATATTTGTTGAGGAGGTTCTGCTCCAAAACATGGTGCAATTCCCTGTTTTCCTTTCATCCTATGAAGTAGCAGGAGTATAATCCTTTTTCCTTGTCCTAATTATGACTCTTTATACAGCGGCTTTCCGGAAAAGTTTTGCATCAATCGCCAGCTTTTCTGTAGAGAGGTGAATGTGTTATTCAAGGTGCTTGACCTGGCCTCCCCCAGTGCGGTGCTGTGTGCCAAGCAGATCAAATGTCGGTCAAAAATGTTTGGATGCCTGGGGTCAGGAAAGTCCTGAACCTTGGGGTCATCTGTGGGATGTATACTTAGAGGAGGACTGGTGATATCTTGAAGATGGGGAGTGCGTAGTGGACGAGCATTGAAATGTGTAGCCCTGCTCATAAAAGGGTAGAATATTCTTGTACGTCTTCGTCTTCGAAAGGATTGAAAGGATGCCCGGTCCAGTTCTCTCAAGGAGCTTATAGCCCTTGCTGTGTCCATCTCTAATTGTATGCCCATGAGAAGGTCATTGATTGTCTTACCAAAAAGATCATGCCTGTCAAAGGGCATGTCAATAATTTGGGCCTGAACTCCAGTACAAAATGATGTTGCCTTTATCCATGCCTGTCTTCTGAGAGCTGCCCCATGGGCCATTTGCCTGAATCCAGAATCCACTGAATTAATTTCAGAGTTAATGGCATTTGATATTTGATATTTATTTTATTTATATAGCGCACCAAACCCTTAGGTATCTGGGTGCATTTCTTGCAGTTACATATGTTGCATAGATGCGAAGTAATACAGTAACAAATATTGCATATTTGCACACAGTTGAGGCAGAAGGAATTAAATAACATAGATTCGAGGTAGGTGCCAAGAATGACCAAAGCCAAATCTGTGTTTTGCTGCATGATAGGAAACCCCATCCACTTTGACCACACTGCGAAGATGAATAGTAAGATCTACTCAGTTGCAGTCCCTCTTACAACTGACACAAAGAAGATTGGGCAAGAAGGAAAAAGCCTACTTTGGAACCAACATACAAGGTATAGTCAATCAAACTCAATCTCAATCATAGAAAGGGAAGAAGGTCTATACGCAAGGTCAGAGTCTCACTGGAGGAACTGAGAGCTGGTGGCCAGCTCACTGCAGTGAACAGGGGTCGCTGGCAGATCCCTGCTGAACACAGACGGTGTTCAGAACTATCCTGGCTGGAGAATCAGAGGTTCGGGAGCAACCAGAAGCTGGACCACACAACCGAGGCAAGAGATGCGAGCCGAGAGGGACTAGACCTGGAAGCACAGCAAGGAGACACCAAGTGAGCCGGAAGGTGTGCGGAAGCAGACAGCAAGCAGATGTGGCCCCGCTAAGTCAGCCAAATCATACGGTAATGCCACAAAAGGTCCCTGGGTAACTGTAGTGGGTGGCAGGGATCACAAAGAGTGAAGGAAGCAGTTGGGAAAGTCTGGGGAACCCCTTTTCCCTTGTCCCAGTCCATGGGGAGGAATACAAAGCGGACATCTGAGAAACAGTGCCGGGCAGTTTAGTGAACCAGTACTGGCCAAAAGTGACAGCAAAACTGAGAGAGGGCTCTGGGACCCATATGAAACTGGGAAGCCACACAAGAAGAGAACAGAAGGGTCATGTACCCATTGCAGCCTAAGGAAGCACGGAAATAGGGTGCTGAGATCCAAGACAAGTCGTGGAACCCCTGAGAAGGCAAAAAGGGGTCAGAAACTTACCAAAAGGAGAGAAAAGATACAGAGCGGGTCTGGGAGACCCCAAGGTATCCCAGAGGGGACTGGGACCCATATAAGAAGCCGGAGAATTCCTGGGAAAACAGATTCAGGGACCCACCTGAAAGAAAGAGAAGATGCATAACAAATTTGGGAGATCCCGAGATATCCCAGAGGGGTCTGGGACCCATACAAAAGTAAGAAGGACGAAGTAAAGCTAAAGGGGTGAGGGCCATTGTTATACACCCGTTCTGGAACAACAAAAGCTATAGTCAAGTCTGGCAAGGAGGTAAGCCAGATTTGTTACTGCACTTGTGAACTTATTTTGAAACACAGCTGACCTACAGTCAAGTGTGATGGGATAATAAACCAGATTTGAGGCTACCTTTTGTGAACTTTGCTTTTTGCTTTTGATGATTGTTTTCTTGTGGAACACAGCTGCAGATGAAGAAAGAAACACCCATTGGAAACAATGGCAGGGGAGTGAACAGGATTTGGTGTGTGGGAATTGTTTTATGAAAGTGCAACAATTTAAAACAAGAGGATTGACAAATCAAGTCTGGTTGGACAGTGAACCAGACTTGATAAGACATTTGTGGAGTGAAAGAAGAAGAGGGGAAGGGACTTCCCCCTGAATCTTGGGAATTGTGTTTTCTTGTCAAGATTTGAACATTAAGAACTGAATATTTTAGTTGGAGTCCAGAACAGGTGAAGCATTCTTCTGGATCCAGAAGGTCGCAGTTTCCTTAGTTAACTTAGTGTGTAAGGGACGGAAATAGGTTTAGACACAGGATGGTAGACATTTTACATTTTTGATCTTCTTGACAGAGTTGTTAGTCTTTTTGTTGAGGTAGGGAAACCCTTCTTAGAAATAGGGCTTGATAAGTGTTTCCTTTTCTTTATTTTAAATAAAAGTGTTTGCCATCAAATATACCACCTATGTGTCAGACTCATACTTTTGCACCCTTACATCCCTCTCACTCTCCCAATCACACCACTGCAACCCCTCACCTTCGTTCTCTCACACACTTTTAAACTCAACCCATGGTGACAATGAATCCCAAACCACCACAATACATTTTTCTTGCGTGCCTTCAACATCGACAGGTCTCAAAATGTCCATAGCAATCTCACCCCACACCCTCTTTGGCACATCTGTCTTAATCAACGGCTGCGTCATCGGCGTCACCCCTCTTCTAACCATTTCATATTCAGTACAAAGTTTCAGCCTCCTTTCTAATGCCTTATCAAAACCCGGTCACTAATAATTCACTCTTAACAGAGCCATTGTTCTCGAGATCTCAATGTTCCTGACATGGGCCATGTCAATAAACTTTTTTCTCAGCGGTTTGAGAACCACCGCTCTCTCCCTCAGATAGAGCAATCCTCCCTCAACACTCAACTCCTCCCTCACTTCCCAATAGGCTCTTCCTTCCCTGTCTAGCCTCCATTTCTGCAGCCATCCACATTCTACACATTGTATATCATCAATAATATCCTTATCCACCAAGATGCCTTCTTCCCACTCCGTCCTACCAATTACACCACCATGCATTGTACTTGTTCTGTAATTTCCTCCTCCACACCCAGGTGCGATAGATGGTCATCCATGACATTTCGTCTCCCCAGAATCACTTCCAATGAAAATGCATGGCTTTGCATCCTTGGCACCTAACTGGCAACACTCCTTGTCACCTTATCGAGTCCCTTTGATTCAAACATTTCCTTCAAAGACCTATGATCTGCTCTCAAAATGAATTCTGCACGCTACACAAAATTTCAAAATGTCTCCGCTGCTCAATGACATGCTAATACTTCCTTCTCCAAAACGGAATACCTTTGTTCTGGTCCTCGCAACAACTTGAGGCATGTGCACCTTCATTACCCAGTTGTGACAGGACAGCACCAACACTTACATCACTGGCGCCAAATGTCATTATAGATTTCCAACTCGTGTCAAATTTCTTCAACACCCTTTCCAAATCTATCTCCTTTTTTATGGCACAAAATTCTCTTTCACGTTTGCGGTTCAATACAAACTCCTCACCCTTCCACAAGAAATTCCTCATGTCTCCAACCCTTATCCACGTTTTTTTTATACATTTTTGAGAGAATTCTATCATCCCCAAAAATGATTGCAGCTCACCTTATGTTCGTGCCACCTCAATTTTACTGATACCATCTACCAACTCTCTCTTCGACTTCACCCCTTTAGCATCTATCTCATGCCCAAAATATTCCACTAACTCATTCCTGAAACACACTTAGCACACAACTTACTCAACTCTTTCACCTCATCTCACATAACCAAGGGAATAGGCTGTAGCTTTGCCACTACTGAGATACTTCCCTCATTCAACACAATTTGGTGTCTCATCCATCACATTTTTCCCATGCCATCCACAAACACAATCCATAACTATTCACATCCCTCAGCGTGTCATCAAGAGACACATGCAGGACAAAGATGCGCTCCAACTTCATGAACAATTTCTTTTGTTCATGCTAGCTCAACAGCATTGCACCTCTCTTGGTAACATGCACCTTACCCACAGAATATCTTCCCTTGAATTCCAACTGTGCCATGAAATAACCTAACAGCTCTGTTTTGTCCACATTGTACCCGCCTGGATTTATATACGGCGGTACAAGATCTGATACTGTTCCCAACACCACCCTCTCAAACACCTCCTGAGACATGAGAGATTCCTTGGCATCAGAATCTGCCATCATCTTTCCTTTCCTCCCATTCACCTTAACTTCTGCCTTCCAACTTTCACAGTCTTCCTCATTTACACACCGGCTCATCATATTTACGGTAATCATATTGACATTCTCATCCTCGTACTCATCTGAGGAATCATACTCATTGCCATTCACGCACATCACATTCTTCTTTTGGAAGCCAGAATTCCCTTGACAATTTCTGGAACAACCTGCAAAATGTCCCCATCTTTTGCATTTGGAGCAGTTCACTTTCCTTCCCAGACATATCAAAACACAATTGTTCCTCAATCGGACCTGCCTTCCTCGCCTTTGGTGCATAGCGACCAGTTTTGTTATGCCCCTCCCCTTTCTGCCAGAATTGTCCCCCTTTACTCTTCTTTTCAGGTTTCTCTTCACCACCAATCTTAAGCACCTCTGGTGTTTCCTTGCCCTCAGTTTTTGTTAATTTCACAATGCACTCCTCTGAGTGATCCACCCTTTTGGCAATGTCGATCATTTCCTCCAACTCCAGATCATTCTTTAGCCACAGTTCCTCACGGATCCTATTGTTGCTGCAATGGATCATTAACTGGTCCTGAATGTGTTTGTCGAATGAGTTCCCAAAATGGCATGCCAAAGACAAATGCTGCAGAGCTGTGATATACTACACCACACTTTCATTAGTTTCTTGGTAGCAGACACCAAAACTGTATATTTCCAAAATGGTGCTAGTCTGAAATGGGCATCCAACTTTAACATTGCAACTTCCAGTTCACCCATGGCATCCCCGTCCACAATATCTGTCAACTCGCAAATAATTTGCTCTATCTGTCTCAACCTATCGGCCTTATACACCGCCTTCAGCGTATGCAGAACCTTGCTGCTAGGCTGGCCACTGGCTCCCCTTATGGTGCCCACATCACGCCAGTGCTTTGCCAACTGCATTGGCTCCAGGTGAACCAGCGAATTCATTTTAAATCTCTGTCATTTTTCATCCGGGAAATTCATGGTCAGGGAGCCGAATTTTTGCAGCTTAAATTTACCCGATACCGTCCGGACAGGGACTTCCGCTCTGCTACTTCTAACCTGCTTACTGTCCCTAGGTTTAACCGGGCAAGGCTCGGAGGTAGAGCCTTTTCTGTCACCGTGGCCAATCTTTGCAACAGCCTCCCTGTATTTCTTAGGGCCACTGTTAACCATCTTGGATTCAGAAGAGCGTTGAAAACTAATCTATTCTAAGCCCAACCACTCCATTGGTCTTCTTCGATTGGGTATCTTCCTTTCCAGCCGCCATGATGCCTTTGGGCGAACGTGCGCTTTACAAATGTTAATAACATAACATAACTCCGGCAAAGTTAAAAAAAATGTGCTGACCCTCATTTCCAAGGAAATGCATCAGCAAGGATACCTTCCTGTCGACAGCAAAACTACTTCCACATGCTGCCTTTACATAGTGCGGGAATCCCTTCTTCCACTGAGGCCATTTTATTTTAATCAGGTCAGGTAACGCCATGAATATCGGTGGGTCACACTTTGCATGACCATTTCCCACAAACAAGCAAGGTAGCTCTGCCTCTATTTACTCTCCACAAAGAACAATAACAATGATAGTCAGATCCCACTCACTGTGCACCTGAATGAAAGCACTCTTGCAATCTGGCCCTCATTCTAGCATCCATAGTTTGTACTACCATCCCCTCAGAAGATCCTCCTTTCAAGGAGTGGACACAAATGCAAGGTTCCCTCCGTTTCCACTTACTGCTTGCCAGCACCCCTTTCAAGGCCTCTGAAGCCATGATTAGCGCACTGCGTTGCTGTTCACTGTCCCGTGCAATGAGTCCTACAATGCAATAGACGCAAATGAGGTCACACTGACTGTCCTACTTTTCTTTCCATGCTCTACTCAAGAGTAAGTATGCATGCGTCATAGTGCTCGCACTATCGGCATCTCCAACATCCCTGGGACACTGCGCAGATCCAAAACTGGACCTGCAAAATTCTCCAACAGGGCCGCATCTGCCATTACTGCTACGCCCAGCTTCTCCTGGCGAAAACCAGTCCACACGGTCCAGCGATCCACTTCACTAGCAGAACAAGATGCAGACAACCGTTCACTGCGGCCGGGGGCTGTCGCTATGTATTGGTCCATCCCAGCAGCTCATTGCCAACATAATAAAGCTGTCTGACCCCGTCTTGTGCAACAACAGTTTATTTGCTTATAAGTTCCATCTGTACAGCCCAAGCCATCCAGCCTCCTTCATCTCATCTCTCCAACCATTTCTCTTGGAACCCCCATCTACATCACAAAGGCATCCTCTCAGACCACATTCCACATTCTCACACAGACTACTTAATAGACATAAGACCTAGATATAACAGTGCTCTCTGCGCAAAGGGGGTTTGCCTGGAAAGTACTCACTGCACGGTGAGCCTGGGCATGTTGAACCATGCCCACGAAACACATGCGACAAAGTACTTATGCTTAGCTCCCTAGGTCCCCAAAAGCTTTGGGAGGGGTTGTATGTCAGAAATTCGAATTTGCCACGTTTGTAAAAGCTCCCTGAAAATAGAGCAAAGAAAAACACATTTTCTGGTTTCCTCATTTATGTCATGGTGCCAAAACCCTAGGCTTTTTGCGCAAAGTTGTTAGTGTCAGGCTTTGAGAATTCCAGTGTCATGGTAAGCAAAGGCATGTAGGAAACTATGCCCAAGAAAACACAGCAAATCTGACCCTGTACTTATTCCCCTTGGTCTCAAATGGCTGACAGAGTCTATATATAGGAAAACTGGAAGGAAATATGGGCACATTTAACTGAGGGTGGGATTTTGACCATAGCGTCTTTGGGAGCCAAAGCACAGTCCTACCGTCCTGGAGGTTACTGAGTCATATTAGGGCCTTTAAGGTAATGGTTATATTGGTTTATGAGGCAGGAATTCTCTTAGGTTGAGCGCTTATGGGAGTCAATTTACATAGTCCAGCCTTAGACACCCGCTTTCTCACCCTGTGCTGCAGTTACTGTTTATTGTAAATCGAGGGTATCAAGTGAATGTTAGGTCAAAATAGGGGTGCATGGTCTAGTTACCAGATTAGATTTATTTGCATGTTTAGGGGGTTGGTACCTGGTGTCTTATGGCTGCTTCAAAAGCACTTGAAAATTAGACATTTAAAGAAAAACATTATAATGAAACCTCAACATAATAAAACATGATCTAACCCGATAGTATGAAAGGAAACTGACATCATGTTCTTTCACCCTCCCCAAAAGGTGTGAATAATGAGTACATATGCAACTTGCGATTCCCAGACGGATGTCAGAGAATAATGCAAGCATGCAAATCTATGAAATATCCAATGGAGAAGATACACATATTTTTAAAGCATATGGTGTTGTCAATGAGGGGGCTTTGTGCAAAGATCAGGTACATTCTAAACACACTCTTCATGCAGGGACTAATCATTAGTTGTCGTAAGAGGCTCAAATCGGGCATTCATGTCACATGCCAAAATCTCCATATTTCCTAAAGAGCTATCGCCTACCCACTCTTCCTCTTGAAGAATGCCTTGCAGGAGTGCTAAGGGTTTGCAGTCTAGTTTTCATCCACAGGGTTCAGATACATATTAAATTAGAGTTTTGGGGGGGTTTCTCATCTCTAACCTTAGGCCCATTATATCAGGGCTTTCCATGTTTACAACTTGCTTCATTTATTTTATTTTATTGGACATTTGAATGGTGCCTGTACACAAGTGTTTCATGCCCAATGTCCACCCAAACTGCGCAAGCGCCCCCTCTCACCCCCTTCTGGCCCTGCTTCTAAAGCCGTGGCACAAAGCAGATATGACATCAGATTTCCATAATGGCTAAATGGCAGAAGTTTCTTGGAAACACACTATCTGGTAATGATCAATAAAGTCATGCCAATCTTGGTTGCCCAATTTATTCAGTAAGCCTGCAATATTCCAGGTCATGATACTACGACCTTTAGCCCCATTGTTATACTGGGCTTATTGATGGACATACAGGTATGGGAGAGACGCCACCAATCCACCAAATCTGAAAGGGCGCCCCCGCCCCCGCCTCTTTGTATTCAGCTCGAGTGTGCTTCTTGGGAATATGTGTTAAACTAGGGTCAGAATTAGATTGAGGCTGCAGATTTCACTAACACATGCTCCCTTGCCGAGGCCCCTCTCCCGTCACATCCCCATCTTAGCCATTTTTCAGCTAAATAGAAACCCAACATGGTGGTAGTTTTCTATAGTCAATGAATAATGGACTACCAACTAAGAGGCTATTCAGCAACATTATCTCAATAATATCAAAAGCAGTGTTAAGTGGATCTTGAGGCATTAATACAGTTTCAATATCTTTATGAGACAATAGAAATAATCCATGTTTACGTCTAATCCAATGGAGGAATTTATTAAATAGGGGGTCTGCGCGTACATAAGTATCACTTGCGTTCATAGGGGATTCATATTGTTGCTACAGCAGTAAAACTTCTTATGAACTCATCCATGCCAACAGTGTTGATAAACTCTAATTTGTCTGTCTAAAGGCATGACACAGAAGATTGAATACTATGAATTTAGTTGATGTGGCTACTATTATTCTTGGATACAATAGGTTTAGGTAATGCTGCATGTTTCATAGCTTCTTTATCCAAAATAAATGATGAAAGATGGAGTTACTTTTCCATTTCTTTTATTTTTTTAGGACAATCTTTTGCCCTAATACTGTTTTACTGTCGACATGTGGACTGGAAAAGGTAGGCATTTAACATGTGCACCTGCCTACTTTTGAAAGTCTCACTGTTAGTATTTTAAATTTTTATGAGAACTTTAAGACCGGATGCTGCATGCATGCAGAGATCCTCAGGAACATGTCCTCTACCTTTGAGGGCGCAGTGCCCGAGCTGCGGAGTCAGACGGGTCAACACCTGGGGATTTGGATCTGTGTGATTTTTCGGTCATGGAAAAGTCTGTGACGGAAAAGTTTGCATGGGAAATGTACGCAACACCAAAGGTTCGTACATTTCCCATGTGAACAAACACTACAAATCACTACATACCCACACCCCCACCCACACCCACAACACACCAACGACAGCCCCCCACCCACACCCTCCACACACCCCCACCCACACCCCTAACATAAACAAGCCCTACATTCCTTTTCTTCACGCTGTGTCCCTGCGTGATCGGGAACTGGCGCTGTAGGGTCCTTTTCTTTTGTTTTTGTTTTTTTGTTTTTTTTTACGGGTGGCTGCAGGGGTTTCCCCCGCAACCTCCGTTCACTATACTGTAAAGTATAGTGAGCGGGGTGTTGCGGGGGACACCCCCACGGCCCCTGTTTTTTTTCTGAGGTGTGCTGCGGGGTTGTCCCCCGCAACACCCTGCTCACTATACCACACAGTATAGTGAGCGGGGTGTTGCGAGGGACACCCCCGCCGACCCCCCCGTTTTTTTTCTTTTTTACTTACCTACAATGCATGCCACCAAAGGTTCGATCTTTTGGTGTTCGGACCTTTGGCGGTATGCATTTTCGGACTTTTTGTACAGTCAGACAGACCTTTTTTTCGGTCCGATCGTACAATTCCGGGGATTTGCCTCTTTCAGGCACATGAGGTTGTTAGTATGAACATTGCCCATCAAAGGGCTGCAAGGGCACCTCAAAGGGAAGGACAATGGCTATGTCTTGAAGTGGATGAGATGGCGGTCAGAAAGCTCGAGCACTGGTATTGTTACTGGTGTGGGAGTCCAGGAGCTCACTTGACAGCGCAGTAGGAGCTATTAATGCAGGTTCTCCGTCAAAGAGCAGGAAGTGCACCAGCTGGAAGAGAGATCAGGAATAAGCACTGATGTCACGGAATCGGCCAGCTCAAAGGGACCATGAGCCACTCGCACTTAAAGACCTGCCTTTATTAAACCCAAACGCATGACGCACATAGCCCCCGGGCATCCTTTAGGATTCGGTTTGCCTCGGGCTTAAAATTCCCGTCCTGTCCTCATTTACTTAAACATTTGTCAAATAATGTAATAAAGTGCAAATTTGGCTGCAGTATCAGACCACTAAAGACATTTTAAAACAATATATAGCATTAAAACATTATTAACACAGTACAATGTGTGCTCATTGGTCCAGGCAGGCAGACAGACCAAATCTACACAGTAAGCAATAATTTCCAAAGACCAACATTTTAAAAAATAAAACATTTTTTATTGATTGTCAGCATAAATTCACTGACAGTGGTTCATCCGACTGCTATTTTTTGTACAATGTTTTTAATAGATTCCTGGGCCGCATTAAGACTTTTATGTAGTCAAGTTTGTGCTAACGGTTAACATTAGAGTTTTTCACAGATTAAGGCAATTTTTATCTTGTCATTGTAAGCATTCACATTAAAGTGTTTTTATATATATTTATATCTATAAAACATTAAATTAAAATGTATTTTTACATAACCACTGTATATACACATTTCAACCATTCTGGACAGTGAGCATTAAAAATAAGCAATGGGAGAGTTCAACACTTTAAAAATGACAGAGAAAGTGCACGACGAGTCAAGATGTTTGAGATAAATGAAAAAGCGAAAGTGACAATTTAGACAGCGGAGGGTGATGCCATCAGTCATCGGTATTGTAGGCGGCAATAGTAACATTGCAGATAACAGCCACTTTTCTATGCGTGCTTTCTTGCCCAGTCCAGACCACTCTACTTAGATGCCACTGGATTTATTTTTGCAGTGGAAAAATGGCACCCATTACAAGTGGCGAAAAAATGATGAGAGGCCCGGAAACGCGACCCCAATGAGGATGAAATGCATCTGCGAAATGGGCAAGGCTCCAATCACCCTATCATCGAAGACTGGAGGTAGGTTGCAAGGTGGTGATGATAGCTTACGCGGCCAACAAAGCAGAAAAACTGTAATGGTGCGAGATTGGTGATGGATAACCTCACAGGAAATAAAGTGAGAGCAGCAAGAAGAGTCAAACACGTTTCAACCTCCATGCAAGTCTTCATCAGGCGTGCTTCTGGGTCTAATATCTACTTCTCTAAAACCTGAGGCTGTTCTTTCAGATAATGACAGAAGGGAGGCTCGTCTTTCTGTTTTTCTTGCTGGTGGAGGAAGATCTATGGAGCAGTTTATAATTATTCCTTCCAGATGGCCCCTGTCAGTAATAAACTCAACAGAGGAACTAAGAGCATTCTCGCGTCTTCTAAATATTTGCTGTTATTCCTGGGAACCTTTGGGATCAATGCCACAGAACTCAAGAGAGAGGTCAAGTGGATTAAGTCTATTGCCCTTGTTTTTAATCTTCACCAGTGACCTTACGGTATCTCTTTTGAGAAAGAAAGAGATGCATTATTTTGGATGTGGGGGGTGGTTGTCAAGGGCTGCTAGTGTATTCGACTGGATTCGGAAATAAATAACAGAACACCTAGATCCTCATTTGAGCATCATTTTCTATAGCCTCCCCACCCACCTGAAAGCTGCGCCCCCTCCGATATGAATACATCAAATTGATTTTGGATTTGGCTAGGGAGACCGGGTTGCCCGGGTGAACGAAGAAAGTCAAAGCACCCCAATATCGGAATATGTCTGGAAGGCATTCATGTGTCTTTACAGACCAATGTTTCACAGCGGATAGAAAAATAGGCTTGAAACCTTGAAAGAGTTGCCTTCCCTGTAATGCGAACAGCACGCTCTGTTTGGGGCTTATTCACAAAATATCGAATTTTTGCCTCAAGTAATCACCAGGCATAAGGTATGTTTACATCTTAAAAATGAAAACTTAATTCCCACTGTTTGAAAATCATTGTAAATGACGCCTGATTAACAAAGAAGGCTTACTCATGCCCACAATTAGTGGCCTGACTTGGAAAAAGTTACCCCAGAGAAAGATTGCTCCATGTTAGGGATGAAAAAATTCTAATTTTACAGAAAGAATGTAGAGTTTTTTCTCTTATCCAAAATATTTTCCACCAAATATACCTTCCTACTCTTCACATTACACACATTTGCACATACATTTATTCACTGTCACGCATCTCATCCAACACTTACACATAGTACGTCCAGGTATAACTTAAGTGCTGGGCCGGCCTTAGTAGTGGGCGGCCTGGGCGGTCGCCCAGGGTGCCAAACTAAGATCACTTACATAGGGCGCCATAGCTTCTGCCAAACCAGTGTGCAGGAGCCTTCAAAAAGCTCCTTTGTGCTGGCGTGGCGGCGGCCATTGGAGCCTCTAGAAAATAAAATGTTTCCCCGTGCTGGGTGGTAGTCGCCCTCTACGTATGTGAAAAGCTTCCCCTTGTGGGAGAAGGGTTTCACCTCTATTGGGCCCCATTGCCGCCCAGCATGGGTGTGTGTTTTTTCAATTACAAGGGTCCCCACCGCCACACCAGCTAAAGGGGAAGCATTTCAAAGACTGCCCCGAGCTAGCGTGCGGGGGCTGCTCCCTATTCAAATGAAAATCACCCCATTCTCATGCTGTCGCTTTTCATTTGAATGGGGCGCCGCTGCCACACTAGAACGGGGCAGCCTTTCAAAGGTTTCCCTGAGCTGGCGTGGGGGTGGCACCCTATTAAAGTGAAAAGCTCCCCACTCCTGTGCTGGAGAGGAGCTTTTCACTAAAATAGGATGCCACTACCCAAGAAAACCCCAATACTCGGAGCCCCCTTTCTTCTGTGAGGGAGGAGGGTGGTACCATGGTCACACTAGGCATTTTGCATAAAAGCAAAGTGAATTTTGGTAACAAATGTTCCCAAAATGCTCTTTGCTTTTATGCAAAAAGCATGTTTAGAATTGTGGGCATTCTTATGAGAATGGCCATAATTTTACATTTTAAACATGCCTTTGATAGTGATTCAGTAAGAAATCATTCTGAGTGAGTAATTGAAGTTGGATTCTGCTATCATTGGACACAATAATCGCCCTAACAAAAAAAGTCTGTAGATTGCAAGACACATATACCAATTTGGACATCTTTTGAAAAGGGTGTGATTCTTTCTGTTTCAGCATTCAGTCCCAAGCCAAGTATCCTGAAGCAAATCTGGGAGTTTCCTGGGTCAGGTCTGTTCCTCAGGACAGAAAAGCTTCCTGTGCTGGTCCCAGGATCTTTTCGTTTACATAGGGGAGCAATGAACAGCTTCCCTGAGCTGGTGCGGTGGTGGAGCAGCCTCACATTTCTTGGGGCGGGCGAGGGGTGGATGGATGACAGTTTTGAAAGCTCGTCATCATAGGGTATTGATATCGTCTGGGTGGCCTTTTGTCCTTTGCCATTGGAGGTTTACTGCTATGTTTAGTTGGCTGTGCATTGGATGAGACTTTGGGCGAACTCAGAACTCTCGGAATATAGTGAGGTGCAAATTAATATATTTTAATCTGCAGGAGGTCAATCTATGCTGTTGGTTCAATACATTAAAACCTTCATCTAAGTAATGTTTGGTCAGACCCTGCAATGCTAATAACAAACAGCAAGAATGCTGCAAAAATTGCTGCTAACCAGGACACATGCAAACAAATGGAAGCGCCCAGTTTGAAGGTTAAGGTACCTTATCTGCAGGGATGTCATTTGGGGGTCACCAGTGGTCTCCCATGCTACCCCTAAAAAAAAGAATATATATATATATATATCTATATATATATATATATATATATATATATATATATATATATATATATATATATATATATATATATTATTTTTTTAATGGAAGCTCCTGGACTGTGGCCAGATCCATGTGGCCCTTTGTTTCTGGAGTGGCTGGATTTCTTGTTCAGTCCTCTTAAAAAAACAGGGGGTTCCATAAGTGTAACACTTTGAGCAGTGACCCCAAATAAGAAATAATAGGAATAAGAAATAGTCTTTCTGGAATTCTATTCAATAATTGCTAGACTCATTAAAGGTTTATTTTAGACACACTTCAGGGAGTGAGTCACTGATTTAGTCTGATTTAAGATAGCTCACTGGGTTGAGCGCTCGCTGCTGTGGTGTGTGTGATCTGTAAGTTTCTGGTTCGAATCCCAGCAAGGCCAACTCAACCTTTCATCCTTCTGAGGTCTATCAATGAGTATCAACACATGGTGGGTAATATTGTATTTATATTTCTTCTGTGTATAGCACTTAAGATAAGTGCCATATAATAACACAGCATTATCATTTGGCCTTGGACGTCTGCTTGCATTCTTAGTAATTTGGGATGTATGGGCCTATACACATTGATATTAACCATACATATGGTGTTTCATTCTTGTAGGAAATGTATATCACATTACAGTGATATCATAACCATATTGTTCGTAGTGTACTTAGGAACAATGCTATGTGATGCCACTTCCTGTTTTGTCTAGGGGTGAAAGGTTCTGTTCCATTGCTTCCTGTGATGTCACTTCGAGGTGGGGTCAAATGACATCACTTGCTGTGATGTCATCAGAGGTCAAGGGTTGTATGATGTCACTTCTGCTACCCCTGGCATTTTGGCGACATGACATCTCTGATTATCTGGCCATCAAAAGTGGTTTTAACCTTGAGGAATATTTGCATTGTATTTCTCCAATCCAGCCACACGCATTTTTATATGATGGGATCTAGGACTGGTACCCTTAGGGTAGCTAAATGTACGTGTAATTAGAAGGATCTTAATTCTGATACAAGTCCCTTGTACGGCATTGATGTTGAAACAATTATGCATTTTAGAAACTTCTGTGATTTATTCAATGACCTGAGGATGTTGCATCTACTTAGTTAGGAAGGCTTGTATTCGAAGAGTAGCTGATGCAATATTATTATGTAAAGCAGCTGCTGACCCAAGCTTTGTATTCTTTGTGACTACGTATATTTATCGTGCCTGGTCTCGTAGGAGTCATTTGATGAGATCTAAAGTATGTTGACGACAGACATAGACCGTTTGCATTCTTTTTAGACACATTTATGCATGGATGTTGAGCTTTTCTCATGCACACTGTGATCACGATATGGTTTTAGGAATTTTATTATGTTGCAAAGTGGGTGGCATGTTTTAACCTAGTTGCAATATGTGTGTATGCTACTGACCATTGTGTTGAATAAAGTAGTATGATGATGATGGTTAATGAATGCTTAAATGTAAACAGTCTGCTCTCCCACGTGAGAAATATGACAGGATCTTGGCAGGGTCGGGTTGGCCGCCTTGGCCTTTCTGCCCGTGGCCGGTCCGAAATCGTCCCTGGGGAGTGGGAACGGTTTCTGGTCAAGCCTGGGCCGGTTTGGAAGAAAAAAAAATAGAAAAAAATATATTTCGTTTTCAATTTACTTTTTTTCAAAAAGCCTTTCATTCTTCTTAGGTCAATAAATGAGTACCAACACAGGTTGGGTGATATTGTATGCATATTTCTTCTATATAAAAGAGGTTAATCGTAAGTGCTATACAATAACATATTATCATTTGGCCTTGGACGTCTGTTTGAATTCACAGTAATTTAGTGTACTTATGACCAATGCTATTTGATGTCACTTCCTGTTTTGTCAAGGGGTGAAAGGTCGTGGTTCATCACATCCTGTGATGTTACTTTGGGGTGGGGTCAAATGAAATCACTTCTGGTGATGGCATCAGCGATCAAGGGTCATGCGGCAAGGGGTGGGACTCTTTTTTTTGGGTGAACGGGCCTATTTCTTGTCCCAGTCCGACCCTGGATCTTGGTAGCGCACCTTTTCCATCGTATCGCAGGGCTCAGCACTCTGACATCAAGAAAGAGTGCTGCCATCTTCCTGCAACCTCCGGCGGTGCACGGGGCTGGCGCCACCCTATTAAAGTGAAAAGCTCCCATGCTGCTGCTGGCCACACCTTCCCGGGGGCGCCTCACTTTTCTTTTCACCCGGGACGCTGCCAGAGCTGAGGCCTTGCCCTGCTCAAGTGTGTTCACAAAAGCTTATAATACAACTCTGAAGTTTTGTGAATGCACAACACATTCACTTCTTTGTGTGCCTGCATTTCTTCCCATTCAGACAACCCCCTGGCCACACCCACACATCCATCACATGCTCCTGGGAACGTGTGCCGATCTGGGAGTAGCTCACACATGCATACGTTACACAGCTCTGCATAGACACAGGGCAAGCCCCAGTAGCAAGTTGTTTTGTGAATCCTGTAACTTTGTGAATTCGTAATGTTAAATATAACTGCCAGGAGTAAGTCTCACTTTGTGAATCCTCAGAAGCCTTCCTATGTGCAATGTCCAGTATGCACAGATAAGTGAAATGACAATCTCCGCCCACAAGCAGCATCTTGAGATGGGGGCTTTCCCAGGTCCACCGAGGGAGACGGGGCGGGGGGGGGCACTACGCCACCCCATAATGATGCCCCCTTTTTCATATGTGAGGCTAAAACCAGTGGTCGAAGTGAGCGGGAGCGGTCGGGAGCGGTGCTCCTATACTTCTTTAAATTACCTTGTACAGCTCCTATACTTTTATTTTAAAAAGAAACCGTTCCGGAATGGTTTTGTTTTAAAATAAAAGTGTAGGAAGAAGTTGAAACCTTCACTTTTTGTGCACTGCACTGACTGTTCCCTTAAACAGCAGGTGCAAGTGTTTGTGGGGGTGTATTGTGTGTGGGAGGGGTTGTGTCAATGAGGTTTGTGGGGAGCAGGGGCAGGCCAGCGGGGAACATAGTTCCACTACTTCTTTTCGTGCACTTCGACCACTGGCTAAAACTGAAAGCAACAGATGCCGACTCGGGACGAGAGAGCATTCCTTTCAAAACACTTTTCCTTATGATTTTCTAAATCATCTCAGTTGCCGGTAAGAATCCTGCAAAGGGGCGCAAGAGCAGCCAATGCACTGGGCCTGCCTTCAAATGTCACTATAATCCAATGGCTTCTTCAATGATGAGGTCTACATCTCCTCTCGGCAAGCGGCAGCTCTGAAAGGGTTAATGAGCATCTCTTGGACAGTGCTGATAATAATATGCATATGGGATGCCCCTCCGCGTGCCAGTCTTCCAGAAGAGGACAACGTGCCCAAGAAGGAAACGGAACACAGCCGGGATTTGTCTAACCGAGTTGGAGCCAAGATGAGCGGGCAAAGCAGTCAAAACGGCAGAGACATACATCTACACACAGTGCAATGCACAACATTTCCCCAAATCTGTTCGCATTTTGAAATACTTCGGTAAAATCATCGCAAATTAAATATGGACTTTCATTCTGTGATCTAAGAATGTTGGCAGTTTAGCTCCCCAGTTGAGTGGTCTTTAATGGATATGTTGTCACTGTTTCACCCTCGCCTGTGACCCACATTCTTAAATGGCAAAGCCTCCTTTGCTCCGAATACCTTGACTCATGGGTAGGACTCTAGCACCACCACATGGACATACCGTTACCCATTTACTTTTCACCTTTTCCTTTAGTCGAATGATCCATTTTTGGTTGACTGGACACACAATTAGGCATTTCTTTCTTTCCTGTAGTACTGCTGTTTCGACAGTGCTGTGGTACGTTACACTTTCACAACACCACGGAGATTGGGTGGGTTTGGGGAAGGGCGAGAGCAAGCATACATGCGAGACGCTCATTTTTCTAAGTGTTCAACACCAACAAAAAATGATACAAAACGAACCGCAACAGAACTCGCACGAAAGAAATAGTCTGAAGGCACTTCCTGTCACATGATGTCAACAAAGAATTCACAAGGGTTGCCCATTGCTTTCTGGAAGGACTGACGGCTTGCCGTGAGTTCAGGGGGGACGAGGCTGAGCTCTCGGACCGGGGGCCCGCCCGGAGGTCCGCTTGTCCTGTACACCCTAGAGCCGGTCCTTGGCAGGCTGTAGAGAGGTGGGACGCCAGGAGGCCCGTATGAGGAGTGGTGACTCCGCTCACTGCGAGTGACAGAGGCGTGGCTTCGGTGGCTCAGCTTGCTGCTGGGTCGTTCACATCTCAGCCCACTGTTTCTCCTGCTGCCACTGCCACGGTTGGCATGGTCGGACTCGCTGCCACTGGATTTCCGGTCCTTCTCCCTGCCCGGCGTCCTTTTTTTCTCGCTATTGCTCCGGCTGGAGCCGCTGCTTTTGCTTCCTGTGCACACAAAACAAAAACAAACATGAATAATCGGTTTGCCCTCAAATTATTCACAATCCAAGATTTGTTTAATAAATGCAATGATATGTAATGAAAACTCCTTGATGGTTTAACATTTTATGAGTGGTGGTTGCAGGCAGGATTGAACAGAAATGGTTCTAGCCATGCACACAAGAGGACACAAGGCATGGCGTGCTGTCACAGCTCACACGAAAAACATATAACAACAGGCAATGTCACATCAAGTACTATATTACGTCTATCTCTGGTCACAAATTAAAAAGATGCGGGAAAGACAGAGAAAAAGAACAAAACTGAGGCGTGCACACTCCAATCTCCATCCATAATAGCTGGGCCTAGTGTGGGCCAAGCCTAGACACCTACTTGCTTGCTATAATGAGTGAGTTCGATCATTTGTAATGCGCTCATTATGAGTTAAATCGTCTCTTGGCCTATGTCATCATGGTAGTTTGGGGTAGGAGAAAGATAAGACTTCAGCAAGCCTCAAAAAACGAAGGTGGTTGGGTTCCAGATTCAGAGTGATAGGAGATTCCATACTGTGGGTCCACAAACAGCAAATCTATGTCTACCTCGTGTCGAACATCAGACTCTTTGGACCACCCAAAGTACACAAGTGCCTGATCTTAATCCTCTGGTAGGGGAGCAGAGATGGATCAGAGTAGTAATGCAAGCTGCAGAAGCACCCTAAATCGTCTCGGGCGGATAGCTCAGGGGTAAGGTGCTCACCTTGGAAGCAAGTCGACACTAAGCCATACAGGTTCGATCCCCGGCTCCGCGCTTAGAAACCTCTGGGTATTAAGTGCGTTATAAATAACCTTTCATATCATTTGTTCATATCTTTAATTGACAGCCAGCATAGAGATTGGCAGGTCACAGATGCATGCACTTCTTGTGCCCAGCACCTAGTCTAAATGCAGAGTTTTGTAATGTCTGAAATTTGGCAATGCTTGAGATGAATAACCTTCCGGACAAAGGGTTGCAGAAGTCGAGGTGGGAATATACAGGAGCCCCCACCACCACGACTGATTCTCTCTTTAACCGGGAGATAGAAGTGTACCAAAAAAGTAGTGGAACTGTGACTCCAGCCAATAGAGTTGAAGCAGATTTCAGGTTAGTTGTAACTGATGTCTGGTGGTAAAGTGGAGAAGTGTGCTTTAACTTCACAAATGACACTTCTAGAATGGTGAAAATGGTTGCAAAAAGTAGTGGAACTGTTAACAGTAAAAAATAAAAGTAGCGGAACACTGCTCCCGACCGTTCCCGCTCTTTTCAACCACTGCTTTACCCGGCAGATAAGGGAGAATGTGTTTTAAAGCTTTTAGTTGAAAGTAAAAAAATGTTTAAAGTGAGAAGTCGGAGACATTGGGGAGTGCATATGGGATCTGAGGTTGTGAACAGGGGTAGTTGGTAGGAAGCTATCACAGAAAGTAGGGGATGTTGTAGTTAGTGGGATATAAGGGAGGTCTTGGAAATAGGGCTGAGACGAAGACCCTTGGTTTTCCTTCCACGTCTGGAAGGCCTCCAAGCCTAGACTAAAACTAGTTAATTGATCAGAAGCATCTTTTATCTTCATAAGTTGTGTGTCATCAGTGTATGACTGGTGAGCAATATAAAATTATTCGATAAGGTGAAAGAGTGGTCTTACAGAGAATAAATAGTAATGGTGATATCGGGGATCTCTGGGGAGTCCCCAGAGGGAACTGGCTTAGTGGTGGAGTGAAAAGAGCCTAGAATTACTTCTTGGCACTGGTCTTCTGAGAAGGAAGAGCTCCACTGGCAGGCTGTGAGCTCAAAACAAGTAGCGAGCCTATTAGCTAGAATTCGACGGTCCAGCATGCCGAAGGCCACTGAGGCATTGAGAGGGTAGCTTGAGTTTACTGACCTGCATCAGTGGCCCCGAAGAGGGAATCACAAATTGCAAGTAGGGCAGATTCAGTGCTATGACCAGGCCAAAAACGAGATTGAGAGCATCAAGGGTGTCTGGAATTGAGACGTAGCAAGTGTTTCTAGAAGCTGGAGCCATAGGCCGATAGTTGGCCTATAGTCGGCTCTGACAGCTCGGTAGAGGCAGTAGCAATGCATGTTTCCCAATGGTAGGAAAAATGTCTTGTTGCAAGTAATAGTTGATCATTCTAATAATGAAGAGAGCAAATAAAGCAGTGCAATTCAGGGTCACATATGCAGCAATTAGATCATCCATTGCGTTATTAGATCATATGTGGGCCAGTTCGGTTTTAATTTCAATGATAGCAATGGAGAGAAATTTGAAGAAGGAGAAAACGGAGGGGACAGATGTGTGTCAGGGATAGACTCTGCTACAGAGGTATCCATTGTGGAAAGCAAGATCCTGATTTTCTCAATTTCTTATGTTGATTTAATCCTGGATTTCATTTCACAAAGACAAAAGGGTAGTAATGCAGGCTGTGGTTGGAAGACAAGCAAGGTCAGTTACCATCTTCAAGAGAATTCTACTTTTATTAGCATAATCTTGAATTCTTTTAAAGAAAACAAAATATTTATTTGGCTTGTGCAGTGCTGGTGAGATAAGATGCAAGGCTTGTTTTGTAAATCCGTTTGCCAGCTTCCAGATAGGGTTTCCCCCATTTAGTTTCCAGGGCCCTGGTAGTGCTTTTGAGTTTTCTCAGTGAATCTGAAAACCAGTGAGAGTTCCTTTTTTGTCTTGCAGTGGTATTCTGGGGCAAGATGTGCACAGATCTTACCTACTGCGTCACTGAGGAGGGTGGTTAAGGAACTGGGACCCGTCTCTGGTTTGGGTTTGGTTTGGAAGCCTAACAGGAAAGGAGTGAGAAATTCTTTGGAAAGGTTTTTGGATGAGCGGAACAGATGGTGGCCTGAAATCGCTGAAGAGCAAGGTGTATAAGCGATGATTCTTATTGCCAAGGGAAGCTGCTAGGGATTGCTCCGTGTGAGAGGGAGAAGGGCGATCGATGGTATAGAGATGCCTCTACTGGCTATCATGTCCCAGGTGTGACCCAAGTTATGATTGGGGTCTGAAGTAAGTAAACATGGAACATACATTTTGTGGAGTACAAGAAAGGGGTTACGATAAGACGTCAAGATGAATGTGGAACTCTCTAAGGATACTTGGTTTATTCTAGCAGTTAGTGGCACCAGCATGGGTTCAAGGTGTTTTGAATATGGAACAATATGACAGAGACAAGGAGACAGCAGAGGTCTCTTTTCGTTGAGGATTATTGTGTTTTCAGAAGGAGAGGTCCAATGGCTGGTTGGTTGACAACCTTGTCTTTGATGGAGATGGAACATTGTTTGTGAGCTACCAGGGCCAACCCCCTGCCTCTGCCATTAAATCGATTGTAATAGCTAAAGGCATATTAATCAGGAACTAAGGAGGCAATGTCTGGGCCGTAAGCTCCCAGTAACCAAGTAGAGGATAGGAAAAGAAGGTCTAAGTGATCGTCTTTGATGATCACATGAATGGCAGTAGATCTGGTGTTCAAGAGTACACATTGAACAGTCACCTTATTTGGATACAGAATACTGATGTTTTACATGGGCAAGTGTTTCAGGGTTAGGAGACCAGCTCCGCAGTTTAAAAGCCCATTAACATTATGTGAAAGACGAGCTGTGTAACAGGATGTTTTGCATTTGAGCCATCCCACCTGGTTCCAACATTTTCTATAACTTTCCTCGTCTTGATGCTAAAGAGCCTGTCTTCCCAGAGCGCAGCCGCTTGATTGGCTAGTGTGCCTGGTGCAGGGTGAAGATGGAAGTCCTGTGGCCTCGTGGAAGCTGGAGTGTCCTGAGTCCTCCTTGTTTCTCATAGTTTGGCATCCTTACATCTAATCTCTGTGCGCTCCTACCTTTTGAGAACAGATGACCAAGGAAGTTGCACTGGAGGTGTTAAAAGCGTGAACAGACGTCATGATACATGACAACAGGTTATGATGAATAGCTTGGCTTAGTGAAGAATAACCTCAAGTATTCACATAAACTATGCAGTGCTAACAGACTGTGCATGTAGCAGCCCTTGTGACTGCACAAGTGATCTTCATGATAGCTACAAGTGTTTGAAAAGTCACAAGGACTGTTACTAGTGTGATAGGTATGACCCCCATACACAAGAGTGGTTCCCTAGAAATCATATCAGTGGCAGATGCAAGGAACTTGGGAGATAAAAGGAACAATCCATTAAAAAGATGTGGGATTGGAAGCTTGCCTGCCAGGTCTATGTCTTCCAATGGAAGGTCGCTGAATTCTATGGGATGGTTTATTAAGAAACTCAGGGACTTCCTTAGACCCACATTGTGAAGAGGTTCTTCAGTCAGATGCTATGGAGCCAAGGAAAGAGACCCGAAGAGAGATGTTCTGCTTCAAATGGAAATCTGAAACCGCCTCATGAAAGGGGTGTTCGATACAGAGGGAAACTACATCTGGCTGAAATGCGAGAGTAGATCTCTTTGTGGGCATGGATTCCCTATCATAAGGCGCACGTGCCCGATTGCCTCAGCATGGATTCTGTAAGAAGCAATGGGCCAATGAAGATACCCATGTGGGATGACGAATATCCTCATCTGTATTCGCTTTCTCCATTCCTCACCTGCGGGCTTGAGTGGAATATAGCTCTGGTCGGCTTCTTGTGTAGGACACTGATTCCTTGGTACAACTTCAGTGCTAGGAACACGGGCTTCAGTTCCAGAGGGTTCAATTGCATCGTCTTGCCCTCTGTTAACCTGATGCCAGGAATCTCCCCCTCCCCCCACAGCCCCAGTCATACTCACTGAAGTAGAAACTTGTGAAAAGAGCCATCTGAGCCGGTAAAAACCCAGGGCCCACCAGGGCAGCGCTGGGAGAGAGTACGTTTTTCTCAAGTTGTAATTACCGAAATTCCGCTCTCTGATACACTGAGAGGAAAGGAATTTTGGAATTTCTCCCATTCTGTCTCTTGCTGGGTTGGCCATATAGTGTGCATCTTATCAGCAATCGCCATAGATAACAAGCAGATTTATAATAGTCCTGGACTGGAGAATATTAAGACGTTCCAACTACCCTTAAAGGAGAAGTTCTCTCAAAAATGTTATTGTTTCAAAGTAATTGGCCATAAAAATATATACAAATCTTTTTTGTTTTTGACGTCCCTATGTAAAGTGAGCAGCACATTTACTCTAAAGATCTGTTTTCTAAGACCTTTCAGGCTTCCATTTTGTAGCCAGAAACACTTTAAACTGTATCTGTCACTGCCCTGGTGGCAAGAACCAAGCAGGAGCCCCCTCCAGGGAGCTTTCGCTGTTACTGCTGTTAGGGTAGAGAATTCAAACACATACCTACACACATGTCTCAAGTGTCTGATGTTGTCTCTCTAGTTTTCTCTATCTACACTGTTCCCCTTGTTGATATTATTTCCGACTTTGGCCTGTCTTCATCCTTTGATGCACGCTACTCCCAAAGGCAATCCCTCTCATTGTTTTGCATTGTTAACCATGTACCATTTCTAGCTGAACATCTTCTTTAAGTGCTAGAATATCTTTCCACTATAGCCCAGATCCTGTTCTTCTCTGCTCATCAAGCTCTCAATTGTTCTCATTCGCTGCTTGTCTTTTTATCATATTGTTCCCAACTATTCATGTCGCTCCTTGTCCATCTACATTTCATTCATTCCCCCTCCACTTTCATGTGTATAGCACAAATTAAGGCCATTGTTCGCCTCTGACTACACAATCTCCCACTGCTAATTATTTCATCTTGATTACTGCTGAACCAACCTGGCTGCTCTTCCAGTGTACTCTGTCTGTTCAGCAGAGCTGCACTAAGCCCACATCTAGAGACTGATGTTTGGAAAAGATATGCAGAGTAGACCATGTTGCTGTCTTGTGACTCTCCACTATCTTGATTGGTCTACCAGCTAGTTCTACCTCAAGTCTTGACAATGATATTTGGAAAGGATGCGCAGAGGAGTCCTTGTTGATGCCCTGCAGATGCTCTCACATTTTAATTGATCCATCAGCGTATTCTATCCCTCCACCTCACCTGGCATCAGACCTAGTCTAGATAGTGGTGCTCGGAAAACACCTGTCGAGAAGACCATGTTGCTTACATGCGTCTTCTCTACAAATGTCTTTTTGCTCTCAAAATACCCAACAATTAGAGGTATCAAAGTTTGGAATTCCCCAATTGGCCTTCTGATGTCTCTAAAAGGTCAATGGGACCTGGTCACTGTTGACCCTTATATTCTTGCCCATTCTCTTCTTTGCTCATCCTTTCTCGTTTTCATTCTATCTATAAATGCACCTAAACAATGGAACTCCCTGTCACCTTGCATTCTTTGTATCCCACCCCTACCTCTCAACCACTGCTATCTTCAAAATGACCTTCCCCTTTCTTTCCCAAGCCATGCCTCCAAGTTCCCTTAACTTTGTACAATTCATGTGATAACTCACTTATCAGTTGAATTGTATATTATGTAATTTTTTTTTCTAATTCATGTATAGTGCTTTGGCTTCAAAATGTCTATAAATTAATGACTTCGTATACATATTTATCATATATCTACACGCAGATACATTGGCCCTTTTTGTTGTGAATTTTTATTCTCTGCTTTGACCCATGTAGTAACCATCTTGGTATCTAAGGGGTAGGGGCTTATCAATAAGAACAGATAACAGTGGGGACAATATACAGGCAATGTGTCAACAGTTGGCAGGGATATTGGCAAACTGGCTGAGCTTAGTTGTCATGACCTACCATCAAATTTGGCTACCATGGTCAATTGGTTTCCAGGGCTGTCTTTACAGGTGTGAGAGGCATTCATAGAGTAACACAATGATTATGACACTATGACATCACTTTCCCTGTCCAGGGCTCCCATTTCAGAAAATAATACATTCCGGGGGTTGAAGCCTTGATTAACTCCAATTTGAATACCCTGGACTTAGTTTAAAGGGCCAGATACCAATGATTTGTAACATTGGAATCCCAGGACTGGGGAAGTGAGGCAGCAGTGATATGAATGTATCTGGTCATACTAGGAATCTCTGACATAGACTCGGAATGACGTGCCACGGCTGCGACCCGCATCAATCCACAGCAGATGATAAATGCATTTCACGGCGACACGAATCAGAACATATGTTCATGCTAAGAATTATTATTATGGAGGAGGTTCTTACCCATGCCCTAGAGTCCTCCACACTCCTCCTTCAGTCTAAGGCTGGCACAGCACAAAACAAGGAATAACAGAGTTACAAGCAAGCAACATACAGCAAGGCTGCATCCGACACGTGAAATGGAGAATGAGGGAACCGATTGAGGTCCAGTTTAGTGGTACACCATCCACTCTGGAAATGACTTAATGTTTCAAAGGCTGATCTGTGTAGAACTATCAAGTCAAGCATTATTGGGCATGAGTTCATGTATTTCAGGTAGGGCCGAGTTGGCAATACCTTGGGGTTTTGCTCTTCTACTGACTGGACTGTCCCCCCTCTCACCTCAGTGGGATCTCACCCTTTCAAATTTATGAACACGCACACTCACGCGGCACGCACACAAACTGATGCGCGCACACACACACTCTCTCTTTCTCTCTCTCTCTCTCTCTCTCTCACGCACATACGCACTGCTTTCATTTGCGTGCATAGTTGACGTCCGGGAACTCAGATGTAGAGTACCTGTGGTTTAGGATCATGTACTCTATTTCTGGCCAAAGAGTCCCCGAGAGTCAACTAGGTTCCAGAAAAGCGTATATTTCATTTATGAAACCCAGAAATGTATAACTTTCACGTCAAAAGGCATTACAATCTTGGTGGATTGAGGGAATTTGGGCTGAAAAAATATTTTGGAATGGTTTCATTTGGTTGTGCATTTGGCCCACTTTCGTGCAAAATGAATAGAACGTAATAAAACAAGTGAATTCAAGTTGTTTTCTGTGATTTGAGTCGCAAATGCAGATAAAGTGAACTGTGGAAGGTTATAATGTCTGAACATTTTGCTTTGGATGGCTTTGTCATTTGTGGAGCGCAACTCAAAGTGGTTGGGTAATTCCCAATGGAGTGCAATAGGACAGGGGGGTGTAATCAAATGACTACTTTAGAAATGATGCTATCGTAAATAATCTGGTTGATCCCACAAGGTGAGGGGACCGTAATCCTATATACAATAAGTGAACTGTTTTGATTGTGCCTCGATTTCCCCTACATAATTGTCCTTACTTTATTAAACGACCTGAGAAAATTAGTTACTTTTAAGGCAGCACCTGCTTGATGGAGCATTAGGAGAAACATGACGCGTTCTCTTTGGTCAGTTTCTGATTCAATATTTTAACAATGACCTGGTACCACCTTCCTTGGTGCCTCATACCGCAGGAAAAGTGAAGCGCATGTGGAACATGCCTTCTATTTCCAGGTATTTGTATTTTTGTTCGCTTTGAAGATGTGTGTGTGCCCCTGTATATGTATTTGTATGCATGTGTGTGCATGTAAGGTGTGCTGGGTAGAGCGGAGTGTGCAATGGGTAGAGAGGTGTGTGTGTGTTTGTGGTGAGCTGAGTGGTGTGAAGTTGCGTGGTGTGGGATAGCATGCGGTCTATTGTTGTGTGTGTTCTCCGCTTGTGGACAGTTGACTGGAATGTTCCTATAACATTTTAGGGGCTTGATGTTGATGGCTAAGCCCTATTGGCAAATTCTGAATCATTGGCTCATACATTACTACCTAGAGGAGTGCATCCACACCTCTTAAGCATCCCCTGGTACTTTTTGGAAAGCCCTACAGGACCTAAGATTGGTTCCTAGGGTACCTGGTGGATAGGCTTACTGATTGTGGGGTGCGGGGGTGGGAAATGTCCAAGCACAAACCCCTCAACGTGGAAGCAGAAGATGGGAGACCTCTGTCAGTTCTAATGGGTTAAACACCAAGACTGATTTGGTCATTGACGAGCTGCCGGAATCACATGAGGGAGAATTCCTGAACTTCAGCACAATATTGTAAAGAAGAAAAAGAGAAGGAAAGGCATGTGGGAGATGGCCTCTGGAAGGTTCAAGAAGGGTGGACACAATGAAGCGTGTATGCCACTCCACGCAGGATAGAAACAAAAAAGCGTACCTCAACTTATGACCGGGAACTCATTAATCGATTGCTAGATTTCCCCACCTCCCAAAGAGGGAAACTACCTGGTGGTTGAGCCACCACTCGCGAGGCGGGGCATAGGAACGTCTGCTGTGGCCGTCTTCTTGAGGGCTTGTAGCCTCTACACGCGGAAAGCTGAAAGCATATAGTATGACGCACCACCCGTATTCTCATGTCCACTGCCACGGATCACAGCTAATGTGAATCTGTCTACACGCAGAAGCAAAACATTGTTCCTTTCTATAAGATCCTTTTTACCTTTGAGATATACAACAAAAAAAAATACACTTTCCAGGCAGGTCAAATTGCCTTCTGTCGGAAACTTAGTGTTGCCGTCTGTGTTGCGCAGACATCCGGATACTGAGTGGATTGAGGCGGGTTCTGGTGGAGTAGATGATTACATTTATCAGGTTCACGCGGGACAAAGTGGGATTTTTGGAGACAGGGATCAAGGCCGAATCTTGGATCCAATGCTAAGGGAGCTGCATTGGCGTCTGAGGTCTCCTAAGGCTGGAACAGACAGCTACATGTGCATAGGAGGCCTAACTAAAATCACGGCAACCAGGTGCAGGAGCCAGCGGTAAAGTGGTTCTGGGTTTTCTAGATAGCTTAAACATTTTTCTTTGGTAGCGGTGACCATCTTTCTAGTCTCTGCAGTGGTAGCCCTGAAAATAGCCCAGCTGTTAGCCAATTCCTATTTGGGCTATTTCCATACAAATTCAGTGATGGAGCACATATGACATCGGCCATTATTCCATGTATGCAATATAAATAAAACATGGCAGCCTGCAATATCCATATAAAACCCTGGAAATAAATGTCTTATTACAGGCTAAGTTGTGACATCACAAACCACCTGTAATAAGAAAATGACATGGCAACCGCTCTGTAGTCCCTTATTACGCTTCAGTTGCGAGGTCACGGTCCCTGCAGCATGAGCCAGCAGAGAGCAGAATTTCAGCTGTCAATGTAGCACTTAATTAGAGCCATGACGAGCTTGTCAAGGTCCTTGCTCGTAAAATAGGTTTCAGTGACACTTTACAGCCATTAATTGAGAATGATTTGTTTATGGCAGAATGTTTAAATTTGTGCACTGCTGGAGTTTGACATCTGATCACGAATCAGAATGTCAAAATGAAAAAAAAAAATTCAATGCATTTTAATACATTGTTCAAATGATTCTACTGTGACACGCGTGTGGCCCTGTATTAGAAGGAATAGAATACCCCCTCCTGTACGTGAAAATGAGTTTGCACGTCACCTTGGAGTTATGTGACAGTATAAAGGAATCCAGCCTGTGTCCTCATTCACGGAACTCCTCAATGACTTGCAATATTCTTAAATCTTAGATGGGGTACTTCACGCCATACAGATCACATTTTATTTTGCGTTTTAATCTCCATTCCTTGTCCTTCTAATCATTATAGCAACAGGCGTTGCTACTATCTCACGTACTAGTCCACAATGTGGATGAAAGGCTGAGCCGATGTTGCTGATTGGAACTTGTGGCCTGCAGGGTGTCGCGAGATTCTGAGGACCTAACTTGTGGAGCTATCTCACTGAGTGCATGCGCGATAAGTGCAGAAATTGCCCATATTTTACTGCATGCACTACAATTCTTAGAGTATGGCGATATCAGACATAAATTGACATTGGAATGCCCAGCATCCTCATTATTACTCATTCAATTCACTGGGTCAAAACACCTTCAAATTGGAATTAAGACCATGCAAGTTGATGGGCACCCTGCCAAATCTAAGTTTTGTGGGACAATTGGCCTCTGTGGCATGGAAAGTTGGTGCTCTAGTGCAAGGATCGCAAAATCTGTATATCGTTGTTTCATCATGAGGCAGTATTACGACTGCCTTTTAAACGTGAATACAATTACGAAAAATGCAATCGATTTGTTTTTTGGGGGGCTGTGGAAAAGGGATAGTGGGCTGTGAATAGTTAAAATTAGGGGCAGGAGGGTAGGTTTGGGGGTGGAACCCCCTAAAAAAAAAATAAAAAGAATTGATGACATTTTTCAAAATGGTATACATGCTTAAAAGGCAGTCGTAATACTGCCCGACGATGAAAGAACATAGAACTGAAAACTCTACTAGCCTCTAGTGGGATTTTTAAGAATTTGCAAGGCCTGCTCTAGTGCTTACCGCCTGGTGGTGTAAGATATCCATGCATTTGCTCAATTTTCCCGTGCCAAGGCTGCACTACCCATCATCATGGTTTAGTTTATGCAGCAATTCACTTGATGCAATTCGACATGTGCATGGTGTTACTCCCTGCATCCATGCATGGAGTGCTAGCGATACATTCGGGATACCCGGAAACATAACTGCTGAGAAGATGGCAAGAGACCTTTATTCCAGTCAATCACGTTTGCCTGGAGTTCGGCACACCTCCGAATGGGCACGCTTATTTCCAGAACATTCTGGACAAATGCATACTGCTGGGAGGGGCCGAAAGAGGCAATTCTAATGTCGCCATACAGGCCCAAATCGTTTGGGAGCTGTAGGACCATCAGAAGCAAGGGCCGAGGGTATCAGGAGAGCTGGGGCAAGTGACAGCCGGTCATTTAACACAGGGGTAGATGTGGATTCTGAGATGGCCGACAGCAGCTGCTTCTGGTGCCAACACTTTAAGGAAGACTCGAGGGCCCAAACTCATACGAGTGAAAAAGAGAGACAGACAGAGAGAGCGACAGAGAAAGACAGAGACAGACAGATGTCATTCCCTAATGCGTCAGAGGGAAAGCCTGAATGCCTGGCTCACCAGAGAGAATCCATGGTTCCTCTGAAGGGACCCTAGACAGAGATGTTATTTGCACCTCTGCCCCTATCTGGATCACATGATCCTTGACGCCACAGTGAGTAGCTCTTCTGGTTGTGTTGATCACAGAGGACCCTCTGAATAAGAGCCCCTGGCATCCATACTGCTCCTTCATTTTATGTGCGCGGGTACATCTGTCCAGACCTTTATTGGGTACCTCCATATGCCTACACGGGTCTCAGTGTGTCCCAAGGCTGAAACTGAAGAGTCTTGAAAATGCCTAGGCTAAGGAGTCATCAGAATTTTGATGGAGGGCTTAAGTGTGTTGGTTGTAGGGGAACGCATCATTGCTGACCTGGGTTGTTTAACTAAAATGCCAATAAAGTTTGATTTTGAAAAAAAAAAAAGAATTATGATGGGAATACCCATGTATGTTTAGTGGATTGTTCTTCAGGTGAAATTAACATCTGCCCAGTCAGTGGGAGGCCTACCATAGTATCTTGTGTCAAAGAAATCAGATTGGAAGAGCACAGCCAAGAAGGTCTGTGCGCACCAATGCATGCCCCTTCTGTGGTATCGATGTGCCCTACAGCCCCCATAGTTTTCCTGAGGCCTATGGGGGCTGCTAGAATATCCTAGGCTTTTTAGCAGTGCTGTTTTTCCTGGATATGTCTAGATTTCCCTATAGCCTGAAGGTCAAGTGGTGTGTACATTTCATTCGAGCGCCTAGGTGGCACTATAGGACAACTTTTCAAGGTTACCCATTTCATGCAGTTACTTGGCAAATCAAAAGGTTTCGTTTAGAAAGACCAATGCCAACTAACAATAATATATAACTTTGTGGTTTTTACTGTTATTGTAATTATGTAACCTAAAGAAGCATGTTCACCCTGTTGTTCTACAATTTTGAAAGCAAATTGTATTAAGAATGTAAAGGTATTTTACTTTTAGAACATTTGTAGCTTTTGCATGACACATTTTGTAAAAAAAGGGGAACATTTATCCATTTTCCAACTTCAAACTCGTGTGCAAGACTATTTTCGTTTTTCAAAATTTTCAATATTTCTGTATTTTTTCAAACCACAAAACTCACTGAAAAGATCTCACACCCTGGGCCTATGTTGGTAAATCAGCCAACAGACCTATGAATTATGGACTTCGATACCATTTAGTTACCATAGTAATACTTATTTTTACACAGTCACACTGTGGCCTTATCATGACTCATTTAAACACGCTGTGCCCAATTTAAGACAACTGATACTCGAATGGCAAGGCTCCTCTTGAAATGCAACGTGTGAGGACAGTCTGAAATCCTGTCATGTCACTGTAACCAGTGGGGCAGCGGCTCACATTTAATGAAACTAAATTAAGCGATAAGATGACCGAACAAAGGATTTTTCTGCGCATTATTTAAATGCTATCTGTGCATGTACCCCTAGACTTGTCTGGCCCACATTATATGTTAATGGGTCTGGTATATGGCAGCTTCTGCCATTTTCCTAGTCTCTTGGTGCTGATATATAAAAGAACAATATTGGAAACAAGGAGGTAAGCATAACATTCCGTTCGTGCATGCCAAAGTGTGTGAATGGCAGCAAGTTGGTGGCAGGGGGTGCAGGCATGGTATAACAGGCGAGAGCCCCGATATTTGGTATTTTTTCCTGGGGTGCCATGAGAAATCGCTCTCTTTCTCTTAGTTAGGGTATTACACTTTGGCCAATATCACAAAGCCTGATTGTAAAAGTCTTCTCAATGAGATGCAACTAAAACATTCTGTGATGACGAATCGACCACTTTTGTGTGTGGATGTGAAGGTCCATAGATTTCAACTACCGATGCCGCCTAACGCCACCAAACATCATACATTGTGATATCAGTCACCTGTGATGACATCCTGCCACTTAGTGGTCATAGAAGGTAATGCTGCTGGAGGGAAAATGGACAAGCGACCGGCTCAAGAAGTGAGAACATTAACAGCCTCAAAATCTGTGGGGGTGGGGGACTGGATGACAGTTTTGAAAGTTGGCAGTGAGTGAGACCATTAACCCATTGTGCTGTCAACCTCTCTAACTATCTAAGTAGATGCACATAGCTCAGGAGGTCGAATAGCTATTGTGCCTTTATTTGGCCCATTTGATGCACCTTTCTTCCCAATTCAGAGGATATTTAGTTCCACAAAGTGATGCTAATCATCGGAGGCACGGGTCATCTAAAGGTTGAGCTACTTAGATGGTATGGTATCAAAAACCCGGTATCGTTGACTGCTCCACTCGATGTGACCAATAGATGGTGGAAAAGAACAATCTCAGTATGTTGACGTGCCAGGGGTCATGGGTGCCTACACTTCAAAGGTAGGACTAGTATGACATGAACGCCCTTAGCAACGCCCTCTTTTGATTCTGAACAAAGGTGTAATCTGCCAAATCATCCCCTAGATGGCAGTAGATCTCTTTCTTCAGCTGGGGCCTCCCTCTGGAACAGCCTTCCTGCCTCCCTGAAACTTAAGGAGAATCATCTCTGGTTCCGGAAGCACCTCAAAACCTTTCTCTTTGCTTCTGCTTTTTCTCCTCTGCTCGCTGCTGAATTTCCTGGATGATACCGAAACTGCACTGGTTACCTGGCCACCCTATGATCTCGGGCCCGGGTCCCCTCCCTGCAATTTGCATACCTGCACTGCCTTGTTGGAAACCCCCACACTTGGGGTCTGTTTTCTGTATCCCTACAGTCCAACCACCAGCACTTGACAACTGATGTCTGCACTTACCCTTGCACTTGCCACCAGCTAGCCGCACTTTCACTTATTGTTATTTATTCTATTATCCCTTGTTCTGCACTGTCCCTTCCCTCTTCCCCCCTGCAGTTTCATTTTTCCCCGTTCCCATTCACTTGCACGATCTCAATGACACTTGGCCTAGTAGGATCGCTGTCTTTGTTTTCCCTCTGTTTCCCCTCCCGTGCCATGTCGCCCCTTGAAACACTTGTGTTTGGGCGCATTATAAATGCCATATCATATCATATCATATCGGAGAGCTTTATCAATTCGGCAACATTGTATGAGTGCTTTGTTGACAATACTTTCGTACCAGTTTTCGGTTTGTCTGGCAGTGCGGACATTACTGTCGACAGGATCGACTCTTTGGATAGCATGACTAGAACTGGTATTACTGCGTAAACTCAACCTGATGCTGATAATGTCTCTGACTGTTTGCTTGCTGCACGCTCTCATACATGTACTGAGGTACTTGAGCTACACACAGATGTTCTATGGAATGATTCTTCTACTGGTTTCATAGACAAGAAGAATACTCCTCTAGCTATCTCGTGTAATAGAAGGTCTGGCTGTGGGCGGTATTAGTGAGTACTCTCAGAACATCGCTCAATGCCTATTTGATAAGAATCCAGTCTATCTTAAGCAGAGACTGAGTATAAAACTGCACGCTAGGGTTTTAAGACCAAGCCATAGCAATCTGCTTTCTGTGCCATGATTTAAACTGGAGAGAGCAGGCAGATGTGCTTTTAACTTTCTTGCACAAGATCTCTGGAACAGTTTATCTTCCCAATTGCAGTCTGAGAACTCTCTCGCACCTTTTAAGAAGGCATTGAAAACATTCTTTTTTACCTAGGCTTTGCTCGTTTTAATTCTGCTTTTTTAGCCTTGCTAATGTTGCATTCTTGCTTCATTCTGTGTCTGTTTGTGGCTGTGTTTTTATTATTTTAGTGTGGTATCTTGTTTTTATGGTGTTTTATGCATTTACTTTTATGTTTCATGTGTTTTACTATGGGCTCGTTTAGACCCGTTTGGCTCCGGGCCTAAGGAGCGTTATAAATGTGTAAATAAATAAATAAATGCACAGACGAGGTTTTAACTCCTTTGTCCGCTGTGTTTTTTACTGCCGTACTGTGACATCCAGCACCATTGAAGGTCCCCATAAGATAAAGGTCTTCAAGCTACGGCTTGCCAAATGTTTTGGACTATGGCTCCCATTATCCCACACTAGTGACTAGGCTAGCTAAGGCTGATGGTAGGTGTAGTCCAAATCATCTTGGGAGCTAAACGGTGCAGGCCCCTGCCATAATGACTGACGTCCTATGATACAAAGCCCTCATTTTGAAGAATGTATCAATACATTTCTTTTGACAAGGAGACACAATTGAACAGCCTATGTAAATACTGAGACAATAACATACATATATTATAAAACATTATCATTCTGTATTTTTGCCCAGATGTGCCACCTAAAGCTCACTGACACCCTTGTTTCTGGACCGGCAAACTAGGAGTCTGCCTGCCGGAGCCACTGTGCCCAACAGATCTGACCCTGCCGGGCACAGCGGCCATGGTAGGCAGACCAGTCATGGAAGCGCTGGCGCCATTAGCAACGGTGCCAGTGCTTCCGAGTACCCACTCCCATAGAGTCCTCTAGGACTCTATGGGAATGGGGACTTACATTTAACAGCGCCTGACTTTCCGGGCCACCAGAGTTGTAATCTCCCGGTGGCAACGGGAAGTCATGCGCTGGTAAAATTTTACAAGCCCAGCGGCAACCCGCCGGTAGCCCCGGTAGTGTTACCGCTGGACTCGTAATGAGACCCAATCTATTTTTTTGGTTCAAAATATGATCTAGAAATTGGAAGCACTGGCAAGTCATGCATTCTTTATTAAGCCATAAAGACTTTTGGTGAGATGAATATCCGCCAGCACATGAACTGAACAGGGCCACAAAAACAGCAAAGCACAGAGGGCCACTGAGGTGGGCAGGGAGGGGCAAATCGGGCCAATGGTCAAACATGATGGAGCGAATCAGGTCAGGGAGCTTGCGGATTCTAATGGCTTACCTTCACTCTGTTGGCTCCCAGCACTGCCGCTCCCGTAGCTGAATCCCGGTTCCTGGCACACGGCGGGGAAGCAGGGAGGCGGCACAGCGTACTGGTAGGGGTATCCCTGACCTAATGGCCAGGGGGCTGCCGGATGAGGGAGGGGAGCCAGTGTGTCCTGGTCCGTGGTGCCGGTTGAGCCATCTTTGAGGTTTAAAGCAGCCATATCTGTGAAGGAAAGAAAACAGTGGGGTCATGGGGGAGTTAACGATCAGCAAATCCGCTCTTCAAATGCTCTAACAATCAATATGTTTAAGATCCGATGCTAAACGTGCTAAACCAGCTCAAAGAGACCCAGCCATGCAGAGTCTGGCATCCACTGAAGAGTTCTATCAGTGAGAGAAGTGAGGTGGAAGGCGTCAGACTAGTCCCTTGATTATTCTGCTCACTTGCCTGCAAAGCCTGGACCGAATGCAGTGGTTGAGGTGTAAATAGAAAACTAGTGGTACTCCCACTCTGGCTACAAAAACAGGATGGGGCCAGGGAGGGGCCTGTCTGCTGTGATGTCCCCTTCACAAGATAAGCAGCGGCCACATGTAGAAAAGGAAAGCTTCTTTATTCGTAGGTTACAGTATCAGGATAATACAGCCCTAAAGATATAAGAGAACATAAAATAAAACGGTCTAGAGACAGGAGATAAAACTGGAAGCAAAACAGTTTTTTGCTTGTCATATATCTAATGAGTTTATTTATTGGTCCTTTATAATGCACCTATACATCACATGGTGTTTCAAGGCGCATCAAGACAAGGGGGCTGGGAGACAAGGATAAGGAAAACAAACAAAAACGTTCCTCCTAGGCCTTGGGACATTTGGATCGTGCAAGTGCTGTAACAAAAAATGAAGGGGAGGAGGGTAAGTGCAGGAAGGGGAGGGAGGGGGAATAGTAGGGATGTAAGGGAGTGAGGGGCACAGTAAGTGTAAAAATGAACAGGTTCAACCCAGCACAAGGCTGGAATGAAGCAAACATTTGAGTGGGTGCACGAATTGAGGACTCCATGCCTCAGAGGCTGGGGGCTACAAGACATATGCAGGTAACAGTTAGGTCAAATGCAGCATTGGAAAGTCTCACCAGATGCTACAGAGGGCTATGTTAAATACACAGGTACAGATAAGTAGAGTGCAACATTGGAATGCCTCGCCTCAGGGGCAGGGGGCTACATCAGGTAAGCAGGTACAGGCAGGCACATTGCAACTTTTGGAAAGCCAGACAATCAGATGTGACAAAGTCGGTATGCGCGAATGCAGTCTGGCAATGCCTCGCCTCATGGTACGAGGGGCTACATCAGGCATGCAAACAACAAGAACAAGTTACAGGGTATCGTCGGCATGATGGGCAGGCTGCACAAGTCTTTTGTAGGATTGCGGGTGCAGGATTTGACAGAGTATATTAAGGTGTAAAGAATTCTCAGCAAATTGGGGGACACATAAGAGTGGAGGGTAGGTCGGAGTGCAACAGTCAGAGGGGAAGAAGAAAGGAGAGGTTGTGCAGGTGCGGGTCGGATAGCGTCCCCTGCTCGGTGTGTCGAGAGGCAGGTAGGGCAGGGGGGAATGCAGCAATAGAAAGGCTGCAAGAAAGGGGGGGAGCAGCCAGTTCATGCAATGCAATCCATAGGGAACAGTGGTGGTACTGCGTACGAGCAGATAGAGAAAATAGTCTCAGAGAAGAAGGGGTAACTGTTGAATCTCAACGAGCAGAGTCACACATGCAAACGTGGCCACAGTGAGGACACCTTACCTCCTAATGCATAGGTGTGGACAGAGATGAAAGGAAGAATGGGCTTCGGTATAGGAAACTCAGGGTCTGCTGTTGCACCGTCCGCGCCCAGGCAGGCCCAGACAGGAGCTCCAAAACGACCCTTAAAGGGTGCCCTTAGAGGAGGCCGGCTTTGCCTGCTGGCTCCCTGAGCTGGAACGGGATAAAGGCATCCTCGGCCAATGCCTATACAACAGAGGCGGGCATACCCTGCTGGCAAGGCTTGACGGCCTTGTGGTCGCTGCAGCAGCCATGATGGAAGGGATCAGAATGCATGGTGTTCAAGTAGAATAGCCCAGCGAGGGCTCAGAAGAAGTGGAGCGCCATGGCCATGATGTTAGAAGGGGCAGATAATGCCTAGGCCCAGATAGGAGCTTCAAAATTACCCTTAAATGGGACCTTTAGAGGGGGCCTGCTTGGCCTGCCGGCTCCCCAAGCTGGAACTTCATAAAGGCAGCCTCGGCTAATCTGTATACAATATAGGCAGGCAGATCCTGCAGGCAAGTCTTGGGGCCTCACGGTCACTGCAGCGCCCATGATGGAAGGGATCAGCCCGCACAGTGTTCAAGTAGAATAGCCCAGCAAGGGCTAAGAATAAGCAGAGGTCCGTGGCCATGAAGTTAGAAGGGGTGGATGATAATGCCCAGGCCCAGACAGGAGCTTCAAAAGGACCCTTAAATGGGGCCCTTAGAGGGGGCCGGCTTCACCTGCCGGCTCCCTGAGCTGCAATGGAATAAAGGCAGCCTCGACCAATTTGTATGCAATGGAGGTGGGCATATTCTTCTGGTCGCTGCAGCGTGATGATGGAAGGGATCAGCAGGCATGGTGAGTTAAATTGCTGCGTTAGAACAAAGTGTGCAGGAATACTGCACAGGTAAGCGATTGGCTGTGTCACAGACACCATAGCAGCAGCTTGGCCATCTCTGTAAGGGCTCTCTAACTCTGGCCGAAATGCCACTGCAGGATCTGCTGTTCAGCTCTGTGTGAGGTCAAAGCCACTCTGGCAAATGCAAGGGTGACAACCAAGCAAGTTGCACATCCTGCATCTGTCATTTGAAAAGGCAGTGTGTGAACTGGGAAACTGCATAATACCAGTGATGGGGAGTGCACAGAAGGCGTTTCCTCAATGCTGATTGTTACGAGAGCGCATAAGGGCCAAGGCTTGACTGTAAGCAGGCACAATGAAAACACATGATGGGACCCTATGAATGTCTGAATCTTTCCATCAATCTGTCTTTATTCTCTAAAGAAGCTTCGGACCTGCAGCAACATGTAGATCCTTGTGGTCTGGTGGCTCGAATGGGTCTCAAATTGATAACTGAACTTCAGCTGTGAGCTTGCTCGACTGCCTCCAATGCCGCAATGTGTTTCTGTGGTGGCTGTTGGCCCAAAGACACTGGAGAATAGGCAGGTGATGTGGAGAAGGCAACTCAAAGTGGCTTGAAATTGTACACTGTAAAAGGCAGCTTGTTGGGTCTTGCAGCAGCTTGAAACAGCCAGAGAGTAGTTTATCTGGCTCCAAAGCGATTTGAAGTCATGGACAGAGCCCAATGTGGCTGCCTTTGATCCTGGGCTTCTGTAGGACCCTCTCCAGGGTCTCAGAGGAACGTTATATCCTTCTTCTGCCCTACCCAAGCAGGCCAGTTAACAGAGAACACTTGTCCCAGCCGCAAAAAGGCTTTCTAGGAGCAGGTCACTCCAAATATTCCCCTGAAATGAGTGGCGGGTGGTCTTGCTCCTCCCCTGGAGATTCTTATCTTTACCCCAGTGGTGAGGGATTTCGAGTAGCCTGACACCCTGATAAAATGTCACACATATGTTTCTTACAGGTGAGTCCGGAGATGATTTGATTACAGGAGGAAGGGTCTCACTTCTCTATATGGTCAATTGCCACACTGGATTGATCCATTCCAAGCCTCTGTAAGGGGCCAATCCTGGCTGCTGTAGCCAGGATTTTGCTATCTGATAAAATCTCCCAGAGTGCCTTGTGTGCAAGGAATTAGGAGGGGCCACGGGAAGAAACGGTTGCCTAGGCATTTTCAAGATGGCGGGATCCTTCTTCTAGTGTCAGATACTCTGATGGGCGATTGTATACCTCCCGTCTCCGGTTACCCTAAGATCAAAAAGCCTACATCAATTATACCCTTGGGAGACTTTCCAATTGTAATGGCAGAGCTTCCTTTGAAGCACCAGTTCTTACCATACCCCCTGGTGGTATGTTCTGTCCTACTGGAAAGGTGCCAAGCCTTCCCAGCAAAGAACAAAGGGGACAACCTGGACTGGGTCCAATAATTCGTTTTGGTCAAATTCCCCAACTCCTACAGCAACACACAAAAGCTCTCACAGCAGCAGGAGTCCCAGGAAAAAGGTCCATAATATAATGACGGAAAAAGGTTTTCTTTTGGAATTTGAAAAATGTAATACCCCATAGGCCACTAAATCAAACTAGATATATAGTTTATACATTGTTTATTATTTCTGCCACCAGGCCAAGGGATATATAGGTAACAAATAAAACCTGTTTGCTGTCAAAGGGGTTCACATTTTTATTCCAAAAAAGGCCAATGCGAAATTTAGAATAACTTTGGTTCTAGACATGCTAGAGAGAAACTGTTTAGAGCCCCCCTAACCCCCCTTCCTGATATGATCAGGAATGTACTTTCGAATTTGTAGCAGGGTTGTCAACCAAAAACAGGATTACACTTTGAAAGTGAATAAATCTTAAAAGTGTAGCCCGATTGCTGCTAACATGAATTTAGTTTCAGCAGACTGTAAGGGCCCGATTCATGGAATGTTTTGCACGGTTCAAAGTGACTTTGTACTGCTGAAAAGTGTCTTTGCACTGCCGACACAAACCCTGATTCATGGAACTGTGCAAAGTCCGTGCAAAAAATGCAATGAATCGGGCCCTAAGCCTGCACCTTACTTTCTGTCACCATATGATACAGGATTAATAAGGGGATATGTGTCAATAGAAAGGTGTAAAATATAAAGGGATTCTCCTTAGGGCCAATTACGATGTTGGTAAGTTCAATTATACACCCAATAGCCAGCAGGCTCTTCTGGGTACAAACCCACCAATACCAGAGTGCTGTGTAAAAGAGTGAGTGCTTAGCAGATCTGCGTGACAGAATCAAGCTCCAAAAATTTCAAAAGGTCTGGGAGATTTCCACTGCAGCAGGCGTGACACTTCTCACAAGGCTTCGCCATATGACCCGATGAGGTGAGAGCATACTGCCTTAGGCCCACACCACACCAGGTAGGGTGCTTGATCCTGGGCATCCTGTAAAACAACTCACATTACCTGCAAGCCTCAGGTCACACAGCGAGTCTGATTGCTAGTGCTTCTTACGTGCAATGCAATGATTTGCTGATGGTGAGAGAACTGAGATAACAGGCATATTACCTGCAAGCCTCAGGGTCACACAGTGAGTCTGATTGCTAGTGCTTCTGACATTCAATGCAATGATTTGCTGATGGTGAGAGAACTGAGATATCGGGCATATTACCTGCAAGCCTCAGGGTCACACAGCGAGTCTGATTGCTAGTGCTTCTGACATTCAATGCAATCATTTACTGATGGTGAGAGAACTGAGATATCGGGCATATTACCTGCAAGTCTCACGGTCACACAGTGAGTCTGATTGCTAGTGCTTCTTACATGCAATGCAATGATTTTCTGATGGTGAGAGAACTGAGATATCGGGCATATTACCTGCAAGCCTCATGGTCACACAGTGAGTCTGATTGATAGTGCTTCTGACATTCAATGCAATGATTTGCTGATGGTGAGAGAACTGAGATATCGGGCATATTACCTGTAAGCCTCACAGTCACACAGTGAGTCTGATTGCTAGTGCTTCTGACATTCAATGCAATCATTTACTGGTGGTGAGAGAACTGAGATATCGGGCGCATTGCCTGCAAGCCTCAGGGTCGCACAGTGAGTCTGATTGCTAGTGCTTCTTACATGCATGCAATGATTTGCTGCTGGTGAGAGAACAGAGATATCGGGCGCATTGCCTGCAAGCCTCAGGGTCACACAGTGAGTCTGATTGCTAGTGCTTCTTACATGCAATGCAATGATTTGCTGATGGTGAGAGAACTGAGATATCGGGCGCATTACCTGCAAGCCTCACGGTCACACAGTGAGTCTGATTGCTAGTGCTTCTGACATTCAATGCAATCATTTACTGATGGTGAGAGAACTGAGATATCGGGCGCATTACCTGCAAGCCTCACGGTCACACAGTGAGTCTGATTGCTAGTGCTTCTGACATTCAATGCAATCATTTACTGATGGTGAGAGAACTGAGATATCGGGCGCATTACCTGCAAGCCTCAGGGTCACACAGTGAGTCTGATTGCTAGTGCTTCTTACATGCAATGCAATGATTTGCTGATGGTGAGAGAACTGAGATATCGGGCGCATTACCTGCAAGCCTCACGGTCACACAGTGAGTCTGATTGCTAGTGCTTCTGACATTCAATGCAATCATTTACTGATGGTGAGAGAACTGAGATATCGGGCGCATTACCTGCAAGCCTCAGGGTCGCACAGTGAGTCTGATTGCTAGAGCTTCTTACATGCATGCAATGATTTGCTGCTGGTGAGAGAACTGAGATATCGGGCGCATTGCCTGCAAGCCTCAGGGTCACACAGTGAGTCTGATTGCTAGTGCTTCTTACATGCAATGCAATGATTTGCTGATGGTGAGAGAACTGAGATATCGGGCATATTACCTGCAAGCCTCACGGTCACACAGTGAGTCTGATTGCTAGTGCTTCTGACATTCAATGCAATCATTTACTGATGGTGAGAGAACTGAGATATCGGGCGCATTACCTGCAAGCCTCACGGTCACACAGTGAGTCTGATTGCTAGTGCTTCTTACATGCATGCAATGATTTGCTGCTGGTGAGAGAACTGAGATATCGGGCGCATTGCCTGCAAGCCTCAGGGTCACACAGTGAGTCTGATTGCTAGTGCTTCTTACATTCAATGCAATGATTTGCTGCTGGTGAGAGAACTGAGATATCGGGCACATTCTGATGGCTAGTGCTTCTGACATTCAATGCAATCATTTACTGATGGTGAGAGAACTGAGATATCGGGCGCATTACCTGCAAGCCTCAGGGTCGCACAGTGAGTCTGATTGCTAGTGCTTCTTACATGGAATGCAAAGATTTGCTGATGGTGAGAGAACTGAGATATCGGGCATATTACCTGCAAGCCTCACGGTCACACAGTGAGTCTGATTGCTAGTGCTTCTGACATTCAATGCAATCATTTACTGATGGTGAGAGAACTGAGATATCGGGTGCATTACCTGCAAGCCTCAGGGTCGCACAGTGAGTCTGATTGCTAGTGCTTCTTACATGCAATGCAATGATTTGCTGATGGTGAGAGAACTGAGATATCGGGTGCATTACCTGCAAGCCTCAGGGTCGCACAGTGAGTCTGATTGCTAGTGCTTCTTACATGCAATGCAATGATTTGCTGATGGTGAGAGAACTGAGATATCGGGCGCATTACCTGCAAGCCTCACGGTCACACAGTGAGTCTGATTGCTAGTGTTTCTTACATGCATGCAATGATTTGCTGCTGGTGAGAGAACTGGGATATCGGGCGCATTGCCTGCAAGCCTCAGGGTCACACAGTGAGTCTGATTGCTAGTGCTTCTTACATTCAATGCAATGATTTGCTGCTGGTGAGAGAACTGAGATATCTGGCGGAAGACCTCCCATCCATGGCCCAGACCGCAACAAGCTTCACTTACTGCCGCACAGGTCACCAAACACGTAGTAGCACTGCTCGGAGAAGGTGATCTTGTTGACGGTGTGCCTCAGGTAGCCGTGCTTCAGCATGCTGCTTGCATACTTCCGGGCCTCTCGCCGGTCCTTGAACCCCTCCACCCGGGTGTAGAGCCAGTCCACCACATCTGCACCTGTGGGGATCAGACACAAAACACCTCAGAAACTTTAACTGGTGAGCAGAAAACCAAGCAAAATCACCAGGGCGCCAGACAATAAGCAATTCCATGTATATCATCTATAGTGAACGCAGTGCAAGTTGGTTTATTTTAAAGACAGTAGGGCGTATGCAAAAAGGCACAAACATATAAGAGTAGGTTGTCAAATGGTTAATTTAAGAAATGCCCGTGCCTAACCTGTTCAAGCGTGCTGATTCACGTGCATTTATATAGATTAAATGCACAATTGCACATGCCTGTGTGCTGTCATTTGCCTGTGCAAATTAATGTACTTCAAAAACAAAAGCAATTTGGCTATAATGCTGCACCAAGTTCTAGTCAGAACACATGGACTTAGCTAAGAGCAAAATTGGCATTCGTATTCGGGGAAGGGCTTGGTCCATTATTATCAACACATTTTAAAAGGCTTCACGTTGTTATAAATTTAAAATCTAAAATTAAATTATTTAAAAAGTCTCCACCTTACTTTCCTCACAGTTAACAAGTAAGTCAACACTTATGGCTGAAGGCAAGATGAGTTATTTACTGATGGCGAACATGAGAATACATATTGTGTATTTATTATTTATTTATAGCATTTGTTGCACGCCCAAACCCAGAGGTGTCACGGCGTGGGAATGTTATGTTTATCAAAAACATATTCTAAAGTGATTATCCTTCTCCCAGAAGCTACAGCAGCACTGGACACCCCCTGACCCATTCTGTTAGTGGGGAAATTGAAGAAAGCCTGAAGAGAACACTGTCAGTTAATGCTGGTATTTGTAAAAAGCAAGATATGCCACTTTTCTGACATTTTTGTGCCAGTGGCTGCCTCGGTGGGGGGCAGGGAGTGCTAGGGGAGTGGACGACTGGAGTCCCAGGAGGCAAGACGGCGGCTGTTGATCCGGGGGGGCTCTGAAGGCAGGCACATCATTAGGCAATGCCCGCATTCTGAGCTTCCTGGTTGGCTGGGAGGCCATCTGACATCAACTGCTATGTGCTAATCAGGCAATAATCCACAAGGTGCAGGAAATCACTGCTCAGTAAGGGCCCGGGGCAGAGGTGAAGTTCTAAAAATAAAAGTGGGGGGCCTCATCATCAAACGCAATGGGATGTGACATCGCCATAAATTAGCATATCAAGGTAAAATATGCACATTTCATTAAATTGGCTTGCATAACCAACCAAATTGCACAAGACGAATGGAATTTGCCTTTCATAAAATCAACACACACACAAAACCAAGAAAGGATATTTTATTCTAATAGTGTTTTTGAAAATGTTAAAAGGTCTGCATGTTTTAAACTCCAAGAACAAATACAAATGTTTTCCCTAGAACATGCAGTGCCGAAATGGGGCATTTCACTTTGTTAATTTTCCATCCGGTTATATAGTGTAGTGGTGAAGTGTCCAACCTGCAAACCTGATGACTGATGTTGGATCCTCAATGTAATCTCTAATTCATAAATTCAAAGAAGAAATTCAATGTTTCTAATTTTAGCTGGGGGACTGAGTCCACCCTCTGAAAAAAGTGGGTAACTCCGTCCACCCGCGTGTACCCTCGACATGAGCCCTGGCCCGGGGACCAGGACAGGGCTGAGAGAAGCACAGACTTACCCAGGGCTCAGCCACCATTACCTACCAGTAACGTCCCCACTGTGGGTGTTATATCTAATAGTACCACAGCATGGTGTCCAGGGTCCTAGTAGGTTTTTTTTTAAAGTAGTGAACCAGGGCTGTGGACATTTCACAAGTTTAAAAGCAATGCATAGGAAAATGGCTGCCATGTTCAAAGGGAGAAAGGAACTACTCCTAGTCCCTTCTCCCTTTCCATGGTGGGTATTGGTATGGCAGGGAAAGAGGTGAACCAGTGGGGTAACAAGCAAGTTCAGAGGTTGTGGGGAGGCTAGAGAGTCATACGTGTGTGCATGGAGGAGGTTTGGGGAACTGTTCTATGGGAGCAGGTGTGGGGGATGTCAAGACGCCAGGAGAGTGGAGGCTGTAGCACTGGGAGGCAAGATGGCAGCCTACCGCTACTCATGGGGCATTGAAGATGGGCCACACGTAAGCTAATGCCCGCATTCTGAGTTCCCTGACTGTCTGGGAGGCCCCCTGGTGTCACCTCTGGGTACTAATGTAATGCCACTGGCTCCCTTGGAGCTAGTTCCTGTAAGAGAGGAGGGGGATTATAGTCAGAGAGGAGGGAGTGCCACGGTGCGCACATGATACATGCAGATTGGAAGATTGGAAGGGCGCTTTCTGCGTGCGCTACAAGGATACTAAGTGAGTTGGGGCAGCATGCCATGGGGGATGTGTGTTGCAATAGGGGCTCCGAAGTTGCTTTATTCTGTCCAGTTGCTCTTTAAAGAATTCTGCCCCGTCAGCATGAGTGCTTCAGTGGAGGGCTTTGCTGTGGTGGGATGATCAGTGATATGTGGAGGTTTGTGGGTGTCAGATTAGAGGAGGGTAGAGGGGTTGTTCAATCGATGGGCCGCCCCAGTGTTTGCATTTGCTAGTCGGTGTGTGTAGTGTAAGGTGGAAGGATGGAGGATGAGTACCCACTAATTCTAGAAAGGGGGCGGGTTGGTTATTGGGAGAACTTGTCCATGGCTGCTTGTTCACTTGAATCTGTTTTGATAATGCAGAACCAAAAGGCTAAGCTAAATGTTTTGAGTTATTCCAGGATCACCTGTGGTAATCAGGCATTCTCTTGCTTATGCGAACGTCTGCGTGGATTGCACACGAGTTAAGCGATCGTCTCTGGCTTGAGGCCAGCCTTCACTTCTTGAGTTCATACCCTTTAATTCTTACAGGGGGGATACATTACATACCATTAACTCAGGTTAGAAAAACACTGTTTTCGAGAGCACTTAGAGACGGGAAGAATCTGGCATGAAGCACAATATTTTAATTATTATTATTATTATCCAGGATTATTGGGGAGGGGAGGAACTCCCTGTGTTGAGGGTGGCTTATCAATAAACCATTACAGCAAGCATCATATCCGGACACTGAAACAGTTGGATTGAGCAGTACCACCAGTGGTCCTTGTTCATTTTGTGAGTAGGGACCTCTGCTAACAGTGTTTGAATGTGCAGCACACAAGATACGTCTGCTTATTTCTTGCTGGTTTAATTTTTGGGTAATTTCAAGCATCTTTGCCAAAGGGGGAACCCGGTTTGCGTCCAGTCGCAAAATGTCTGGGTTGATGGATGTTACCGTGGGCCCATAGCTATGCCTAATTGTCGCTCGACAAGTTGAACCAGCAGTATCTAACGTACGTATTGCTCGATACATTAAGTTCCTGTTAATTTTAACTGGTATGCCCTCGAAACAGAGTGGAGTGTGTCAGGATCCTCAAGAGTCGGAGCTCAGGGGCTTTATCTTGAGCATGATGGGGGGTTTTGTTATCCAGTTGTTGTAAGATTGCCCAATCTCTAAACCAGTCCTGGCGGAGGAGTCAGTGGGGCTCATTACAAGTATTCCAGCCCGGAAACAACAGCACCATTGTTTCCGTACCGGCATACTACATGTCTACCTGCTGGAGCTGCCATGCCCGATAGGTCTGACCCTACCGGGCACATTGGCCATATTAGGCAGATGGTCCTGACAGTACCAGCACCGTTAGTGACAGTGGCAGTGCTTCCATGGTCCCCACTCCAATAGAATCCTATGGGACTCTATTGGAATGGGGAACAACATTTTACCGCTGCCTGACTTCCCAGGCTGCCGGGGGGTGTAATCCCCTGGTGGCACCGGGAAGTCAGGTGCCAGTAAATATTTATGGGTCTGGCGGCAGCCTGCCGGTAGCCCCGGCACAGTTGCCACTGGACCCGTAGTGAGCAGCAGTATTGTCCTGCTTGCATTCTACTAGAGAGCCAGGTTTTCAGTTTCTGGAAGGGCGGGTGGTCCTTCTGTGCATGAAGACTCTTGGTCATGGTGTTCCAGAGGCTAGTGGCCATAACAGCAGAGAAGGCCCATCCTCAGTGTTTCTTGCCATATCATGGAACCGTCACTAAGGCTGCAGTGGATCATAGTTTCTTTCCTCGGACACTGCAGATGAAGTTCAAGGTACTCGCGGATTGCTCCTCTGGAAGGCTTGGTGGGCAATGCAGAGGGTCTCACATGGAATCCTTTGTATGACTGGAAGCCGGTTTAGGGACTTGGGTGCCATGGTGATGTGTTTCAGGTTTCCATTCTCAGCAGGAGTCTGGCTGCAGAGTGTTGTGCTCTGTGAAGGAGACTCACCAGGTAGCCTAGCAAGGCTGCATTTGGGATTACCACCAGGGTTCTGTGTGGGAACGACAAGTATGGTATGATGCGTCAGACTCTTATGTTGAGGAAGCATGATTTTACTTGTTGAGAATCCTGGGGTTCTTGCCCATATGAATCCCAAGGTTTCTACCTGCCTCATTCAGCTGCGGACAGTCTCCCATCTCGGCTGCCCAAGGGATTATCATGAGTGTGTTACCTTAGTTGAACAGATCATGATTTTCAATTTGCTATGGTTGAGCTTTAGTCAGTTGTAGGCCTCTGACTAGTTTGGGTTGGCAACTTGTTGAGTCCAAGTTTAAGATGTAGACGCTTTGAGTGTTATCTGCATAACAAAGGCCAGTAATACCTTGTTTGCTAATGATATCCATAAGTAGGGCCATGTAAATATTGAACAGCAGAGAAAGGCTACCTTGCTATATGCCACTGCATGTGATATCGTAAGCAATTGTCTTGAATGGTTGCATATGGGTGAACTCTGTCCTACTGGAGAGAAATGATATCATCAAGCATAATGTGCTTAGCTCCAGCTGTGCTTCAGTCAGCCATTATGTCAGGATCTCATGGATTAATGCATAGAAAACCACAGAGATGTCCAGGATGATGAGGGTGTTTGTAATGTTGAGTATCCCTCTTGTTCCTTAGATCGTCACAGATAGCTGAGATAGATCCAGCTCCTCTCGGTGGCCTGAATCCTAACGTTGTTGGATGAGAGAAGTTGGAAGTTATTGGATTCCACATGATCCAATTCAGTTCATTCATCCAATCCATGCATCATTCATCCATGTATTCAGACGCTTGGTAGGGAACCGTGGAAACTCAGCAGTAGCTTGCTACGTTGGAAACTGTGTGGTAGCTAGCCACGTCAGAATATGGTCAGAAACACGCCACATCAGTGGGAATAAACATTGTTTGTTTTTAGAAGAGACTTGATGTAGGCTGTCTTTTATTTATTTATTTATTGTTTATTTATATAGCCCGTATACAGAAGTGAAGTGCTTCAAATCGTCTTTACTGCAAGCGGGATGATTCCTTGGTCTATGGAGAGGCTAAGCGAGGTTCAGAACTGGTGACTGAATTCTTCTTGTTGCAGGATGGTTTTGGGAATGTCTGGTGGGCATCGGTCCTCTGGAGACCCTGCTTGATTGCTGCCATTGCCTAGTCACAGGAATTCCTGTTTGCTGAATGGGTGAAAGATTGTCAAGGCACAGGGGGGAGAAAAAGGACTTCATCCAGGCATGTTTAAACCACCCATTGGCGGTTGGTGAGAATGGCTCATTGACTCAGGGTGGTCAAGCTGAGTGAGGCCTTCTGCAATGCCTGTGCTTCAGTATGTTTACGGGAGGCTCAGTGTTTGGGTTCAGGGGTGGACTGGCCTAAAGGGAACTCTGGAGATTTCCTGGGAGGCATCTGCATCTGCCTCTTTTTTGTGGCATTTCCAAATTTTCTCACAGGAAAAGGGTTGGGTTTGCTGAAAATGTGTAATATTGGGCCACTTTGAAAATTATTTCCAGGGCCTGTTTTGGTTCCCAGTCCAACACTGGTTGGGTTAGAACCTACATGTGCTGGTTGCACAATACCAGTGCGGTCCCTGGGGACATTTTGCCTGAGGCATGTTACCCACAAGTAAGTTTCAATGGAGTGGTCGCATTTCCTCACCAACTTCTGGCAGGTGCGTTTGTCTTGTTGGCTCATGGTGGGAAACCAATACAAATTTACAGATTAAAAAAAGAAAGCATCAAACGCACACTGGAAGAAGAATAGAAACAGTCTGTCGGTCCAAGAGTTGTCTTAATTTACAGGCGTACACAGAATAACACATGCTGGGAATTATAGTCTGGAAAAAAGCCAAACACAGGAAGATTGGAGCTTAGGGAGCCTAGTTCTCCATTCAGAGAGAGCGGCCATGATAAGCACTAGATTTAGATGCTGACAATGTGCCAACGCCGACCCCCACTCCTCTCCTAGTCAAGACCACACACACTGCAGGGCAGGGCATCGAAATCAAGTTTGCATGAAGAGCACTGCACGTGGGTTCTCGCCACCACCTCCCTCGATCCTTCGCCCGAGAATGCTCCCCAAGAAGGATCATCCTGGGAAGAGAGCTGCTGCCAGGACCAGTGAGCGCGTGACATGGGGCGAGGGCTGCAATGTTTTCACGTTCACAAAGGAGCACGTCTCTGAACTACGACGAGCCCCTGCCCTCTCCTTGCGGTGCTTTAAATTGGATAAGAAAACAGGTGGGCGTTGAGGGAGGGTGGGGGAGTGGCTAATAAGTCAGAAAATATTGGGGTTGGAAGTGTCTGGGACGGCCTTAAATTCGCAGGTAAAGCAGAAGCACTATTATCCTATTCCCACTATTCCTTTAAAAGAGGCCTATGTAAATAAAGGAGTGGCATAACAGGCAGTCGAATGTTCGTACCTTAAATAAAGGGGGAGAAAGAACATCTATTATAAAAACAAATCCATTAAAAAAGGTGTGTTAATCAGCAGTCAAAACATCTGCTAAAATAAAAATAAAAGTAGGTCAATTCCTTCTTATATATCCCTTGGTGACAAGGAGACTGCTGTAGAGATATGCTTGGTACCTGCAGATCACGATTCTCCATTCCAGTAATGAAGGTAAAGGGTGACTTTGCTTGCTGCAGAGCCATCCCTTCATCAACATAGAAGAAAGACCAGGCCTCTTTAGAATGTTTCAGTCCTTTCTAGGGGGGCTGAGGGGACTATAGCCCGGGGTCTTTTGGTTGTAGCCCCGGATAGAAGCTCAAGGGGATACAAGCAAAAGGCTTGCTAGCCCCTAGTCCCCACGGTCCCGACATTAGTGTAGACCCGGATCTTTTCCAGACTTAGCAACACCCTTGCTTGTTGTAATTGCTTAACATGATGAATAGAGAGGAAACTGTCCGTAGTCCTGCAGTCTGTCGTATTCAAGCCACACCAAAGAGGCACATGTTAGGATGGTGGGTGGAACTGTGACTAGGATTTGGAGTAATGAAGAGTGCCAGTAAGTAATTTGTGCAGTAATACAGCGCGCACACAGCTGGTTGCATCTGCCAATCCATCCCTTATCGTGCAGCACCCTTCAAAGGTGTTTGCAATGTGGGGTGCATTTAAAGGCCCCAAACGTAAGTCCCTTTCACATGAAAAGCAAGATTTTAAACACTGAAACAAAAACGGCCTGGGATTTGTTTTTGTTTTTCAAGTAAAATTAAAGTGCCAAGTGGAAAGGGGCCTACCTGTCATTACCAATGGATAAGCAGCATTTTAATGTACGAAATAAGGAGGAATGAAAGATCCCTGTCACATGGAAAACAGGATTTTTACACATTGAAAACAAAAACGGCTTGCAAATGTGTGAGCAAAAAAAATGTTTTTTTTGAAAAAGTAAAAGTGAAAAGAATATCACTGCTCACAGAAAAATGTCAGGAAAACAAAACATGATGTGTGCGTTTACAAAGAGCAATATCTATTATGTTTCACCCACAACACTCCAGTGACATTTGAAGAGCCATGTTGTCTTCATGGAAACATGTCAGACCAAGGCAGAACCTTTTGCTGGCTGTGGGTAAAAGCTTCTCAAGGACAATTCCCGCTTCCAGCCTGGATGTCACATCTCCCATCTAATGGCCGACCGCAATAAAAATGTCCTGCTAAAGGCGCCAAAATTCAGTGTTCTTAAAACCTGCTGGCTCTGAATGCAGGGACGTCAAGAAAAGTTATCCTTGGCTGGAGCACGACTAATATGTGTGACAATCGGGCACCCACTTCAAAGAGCAAGCCTCCAACACAAAGGAGACTGATAAAGGTACAGGCTGACCCCGTGAAAGAAATGGCCAGAAGCAGGAGCAGGACCATTTGTCCCACATGAACATTCACAATGTATTGAAAAGGAATTTATCATTTAGTCTTTTTTCTCAGCCATCATAAGGCAGATGGAAATGTGTACCATTTTTAATGTAATTTCCAGGTGATTCTGCGGATATACAATTCATCTTCCTGTGATTCTGGGAACTGTAAGGGCCAGTTAAACTATGTTTCTGGCTGATCTGAACATGTTCCAAATGTGGGAGTTGGTGAGCGGGTGGACATTTGAATTAGGGATATGCTTAATAACTTACATATTCATAAATGTTGTACTTTTTATGGAAATGGCAGAAAGGTGCCACATGGCCATGCTACATGATGCAGTTTGGTGTTTGGCTTATCTAATTCCCCGTGATTAGCGGAAACAGAAATGTGTTTAGTCTGGCAGTTGCTAGTAAAATTATCAAGTTGTGATACATAACTAGTTTTTGCCAAAAAGTTGAAAGGAGAAGAAAGGATGATGACAAATGGGAATTGCCATATGTTGCTCCAAACCCCTAAACCAATCCTGACTTGGAGGCTGGGTTTGGCAGGAGAGAAAAGGGTAACTGTCCAATGCTAGTGGCAGGGATTATTGCAGGGTACTTCCCCAAGATTGTAAAATTGGTGGTGTCATCGCTGCTATATAAGGGGGACTGCACTAGGACAGGGGGACACAGAAAAATGAGAAAGACAGGAACAGGCAGAAAATAGACAGACCATCAGGAAGGCTGCTGAAACTAACCACCTGACTGCTGTAAGGAGACACCAGAGGAGATTGCTGAGAGTGCATCTGGGTGCAGCTGTCTGTTTCTAGGAAGGCCTCAAAGCTGACTGGGTTCTATTGTGGAGAGCGGGAAGCCATCTTTGAGAGTGGAGTGACCAGACCCCTGCCCTATTTTTTCAGAGTGTCCTGAGATGTAGCTGGCTTTCCTGAACCTTAAACAGAGGCTTGCTATTTAAGTAGAACTGAGCCCTGGGACACCAAAAGGTGGGGCGGTCCGCTTTCCTTGAATCCTTTCCCGTTATAGTGGGTGAGGGGGTAGCAAAACTGTGTAGATCCTTAGCCTATTTAACCAAAAATATAAATGTTATTAATTCCCCATTTGGCTGAACACTACGGGGTTAATTTTGTTAAAATTCAAAATTAACAAAGCTCATTTCCCAGTGTGTTCTGAAAACTAAAGCCTAGAAATTAATTGGGTAAATCTTGTTGTCCAGCTGACCCTCACTTCCTAAGGAGGAGGGGTGTCTTTGTTATTTAATCAGTCCAACCCTTTTATTCAGCTTCCCCAACACAGGCCTTTCAGCAAGGGGTGGTCCGAAATCCAAAATTCCACAAAGCATTCCAATTTTTCTGTCTGACTTCCCAACATAGACCATAGCAAGGGTGAACAGCAAACCGATAAATCATCCTGTGTTTATTTTAAACCAATAGTGTGGGCAAAATCATCATTACCAATCTTGAAATCCTACTGCTTGCCTTTTAAGTATGCAGGAAAATCAATATCGCACAACGGTACATAAGTTCCTTCGTTATTGATCAGTGTAATTATTTTGTGAAGTGAAATTTACAGAAAGTGAAAAATTGTAATTGTGTCTTTTTAACTCACTTTTGTGATTTATTTATGCTTATAGAAGTTGATTGTGTTGTTCCAGGGATCAAGTTTTTTTTTACATTTTCGTGCTAAATTCTATTACTTTTAATTTAATTAAATACCAATATATTTCCCGTACACCAGCCTGGTTCTTGGCTCATTCTTAGCTCATGGGAGAGGGATCCAAGGGGCATGATATGTGTCTGAGATAGGGCTATAAAATATCAGTTTGTTGCATAACCACGTGAGTGGGGAGGGGAGGAACTCCCTGTGTTGAAGGCGGCTTATCAATAAACCATTACAGCAAGCATCATATCCGGACACTGAAACAGTATAGGATTAACCAGATGTTTTGGGGATCACTCTCTTTGGTGGCTATAAAGAAGGAGTGAAGCTACAACAAAAATCACTTAATTTATTTGTTATTGTATGGTTTACTGTGCCCGCAAACGAAAGAGCAACACATTGAGAGACTGCCCATCGACATCAGGTGCAATCGAAACGCCTGCCTTTGATCACGTGTTTATAGTGTTATTCTTATGCAAAGGCACTATACCCAGGTTGCTGTGCATGGTGGTGGCTTGCATGCAATTTACCCCCAACAAGAGCCTTTGCTGTGTGTGGTCCGGGTTGCACCCTTCAATACGCACCTATGACAGCATTGGAGATGGTGATTTTTAACCACATGCGGTCACGGATTTCCAGGCCCGAGTCTGGCAGTTGCATTACTTTGACTATGGTGGACATGTCGCTCTTCACCGACAGCGGGCTCTCCTCCATTTCTGAAAGGAAAAAAGGCAAACAAGCTCCTTACTACTGTGTGGGTACGGAAACGTAGTCAACCCCTTTCCCCCTTTTAATGCACCCCACAGCCCTCGTCACTCAGTCACACTTGGTACAAGCCATTGCAGGGAAGTTTAGTAACACCCATACTTCAATCAAGAATTACTGCAGGGAGACCATTTCTTCAAGTGTTTCTTCCAACTGTTATATGGGACCAAGCATTTCAGTCTGTGGCCACTTCTGTACCACTAACAGAATTGGGTCAATAGCTATAAACAGGCGTGTAGAATGTATTGGTTCATGTGTTGCAATGAAGCAGGTAGATGTGCCAGGTTTATCTGAACAGGTTTCCAGAGTATTCTGAGGTGGTGGGGGCTTGGTTGTGCTCAAATCAACCAGAATCTGGGTACTTCATCTACAAAGGATCTATCTCGTAGTTTTGTTGCTGGAACTCTGGGGCTGCGGGACAAGATTATGCCTGGCATGCCCAATAGGAGGCACAGCAGGCTGTCTCTGCCATCATTTTTGGTGTCAGGTTCTCGCATGTTCGCTCCATCCTGTTGAACCTTTCTGGAACATACAGGAACGTTTCTGGTGCGCACAAGGTCCTTCTAGGTATTGCTGGAATGGCAATTAATAGAGGGACGGGCAAGGTTTATTTAAGCGCGTATCCACCTTGTACTGGTTAGCGTGCTTAACTGTGGACTCTGCATGATTCCTGCTAACTATCAATATCAAGGTTCTGGTTTTAGGTAAGGATTGCATATGAAAGTTCAGGTTTCTTGCTGATGGGTGTGATGAGGCACCTATGGTGATTGATATGGCTGCATGAGATGTGATAGCTTGTTTGCAGAAACATAATGGTCCCTCGTCCCACTTAGGCATTTCTGGACCACTGGCACAACAATCGTCAGTACATGGCCTCTAGATATTGGAGCCTGGTGGTGAAACTAGGTTGACTGGTGCACACCAAGGCAAGGGTTGAATAAAATGATCAAAATCCCTCCCTGACTGCACTAGAATAATCGTTTACTCTAATCTGGAGGAGTCCCTTTGACTCTTTGGTTTTGAGAAATTTTAATATCAAGTTCAATTAAGTTTGTAGGTAGATTCTGTTTGGCATGGAGTCAGCAGACATTGTGCCACTTAGTTATTTTCTTTTAGTCCTTCTTTTCCCTCACCGTGATTACAAGACCGGGTGCTCCTTGTCCTGACAATGTCTCAGGATTAAGTGAAAAATAGTAACAACTCTTCTGTTACTACTGTACATAATTCTTAGCCAGACAATGGAAGTAGAATTGTTAACCTACGTTTAGATATGAATCCCTCCTCTTGTAAACCTCCCTCAGAGAAACCTTTTAGAGCAAATACAATTCTTCTATCTCCAAAGACTCAATATCTTCTTGAAACCTTGGAGCTGTCCTTACACTTTCATGTCTTGTTTTCATTGAAGAACTACATCGACTTTACCAAATGTGACAGATAAGGATGCTCTCAAAAGAAAGCCTACTTTTAAACATAACTTATCCCATTGGTTTTCCCCTGGTCTGGCCACCAGGGGCCCTTTCAGGTCCACTTTTACTGAATGATTCCTATACTGCTTACAAAAAAGCTATATGCAATGGTGGAAAAAAATGCAATCAGTAAATTGAACACCTCTCTTGATGGATTTAGGGAATTATTTCAAGTAACTTAAAACTTCCTTTTACTATTTGCTTCTCAGGTGTGTTCAACCCATGACAGGATCTCTGTGGGCCTATTTCCCTTTTTTAAAAAATTAAGTATATTCGATAGACTATTGCTGGCTTTTATGCAGGCGGCTCCCACTAATGAACATCCCTGAAATACTGGCTCTTCTGAAAAGTTCTCCTTTATGTAGGTGGACCCCTTGAAAATGATGTCTCTTTTATATTCTCTTCATCCCACCTTTAGCTCTCAAGATGCCACTCCCTCCCATGTGCTGGAAAGGAACATGCTTCTGTCCTGACCCCAAGGGTAATTAACTTTATCAACGTGTCTCTGTCCTCAGGCCTGGTTCCCAGAAACTTGGAACAGGCAGTTTTGAAACCTCTCCTACAGGAACCATCTCTGAATCTGTCGATCTTGAGTAATTATTGACCTACAGCTGGCTTAATTTGGATCTTAGAGGTGCTTGGATAGACGGTGACTACTCAACTTCAGGAATACCTTGAGAAGAAACTCATACTTGACACCTTTCAGTCAAGCTTCTGCCGAGGACAAGGCACTGACACAGCGCCCTTAAGCATGCAGGATGCCATCTTTGCTTTCCCTGATGCGGGCACGCTCTCTTTGTTGATCACGTTAGACCTCTCAGTGGTTTTTGACTCTGACCACCACCACCTCCCTTTGGAGCAGAGCGCCACCATAACACACCTTTCTGGCACTACCTACTTTAGTCATTTTAGAAAGTGAGAACTAAAAGTTTTTCATGGCCCTTTATTTCTCCTCCCACTCTGAAGATGGACTGTGAGGTGCTGCAAGGCTCCCTGCGTCCCCTTTTTAAAAATAATATCTATATTCTCTGTCTCATGGGCATCGCACGATCTATAGATAGGAGCTATCAAACATATGTAGATGATACACAGGTCTTCTTGAGGGTGAATGGAACAAACAAGGATTTCGGCACCCTTTCCTCCCTGGAAGAAGTAAGCGGCTGGTGCAGGGGAAGTGGCTGGTGCAGGGGAAGTGGTCTGCTTCCGGATGCTACTTATGCGTGTTGTTTTCTGCGTGTGACCAGAACTGTTCTCTGGATATGGATTTCTCTGGAACGCAAATGACCCGAACATTGGGGATTTTCAGAACCTGCCTGATGTCCTTTGGACAAGAACAACCAGATTAGCTGTGGCCCTACCTTTTGCCTTCTTGGGATTTAGAAATCTTCCACTTAACAACTGTCAGCAGTATGGAAGCGCCATAGATTTCCAACACAGGGCCTCTTCATTTAGGTATGAAGGGAAAGCCATGACGGGGGCGATCAGTGCTAAATGATACCTGCTATTGACTGAATCAATTGTTTTAAGATTGTTCTTTGCTTGCATCCTGGGAGAGAGCCTACTGTAATTCCTCCTACACTTTCACCGAAGCGATTGTCCTAGAGTGGTACTATATAGTCTGGGTGGCTCCCCTAGGAGAAATGTAGTCCTATCGTCTGAGTGGTTGAGTCCCCCTGACCAGTCTCCTGGAAGCGCTTTAGAGTCTGAAATGACACCTTGGTAGACTATTATTTTTATTGGGGCTGCGGTTGTTCTTGGGTTCTGTGTCAGGCAACTGGTATATTCTGCTCCACCGAGTACCAGAATCACCTTTTTGACCCATGATGGCAGAGGCGGTTTCTCTGCATCCAGTAAAAGATATTGTCAACACATGTTATGGTATTAGCCAGCTTCCAAGATCCCTCACTCTGAAGTTTAGCATTGCATGCTAGCAGGGCCCATCGATGTGCTGAGCCCATTTAAGTACTAACCAGCATGGGTGAGAAGAAGGACCCTTGAAGCATTCACTAGGACACACTTTTCTTGGCAGATCTGTCTGATCCAATTCTGATTTGTGGCTTTGTGTAAGATCCACACACTCACGTAATTATGCAAGATGCTGTGATTGACTGCCTTGCACGCTGTAGTGCGGTCAAAGGGTATTTATTCTGTACTCTGGTTCTTCATCTATGGCGATGATGAATGCCTCAACTCGTGCTATCTCTGTTTCACAGATTTGAATCTCGATTAGGAGGTCATTGGAGTTGCTGGTACAATAGCTCAGCAGGTTGAGCACTCTCTACTGTGAACTGTGCACGTTCTGCAGGTCAGAGCTTTGAATCCCGGCAAGGCCAACTCAGCCTTTCATCCTTCCCAGGTCAATAAATGAGGACCGACTTCCGTTGGGTGATATTGTATGTAAATATGTTGTATGTAAAGCGCTTAGGTGCATGTGCTATATAAATAACACAGCATTGTCATTATGCTCCACATTCTCCTGAACATTCAAGGTGTAATTCCCTTTCTAGGATTTTGCAAGGCTGAAGTAAATGTGCGATGGGACTAAAATTGATTAGCACCCAACGAGTGTGTTCGTCCTGAAATTCCACGGGATATTATTGTAGGATCCACCCACTCCCACAGTTAAGAGGCCTGTAGGATTTATTCCTGAAGCTGCCGGTATCTTTATGCTTTCAGGGAGGGAGGGAGGGAGCGGGGAGATAAGTTCCATTCTGCACTATGCTGCAAAAAGGGTCTGCAGGTAGGTTAGGTGATCCTGTTTTCAACCTTCACTCCATTGATCGATCCCATAATTTGAAGTGGGGCAAGAAAACTATAGAATGGGTAGGCATGCAGGGAATAATAAGAGAATGATTTGGGGTTCTTCACCATCTCTTCATGGAGGTTTCCTTTTTTAGGTTGAAAAATGTCAGTTTCGTCAAAGAATGTCTGTATTTTGCAGTGCAGTTCTTTAAGGGTCTCCAGAGCTTTTTCAGGAGTTCTTGATCATGTCTTTCGACTGCGTGGGTGCCACATTGACCTGAATGTCCTGATGCAGGCGTGAGTGACCAACCCCTGTTGCCCATAGCCTGAAGTCTCGCGTGAAGGAAAAGGTGTCTGCTTACGTGCCTGTGTCTGCCTGTGCTTTGACTGTCTGCAGAAGACTTGCGTGTTGACACTTGCAGACCGGACGTGAGTGCCGAAGCAAGAGCACGTGCAATGGGATTGGTTGGCTAAGCCAGTGGGCTTTATGTAGCAGAATGTCCTGGCTAAAATGAAATGGTTTTGTTTTAACCCAGTGTTAACTCTAGATACATGTATTTGACTCAAAAACTTTGGAAATTCATGCACAGACGGAACAATGGACACAAAACAATAGAACATTTAACAATGTGTATTTGTAGGTGTAAAAATCAGGACTGTACCCCCTTAAAGGTGGGTGTTTGAGGAGGCTGACAATGAACGGGGGATTAGCTGCAGGAAACAAGTTCATCTACACACCTCCCAACCTTAATAGGATCCAAAAGGGAATCTTGGGCGAAAATAAGAGTGCTAGGTTGACGTTTCCTAATGAAATTAACTGATAGCACTATTTTAAAAAAAAACAAATGTTATAAAAATTGCCATTTCAAAGGGTAAGAATTGGTATTTTAAGAGCAGAATGGTCTTGATATTATGGGGCTGGGTTGGTTTTAGGTGCCCTCGTTCAGAAGACAATTAAAAAGCAGCAAGTAGAGAAGTGTTGATCCATTTCAGAGAGAGCTCCTTTCCAACAGAACTCAAGGGAGATTCCCTGATTGGTGAATACGCTCCGAAACGAACACATAATGATGGAATCTTACTGAAAATTAAAACAAGGCTCCACACAAATGCCCCTGGCAGCACTAAAATCACTTCAACACTTATTGGAGTGTATACATATTGATTACAAATATTGAGAAACAGACATTCATAAATTATGTCAAACATTCAAAATCAAGGTCTGCCTTTGGTCTTCAAAAATGAATCCAACCTTAGGTTTTCTGGTCAGCACTGAATGTTCTGTTATGTTTGGTTAGTTTGAATGCAGCGAGAGATCAGCCGGTGTTCCCAACTTCCATACAGCGTGAATGGAAAGTGGAAGAATTCCAGGCAGGTCTGAAAACTGAAGGGACTGGGACAGGGTACGTCTATTCCTCGGCTCCTCCAGTCCACTGACCTTTTCGGATGCAGAAAAACCACCCTGTTCTCCTGCGAGCCAGCAATGAGGTCATATTTCTAGAGGACAACGCCCTTGACTAAGTCACAGGCACCTTTTGTGCTGTGGGGTCTGAAGGGTTTAGGAATACACATCGTCACTGCATGTGCCCAAATTTATCGCAACAAAACCCCTGAAATTCAGCACATTTGGGAAGTTATGACTGGATAATCTCGACATGTTCCTGTTGATGTCCCCTATAATGCCATTTTGTATGTCTTTGTGAATCTCTTCTTTTATAATCTATATGTGTTCATGGGCTTTGCATCGGGAACGTGTCGAGTTAAACCGGTCATGTTTTGCAAAATACACTGAATTTCAGGGGTTATGTTGTGATAAATATGGGCACCTTAACTAAACTTTAACTAAAGATTTTTCAGTGAATTTAAAGGGTTTTGTTATACCATAGGTTTTTTTTGCACCTTCGGCCGTGCCAACAGTATGTTTTTCAACACTACTGGCCTTCAGCCATGCCCCCTCCATTCTTTAAAACACTACCAACCTGCAGTTTGGCCATGGCTCGTGATTTTTCCTCCCTACTTCACAGCAGCTGTAAAATATGTTTTTCTTTAACCACAGGTATAATAACATTGTACAGCCATGGTTATTTGTAGTTGTTTGATACCTGCGGTTATCGGAAAAAAACTATGAAAAATATTTCCCTTCCTTCCCAGGCACTCACCAAGTGCCTCCCCCATCTCTACCTGCTCCTCCCACACCCCTCAAGGCCTGCGCCCCTCCCCAGCCCTCTGCCATTCCCTCCAACGCTCGCTGTTTCCATGCGATGCACTTTCATTCCTGCTCGCGTTTTCTTATGTTGCTGCTGTTATCCTTCTGAATAACCGCGGCTATGGGAAATCGTTTGCGCTCTTAACTTGGTCCCTAACCCACCTCCAACTCACAAAGTTCAGATGGTGACCTCATGCCCCCCTCCACCTCTAGCCTGATACCATTTCACAGTATTTCCTCCTCGAAATGTCATTGTTCTGCCTTTTTATTCTGGTATTCGCAGGTGTAGCCAAGACTATCTCTCACATTGAAAAAAAAAGATAGCGGTAATGCACAATGGGAGATATCTCTGTTGTTTTGGGATAAGGGGGCACCCCATGCCCTGTCAAATATTTAAAAAAATACTGGACAGAATAACCCCAAACCACAAAAGGATTGTGAGTCAATGCTTCGTGCCAAAGTTGTTTCGGACCTGGTCCATATCCATCCAGCGGTTTTCACGGTGCAGGCGACCAAATATTGTTTTCTTAATAACTCTTTTATTTTTTAACAGAACTTTCCCAAAGTTTCCTGACTGGGGGAGGCCCGTGTGTACAAAATTGTCTGCAAAATACTCATCAAATCCGTCGTCCAAGCCAAAAGTTATTAGCAATAAATGTTTTCAATTTCCTATGGTACTCAGTATTCACCTTAACTATATATAATATATACTCTAGAACTCATTCCCGAGTCTCCCCTGGCTCCCACACCCCACTTTCTTTTGCAAGCCCAGCCTGTTCTATGGGTAATTTTCCTGCTGGGCAGTTATATAAATGATCCATTCACTCACTCCTTTGCTTCCTGCCAAAGGACAAGATTCCACAAGCAATCCAAAGGCAGATTTCCTACTTGGGTTAAAGCACATACAAATCTCATGTTTAAGTGTCACACTTAACGGTGGTGTTACGGGTATTTGTAGGTATTGAGAGAGAAGAGATCTGAAGGACAGGGAGAGGATGTAATCTACCCAGGTTGACACACTTTGGTCAAGCGGGGAAGCTGGGACTAGAACACCGGTCTGCTCAATCAGCTATCGGCCAGTTAACCCCCAGTCAATATCCCACATAAGTCGCTCCGTTGTGAGCTACTTGTCAGGGAGTCCTTATATTGATAAGATAGACTAGGAGAGCATCTTGTCCTCTTATTATAGACTCTGATTAAGGTCTTTGGGGCCCCGGCTCTGGCTTGAAGTTAGAGAGCCTCTTCTACTAAGAGGCGAAGAGCCTTGCAGTTACCTGCACTCAGTACCAGGTCATGGTGCCATACATCATCTTGACACAAGCACAATCCAATGCAAATATCCACATCATGCTAATGCCTAATCTTCCACCCTCTTCTCTCTTAAACTACTCGTGCAGCTGAGACCATTTCTGTCACAGGGTAACTGTGCCACAATTACGAGGTCCATTATCGATGCCAAGTTAGATTATGGGGCCAGTTTGTTGCAGGGCATAGGGAAAGGAGAAATTATGCGCCTCGAGGAGATCCAAAATAACACTGTCAGAACAGTAAAAGGGCTGAAGAAGCACAAACATGTTTCTGATGCTAGGAGAGATCTCAACTGGCTGCCTAATGCAAGTAGAGTGACCTTTCGTCTCTTGTGTGTTACACACAAATGTCTATTTGGATTAAGTCCAGCCTATCTCTCCAATTGCCTGTCTTGGTTCCAAACAAGGAGGACACTAAGATCGAAACAATACGGGCCTACTCAGCATGCCATGGTCCAAATTGGTAGGGCTAAACCAGGGGTTATTTGGCTATGCAGCCCCTAAGAGTTGGAATGTGCTGCCTCTCAATTTGAGGTTGTGCCAATCTTTCTCTACTTTTCATAAGGATCTGAAAACAAGGCTGTTTAGATGAACCCTAGTCTAACTACAGTGCCCCAGCCAGGCTTGACCTGTGGGCTGTCCGCCCTTTCCTAGGCATAGTCCCTCTTTTTATATGTTAGGATTATATGTTGTACGTCTTGTTAATGCTATTATGCCTCCGGGCCAGAGACATGCGCTTTCTAAAAATAAATAAATAAATAAACCCTGGGGAAACGATGGTTTGCCAGACTCCAGTGGCACGAGACTGCGTTCATGTCAACAATTAGGGCTTAGGTGCTGGTGTATGCAGGACGCAGCCTCCCCAAGGCCCTTGGAACAGAGCTTCCTTCATCCTGTGGGTTCGTCTTTTGACTCTAGAAACAGAAGCCCATCTTTCCTAGTTAAAGATCAATCGTTCTACTGCCAAGTCTGGACAGAGACGGTATTTCTGTACAACATGAGCATACCCCACTCTCATCTGCAAAGAGGCCCAGGATTGAATGAGGGATTCTGAACTACCGAGCAACCCTGCTGATCAGGCGTGATGTGCATCGTTGAAATTCCCTCACAATTTCCAAATATTAATATGCAAAAGACCCAATATCTAAACAGTAAATTCGATGGGGAATGCGGGGTGATGGGGATCTCCCCCATGAACTAAAGAGCTGGGAGTGAATACCAGATGAGCGAACAGGCCAGTGTCTCGTGCTGGGTGAGATGTGTTGGATGGATGGGGGAATAAAGAGGCTACAGGGGATTCCCCCTACTTCCTGACAATGGAAACTATTGCACTCTGACAGGAAATGATTGCACTCTGACAGGAAACGATTGCACTCTGACAGGAAACTATTGCTCTCTGACAGGAAATGATTGCACTCTGACAGGAAACGATTGCACTCTGACGGAAACTATTGTACTCTGACAGGAAATGATTGCACTCTGGCAGGAAACTATTGCACTCTGACAGGAAACTATTGCTCTCTGACAGGAAACGATTGCACTCTGACGGAAACTATTGCACTCTGACAGGAAATGATTGCACTCTGACAGGAAACGATTGCACTCTGACGGAAACTATTGCACTCTGACAGGAAATGATTGCACTCTGGCAGGAAACTATTGCACTCTGACAGGAAATGATTTCACTCTGACAGGAAACTATTGCACTCTGACAGGAGGTTTGGGTTTTCATGTAGTAAAACTGTAATCCTTCATTTTAAAAAGGCAGCCCAACTAAACACTTCATGAAACACTTGATGTAATATTTACATGCTGTTTGTTTCTGATATTATGGTTTTACTATTTTGTCTTACAATATTTGGACTTTCACTTTTCTCAAAATCGCAATGTTGGGCAGTGTAAAGAAAAAAACAATACTGTCCAGGACATTAGGAACACATTCTTTAACTATGCCCTTTTCTTGAATGCCAACTTCACACACTGAATTCTCCTAATTTACACTCGGAACTCTGTACATTCACACTCTAAATTCTCCAAGCTACTTGAGGCAATTGAAATAGTTCTGTGTACTATGAAACCAAAATAAAATTAAAACTGTAGCTGAATGTGAGCCGGAAATTGTGCCAAAGACTTCCCTTTTAGGATTAATTAAAAAATATGATTTTATTCCTTACGGTTCCACACACTCTTGGTATAATATAATCTCTTGCAGATTTGCGTGGTCCTGGCACCAGGCTTCCCTACTCTCTGGGACACCTTGTGGTGTTTTATCAGCCCTCGCAGGGTCCCGGGGCCTGCCCAACCTGAGTACATTCCCCAGCCCTGATAACAGGCAGAGCAGGCAGATAAAGGGAAGCCTGCAGCGCTGATTGGAAGCTCCTGGTACCAAACTCCCGCCGTCGTTAACCTGCACCCGAACTGCCCATGAACCTGCCAAGGCGATTACGTGAAAGCCATTCGCTTGCGATAAGAGACATCCAGTCTAATTAAAGATGGCGTGGAATGCACCGCCTATCACTTTGCATTCACAGAGACGGCCCTAGTGTGGCAGGGCGGGCTCTCGCAGTGGCCCCTGAACAGAATGCAGCTGTTTCGGGATGTGGTGGCACGGGGCTTAAAGCAAGCAGAAAATGTCACTGCCCACTGAGGCTACATACGGTGCTCCTTAGTGGTCTCTAAGTAACAGAACCTGAGAAACAAGGAGTGAAATACACATAGTGACATGAAATCTCACTGCACAGTGGGGCTACATACTGTGCTACTTAATGTTAAGTAGCAGACCCTGAGAACAAGGGATGAAATACACATAGTGACATGAAATCTTACTGCACAGTGAGGCTACATACTGTGGTACTTGATATTAAGTAGATGACCCTGAGAACAAGGGGTGAAATACACATAATGACATGAAATCATACTGCACACTGAGGCAACATAGTGTGCTACTTAATATTAAGTAGCAGACCCTGAGAACAAGGGGTGAAATACACATAGTGACATGAAATCTTACTGCACAGTGAGGCTACATACTGTGCTACTTAATATTAAGTAGATAACCCTGAAAACAAGGGGTGAAATACACATAGTGACATGAAATCTTACTGCACACTGAGGCAACATAGTGTGCTACTTAATGTTAAGTAGCAGACCCTGAAAACAAGGGGTGAAATACATATAGTGACATGAAATCTTACTGCACACTGAGGCAACATAGTGTGCTACTTAATGTTAAGTAGCAGACCCTGAGAACAAGGGGTGAAATACACATAGTGACATGAAATCTTACTGCACAGTGAGGCTACATACTATGCTACTTAATATTAAGTAGATGACCCTGAGAACAAGGGGTGAAATACACATAGTGACATGAAATCTTACTGCACACTGAGGCAATATAGTGTGCTACTTAATGTTAAATAGCAGACCCTGAGAACAAGGGGTGAAATACACATAGTGACATGAAATCTTACTGCACAGTGAGGCTACATACTGTGCTACTTAATATTAAGTAGATAACCCTGAGAACAAGGGGTGAAATACACATAGTGACATGACATCTTACTGCACACTGAGGCAACATAGTGTGCTACTTAATGTTAAGTAGCAGACCCTGAGAACAAGGGGTGAAATACACATAGTGACATGAAATCTTACTGCACAGTGAGGCTACATACTGTGCTACTTAATATTAAGTAGATGACCCTGAGAACAAGGGGTGAAATACACATAGTGACATGAAATCTTACTGCACACTGAGGCAACAGTGTGCTACTTAATGTTAAGTAGCAGACCCTGAGAACAAGGGGCTGTAGCAGTGATCGAATTGGGCAGGAGTTGTTGGGAGGGGTGCTCCTCTACTTTGTATTATTAAGTTTTATGGTTCCTATACTCTTATTTAAAGAAAGGTCCCAAATGGCTTAGTTTTAAAATAAACGTGTAGGAAGAAGTTGACGCCTGCACTTCAGTGCACTGCACTGAACGTTCCCTTAAACAACAGGCACGTTTCTGGTGGTTTGGATTGCACGTGGGAGGGTGCGTGGTGATGGGGTTTGTATTCCACTAATTCTTTTCGTACGCTTCGCCCACTGCCCTGCAGTGGCAGTCAGAGGAGGGAGAACACTGACCGGAAAAGCCTAGCTGCCCCCAAGTGCCATAACTTGAGGTTTGCCAACCTATAAAAGAATCAGGGCATGTGCCTGGAGGCACTTCTGAAAAGCCACCAGACATGGGCAGAGTCAATTAATCAGGGTACAAATACATGATTACTTTTAACCAATTCAGTGCCCAGCCACCTCCTCATTCACCCACTACCCCAATGGCAAATTATACATTTGTGTGCACATTCCCGGGCAGAGACCCAAGGCAAGCGGTAGAACCCTTGTACCTATGAATAATGTAACAGACGTGATGCACGCTCCCATGTAATCATGGCTAAAACTAATTTCTAGTTCTTTGGGACACATTTATAGTTTAGGGGAATGCAGTAATAAAAATATGGGCCGAATTTCAACACAGTTTTCACTGCATTTCACCATATTTATTAAAACGATGTTGTAGTATTTGTGGTAATATAGTCAGTATCCACATGTTTTACCACATTCCACCTAACTCTAAATGAGACCTTTTGCCACAGCATTATGTGGCAATGGCGCTGTACAAATAAGACACAACATAACATGTAACATCACATATATCATCACATAGCATACATGGAGCAATGAGGGACGGAGACCGGGGATCCACTTTGAGATACACCACCACCCTCCGACTCCCGGCCTAGACTATCCAACGGTGCCCTCTCAATGCTTGGGGCTGGGCGCAGTGTGACACTGCTGGCCCTGAGCAGGTGAGTCCTGCCCGGAGGCGGGGGCCGCAGTGTGACTTACTTTCTGAATCGGGAATAGAGCTTGTTAGTGAGGAGCTGGTAGATGTCATGGTGCTCATGGAGGGGCTCATACCGTAGCGGGGGAACGCGCCCGTCATGGCGGTGGTATGAGAGATCCAGGCTGCAGGGTCGATGGGCCTGACGGGCTCAGCTACACAGTTAAGAAAGAGAAAGAAAGCAGGGCATAAATATATCAATTTAAAAAAAGATCAGTAACATCATTATTGAAATGGAGAAAAAAACAGAATGTGCCCCCGGTAGACCCACGCTACATGTTTCCGCAGGACCTACTCCTGGACGGGGAGCCGCCTCCCATTGGCTAAGAAAGTGAGTTGGAATGAACCCTGCTAACAGAAAGAGGACTTTAGACACATATTTCAAGGGGCTTGTTGAACTTTAGTGCAGTCCCTATTATGACTTTGCCTCACCTTCCTTTAAGACAGTGTTCTCGAAACATTTTAATGCTGAGCCCCACTTGATTAAAAATATGTTATGCTTGGCCCCCACAAATTCAATTTCTGCTTATTTTTACAACTAAAAGCAGTTACCGTCCTCCCCTTTACAAGGTCCTTGTACCCACGGACATCCTCCGGGCAGGATCACACTTTGAAGATAACTTATTTTTAATAAGGGCGTTATGGTAACTGGAAAGGGCGCTTTACCACAACAAATACCCTGCATGTCCTTTTTAAATTTAAAAAATTCAAAAAGTGTTCTGAATTTGCAAATATTGTGGTTGTCAAAAGTCTTGCCAACAGTGAAATTACCACTGGGCTTCAGGCACAGTGTGTGTTGTCATCTCTGGGCGATCTTCATCACTTACCACGGGGTATCGTGAAATAGCTCCTCGGCGTGGGATCCCAGCACTTTGCCACTGTCAAGCTGATAGGCCTAGAGAAAGAAAGAAATTAAGGCTGTTTCATAGTGTTCTAGAAATTAAGGCATGGCAATGGCTTAATTCAGCACAGCTGAGGAATGCAGCAGGCTAGGATGGGAATGATTTGTATGTGATGGACAAATCCGTGGAAATCTATATGATCTCAGGCAAGCAAAATCATTCCACAACTTTGACTTAATAAAACATCTTCTGAGCGCCTCATGTGTAAAATCGCTGCCACTTTGTTTACACCGGCAAAAACATACCTCTACCATAAACAGAAACTAAACGTTACTTACCTGTAATAATAATTTTGCAGAGTCATATCTGTTTTAGATTCAAATGCCGCAAATAATCCTGCCATCCCATAATACTGAGGACAACTTGTTTAAGCTTTTTGGAAAAAACAACACTTAGTGGCAGTGATACTTTAATGAGTATCTAAAGTGGACTTTCCCAATGACAGTGAGTGTGTTCCCACAATGCACTTTGTGTTCATTTCGATCTTGAATTAAATTGTTCGCTCAACCTCTGTTCACGTTCCAGCATGGCTGAGCAGGCCAAATCCAAATGTATGTCAAATATCAAGCTGCAAACCTTTTTCTACAATAGAGTGACATTTATTCTTGAAATAATCATGGGTTTATGCACACAAGTCAACATCCCTAGTTTATTCACAAGTGGTAAATCCAGTTCTGTTTGTTTTTTTGTTGTTGTTGTTGCTTTCTGGGATATGTAGTACTGGATTTATAATGAGATCTTGGACTAAAACTTCCAGGAAGTATAATAACATACGGGGGCTACCATTTCATGAAGGGAAGGGGGCATGCTGGCATGTATGCATGCTTGCTGTGCATGCACTAGCTTCTCAGGCACATTTCCAACCCCCCAAAGATGATCTGACGGATTTCTTTTTTTCATGTCTTACCCTTGTTTTCCTGTGTTTTACTACAAGGGAGATTGTGTTAAATGAATTAAGATCTGGTGATGTTCGGGGGATGTGAGCCATGAAAGAGCCCCACCAAAAGAAGGATAAGGTTAAAATTGACAACAGGGATGCGTTGGTGATATGACTTTGCTTTTCTGTAGGTTTGACATAATGCTTACTGTTGAAGACATTTCTGGTGAAGACACGATAGCCCAAGCTTTTTTTATATCATTATTTAATAAAATAATGGAGGTAATTCTGTTTCTAAAAAAGGATGTCTGCTTATCAGACCTCCGCTTTCATATTGCTCCATGCCACCTATGTGCCTTTTGCTGTGCCAGTCTCCTGATATCTACAGCAACTGCTCTGCAGTGGCAGCAGGGCATATTCAAAGGTTACCTGTGCATTCCTAACAGTTGTTGGAGCAAAGTTGCAACAGTCAGAGATGGGTTTTTAATTTTCTGCACCTCCGATTCCAAGCTTAATAATTTTGCACTGCATTGAGTTTAACTGCTGGCTAAAACTATGGTGGAAAATTAAACGGAAAATATAAGCCACTTGGCATGGGGGCTAGGGAAGTCACAAAATTGTGAAGATACGGATATCACATTGAGTCAGTTTAGTGAGCATTGCTTTAGCCAATGACAGGACTGATGGGTACTGGCTGTCTGGCCTGGAGGGGGCGTGGCTTGCCCGATGCTGTAGGGAGTACCTGATCCAAGCACCTGAGGCTATCCTGTGATCTATCCTTTGCACCTGCACTCCGTTTCGATCCTTACCAGAAGCAGGTGTGGGAGAGTTGGGAGGATGCCCACACAGAATCCGGGACATTTTGATAACCTTGGAAGGCTGATATTCAACAAAATTTGGGCCGAGACTAGAAACAGTATGGTGAATGCAACTGACATAACGCGTCCTCAGAGGAGGTGAAAGGTGGGCTGCGAGGGAGGGCCCGGACGCCCCCATACTGTGATACTGAGAGCTGATACAGCTGCTGTGCAACTACCCGACCCTACTTTGGTGTACTACTGGAGTCCCTTAACACCGAACCTCAGCCGGTGCGCCTGGTGCCAAGATGCAACTTGAAGGTAAATGAGGATCCCGGAGCCCTGAAGAGTGAAAGCGACTGGTGGTTGCAGAGCACATGTAGTGCCGCCCCCTGCTGCCGCGGCGCGGCTTCTGGCCGGGATCAGTTGAGGGACAGTCTGGAGAGTGCTGCCGTGGCCCCAAGGGGAGACTGTGGGAGAGCAGCTGGACTGGTTGTGCCATGGAAGATCTGCACTGTGTGCATAGCTGGTGAGAAAGCCCCGCGTGAGAGACCCCATGAGCGGCATTGTTGATGCTAAACAGAAGAAAGCTGTGGGGGCTGCCCTAGTCTTACTCACGGTACACTGGGACGTGTATTACCTGAATACTTTGCACTTTAGCCGGGGCCACGGCAGACAGCATGATTTGACTAAGCCACCTCTGCACCCCTACTAAACTCCTTTTACGGATGGCTGATCCATTGCTGGGCTGGACTTGAGAATCTGGCAATCTACCTAGACGCAGGCTACTGGCATGACACGACATGTCTGCTGTGAGATACTGGAAGCTTAATCCTGCTGATGCAAAGAATGAACCGGGTGCTTGGCCATTGCAGACTCCTTGCTGACCCAAATTGTGACATTTTAGATGAAGGCAACCACCTTGGTGACTCTGGAGTGAAACTGTGTCATAGGTGGAGGCCGCGCTGCCTGGAGGCTATCTGGGGGCCTTGAGGGTTGTCTGGACGTACAAACTGCATGTGCAGTAATTTACCCCCCACCCTACAGAGTCACCACCTATGGTGGTTAACTAATATTGACATGCCGAGATCTAAGGGGAAGAATACCAAGAAGAATACCATCATGGACTTCTTCATATCTAGGGGAGCCCACAAGGACCTCTCCCTAGAACCTGAGAAAGATCCATCAGCGATATGTGACCGACATCCATCTGACCAGGAGGACAAAGTACTAGTGGCAATTGCGGCACTCCGCACCTCTGTGGAACATAAGATTGATGAAATTAAGTTTGATGTTAACCTCCTCAGGCAGGAAGTGCAGTCGCTATCCACCTGGGTAGCAGACAACAAGGCCCAAATCTTGTCTATGAAGAACACCACAGAGGCTTTAGAAGCGACAGTCACTGAGCTGGTACATAAGAACAGGGCACTGGAGCAAAGAGCAGAGGACGCTGAGGGTAGATCATACTGTAACAACGTCAGAATAATGGGGCTTGGAGAAGGCGACGAGGGCTCCAACATGACGACCTATGTCGAAAATGTACTGCTGCAGGAAATCGTCCCACAGCAGCTATGCCAGGGCTTCACGATGGAGAGGGCTCATAGATCGCTGGCCCGTCGCCAACCACCGGGTGCACCACCTCGCCCTATTATCGCCCGGATCCTTAACTTCTGAGACCGAGAGACTATTCTCAGGTTCTCTAGAGGGGCGGCTTTACGACTGGCCATATATCCAGATAATAAATGCCGCTCATATAAAAGAAGAGGAACATGTTAGTTCCAACCAAAGAGAGACTCCGTGCCCTAGGACTCAAGTGCATGCTGTTGTACCTGGCTAAACTGAAGGTGATATATAAGGACACCGCATTATTGTTTGATCAACCCGGTCAGGCAAGCCTATGAATGGATGAGAAGGGCTTAGCACCGGGAACCGAGAGGGAGTCGGGGAGAATCGGAGGCACTATACTGGCAGCCGCTCACCTGATATGCGGACGCATGGCCCGATCCAAGGAATCAGTACACTGCACAGAAAAGCGCATGGTCTTCGACCATTGATGACTATGATGCCTCAGGAGTAGCGCATGTGCCACTCAGGGCGGAGCTTGCTTAGTCTACCATGGCATTGGTGACACACGACCCTGTGGCAAAAGTGCCAACGGGGGTCTCTGCTAAGACATGTACCCCTATACCCGCGGACCACTGGAGCATGACTGTTCCTGGGGGGTGGGAGGGCTTGAACAGCACTCTGCTGTTGAGTCACAGGTTTTATTCAATGGTTTTGGTTTATGTTGCTTCAAGCTTGTTGCTGCTAGTTTTGGGCACTGCTTCGGGAGGATCAGGTGGCTGGGTGAACGTGCATTGTGTGGGGGCTGCTTGGGATGTGATGAGAATGACAACCATTGACATTGTACGGGATACGGTGTTTGTTGATCGAAGAATGTGGGTACTTTTGATGAGCATATTAAGAGAACATGGGAAGGGTAGAAAGCACAGTCGCCACCTGGAGGGATGACCACACTCAGGATTGCCTCCTGGAATGTCAGGGGCATGTCCTCTCATATGAGAAGGCTCAGGATTGCTTCTTATTTTCGGCAGAGACAGATTTCTATAGCCTTGCTACAGGAGACACACCTATCGGGGGAAGATCTAGCTGAATTTATTCCCAAATGAGGAGGGGTGGCCAATGGTTCTTCATATTCAAGATACGCGAGGGGTGTCCTGGTGTGGATTGCTGGGTCAGTTACGTTTGAGTTGCACAATGTAGAAACTGATGACCAGGGACGGCTGGTAATTGTGCGTGGAATTATTGAACACAGAGAGGTTTGTTTCGTGAACACCTATGCCCCTAATCACAACGCACTTGCGCGATCTGAATGACACCTGGCCTAGTAGGATCATTGTCTGTCCTCCCTTTGTTCACCTCCCTTGCCTTGTCGTGCCTTGAAACACTTGTGTATAGGCGCGTTATAAATGCCTTATCATATCATATCAAATCATATGAATGGATCGTCCTTCTATCGCTCCCTGTGTGAAAAGCTGACACACCTCAGGGGAACTTTGTGGATAAGGGAGGGCGACTTTAACTGCACATTAAACCCTACACTTGATAGATCTGACAATAAATATGTACAACCTTCCACCATGGCAAGGACCTTAGGCACTATATTACAGGATCGCACCCTGATAGACATTTGGGGGTCAATCAATGGGGACAAACAATGCTTTTCACCACCACACAAAATCCTTACTAGAATTGACTTTCTTTTCACTGCAAAGGAGAGCATGATCGAATGTATAGATGCGGTTTATACTGGCAGGACCATATCAGACCGCTCCCCACTGTTGGCTACCTGGGCATTGTCGGGTCCACCTACCCCAATTCCAACCTGGCACATGCTGGTGAACGCCCTCTCAGATTAGACCTCTCGGAGCCACCTAGATGAAGTTGTACATGATTACACTGAGGCAAATGTTAGTGTAGACAAATGGGGCACGGTGTGAGAGGCCCTTAAGGTGGTGGTGAGAGGGGAGTGAGAGGGGAGTCTATTGCAAAGACTGGGGGAATTAGGAGAACTCTGATGCTGGACCTTAATCATGCGGAGGATGAAATAGCGAGGCTTGAAGGGGTGGGATGTGAATGTGAAAAGGGTTCAGATGAGGTTGCCTTGCTACCACTGCGAGTTGCTTGCACAGAAACCTGGGAATGGCTCTGCAAATTCGACTATAGCGTATATATTTGTGCAAAGTGCATGGGGAGGGTGCTAAGGCCGGGCTACTATTGGCATGGTTGTGCAAGAATGAAAGGCCTAGCCACGTGATTACTGACATTAACGACAAATGCAGTGAAACTTGGAGATGCCAGGATGCTATTAATGGCGTCTTTAGTATACAATATCAGATGTTGTATGGTATAGATGGTAAGGTGGATGATGTGGATGTCCGTTATACTCTGGTGAATATTGACCTTCCCAAATTGACAGCAAAACAGGCAGCAGACCTAGAGGCACCAATAACGGAAAATGAGCTGCAAAGCATTATAGTTTCACTGCAACCTGGTAGGACCCCAGGTGGAGTTGGTACTCAGGGTTTTTGAAAAAGCATATGAGAAGCATATGAGACTGGCTGTCTGCTAGATAGTCCTTGATAGTTCAGTTCCTTAAGCCAGGAAAGCAACAGTGCTTATGCGACTCCTACAGGCCGTTGTCGATGTTGAATCAAGATGTTAAAATACTGAAGGCGCTATTAGCCTACCGGCTGAAACAGGTTATCCGTGACTTGTTACACCATGACCAAACAAGTTTGTCCTGCAAAGAAACACCTCCCTGAATTTGAGGAGATGACAATACGTTATTAAATAGGTCCCGATCGCATGAGGCCCCTATGTGATTGTCTCGTTAGATGCCATTAAGGATTTTGATTCTGTGTATTGGCAGTGGATGTACGTGGAGCTGGGTGGCTTTGGGATCGGTGAAGGATTCTCCTGGTGGGTTAAATTAATATATTCTGGGCCAGTTGCTAGGGTACGCACCGTAATCATGTGTCTGACCCCTGGAGAATACACAGAGGCACCAGACAAGATTGTCCGCTGTCGCCCATGTTGTACATCCTCGCACTGGAACCATTAGCAGTGTTCCTAAGATCTGAATTTTCTGAAGCAGGGCTGTTAATTGACGGAACACGCCACTTAATCTCGCTGTATGCGAATGACTGCCTCTTGTATGTACATGATCCTGCTTATAATCTCTCAGTGATACTGGAGGTATTGGACAACTTTGTGGGACTGGCTGGAATTTCGTTCAGTAAAGTAAAATCTTGTATTTTCCCATTGGCTAGATTGCGAACCTGTGACCCGAGGGATCTCCCGGCATTAGGTATTAGGTGGGAAACAAACTAATTTTGTTACCTGGGGGTCAATATATGGCATAAACCTGAACGCACGCATGTGAATAATATTGTCCGCGCCATGGAAGGAATCTCTGCATCTATGAAATTCTGAAGACAACTGCCACTATTGCTGATGGGAGAGTCGTGTTGATTAAGAGGGTGGCGTTACCCCGGCTATTGTATTTTTTCACTACTGTCTTGTACTTTATCGCAAGTGCATTTTTTTGGGTCCCTGGACTCTCTGGTGGAAAGATTCATCTGGGAAGGGAAGAGACATAGAATCGCATTGGCTGCACTTTGGTTGAGACATACGGATGGAGGGGTTCAGCTGCTGTGGTTTGTATTGTATTATTTGGCTGCTCAGGCACGATACTTGGCTACATGGTCTCAGATGAGACGACCCCACATAGTACGTTGATGCAGGGAGCACTGAGGCCGAAAAAGGAGGCCTTGTTGATTGCTGATAGATGTCTTCTGAGCAAGCCGGCCCTGTTGGTGCTAGGAAGACGGATCTGGAACAAGATTAGAAGGGTCCTCAACATAGAGCATGTATACTACCCCAATATGCTTCTATCGGCGTCCATATGCAGAGACCGAGGTGATCTATCCTTGTTCAGGAAGTTGGAGGGAATTGGCCTGGCCACATGGGGCGAGGTCTTTAAAGAGAGAGTGTTCTGGGATTTTCCGGAGATGATTTATGTCTATGGGTTGAATAAAGGACACTTCTTGGGACATATGAGGGTTGCCAAATTTGCTAAGATGCACTGGCATATATGGCCCGAGGAGCCTAAATTTGACAAACCCAATGGCTGCCTTCTACAACTTGGAAGATGAGTGGAAACCCGTGACACGTATATATACCAATGTTTTATTGAGGGAGCGAGTGTGCGCGTTACATATCTTAAGGATTCATGGGAAGACGACTTGGTGTGTGTGTTTGATGATAAACAGTGGGGCACAGCAATGTTGTTCCCTAAAAAGTGTCCAGGAATGCATGCTTTAGGCTCTTACAATTAATTGTTTTATATAGGACGTACATAGGATTGCACGATTCAACAAACAGGTGACCGTGAGTTGCCCATGGTGTGCTGGGCAACCAGCTGACTGTATAAACATGTTTTGGCTATGCCAGAGGGTGAGCTCCTTTTGCCACCAAGTTCAGAGTGCTTTGGTGAAGGCGGCAGTGAATAGATTCAAGTGAACTCCCACGGAATTCCTCCTTGGCATATATCCACGACCGGAAAAGTCACAACATGTAGTTAGACTTATGGACTTGGCGTGCATACTAGCTAAAAGAAGAATAGCCATGTCCTGGAAGCTTGACACAGTCCTGAGCTGTATCCTCTGGTGGAGAGAGCTGTTGAAGTGGTCCACTGTGGAAACAGCAGAGTGGAATAGAGCTCTGAGACGAGGTATGATTAAGCCTACTACGAACAAGGAAGCATGGAGGGCCCTTTTGCAGGCAATGTTCTGCCAATCTGATGATAAACGCCCCGCCCATAAAGGCTGAGACATACCGCCACATGGATAAATGACACTATTGCATTGTTGCATTTGATCAATATGTAACCCATTAACATGTTAGTCTATGATTTTGCCTACCATGTGCCACTAGCAACAATGTGCAGGTTTGCCTTTGCTGGCTAAGGAACCCTGTAGTTTGCCCTACTTTTGGTTGTTCATCTCTTTTTGTTTTGACTGTTACATAGTGTTCTTGTTTCTTTCTTGATGTTTTGTCCTATAACCAATAAAAAGATTTTAAAATAAATTAGCTGTCTGGCCTGTCTGTCTCCACAACAGATATTTGGGACAGTGGCCAGGAGGATGTTTCTTGGATCAGCCCAAGGAAGACCAGCATCTCCCTCCTAGGGGACAGCAGCCCTATTTGAGAGGTCCACAGGGAACTAGTGCTTCAAAGGTAGACTTGGCAAAACAAAGCCGTTCTCACACCGGGTTGATGATCAGTGGAGTCCTTTTGAAGTCAGCAGAGATGGGAAAGGGGTATAGATAGAGTAGCCCAAAGGAGAGGGTAGGCCAGGGGAGGAGTTATACCATCTTGGCTTCTGCTAGGGCTTTCTACAACTTCCTGCCTCTTCACTTCCTGTACACAAGACCTACTGAAGCTATTGGCTTGCCCGCTTGAACACTGACTCGAACCAGTGGACACATCGTTTCTACCAGACTTAACCAAAATGCGAGCTTTTGGGACCCATCGACTTGAACTGTCTAAAGTGCTGACTTGACCCACACAGAGTCCTGTCTTGATGCTGACTTGCCACTGGATCAACTCGACTCGATTCTCTTGACAATGGTTCAACTGCAGTAAAGTGCCCAAAAGCTCGGCTCGACACTGTCAAGCAACCAGGACAAAGAGACAAAGGTATATGAAGAGCCCTTGTACCTCTGGTCTATGTTCAAGGACCTCACTGGGCCTCATTAGAAGGTTGGAGGTAACCATGCCGCTTTTAGCGGCATGATTGCCTCCATACCGCAATCCGGGCCCGGGTTCCTCGAATGAGGAATTACCGGGCCATCGCAACCTTGGCGGATCCGGTAATTCCCTGTCCGAGGAACCCGGACCCGGCCCGTCCCCATTCCCATTCGAGCCCCCATAGGGCTCAATGGGAATGGGGATGGAGCTAACAACGGGCCCGTTAATGACGTGCCCGTTGTTAGCTCCCTGGTCCCCTCGCGGGACCCGGTAAGGACGCCTGGTTTTTCCAGGCGCCCATTGCGGGTCCCGCGAGGAGACCTCGTAATAGGGCAGAACGGGTTTACCGGCACCGGCACCTTTACCGGTGCCGGTAAACCCATTCTGCCCACCTTATAGTGAGGCCCACTGACCTTTAAGCCCCACTTCTTACCTTTTAAAGACATATACTTGATCAGTGACGTTGCTGCTAAAATCTTTTGCCTGAACACCCCTGCTTATCAACCCAGAATTCCCTTTTTATCAAGTCTGTACTCTCTGTGTTTCCCTACTATAGGTGGGCATTTGTTGTTTTTAATGTTTTTAATTAGTTGATTGTATTGATTGTTTTATTAAAGTTCCTAATTTATTAGAACCTTGATTGTAGATTATTTTATTTTTTTAACCATGTTACTAGCCCAGTTTGGATTACTACTGTTATCAGCTCACACGCCTCCTGAAAATATAGCCTGGCCTCAGCCTGTGCTACCAAAAGAGGTGTATCTGCCAGCCTTTACCTGTATCACCTTTATGATTGTGACCACTGCTGGTTAAGTAGTAGTGTGGGGCTAGGTAGTGAGTTTAGCCACTGCACGTCCCTGTGCTGCAGAGCAGTAGTCATTTCATCACAGAAGGGATTATTTAATGTCACCACACTACCTTAGTTGGAAAGTCGTTGGGATCGGCTCTCTTTCTGGAGAGTGTTCAGCATTGTGGTGCCTCACTGATCCTACATGCACCTCAACATCAACACTCCCCACATCGGACACAAAAATCAAAAACGTTTTCCCCCCAAGTGTTCTTCAAGCCAAATACTATGTTCTTCAGGTGTGTGTCGGGGAGTGGTTGTGTGGTTGGGAATGTACACAAACCCCACAAGGTTGGCTAACATGCTCTGTGGAGAAGCCTCTATTGTAGATATTCAAGACTATTTTTCACTGAGAACTTGCGAGCGATGTACCGTGAGGCATCTGAGACAAGACTCTAGGTTACATTGATGTTGTTGGCTTTGGTTGCCACAACTTCTGCCCAATGCTTTTGAGGTTGCTTGATTAGAAAATCTCTTTAATGTTTGATCCAATTTAAGGTCTGAAGACTACAATGACTGGCATTATGCGCTTATGTTCAACAACGCAGCGAGTATATGGATGAAACATGCATTCAAGGTCCACATCCATAGAGTGGAGCTTTTCAAATGTTGTAAACAATTTTCCAACACACACCGCTAGACACCAAAAGTATGCACTACATTTATGTCTATAATAGATTTATACTGCAAAAACATATGCAGGCGATGCCGTGAGGGCCTCCATTTCATGACTTCTTGTCTGGTTGTATGTTTGGGATATTTCTTCTCTGTGAAAGATAGTGAGCTAAAGACTCTGGGTAAGCCTCTCGTAACCAGGACTAATGTCTGGCAGAGGGACTCCCAGGACCCCCCTTGTTAATTTGCATATTTAAGTAACTTTGGGTCTCACCCTAAGTTACTAGGGGAATCCAGACGTGGACCCCTTACTCACTTTTCTTAGAGAGGCACAGATCCACCCTACTGCTGAGGTCCAACCAGACCGAAACACGTGTCTGGGGTTTCTGTTGGTACTCTTATTCAGAGGAGAATTGGCTAGCATTTCGGTGCTGGACTGCCCCAGGGCAGGACAAAGGCTGATATGTTTGGGATATTTCTTCTCTGTGAAAGATAGTGAGCTAAAGACTCTGGGTAAGACTCTCATAACCAGGACTAATGTCTGGCAGAGGGACTCCCAGAACCCCCACTTGTTAATTTTCTTGTCTGGTGAGACCTTAAAATCATAGGCAGCTCTATATCAAACCCGTTGTTTTCATGCCTGCGGCGGCAAGATAAGATATCCTCCTGGATTTCGGTCCACCTGTTTTTCACCAAGATTGAACTTTGACAAAAACCCTTACTGGCTCTTGAAATGACAGTGTGCCTTGTAAAAGTATAAACTTATACACAGGGGCCCTCATTACGACCCTGGCGGAAATCGAAAAACGATGGCGGAAATGCAATACCGCCATCGAATAGCGCTCGGTGCGATTATGACCCGTCACCGTAAAGTACGATGCCATTAGCGACACCGTAGTGAACGCCAACGCTAACTGCACCAAGTACGCGCACGCGCGCCATGCGAAACCGTAATTACCACCATGGCGCAACGGTACGCGAATGCTGACCCTAGCGGACATATACCTAACGCCATCAAGCATGGCGGAAAGTACCATTCCGCCATGGTGAGAAGTACGGCATCGCGAACCAACCGTAAAAGGCCCTACTGAGTGCCTGTACACCACTCCCTGCCCACATTGCACAACTCCTCGTAGGTGCAATGAAGTCACACAATGCAACCAGTGAAATGTACAAGTCACCCATGCATGCCAACGAACAAATGAATCTAGGGGCTCCAAGTGCCTTGTGAGTGGCCATCCATATTTGCCATGGCACCATTGCCGTACTGATGCAGCACAGGCATGTGAAGGTCCAAGGCCAGCAACATGAACTGAAATATGAGACAAACAAAAACAGGCCCCCCATCGCTTGACACCAGTGTAAGGCAACATTCAAAGCAGTATCCTGAGGGAGACTGCACCAGCCCTGTACTCCTGCCAGTAAACAAACCAACCATCAGCATAAGCATGTACCACACAAGTTGGCAGAGTGACTGAGCAGCCAGGCTCAACTCAAGAGGGGCCAATGGGAGCTGCAGGGCACAGATGGCACGAATACAGAAGCCATTCCAATGGACATGACCTCAGTCTCCCTCCAAGAAACGCACGCAAACACAGGCACCTGTGACCAGCCATATTCTGATAATCACATCATTCCACCAATCCACCTGGCTGACCGGCATCTGTTACACAAAAGCTAATCCCCCGCCCCTGAGCATGACATCATTAAAACAGTCATAATGGCAGCCCCTATCCCTGACCTCACTGGGCTTCGTAGGCAAACGCGCCCAGCACAGTACCACGCAACTATACTCAGAAGCCGGAACCCAATGCAGATCTTCTCACAATACATCGCTCCACAAATAGGAATATGCTACATTACTTGCAAAGAATAACGCTACATGGTCAATATCATAATCAAAATTTAATGCACAACAAAATCACCAAGCCCATACAGCTATTAGGTCATGAACTCCAAAATATATTTCATTATTGTGGGCTGCATCCGCAATAAATGACCAGCTTCTTCTTGTGTGACGCCCTGTTCCTTCATGGTACACAGGGGCTACATTCACGTTCAAAAAGGCAACATGGAAGCGCCTAGAACCGCAGGGCCGTCCCATTAGGTAGGCACTAGTCCAGCTGAAAGGTCGATATGTTGCTCCTAGCCACTAGTACTGCGTAAGGGCATGTGGCCCATTGGCGATCGTCCCATAAGATCGTAATGGTGCTCCACTGATTAACACGAAGCAGCAGGTGTCGGGAGTAAAAGCCATCTGCAGGAGTGGCATACAGATGGCAGCGGCAAAAGGGGAGGAGATACCTGTCACCCAAATGAAATGAAAAAGAATAGTATGGGCATCAGAACTTCATTTGAATTACTCACTTCAATGATCACACTAAATCCACAGCCATATGCATGCTAGCCCACTCAAAAGGATTATTCCCACCCAAAAATCACTTGCGAATCATAACTATATAAATCGAGGTGAAAACACTATTACAAACGAGTGTTTGTGTGCATGCGTCTGTTAAAACAGAATCCATTAGATGGGATTAGTAACGTGCATAGACACAAGTGTTTGAAGGCGCGTCGAGACAGGGAGGGTTCAACAAGGGCAGATAGACGATGGTCCCACTATGGCAGCCCTGCATCACATAGCGCAGGGGAAGTGGATAGATTCCAAAAAGCCATGTACATGGCAAACTCACTATTAAATCATCTGTCCATGCATCCATACATCATTCCCTCATCCCGGTATGAAAACGCCTGATTATTTACTCACATAACATGTGAAATTTCCATTCAGTCTGTGCGTAATGCAGTCTGCAAAATCCACTGTGCTCCAGCCCGGAATTCCAGTGTTGTGAAGTAACATGTATTTGGGAACGTCCTGCCTTATCGTCCACTACGCTATTGCGCATCCCATACTATTCATATCAATCATTGCATTCTCACCATGGCCCCTGTCCGAAGGACATTAAACAATAGAACTTTATATCTGCAGTCAGACCTGTGGGCGTCTCCTCGCCGCTAGCTGAAAACCGAATGCGCTGTCCTTCGAATTCCTCATTTGCAACATCACGTCGAAAAGGCATCTGTGACCGCTTGAAATCACAAATCCATCCATGTAGTGCGGCAGTGTGTGAAAATGGCAACTGGCTTCACTCACAAATGGGACGCCCCGCCCGTCGGTGAACCTCGGTACAGTGCTGCATGAGGGTCCAGCGTTAATCGAGTACTACATTCCACTGACCCTTCACAAGTTTGTTCGCGACTGCAAAGATAGTATGTGAAACAATGGGACCATAGCAGAATGAACATATGAGCCAATATTTCACTGCCATCGGGATTAAATACATGATTGTAATAGCAAGATGCCATGCGTCGAATTGCAGAGTTGTGTGCGGGACGTGCACGCCCAAAGGGGATTGCAGCTTGCACAGGTGGAATGAATCACCACAGGTGGAGGCTATACAGCCTGAAAACACATAAATTGCACACCCAACCCCCTCCCACAACCACACCCACTCCAAAATGCTACCGGCAGGACTAGCGATGTTGGCCCTGGGGGACCTGATAGCACTGCAAGTACTCCAACTTCAAGAAGAAGACGAACACCAACTACTACAACAACCGGCCGCACAGAGGAGACGCAGGAGGAGGAGGAGGGCAAGGCAGGGCCAGCAAGGCCCACCAGCACAGCCACTACCACCACGCAGGCAGCCCGCAATCCCACGCCTCCGAGCACATCCGTTCAACCTCACTGATGAGCAGATCCACACCCTCTACCGTTTGGACCGGGACACCATAACCGCCATTGTGGACATGACACACGCTGACCTTGTCAGCATGATAGATAGCCCAACCGCCATCCCACCCCTACTGAAGGTGGTGTCTGTGCTCCACTTCCTGGCCACAGGCACCTACCAGCACACAATCGGACAGTTGCATGGCATTTCACAGCCACTGTTGTCACGGACACTATCGCAAGTGCTCGATGCCCTCCTGAAGCACGCAGACGACTACATCTCTCTACCACGCTCGGAGCAGGAAATTACGAACACAAAAGTGGGATTCCATGCACTTGCCGGCATACCGGGTTGCATTGGTGCCATCGACTGCACCCATGTGGAATTGGTTGTCCCACATGCCATGGAGGCCCAGTACCGCAACCGAAAACAATATCATTCTCTTAATGTACAAATGGTGTGTGACTCCAACAGGATCATTACACATTGTTGTGCCCGATTTCCTGGATCAACCCATGATTCTATGGTCTTGAGGAACTCTACAATACCACGCTACATGGAGCGACACGCAGGGAACAGATCCTGGCTACTCGGTGAGTCTCATTTCATGCATGATAATGTGGGGTATGTGATGCGGCAATGACCTGGCAGGAAGGGGGGGGGTGTGTACGTAGCAATGTCATTCCACAAACAACCTTTATTGTCCACATACAGGTGATGCCGGGTATCCACTGAAGAGATGGCTCCTTACACCACTCCGGAACCCACAGAACCAGCATGAGGAGGACTACAACCATGCCCACTCACGTACCCGTGTAGTTATAGAACAGGCATTCGGCCTACTGAAGACTCGTTTCCGCTGCCTCAGCAGGTCTGGCGGGGCACTCCTGTACCGCCATGAGAAGGTTGCAAAGATGGTCATGGCATGTGTCATGCTACACAACATGTGCGTACGTAGAAATGTGCCCATGCCCCCTGACGCAGAACTGGAAGCACCTGAAGATGGTCATGATGAGGGTGGGGATGTGGCAGCACCTCAAGGAGTCCGCGAGGCACAGGAGGGCTGTGCAATTCGTCAGATTATCATAGATTCATGCTTCTAGCACTCACGCCTGGTGGCTGATACATGGACACGGGACTTGTGGCACTGTGTGTGTCTGGAACATGCACAATATGGACTGTACGCCTATAAAGGCCTCGTACACAAAGATCAATGTCCACACATCTCACTGGTTGATTGTGCAATGTTTATAGCATATGTGAAATTATGTTACACACCCCATCGACCCGCCACCCAAGTAAGCCCAACACACCCCCTCCACACTCCTACCTCCCCCCCGAACACCAGTGTCCAAAGATGCTCATTGTCAGTGGGCAGACGCTATTGCAAGCCCCCTCTCCGGGTATCAGGGGCACCCCTGCCTGTGGAGCGCAGGTTCCTCCCAGATCTACGTTGGGGGCTGCCCTGGACGGAACTTGCAACGGATGATGTCTCTGCCTGCTCACGTCCATGCATGTCCCTAAGGGTTTGTGAGAGCTCAGTGAGCACACGGCGCACAGCGGCAAGTTCAGCACATACGTCTTTGGACGTCGCATGCAGTTCCCCCCTCAGGCTCTCAGTGCTTCTCTCCATTTGTACTCTCAGGCTCTCGGTGCTTCTCTCCATTTGTACCCTCAGGCTCTCGGTGCTTCTCTCCATTTGTGCCCTTAGTGTCTCTGTACTTCTCTCCATTTCTGCCCTAAGTGTCTCGGTAGATGTTTCTATGGCTGCCTTAGTACCCCCACATTCATCAGCATGGTCCTTGAGGAGCGTGGCCAGTTGCTGCTGTTGCACGATCACCTGGTCGAGGGACTGTTGCCTCTGCTGTGCCATGGCCATTTGCGGTGGTGTCACAGAGGGGCTGATCACCTCATGTTGCCTTGCCACAGGGCTTGTGGAGGATGGCCAGTCGTCGTCTTGTGGGTGCCCCTGCGTGGTATCCTCATGGTGTACGGGATGAAACAAACAGGGGGATTGAGACAGGTCATGGATGGATCCTACATCGACATCACCGTTTTCTGTGTCGGAGCATGCTGCCATTGATGCAGTGTCACCTATGGTGCTGCTGCCACCAGGAGCAGTGCCTTCTGTGGCATCCATTGGGGGGACCTGTGGTGGTGCTGTTGTGGGCATGCTGGCTGCTGGGGTGCCTGTTGAAGTCCCCTCCTGTGTGCTGCCACTTGATTTGTGCTGCTGCCGTGTCTTGATCCGTGCAGCTGAGGTGGAGGGTCTTTGGCCGTTGGTCTTGGCCCTCTTTGCAGGTGTGCTGGTAGGGGTGTCCTGGAGCTCGTCGTTTGAATCGGACCCTGTGGTGGAGTAAAGGAGGGCGGCCGTTATTAATGGGTCTGTGGAAATTGGAATGGCAATGTATCACATGCATTGGGGTGGTACCTGAGGGTGATTTGGGTCAGGGCCTTGGAGGTGGTTTCATTTTTGTGTGGATTGAGGATGCAGTTGTTTTGCAGCCTGCAGTTAGGGTGTGCCTGCTGCACGTGTAGAGGGTGTTTTTAGGATTTTTAATTATTTATGTATTTAATGTGAGTTTTAAAGTGCGCTATCAGGCCAATGTATGTGGACGTTCTCCTGGCCATGTGTTTCTGTTGCACTATGTGGACACATGGTACTTCACATGATTGGACATTGTGGATTTAGCATTGTTTTATTTGGGCCACCTACCTGATTCTTCGGATGTCTGCACTCCTTTCTCCATCCCTCCGACTCCCTCTATACTCTCCATTCCAATGGTGGAGGCACAGATTTCTTCCCAGGGGGTCAACTTGATGGGTGATTCCGATCCTCCCCCGGTAGCTGTGGCAATGTTACGGTTGGCAGATAGTATGCTCCGTACGCGTATCCACAAGTCGTCCCATCGCTTTCTGCATTGCTGTGGGTTGCGGGGTGCGGTCCCCCCCGCACTTACCCGCTGTGCCACCAGGGCCCATATGGCCTTCTTGTTCGCAAGTGCCGTCCTGGTCATTTGCGTCGAGAAGACGATGGCAGCATTCTCCTGGAGGGTCTCTGTGAGCACGGTGAGTTCCTCACGGGAGAAGTGGACCTGCCGCTTGCGGTCGCACGCTTTCTTCGCTACTTTTCCCATTTTTATTGTTTTCACTAGGGTGGATGACGGGTTGGGATGTGTCTCAGGGTAGTATTTTTAATGGTTGTGTGGGAATTCTGATTTTATAGGTGTACGGCGTGCTGTTTCCCGTTCCGGGACCATGTTTATACTTCCGTTTCCGTATATTTACGGTCACCGTATTTTCCGATTGCCGCTCATTACGGTGACCGCTATGATGGGTGGCGGAATTGCACCTAGGGCGCCGTACGACGGCGGTGAGGGGCGTTTTGGGGACATTTCCGCCATCGCGGACTTTGCACTTCCGCCATGGCGTAGTGCTCGTGCCTGATGGGTCGGAATTAGCCGCACTTTACTCCGTCGTGCAATGGCGGAAACGCTATTTACGCTATGGCGGTCAGGTCAGTTACTTTCCGCCAGGGTCGTAATGAGGGCCAGGATCATTTATACCCTTACGCAACAGTGGGCCCTGGTGGAATTTTCACCTGTGGATTAAATCTGCAAAATGTGATATTATGCGTAATCGTAAATTCTCAAAATTCCTGGTAATGGCACATAATAGTTGACAATACCCAGAGAGTCCAGATTTGAGCACTGGCATTGCAGATTTTTGGCAGGTATTTGAGTTTCTGAACGTCCACAGACCCTGATTATTATGCTACAGAAGGTGGCTAACAGTCAGCTCCTGTCCTTTGACCTTGCCTGATGCTGCACTGGCATGGTGACATTATGTTCCTGCAGCAAGGACTGGGTCAACATGGAAACTCCAACAAGCTCATTCAGAGCCTGGGGGAATGTCTCAGGGCAATAGCCAAACTGATAGTAGTATTCCCCCCGTTGTGGCCCTAGGCCCCTGTGCACCTCAGAGGTGTAATGGGCGGACCCCTAACGCATGTAGCAACTTCCATTGAAATTGGCTTGTCACTGCACGCATCCAGTGACTCCCAATGACATCCCAATGCGCACTTGCACAACCTTGAATGCACTAGGCCTAGCAGGATTGTTTGTCCTGTCCTCCCTTTGTCTCCGATCCTTTGCTTGGTTGCACCTGAAACACTTGTGCATAGGCGCATTAAAGATGACCAACCATCAATCAATCTGAATGTCACCATGCATAGTACGGTAGTTTATGGTTCTGTATGTCCTTTTCCCCCTCTCCCCTCCTCCCTCCCCACTCTTTGTCATGCACTTGTACTATCTGATAAGTCGTTAGGCCTAGTATGGCAGTTTATTGAATGTATGCTCTTTCCTTCTCCCGCCACCCCTCTCTCCTTCCCTCCTGTCATGTACTTGCACTAGTAGAAATGCCTCAGGCCTAGTATGCTAGTTAATTTTGTTAGATAATTCAGAAACGTCAAGGCCTAAGAATGGCTACTGTATTCCCTTGTTCCCTTCCCACCTTGAAGCACTTCACTTTTGTATAAGCGCTTTACAAATAAACATTTACAACTACAAACTCTCAGGTCAGCAATGCCAGGAGCAGATGACCAATTCTGACTGCCATTATAACCTGTTGCCCTCCACCATGCATTCTGATGAATTGCACTTTTGCCTGGAAACATTCCACCAATGTAGGGCTCAATAAGAGCATGTGAGGTCCAAGATTAAAAAGTGAAAGCACAATGGAACCACCCTGCCATAACTTCCCTGGATACAATGACAACTGAAATGTTTCCTATGCCATTTTTACTAGGCGATTAACTTCGATATCACATACAGCAGCACTGTTTCATCATTTTGTACTCAAAGAAAACCTCTCTATATTTGAAAATATTCTTGCAGGTTAACACCCGGTAGCTCAAAGATAGACGTTTCAAGCTGGTTTTTACCCTCCATTCTGACACTTGTAGCTTGATTCTATAATTGTGCATGCAGAATAAATAACCAGAAAGCAAAGGTGAATTTGGCTCTTCACAATTGACTAGGCCTGCTGAAACCAGGCTACACATCATGTTCTGTATGAAAGTGTGGTATGGCAGCCAGTTGTACCCGTGATGGCAAAAGAAACAATACTATTTTAGCCCAATCACAAAGGTTACAAATTAGTATTTTTTCTGTTTATATTGCCTGAGCAGCTGTTCATGCCTCAAATAGTATTCATTACATTTCTAGCGTGACTTCCCCCTATCCCCTCCATAGTGGAAACTGAATTTGTTTTTATTTTTAGTGTGGAAAGGCATCTTACTGGAAACAGTAAAAGTACTACTTCAAGAGTAAAATCCCCTCGCACTGGAAAACATGACAAACATTGCTAACCAAGTAATAGTCTTTTAGAAGGCTTGTATCTGTTGAGAGTCAGATCCAATGCATATCCTGCCATGTAGTGATTGGTCTGAAGTATTAGAAGTTGTTTAAGTCCATGGAAAAAGTAGCATACACAGGAGTGTTACTGTCATGTTATCTCTAACCTAAGGCCCTGATTCATTAAATTATTTGCTTGCAAAACAGGGATTTACTTGCCATTCTGCCCACAAATCCCCATTCGTCGAACACGGATTTAAAGGCCAAATGGGACGCAAGTCCCTGTTTTACCTGCAAATAATTCCAGGAATCAGGGCCTAAATCAGCAGGTACTCATTCTGCCCTTCAGTGTCCATGCCTTTAGAAAGTTTTTTCTTCCCACCATCGGTCTGATCACAACAGTTGGAGCGGAAGACATTTTCGAATATCGCAGTTGTGGTATGGGTGGGCATGATGCAAGATATTTCACATACAGGGCATTTTCTTTTAGATTTCGAGCACTGAAAACTTAAAAAAAGGATATTTCTAGCGTGACTGATTTCTGGTGCGCATTCCGCCCACACTTTACATATTCTCTGGAGGATAGCTCAGGGGCAATGTGCTCGCCTTGGAAGCAAAATAACACGGAGCAACACAGGTTCGATCCCCAGGTCCAAGCTTATAAACCTTTGGGTTTTAAGCGCGTTATAAATAACCTATCATATCATTTAGAAAGTGTTGGAAATGTCTTTGGAAGAAAACCTGTCCCACTATCCTATGCAAATTTTCCGCCGTGCAGATCCCCCCAAGAGAATGAGTGAGGTTTTCGGGCACTCTGTCAGATGATAGTATGTACCCTCAACGTTACCCTCTTGCTGAAAGGTTTTCGGGTATGACACAGTCAAAAGCTTCCTGGATCAGAGGCACTTCAGCTCACTGGAAATTCAGAGGTTTCAAAGTGTTACCAAATCAATTTTAATCAGGACTACACCTGACGTGGACCTTGTAAAGCACATCTACATCAATAGGGAGCACGCTCTCTGTCAGTCAGAGAGGAGTAGTGGGCAGAGAGAGCCGGGGCAAGAGCCAGATTGTACATTGTTTCCATAAGGTGGATTTATTTGACATCTCCTGGATCCCAAGTGTGAAGGATTCCCAAAATGTACAGGACAATTGTGAAAAGGAACACCATTCTGTACAGGACTTGTGAATCTTCGGAGCAAAAAGGTGCAGAAAACCAAAAGATGCAACTACACCTCAGGGCATGCAGTGAGAAATGTTCTGCCTAAAAATATGCTTTCGCTTGCCATCAAATCTTGTCTGAAATGTTAGTGATTTTGGAAGATTACACTGTGTTTGTGTAGCGCTTTACATTGCTGTCCAAACAAAGGAAAGTGCTGTGCGTGAGGAGAAGAGTCTAAGGAGAAAAACAGAGAGAGCACAATAGTATATTATCTTGGTTGCGTGTATAGCCCTGTCAAGGGGCTTCCAAGTGCTGAGGGTAAAGAGAAGAATGGAAGAGAGGGGTTATCAGAGGGGAAAGGGGCAACATCATTTGTTGATTGTATGAATAGCTCTTCACAGCTCTGTCAGGGAGTTTCAAAGGGCTGTGCTGAGTGAGAAGAGCGATAGGAGAAATAGAGAGAGAAAGAGAGAGAGAGAGAGAGAGAGAGAGAGACAGAGAGAGACAGAGAGAGAGAGAGAGAGAGAGAGATGGAGACAGAGGGAGAGCGATCATAAAGTTACGTTGGTTGCATGAAGCAGTTTACCCCGGTGTTATGTGGTTTCAAAGTGCTGAGCCTGAGAAAAAGAATGGAAGGATGAGTAGAGAGAGCGAGAAGCAGATGCAAAGAGACAACATCATGTTATCTTATGTTTGCTGCATATATAGTGCTTCACACCACTGTCAGACTGTTTCAAGGAGCTGAGAGTGAGAACAAGTGTAATAGAAGTAAAGTAGAGGTGGAAGTCTTTCAAAGGAGAAACCATGTAATGTAAGGTTGGGTACGCCTTACAGGCCATATTGCAGAGATGCGGGTGAGAAGCAGCGCGGGCACAGCAGACGAATAGGCAGGACGCAACAGCGCAGAGCGCGCACCAGTGCAAAGGACCAGATTGACATAGTTAAGCAAGGTAGGATCCACTCACCCCGGCTTGGAGACGATTTCTCGTAACACTCTGACGGCGTCATCGTTTGTCATGTTTTCAAAATTGACTTCATTCACCTGGAAGACAGGGAGAGACATCAGGAGACCAGTCCAGGAGGGATCAGAGCGGAAGAGGCTGGAGCACCAAGGGATGTGTTATCTGAAGCGGGTGGGAATTAAAGAAAGGCACGTCTGGGCTGGGGCAGAAGGAAGGGGCTCCCACAGAGCAACACTAATGGAAAAAATGTGCAACTCTGGAGGTTAAAATGAACTTCCCAAGCCACACAAGCGGAATTGCTTCTTTCTTTATCAGATTGGGCTTCTCTTTTGCTTAATATCCTCTATTGGGTAGTTTCAGTGAAATAGATTTGTTTTACTCTGTAACAGACAAGACCACCACGCCCCCTTCGGTAGCTCTCTATCCTAAAACCTATCTGTAGAGCGAGGCAGGGGGTGACATCTTTGCTGGGATGTCCAGGGCCCACTCAAGGTTTTAGAGGGTCTAGTGGCCAGATTGGGGTGCAGTTACTTGGTAAATTATAAACCGTGCTTGGGTAAATCACAGGCTGGCACTGGGCTCTAGGGTAATAAGGCAACGCCCGAAGGGCCGAAGGGCCGGCGGGCCATCTAGCAAGTGTAGGCCACGGTTCTAGGACCATTAATGCCACCTTGTTAAATTAATGCATTGTGCAGCTCGTAATGTTGACCAATGTTATTGACCCAATATGCACTAAACTGCACAATTTGCTATACATGTTGTCAAAAAAGGCCCAAGGTACTACTGAAATCGTTTTCAACAAAGAATAATGAAAAGTGAGTTATAATTTGCGCCATTTTTTATTGGTGCCTGGCCCTATTTTTAATCCCAGTTCGATCCTGGTAACCTGAAGTCGCAGGGTGATCTGTGGCAGCTCCTAGCTGGTGGATCTTCATCTTGGAAACATTTGATGTATAGTGCCAGTGCCATGCTTTACCCATGGACAGGGCATTCCTTCTTCTGCAAGAAACTGTGTCCACCCACGGCTATTGAGTGGCACCCTGCGGGTATTTCAGAGTTCCAAGTGCTATTTTCTTTGCAGAACCTGGTACCACATCTGTCTGAATAGATCATGTATCTCTTTCACTTTGCTGGCTCTATGTCTCCGGAGGATAGCTCAGGGGCAACGTGCTTGTTTTGGAAGCACGATGACACCGAGCAACACAGGTTCGCTCCCCAGGTCCACGCTTAGAAATCTCCAGGTATTAAGCGTGTTATAAAAGACCAATTACATATTACATGTCACTGGAATGCTCTTTCTCTGCCCTGTAACTTCTTACTCTTTATTTTGTACCACCCTTAAGAATCTGCTTCTTCATCTACATGATCAACTATGACTACTTTTTGTTCGTTTTTTAAAATTGCATTTTATTGTACTGTAAAGCGTCTTGTTTTTGTTCAGCGCTTTGGTGTAAAACGCTAAATGAATTACAAATAAAATACAAATACAGACGAAAAATGTAAATGAATGCACATGGTCCTGCTGTGCTTGCTGTGGGCCCCAGGCATGGTGTGCCCAGAGTCTCAGGCTACACCACACCGATGACACCCAATGAGGCCAAAACATGCAACCTGGTGTAATGGGGTCACGTGGTGATGGAATGTAACGTAAGGTTTTTAGTTGTATGCGGTGCATATTTGTTTGCTATGTTGCAATGAACTGAAGACTGAAAAACTGTGGCATGGAATGCTGCCCAAAGCAATTGCCAGTGGATATGATTAATGTTATGTTATGTTAAAGGTTCTTGTACTGCACACTGTCGCCATTTGCTTGGATGCATGGCGCTCTGGCGGATCCTCAATGGGCGGTGGTTGGGAGTTTGTTAGTGGGTAATGATGTGCCATCCATCACTTTACACCATGGCAAAGCCAGACTAAGTGGCAAGACATGCCCAGATGTACACTTGCCCAGACGCCTTTCATAGGTTGCCCTTGAAAAGTGCACGTGGTTACACAAGGGCCACCGGAAACGCAAAAGGGGAGTTGGGATTGGCCCCTTTGACCTGCTATCAAGCACTAATATGTTTGTTCATCAACAGCTGTTCCTCTCCAAGCCGCTGTTGCATATTTTGACAGACTATGCTGATAAAAAACGAAACTTTTTAAAATAGTGCATGCTTCAATTTAGCATAGCTATCTGTATACACACCAGAGCATAATGCGATTAGAGCCTGCAAAAAGAAAATGACATCACTACTCAACTAGAATAACTTTTTACACTTGGGCTGTGGCGTTGCATTGTCTCCTGCATGAAAGGCGCCCCCCTGCACAGCACACCCCCTGGTACTTATGCACTTCACCAAATGCAAAGAAGCTTTGTGGATTTCACTATTTTGCAGACCCTCTGGGATATTGTGCCATGAAATTTGCAGCACAAAATTATTTCAGTATTTTGCAGTGCTTCTTAATCAGGCAAAAATGCCGCAATAAATGAAATTTTGTTTTTGTGCTGAAAAACTTGCCTTTATGCCACAAAATATTTCATGCTGCAATATTCTGGAAGGCCTGACTTTGAGCTAATTTTCTCTGATTAGGCCGAGTCATTAGCCAAAGAGACGATAGGAGAATGTGCAGGTGAGCAGAGTTCTGTGTGCGTGTTATCCATCCTTTAAACAACAAAAGCCGAATTTTAAATTACATTTTATTACACTTCTAAAAATAGAAGCTGGGCATTGGTGTGTTTTTCGCTGCAGTGCAATTTTCACCCGTGTTTTGCAGAAGCACAATTTAAAGATATCTTGCATCAGATGGAGCAGGAGACAGGGTGTTATTAAAGGTGTAGGCGGCTGCCCTTGTATTATAAGGAATAAAATGTTCAGAGCACTGCTTTTAAAAGTTTATTAAAAGTCAACATCGTGCAGTTCCGTGCCCTCATGAAGTCATCGTGAATGTGGCCGAAAGCCTCTATGCCAGTTTGTCCTACTCCCGGCTTCAAAGGCTGGAATCCTGAGGGGTTTTCAGGATATCCCTCATTAATATGCATGAGGAACAATTTGCATACATTTAGAATCATTGTATACAAATGTATTGCATGAATATTAAAGAGGGATATGCTGAAAACCCGGCATGTATCTGGGCCTCGAGGCCTGGAGTTGGACAACACTGCTATGCTGTAATGTAATTTCTCTGTGATATCCACAGTCCCAATGTCACATTGTTAGGGGTACTTTATCCCATATATAAAAGAAGTTCAGATTCTAGCAACGTTTTATTCATCACCGTGTTGTTCGCTCGTGCAAAGCATGATTGTTTAATCAGTGCGGTCCCGGGGCTTGCCAGCTCATTACGCTTGAATGTCTAAGAGGAATGGACAGGTGACAACAGAGGCGTTGCTGGGGGGGGGGCGGGCTGAGGGGGCTATAGCCCCAGGTCATTTGGTTGTAGCCCCGCATAGAAGCTCAGGTGCTACAACCAGAATGCTAGCTAGCCCCGAGTCCCGCCAGTCCCGACATTAGCTTAGCCCCGGATCTTTTCTGGACCTAGCAACACCCCTGGGCGACAATCTACTTGAGCTAAAGAATCAAAAAAGAATTAAAATAAGCAACACAATTTCACCGTTTGCAGAACAACAGAGAAAAAAAGAAAAACATTTTGGAAACGGGAACATTTTCAATAAAATAATAGATGTGGCTGTCGGAAATCTCAAAGACATCTTAGCAACATATAAGTGCCCCGCTGCCCCATTGGTCCGTGCCTTCTGCCACAGGGTGTGCTGCTTAGTCTTCTGCGTCATCTATGCCCTCACCCCCCAGATTACTCCTTCGTGTCTCCCCCAGTCCTTTTTCCATTCTGGTTCTGAAACAGTGCTCTGTGCCCAGCTGACTATACCAGCAGTGAGACCTGAAGGGAAGCCGCCTGATGCCTAAACACACAACCTGCTCCCTAATTCCCAGCCTCTTGTTCTTTGCAGGGGAAGCATTTCTTCTTGAAAGAGCAGGATGTGAGGACAGACCTTTCTATCAGGTCCAAGTGATGCTGGATATGAAAGAACGCGCGCTGTTTGTTCTGCGCCCCTCTAGTTACAAAGGCAAACGTGTGAAAAAAAAGAGTCCCTGCCCACATTCCCGCGTTCAATCAGTTGCAGGTGATGTTCTACAGACAATAAGGCAGGGGATCTCTCAGCACCTCTCCCTACAGCCCAGCGGCGCCTGGCATTCCCCTCCCTCGCTCCCTTCCCAGAGTGAATGGTATTCCTCGGCTGAGTTCCCGCAGTGGTTTCTGAGACACCCCTTGGATTCCTGCAGGGAGAACGGACCTGCAAGAGCATGTCTCCGGGTTCGATCCGGCCATCTGCTGCCACAGCTCCACCCTTCATGATGGAGCCGATGTAGATCCCGCCATCGCCTCGGTCGTTGCTCTGTCCCACAATGCTGATGCCCAAAAAGTTATACTTCTCTGCAGGAGATATAAGAAGGGGGACAGGCCCCACCAGGACAATGAGATACATTCTATCACACGAAACAAAGATTAAACACATAAGCACTGATTGTATCCAATCTATAGAGTCATTTCGGCCACAAGGGATAACGGTGTGTAGTCGGAATATCCACACAAAACCAATACAACTCCCATACTTCCTGTAAGTGCCAATGCAATTCCAGATAAAAGTACAGGGTATGTCCACAAAAGAGCAGACACAGCCTGACATTTAAGCAGAAGGGTCTATACATAGGTTAATAGCAAATTCTCAATTTACAGCCTGGAAACAGTGTCTTGGTAAACATACTAATGTATACTTGATCAATGGAAGATAAGCGAGGTAAAGGTATCTGACTAACTACAGAACAGTGTGTGTCAGTGGGGCAACCACAAGGGAGCACAAGTCCTACATGTATTTCCAGTGACTTATACGTTATTTATTTATATCGGTCTATTTAGGTGTTTTGTAAGGCAGCCACTTGACAGCACTCAGTTTTAGAATAGCCATAGCACGTGCAGGGTGTTTGTGTTCGGAATGTTGGTGGAAGCTGAAAGATAGGGGATGTTAGGAAGTGGCTCACAGAGGAGGAAATAAACAGGGAATGATGTTGAGCACAACCTGCAAGTTACGGTCCAATGTGTTTTTCGAGGCAGAAGCGTAGAGGTTTTCATATTATTTCGGTACGTGTAGCGAGGCGCTGTCAGTAATAGTGTTCAGTTCTCAGTATGAGGTGGAAGCTTCTGCTTTTTAAAGCTGTGGTTAATTGTGGGTTGAAGGAAAGGTCCCAGTTGATCCAGCTGGAGCTTGACATGCAAGATCAACCAAGCCAGTGGGCTCATGCTGAAAAGCAGCAAGGATAGAGCAGAGCCTTGAGCGACACCACACGAGTTCTTCATCACAGAGGATAACATCTGGATAATCCTTAACTATATCCGCCAAACAGACAGGAAGGATCTGATCTAGTTCAATGCAGATACCACGCGCCATTTCTCACATAGTTCAAGAAGAATCCTGTGATCCACAGTGTCCTAGGCCACAAGGATATTTAGGAGGATTAGGAGAACCTTATTTAGGTTGGTTAGAAAATGTTCCCTTAAGCAGGGGTCTGCAACCTGAGGCTCTCCAGAACTCCTGTGATCCCTCCCTCATGGTCCCTCATCACTGACTATGGTTGCTAGGGCTGATGGGAGTTGAAACACACAAAACATCTGGCGCAATCAAGTGATTTTGGCTTCCCTGGCTGGACTAAAGCCTGAATAACAGTCAGGAAGGAGGGGAAAGAATACACTACATTTTGCATTGACTAATATTCTCACCTTCAAAGATTTTGGTGGAAAGGGGAGATTAGAGATTCACCAATGGCTTGCTGGCTCCTTAAGGTTTATGTTTTTTTTTATGGAGGAGTAATTATAGGACTTTTGAAGACCCTGGGAACTGGCGCATATGAAATGGAGCATTTCAGCAAGTAAGTAGTGTAATGATGTTTATTGCTGTGGTACACCTTGAGAACATCACCTTCTGGACAAAAAGGTCTTGCAAAAATGTACATGCTGTATGAGAGAATAAATCTACAGCTACTGATGTGGGAAGAAGGGGGTAGAGAAGAAACCAAGGGAGCAAGGGAGTGGTCGGGGGAGATGTGATTGGCCAGGATGCAGAGTGAGGATACGAGAGAGCATTGGTTTTGGCAGGGAGGGAAAGTGGTGAAAGGAGATTGATTAGGAGCCATGGGAGCAGCAGGAGGGGAATGGCTTTCAGAATTAAGAAGTTGAGATTTATATGAGCCTTTGAGAGAATGGAGGGCTGCAGAGTCTTTGTATGTTAGAAGGCAAGAAGTTAAAAGTCATTAAACTGAGTGAGGAAAGATGACAAAGTTCTAGGATTTTTTGACGATGAAATCAGATAATTAGAAGGACATCCTGTAAAGAGCAGTCACAGAATCCCAGGACAGAGAGGGTGGAGAGAAGAGAGAAGGGTTTGACAGGGTCAAAGGTAGCAGAGAGATCTGGACAAATGAGAACAGCGAGTTTAGAGTGGTGGGCAACGATTATGAAGTTGGAAATGTTCCTGAACGCTGTCTTAGTTCGCTAAAGGGAATGAAAGCCAGATTGGATAGGGTCGCCTAGATCAGTGCTGTCAAGGTGGTGGGTGATGCACATGAATACTATGTTCTCAAGGACCTGTGGAGTAGTGAGACAGGACGGTAGTTGGCGGGAGAGTTAGGATCTGCACCGGACTTCTTGATGAAGGGGAGAGCAGCGTCCATATTAGGGCAGCCAGGGAAGGGGAAGCATGACTTGAGAGTGTTCATTTGCACTTTCCGGAAGCGTTCCTGGCATGGCAGTGTGGGCAGGTGTGGTACTCTAGCTGGCTCTGTGGAGCAGAGGATCCAAGACAGGATTAGTGGTGCAATGTAAACAAGGCTTGACTTAGGGGAATTATGGGAAGCGGGTAAGGGTGTCCTTCTGAGCTATTTCACAATTTTGACATCTAATTTTTGAAGGAGAAGAGCAATTCTTCTGATTGTTGCAGCGTTTCACCTGTTTCAAAGCAGGGGTGGACTGGCCTACAGGGAACTCTGGAGACTTCCTGGTAGGCCTCTGCACCCAGGGCCTCTTTTGTGTAGGTATTTCCAAATGTTCTCATAGGAAAAGGGTTGGGATTGCCAAAAATGTGTAATCTGGGGCCATTTTGAACATTATTTCCAGGGCCTCTTTCGGTTCCCAGTCTACCCCTGTTTCCAAGTACCTCAAGATCTGTTTTCTGGTTGCGTGTTATAAATTGTCCTCAGCAAATTGGTTGCTTTTGCCAAGGGAGGGAAGATAAGCGTGACTTTGCAGATGGTATTCTGAGTCACTGGTAATCATGCATGTTCTGCGATGTGACCTGGATTCATGCCATGTACCAATGCCATTTGCACGGTCTCGAGGTGCTCTGGCAGATGTGAAAGATGGGGATGGGTTGGGTTAATGGGGAGAGAGGGAAAAGGCAAGAGACTGATTTCTGCTGTGAACTATTTCTTTCAACCTGCACCTTTTCTTGCTATGTTACTCTTACACCATTTTATGAAATGCTTTCAGATCCCATGGGTTCTGTTGCCTGAAGCACTCTGGTGATATAGTAGCGTGTGCTTTATGTTTTAAAGCATAGCCTCTCTCGTACGCAATGTTAGCCAACACGCTGCAATCACACGTGATCCTCATCATGGATGTTTACCACCTCATGTAGTAAAAGTCACACCTTGACCCTAAAAAATGGACTCACAAATACTCCAGGAGCAGTAAAGTAGCCCCACCGCTATCCCAGACAGAACTGTGTGCATTTTAGTCACCCCATTCCCATGCAGTGGAGACAGAATTCTTACTCAAAAACAGTAGACAAACCTCAACTCTATGCACGAGGCCCACTCCTTCCCTATGCACTGGAGTACGCTGCAGTGCACTCGCACTGCTTCCATATGTATCAGTCATCGTATGCCAATGATTTGGAGCGGAGGGTCTGAAAACTCCACATGCGTTTTTGACTACAACTCCCATCAGCCCCAGCCAGCACTGTTGATGGTGACAGATCATGGGAGAAGTGTTCCAAAATGCGTGGGGAGTCCACATTTAGAGTAACACACCTAGAGCATGAACGGCAGCCACTCATTTCCAGTGCAATGGAATCACCATTCTTTCAAGGACAGCCGTCACCCCACTGCCATACAGAGAAGCCTGGGGACTGGAACGACCCTTTCCTTGTGCAGTAAAGACGACGGGAAACCCCGTAACTACCTTTCAGGATCATATATACAAAGCGTTCATTACAATGGGCGTGCTCCAAACATCTGGTGCGATGGAAAGGCTCCACTCTGCAAACGTTCTGATGCATGCAGATGTCTGCGCACCCATCCAAAGCTATGGGTATCAACCCACCCAAAACAAATTGCCCCGCCCCCCGGGTGCCCGGTCCTTACCCATATTGAGCGTGACCGTGATGATGTTCAGGGACATGGTGGAGTCAGTGATGCTGCTGAACGAAGAGGACTGCAGGAAACATGGAAGAAAAGAAGGCATTTAGGGGGCACCTCTTTAAACTTCGGGGTGTAGCAATCCAGCAGAGCAAACGACTTTACAGCGAGAATACTCGATTCATTTAGGGTCCGCGTTCCATCCTTCTGCTGCCTCCTCCACCCACAAAACTCAAGAAGCACTGAGCCCCAGGTCCTAGACCCATTGGCAAAGCTAATTGTCTTAGATTTGCTAGACACAGCCAGGTCCTCCCATTCAGATATTTCTAACATTACAGCATTTTTATATTACACTGTTCTACAAAGGATCCCAGTGCAGCTCATTACAGTTCAATGCCTGTCTTAACCTTTTCTTTACAAAACAATAATAAAACATTACTACTAGTCTTTACCTTTCTATACAAAAGAAAAAGTGACAAGCTGAATACTAAGCTCTCTGCTGGGAGGATGTTGTATTGGTTGGAAATGAAGTGGTTGATGGCACTTTAGTTTAGACGTTTTGGACGCCCAGATGACTCCGGGTTGAATGAACCCACGACCTTTCAGGCGGGTGCTTTTGCGGGCAGTTTTAAATCACTTAAATGCCACATAATCAAGATAAGGATAATCTGATGGGCAGAAGAAAACCACTAACTTTCAACCACGTTTTTGTAAGGGTATACAGGACTGTAATGTCATGGCTGGTTAATATGACAAGGGATGGAGATAAAAAAAAAGCGTTCTTAGAAGTACCAAATTAGATGACATCAATATAATGTGACAATCGATTGACACAACAGAGGCTGGATAAACGTCACCAAAGAAGTACATCACCCCTCAAATGCCACCAGAGACACCTCTGAGCCCAGATGATGGGGGCCAAAGCAACTATCAATCCACAGCCATCAGGGGAAATCCGGAACTGGGAGGGATATGCATGCATAGCACTGAATGGCTACCATTTTCTCCATTTCTCCATGTAATGGCTTAGGATTGGTCAAGTCACAAGGTGGCTGTAGGTCCCACGAACAATTCACATGGGAGCAAGGTGTAGGAGCGCAATATAACTAGCTCCCCGTCTAGGATTTGATCGATCAAGTCTTTATATCCGGAGGCGGAAGGCTTATAACACAAATCGGGAAGTTTTCAAACAGGCTGGTAACTGGCTCAGAAGCTCTGGCCTGGTGGCAACCCCGCACTCTTACCCGGTCGATCTGACGCATCCGCTGCTTCCGACGCCTTTTTTTCTGTTTCCTGATCAGCCGGGAGGAGGTGCTCTGCTCCGTGGAGCCACTGAGCCTGTGGGAAGAAGAGCAACACCAAGTCACCCTAACATGTCATGTACGGCGCTGTCACGTCTTTCTTTCGTTGGAGAGGATAGACAAGGCTCTGGAAGCAAATGATGGCAACAAAATACCCAAATTCTTAGATGACAGGGATGTCTGGAGTATTAACAGAATGAATTATAAGATACAGACGGCCGAAGGAACTTCAAGGCCCATGTAGCCTGGACATGTATCTGCTTCCAACAATACCACATACTTAATTCGGTCTCCAAAAACATGTGTGCACTTGCGGTTCGACTAATCTGTCCCAAAACTGATACTACATTTGCCAAATCATTCCTACTAGGATGTGTTCATATGCATTAGTCACCTTTTCTGCGAAGGCCCATCTCCTGTGAAGTCCCATCACCTGAGAAGTCCCATCACCTGGAAGGACTTATCTTGAGCGCACGCTGTGAGCAGCGGGCAAGCATTGCAGAAAATCTCTCTCTCTCAGTATCTCAGAGGTGTGATCTTCCTCTCAGAGCCGTGCACAGCGGCCATTTACCTATGTCAGCACTCAGAGATTCATTCTCCCGCCCTTCCCAGCACTGCATGTGTGCCCTGTGCCCCGCCCTTCCCAGCACTGCATGCATGCGCTGTGCCCCGCCCTTCCCAGCACTGCATGCGTGCGCTGTGCCCCGCCCTTCCCAGCACTGCATGCGTGCCCTGTGCCCCGCCCTTCCCAGCACTGCATGCATGCGCTGTGCCCCGCCCTTCCCAGCACTGCATGCGTGCGCTGTGCCCCGCCCTTCCCAGCACTGCATGCGTGCGCTGTGCCCCGCCCTTCCCAGCACTGCATGCATGCGCTGTGCCGCTTCCCAGCACTGTATGCATGCGCTGTGCCCCGCCCTTCCCAGCACTGCATGCGTGCGCTGTGCCCCGCCCTTCCCAGCACTGCATACATGCGCTGTGCCCCGCCCTTCCCAGCACTGCATGCATGCACTGTGCCCCGCCCTTCCCAGCACTGCATGCGTGCGCTGTGCCCCGCCCTTCCCAGCACTGCATGCGTGCGCTGTGCCCCTTCCCAGCACTGCATGCATGCGCTGTGCCCCGCCCTTCCAGCACTGCATGCGTGCGCTGTGCCCCGCCCTTCCCAGCACTGCATACATGCGCTGTGCCCTGCCCTTCCCAGCACTGCATGCATGCACTGTGCCCCGCCCTTCCCAGCACTGCATGCGTGCGCTGTGCCCCGCCCTTCCCAGCACTGCATGCGTGCGCTGTGCCCCTTCCCAGCACTGCATGCATGCGCTGTGCCCCGCCCTTCCAGCACTGCATGCGTGCGCTGTGCCCCGCCCTTCCCAGCACTGCATACATGCGCTGTGCCCCGCCCTTCCCAGCACTGCATGCATGCGCTGTGCCCCGCCCTTCCCAGCACTGCACACTGCATGCATGCGCTGTGCCTCTTTCAGGGCTGCATTGTGATCTCTCTCTCTCTCTCTCTTTCTCTCATTGCCTTTCTTTCTTTCTGTAGCTGCGGGATTTATAAGGCATGAATGGAACACTCTCTCTCTCTCTCTCTCTCTCTCTCTCTCTCTCTCTCTTTCTCTCATTGCCTTTCTTTCTTTCTGTAGCTGCGGGATTTATAAGGCATGAATGGAACACTCTCTCTCTCTCTCTCTCTCTTTTTCTCTCTCTCTCTCTCTCTCTCTCTCTCTCTTTCTCTCATTGCCTTTCTTTCTTTCTGTAGCTGCGGGATTTATAAGGCATGAATGGAACACTCACTCTCTCTCTCTCTCTCTCTTCTCTCTCTCTCTCTCTCTCTCTGCATAAATGACAGTTACAAAGAAGCACAGTTTGCAAACCCCCCTACGGACCTCCCAGCTCATAGCGATTTTTCACTTGCAATATAGAACGCGAAATTTGTCCTTTTCAAATGTGAATTTGAACTGGAATTCTGTGACTTACTTTGGTACCTGCCACTATTTCAATTATGCATGCATGCAACAGACTATACCGATTTCTGCTGCAATATTACCTCTTGCTTGCTGCAGATGTTTTTAAGAACTGCTTCTATATTCTGGGTGGGCCTGCCTTTCTAACAACAGCTAGAAAGCCGCCAGACCCCCAGCAAACAAAGGCAAGAGTCCAGCGGTTTAGCAATTTTTCCTATCCGTCGTTTATACTTTTGAGTGGTTGAAAGCTCCGAGAACAAGTTATATTGTGTTCTGCGGCTGGGATTCATAGCGCGGCCGCTTGCATGGTCTCCTGCCACTCCTGTAAATGCATAGCTGCCATGTCGCCCAATGTCCTAGGAGACACCTTACGCCAGTCCTGGCTTTTAACTTTGCATGCTGGGAATTGAAGGCCCAAACTTATGATGGGAACAACAAAACTACAAGTCCCAGAATGCAATTAAGGCATCACCCGGCACGTGTCACGCGTAATGCGTAATGCGCAACGCGTGACTTTGGATCATTTAGGAGCTTTGAAACAGTACATAAATACTCTAATTCTGGTGAGGCCACAATGCCATGGAGGCCGTAGAAGTGAAATTGTCTTTAAAGGGAATGGGAGAAAAGATGTTTCCTTGTTATGTTTATTAGCTTTCTTCAAAGGTGATAAGACCAGAAAAAAGATCAAAAAGTAAATGATATGATATGATATGACATTTATAACGTGCCTGTACACAAGTGTTTCTAGGCGCTAACTGGAGACTTAGTCGAAATATATTTACACCTTTGCCACCCAATTGGATGGGTACAACTTATTTACAGTTAAGAGAACAATTGATGCTTCTGGTATTAGCAAACACTCAAGATGCGCGTATAGGAAAGTTTATAGAAATCAGAGGGAGAACTGAAAGCAGAGATAGAACGGGGGCAGGTGGAAGTAATCTGAGACAGAGGGAGAACCGAAAGCAGAGACAGAAAAGGGGCAGGTGGAGGGGATCTGAGACAGCGGGAGAACCGAAAGCAGAGATAGGAAGGGGGCAGGTGGAGGTGATACGAGACAGAGGGAGAACCGAAAGCAGAGATAGAAAGGGGGCAGGTGGAGGCGATCTGAGACAGAGGGAGAACCGAAAGCAGAGATAGAAAGGGGGCAGCTGCAGGTGATCTGAGACAGAGGGAGAACCGGAAGCAGAGATAGAAAGGGGGCAGGTGGAGGTGATCTGAGACAGAGGGAGAACCGGAAGCAGAGATAGAAAGGGGGCAGGTGGAGGTGATCTGAGACAGAGGTAGAACCGAAAGCAGAGATAGAAAGGGGGCAGGTGGAGGCGATCTGAGACAGAGGGAGAACCGAAAGCAGAGATAGAAAGGGGGCAGGTGGAGGTGATACGAGACAGAGGGAGAACCGAAAGCAGAGATAGAAAGGGGGCAGGTGGAGGCGATCTGAGACAGAGGGAGAACCGAAAGCAGAGATAGAAAGGGGGCAGCTGCAGGTGATCTGAGACAGAGGGAGAACCGGAAGCAGAAATAGAAAGGGAGCAGGTGGAGGTGATCTGAGACAGAGGGAGAACCGGAAGCAGAGATAGAAAGGGGGCAGGTGGAGGTGATCTGAGACAGAGGGAGAACCGAAAGCAGAGATAGAAAGGGGGCAGGTGGAGGTGATCTGAGACAGAGGGAGAACCGAAAGCAGAGATAGAAAGGGGGCAGGTGGAGGTTATCTGAGACAGAGGGAGAACCGGAAGGCAACGCAGCTACTCCGACGTGGCGCTAAAATTGATCGCTGGAGAGACTTCCGTCAGTGGAGAGCAAGGCTGCGGCAGGCGAAGTGAATGCGCATGGTCGGCGCGTTGAATGACGTTGGTGAGGCGGACTCAGGCAGGGCGGAGCAGTGTCTGGGTGGATGGTGCTGGGCTAGAGGAGGCAGAGCAGACTCTCCAGGCGGGTGCAGGGGGTGAGTGTGCATGGAGGAAATGGGAAGGAAATCAAAGGGGAGTGAGAAGGCTGAGAAGAAGGGGGAGGTGAAGTAGGGGGAGAAGATGGGGAAGACGCAGATTGTGAAATCTACATCTGTGGAGGGGGGAAGGAGAGAAGTGAGGGGCTAGATCGTGGCAGGTCTCCACAGAGGAGTGATGGAGGGGGGCTGGAACGGGGCAACTCTGGGTCGGGGACCCAGGAAAAGTGCGCTTTGGAGGGGCTGGAAGCCTCAGGGAGCGGTGTGTCTGGGGAGGAGAAGATGCAGTGTGACAGTGTGTGGAAGGTGGTGTTGAAGCCTGATAATCGCGAGAAGACGTTTCTGGGGGAGAATCCGATGGAGATTGCTAGATGGGTGAAGGCGGCTGTGGGGGATGTTACTCGGGTGCTAGTGGTAGCTGGGGGCCGGTTGTTGGTGGAGGGAACGGATGCTGATAGTAAGGCTAAGATTCTGGAGGTATGCTGTCTGGGTAGGCATGCGGTGCGAGTGTTTGACCAAAGTGGTGTGTCGTGTAAGGGGGTGCTGTATGGAGTGCCAGTGTCTGTGAATATGTCTGAGGTGGAGGAGCAGCTGGCAGGTGTGGGGGTGGTGGAGGTGTGGAGGTTGGGGAGGAGAGATGCACATGGGGATGTGGTGTCTACGACTGTGGCAGTGAGGTTTGCGAGAACGGAGTGCCCAGAGGTGGTGGAGATGGGTTATCAGAGGTTCCGTGTGAAAGTTTATGTGGTAATGCCGTTGAGGTGTTATAAGTGTCTGCAGTTTGGACATGTGGTGAGAGTGTGCAGGAATGAGAGGCATTGTGGGAGGTGTGGAGGAGATCACGATATTAAGGAATGCAAGATGGAGACCCCGGAGAAGTGTGTGAATTGTGGGGGAGCACACTCGACTGCGTTTAGGGGGTGTGAGAGCCACAGGGTGGCGAGAGAGGTGGTGCAGGTGAGGGTGGCGGAAGGTTTGTCTTATGCAGAGGCTGTGGCAAAGGTGAAACCGGTATGGGTGGTGAGTGAGGCGTGTTGGAGGGAGCCGGTGGTGGATGAGACTGTGGGAAGGAAGAGTAAGGTGGGTGAGGTGAAAGGCGTGGAAATGGTGGTTGTCCCGAAAACTGAGTTTATGTGCTTTATGGTGAGTGTGCTAGAGCTGGTTTAGGGGAATTTATCTGTCAGTATGTCGGATCTTACGAAAGGAGTGGTGGAAGCGGGCAGGAGGTTTTTGAGTGTTGTGGATGTGTTGGATAAGGATGTGTTTAGGATAGTTACTAAATTCCGGAAGCAGAGTGGGGTGTCGGCCTGAGGATTTTGAAGTGGAACACGAGGAGTTTGTTGAGGAATGGGCAGGAGTTGAAAGCAGTGCTGTGTGGGGAATTGAATGTTGATGTGGTTTGTATTCAGGAGATGTGGTTAAGGGGTGATCTGAGGTTTGTGATCCCGGGTTTTGAGTTGTTTTGTAAGGATAGGGTGGAGGGGAAAGGGGGGGTGTTGGTCTGGCAGTTCGGAAGGGGTTGGTTGCAAGAGAGATTGTGGTGGATAGAGCAGTGGAGGCTGTCGGGGCGGGGATTCGGGGAGGGGGATCGGAAGTATTGGTGTTAAATTATTATAATCCGTGTGAGGTGGTGGAGGTGGGTGTGCTGTCTGGAGTGATAAGGGGACATGTGGGACCTTGTGTTTTGTGTGGTGATTTTAACAGTGCCAGCACGTTGTGGGGTAGTGATCGGACAGATGCGAATGGGGATCTGTTGGAGGACATGGCGGATGAATTGTGTCTGTTTTTGCTGAATGATGGTTCGGGTACGCGGTTGGATGTGAGGACTGGGAAGTTGACGTGTTTGGATTTGACCTGGGTGTCTGCTGCGATTGTGGGAGAATGTGATTGGGAGGTGCGTGAGGATGGGGATATGGGGAGCGTCCATTCTGGTATTTTGATGACCTTGAGGGGTGAGGTAGGGATCAGGCCACGGATGTCTGGGAGCCGGTTGAATTTTAGGAAGGCTGATTGGGAGATGTATAAGGGAGTGTGTCGGGAATTGATTGTTCCCCGAGGTAGGGATGGGGGGGTGGATGAATGGAATGAGCATCTGGTGCAGGGAATGAGAGCAGCGTCTGTGGCGGCAGTTCCAGAGATTGAGAGGGGGAAGGGTGGGAAGGTCGAAGTTCCTTGGTGGTCGGTGGAATGTTCGAGGGCTGTGGCGGCGCGTAAGAAGGCTAGGGCCAGGGCGGTGAGATCAGGAATGTTGGTGGATTTGGTGGCATATAAAAAGGCTAAGGTAGTGGTGCAGAGGGTAATTAGGGAAAGGAAGCGTGGATATTGGAGGGGCTATTGTGGGTCCCTGGGGAGTGTTTCTGGTGTGGGTGAGGTTTGGAAACAGTTCAAGCAGATGTCCGGATTGATGAGGCCGCAGGGTGGTATGTCAGTGCTGTTGAAAGGGGAAGAGGTGGTCAGTGAGGATGGGGATAAGGGGAATTTGTTGGGGGAGTATTTTGCGGGGTGCACAGTTCAGGGAACCTCCCAGAAGTGGTGAGGCTAAGTATGGGTGTGGTTGAGGAGGAGATGCGGGAGATGTTGGCGGATGTTGGGCCTTGGGAGGAGCAGTATGAGGTTCCGTTTTCTATGGTGGAGTTGGATGGGGCGATACGGAAGGGGAAGTGGTCTAACCCAGGGGTGGATGGGGTCATGTATGTATTTTTGGAGAAGTTGCCAGTGGAATGTAAGTTAGAGGTATTGGCTCTGTTGAATGAGATCTGGAAGAGTGGAGTTTTGCCGAAGTTGTGGAAAAGAGCGATTGTGGTGGCGATTTTGAAGGGTGGCAAGGTTCCTACGGAGTGTAAGTTGTATAGGCCGATTGCGCTGACTGTTGTGCTGTGTAAGGTTATGGAACGGATGGTGGTTGAGCGATTTGGGTTTTATTTGGAGTCGAATGGGTGTATCAGTGATTTTCAGAGTGGGTTCAGGAGGAATCGGTTGGTGGTTGATCCGTTAGTGAGGTTAGTGACTGGGGTGGAGGAGGCATTGTGTGATGGGGAGTTGGTGGGAGCGTTCTTTTTGGATTTGGAGAAGGCGTATGATATGGTGTGGAAGAGTGGGTTGTTGGTGAGACTGTTGGAGATGGGTGTGAAGGGGAGGATGTTTCGGTGGATTAGGGCGTTTTTGGCTGATAAGACCTTTCAGGTGAGAGTGAAGGGGGTGCTGTCTGAAGTTTGGAAGATGGAGAATGGGACGCCGCAGGGGAGTGTGATTAGTGCAATGCTTTTTAATGTGATGGTGGATGGGTTGATTCGGGCTTTGGCGGGAATCGTGTGTCAGGTGGATTTCTTCACAGATGATGATGTGGTATGGGTAAGAGGGCGGAGTTTGTTGTTGGTGCAGAGTCGGCTGCAAGCTGCGATAGTGCGTATGGAGGAGTGGTGTGGGAAATGGGGATTTTCGGTGTCTGTGGATAAAAGAGTGAGCATGGTTTTCTCAAGGAAAAGGGTGCAACAGGAGTTGAACTTGGTTTTGAAAGGTGTGAGGGTGTAGAGCGTAGAGGAGTTTCGGTACTTGGGGGTGATTTTGGATAGGAAGTTGAACTGGAATTCGCAGGTGGATGGTGTGGTGGATAAGTGTAAACGTAGGTTGAATTTGTTTCGGGCGGTGTCTGGGAAAGAGTGGGGTGTGCAGCAGAAGTGTTTACAAATGTTGTATAAGGGGTTGATTTTGAGTGTGATGTATTTTGGATGTCAGGTGGCAGTGGATTTCACAGCGAGTCAGAAGCTGCGGTTGGATAGGGTGCAGGCAAGGGCATTGAGGGTGTGTTCGGGTGTGATGAGGTCCTCTCCAGTGAATGCGGTGCAGGTGCTTGTGGGGGAGATGCCGTTGGGGTTGAGGAGGAATGTGTTGAATATGAGGTGGTGGGTGAAGAGCAGTGCGAAGATGTGGCTCATCAGGTGAATGTTTGAAGTATAATTGGAGGTTTGACTACTATCGGGACCGGTGGAGGAGGAGGAGCACTTTGGGGTTTCACATGTGGGAGAAGGGGGTGCAGTGGGGTGTGGGCGAGTTGTTGGCTGTGACGGGTACGGATTTGGTGAGATGGCCGATGTGGATGATGGGGTCTCCAAAGGTGTGTTTAGAGTTGACGAGTGTGGTGTCGAAGAAGCTGGGTTTGCGGGGTGAGATCAAGACTTTGGGTCAGGCGTATGTGGCAGGGAAGGAAGGATGTAAGGTGTTCACGGATGCTTCGAAAGACCCTATGTCTGGGAGAGTGGGTATGGCGTATTATCTGGAAAGCACTGGGGAGTATAAAGTGGGGCGACTGACAAATGACGTGTCGATTTGTACGGCTGAGTTGGTGGTGATTGCATTGGCGATTGATAGGGTGTGCGAGTTGGGGTTTGAGAAGGTGGTGGTGTTCTCGGATTCATTGAGTGGGTTGCAGGCGATTGTGGCAGGGGATGGTGATAGGAAGGATGTGATTTTGGACATCAGGAAGAAGATTGATCGGTGTGTGCGTGGGGGAATGGATTTGGAGTTGGCGTGGGTCCCCAGTCACAGTGGCATTTTGGGTAATGAGTTGGTGGATCTGGCGGCGGGTGAGGGTTTGAGAAGGGGAGCGGTTGATGTGAGGTTGCCTTTGAGTGTGGATGAGGTGAAGGCTGTGGTGGTGAGACGGGTCATGGATGAGTAGCAGGAGAGGTGGGTGAGTGGGGTGAAGGGCATGTGGATGTTTGGTGTTTGTGGGAAAGTGTCGGTGAAGGTGGATGCAGGGAGTCTGGAATGGAGGAGCGGGAAGGAGGTGATGCTGAATCAGTTGAGGATAGGGCATGTGGGGCTGAATGACTGTTTCGAGTGGGGAAGCGTGAGTCGAGGGACTGTGTGGTGTGTGTGGTGCCTGAGACTGTGGGACATGTTCTGCTTAGGTGTGAGAGACATGTTGAGGAGAGAGAATTGATGAGGGTTTGGTTGTCTGCGCTGAGTGTGGCTGAGCTGAGTGGGAAGGCTTTGCTGGGAGGTGATGGGGTGAGAGGCAGGAGGAGCAGTGTGATGTTAGATTTTGTGAGGCAGAAGGGGCGGTGGGAGGAGTTGTGAGTTTATGTGAGCTAAGTATTGATTGGTGGGTCTGGTGCACATCATCCTTTAGGATGGGGAAGCGCCTGCGTGGGTCCGCCCACGCATCTGATAATTAAGAAGAAGAAGAAGAACGGGAAGCACAGATAGAAAGGGGGCAGGTGGAAGGGAAATGAGACAGAGGGAGAACCGAAAGCAGAGATAGAAAGGGGGCAGGTGGTGGAGGCGATCTGAGACAGAGGGAGAACCGAAAGCAGAGATAGAAAGGGGGCAGGTGGAGGTGATGTGAGAAACAATTAATTCCCAGATGTTATGTTACTTGTATTTATACAGTGCCCCGCTGCCTTTTCAAGTTCCACCAATTGCTCGTGCGCATCTGAAAGAGGGGGGACACGGCTTAGGTTAGTGGGGAGATAGCTTTGCTGCTGGGTTGATGTATGCAGTACGGAAGTACCGGATGTCTGAGTCATGGGCATAGAGGCGTGTGGGTCTAGAGAGACCTTGCATGCCTCTGGTGCACACTGCGAGGGTGCATTGCCTGGTGTGGTGGTAAGTTGGTTGCAGAGATGTAGTGGTCTGTTGTTTGATGTTTGTAGTGTGGGACACCATTACAGTCAGTTGGGCTCTGAAGACTGGTCAAGAGGGGTACTGCACACGCACGGGTGTCACCCACTCTGATTGTCTGTGTTATAGCTTATCTGTTAATATAGCGACTCGCTGTGCATTAAACAAGGCCCAGCCAGCAGCCCCCTTTCCTACCCAGCGTGAACTACTGCTAAAGACCCTGGGATGTGGGTGGTGCCACAGGGTGGGGGTGGGGGAAATAGACAGGACATAACTAATGGGCCTGCCCGCAGAGCTGACAGCCTGCGCCCCCTTCTCCCGGACAAATAGCTGCGCTCACCCCAGAACTAAACAAACACCCATCCCTCACACTTACGAGCCTAAAGATAGGGGCCGCTCATGTGAGACACACGGGAGGCATCTGCGGGGGGTGGTGGGGGGGTGCCCGGGGCCTCGTGTGGAGCCGTGGCTCTGTTTGGGAAACGCTTGGAAAGTCATGAATCTTACCACTGACTCGGGGATGAAGGTGTGCCTCTCCCCACCCCCGAAGCCTGGGGCAGGCGGGGGTGTCAGGACGGAGCTCGCAGGCTTCACATTACCACAGACACACACAGTAGAGAGAGGCACAGCCTCGGAGCCGCCCTCTGCTCCCCTGAGCGCACCTTAAATCACGGGGTCAGCAGGTTAAATAACACTTGAAGACAATATCACTCCTAAAAAAATGCTACATGTTCAGAAGAAAAAGACGGCCTTGGAAATCCCTTGAAGATGTGTGTTTCGTGATAACCCTGTCAAGGAAGGCACGTTTTAGGGATGATTCACAGGGAGGGGTAGGAGTGCTCTTTCCTTACTCCTCTTTGACAAGATAAGGCGAAACTTTTTTGTAGTTTGAGTTGGAACCCCTGTTCCACAGGAGACTTTAAATATGTGCGGCACAGAGACCCGTGTAATGTCAATGAGTACCATTACATTTCAGAATAATACCACCACTTATTATAGTGCTTAGAGGTGGGATGGAACAGACATGAAGCGCTGCCTAAGAACTCCCACGAATATCATATTAGTCGTGCCTTACCCCTAAGCAGGCATCTGCGTCTATCTATCTGGTGACCCTTCTTAAAAAGCCCTCTGTTTTAGACCTATTTTTTTTCTGAAGTGGACCTTGTCTCTCACTCCACTAGCGCCTTGACGCCTTTGGGCCTTTGTATGCGCTCTACAAATATCCATACAATACAATACAGCGCCTCACACTGTATAAGAGAACTGGAGCAGATAGGAGGCATGAAAAGGGGCCATAGATATCAGAGCAGCAGCCTGCGACCAACTCTGTTTGCTTGTAGTCAGATGGGGAGCACGCCTCCATTGTTTCAAACCCATTCTGACCCCCTCACGCTTACGTGTAGTTCACATAAGGAATATAGAGCATGGCCGACTCTGTCTTAAAACAGATTGTGGCTATACCAATGACACTGATTTAGACTCAGGACTGTATAAATGCCTAGGCTGGATTGTGACGCAATGACTTGCAGGAGAGCGAGGGTGAGTAGTGCTGAATGAAAGGCCTACTCAGTGCCACACTACAACTAAACCAGCAGAGGCCCCAAGCATGAAGGTGAAATAGGCACAGTATGAATGGAGCACCTCCTTCACCTCTTTAAGGTAGCACGAGCCGAAGGCAGTCTATACTCCTCAAGAGTAGCAGTCATTTATATAGCGCCTTTCCCTATGTGTATGGCCTCATCGCGCTTTGTGGTAGGAACGCCCTCCGGGACCGAAGTCTAGGTAGGGGAACATTCTCAGAAAAGGCTTAGAGTGAGTGTGTGCATTTGGCCAGGATTGGGAATTAGGTGGGCTGCCCAGGCTCCAGTAAGCAACCCAAGTGGTCAGGCCTGTGGATGGGTGCTTAGGGAGGTCAGGAGAGTGTATCTTCTAGGCATGATAGACAGGCTACCTTAAGATCTTGGGATCATAGGATTCTCTAAACACAGTAGACAGGCTACCCTTATAGTCTTGCTATATATCTTCTAAGTTCCATAATAGGCTACCTCAGGCGTGTGCGAGCTAGCATGTAAGCATAAAAAAATAATAGTACTGTGATACTCTGCTTAGAGTCCATCATGTCCAACACATCCATGACCGACCATGTGGATCGGCTGATAACTGACTTTACCAACACTTTTTCTAAAATGCTTGATAACATTGCTCCAGTAAAAACTAAACTAGTTAGAGACAATCCTAGGCACCAAAACTGGTTCACACCAGAGCTAGAGGTTTCGAAAAAGAAAAAACAGGCCTTGGAACAACTTTGGTTATAACATCCCTAAGACGCTACTCGGATGGAGTGGAAACAGTGGGAGAAGTCTTTTAAAGCCCTAATCATAGAGAACAAACATTTCTTCAACTCTCTGATTCAACAGGCTTTAAATTCAACTGGAAAACTTTTTGACATCTTCAAATCCCTGGAAAAAACCAAGGTCCCGGAATCCCCTTTTATAGTCACTGACCTAGATTGTTCTCGAACGCTTGCAGCCGTTAAGGAGAAAATTTCCACCGCCAGGGACACAATCTTACTATTCCAGGATCAAGACAATTGACCAGTCCCAAAGCTACTGAACCTTTCCGAAGTTCTACAGCGACAACACACCTTCAATGCTAGACACCCAGTCACTCTCGCACAAAAACCTAAGTGCAACAGGACACACCATCACCAGCATACTTGACCATAACAAGCCTAAACTCATGTAAACACCTCCAACCTCCAAGCACATCCATACACAAGAGAAGCACCACTAAATATGGACCACAACCCACCACAATGCAAACACCTCAAGACATTAAAGGCAAACACCACTCTCCCAAGAAAGGAACATAGGGACAACATTCATACAGATGGCCGGGTGTCCCTACAAAACAAATGCTTACAATTGTGGATGTCCAGTGAGGCCCAGATGGGATTTCTATACCCAGGTTACACCACTGAAGGTAAGGCAAGGGTAGCTGCAAGGTAGGAGTTTACACTTAGTAGCACTACATGTGGCCCAAGTGGACACAGGAGCAGGTATGAAAGCCAGCCACTCGAAATCCAATCAGGATGGGAAATGATACTAAGTAAGTCTAAGCCATTGGGGACAACTGCTATGACAGTGCATTTTGGCATTGGGGCTCCAGGTGTCGCAGGTGCAGGGCTCTTGCCTTTTGTTAAATATGAAAGCTGTGATTGGCAGTTCATCATTGGGATCTTGGATTCTGAGATATACATCTGACATCAATCAAATCCACGATTGATGCCAATCTTCAAAAGAGCTTAAATGTTATTAAACAACACCAAGGGCAGTGGGGACCTCTGAGGGAGGCCACAGTGTGTTGGGACAGGGTCAGAAATTAAGGGGCCAAGTTAGACCCTTTGTGTCCTATCCATGAGAAACAAAAAAACATAAATGGGTGAACGATGAGAGACCGGTATGGTCTTCAGCGGTGATGATAGACCGTCATGGCCGACCATGCAATGCTACTGAGATCATGCCATATTCCTGCTGCTTCCAATCCCTCTAAAAATAGGTGTTACATTGATAAGAAATGGAACCCCCCAGGATCAGGGCATTACCAAATGCCAGGGGTACCCAACATTTTTTTATCAAGAAATGCATGCAAGGCTTACAGGAGTACCTCTTACAGCGCAAATGTTGTGATTCTTATTCCACTTCAGACCTGCCTGAATACAAAATATTTCCCAAGCAGTTTGTTTGTGTTATGTTATGTTATTTGGCATTCATATAGCGGTCTACATATCATTGGCATGTCTTCAAAGTGCTGGTTGGTTGAACGCCCTCAGGGACCAAAGTCCAGCTCAGTCGAGAGAGTAAGGTGCCGTAGGGTGCTTGTGTGCACCGGTTATGTGTCCACAAGATACTGCAAGGAGCTGATTTTGAAACTGGCTGGTCTGAGGCTAAATGAGACTCGGTTATAAATGGACCAGCAGTGAGATGATGGCGCTTTCCCTCAATTTGCTGGGAGCTCAGATTAGGATTTTAGCATTCTGTAAATTGTTTTGCACATAAATATATAAAGAGGTGTGTGTGCACGGAAAAGCATAGGGGCCCTCAGCAAGGGTCTCTTGTAGGTATCCCCCTTTCTTTTGCCTGTGGACCCCGGTGTACTGCGCGTGTACACTGGGGTCGCCATTACTTGCAGTGAGTGGGAACGGAAGAAAGGCATTGCGGAAGCAACCGACCTCCACACTCTGCTCACGAGGCCACGTGCAATGGGACTATATTTTATAACTGTATCAGTATTACTTGCTTCCTCCCCCTGTGGCAAAGCCTTGACCACTGCGGCAGCAACCGACCTCCACACTCTGCTCACGAGGCCACGTGCAATGGGACTATATTTTATAACTGTATCAGTATTACTTGCTTCCTCCCCCTGTGGCAAAGCCTTGACCACTAGGAGGTGCTCAACAGAAATGCACTGAACCAATGGACTGTAACAAGTGGTAGTTTGAATCAGAGAGTTTCTTGGTGGCAGAGGCGTCGCTAGGTGGGTTTGGGTGGCTATAGCCCGGTCTTTTGGTTGTAGCCTCGGATAGAAGCTCAGGGGCTACGCCAAAAGGCTAGCTAGCCCCTAGTCCCGACAGTCCCGACATTAGAGTAGCCCCGGATCTTTTCCAGACCTAGCAACACCCCTGCATGGTGGGCCACAGCTAGAAACCAGAGACAGCTCCAAGTTACCAAACTTAAGTGCCCCCGTCAGGCAGTAGCGACTAGAAGCCCTGGCAGGACCAGCCCCTTCCCGCATCGCTGCAGATGTGAGGCCCTAAGGGGCACAGAGTCTCCTGAGAACACAAAGGCGGATTGTACGCTGCAGCCCCGGACCTTTCATCTGATGTAGGAGAGTAAATTGCCGAGGAATATTGTCTTACCACCAATAACCCCTGCTTTGAAATGCGACTATTGCCCGATTTTCCGAGCACTTAAATCTGACATTTTGTGGAGCCGCTGTGCAAAACAAGGTGAGCCAGTGAAAGCACCCAGCCAGCCCTATGACATCTGCAATGCCTGCAATCAGTCAAAGGAAAAGTTTCTGAAAACTACAGGAGTTTACAGGAAGGAGGGAACAGGTGATTCAAATATCCCACGTCGGTACTGGGCTGCCGTATAGCACACAACACACACACTGGCCGGCCTTTTGGAGAAGTGACAGCTACCGCCAGGCAAGGGACATGTCAGCTCACACCTAGGCTTGTGAACCTTGACAGCTGAGGCCTCTAACACACCCAATAGGCCAAACGCACCCAGGTGTCAAAATAACACTGCAATACCAGAAAAAGAAACCGTTACCGTAGTGACTGCTGGCACGAGAAAATCAAACTTTCCCTTTCATAGCTTTGTTCACAGCCAAGACCGTATCAGTGCTGGGTGTGCACAACCCCCGCTGATTTCGGCCCACCAGTACCATAGCGGCTTCTACTTAAGCAATACGCATGCAGGGTGGGCATTACCGCTTCAGGTAATGCCCCGGGGCCCATAGTAACAGGCCGAAGCGAAGCAAGGGCATTAGCGTAGCCTGAGGCGTTTATTGTTATTAGTACTCTGGCCCATAAATCAGGGGTACTAATAGTCTTTTTTGCAATTGAAAAAAAAGAAAAAAAGAAAAAAAAATGTTCGTTCGGGACGGGGAGAAGGGACTATAAGTATTCCCTCCTCCCTTTCCATGGTGGCCATTGAATCATTAACAAAAAAGTCAACAAACAAAATGGCCGCCATGGAAAGGGAGAAGGGACTGCATGTAGTCCCTTCTCTTTTTTCCATGGCGGCCATTGAAAAAAGAAAAAGAAAATGAAACTAAGAAAATGGCCACCATGGAAAGGAGAGAAGGGACTACATGGAGAGGAGGGACTACATGTAGTTCCTGCTCTCCTTTCCATGGTGGCCAGTCAGAAGGAACCCGAGAGACACGGCAGCAAGGGGAGCCTTGTCGGGCAGGTAAGGACCTGGCGAGGGCCAATCAGATTGTTTGTAACAATCTGATTGTCCCTTGCCGGGTACTAATAAGTGATATTTGAGGGAAGAAGGGTTGGTGCATGGAGGAAAGGGTACTATGTCTAGGAATGCTCTAGTCACTACGGTGAATAACTGTTTCTTATTCCTACATCCTGCCCAGGGGTGTTGCTAGGTCTGGAAAAGATCTGGGGCAACGCTAATGTGAGTACTGTTAGGACTCGGGGCTAGCTAGCCTTTTGGTTGTAGCCCCAGAGCTTCTATCCAGGGCTACAACCAAAAGACCTGGGGCTATAATGCCCCGTTCCCCCAGCGCCCTGCCTTAGCAACGCCTCTTTTCCTCATTGCCCCATTTCCTCAATACTTATGGAAGATTCAATTGTATAAAGCAATCCAGAATGTTCATTTGTTTCTTATAAACACTTGGAGGCTTAAAGGCACTACTTTGCATTGAAAGTGCTGTTTAGAAATTGAGAATCGCAGGAATTTTCAGTGGGGTTCCCATTAAGGTCATGCAACTAGCTCCAATGAACAAAACCAGTCTTTCTGACACAGAGCTTCCAGAATATGGGCTGGCATAACTATCACAGAGCTTCCAGAATGTGGGCTGGCATATCTATCTTGAACTTCTCAGTGAGAAGGAAATGGTTGAAGAAAAAAAGATCAAGGATAGCCCTCAGGCCTGCCTCGTTTTTATTTGGCATTGAGAAATTTCTTGAAGGAAAACTCCAGATCACTCTTATTGGGGGGAAATAGCTCTCAAGCCCACACAACGAGCCACTTTTTCACATCCTCTAGAAGGGGAGTTGAGTCAGGCTTCAAAAGAAGAGGGAATGCAGGATGGCAGGAAGGGAGAGATAGTTATTATCTCTTGGCTGCAACTGACCGGCGCAAGGATCTTTGGATCATGCGTACCACCAAGAGAGAGGAAGAGACAGCCTGCCCCGAACTTGAATGGCGTGGACCCGGCACACATGTCATTGTTTCTTGGGATCAGTGCAAGAGGTAAATTGTAATTGTTTATTTGTAAAGCGCTTATACACAAACCAAGTGCTTCAAAGTGCTTCAAGGTGGGAAGCGAACAAGGGGTTACAGTCGTCATTCTTAAGCCTTGAAGATTGCGCATGATCATAACTAGCATACTAAGGCAGAGGCATATCTACTAGTGTAAGTGCGTGACAAAGAGTGAGGAGAGAAGGGGGATGGCGACAAGGGAAATAAATGTACAGTACAATAAACTACAGTACTAGGCCTGGCTAGGGCGGGGATATAGGGTGGAGATACAGAGGGAGGACTGGACAGGCAGACTTGCTAGGCCAAGTACATTCAGAGTCATGCAAATGTGTAGAGACAGGAAGTGCGAGGGAGAGGGAGTGGGACAAGTGCGCCCAGTCCAGCATGGGCCAGGCTTATGTGCAGAGTGGTTGCCCCTCTCATGGAGCATAATTCAGTAGTGCCAAGCAAAGTGCAGAGGCCCGCAGGCAAGTGCAGGACTGGTGGGGGAGCCTGGGACCTGTAGGGCTCTGGGGGTACACCAGGCAACCAGTCAGCAAGCTGAGCAGGATGGGGGAAGAGGAAGAAGGAGGGAAAGAAGCAACGAAGAAGAAGAGAAAAGGAAGGCCTTGAGGAGTTTCTGGAGCTTAAGGAGGTCCGGTTCAAGACAGAGAGAGGCAGGGAGGCTCTTCCAGAGGGAAGCACCTGCAGAGGATAAAGATCTACCCCCAAATCTCTGTTTGGAACAGTGGCTCACCCATAGAGAGTTGGAGGAGGCCGAGCGGAGGACTCTAGAGGGAGAGTATTTGGGAAGAGAGTGTTGTAGGTAGTAGGGGACCCGACCACAGAAAGCCTTGTGGACTATGCAGAGGGACTTGAACTTGACCCTTGCTGCCACAGGGATCCAGTGGAGTAATTTTAGCACCAGAGAGATGCAGTCCCTGGGCTTGAGGCCAAGGATACATCTTGCGGTACTGTTCTGGATAAGTTGAAGAGGCCAGAGAGAAGAAGTAGGAAGATTGAGAAAGAGACTGTTGCAGTAGTCCAGTCTGAAGAGGACCAGGGCTCTGGAGACAGTGAGCCTCTGGCTCTGGGGGAAGGTGAGAAAAGGTAGAATACCTCTGAGGAGGTGTAGTTGGTAGTGAGATTTTGGTAGTGGTAGATAAGAGGCCATTGAAGAAGTCCTTGCTTGAGGATCTAGGCTAATTTCTGCTGTGACTTCTGGGATTGCAATCAGGGTTCCTAGCCATTTGCTCATTGGCCTTTTGAGTAGACATGTTTCTCTTGTTCCACCCATCATCTGTTGTAGAAATTAAAGAGTTCAAGGCTTCCAAATGGCAATATTATTTAGCATCACTTGTGTAAACCTGTTTGTGTGCTGTGTCAATATTGTTGGCCTCCTGATGCCCCGACTTGGACGCAGCCTGCTTATCAGCTGGAGGATAACACTGGAAATCACCCAGACCCCTCCAGAGAGTTCCTGCTACCAGGAGGGCATCTGCACTTTCCTGCCTAAGTTGGAGAGTGGCATTTTAGTACACTTTACTCCTATGCACCCCCCGAGAGCTTTTCCTCCTTGGTAACGAGCAACCCTGAATAAGGGGTGCTGCATCCTGCTGGTTTAGTGTAAAGACTGGCAACTGCTACCAATGTGGAATGAGACTGCAGGTATAACAACAAACATGTTTTTTCCCCAATATCAAGGGTCTACAGCAAGCATAAACATTTTTAATGGAGGGATAGAGAAAATGCAGTTTCTGCCTCATGTTTGCTGCCTCAACTAGCACTTCCTTCTGCACGGCCATGTTGAATCTGTGAGTACCCTTGAGTGACAAATCTTCACACAAAGAGAGTGAGAAAGACAGAGAAAGGGGGGGAGGAGACAGAGTACATCTGACACCTGGGGGATCTTCTGGGGAAGGGACTCCGACAAGGAAACACTTCCCACACCCCTGGGTGCCTGGCTGACAAGGGAATTCCTACCTCTCCAAACTCCTCCTTAGAAGTATGCCCAAGCAACTAACTTGGAGTTCAATTGGCTGCCTCTGAGGAAGGAGGGGGGCTCTATGTTGTTGCTCAGCTGAAGATCCAATGTAGATGCAAAGATACACTGCAAGAGGCATAGTAAGCTGTAGAATTGGAGGCTATGGCAGCACAGGAATAGGTGACTGCACCAGGAGTTGAATTGGGGTAGGCCCAGGGGATGGAGGATTCATAGCCATAGCCATTGCAGCTGGAAAATGTGCAGCTGGCAGAGGCATGATTTCCATAATAAGGCCTTTGAAGTCATCTGTAGAGTAGCAGCTGCATGACTCTGCAGGAAATCCCGCCCCCTGCCTCCTATATGTTGGAAATCGGAGACTGTGCCATGTTTGACACCAGCAGTTGGGCCAATTCCACAGAAAGTGTTTGAGAAAAAGGTATCAAACCCTATCAAATGCATCCCTGAATAGACGACAATCTGGGGGAGGAACTCCCTGAAGGGATATGAAGAAGAGTGAAAGAAGAGCTAGTGATGTCACAAGAGACGAGCGTGATGCACTGAGAATACTGACTGAAGAGAATGTATGGGTCTTACAGACATTGATGGCGAAGTTAAGAATCGAGTAAACTTTCATTAACAGAAAAGATTACACGCATGCAAAGTGCTATAGAAATACAACCGTTCAATGATTGTACAGAAGCTGAAACACAAGTAGACTAAGTGATCCTAGAAGCTGGGTATGCGTAGTGAATAGACTGCAGGGAAAGCCGCCATTGTGTAGAAGCTGGACATCGGTGTCATGAATTTTAGTAAGCCAGATCCCATGGAGAGGAAAGGTCGAGAATTGTGTCGCAGCATGAATAAGCTGAGATTGTGGAAGATCCTGACAGGGCTGTCTGGCCTGGCATCAAAACAAAAGTAACTAAGGTCGGTTATCAATTCTTGAATGCAATAAATGTTAGAAGGATGAATCATCCCTTATCGAGGGGCAAAGAAAGAGCACCACGAGTGTCAAGTTTTATTCATATAAGACATTTAAATGCTGCAGAATGAACCAGGATCATGGTCTGCTGTCACGTGAGCTGAGGATGGAAATAGAGTTGGGTTTGGAGTTCTAGAACAATATTGAAAGCCTGTACTCCCATATATTCCAACAGACAAGGATACTTTGCAAGGCCAAGTTCAAAGACAATCTGCTTGGCAGAAGGTATGGGTGATGAGAGATGTTGGGCTAATTGGGTGGGGAGGTAAAGTTAAGTCCACCTCCTGGCACCTGGGAATGAGTTTACGTGCTGCTTAGGGAACCGAATGTTCCAGACAAGGCACGAGAGTGCCAACCAATTGTAGAGGGCTGTATAACAAAGGCCTTATAGTTTGAGAGCCAATGATATACCATTTACTTAACAGTGTTGAAGATGACATGTTTTAGGGGTAGGCATAAGTTGTCCACCTGGCAGTAGACAGCCAATCACAGTCCCACCCCATATAGAAAGTATACTTAAATGTTCCCCTTGTACGTATCACTATCCCTTGTAGGTTTTTATTTTCTACGCAGTATGACGTCACTGCTGACTATTTGTTGCATATAAGGATGTGAAATTTGACAAGAACTGAGCGAACGTCCGTTGATGTCCCTTGTAACCTCCCTGTTTTAAATAATTTTTAATAAAAGAACAACCATTGCCATCTTTGTGAGTTGATTCGATTATTTGGACTCCATCCATTGCATGCACGCTACTAAAGAACCATAAGTTCAAATCCATAGTCTAGAACTTCATCAGCAACTGGAATCTGTCAAAGATTCTGTTCTCCTGACACTCTGGGATTGCTGTGTCACTGAGGCCATTCGCGTCCTTGTGGATGTCGAAGCGAGGGCGTGTTAATGGTTGACTATGTAATTTCATCCAAGAACATAACATATACTGAGGCGATTTGCCCCGAGGTGGCAGGCCCACCCTGTGGGTAATTGCCCACCACCCAAGGTAAGGGCCCGAGTGAAGCGAGGGTCCCTTAATGAGGGTGGCAGGATGTTACCCACAGGGTGGGCCCAGCCACCGAGGGGCATATCGCCATTAGCACCCGTGTAGTTCACTACATGGGTGCTAAATGGTTTACAAAAAAAAAGTGTTTTCTCTCTGTGAATGGAACGCCTTGCAGCATCCCGTTCTCGCGGAGAAAATACTATACCAACATGGCTGCCAGGGAATTGGAAGGCCTCTTCCATTTCCATGGTGGCCATACGGGGAAAAGAGCTGTGGTGGCGGATCCCTGCTGCCGCAAACAGGTAAGTGGGATGGGGAGGGAGAGGGAACCAAAACAAAAACGGGGTTGGTGGGGAAAGATGGCGGGCGGGGAGCCAGCCGTCAGGCAGCTTGGAACGTGACCTTTCACTGGTAATGTCAGCCCGCGTTCCTAGCCATCTGATGGGCTGGATCCCCTGCCCAGGCTGCTAATGTACATTAGTTTTGTGAACATGTGACAATTGTCAGTCTATAGCGTTCTTTTGGTTATCGAGTTCTAGCACGTTAGGCTTCTGTTTCTGCTTTGCTGTCCATTATGAATTTGTAGTAATATTTATTATTATTAGTTTTCTAGGACCATGCGGTTTACATTTTTCCCATAGGCTCTATTGTTGAGTATATGCTTGTTAATTACCAAGTTGCCGTGGGCTACGTGACACCTGCCTTTCCACTTATAGTCCAAAAACATAGAACATTAGATGAGGTTTTCGATACAACATAGTCCAATCTGTCTGATGCTAGGCAGTAAGGGAAACAAAAGTGCCCCACAGCATGGTAGTCAGTAAAGGAACCAGGGAGATCATATCATGTGACCCCAACCTTGTTGCTGTCTCCCCTGGGGACGAACCACCCAGGGAAATACTTTTAAAGGTCTCCTGAACCTCTTGAGACAAAGGCTTTGGTGGTGGGTCACATCTCATGTTTGCCTTTTTCCACAGCTGTTGATCAGCCATCTTGTACAAACCAGTACAGCCTGCTTTCTTAGGGATGTGCAGGATTTTACCTGCTAGATGGAGCCCCAATCCACAGGTCCCTGGAGGCCCTCCAGCAGAACCATGGTACCAGGCGCCAAAAGAACCTTGGGGGTTAACCTGGGAGGTGCAGAGACTGTACCCTTAGGGATTACGCCCAAGTAGTTTCTCGGTCGGTTGTCTGGCAACAGGCTGTACTGGTCCCTCAGTGCAAGCTACACTCACAGCGACAACCGCTTCGGGGCCTCTGCCGGGTCGAGCTTGGAGGATCCAACAGACCCCTAATGACCTCACAAGCGCTGCTTTCATGTCCCCTCTGATGTGTGGCAAAGTCTTAAATATTGTGCGAGGGAGGGATACCAAAGACCTTATTCCACTGACAGAAACTGCGCCACAATGCCGACAGGCCCAGAGAGCGACAAGAGAGGCACGCAACACACTGGTTCTCCGGCCCAGAGGCACTATAAAGAGCGCATGGGAGTATCTACTGCGAAGAAGCTCCTGTCGCAGGACGTGCATGATGCAGACCCAATTTAACAGAAGAAATATTCAGAAAGACAAAAAGAAGCCTAAAAAATGGTTTTGCGGCGCATAAGGTGCCCATTCCTGTCCAACAGTTAAAAGGGCTGATGGGTGATGCTGGTGGGGGCAGTCAGCGGGAGATGGGCATGGCCAGTGCTGGTAAACCCTTGCATGTTCACAAAGCTCTTAAAGAGAATGTTTGGTTTTGCGGTGCGTGGGACGGACTTCCGCAAGTATGGATGAAAGGGGAAATGACGTAAGACTTGACTGAAAAGTGAATGCATTGTTTTGCATTAAAATGGAAATCTGTTTATATTGGCAAGTTTACATTTTGAAGTTTTTCATTTTGAGGTTCAGAGGAGTAAAACGTCTTGAGATGGGTAGAGGGAAAAAAGAAATGTGAGTTACGTTAATTATGAGTGGTAGTAGATTAATACCCCATATTAGGTAGCCAAACAAGACAGTTCATATTTTTTAGGAAGTAAAATTCATCCTTTTTACACGAGAAAGGTATGGCTACTGATGCCTATGGATAAAGCATCACAAAACTTTCGAAATTATGTGAAACAACTTTAGTTAAGACAGAGTTAAAGTAAAACAGCTCAACACAACAAAAGCCTTGAAGTTCAGTGGAAATCCTGTAGTTGAAGTGATGTTAAGGTGGTGTTTTAACCAACAAAAACCCTACAATCTTGCAGATATTGGAAGCGGCTCACCTTAAATATGAGGCCCCTGTTGCGGAGCCCATAAACACACTGATGATAATGTCAAATATGACATCACTGAAAACTAGAGAACACTGATGACATCAGATATGATATCCAGGGGTTCCATTAATATCCTATGCATATAATCCTCTAAGGATTTATGTGAAGACCCAGCTTTCCACCTCAAATCTTACACATGGGACGATGGCAGGGGACATTGATTGTATGGGGAACATACTTGAATGGGGTAAATGTAGGCTATGGTTAATGACTGCATGCAGTATTTTCAATGTACCCCACGCAGTAATGTCCTGTGGGATCCCATCTCATGATTACCCGCTATATTAAAACGAGCACGTATTTAAAATACACAAGTAGGTACCATGACCACCGCACTCATAATGCAACCCTAATGCTCGGGGTGCCCAAACTGTAAATAGGGGTATCAGAAACACACACACACACTTTTAAAAGCTCTTTTATCACACTCACACACACACGCACACAATTGTAAATACTCCATTAGCACACACACCCACACACACACCTTCTAGAGCTCTCTTACACACACAAACACACACACTTTTCTGTTAGCACACATACACACACGTTTAAAAGTTGTTAGCACACACACACATACACACGTTTAAAAGCTCTGTTAGCACACACACACACGTTTAAAAACTGCCAACACACACACACACACACACACACAAGTTTTAAAGCTCTGTTAGCACACAGACATTGTTTTAATGCTCTATTAGAATCTATTTTCTTCTTTTGGTGAAAAAAGTTGTTTTTGTTTAGTGGTTTCTTACAATAGCACCATTTGGGCCTCTCCAACCCCTGCATGGCAAATAATTGCGAAACATGTTTAACGTGCACCTGCCACTCAGGAGTTGGGAGGCGGTAGGCAGCCACTCAGGAGGTGGGAGGCGATGGGCTGCCACTCAGGAGGTGGGAGGCGGTGGGCTGCCAGTGCCGCCCGGGCCGTGGGCTGCTTCACACGGAACAATAAGTAAATAACACATGATTTGATCTCAAAGCTTCTTCCCCTGAATCGTTCAACTGCATTTTTTAAAAACCAAGGCACCACACCCACCTTTTACGTGAAGTGATACAAAGCAACACCTTACTTAACGGCCAAGTGCCATTTGCCCCATTCCTTTCAATGTCCCACGAGATCCAATGTTAAAAGCGTAATTGATTTTTAAAAAACACCCTATTTTCTTTTCCTTGCATTTTAAGAGCAAAATCATGAAATACATGTTTCAGCCTTCATTTTCTAATTAGCTCTCAGAAACGTATTTATTTTCATGGAACTCGTCATACGGCAAGCATCCAGACATCATTTGTCGGGTTTACTCAAAGCAATATAGGCTGTTTTTTTTGCCAACTGGTCTGTGTATGCACCTCTTTGGGGGGAAGGCTCAGAGTATGCATACACACACATGCACCCCTGGGGTCCACTGGCAGAGTCCACTGCACCTCCACTGCAGATTGTGCAGCCCCAGTGAGCTTTGGGAAGTCCATGATGATTTTAATGTATGCCACTTATTTATAGATTATGTATTCTTTGTTGAACTGTCTTTTGTTCTCTTTTTTGTAATGAGTGCCATGCAGTTGGAATTCGGGTAATTGTGCTCTTCACAAATTTAATAAATCAAACCCAATCCTCGTGGAAGGTGCATGGTAGAACCCTATAGCTGGCTGGAATGCCAGGATCAAGTCCATTGCAGACAGGTTCTACACAGAGGTGGACTGGACTACAGGGAACTCTGGGGATTTCCTGGTAGTCCTCTGCATCACAGGCCTCTTTTGTATGGTTACCTATTTTATTTTTGAATGTTCTTATGGGAAAGGGGTTGGGCTTCGACACACTTTTTAATATGGGGCCACTTTGAAAGTCCAGGTCCACTTTTGGCTCATAGTCCACCCTTGGTTCGACAGGCAACCGTTGACAGAAGAAGGGCCAATGGAATAAAAGTGTGTGTTAATTAATTTAACAATAAATCACCGGTTTTAGGTTTGTGACCAGAAGGAGGGTATGGAGAGGGGTACAACTAGAGAAAGCTGAGAACGAACAGGGGGCAGTGTAAAAGTCATCCTTTAAGGGAACTCCAGAACTTTATGAAACCACTTTGCGGCGGTAGGTGGTTTGGAGTGTCTTCCAGCGAGAAGGGTCGATCACTAATGCTTTAGTATCTGGTGGTGTAGGTGTATTGCATGCACAGGTGCCCGGATTTCAGGTTCTCCATTGGTGGATAGGACTGGAAGACCTTGGAGTGATATCCTGGAGAAAAGCCATATAGCGCCTCGTGGACTAAGCACAAGGTTTTTAACTGAGCTTGTTCCCTTTGTCAGTGTTTCAGGCAGAAGGTAAGTCGGGTTTCATGATTTTGGGTACTCTATAGATTCCCGCTAACATTGTTGTTGGGGGCCCTGGGGTAGATGCTGTTCCAGTAGTTAAGTCTGGCTATCGCATAAGCGGTAAGGTAGAAACCTGAGGCGGCAGCGCTTCAAATTCTTGCAGCGTATAATTGCCGATAATTACGGGTAATGTGCTGTCGACCAAGTGGCCGCGCCCACCTTATGATTTATTGTAGAAGCACCTGGAACAGCAGGTTCAGAGGGGCCTTCTGCAAGTTACCGGATTAGCCCTCTTAGGGATGGAAGGAATGTCCGAGACATTTCTAGGACACTTCTGACGCTGGGGCACCTGCACTGGCTCCTGCTTTCATTTTTTCCATATAGCGCCATTTACTAGTGGTGCGAACACAGTGTACAGGCCACAGACACAAATCATAACTTTCTATGGTTTTCAAACTACACACGCTGCGCGCTGAATTGTCTCTAAGCGGCTTAAAATATGGAATGTTGACAAAAAAAGTTTCCTCCCAAGAGACGATCTACTGTCGTTTAAGTGAAGAGTGTCCAATGTCAAACACGACTGTGTTTCCTGCCTCCCTGCTGCATCTCAGGGAGGTGACGGAGCAAGCCGACGTGGAGATTTAAAAGAGCTTCGGGCACCACACGGTAGGAGTGACCAACCTGGTTAGCGTGCTGGACTGACTGTGTATCTAGCCTGTCACCAGAGGAGGAGGGTCCTGCCAGGATTTCTGGAGACTTCCTGACATGCCAACGCCTCTGAAAGGCGTGCAGGGCGGAGTCAAGGTCATTCATAAGATGATGTCCGTGCTAGCACTAGCAGTCTTCCCGCGGCGCCAACGTTGGAGAAAGGCATCATTTTCGGTGTTGCTAGGTCTAGAAAAGAACCGGGGCTATGCTAATGTCAGACTGTCGGGACTCAGGGCTAGCTAGACTTTGGGTTGTAGCCCCTGAGCTTCTATCTGGATATCCGTGGCTAAACAACCAAAAGACCAGGGGCTATAGCCCCCTCAGCCCCCTGCTCCCCCTAGCAACGCCTCTGCCTGGCTGGTCTGCTTCAGATTAGTCGCTTGTGGAGATGTTGTTTTTGTTTTTGGTTTGGCTGGCATAGAAGCGTTCAATCTTTTTCTCCCAATGTTTCTTGACATGGAGGCAAAGGATATCTGTACCCTCTTTTGAAGACCGCTGGTTTAGTTCACTGCATCCAATTCCAAGCCATGTTATGTTAATAGGTTCTATACCGACCTCCACTGCCATATGGAAGGTCTCCAGGCACTCAGGCGGATCCAGAAGAGAGAGGCTGGGTTTGGTTAATGGGGAAAGAGGTAATATCCATGATGGCGTTCCTGCAGTGTTGACATGTGCGGTCCGAAAAATACCCGTCTACTGCGGGTGGGTCTGTGTCTAGGTTTTTCGTGTTCAGGGCAGGAGATCCTTGTGTGCCTGTAGTGCAAGGATGCGTGTGTTGGCAGTGGGCTATATGAGTTGCATGGCGATGTGTAGAGTTTTGATGTTTGATGTCTTTTGTGAGACATGTTCAATTTCCACTTGTGAGTGACTTAGTTAGTATGCATATTGTGTGTTGTGTTGTAGAATTTGAGCGTGTTAATAAGGGGAGCAGTCAGTGGACACCTTGATGGGCATTCGGGCATGCATCTGGCGTGGCCATACCGCCTTGGCAGCAGCGGACCTCTTGTAAGTAAAAGATGAAGTTATGTTATGTTACTGGGATTCACACCGTGCACCAATGCTATTTGCATAGGCATCCGGTGGATCGGCAGGAGGGGGTTTAGGTAAGTAGGTAGGGAGGGAACATTCAAGATATGTTTGCTTTTGTGTTGATGCGTGCAGACCAAAGCACCAATCACCTCTGCATGCTGTTCTTTTTCCACCTGTTCTGTGTCAAGATCAAAGAGCCACTTGTGCCCAGACCGGAAGATTGTGTTCCTGTGTCGTTAGTATCTGTTTACTGGGACTGTGATATGTAAGGTGTTTGCAGAGGTGCAGCTTTCCATAGTTTGATGTCTGTTGGGCGGGGGAGGGGGTGTTGTTCAATTGCTGTGTCCTGTGTGTCTTAGCTGGTATGTGCACAGTGTCCTGGAGTGTTGTGTTTGAGAATGTTATTGCGGGACGTTTGTTGGGTAACTTGTAGCATACATCCACGTGGCCAAGTCGATGCCTCAGTAGGGATGGATACCCCTTTGGTGACTTCTCATTAGTGGTGCCCTCCCGGTAAATTACTTGTATGGAGATGTCCCGAGGCACCCTGGTGTGGGCTGGTATCTCTGGCAGTGGACAGTGTGCAACAACCGTTCCTGGGTGACAGTGGCAGAACATAGGGAGGAGTAGAAAGAAGTGCATAAATGAATGTGTTTACACCACTTCACGGTCCATATCCAGAGTAGTCATTTCCGAAAGCCACTCCTATATCTCCATTCGAGTGGAGCATGGTTACTCTTGCAATGCACCACAACGTGGACATTACTAGCTGAGAGATGTGATGCAGATCTAAATGGTGCACATGTATTAAATGTTACAAGTGTGCCATGCAGTGAGCGTACTTACTTTGTGCTTTCACCTGAGGGGACCATTATGACACAGATGATGATGGAGATGATTGGGAGGATGACAGTAATGGGGGTGGTAAGTGATCCTGTCCCAAATTTTGGGAAGAGTTGAATATTCCATAGGACACTGTTCCACCACCACCTGCTTTCATCAAGCCCCATCTCACCGCAAGCAGATGGTGCCAGCTCCCCAGCCACAGTGACCAAAGCACCACCACCATCAGCCCTGCTGAGAGTGTCACTGTGACCCAAACTGGGATCCAGCAGATGGGGGCTCTGGTGGTGGAAGACGGCATGCAGGATACCACCACCCATGTGGAGCCAACTTTTACCCTAGCAGGTAGGGCGCTAACTGCCCCTTTTCCAGATGACCATGGATCTGTCTCAACCCAGGAACAGACTCCCACTGTCTCCCTCCCATGCCCTCCACATACTACCCCTACCTCCATGGCTGACCGTGTCTCAGCAGAGATTATATAGAGTCTGGCAGCCATCAATTCAGACCAAGCCTGGGCAGAGGAGAATGGGAGCGAACCGGTGAACCATTGATCCTCACTGGGGCAGATTATGAGAGCAGACCAACAGTTGCTGGGAACTGAGTGACAGGAGTTAGAGGCAGGCACCATCCTGATATGCACATTGTTATTTCCCCTCGGTGAAAGGTACAGTGAGCTAAAACATGGTTGCAGACCATTCTGAGTGGGAACCAACCCAAAGAACAGGCATTTGGGCCATGTTCTGTTCTCAGTCAAAGGGCTTCCACATTTGTGAAAATATAGGAAAAAGCGCTGCTTACACATTTAAGCTCGTTTCATAGCAATATTTTCCAGATGTATTTAACATGGTACATCTGAAAGGTTGAGGAACTTAATTCAGATAAATAATTAATGTTCAAATGAAACTATTATGAGTGAGAAACTCATTCATCCCATCCGGGAACAAACTTTGTAAATAGAAAATCCAAATGGTTTGTCTCTGTTGTAGACAATTTTTATGATTACCCCATGGCGTAGTATGTTGATCATCTCCAGAACTTGATAGTAGAGCTGTGAAGTGCAGTGACTTTAGCAGTGCAAATGACGTGAAACAGGAGACTTGATGTTACCATTTCTAATATCACTTTTATGCACAGTTATGTAATCTTTTACCATTCTTGTTGCTGTACCCACATTACACAATGGCAATAGATCATGTACATGACAAACTCGCTTTGGTAAGTATGTTGCAGTTTGTCTTTTGGACTCCATGGGAATGGGGACTAACATTTACCAGCACCCAGCTTCACGGTCCACCGGGACTTGTCCCAGTGGCACCGGGAAGCTAGGTGCCAGAAAAATGTTACGAGTCAGGGGGCAACGCGCCGGAAGCACCGGCAGGGTTCCTGCCGGACTTGTAATGAGGCCCACTGTTTTTGAAACACTTGTGAATGTAGATGGTATATATTATGGAGCTGATTGGTTTACAATCTCAGCCTCAACTGAAACATTTAACAACGAGTTTCAACTGGTACCTGCTGAACCTGTTTATTTTTTTTATAAGTGTATCTTTTGGTGAGTTGATGCCTCCTCCAGCCAGGTATAGAACCTGACATACTTATAATAACTGGAATTGCCTCTACATTTCTGTCACCTGGTAGCCAATATTACTGTTGTGTAATTGGAAATGTGCACATTAAGACCTCCTTTAATTGTGGGCCAGTTACCAGCTGATTTGTCAGCCTGTAATTTCGATTTGCCAACTTGGATCGCAATTGCTAAGATTTCTAATGAACCGGGCGTGTCCTGTTTAGTAAACAATAGTAGTGTTGAGTTGAAGATTTGTCCAAAATCATGTTCCATTTGAATTCAAGTTGTTTGTCGCGCTACGTAGAGTTGGTTTGAGAATAATTCTTAGTCTACTTAATACTCTTAACTTTGTGGTATTTCCCGAAGTGGGTGCCATTCATAGAAAGATTGCTTTCTTTTGTGAACAAGATATTTAAATTGTTTCATTGATGTGGAGCACCTTTAAAAGTGCTTTGCATAGGTTATATGACAGCATCACATGTAATGCACCCAGGCTGTTCTCTATATACATCTTTTGAACATTTTACAGTGTCCATTTTTGATCATCACTTGCAGCATATATTGTAGTCATAATAAGAATGTTACCTTTTATATCACTGAGTAAAGCCAATGATCAAACCCTAGATTAACCATATACATTATTTCCGGCATCTGGTCATTGCATCGAATGCCATTGCATCCAATGCCATGCCATCAACATTTTCCATCGAATGCATATTTTTGGGGGGTAAAGGGTTAATTTTTGTTCCGATGCATTTTAAAGGGTAAAAAACATGGGGTTGGGAGAAAGAAAAAAATGCATTCAATGGAAGTTTTTTTAGATGGAAACGTTTTGTCGATGCAAGGAATTCGATGCAAAGACCATAAACCATTTTTTCCTATTACACTCTTTTGCAATACCTTTTGAGAATGGAGAAGGGGACGCATAGTTCCTTTAGTGTGTTTCTGGGTGCTTTGAATAAAGCCAGAGTTTTTTGGAACATAAATAATGAAACCGCTTTAGATATGATGCATAGGTTGGTTATGAAAGAAAGGAAATCGTGCATCACTAAATATGTAAGGAACAGGGGACTTGGCGGTCATTTCATTTTTCAGAACATACTTGCTGGCATTAGAGTGTTGTAACCTTTGCCCATGTCTACACATTCAGACGGTTTCAGGAGATTTGCGTGTGAGGATACAGTGGCTGAAAAGGTTCACTCTACTGGGAGCCTTCCTTCTCAATCCAGGGGTGATGCTTCATCTCCCCTCACTGAAGTGTGTAAAACAGGGCAGGCTGCCAGAGGAAGCCATGCGTCTATTAAATGCCTAAGTCCCCAATGCACAGACACCCTTAGAGGTGCATGGATCAAGAATAGGATAGAATTGCAGGAGAGGCCTTGGCTGGTGGCCGTGTAGAATAGTGTATAATGCAGTCAGCTTTATTTCAGGTCACACAATGAATAGCTGGGATTACAATGGACAAATAATACATCCTGTCAATATTAATTGGAGATTTGTTGGTGATTTTGAAAACCTGACTGGAGGATCGTGCTGTTCTTTTTATTTGCATTTATATATGTTGGTACTTAAATGAAAAAATAAAGATTTAAACCCTGCTTCCAATTTCACAATCCAAACCATCCCATCCCACTGCCGCAACAGAATTGCAGACAACCGTAAAGCAATCGCCACCAAATGCACGACGGCATGCTCGTCCTTTTTGCATAGACTTGCATAATAGCCTGGCATTTAAGGGGTTAATGTTCACCTGATCGGTTGAAAGGCATTTTATAGCCAATATATTATGAATAAACTAGGCGGTAACTGACAATTATGACCAGAGGTAAATACACGGGCCATTACAGAAAGTGAAAATAGTGCTAGGATATCGTTGACGGTAAAATTAACACGGGTGCTGGATTCATTACCCTATTACAGAGCAAAATACTGCGCCCCAATGAACAAAATCACTGAAAAAATAAGACCAACTCTAAGCTACTGTTAAAACAATGCGACATGCAAAGCAGCTTCTGCTATGTGAATCCTGAGCCATGTGTGACATGAGATCAGGACGTGATGGCGGCGTGGTTTGTGCTGCCTGGGCTTTATACTTGCCCTGGACATTTACATCTGTTGTGGCTCGCGGTATTAGTTATTTTTATTCACAGCAATATATATTTAGCTTCCTGAAAGCATGAAAATGTGCGTTCTTGCAACTGAGTGCTCATGGCTAGCACTGAGTAACATCAGTGATCCTTAATGCTAGTCATTATTCACTCTACTGATGGCAGCATATATGCCTGTTCAGGCAATATTATTGCACGGTGGCAAAAAAAAAGAGTTCAGTGCAGTCGCTGGAAGTATTTATCTTGCAATATGTACTTAAAAGGTCCCAGAAAACTGCTCCTGAAATTCCAGTAAGATTCCACAAATTGAATGTGTCTACCATTTCTGGGGGGAAGTTTCGTACTTTCATTTGTTTTGCTTGCAGTTGTGCTGCTGGAGTCTCCCCTGCAGGGCTGCATTTGCGAGGTTGCCATCACTTTATCATATCAGAATTCTATTCCCGCTGCGGAAAGCAGTGGCAGAGCTGATAAAAATGATGAAATAACCCCTAAAAAAAACCTGAATGGTGAGATAGTCAAGGGCTAAAAGAGGAGTCTTTCTCAACTCCCCGAAAACCTGCAGCCCAGAAAGAGAGAGAGCCGGAAGGATCGTCAAATTCTGGGCATAGTCCCTCGGAAGACTAAACAAACCTGTACTGTGGAAAGGACTCGTGGCTAGAACAGCATGCATGTATTCATTGTTTCCAATGTATATGGGTGTCTCCTATAGCATTTAATGCATCCCAGGGGATGACTGTTTAGAATAATCTATAAGCATGCTTCCATGCTGCCTGCTACACCAGTCAGGGCCGCAGACACTGAGACACTGCAAGGCCACGAGATGCAGAAGTGAAGCGGCAGAAGTCGTGCCAGCTGACAGAGCGGAAGGTTAAAGGACAACAGTGCAGGTCAGCCGAGCATTATAGCCTTCAAAAGACAAAGCCCTCAAGTCCTTGCCCTACAACCAGGGCTATAAACTAAATACAAAAAGTGGTGGGTGGAGGATCTAATGATAATGATGTGTTTTTTAAATAGGGCCTTAATCCAAAGCGCTTTACAGAGCACATATTTACATACAATTTCACCCAACCGAAATTGGTATTTACATTAATCATAGCCACTGACATTGCTCTGGGCAACCTGCCTCCATCGCAGAAGGGAAGTAGCTATAGTGAGTCTCCGTATGGAGTAGGCTCACGCGTCCTTTGCTCGCTGTGCTTAGGGAATCAAGCAGCATTTCACTCAGGAGCCCAACAAAGCCAAAACATGCTGGGAGTTGCTTGTCTTGCAGTGCAGATGGGTCTGGGCCTAGCAGTTCAGGATTGATTGCTTCCGTTGGGGGCAGGAACAAAACTGTTTGGCATATGGCTAGTCCCCATATGAAATGATGAAGCTAAACTAACGAAGTGTGAAATGGGAGCTGTTACCTGCAATGCAGGGGTTATGATCCATTCAAAGAGTCTCATCCATGCCTAGAACCATTGCACCGCAGAAAGTCAGAGGCGGCTTATCTTAAGAGGCATTTGCTAACACTAGGCTCCCACTGGTTTGGCTTCAAAGCACTATGGGCGTTCTGGAGATGTATTGCAGCAACAGTTCTGGGTTTCTGGTGGAATGTAGTCTAACAGTACATTAGATCCTACAGAGTACCTTGCATGATATATTACAGTAGCACTGGCAGAAATGAATAAGGCATTATTAACATTCGTGTTTATAAACGTGCTACACTATATGTGAGCCATGGTCAGCTAAGAAAGTTCTTAGTGATTAGATGTGTGAGGAGTTTGTCTGTTATGCAGTGGTCGAAGTGTATGAAAAGAAGCAGTGGAACTACGTTCCCTACTGGCCTGTCCCGACTTCCTACAAACCCCATCGCCACACCCCTACCACCCACAATACAAACCCGCAAACACATGTGCCTGCCATTTAAGGGAACGTTCAGCATAAGCGTCTTCCCACACTTTTTTTTTTAAACGAAACCATTCCGGAACGGTTTCTTTTCAAAATAAAAGTATAGGAACAGTAAAATGTAATAAAGAAAACCAGAGGAGAACCGCTGACAACTGCTCCCTCCCACTTCGACCGCTGCTATTAGGAAGGGCTGCAAGCACTGACTATTTGCTGAAACTATTGTCATGGGAAGTGAAGATACGAGAGAGATGAGACGTGAGGCGGGATACATAGCCAGTGGGTGTCCTTTGGTATTTACCACCCACTGAAGGCCTAGAGCCATGTCAGTCCCTGCAGCAATTCCCACCCGCTATCTGCCCGTCCCCGCCCTACAAGCATCCCCTTTGGATCTCTTTGAGTCTAGTGCTGTACTTTCTGGGCAGGTCCCGGGAGGGTAACTCAGGGGCAACGTGCTCGTCTTGGAAGCAAGACCACATGAAACAATGCAGGTTCGATCCCCGGGCCTGCGCTTAGAAACCTCTGGATATTAAGCATGTTATAAATAACCCGCTTAGAAACCTCTGGATATTAAGCGTGTTATAAACAACCTATCATATCATGACTTGCGTCTGGTGAAATAAAATTATTTAACCAAGTGTCATTCAGCAAATTAATTTATAAGGAGCGTCCGTTTCCCTGCGCTTGTACTAACATTCCTGTTAAAAAGAAGCATTGGCAAAGCAAAGAGTTTTGCCTTATGTGGCAAGCAATGTCTTAATATGACAATGTACTGTCAACGTTTGCCATCTTAAGGCCAGTTAGGGAATTATGGCAGTGCCTGACCGTTTTCGATCCTGTGCCTACACAAAAGCCAAATGTGTTTGCATTGCCAATGCTTGTCTCTCAGGTTTCCAACACAGCCTCCTATAGGAATTGTTTGGCAGACGAGAGTGTCTCAGAGCGAAGCGGGTTTTTATTTTGCATTTTTAAAGCGCTCACACAGCCCATAGGCATCGAGGCGCTGTTACAGGAATTGTTTGTTTTTTACATAATTGTTTTTTTGTCTTAGTTGCATATTTATAACACGCTTAAATACCCAGAGGTTTCTAAGCGCGGACCTGTGGTTCGAACCTGTGTACTTCGTGTTGTCTTGCTTCCAAGGCGAGCACGTTGCCGCTGAGCTACCCTCCCGGGACGAGTGGCTGCATATGCAAAGCAAATCACATTGCCCCCACCCACTGCCTCTGGAACATTCCATGGGTCTGTGACCTTTAAACATGGCTCGCAGGGCACCGAGAGCATCGAGCGAGTGGGCTAAAGGGCCCCATTTCATTTTAATGCGTAATAAAGACGTCTTTCATTTCCTTTTCAAAAGCCTGGTTTCTCAAAAATGCCTGAGTTAAAACTTCTTCAAACATGGATGATTTGGGTATAGAGCATTTACATTCCCACCCAATGGCGTGATCTCACAAAAATACAAGGCGCTTTGAGTTCTTCTATCGACGTCACCTCTTCAGTTTCTACTATTAAGCACTAGACAGGTTCAGGAAACACAAGGGCATGCTCTCCACAGAGGTCAATCAGGCTTCTCTTCCTGGGGGGTTAGACTGAAGTGCTCTCTATCTTACACCACACAATGACAGAGCCAGGATTGTTTCCTGGCTTGTCTCTCACACTCTCCAGTGAAATGAACTTACTGTCCCCGGAACTGTTCCCTCCAGCCCATCCACCCACGGTGATGAGAGGAACAGACATATGGCCCCACCGTTCCGTCCAATAGGGCCATCCTCCATACCTGTCAAGTCCTTTGCCCCTCTAAAAGATGAGAGCTCCTTGCAAGGTCTTGTTGTATCGCTGCCTTTGGCCGGGCCTTATGAAAGCACACCGTGTACCCAGAGAACCCGCTCTGCCCCCTGCTGCTCTGGCATAAGTCCTGCGCCCGACAGGCGAAGCAAAAGAGCTCCTCAGCAACGGCAGTAATGAGGTGTTTACTTGTGTTAAGTGTGATTCGTGCTGCACAGCTTTTTCATTTGGGCTCACCGGGGCATGCTGTGAACTCTGGGGCAAGTTATTAATATGTGTTTTCTGCTGGATCCGTTCGGCCTTAAAACTAGATTCTGCTGACGTAGAAAGAATTGTACTTGACAACTGACATGTTTTGAAAGGTCTCATTAAATCGAGAAAGACCTTTGCCCCTCAGAAAGAGACTAAAAGTGGCTGATTAGAACAGGAACATTATTAGCTTTTGTTTGTTTTTCAAGTAAAAGTTCAAAGACTGTGTGGAGGTCTAATCCACCGCCCTCTAAGTGGGTGTTTACCCGGGTCCTATTTTGCCTGCTTCGTCAACGAATCTTGCCCTGTCCCCTTTCTCACCTGCACAGCACTTACCTCACTTCCCGCTCAGGGACGTCATTTCACCAGAATGCCAGGGGTCGCGGAAGTAGCATCACACGACACTTGACCTCTGATGACAGCACAGGAAGTGATGTCATTTGACCTTACCCCAAAGTAACATCACAGGAACCGATGGAACACAACCTTTCACCCCTTGACAAAACAGGAAGTGGCATCACATAGCATTGTTTCTAAGTACACTACGAAAAATATAGTTACAATATCACTGTAAAGTGATATACATTTCATACAAGAATGGATCACCATATGTATCATTAATAAAAGCGCGTATAGGCCCATAATACCAAATTACTGTGAATGCCAGAAGACGCCCAAGGCCAAATGATAATGATGTGTTATTATATAGCACTTACACTTAAGCGCTTCATATAGAACAAATATACATACAATATCACCCAACCTGTATTGGTACCTATCAACCTCAGCAAGATGAAAAGCTGAGTTCACTTTGCCAGGAGTCCTACCTGCAACCTGCAGATCAAACATACATTGCAGCAGCAAGAGCTCAACCAACTGAGCTATCTTACCGGCTATAGCTATCAGATAACCAGCCACTTCAAGAGACGCATGCTGCTGGACACAGCCCAAGAGCCTAAATTAAAAAGAAAATGGGTTTTTGTACTTTTTTTTATGGGTAGCAAGGAAGGCCACAGGGGTAGCAAGGGAGGCCTCAGGGGTCGCAGGTGCGACCCCTAAATGACGTCCCTGTTCCCGCTCTCCACCACTGTCGCAGGTATTACCTACAGAATGGCCATTGAAATTGTGAAGGGACTTGCTGCAAGCTCCCTTCACAATGTCCAGTGGCCATTTTTGTTGGTAGTTTATTTTAAAGGGAGAACAGCGTGAGCCGCATGTGTGTGTGTTAGTGTATGCGTTGTATGCATGAAGCCTATTTCCTTTAGAAACAAAACAGTGTTAAGGCTCTATGGGAGGGAGGGTTAGCTCGCTGATAGTGGCTCTAAGCCCTCAAAAAGGCCCTCACTATGCCTGGACTTGTCAGCTCGGGCTAGCGGGCCATTTGCACCCAGTAAAGCCCCCCAAAGCGGCCATTAACGCTGTAATAGAACATCTGAAAACTAGAAACTCCACTGCAGACTATCGAGTCGTAAAGACATACTATTAACTGGTGGAAGCCTTATGTCACAACAATCGAATGTGTTTCCTCTATCTCGGCCTATATAAGTTAGAAACTATTGTGCACTCTTGTTGGAGTGTGCTAATGTTTTCGACAAGTAATATGATTATTCGCCATTCTCTCACCTCTTGATAAAACGAGGAGTACACATAGATATAGTGCCTGGTGGTGAACTATAACGCTATAAGAGCTCTTCATTCTTACAGTCATTAGATCAACATACGTTTTTCAGGAAAAAAAAGCTTTTCATTCAAAGACTGTTTTTGTGCGATTCCTAATTTGTAAGAGAAACGGGAACTGTGATAAGTGTAGGAAAAGGGTGAGATCAACCATTCTTGAAATGTTAAATCTCTCTGATATATGCAGAGGCGAGTGATAACCTATGTTAGCCCTGCTGAGCTGGATGGTGGCCAGAGCAGTAACTCCTTCTGAGTTCCAATCCTTCTACATGATATTGACAGGCTTTGCAAGAAGGTTGGAGGGATATAAGGAGAATCCTGTCGATAATCCGTCAAGCTGGCACATTACTGTATCCAACTCCCACAGACTAATTCAGGAACCAGCGCAGAGACAATCAGGAGTGGACTGGGAACCAATAGAGGCCCTGGAAATAATGTTCAAAGTGTCCCCATAGTACACATTCTCAGCCAGCCCAACCCTTTTCCTATGCGAAAATTTGGAAATAAACAAGGATATCACACACAAGAGACCCAGGGAGCAGTGGCCGAGCGGGAAATCTCCAGCGTTCCCTATAGGCCAGTCCCCCTCTGGAAGTGTATTTCTGCATTCCCTCCATATGAGCATTTCTCAGCAGAGTATCATTCCCTTGCTGTTTTAGGAAAGGGTCACTTGGGTGCCAGCATACGGCTCACAGTTGGGCCAATTTGGTGTCACCACATGGCCCTTTGCTACTGGCGCCCAAAGCAGCCATCTACAATGCAGCAGCAATCCTATCCGTTGATTGGCACAGGCAAATTTAAAAAGAAAAATATAAATTATGACTAAACACCGCCTCGAAATTAACTGCTTTGGAAGGGATTATCTGCTGTGTCTGCAATTTTCAAACAAAGCCTCACAGCTGAACAACTAATGCTGTCCATTTATATAGCACAAGTCTTATACAGCACACGCCACACATTATTTGCCTCTTGGCACACAAATAATAGCTGCAATTTCAAAACCCTACGGAATTTCTGTTAAGTATGAAAGGCTCAGTCAGGTGGGATGCCAGGCTTGCAACTTCTCTTGATTTAGAGGGCACAAATACAGGCAACATAGGTTTGAATCCCGGTTCCGTGCTTAGAAACTGAACTCAAGTACGGTATTAGGTGCGTAATTAAAAAATAAATAAATAAATAAATAAATACATGTTTCCTCAGTAGCAGTTTCTCATCATTCATTCCAAGCATTGTCATAATTCCAATCCAAAACATGTTTAAACAAATACTACAGATGTAGTGAGTGAAACAACAGCCTAAACTCAGCTCCCACGTGTTTCACGCCATCTTCCACTTTATTAAAGCTCTGACTTTCTTGAGGTTTGCCAGTTAGCAAAAGTACCTGGAAGTATTTTCTAAAATATATATAAATACAGGATAATGACGGATAACCGGAGGCCATGATCGGAAAATGAACGCATGGAATGCCAGCCACGGAGATAATTTGCCCTAATGCAAAAACCGTCGTTCAGTGCATTTTGCATAAGGCCAATGTATTTCCTGGTGCTAGTACGTTGCCCTCGTGTAAAAATGCATTGCAAGAATATTAGCCTGATTTTCAGAGTAGTTTCACGTTTGTAAATCGGGCACAATGTGTCTTTCCACTGAGGCCGTTTTTTGCACTACTAGTAATTTCAGCCGTGCCAAGTTTCTTAGATATTATGTAGATACCAAGTAGGCACTTGACATGCGCAGTATGGGATCGGGCAATGCTATTGTCTCCATTGCCCTGTGAAGATCTGCCACATGTAGACCTGGATGCAACCACTCTACCAGTTGTTTACTCAGGAATTTGCACTTCGGAGTAATTTTTTCCACCACAATGTTTTATGAGGCAGAGTTTAACAAAATGAACATGATTTGTTCGTTTCCACCCAAATCAGACCACACAATTCATGTTCAACAAATTAGCTTTTAACGCAACGAGGTACCTATTAGCTGGAGGCATTCTGAATAGTATCCTATCTCCTTTCTGAGGGACTGGTACTATACAAATCTAAAAACAATAATTCTGCCCTATGCACTGTTGGCCCCACTATGATCTTTTTTACCATGAGGCAATAAACCATTTAGGACAGTGAATGTGCCTTCGCGTAGTGTAGACATCAAGCAAAACTACTGCTGGAGGATTGCGCTGAAGAGAGGGAGGGCAAAGAAGGGCGGGTAGAAGTATTTGGTGTAGGTTATATGAGTGGATGTCAGGGTGCTATATCGGCAGATAAACCTTAATAAAGGTAAGGGGTGGCTTCCAAAAAAACAGAAAGGGGACGATAGAGGGTGGTGGGAGAGTAGTGTCATGAGGAGGGATGCCAAGGTAGAGTTCGGGATCTCCCTCAAGATGGTGGGTGGGAGAGTGCTGTCATAAGCAGGAATATCACGGTAGAGCTGGGGATCTCCCTCGAGAGGGTGGGTGCGAGAGTACTGTCATAAACAGGGATACGAGGTAGAGATCGGGATCTCCCTCAAGATGGTGGGTGGGAGAGTACTGTCATAAGCAGGAATGTCACGGTAGAGCTGGGGATCTCCCTCGAGAGGGTGGGTGCGAGAGTACTGTCATAAACAGGGATACCAGGTAGAGTTCGGGATCTCCCTCAAGATGGTGGGTGGGAGAGTACTGTCATAAGCAGGAATATCTCGGTAGAGCTGGGGATCTCCCTCGAGAGGGTGGGTGCGAGAGTACTGTCATAAACAGGGATACCAGGTACAGTTCGGGATCTCCCTCAAGATGGCGGGTGGGAGAGTACTGTCATAAGCAGGAATATCACGGTAGAGCTGGGGATCTCCCTCAAGATGGTGGGTGGGAGAGTACTGTCATAAGCAGGAATATCACGGTAGAACTGGGGATCTCCCTCGAGAGGGTGGGTGCGAGAGTACTGTCATAAACAGGGATACCAGGTAGAGTTCGGGATCTCCCTCAAGATGGTGGGTGGGAGAGTACTGTCATAAGCAGGAATATCTCGGTAGAGCTGGGGATCTCCCTCGAGAGGGTGGGTGCGAGAGTACTGTCATAAACAGGGATACCAGGTACAGTTCGGGATCTCCCTCAAGATGGTGGGTGGGAGAGTACTGTCATAAGCAGGAATATCACGGTAGAGCTGGGGATCTCCCTCAAGATGGTGGGTGGGAGAGTACTGTCATAAGCAGGAATATCACGGTAGAGCTGGGGATCTCCCTCGAGAGGGTGGGTGCGAGAGTACTGTCATAAACAGGGATACCAGGTAGAGTTCCGGATCTCCCTCAAGATGGTGGGTGGGAGAGTACTGTCATGTGCAGGAATATCAGGGTAGAGCTGGGGATCTCCCTCGAGAGGGTGGGTGCGAGAGTACTGTCATAAACAGGGATACCAGGTAGAGTTCGGGATCTCCATCAAGATGGTGGGTGGGAGAGTACTGTCATAAGCAGGAATATCACGGTAGAGCTGGGGATCTCCCTCAAGATGGTGGGTGGGAGAGTACTGTCATAAGCAGGAATATCACGGTAGAGCTGGGGATCTCCCTCGAGAGGGTGGGTGCGAGAGTACTGTCATAAACAGGGATACCAGGTAGAGTTCCGGATCTCCCTCAAGATGGTGGGTGGGAGAGTACTGTCATGTGCAGGAATATCAGGGTAGAGCTGGGGATCTCCCTCGAGAGGGTGGGTGCGAGAGTACTGTCATAAACAGGGATACCAGGTAGAGTTCGGGATCTCCATCAAGATGGTGGGTGGGAGAGTACTGTCATAAGCAGGGATACCAGGTAGAGTTCGGGATCTCCATCAAGATGGTGGGTGGGAGAGTACTGTCATGTGCAGGGATGTGAAGGTAGAGCTGGGGATCTCCCCTGAGAGGGTGGGAGGGAGAGTACTCTCATGTGCAGGGATTTGACGGTTGAGTTGGGGATCTCCCCCGAGAGGGTGGGTGGGAGAGTACTGTCATGTGCAGGAATATCAAGGTAGAGCTGGGTATCTCCCCCAAGAGGGTGGATGGGAGAGGACTGTCATAAGCAGGGATGTCAAGGTAGAGCTGGGGATCTCCCCCAGAGGGTGGGTGGGAGAGTACTGTCATAAGCAGGGATATCACGGTTGAGTTCGGGCTCTCCCTCCAGGAGGTGGGAAGGAGAGTACTGTCATAAGCAGGGATGTCACGGAAGAGTTGGGGCTCTCCCTCGCACATAAAAAAGTTGAACATCTCAACTTTCTTTTTCCGATTGCATCTTCCTGTGTATTTTGTCGCTCCCGTGTATAGGTGCTTTTCGGGACCCTTGATTCCTGTTCCCACTTCATTTTGTTAAACTGGCACATCATAGTAACAATGCGATTTTAAGTGAAAAAGGGAATACGTGTATTAAATGCACGTTGCGTATTACTTGATCCCCATCATCACATATGCGGAGACCCCCTTTAGAACACACCGTGCAGTCCCACATGAATACCTGCTGGCTAGAAAGGGTCCGGCACAGTCTTCAATCCCGGGGTGCAGAGTACCTGGCAGTGGCAACCGAAAACATGCACAAATATATAATGACATATCTGTTCAGATTGTTCTCATCTAATGTGCCTTCTATTTCCAATCTTCAAAGATGGGACGCGAAGTGTCTGACCTGAGCAACCTCATGATGAGCGGCTTCAAAATGTTCGTATGTCCGTGGAGTGCACTTGTGCTGCACTTGAATAAGGCGCTCCAGAAGTGGGAGCTGAAGCCAGCTGCCCTAGACCTTGAGATGAAATATCACATCAACTGTTCTTGAATTTTAATAATTAGTTAGGGAGGTCATCTAAGCTATCTTATGAAGCAACCTGAGAGAACAGGGCGGGGCACGAATGTTTCCCAGACACTTACAAGCATAATACTTCGGTGCCCATGTCCCTTCTATCCATGATAGTCCCTCCAGCCTTCTAAATGTGCAGTGGTGATGCCCCTCGTTACAATACCTATGCTGGACAGGTTGTAGACCCATCTCTCAGGTTCCTTGGACTGCAAAGGTAATGGCGTTGGCCGCCACACACCAGCCCCAGTGATTTATAGAGGCGCAGGGCCTGCTGCACCCCTTCCAGGCAGGGCCCCAAGAGCTTTGGCGGATGATTGATGATGCCAGAAGGATGGCAGAGATTGAAGGACCCCGAGCTCTGATTTTGTTAGAAGCGTCAGCAGCGTACAGTACCATCAATCAGGGCCTCTTTTTGGTTCCTGTGCACCATTTAGGGGTTCAGGGTAGACCAGCCCAAAATCTCCCCTCTCTGATGGCACCAGGCACCTTATGAATTGTCACTGAAAACATGTGCCCTGTCTAGTTACTTTGGGCTATGCATTGGCCTCTGTTTTGCTTAACCTATATATGCAGCCATGTCTATATGGCCTTGATTTGTGTGGTCATCTTGAGGACTGATTTCTTTTTTCTAACAAAGTGCTTGATTTTTCCTTTCTTCTTTTTTTGTTGTTAAATGCTGTACCGCTTCCACATCATGTTCTTCACTCCTTCTCTTTCTTGTTCCTCTTATTATATGCTCTTTAATTAACGCTATTAATTCATGGGCATTAAAACCACTTGCACACAAGGAGTTGTCATGGAGCATTTTTCAGAATAGTTTTGTCCTTCTGACTGAAGATGTATTTTGACTTGTATGCCAATGATACCAAGATCCTCCTCCGGCTTGAGGGTGATTTAGGCGAGGCAGCAGCATCATAGTTTGGCAGGTGAGTGGTGGCACAGCAGACGCCTGCCCATGGATGGAATCCCACGGTCTCAAATGTAATCCCTCAACGATGGAGAGTTTTCTCTGCAGCAACAGTATTGACAGGTGGGTCCATGTGTGTGGCTGGCAAACACCTTGTGAGAGTGGGGATTTCTTATAGACTCTCACCTAACGATATCAAGTCAACTCAGTGCCCTTGAGAAGAAAGTGTGTTTTGGGAACACGGATTCAGTGAGCATCAGTGGCAGGGGAGTTGCTAGGTCTGGAAAAGACCCGGGGCTAAGATGATGTCGGAACTGTTGGGACTCGGGGCTAGCTAGTCTTTTGGCTGTAGCTCCTGAGATTCTATACGGGGCTACAACCAAAAGATCAGGGGCTATAGCCCCGTTAGCCCCCCCTAGCAACGCCCCTGATCAGTGGTCAGAAACTGACATGCGTCTGTCCTTCCGACTAAGTAAACAGACAGGCAGAGGGGGAATATACTAGTGGCCTGTGCCTTCACTGTATAGTGACCCCATGCACGGCCGAGTGGGGCTGTCATTTAAGTGTCTGTGAGGTCTCAATAAGCAGTCACTGGGACGACTGCGGTCAATTGACTTCAAATCGTGGACCCGGAATTCACACCCCACCATAATATCCTTACCTCACGTAGCATGCCTTAGCCTCATGTTGTGTTATGTATCCCAGGCATAAGACAATACAGCAGAGGATTTCATTACTTATGCCCTGATGACTAGTGGTATAAGGGGGAGGTAAGGGATGCTGTGCCATCGTGATAAGTGTGTGCTTTGGGAACACTGACTCACTGGGGATCAGTGATCAGGAACTGGAATGCATTTGTCCTTCAGACTAAGAAAAATGAGAGGCAGAAGGGTACTATACTAAACTGTGTGTCTTTTTAGGTGTGTCTCAGAAATGTTGTGGAATATTTGCACGCAACAAATGTAGCATTTTGTGTTGTGTGCGCCACATTGCTATGAGTCGGACAGTTTGCTGGCCTATGCTTGGAAAATGTGTGCTTATGGATGGATGGGCTATAGATTGAGGGTAACTGTGGTCTATGTTAATGTTAAAGGATATTTGTACCGCACACTATCACTACCGGAGTGGGCCCCTGGCGGATCTGAAAACAAAGGGGGAAGGTTAGGTTAGGCGTGTTAGTAGGACACAGTTTGGAGAAGAGCAAGAGAGCTGTGAAGTACTAATGGCAGCTTCAGTTTGGTTAACACCGTTCGCCGAGCATATTGGTGTGTTATTCGGTTCTGAGTCTGTCGTGTGTTGTTGGTTGGGGGTCTGTGTGGTGTGGTTGTGGTTGCGGTGTGGTGAAGTGCGTGCGGTTTGCTGCGGCTTTAAGAGGTGTGGTTGTGTTTGGTTGTTAGAGTGAGAGGTGTTTGAGGAAAATGGGGAAAGCAGGATTATAAAGACCATTGCACAGGTCCTGGAAGATCTTGCTCAAGCCCTGAAGATGGTATCCCAAGAAGCGGGTGCACCTCTGCTTTTTAAGACGAGCTACAGACCACATCCACACCTGGTCCAGCAAACGCTCAGGCCATTGCCTTGTCTGGAGCAGCAAGCACCACAGTGCTGTATCCTGAGGTTCGGCAAGTCGCCTTGGTCATCAGAGAGCCACTGACCTGCTGGTGTTGTCATCATCGGAATCGATGAAGCTGCTGGAGTCCAGCTCGCTGCTCATCACCGTGGAGGCGCTGTCGTACCCCGCCGGATCCCAATGCCGCTCCAATTTAGGGTGGCCATTGATTCGAGGGACTGTGTGAATAAAAGAAAGAAAAATATGGATTATGAAAAGAAGACTTGCGATGTGAGGAAAGGTAGAAATGCTCTCATCATTTTTAAACACACACAATAATGTTTAAACATATATAGATACTAGCTGTACCTAGAGTACCATACATGATCTAGCTCGCTCTCTCTCTCTCTCTCTCTCTCTCTCTCTCTCTCTTTCCCTCTCTATCTCTCCCTTTGGGACGAGAGTCGGGCTGTCAAGTGTGGACTATCTCTGTTAGTCAAGGGTGGACCGGAAACCAAGAGGCACTGGAAATACTTGTAAGCAAGCCGAACCCATTTCCTATAGGAACATTTGGAAATTCCACACAAAGGTGCAGAGGCCTACCGGGAAATCTCCAGAGTTCCCTATAGGCAAGTTCACGCTGCTGGTCGTGCTACAACAAAGAGGGGTAACCTGATGCTTGGGTGTGTGTGACAGAGGCAAAAATGCTTCTTTCAAACAGTTTTCTACAGCATATTTGAAATCAACTATTCGAGAAACTCATTGGGCCAGGTGCTCATGAAATAGCACAAATGAAAGGAGCACAGAGAATGCGCTCGTTTCTTTTGCGCTATTTTCAGAAATTCTCAGGTTACCTTATTCCTGAAGGTGACCTGAGTATTTCAGGAGGGGCTTGACAGTGGTGCAAAGATGGGTTCCATGTTCCATGTGTTAATATTCCAGTAAAAATATCGCCATACAAATAAATCGCCATATCTATGCGGTGATATAAGGCATGGATCCTGCGGGGGACACCCCCGCAGCCTCTGCATTATTTTTAAAGGAGCAGGGGACACCCCCGCAACCCCTGCTCCCAAAAACCTCAAAAAATATTCCCCCCCCCAAAAATATCGCATATGGCCGTTCCAGACGACCATATATACGGCAATATTTTTGGTGGGCATGATATGTAGTGATACCGCAAAGATGTGCTGCCCTGCCTACCGACTGTAATGTATGACAGGCTCCCAGCAACCATGGGTGCATTTCACAGAGACGGGCACATGAAGGGCGAGAGCCTGTGCCCCTTACACAAATACTTACAGGATTTACTTACAATGGTTCCTCTAGTCACCCTACTTGCGCTGACACTTACACTATGTTAATGGTACTCAGGCACCAAAATGCATTCTTCCTAAATAAGGCAGCATAGGGTTCATATGGCCCCAACCTGTAAGAGCACTTGTTAAAATATACCATAACGCATTGATATCTGCACCATTTCATTACTGCCGCAGGCTGATGTTTATAAATATAGCATTCTTCAAGAAAACCATAAACAGACTCCCTACCGAGGGAGAACAGTTTGACCCCATCGCTACCACGCCAATTGCTGGTAAACGTTCCTATTAAACAAGAACAAATATTTTTCAAGTTCAATTCAAAAAAGTCCAATAGCATTGACTTTTTGAGTGACTATTATGGAAGTTTAGGTTTGTACGTACATTGTGGTGTGCTAGATTAAAAATTGCCATTAGTGATGATTTTTTTCCTTTTTTTCTTTTTGTGTGTATTCTTTATGTTTCTGGTGTCTGGTATCAGGATTATGATTAATTAATGTATTAGTCAAAAGGATTGATATAGCCTGGAAAAGCTCACTACAGGGCACAGAAGATTGATTTTGACCTATAAGCGCAACACATGTCGGCTCGATTGTTGTGTATTGTATAGATATATAAAATTTGCACAATTTGGCATCTACTTTGTGTATTGTGTGGATGTATCAGAGTTGCAGTTTGTATTGAAGAACTTTCAGGAAAGAAGGTTAAATATGGTTTACAAGGAGTAATTTTCCGGATGAATTTTAAAATTGATTAAACATTGTAACATTCACATAGATCCGGTACAAAGGTGTTTTAATTAAGTGCATCACATTAGGGGTTTATTGTGTTATGGTAGGCTTTAGTTCCATGTAAAACAGGTTTCAACAGGAAAAACCGGTTTGTATGCACTTCCTTTTTGCTAGGTTTTCTTTATACCTTTCCAGCTGTTCGTCTAAGATTATTGTGTTCCATCGTCAGTGTTTCTCCTCATTGTCAAATTGTACCTCACAACACCCACATACACGTTTTATAAGATGGCCTAAATGTCCAGCCCCGCTACCCGCCGGTGAAAGGCGGAGCTTTAAGCTGGTTTGACTTTGGATTAAGAACAGAGGTGCTGCTGGGTTGTCATGGAACAAAGCTGCACACCGGAGTTGGGCTGCACTGACAGGCCCGTTTTTTAACATGTCCTGTTGACATCCTGCATATAGCCTCTACTTTGGGCATTCTACATTTGTGTTCTGTCGAAACTCTACAATGTGAATAATTCAGACCCATGATTTTTTAATAAATTTACCTAGTTTTGGGAAAAGTAAACATGGAAGTTCAACTCATGAATCTAGTTTGATACATAAAAAAACATTTTTTTAAAACAAATTGCAACACAGGAAAGGTTTTCAAAACATACAATACAAACATAGATTTTTTTTGTGCAGTCTGCAAACATTACTTTAAATAAATGCAGAATGGTCCCTTTACATTTTTTTGGAACCATATGATATTAAACATGCTCAGTAAATCAGCGTGGTAAGCAGTGTGAACAATAAACACGGTGGGCCTGATTCATGGAATTTTTTGCACAGTGCAAAGCGTCTTTTCACTGGTGCAAAGTCACTTTGCATGGCCAAAATACACTTTGCACTGCTCCACCCTGATTCATGGAACTGTGCAAAGTATATTTCTGCCGTGCAAAAAGACACTTTGCACGGTTCCATGAATCAGGGTGTTTTTTTGCAGCACAAAGTCAATTTGCAACAGTGAAAAGTCACTTTGCACCATGCAAAAAATTCCATGAATCAGGCCCTGTGCATTGTGTCAACACAACTGTGTTGAAATGTGCTGTGGATGGATCAGCCTTCATCCGGACATTCAATTGGGGTGAGTTCTCACTAAATGGGATGTCCTGTAGAGGTCTACAATAAACACATAAATCTATGAGTGAAAGAGGGTTATGTTCGGGTAAATTTATAAAAACAGAAGTTTTTACTACTTGTCGTTTTCTTCAAAGAACTGTCCCATTGGAGACATCGTGGGCTTACTGTGTAAGGAAGATGTGTACACGGCTGATGGAAGTTCAATGTGAATAATTAAGGGAAAGTGACTTCAGGACCGAATAACAATGAATTACAAATAAAGAGGGACGGGAGCAAAGAGGGAGAGGACCCAGGACCTGACAGAGAGAGAACTCCCCTGAAAAAAGAGAAAAGAACATGAACATGAACAAGAACAGGAAAAAGCAAGACGTTGGATGGTAAGGTGGCTTGGGAAATCCTGCACGGGTTAATACCTGATGGCCGAACTAAAAACATCATGCAGTAAGACCATCACCAGAGTGGGGACTAAACTGGCTCGCAGGGAGAAAACTAGGAAACAGTCCTTCTCATGCTACGCTTCGGTCCTCCGGATTTCCATCCCAGAGGCAACTCGGACTGATCCAAGTCTATTTCCGTTTTAAAAAGCACTGAAGAATTGGTCTTTCAACAACACCTCAGAGTGACCTAGATTTCCAGCTATCTTCTGCACACCCCCATCCATATACTGTACTATGATAATTACTACTAATGTTTACTTGATCATTTGTAATTTTTCAGTACCCATATTTTGCTCTGTGGCTTGTATGGCACTTTGTTGCTCTTGAGCTAGGGTTGCGCTACAATAATAGTAATTATTATTTTAATTATTATTATTATTATTTCCGGCCAGGCAGCACAGTGGATTAAAATTTAAGGCAAAAGGAGGAACCGCTAGGGTGGGTTGGTTGTAGCGATTACGTGAGCGTGCTAAGGCAGTGGCGCACCTCAGCAGAAGGGTAGGTGGGGGGAGGAGAAGTGTGGCATGACGTGAACACACTATAGAGTCGCTACAACAGCTAACTCATTTAAAGAGAACCTGTGGAAGTACATAAAAGAAGGAACGCTTCCACACTCAAGACACGAGTGAGAGTTCTTTATAGTGTCTGCACTGAGTCATACATCCAACCTAATGCATAGAACACTCCACGTGGTGGCCAGCGTGCGATACAAGGACACCCAAGCAATGCCCAAAGAGATGACCAAGGAAAAGAAGAACCTGAAGGTGAGGGGGCATGTGGTGAAACCATCATGGCGCCATGGATTGCGACACCAACTCCCATGCAAATGACAGGTTTGCACGCTATACAATCCCAGAGCCATTTAGCCAAAGTGTGTGATCCTGGGAAAATCATGTCATCTCACTGTGCTTTATCTGCAAAAAATGTGAATCCCTAGAAGGGATTCAATTTAAACCATACTATATTCCCAAAAAGCAGCAATGGTTATTGAATAGATTTTAGCATGTGCCTTATCTGTAAAAATAATTGAGCCCATTCGAATATTGAAAATCACAAAGTTAATTGTTTCTTGACTTAATTATGGCAACACCACTTGAAAACCAAGTCCCTCTTCTGACTAAATAGTTAAAAATGACATCTCACATTGCTTTGTGGCACTCTGACTAATACATTATCACATATTTGATATTCTGCAGCCCTCCCGTGTTGGTTAGTGACCACTAGTTTTGTATGTTCCCTGTTTTGGGTTCCTAGAACCAAGATTATGGGTAGATACGAAGCAGGGGCTGCTATCTGTTTCTGGGGTAGAATGGGGTACTGTGTTTGATTGAGGCCCTACGATCTATGATGGTGGATCGGAAGACCAGGAGCACCAAGGAAAGGGGTGCAGTAGCTGAAGAGTCGGCAGTGGATGGGGGTTCAGGTGCTCTATCCATGGGGGTCCATTTGCATTGCACAGCATAAACATTGTGGTCTCTAAACGTATAAATAACTGATGCTACCATGCACATCAAAGCACAATTTGTCAACCATGCAAGTGAAAGGCTGGTCCACATCAGGATTCAAAACGTATATGTGCGGGTAAATGCCACTTTACTGCCCCAATAAACTAAGGTGCTATTGCCTTGGATGCCAGATAATGGAGTTGTGTGAACACACATTTTATTTTTAAGCTTCTGTTTCCAGGGCAACTATATGCAATCTTGAAACGTTCTGTTCTCTTCTCATCTTACTGATCTGTGTGCAGTGACTCACCTTCTTACAATGGAGCTCTCTATGGCTCCCTTGAGTATTAAAGACAAATGTATGATCCCCTGCTATGTCACATTCTGTGATGTCACTTCTGGCGAGGTCAATACATATTCAAATTATGGGCTCTGCACGCGGTTTGCCGCACAGGACCTCACAAATTCTAGGACGAGTTCTGCCGAAATGCATTCCGGCCAAATGGCTTGACGCTGTGCAGGGCTAGCAAACCTCTGGATTCACCTCCATTCGCGGTTGGAGTCTTAAGAATTCAGAGAGTACAGGAATCCTGTATGGATTTGGAGCTGCGTGAGAGTCAAGGGGAATACTGGCAAGACAGTTCAGCGGGTTGAGTGCTTCCTGCTGCGATCTGTGGTCTCAGTTACAAATTCTGGCAAGGCCATCTCAACCTTTCATCCTTCTGAGGTCAATAAATGAGTACCAACTTCAGTTGGGTGATATTGTATGTAAACATGTTCTCTGTACTGTGCTTTCGGCAAAGCGATATATAAATACCACATCATTATAATCATTATCAATACCCTGCCCTTTTAAGAATGATTGATGGGCATATTGACCAATCAAATTGAAATGGCAGCTGTTTTCGTTTGTAAATAAAATATGTTGCTTGGACAAGCTCATTCTTGTTTCTCAGGTGCACCCGGGCCCTATCTGTGTTGCTGCTGTTTGCCTCTTTTCTTCTCTCTTGGCTTCGCTCTGCCACTCAAGAGAAGGGGCTGCTGTGTTTGAGTGGAGGATGCACACAACTTTTAAAAGCAGCGACTTGCAACTCTCCCATAACCGTTTATTTTCTTTCGGAAGATCTCAATAAGGCCAAAAGCTACTGGTTCCTAAGTGGGACAGTTTTAATGGGTAGAGGCCCTAAGGGTTGGGCTCCAGTGACAATGCTTGTGTTGCCTCTCTGGAGATAAAAGGCAGACTACCCCTGGCAGGTCTCCACCGTCATCCAATCCATGGCAAGCTCAATACCATCGAAAGCTGCATGTAGGCTCTGCAGATGGACCAGCAGCGGCTTCAGCACTGGGAGCCAATGTGGCATATCTATGAATGCGGAGGAGGTAGTTCTCTGCTGCCAGAGTAGTCCTTGCCATCTGCACGAGTACGGCTGCTCAGGCAACCTTAGCAACATACTCAACCGTCTCAGGCAGGGTTGTCCAACTCTGGGCCTTGATGGCCGGAATCCTGATGGGTTTTCAGGATATCCCTCATTAATATTCATAATCAAATATTTGCATACATGTGTATGCAAATTTATCTCATGAATATTAATAAGGGGTGTCCTGAAAACCTCGCATGGATCCGGCCCTTGAGCCTTGGAGTTGGACGACCCTGCTTGCGCAGGAATAAACTATTCTGTCCTTTCTCTCTCCTCGCCATTCCCTCTTGTTTTTGTCTCTGTCTGGATTGGTTTGGCTCAGTTACGTTAATCTGCGCCTCATTCTCTGCTGGAGTATGTTCGCTGGTGCCTTAGATGACCACCACACATGCTCAGCTTCTACAACTTTCTGTACATTTTTCTCCCCCAAAATGAACTTAGATATGACACGGATGGTGTGAAGATATGGTCCCTGTTCTTTCCATGTCACACTGCATTGTAAACAAGAACCGTGCCTGTAACCGCAATTTGATTGGTCAGAACGGGGCCAGTGCAAGTCATGGGCAGTGTGTGCAGTCGCCTAGGACCTGCGCCAATCGGGGTCCACATAGGCAGTATCTGCTCCTGCGTGTTAGCTGGCCTTAAGAGTAGAGTTTGGAGAATATGCTTCCTGTGCAAGGCCTTGCTTTCACACTTAGCGAAGCCCTGGAGCCTACACCCCCCACCAACTCGAGACGCTGGCGATTCCTCTCGCATGAGACCCAGTAGACTTTGGGAGTATACTGTTTCACCAAATTCAATTTAACCTAATCAGAAATCTTTTTTATTAAATCTTCAAATTGGTTAGGTAAGTAGATACATTTAAAAACATAGATGGGGGTGGGGTAAGTGGATAACATAAGTTAGGGGAAGTGGAGGGGAAGCGGGGTCCCCACCACCCCCGCAAAATAAAATGAAATCAAAGAAAATAAATTCGAAGATTTCACCTTTAGGTGAAGTGGTTTCGGTGAAATCACAGACATCCACAGACTTTACACTGTCTTGGGATTGGACTGGCTGCTAATGACTTGTAAGAAGATACTTTTTAAAGATGTCCATGTGGCCACTGGGACCAACACACAAGACTGTCTCACATCTAAACTGTACAAGAATTGATTTGGGATTGTGTACAGGACAGGACAAGAACAACAAACAGGGGAGGGGGGAGTCCAAGGTTACTCGATTGTCTCTGCCATGATCCTTCCTGGAGTCAGGGTCCACTTTCGTATGTTCTTGTTGCAAGTTTGGGGAGGTTCCAAATCCCCTATAAAGTCCTTCCTACACCAACCAATGGTGAGGAGTGTACTCGTTTTCCAGTCTGACGATCTGGGT